>NC_140029.1:67316982-69716982 GCF_963513975.1 Fringilla coelebs
TCACCTGCCAAGGAGAAAAGAGATATTTCACTGTGTGTTGCCTGTGCCAAGAGTGCTGCCTCCTTGCTCCATCTGGGCACTTCAGAAGGGTTGATCTGATTTTGGCATGCCATGTACTCTGTGGCATCTTGCAGGGTGTCACATTGCTTGTGGTGGCTCAAAGAGTAATGTCACTGGTAGGAGAATGGTCTTTATTTTTGGGTTTTTAAAAAATTGATCTTATTGACTCCATTTGGATTTTATTCTTAATTAAATAACTTTACAAATTTGGAAATAAGTGAAACTAATGTGCTGGGATTTTTTTTGGTTTTATTTGTAATGTGCTGCATTTTGAAAAACATCATTGGAATAAGCTGGCAATTTGAAAGAATGATTAAAAAAATAGTAAATAGCAATTTAGAAGTTAAATAAGAAAATATGGCCCGTTAGTGCATTGGATTAATTAATGTAATGGGAGCAATTTCAACTAGAATTAGAACTGTAGTAAAAGAATGTAAAAAAAAAAAAATTCCCATTAACAAGATTCAAGAGACAAGGCTGTTTTGCTGACATACTCAAAATGTACCAGCTTAGAAGATGTCATAGGTCTGTTACAGACATAAAGGATATTTCATTAGAGACACTTAAAAAGGCCATAGGAGTTAAAAAAAAATTCAGGAGAATCTGTAGATCCTCTCTCTCTGTTTAGGAATGCCTGTATTTCTGAAAGCACATGTGTATGGTTATTTTGCCTAGGGGACGTCAAGTGCTCTCAAAGACTGAGTTATGTAAGGAAATGATTGGGGATATAGCATGGAGGACAAGGGAGACACAAATTGGCAGCAAACAGAGCCAAACCCAGCAGTATCATATGGAGTGTTACCTGGTTAACATAGGAATCCTAGTATAGGATGAAGGAAAAATGCTGTTGCTTAAGGCAGGAAATGCACCAATTAGTTTATATCCTTGGAGTGTTTCCCCTGTATGAACATTGATAGGAAAATGTAGTGATTAGATACTACCTAAGTAAGAAAATAACACATTAGGAGGTACAGAAGAAACATTTGCATGCATTAAAGTTCTTTTGGAGTTTTTGGTTGGTTTTTCTTTCCCCCACAATATTTCCCTGTTAAATTTTAGAGGTGATTGCACACTTTCCATTAGGTTGTTGTTACTTCAGATGGGAGGGATTGGTCATCCTGGATGTGCAGTCTCTGTCACATCGGTAATTCATAATTCTTCAGAATACGCTTTGAAGATCAAACTTCAGGATCAATACTGACTTTAAATTTTCCACTTTTGCATCAGCTCTTATAATGAGAGCAAGAAGAGTTGATAAAAACCTATATTTCTTTATGCAGTGTGTATATTTCTTTATGCAGTGTGCAGCTTTCAAAACTGTAGCTGCTTTAAGGTTTATCAGAGCGCTTGCCTGTGCATCTCTGCAAAGGCACTCTATAGTGAGGGTGATGTTTTCCCATGAGAAGTACAGTTCAGCCTGAGGGGCAAAGGTGCATCTGCAGGACAGGTTTTTCAGCAAGGGGTGGCCAATAGAGGACACTGCTGCAGTGAGATCAGCTGGCACTACATTATCCTGCATCAAGACTGAGGAAAAAAGAAGTTACTACCCTGTGCTGTAAGAAATACTTAAGGCTATCAAGTACCTGAAACCTTTCTGGCTAGGGCAAGAGAGAAGCCCTTGAGTACTTCAAAGTGTGGGGGTAGTTGGGCACTGCAGGCACAGGCATGGCATAAGTTGGCATTAGGAGCTGGAAGTGGCGGCTGTGAGAACCCTGGTGGGAGGGTTTCTTGCTGCTCTGATGGTGATGCCTAGGACCCCTCATGCAACTCTCTTTTCTACTTCTCCTGTTAAAAAAACAATAGGTGTTTCTTTTGTGCTGCCACTCTTCTGGATGACTCATGAGCTTCCTCTTCATACCAAGACTGTAGCCTTTTCTTTCCAACTAAAATGAAAACAGTTCAAGTCCTGTTCCTTGTAAAATCATCTCTACAAAAGTTTGGGTAAATGTGAAATATAAGTTTCCTTTTGGCTGCAGATGCTTTTTTCCCTTGCTGGGACTTGCTCAGTTTCTTTACAGCCGTCTCTCATCAGAACACTTGCTGCCTTTGTTTTCATTTGTATATCTACCCTAGAGTAAGATAAAATGCCATTGCATTGTTTCCTGATCTGTATACCTCAGATTGTTGACATAACTCGTACAAAATAAAAACTACCACACTGAGTCCTTTCTTTCTAATGAATAACTGATCTACTTTTAAGCTTTTGTGTCTGTTAAAAAACAAAGCATTGGTGAAATACAAATTCATTTTCTCTTCTGCAATCCATTTACACAGTGATGTGTAAAAAACTGATGAGGACAAGGGAGAGAGAGTTTGGCAGGAGTAATTTCAGTGGACATCAAAAGGCGTGATCAAAAGTGGAGGAGGCATGGGGATGGGAATTCCAAGACTGAACACAGTTCTTGTTTCCTGCCTTTGAACGTGGAGAAGGGCAGAAAATAGACCAGTAGCTGCAGATGAAGAGAAGGCAGGAGGGCTGATTTTACGTCCTTTTTCTTCTTTTTGGGCTTTCTGGAATGCCCACTTTAGATACTAACACCAAAGCCTTCTGTCCACATGAGGTTATGTTTGTTCTGTGCTGTGTCTAAACTCCTGCCTTTGGCAATATTCCTTAGGGAGGCGACTCCATCTCCCAACCAGCTGGCCTTGGAGCAGGAAGGCAATGATAGCTGCTCACCTCCACTTCACTGTTCCTGCCTTTTCCATTAGACCGCCCCTGCCTCCTCTCCTTCTTTTCTATTAAACAGCTTCCAAAATTCCTCTGTTTTACCTCTACCTCAGTTACTATTCTTCCTCAGAAAGAGAGCAGTACGTTTGACTTGTATATTGACCAATTTCGTTGTAACTATATCCATCCTTTCTGATTGTCTGAATTTGCCTTGGTATCCCCTATCAAGTTTCTGCTTCTTATCTTGCCACTCAGCTGCTCTATTCCTTGTCATCTGTCAGCTGTTGACTGCTGCTGCTTTTGATTCTCCTTTCACTGGTTATCCTGTAAGGACATTTTGTTTAATCTTTTTCCCATTTAAAGCTCCTTGTTCAATATTAGTTGAAAAGCAGTGTAACACTCATTTGGCATTTGGCAGGCCTGGTTTTGGCTATTAAATTATTAGAAAAAAGTTTTTATTTTTTTTCCACATGGGAAAATACAAAGAAATGATAACTTGAAATGTCATTTTGAAAATTGCTTTCATTTTTCTTAACAGTGGATGCACTCTACCAGAATTTAATGTTTCTGTGGTAGTGTTTGAAATATACCATTGCTGAGATGTGTGCCCTGTGCCAAGCATATTACTTGTAAGCAATAAATCAGCTTATCTTCAAACAAATTAAGTCTGACAGCTGGCCTTTCATCACTCCCTATCAAATGAACATGTCAGACTGTTCCACTCATTAACTCCTGCTTAAGTCAGGATCCAGTCTGGGTTTCGTACGAAGTGAAGTCACGATAGCCTTTTAGCATCCCTTCCTTAAGGAAGTTCCCAAGGTTTCTCCATCAGAAAGAAAGATTTGAAATCTCCTTCCCACTCAACCCAAATTCTTTAACCCTGGGGATGAATTTGTGGGGCTGTTGGAATACTTTGGTGGCAGGGACAACAGGGAAGTTTTGGCAAATGGTACAGAAAGATGTGTATCTTTTTGTTGCCCACATATATGATATTAGCATTGTAAATTATGCTGTTTAAAGAAATGTTGAAAATAAACTATTTTGGTAGCCAGCCTGGACTTTTGAACACAGAGCAGCTTGAACTGAGGTGTTTTAAATTGCAATACCTGTTACTCAGACACTGGGTAATGGCAGGTGGATCAACTGCCTCCTTTCTGTCAGCGTGTGTGGGAGGATGTTAAGGTACATGGATATAGCTTCTGCAGATGTCAAGAGGAAGCAGAGAGTGTTAAAGAAAGCATTTCTAAGGAATGATCTGTTTATAAAGAGTTTTCAGCTGAACTGTGCTGTATGTGGGTCAAGCAGTATTAACTTTACTGTGCTAGATTTTGGACAATATATAGTTTAGTCTTTCCACAAACTGACTGAACTGGAACACAGACTGATGAGATAAAGAAGTGGAATATAAACAGGGCTCTCGGGTCCTCTACTGTACAAGTAAGACTTTCAGAACTGACTCTTATCTCACACTTCCCTGCAATTCTTTGCACTTTTTTGTGGTCTTTTTTTGATCTTTTTCTTACCACTTGACTCAAATTTAATCACATGCGTGTGGTGTAATGTGTGAGAAGATGCCCAAGAGGTCTTCAGATAAGTCTGGAGAATAAAAATATGTCAAAGTTTAGCAGACTTGCATGAAAGACCATGTTTATCCCTGGCAGAAACCCCATGTTAGCATGAATGAACAAAATGTTGACCCAAAAATAGAGGTAAGTATGAATTAAAAACAAAGGAACAAACAAAATTGCAAGTAGTTATTTTTCTTCTGTGAAGTTTGGTTCCATATTGTATATTTAAAAAATCTGAAGTTATTTGGAAATTCCAGCTCAGAAATAAACAGGCTTAGGTTATTTTATTTTATGATTGTGCTATTTGTTGTAAATGAAATATGAATTGCCCGTAAGTTTTCTCACGCACTCCAAGTTAAGATTTCTTTTTAAGGTTAATTTTTGTGAAGCACTATACAAAAGTCAAGAAACTATGAGCTGAGTTAGATTCAGAAGGTTGGAGTAATAATTAGTTGGATAAGTAAGGGAGCATCATGGAAAGAAAATGTCTGCTTGGCCTGTAATGAATGAAAAACTGAGAAACAGATGGCAGGAGTAAGATCAGATTCATAATGAAGTCTCAGAGGGTTCTGGGCTAGGACTTCATTATGCTCATAAATGTCTGGGAAGAGGGGTCAGTGCTGGGCTGTCATCATGTTTCCCTTTGGGAAAGGCTATCTTAGAACTTGTGGCTGAGATTTACACATGTATTTAATGATATGAAACAACTGGCCAGAAAGAAACACAAATATAATTTCTTGTCTGCAAGTGGAAAGCGATGCACCTAGCAAGGCATATGATCATTTGTAAATCAGCTGCTTCCGTTCAGGAAGAAAAACTCTTGAAGTTGAGATGGATTGTATTTTAAAAGCCTCAGCTTCTATACTCAACAGTGGTCAGACACACAAATGGAATGTTAAAGGGGGTCTGGAGCCAAAACAGCAGATGCTGCTGATGTCCACAGCACTGGAGTGCCATGCACACTCCTCAGGTTGTGTGTGCAGTCCTGCCCAGCCCTGTTTTTTCTCTGATGTACAGAGAAGCACAGAGAGTATGGATCAAGAGCCTGAAACTTACTCCAAGATTAAGACTTTGTAACATGGAGAGTAAAGCCAACAAAAAGGAAATGGAGTTGGGGTCCATACAGCCGTGAATAATGTGGGAATGTTAAATAGGGAATTACTGTTTGCTATTTTTCATCGCATGAGCAGGAGGTGATAGATCTTAAATAGAAATAGGAAACAGTTTTTACACTTAATTGCCAAGTTTCTCATTAAAAAATGTAAACCCTTAAAAATGTCACTAAATTGTGAACTCTGTTCATGCTAATGCACGAGCTAAACCAATGTGACAAGCAGACAGAGATCTTTCACTCTGAGCTAGCCCAATTGATCATGTTTTTTTCAGTTCCTTCTTAGTTTCTATCTCAGCTTTAAATTAAAATGTTATGACCATATGAAGGTCATTTGTGATGCCTGTTATTTAAGCTGAAGAAACTTGAAAAGCCATGAAAGTTATCTTTGTATGTATAAGGAAGTGTATGTGTGTGTTAAAAGTCCATCTTCTATTTACAGAAAAGGCCAGAAATTTCATTTGAAGATAAAGCTACTTTCTCTCAGCATCTGGACTCTTGTCCTAGTTACCAGTTTCAGTGTTAGCAGCATCAAATAGATTTGGGTTTATTCTTCAGTGATGATAATTAATCTCTCAGATTATTTCTCTCATTTGTGTCATATCACAGTGGAAATGCATTTTTGTTAATTGAGGTGTTGGGGATTGTGAGGGAAAAAGAACAATTCCTGCTCTCCTTTGGTTGTTGTAAGCATGCTGGCTGAGGGGATGCTGCTGTTGTTTGTGCACTCTGTGACAGAATGATCAAACCCTTGGCTCTGCTCTTTCCTTTTCTTTTAAAGAGAAACTGTAAAGAGGAGCCATGCAGGCATATTTGATGTATTGAGAGAAGGGAGACCAAATGTAGAAACAGACTCTGACTTTGCAGAATATGCCCATTATACTGGGTCTATAACAGTTCTTCTAAGATGTAATAAATATTTTCTAAATCTTGTTATTCTAAATCTGTTTGACAAGAAAAAATACCTTGTGTACAAAAGATAGGTCTTGCTGCATCCCATCCTCTTTATATCCAAAAAGTTTTTTTTGGCAAGAAAATATAAATGTAAAACTGAATTATTTTTGACACCAGGCAAAACAAGATGATTGTCTTTGCTACAGAGAGTAGTCTTTATGAAAACCTCACAATGGACTGATTTGGAGCTAGACATTTCTCTGCACAACAAAATTTGGAGCATCTAAGTATCTAATGACTCAGAAAATGGCTTATGTCTTGACATTTCATCAAGATAAAAGGATATTTGAGCAGAACTCCCAAGTTTCTATTTAGATTTTTTGGGTTCCGTGACTGCAAACGTTCTTATCTGTGCCAGTTTAAAGATATGTCATAAGTACATTAAGTTTTGGCAGGATTACAGGGAGAAGGATATTTGTTGTCCCGAAAGTGGGGAATTGTATTCATTTTTCATGTGCACGCTATAGCATTGTGGGAGAAAAATATTGGAAAGGGCTTCAAAGGGGTCAGTGGCCTATTGAGGCAGACTCCTTTTGTCAGGGCCAGACCAACTCTTGGAATATGTTTGCCTAAAACTTCAACCTCCAAGAGATCCTGAAACTTCTCTGGGGAACATTTTCCAGTATTTTACTTTTCATACAGCCAAAAAGTTTTTCCTGAAGTATAACCTAAATCTTCCTTGCTTATCATTAAATTTCTTCCTGTTCTAGCAGCATATCTTTTCCCTGTGCAGTAGTCTTTTCTATGTACAAATGTTTATGACCAAGTCATTTTTTTTTCCCCTCCAGACTAAACAACTCTGGTTTGCTCAGTTTTATCCCATATGTCATGTTTCATACATTTTTCTTTGTTCTTTATCTTTCTTGGACTCTACAGCATCTCTTGTCCCTGGAACTCTGTTGCTCATAGCATTAAGTTGTCTGAAGTCTCCCTGCAATGCTTTGTGGTCTGAGCTAGCTAGCACATTCCTGCTTTATGGAAATATTTGATTTACTTGTTTAGAAGTCATCTGAAGGTCCAGATTCATTAGAAATGTATAGAACATAATATATAAGGTGCTTATTATTTATTATGCCTATCCTTGTCTGTTAAAAATATTTAAGAGCAATGGCTTAATTATATTTGTTTTGGGGTCACTAACTGAAAAAAAAAATTGCTGTTAAACACTGAGCCCAGCTGCCAGTCCCTGTGGATCCCTGCTGGAAATGCTGTATTTTCAAGGTAATTTCCCAATTGCAGCTACTGTTTGGGAGCTGTTATCTGCCATCTTAATCCAACTATTATGTGTGTTAGTGATGCTGAATACTGCTGATTTTTTTAATCAGAATGCCATGCTATGACAACTCAGCTAGTTTGTCAGGTGCATCTATGTAGTTACGTTAATCAACCAAATTGTTATTTCATCAGAGAGTAAAACCAGGTTTATTTGACAAAATAGATTTTTTCCACAGAATTGCATCGACCAACACTCATTATATACCAATCTTCTAATTTTTTATTTCCTCAGTGTATTGCATTTATCAGGAGAAGTGTCAGGCTAACAAAATGTCTGTCAATGTTATCTGGAACGATATTTTGGTTTTGGTTGGTACCCCCTTCGAGGCTTTAAAAAATTCTATAGCAGCCAGAGGTTTATATTTCAACAAGATAAAGTATTTTTTAATTTCATCTAGATTTTTGGATAATACTTATCAAGCTCTTCTGATTTTGAAACTGTAGGGTTTTTTAGGGTGTGTTTTGTTTTGTTTGATTTTAGTGGTTCTTTTTTTCTTTTGGTAGTAGCTACTTCCTGATACTCTCTTCAGTTTTCAAGGGACTGGAACACACTCTGTTGTGACTTAATGCAGTAGCTTCTCTGCCACTTCTGAAATGGAGGATAGACAAACCTTTTTCTGCCTCTCTATTAACAAATTTTCTATCCTTAACCAAAGAGAACCCATACTACTTCTTTTGCTCTCAATTTGCTTAATATTCAGTATCCTGAGTTGTTGGAAGTTTCCTTTTTTTTTATTTCTTTACTGTTTGATTTGTTTTTCTTTTACAGCTACTATTTAGTCATCTCCTTTCCATTTGTGTGATATGGTAAAGGATGCTTTAAATTGCTTTTGTTTGACCACCAAACTAAAGACAGCTTTAAGTCCATGTTATCTCAGTCATCCAAATCACAGGTTCTGGACAACAAAACCCCCTGCTTTTTTTCCAATCAGTTATACCTGTGGTTGTGGAAGAAATATGTAGCCACTGTCCTGTTTTTTATTCAGAAGGCAAACTTAGCATTCTGTAAGTAATTTTGCTTCCTTTTTTTTTTTTTTTTTTTGGAACATGATTGCATAGAAGGTTTTAACAGAAGAAGTGAAATGCAGTTGTTGGTTTCAACAAAAAGTCAGGCATACATTTGCTGTCTTGAAGTGTGAAAAAATAAAAGCTCAGTCACTGTGCAGTGATGGAAAAGGGTATTGTTCATTCTAGCAGAAGGGAAGAAGGAGAAAATGACAACTCAGAGTAAGTCTGATTCTGTACTGATCTCTGGAGTATAAATGTTTGGGTGGCTGGTGAGGCAGACAGGCAAAGAGGCAAATGAGGCTGAGCTGCTCTGAAATGTCAAATGTACCTGGAGAGGTCCTGAATTAGAATGCCACTTCTTGGCATTTTAACTGATCTTCTAGAAGAAATATTGCAGGGAAAAAAAGAAAAAGAGAATGAAAATGCTTCTCAGTAATGCTTTGTTGCCTGTTTCTTATTGACATTCATATTTTTTTGTCTTTGTATGTGGAAGTAGCATTTAAATACATATTTTCAGTAGGGTTGATCAGAAGGATGCAATTAGATTACTTAATAAAACTGAACTTGGATTTCCCTCTGCAGTTTCCCTCTGCTTGGAAAAGTTTGTTGCATTGGAAAAGAGCACAGGCAAAGAAGTGTGCAAAGAAAATTGACTAAACCTCTCAAGGTGAAGATGATCCAGGCCCTTGCAGCAGACTTCCTAAAGTTTCCCAGATACAGAGAAAGCTCCTGTTGCCAGTGCATAAAATAGGCAGCTCACACATGAAATCATTCAGGCCTGTAACACCTATGTGACTTTTCCTTGAGATGCTTGGCTGACATTTTTGCCTTGGAAAGTGGGAATTCTATGGCACTGTTTTGCAAGTCAACTATTTGAAAGCTATCAAATGAGCTCCCTAGTCCTCCAAGGGCCTGTGAAGGTGAAGAAGGAAGGAGGAGTACTTTGGAAGGGCACAAGACACCCTTCTGCTGCCCAGCCCCTCTCCCAGAGGACAGTCCTTGGTGTTCTCTGTGGCTCTTTCCAGGTGAACTGTAATGGGACGTGTTTGTCCTCCACAGGCACCAACTCAGCATATTTAGCAATGTTGGAAGGGCAGAGAATTACCAACACTTAAGTAATTTAGCATGCCCTCCTACAGCAAAGCATTGTGTGTTCAGCTGGAATGGTGGCTCACTGACAGCTGCTGAATATTCACAGGTGTTCCCTGTGTCTTTCAGATACATCATAGTCATTTGGCAAACTAAAGTCAGAAAGTTTAAGTATTTTGAATTTATCATTTCCATGTACACCCTGATATGTAGGAGAACTCCTCTGGCTTTGTCTTCCATATCCTGCTTTATTAGCAGTTTTGTGGTCATAGAGGGAAAAAAGAATACTGTGCGTGATCAGCAAATCCTATCCAAATCCAGCTGCCTCCACCCTCATCCACAATTTTACTGCTGCATGAAAATTAAAGTTGACAAAAGGAATCCATTTTGCTCTTGTTTCTTCTAAAGAGTACCTTTTGGAATATTATTTTGACATGCATGGGAAAGCCTCAGTGTTGGTCTGTTCTGCTGTCACAAGAGCACACAGTAGGGATTTCTACAGTAGTTTTAAATTTTTAAGGTGCCATAAGCACCTTGGAAGCAGTGTCTCTGCAGCAGCACAGACCTCATCAGGAGAGCAATGTCCCTGCTTTCCATGGCAAACAGTTGTGATGCTGTGTGCTGCTGGTTCCTAGCAATTCCTGTTCACCTTATTGTGCTGTCATACTTGGCAAAATTAAAGAAGTCAGAAAATGCTTTTGAAGCAAAACAGTTGTCATTCAGGAATTTAAACGGATTTAAGTTCAGAGTGAATCAGTTAGGATACAAATCTTGTGGTTAATTGTATCAAAAAATATCATACTTCTCTATCAATGGATCAAGATGTAGCTGGGAGGCCTTACTGATATTGAAGTGGAAATGCATAAGTAGTACCTAGTGCATATGCTCTTTTCTCTAGTTTGTCTCTCAGTTATTTTGAACCTCATTATAACTGGAAAATTGCCTTGCATAATACCCTGCACTGCACGAACTGAAAGGGTCTGTGAATAGAAAATGGCAGTCAAGTTCCATCGCAATCAGAAATGCTGTTTTTAGACCTGCTGAGTACTACTTCTCAAAGGTTTTCCATGGTTAAAAAAAGATTGCTGTAAGTGTGATGGTAGAAGCTCAGAGAAAGAAGTGAAATTTCTTCTGGAATTGCTTGAAACAGACTTAAAATACTCCTGCTGAACTGTGCTGGGAGTTGCAGGATTTCGCGTCAGGTGCTTGAATTCTATTAAACTTTAACTTAGTGAAATGATCTCTTTTCTCACCACTTTTGTTACCTTTTAAGAGTAGCAAAGTCTTTATAAGAAACAGAACAGTTGCTTCTAATATCCCTCTCTTTGCAAAATGTTGGAATTTTATCATATTCCTCAAATCACTCTCTTTGAGAAGCTCTCAGGGTTTGGTAATGAAGCTAGAGGTGCTATTTTCTGAATCCGTACCCCTTCTGTTGGAGATGAGCAACACTCTAGATTCCTCCAGGCCTGAAGATCTTCTGAGGCACCTACCCAGTCTGAGAACTGCAGCCTGTTCCCACAAGGCAGAGGAAACTGCAGCATTTGTACTTCTCTCCTGAAGCCTCCAGCTGCCCTACGCAGCCCAGCAGTAACCATGGGCAGGTCAGGAGAATTGCTTTATCATCCAGCAATACAAGGGAGATGGAGACTGACAGAAGAGCAAGACCCCAGAGAGGTGTAAGTGGCTTTCACGCAGAGAGCTGGGTGTACAGAAGATGCTTGGCAATCACTCTGTCTGGTTTCTGGTATGGTGGAACAGCCAAGACCAGAACTGTGTAATAGACTTTTTCCATACAGCAAAGTGTTCAAGTTCTGAAGCCACAGAAGATCCCTAGGCTGGATCGGGGCTTTATTTGGGCAAAACAGGGAACTCTTTACGTGCTACCTGTAAGTTTTCAGTAAATTGTGAATTAAGAAAAAGAAACTCTATTATTATTCTATTATTATTAATAAGTTTGATTAACCTTTCATGGGTAGAATAATCAATTAGTAGATTAATCAGTAATCAAAACTCAACCGGTGATGCATGTTGTTGTGGTGATATATAGGAAACCTTAAGATGCAGCTGCTGTTCTCTCCTGAGCACAGGTGGACACACATTCATATTATTCTTTCATTCTCTTGCCTTCGTCTCTGTAAAGTCACTGTGGCTTATATCAGAAAAACAGTCTGCAAAATTTACTTGAGAAAATAAGAGTAGAACTCTCCCATTGCATCAAAACATCATTTGAGACTTTAGTAACATTCAAGATGAAATAATAAACCCTTTCCTCCTTTAGTCAAGGACAGCCCACAAGCCAGTCCTGGCAATAAGGCCAGGTGAGTAATCATTGGGAAAAGCTACCAAACCTCCAGGAACATTTTGGCATTTGCATCAAATTGTGCTTTTGAAAAGGGATTTTCCCCCTTTATTACTTTCTACCTCCCTCTTTGACCTTCTTGCTCCGGTCTGTTACCCCATTCCAGTTCTGCACCCCTCAGCAACTGTGCTCCAGGCACTTGTAAGGGCAGAAACAATCCCTGATGCTTGGTTAGCTTAGTGATGCCATTTTAGCCACATCCCTTTATGGACATTTCTGAATGCTCTGCAGAGTAAAGCAATGGAGGAAAACTGGCCAGTTTCAGAGGCTCTTCTTTTCTCTGACAGAAGGTAAAAAGGAAAGATGAGAGGAAAGGCATCTGTGTGCCATACATTTAAATGACTCAGGCAAGGCTGAAGCTCTGACAAGGCAGGACAGTTGCTAGAAGGCAGTGGGCACTAGGACAGAAGCTCTGCTTTGATCTTGTTGGACTGACTCTTATTCTAGGAAGGAGCTGAGAATCAGCAGGGAAGGATAAGGATTTATTTTTGATGATGGAAAAATACTATCTAAAGGAAATGAGATGACAGAAAGGGGCTGTAGATTCTTCATGTTGTGTTTAAATGCTTGAGCCTGATTGCTTGTCAGGACATTGCAATCCAAAGATAAAAAAAAAAAAGGAAAAAAACATAATTGCTCTCTCTTGTGGTGTGATTACTTTAAATTTTGTGATAAGATGACTTTGCTTTGAATAAGTTAAGGTATTAATTGTACTCCTGTGCCTCTCCTGCTTCCTTGTACCCTGTGGTGGCAGAGATCAGCCTTGCAGTTAGTCGCTGCTCTCCCGCTGCGCTGCTGTACTGTGAGCAGCCTGGCCATAGAGGGAGGAAGAGTTGAGGACCTTTCATTTCCCACATCTCTGCATGATTCCAGCCCTCTGGGTGACAGTGCACAGTCATGTTTTGATTGTATTAAATGAGGAGGGAGATAAGGCAAAGATTATCACCGTTCACTGGGGCTGCAACATGAAGGGGAAAATGACTGCAAATGGCTGAAGGGTGAAGTGTTAAATCTAGGGTTTCTGTGTAGTTTGGATACTTTTCACCCTAGATTTTGTTCTGTTTGTCTTCATTCTTGTGATCTGGCCATCCATGAGATACCATGGCCATCTTCTCCTTATTCCAGGCAGAGCAGTGACCATGGTGTTCTGGCTTTCTTACAGGCAAACACCTCTCCTTGACTTTGACTTCTGCATATTTCTGTCAATGAAGCTTAGAAGGAGGTTGGAGCTTAAGTTGTGCTGCTGCATTTTAAACCCACACTGCTGTCAAACTGCATCCATGTTGGATGCAGTTTATTTTTTGAGTTTTTTACATATTTAGGTTTTTCTAATAGCAAGAAATTACATGAGAAACTGAGCATTAAATAGCCATTTTTAATTCTTTATTCTCATATACAACTATGTCTAGTGTTGACTCTTAGAATTATTAATAGTTCATCTGTAAATGCATTAATGTGCTAGAACTACTCTTTAATACTTTAGCAGGCATTATCTCCATTTTACAGAAGGAACAGAGGCATGGAGAGATGAAATGCAGTGTCTCAAACATCCTCTGATTCTGGATAGCCAGAATGGTGTGTCTGTACCCAGGCTTCCAACTGTGCATCCCCTTTCACCAGTCTCTGTAACAGCCCAGCTTTGGCGTGTTCAGTCACGACACCCTCCTCTTCCCCTGCCGTCTCCTTTTGTTCTCTGCATACCTGCCAGCTTTCTCAGCAAATGAAGAAGGGTTCTACAGATAACTAAGCTTTCTTCATTATCCTCTTCAAAAGGACAGCAGCTCAGGGCGTGAGGCAGTGTATGATCTTGTAATTAAAGGCTGTGTGGCGTCCATTCCGCAGTTGTTGCCAGCGAGAAGCCGCAACTCCCAGCTCCCATTCTAATGCTGCAGTAGCATCTGGTGGCTGGAGCAGCAATTGCACATGGAAAAAGAGATTTTCAGTTCCTTGAGTTGTAGAGCTGGGAGGGGCACATCCTCCTCAATATTGCTTTGCACATTCTGAGGCTGGAAATTGCCCTATGGAGGCAAAGCATTAGAAAAACGCATTATTAGATTCAAATATGCGTCTACGGGATGCATATTTGAATAATGCACACACCCCATAAAATCTGAGCAAATTGGAGTTTTTGTAAGGAATGAAATAAGGCTTTACTTTGACCTTGGGGTATTCCCTTCTCCAAATTATTGAAGGGCTAAATCTTCTGTATAAAGCACTGGAGTTGTTTGGGTTACATCCTGCCTGGTAACAGAGAAATGGCTGACTAGCTGCTGCTGAAGATTTCCCTTCTGTTTTCTGGACTGATGTTGATGTGAAATGATGGCAAATGGTTTTAGAACTCAACATGATCATTGAAGAGGATGATCCAAAATGCTATATATACCTAGTGCAGCCAGCTGTACATGTTGCATAAATTCTCCTTTCTGCAGAGAAAAAAACTGGGAAAATCAGGTTTCATGAGACCAAAAATAAGATCTCTTTCAGAAGAGAGTAGTAATTTAAAATCAAAGTGATTCTTCCTTGCAGTGATACCATAGTGGTGCTTTGTCCATTCTGGTTACAGTTCATCATCCAACAGGTTGGAAACTGTGAAGACTATATGTACATTCTGAAAGTGCCCAGCAAGCCTTTTAGCCATGAAGGTCGATTTCCAAGCTGACAAAACGCAATGATCAGAAGCTGTGTGCTTGGCCCCACTTTTCCCTGGGGAACATGGACTGTGTGAGTGAGAGCTTGTGATTGCACTCACAGGAATGTTACACATTTTGAGCTTCTCCCCCCGATTCCCTGTTGGGCTTCTGCGACCAAGAGATGACAGGAAGGTTACAAGCCTGCTCCTTCCAGGACTTCAGGACAGGAACATAGATAGCCCTAACCTTTCCATCCTACTGCAGCTTCTTCCACAATTTTCCAATTGAGAGACCCCTGAGTCCATTACTTGCTGTCAGGTTGTGGGGGGAAGCTGGGAAGGAAAGAAGAGAAGTAGATAAGGTACACTAGATAGGATACTGGGAAGAAATTCCAATGTGGTTCAGCCGATGAGCAGTTCCTACTTCTGCTATTTTTATCCTGTTTTTTAAGTTGGGGAGAAGACATAGTTGAGTCTTTTTCTGCCAAGCAGACGCTGGTAGAAGGCTTTGGTGGCAATGGCCCATAGTTTAGATGGTGCTGCACACAGAGTTTGGCTTCAGGTAGTGGCAGGATGGCTCTGCTATGGCATCACACGGATGCTCTGGGGAGTCCTACCTGCCTCGTGGGGCCACCTTGTTTTAAGGTTTTCTGCTTTCAGTTTATTGTGCTTGGCTGAAGTAGGGGAATAAACTAATTTCTCCTCATGTAATGTGAGTTCAACTCAAATCGGAGTTTCTGTGTTTGAAATGCTGATTTTTGCCCTGGGATCACAGTATTATGCAACTTCACAGTAAAAACTCTGTTCTGTTGACTTCAGTTGTTTCCTAGTAGGAAAAGTGATAATGTTAGTGCACACTTCTTAAGATTATGTATTCTTGCTTTAATGTAATGCCATTGAACTAGGCCAAATAATTTTAATTGATAAATGTTTAACATCTTTTTCTAGCTATCAAGTAGAAGATTCAGGTTCTTCAGTGCTCAAGGAAAATTAACTTCTTTGTCTGTATTATGCTTTTTACTCAACACTATCCAAACTCAGAACTCTTTGTAAATGTACAGAAAATATATCTGTGTTATACCACATTGATTAAACCAGAAATAATCATGTAGTGGCTTCTGAAATGTCTGAGTGAAACTGAGCTTGGAGCTGAATCTACAGGAGTTTATTTCTAGGCCTAGGAGTTAAATCTGTATAGCCCAAATGCTACAAGGCTGTGAACCTTTGTTCCCTCTTGGGACTTAGTACGTTAATTAGTCTTTTATGGCTGCTAATTAGCTCTTCCCGCATCTCAGTTTTGCGTTCTGGACTTTTAGGGATGTGATTTTCAAACTTCACTGTCACCTTAGAAATTATCAGTTATATAAGTGTATGTGTTCTTGTTTTCCCATGGACATTAGCTAAATTTC
This sequence comes from Fringilla coelebs, assembly GCF_963513975.1. Lineage (NCBI taxonomy): Eukaryota > Metazoa > Chordata > Aves > Passeriformes > Fringillidae > Fringilla > Fringilla coelebs. Next base: position 67,333,116 of record NC_140029.1, read on the forward strand.
CAGATTTTTTTAATGCTCTAAGGCATGTTAAACAGTAGTAAATACAGGATTACGTTTGTTAAATCAGTTGAAAGCTGCAGATTTCAAAAGGTCAAGTATATTGAGCATGACAGCAGCTAATTGAAAATAATACCAGAGGAAGCTGTCAGACAGGAAAGGCTCCTTCTGCACAGGTGAAACAGGTGGCTACAGTGACTTTTGTGCTGAAGGACCATCTATGATCACTCCTTAATGGATTCAGAGTGTCTTTGTGCTGTCTGCCTGTGGAGTTACATCTCCATAACCACTTGGGGAAGGTTAAGGCTGTAGCAGGTGAAACACATAGTGACAGATGTATAGAAATGTGTGAGAGAGCAAGCAGAAAGAAGTTATAGGTTAAACACGTACTTGCAAGCATTACACTTAACATCACAACATCCTTCAGAAGATCCATTGTACTCTACAGTGAGTTCACAGCAGTCATTTTGGCTCCAGTAAATATCACCAAAAGTCTTTGTCTTTTGTGTGTTGATTTTAGGAAGTTAAGTTACAAAAAAAAGTACTGCAAGACATTGTATCTGAAGCACCTTGTGTCATTCTGGAACTTGTTGTTTTTCTTCTCAAAGGAAAAGTGTGTGTTTTGCTCTGTTGGTCATCTAGCTTGATGCTGGAATCTTCACTGTGCTGTGCTGAAAGGTTTCCATGGCTTTGTCTGTCTCTCTGTTGCTTTTACTGCCTCTGAAGGCTACAATTTGTGCTGGTGAGTGAAAACACACTGTCATGGTTACTATGAATCTGTGCTCAGAAGCAAATGAAGAGCATGATGAAGAGAGCATCTCCTGCCAAATAAGAAGAGAGTTAAGTCTGAGAAACAAATCCATTTTCTGACAGCTTTTGTCCCAAATGTCTCACTTCAAACCTTAGGCAGTTCCAGGCATTAACTGCTGTGAATTACAATAATGGACTAATTCAATTGCAACTTCTACTTTGAGTTCAGAGTAGAAAACCTCTCTAAATTAAATGTGCTGGATCAAATCTCCAAAGGTTTGCAAAGGCTGGGTAGTGGTTAACTCTTTCTCCCTTCTGCAGCAACAAAAATGACCCTGGAAAGTTTATGTCTGCAGAAAAGGTAATTTAGTGGATGTCCTACTCCAGTGAGACAACCTGCACAGAAAGAGCTCAGTGCTTTGTCTCGACTGTCTGCATGTTTCTTTGGCCTTTATTGCTTGCTTCATCTCATCCCTATGCTGTGCTTGGATAAAGGCTCATCTGTGAGATACGAAGAGACTTTATGGAGATGGCTGCTTGTGCTGTGGAGCGTGTGGTTGTTCCAGCTTCACGGCAATCTGAGGAACTAGGTGAGATGGCAGGAGTATGGAAATGGCATGTCATGTTAGTAGGAAAAAAATGAGCTGCTGCTCCCTGTCCCCTTCCTACGTGTCAAAGTAATCCTGGTTCATAATTTCTTGTTGGCCTTCGACCTCTTGGCACACTGGTATTAAGCCTATTATGGGAATGAAATGTGTTCCGTAAACTCAGGTCAGTTCTTAATGGACAATAATTCAAATGAAGAGACACATAATTGGTTATAACTTGCTCTAATTGACATGCTTTTCCCAGGACAAATCCAGTGCTCAGACAGCAGGAGCATGGATGTTGTTAACCAGGGCAAGAGTGAAGGACGTCCCACTTTTGTATGTCCTGTTTTTTTTCCCCTGGGTCAGATGCACGATAACTTTCCTCCAGGCAAAATTTCCTTCAGGTCATATGCATATAGACAGCTCCCACCTCAAAATCAGCCAAAAATTTCCTGCCTACCTCAATTACAGTGTATTTGAATGCTGTTACAGGCAATGATAACAGCAGCCAGTAAATGTTAGGTGACACTGCAGTGCATGTGTCTGCTGTGTTTTTCAAACATTGATCAGACTCCTTCCTTCCAAGGAGGCCAGTCTCAGGCCAGCATTTAAGAAAGAGCATTTAATATTCTTCAAATTACCATGAATTTGAAGGCTTTATGTGTGGAAGTGCAGAAGACAAAATTTCTTTCAGTGTGTGCTACTTGTAGCAGTAAAAGCGCACTGATGTTTTTCTTCCTTCTCGCCCAGGACATATGACTGAAAAAATGTTTTAATGGAGTGCATTGATATTGTATATTATTTTAACTGTCCATCTTATAACTGTACTGTCTTTGATTTATTAAATATAGAAGAACAAATATTTCTTCTAAGTTATACAGAAAAAAGTAGACATTCCTGCTAAGTGGAAAGATTTCATGAGTTTTAAAGTCCTTTTTAAAAATAACTGCAGCCACTGTGCGAGTTTTTAGTTATGAAAAAAATGGAAAATATTTTATTCTTCTCCATCTTAGGCTCACTCTGAGCTACCAAAGACTCCAGTCATCTGCCAGCCAGTCATAAAAGAAAGGCAGTTTCTGAATGGAATGTAGATAGAAGTTTCATACACAAGAACAGTCCAAGGGTGCACAAATTTACATGTGTTACTAAGCTAATAAGTTTTGATGATTTATGTTTTTAAGCAGGTTTCTGGAAAGTATTTAGTGCAATTCTAACTGTTTGAAAAACAGTTGAATGTCTGCTGGGTTTTTTTCCTCCTGAAAGTCCCCTGCCTGCCTTTAATAGTTAAAATGTGTCTCAATTTCCATATTTTATGTAGGCATCCTATTAATTGAGGGGAAATTCTTTCTAGACCTTTAGGACAGCTTCTAGGATCATTATTTTAATCCCAGGGAGTTTTGTTCATATTATATGGTGACAAATGCACTTTCTTCTAGACTGCATGCACAGATTTTAATCTGCTATAATGCACTGGGTTTCAGCCATTTCCTTACTGCAAATGAATAATGAATAAGCTGTGGTTTCAAAGCTAATGTTTCAAGATGAAATCTGAATCTCATTGCAACATGGATGATATTCATTTGTCATCTCCATGGAAACATCTATTTATCAAGGCACTGCAGCTAAGACTAACAAGAAAGTAAGCAATTGTTGGAATGCAGGGCTTTTGCTGGGAAGCAGACTTAGCAAACAAAAGATAGGACAAACAAAAGATAGGATTATGCAGGACTGTGGCATTATTTTTAAAATTGGGATTTTTTTTAAAGAATGTGTAAGTCTTTCACCTTGAAGGATATGGATTTTGCTGTGTTTTGAAACGCTGAAAAATATCAGTAGAATGAGGAACAAAAAGCATCAAAAGCATCAATATTCTGGGAAATCTCTCCCATTGTCACCTGTTGTGGTCCATGTGCTCTTGGGAAATTCCAAAGCTACAGAGTTGTGTGTCTCCCTGTATTCAAAGTACAGCAACATATGCCCCTTACATATAATATGACAGCTATAAACTTAACTGAATTTAACAGCTAGTGCTGCTTAGTAGAAGTATTTTCTGTGAGGCATATCAAAATTCCTTAAAACAGAGCCTGGGTTAAATCTCTTAGTGAGAAGTAGGGAACTTGTGGAAAAGGCCCAAAGGTACAGTAGGTATCATTCCTCAGGACTGGCTCACTCTTTCTTCTATTATTTTCTCATTTAAGTAGTCACAATAGTACAATCCTGAAACACTGTGTAATATTTCATTTCATAACAGGCTTGAATTTTTAGTTTTATGGATGTAAACTGTGGACTCAATTTTCATTTTTTGTATTCTTAAAACAGCCTTCATTGTATTCCAAGAGGTAAGCTCAGAGTTTACAGAGCTGTGAGGCAACAGAAGAAGCATGAAAAGCTTTTTTTCTAACTTCTGTTTATGCTGTGTTTCAACTTTTTGAATCAGGGAAGAGCTTTCCTGAGCTGATGATGCTCTTCCTCAAGAATTCCACATGCCCTTGCTGGTGCAGGTGATGCAGAAGGGAAAATTGCCTTTTCTTCCCTCCAGAGTTTGGCTGAAGTTTCCACAGCTAGATGAAGTAGTTACCCCTCTTCCTCAGGAGCATGGTCAGGAATAGTTTGGCCTCTGGGACAGGTAGTCGGGACAGGTAGCTTTGTAATTTGATGTCCAAGTAAAGTTACTGATGATTTTTTCACAGGACAGAACTGAGAGGGATTGGTGGGGGTGAGACTTGTTTCTGGAAAATATGGACACAAAATCTGTTCTGTTATTTACTTCTGTTCCAGTTTTGTTAATGAAAGGGACTTACATTGGGGTTGTTTTTGGTTCCATTTTCATTTTAAGGGAATGAGCTATTCTGAAGGATTTTCTGTGACTCCTGTCATGGTTTTGGCTTCTAAACCTATGTAAGGTCTCTTTATGACCCTTTACAATTAGTTTGAAAATCAGGATTTTAAGAAAAAAAATTTCAACTTGATTTTGCAATGTAGTTACAATATATATGCTGTCTCAAAAATGAGGCATACATTTAATTCCAGCATGTAAGCAGCCCTTGTGTCAGAGGGAAGCATGCTTACATTGGCAAAAATGATGCAATTTTCTTGTTATGTAAAGTGTGTCTGATTGTGGGTACACTTGAATTGATGTCCTCTGGCCATGGTGATGATGTTCTCCTGTAGTGGCCCTTGTCCCATGTCACTATGGAAAAGGAAGGAACTGATTGTTAGCTCCAGTTGTCAAACATGTACCCTCCCCAATTACTTCACAAAGGCAGAATATTCTTCTACTAGTTGAGAGCAAAAAAATAGGTGAAGAGTGAGAAGTGAGACAACAAGTAAGGCAATTGAGGCAGCAGATATTAATGGGAAAAAGAGTAAGAGTGGGAGGGTGATAACAGGAGAAAGTGAGCTAAAGGAAAGAAAAATCACAGAATTGTTGAGGCTGGAAGAGACTGCTGGAGGTTCCCCTGGAGCCTGGTCTGGACCAACTCCCCTGCTCAGGTGGGGTCACCTAGAGCAGGCTGCCCAGGATTTTTTAGTGTCCAGATGGCTTTTTAGTGTCTGAGGCTGGAGACTCTAACACCTCCCTGTGCTAGTGCTCAGTCACTCTCACATTAAAATCTTCTCCCTGATGCTCAGAAAAAATGTGAGAAAGTGTGAAGAATAAATTCATGCTATGAGTGGGGGAAAAAAATAATAAAAGCTTGAGTGATTGCCCATAGGCAAAAAGCTAAGTTCATGCACCTGAAGTGTCAGAAAGGGAGAAAAGCCTTCTCTTGGACTTCTCACTCTTGAAAAACTAGAAATCACCAGTTTTAAAGTTCAGCAATAGCAGCTTCACTGAGGATGTAGGAGAGGTCACTCATGACCCTCATGTCCCCTTTATCTTTCCCTTTATTCGCTGTTTGGCCCCGTAGGCCTGTCGGATCTGCGGATGCCGGGTGACGCCCCGCAAAGCTCCGTGCCCGGGAGTCGGGAGCCCCGAGGGCGGCGGAGCCGGGGCGGGCGCGGGGCCGCAGCTCCCCCGTGTGTGCGGGCTCCGCTCCTCCTCCGAGCGGCACCGCACTGCCCGCAGCTCCCCCGTGTGTGCGGGCTCCGCTCCTCCTCCGAGCGGCACCGCACTGCCCGCAGCTCCCCCGTGTGTGCGGGCTCCGCTCCTCCTCCGAGCGGCACCGCACTGCCCGCAGCTCCCCCGTGTGTGCGGGCTCCGCTCCTCCTCCGAGCAGCACCGCGCTCCCCGCAGCCCTCCCTGGTGTGTGCGGGCTCCGCTCCTCCTCCGAGCGGCACCGCGCTGCCCGCTCTGCTCCCCGAGGTGTGTGCGGGCTCCCCTCCTCCTCCGAGCGGCACCGCGCTGCCCGCTCCGCCTGCCCGCAGCGCTCCAGTGCCACAGCTCTGACTTCTAACGCCGGCTAAACTAAGGCGAAGGGATGGCGATCCCAGCAAGTTCGGCACGCGTTGCTGAGAGTTTGGGGTCTGCTCTGGGTGGTTAAAATCGAATGAAGACCTCTGGAGCCGCTGCGGACGGACCGGGAATTGTTTAGCCTCGTTTGGAGGCAGTATTAATTTCTCTGAATATTCACGGCTGGTTCAGAGGCAGAGCAGGGCTGCTGCCTGCCATTAGTGCTGAATTCATCCTGAAATGGCCACTGATGAATTCAGCAAGGTAGACGGTAATCTTTGCACAGGAGATATTTTAGAAGATGCCCCAGATAGTGACTCGGATCTTGCTGTTCTCCTGAGCCCTTAAGTTGGTTGAGTCATTGTACCATTCAAGTGTGGGTGGCTTTTCCCTGCATGAATATTTTTCCATTAACTTCTGGGTTTCTTTAAAGGAATTAATACATTACTTGATCAAGTTTCTGTTTGCAGAAACAAGTTCTAACGTACTCTGGAGGATCTTTGGCAAGGTCTTACAAATCTCTATTAGTGCTCTCTTCCAGTGTTGTGTCTCTGCTTTGTCACTCTTCCACGCTGATTCACAGGTTTGGGAAGTCTTAGGACAATTAGGGATGCTGAGTAAATGTATTTGTAAAGGTTAACGAGAGGCTTTTATTGGCACTGTAAACTATCATGTCTGTCAGCAATGAGGCACCTTTTGAAAATTATTCAAAACACTTAAAGGTGTGTTCCTCCTCTGAACCACCTTTTCTGAAATCTCTTTCTATGCAGAAAGAGAATATTAATGAATTCAACTTTGGTGAATAAATTCCTTCTGTGTGTAATGGCAGGTAAAAAGAAATATGATTTAATATATCTTTATTTAAAAAGAATATGCACAAATCATACATTGCCAAGTAAAAAGACCTATAATGCATCTTTCTGGATCCTATCTCTGGCCTTATACAGATCCACTGCTGGTGGTGCTAAAATCTTTGGCTTCTACTGAGAGCTTATTCTGGGTCCTTGTGGGTTATTTCTGTACCAGGTTACTGCTCTAAAAGAGGCAGTAAGCATTTTGCCTGCTTTCAGGTTCATTTTTCTTAGCATGGCCCCTTTTGGCTTCAGTAAAGAAGGATGATACCAAAGGCTTGAACAAAATGCAAAGGAAGTACCTCTAGAAAAAATGCACAGGGGTGGAAGGAAGTATCTTGGGGGATTATAGAGTTACCTTTGTTTTAAATGATTGGGAAAACTGAAGTAAGAGCGTGTGTTTGAGATATTTTTGGCTAAGTGAATCTGTTGCCTGTTATAAATTTGCTAGAAAATTGTAATTATGTAGCTAACATAAACCAAATGTTTCTCATATGCCTAACTTGCATTGAGAAGGGTAACTATGCTGAGAGCCCTTGAATGGTTTTAAAGCATGTGGCAGCACTCTGCAAGCTTGGTTGTGAAAGTGATTTTTCTGTGTTCACGTTCCCCTTTTTCAGGTTTTCCTTTAAGCAATAAAAAGACTTAAAATTTGGATTCCAATATCAAGCTATTACTGCACTATCTTTTAAGAAAGAAAATCTTCTCATATTTTTTTAAGCACTACCTGCACTTGCTAAAAGGAGTTAACATCACTTCCATACTAAAGAAACCAGTTGGAGTAATTGGAGCCTTGCCATTAATATGAGAGTGCTTATCCCCTGTCATGTGCCTAATGTTTGTGAATATCATTCAAGGACTCCTTGCATAGTCCCAGGACTGAGACTGGCTCATAATTGCTGCCATCCCCATCAGAGTGTGTCACCATCTGTGACTGTGTGGGCTGTGTCTTCAGTTCCTTCTTTCTGCTTTTGCCTCACTTGATAATTTTTTTTTAGTGTTTCATTTTTAATGATACAGCTTTAACACTTAGTGTATCCACGGCTCCATGCTCTCAGGTGTTCAGGATACTTTTTCCACTGCTTTTCTTCTGAGCTGGCAACCTATTTCTCTCAATTTCTCAGTTAACAAAACACCCAAAAACTCCCAAACCACCATCACTGAACCCAACTGCAAGCACACGAGAGAGATTCAGGATTCAGCCTATGACATTTCGCAGATATGCCTAAAATTAGAAAAATTAGAAGAGATAAGAACATTTGTCCAAAAAGTTGGTTTTGTGGGGTTTTTTTTGTTGTTTGGTTGTTTGCTTTGGTTTGTATTTTTTTTTTGTTTTGTTTTCTTTTCTTTTTTAAATTGGTTTTTTTTTCCCCTTATGGACCAGATATTTTTTGGTTCATTATGTTGGCAGCTACAAATGGATCCTGGGATTTTTAGATCAGTTTATATTGGTACACATGAGATGTGTAGAGAGAGGTATATGGACAGAACTTAATTTCCTGGTTGTTTTGGATGTGAAAAATTAAGTAGGGTGCTGTGTGGAGATTGGCTGTCCTGGGGGTCTTGCCCTTTGTGCTGCAGAAGAGCATCAGTAAGTGAAAAGAAAATTCAGAGACACTGCAAGGTGTTATCACAGGTGAAATTGCTTTTGGTGCAAATTTCCCTTTCCAACACGGTGCTATTTTCTGTGATGGTGTTTTTCTTTAGAACTTATCTGTGCCTAGCAGCCTCCTAAATTGCAAATGTGCTAAATTCTCCTACATTTTGTGATATGACTTCTTTCATGTTGCTTTATCACATCATTCCCTATGAGATGTAGGATCTTAGAAGTAAAGGATTTGTAGCTGAAGGCTAGTAAGTTTGAGTTCATAACAGGTAGTAGAATCAGAACACAGGGGATACAATTCAAAAGATTATGAAGTTTTGTAAGATGAATAACTTAGCTGTGCTTCTGGACCTCCAGTTCAGCAAGTTATTTGGGGTTGCACTTCTCAAGCATAGACTGCTTCATCTTTTTGATTTCATTTTGGGTTTGAGTCAAGTGTTCGAATATTTGTAAAATAGCATGACATTTCCAAACACATCTGGCAGGTATTTTTGATATGGATTTTGCATGTGAGTGATGCTGCACTGCCAGCAGAGATGTGCATCTGCATCAGGGTGTCAGTTTGATATATCTTATTATGTCAAAAATAATCAAAACAAATTCCTTTGGTACTTACTCCATCTCCACATGTTTCCTCTAAGCTATGCTACAGCTTAAAATAAGTCAACCTAAGGGTGCACAGATTAAATTAAGTGTGAATGCAATGCTTTTGGCTTGTGCAATCTATAAATACACAGCAGTCAGGTTAGTGATGAATGTGGAGGGGTAATATGTCAGCAAAAACATTTCATTTACGTTTTCTTAGGCAACAAGTAGTTTTGAAGATGTAGTGCCAGTGTATTGGAATAATTTTAGTCTTAAAATTAAGGGCTCTGAATATTGATTTTTCATAAAAGTACCTCCTTTCACCATAGCTTAAATATAAAAAAAAATATTTCTAGCAAAATAAAAGGGATTTTGAAGGAATTCTTTTCTATGCCATCATGTTGGAACTTTCAGATGTGCTTGAGAAAGCTCTTAAACTCTCATTGTAACATTAGCTTATTATATGTTTTGCTGGCGGGGGTTTATCTGAAACTTACACTGATTACATTTTAGCAGATTTCTTTTTAGTTCTCAGATCTTTCAGAAATCAGTTGTGACTCTGTGTGTAGCAGTACTTTAAAAATCCTTTTTCCAAGTGCTGGCCTGAGGTTTTTGCTTGCTTTCTTTTTTGTCAGCTCTAATCCTGATGGTTCATGTCATATTCCTGGATTTATAAACTCTGCTTATTTTTTGCTTGCTGGATTTAGTAATGTCCCAGAACTTGCTGTACTGAAGCACTCACCAGCAACAGGCTCTGTTCCAGTAAGAAACTCTTACATGAGAAAGCAGTCTCCATGTCCAGCATGCCTGAGAAATCTCAACAGTTGTAACCAGTCTGCCTGTGATGTGGAGAGTGTTCTGACCAAGGTGTCTCTTCACAGAGCTGGACTTAAAATTCCAGGTTTTTGTGATTATTGCCTGTGTCTGCTCTTTCTTCATCCTTAAGCTTTTGAACTCTTTCACGTTGTAAATTTCTGTAGGTTGGATTCTCTCTCTGCACATTTCCTACCTCTGCTGCTCTGTCCTAAGGAGCCAAAGCCCAGGGCAAATGGCTGTTACAACAATCCCTTCACCAGAGTACAGATTACACATGTAGACCATGTTTACATTGCTTAGTGTTTTTTTCTGAATGATACAGTCTTTGTCAATGGAAATACCTTGAATTTTTAATAGTTATTAGCAAGAAAAATTCCCTGATTAATTTCCCAAGAAATGCTCTCGAGGAAATAAATAATTTGAACAGTGGCTTTGCTGCAGAGACACTTATATATTAATATTAATGTTTATTTAACATACTCTCTATCCATCTTGTTAACATCTGTTGTAATAATGGAAACTATTGCCAAATAGATTCAAGAGCGATGGTAATGAGATAGTGTGCGTCTGAATGTCTGTTTGGATTGGATTTTAGATTTATTGTCCACATTCTGCACTTAGAAGAAGGGGAATCTCTCAATTTTCACTTTTCTTGAGCATAAAGAGCTTTAATGGTTGAATCATTTGATCTGGTTATTGAAAGGATTACTGTTATTGTTCAGCCCAACTGACCCTCTGGAATTTGAGGAAGGTTTGAGCTTTTGCATTTTGTGCTATTTTATTGTCCTTATCGTTACATGAAATGCTACATTATCAGCAGGCTTGCGTTGTTTTTGTACTGGTTCCAGCTGCAGTGTGCAGTGACTTGTTGAAACCTTGACATCTGTTTTCCCTTTTCCTGTTTTTTTTTTTTTTTTCAGAATTCAACCATGTCGCTTTTTTTTTCAGTGTGGCATGCTGAGCCTTAAGTTAGCATGTGTGTGCAGCCAGAAGCCATTACACATCTCACTTATGTTCCAGGCAGTTAGTGATGGAGTGCTGTCCTGCATGCATTTTATTAATGATTATGCCTGAAAGAAATGGAGCTTATGGCATTATCACCAGAGTCCACCATTAGTCAGCAAGCTAACATGAGAACATTGTGTCATGGATATTAAGGTGATACACTGGGATTTTGGAGTTAAAATGCTTTCAAAGAAGGGAGAATAACTCATCTCTAAATGCATTTGGGTAGCTATATATATTTTTGCACAGTCCATCTGCTACTTGAAATTTTTGGTTGAAATCTGGTTCTGCTGCAGGCACAAGGTGTGGTGGGTTTGGTTCCGATATTCACTCCTACAAATTTCATGCTTCAACCTACTTTGTAGTGTACACTCTCTGACAAGAACGCCAGAAATGTTCCCACATTGGACAAAACTGTGCTGAGGCAGGTGGCTCTGAATTGAAAGACAAAAGAAAATCTTTTTTTTGGAGGTCTTTCAGGAAACTGCTCCTGGAATGCCACCTAATGTCATGGTAGTCTCTAAATTGGATGCTTTCATAATGGTGTGTAGGCTACAATTTTGAGCTTTTCATTTATCAGTCAGTGATATATATATATAGAATATAATTTCTGTTCTATCTGTTATAGAGGGATTGCAGTACCTAAAGCAAAATTACCAATCAAAGCTTTCCATCTGGATTTTGGTCCAGACAGCCAGTAAATTTTATTTGGACTAATTCCCAGAGAAGCTGTGCTTTCTGCAGTCTCCAAGGGAAGGCTGTGTGATCTCCCAGTGTCTCAAAAAATGATTGCAGCTTGCTCCCACAGTTCCCAGCTGGGAAGGCAGAGAGCAGCATCTGGCCAGCCAAGCAGAGCAGGACCCAGCTTATGACTTCCTGCTGAGCAGCACTTCACAAAAATAAGCAGACCTCTAGAAAAATACATAGTGGACAGAGGTTAAAAATTAATCAAATGCTTCTGTTCTAACAGTTAATTCAAGGATTCATACTTGCCTTACAGCACGAGATGGATAGATCTTTTACTTGAAAATGAAAATAACAGCGTTGTACACTTTCAGGTAAAATGGTGAGAGTGCCTTTTGTTGGAAAATTGTATTGATTTCAGGGAGAAGTTGCAATCAGAAGGCTTTACTGATGTGCAGGTATTTTGAAAAAGAGGTTTGTGAGAAACATTGATTGTGTGCATCTTATTTTTGAGATTTATGGATGAAATGCAATAAAACTACTTCAGAAGTGGCAGGCCCCCTAATTCCTGTTTCAGGTGATGGGCCAGTATAATGTATTTGCTAAACACAGTGAACATGACTGAGCAAAATGATTCATTTCACCTAGCACTAGAAGCTTGCCCTGAAAAACATTTTTGTCTGTACTCTTGAAAGGTATTTTCTTGTTATCTCCAAAACTGTAATTATAATTTTCAGAAATTGGCACGTGACTGCATTTTTCTTTTGAATGAATTTGTTTCACCTAGGTGGTCTCTGCCTCCTCATTTAGCTGCTCGAAGCAACTAGAAGGATCATCAGTGAAAATTTTTCATGAAAGGTGAACAGTGAAAATTCATAATTTGTTGTTTTTGCATATTTGAAAAACTTTGAACACAGACATGATAAAGTAGTCCGGTGCTCTGCTGTTCATAGCAAATAGAACAAAGCTGTGGATTTATTTTTTTTTAATATATATATATATGCAGCGGTATTCTAGAAAGTAGTTTTATTCTGGCTGAGGTAAAAAATAATATTTTCACTTGTAACATAATTGGTGATAGGAGAGCAGTTTGGGTTTTTTACTGAATGACCTTCAAATTGTGGGGTTTTCTTTTATAAGAAAGAAATTTGTACAAAGGCCTCCTTCAGCCAATGATCTTGCAAGTGTCACTGCTTTTTGAAGAGCACACTAACCAGTGCTTAAGATAGTCTAAGAGACTACTCTGAAACCAGCTGCTTTTGTGCAAGTGCAGTTGCAGGGGTACAGTTATGTGAATGATGAAGTAAAAGTACATGCCATCTTGACAAAGAGGATATTAGCCATACTGGGATTCCTTGCTCCTTAAATCATGGAAAACATATTCTGTACTTAGTTTTTCTGAGTATTTAAGAGAAGAATTCATTCATAGTAAAAAATTAAAAGTTCACAGGGGCATGGTATCTTTTTCAGCAAAACCCAGCTTTTCAAAGTGGGTAAGTTGTTTCCCTTGTACACATGCTTTCTGAAAGTCAGCCTCCAGAACTATTTTAGTACCTCTAACAAGGCCTTATTCAAGCACCTGAAGTCAAGGAGGTTTTATTTTGCTGAGTGATCAGAAATTAGAGTAAAATTAATTTCCTGTTTCTTAGGGTTGTGTGAATACAGTGTTTTAGCAAATAGTTGCCACCTGTTTGGAGACAGAAGCCCGGCGGGCGGCTGGAGTCGGCACTTGGCGTGTCTGGCCACTAAAGGGTAGTGTTGTATTGCAGCTGCTCAGGGCAAGTGCATGAGTGCGGCAGAAGGAACAAAAATAATCCAGATTAGTTGAATTCTGCTGTCAAGCCTTAACCATTTTTCCATTGGCCCATTAATTGTATCTTCTGCTGTTAAATCAGCCATCCTATCAATGTCAGATAGTCCCGAGGAAATATCCTCTATTTAACATGAATTTATTTTAAATGTGTGAGGAGAGTTTTTTTTCTTCTCTGTTCCTGTGCAAACTTTGTTCTGGTGTTTGAATTGTCCATAATAAGCATGCTGATCTGCTGTGGGATTTTATGGTGACTAGCAGGATTCAGTCTTCTCCAGTGCAAAAGCCATTCTCGTGGCTCTTGTCCTGTCTGCTGTGAAGCAGTTTTTGACAGGAGGAATCTCAAGTGCCCATGTTGGTGGTTCCTGTGGAGAAACCTTCCCTGAATCTCAATGCTTCTCAGTATTGCAGTCACACATAAGCCCATGAGGTGTCTGTTGCTTTCCTCAACTTCTCTAACAAAGAGGCTTGTTTACTAAATTAGAGTCTAACAGAGAAATTACTTAGGTTTCACCTAATGTTTTGAGCCAAAGTATAGTAATTACTATGCATTCGAACTGCAAATTTTCTACTGTCTTTATCTGGATTTTAAAAGATTAAGGTCACAAAGTGAACTTGTTTCTCAACAGCAATGTGTTGGGACATTTGAAAAACCTTAATTAAGTTAACTGATTTTCTAGGTGTGCCATCATTTAGTGCAAACCAAAAGAGTAAATTAGTGAAGTAAAACAGTATATTGAGATTAGTGCATAAAGTATAGTAGGGAAAGGTTTTCTCGTCCTTATGAAATACCTTACTGACCAAGAAAGTAATATTTTACTGAGTAGGTATTTTAACTGAAGAAAGTAGATGATTTTTCTGTCAGTTTTTTGCCAAGTCTCAGATCATAGAGGATCATACAGGCTGAGTGGTGTATTTCACAGAATGGATGCTGATAAATAAACACTTTGCAGAAGCAGACTGATACCACATCTTCAGCAGTCATAAAGGGAGAGAAACCTCTGTATTGGTGGCAGAGGAAGCAAAATGAAGAGCGGTGGGTCCTGAGCCAGCCCTGACCAGCACACAGCTGCGGGGACAGTGTGTGCATGAGGCAGGTGAAGCAGGACTCCCCAGGTCACAGGGATACTGGCTTGCTTTCCCTCTGCTCCTGTCAGCCAGCAGGAGAACAAGTTATTTCTGCTGCTTTTGAGGATGAAAATTCATGTGTTTTTAGCTATGATGGTGTCTCGTGTCCATCTTATTTGGGGGGCCACACACCCAATCAGAGGGGTTAATCTGCAATGCAGCCAGCCAGGCCAATTGGCAAAGAGCAGCTCGAGCCCCTGCAGTAACATCTCTTCATTTACAGAAACCCCCATGGCACCATCTCCTCTTCATTTACAGAGGGCACTCTTGTAATGAGAATCTCATGATAAAATGCTCTTCTTCACTGAAAAGCTCTCACAGCTTGACAGTGCAGTTGTCACCATGGAGATTTCACTCCAACAGCAAAGAATGAATTTGGTGCTGTTTGACTTCGGGAATGTGTAGCAGATACTTCCCAATGGCTTCAGCTCAGCCACCACCTGAGGAGAGAACTTGGATCAGAAGCTGAGAGAGGAAGTGCATATACACTGATGATAAATTAAATTTTCTGTAGGTGACTGGCTCTCCAGGAATGGCATGTGTGTAATGACAGATAAATGTGAAAGGCTATGAATAAAAGCTTCAGAGCCTGAGCCAAAAGGAAGAGAAATAGACTTGCCTTAACCTTGAAGGAAATATTCAAATGCGATGGTCTGTGAATTCCAGCTGAGGTATAATTCCTTTTCCTCAGAAAGAAGGGAGGGACTGAGGTTCCTTGAGGAAAGGGAAGAAATAAAAAGAGTTGCTATCAAAATGCATTTAGAAAGAACAAGTGTTTTTCCTTCCCCTTCCCCAAAAGGCCATATCAATATGGTTGGATTTCTCATTTCACAGAAATTACCTAAAACGCAGTATGGAATGATTAATTTCTGATTTTCCTGAAGCTGTGACATCCTTCTGAGTGAGTAACCCTTGATTGTTTTACTGGTCTGTATTCTGAAGAGATACACAATAAGCAGTATGGTACAAAGCTGAACGAAGCACTGGGAGAGCTAATTAGAGAAGCTGGGAGATAAATGGAGTAATACAGGAGGTCTCATCTGATACTGCATTTCTGCTAGGATTGGGAAGTGATTTTTCCCCCTCTACTCTGCTTTCCTGAGACCTGCAGGGGAGTGCCACAAAAGACCAGTGGCAGGGCTCTAAGCAACCTGGTCTAGTGGAAGATGTCCCTGCTCAGGGGTAGGACTAGAGGAACTTCAAGATCCTTTGGAACCCAAACCATTTTGTGATTCTATTATTTATAAGCTCTCAGGAATATTCATAGCTGTCATGAGACTTGTTACTGACTCCCAGGATAGATGTCAGTGAGATAAATTCAGTATCTAAGATATTCCTCCATGAAGCAATAGATAAAGTGTGGGTAAATACTGCAACGGTAGTAGTTAGTGGAAAGGCTAAGGAGAAAAATTAAGGGAAAATATCAGTAAAGATCAAATTGAGTCTTAAGGGGGGCTTTAAATTTTTTTTAACTTGAAAAATCAGCCAGAGGCAAAATGAAAAAAAGAAAAATGGTAGTGGAGAGGTATAGTGAGCTCCTTTGACATGAATAACTGAAGAGACCTGCCTAAGAATTAAACATTGAGTCTGGGTGAGCCAAAAGTAGCAGGAAAATGAAAATCAGCTCTGTAATAAAACTCATAAAACTTGACACAAAATTAATGAGTCAGAGTCCTAAAATCATGAGTCATTTAAACACTGAGGTTTCTCCAAGGATGAAACATTTTTTAGTCTCTTTTTTCTCGGTCAGAGAAGTGGTAATCAAACTCAACGTGAGATTGTTTAAGGTTCAAAATGGCTACTTTAAAACAGATTTAAAACCTCCCATCTGGTTGATCATGGGGTGAAGTCTGGAAGGCAATTGCCACTGACTCTCTGCCTGCCCCTCCTTTGCACTGTTCCTTCCTCACTAGCCTCAATTACCTCTCTGTCACCCTCTGTGTGTGCTCCTGGCTGGCAGCCCATGTCTCCTTCTTCCTTAATGCCTCATATTTTCCTTTTGCCATGCTTCACTTCTCTTTTGCTTCTCATAAAACCCTATACCCACTTATCACTTGATTTTTCCTTAGAGCCTCCTGCATCTCTGTTGCTTTAAGCACCTCATTTCTTGGTCCTCACTTTTCTTTCCAGCTCTCCAATAGCCATGATGCCTGAGGACATGCCAGCTCGAGGTTTTCTCATTGCTCATCCAAAACAGCTTTCAGCTTTAAGTCAAATTAAGTTGTTATTAAAAGAAAACAAACACACAGAACACCCCCTCCTTCTTTTCTGTCCAAGAACCCAGCACTATGGAAATTGTAACAAAGAAGTGAGATAGTAATCATGGTGGTTGTGGTGTAATGTGCTGGTGCTATGAACTGTTCCTAAATGCACTGGAAAATTTTGTTTTCTGAATATTTTTTATTTAAAACTATCAGTGTTTCAGTATTAACTTGATGTGCAGTCAGCTTTAAAAGAATAGAAAAGTATTCAATTTGCTGTGACTGATATACACAAAGAATTTAGTTCTGTGTTTTTGGGTTTTTTTTGTGGATGTGTTTGAAAATGTAAATTTAAAAGGTCCCTGAATGCAGTCAGAATACAGCAGTTATAAAAGAGGATTGCATCTGTAGCTTTCATTTCATGCTTTTACTGAAAGGATTGATCCAATCACTCTTCCCATCCCTCTCTCCCTCCTTGATTCCCTCCCTCTTCTTTCTCTCCCTCTCTTCCCTTTGCCTTTCCCTCTTTTTCCCCGTGTTCTTTCCCTTTCTCCCTCCCTCTGCAGCTCCTCCAAACCACTTCTGACTGCCCTTTCTTACTGGTGAGGGACTATAACCAGGTATTGGCTCTACGAGCCGCTGACTTTGGGCCATGTGCACTCCACAATGTGAAGCACAGTTTCTGATGTCTTTTGTGTATATGAGAAGGAGGGTCTCCATAAGAATGAGACCATCTACAGAGAGGTGAACTTCAATGTTTCAGGCCAGTCAAAGGAAAAAATCCCTGTGGTAGTTAGGAGATTTCTCTTTGGCTCCAAATACTTGCCTGCTTAAACTAAGGAAAAGTGAAGATCATTTTTCAAAGTGCCTATGGTGTGTAGTGTACATGGTGCAGAGCCACTCGTGAGGCTGGGCTGGAAGACAAGTTTGCTGCTCTTGCTCCCTGTTCTCCTTCTGGGACAGCTCTGCTGATCAGCTTTGAGCTTCCCTGGCAGCTGTAGGTGCCTGGTCCATCCAGGTTCCCTCAGTCCGTTCTGGGGACACAGCTGCTGTGGTGCTTTGACTAGAGGGCCAAAGCACTGTAGCAGCTCCTGAGGTACAAAATAATTTGGGGGTCTTTCAAGGTAGACATCTGCGCTTCCTCGTGGAAGGGTATGTGGGTGTCTTGAGGTATTTATTAGGGCAGTGATGATTTGTGTGGAATCCAGGCTTCACTGTGTACAACTTAGGGGACTTCAGGCATGACAAAATCTTCTGCCTCTGTTTTTTATGGTTGTGGCCAGGTCTGCCAATTTTATTTTTGTGGCTTGCCTATAACCAAAGTCTATACTAGTGAGCAATTTTGCTTTCTGCTGCTTGTTGTCTTTCTCAGCGCGGATGCAAGCACTCCCTGGCCCCTGCTAATGCAGCTGTTATTGATTAGTGTAAAAAAGTGTACAAAGTGTAAGAGAGACACCATTAATGTTAAATAACATCTCTTTTCCAGAATGGGTTTTGTTAAAAAGAGTTGCAGAGTATTTAGTACCGTGTGTGTGGCAGACAGCATTTTTTCATTTTCTTTTTATTTAAGATGTGCATTTGGCTGCTCCTGCATTGACTTTGTTTCCCCCTGTGAGAAACAAAACCTTATTTGTGAAAAAGAAGACGGATTCTGTGCCTTGCAAACAACAGAAAGTCCAATGGAGGCCTTTGTAACTTGCTGATTTAAAAACTGACTAATTTTAAAGCTGATCGCATGCAACTGAGCACACTGACCTCTAAAACACTTGTATGGTCCAGCTTAGGTCAGAAAAGTTCTTATCTTCTAAACTCTGACTTTTTAGGAGCTGTCTTCTCCAAAAGTGAAAATGGGCAATAAAAAGCAGGTCCTGTTGCTTAGCTGATGACTGGGTGTGAATAGAAAGTGTTTGCAGATTTCTCTCCAAAAAAGCTTGAAAGGGGGTGCTGTGTATGTGTCAGATGCCTTTTAATTTAACTGCTGAGGAGTGTGAACTTGCAGAGAGGGCCAGGGATGCAGAGACAGAAGGGATGGAAAATGCAGACAGTGAAGGACATCTCAGGGCTTCCAATAGCAATATAAAAAGGTACTGTAAGCCTTAAGAGAAGTTACTCTGGAAGAAGATAGATATGAAAGGAAATTATGATCTTGATATCACCTTTCTAAGAGCTAGAATTATAATTCCAAAATTGTTAAAATTTCAGGAGGCAAGAAAAGCTGTAATTTTATATACAGAGTCTGGAACTGAGGGCAAGGAGAAAAGAGGCAAGCATAAGAACACTTTAAATCTTAAGTGTAAAATTTAATAAAAACCAAAGATATCTAAGCACAAATTATTTTTTGTGTGTTAATCCTATTTTCTTTCTTATTTGCATTTAAATTGCACTGATTGAACCTGAGATGCTTTAAAAATTGGTGTAGTTGAGCCTGGTGAAGTGTTGCTACCTGAATTTTAATGTCTTGTTTAGGCTTCAAAGAAGCGCTCTTAACTGGGCATAGCCAAGCATTTTTGGGTTTTATTAAATCTATAATTTTTTTTTCTCTCAAATGTGAATTTCATTTGTATTCGTGTTTGTTGTCAAAGCAGCTCAACTTTGTGCCTAGAGTTGCTTATTGCTGGTTTGATTCAAATACTCTGCTTGGTATAAAGACAAATGTAAAAGTTATTGCTCCTCAGAAGTGTGTCAACCTTGGGAAGCGAAAAGGAAGTCACAGGATTTTTAATGTTATTCTGCAAATTAGTAGTTTTGTACATGCAGTGGGAGAGGTGGCAATTTTAGAGGAACTTGACTGAAGGGAAGAGCTGTTTGAAGTTTGGTGGGAGTATGGGGTGGGAAGATAGGCAGGATATGTCTTGTGGACAAAAAAGAAAGATGGGAAGCAGATGAGTTTATTTAAATGTTGCTGAGGCTGATACGCTAATAGAACATAAACTGAGTAGGAACATGGTATAAAGCTCTGTCAAATATTTACATTTTTGATGTTGGTGTTCAGGTAGTGTGTAGTGTAAAGATGACAGTGGTCATAGAAATAGGGTTGTGGTGGATCTGAGTTTAAAAGTACATGCATTGCTTAAGGAAAATATAATTTAGGAAGAACCTTTGTTCTTCTTTGGGTATTTATTTACTGTAGTTGTTGTTCTCTTAGTTTCCCCTTTTTTTTTTTTTATTTGCTGATGATTTATTGCTGATTTCCTTTAAAATTGTTTTAATTACAAATAGTACTCTACAAGCAAGTCACGACATTTACCATCTCTTTTTCCTCTTAATGACATTTCTGCTATAGAGGCTCATAACTGTTGTGGATGTCAAAGCCTTCAGGCATGTTTCTGGGAATGATGATATGAATTTTATAACCCCTAGACACCAGTTACTTCAAATGGGGGTACTTTTCATGCCAAAATCTGGCAAAATCTCATTAGGTAATTCTTTCACTTGTGTTTTTGTAGACTTTAAATGCTTTTTCTGAGGGGGCTTGTTTAGATGAGCTGGACTGTTCTCAACTGTTTTGTCAATTTTTACAGACTGTTGATGTATTGCTTTGCAGACTGTAAACTTGAAACTCTATTTGTGAAATTAGCCTGTTCAAACATTAATTGCAAAACTTGATATAAAAATATTTAAGTAAGCCTACTTTTCTAGAATCTTCTTGTAAATGTAAAGTGAGAACAGACATTATTAAGTATTTTTGTTTTAAAGATGACATCTAATTTGTTTTTAAAATTTGTCAGAGATGTATCAGTAAGTCCAAAGTCAGTTTTTGGTAAAAGGCACTGATTCTTTGTTTAATATGATTCCATATGATTGCAAAGATTGAATAGTTCAACAGTGCCTTGTAAAATAACTAAAAGCTGTTGTAAGGAAATCATAGAATAGAAAGATTTAGGTTGGAAGGGACTTAAAGCTCACCTAGTTCCAACATCCCTGCCATGAGCAGGGACATCTTCAAATAAATCAGGTTGCTCAGAGTTGCATCCAACCCTTGACTCAGAATGTTTCCAAGGATGGAGAATCTACCACTTCTCTGGGCAGCCTGTTCCCAGGTTTCACTATCCTTATTGTAAAAAACTCCTTATATCCACCCTCTTTTTATTTAAAACCATTCCCTCTTGTCCTGTTGGAACAAGCCCTACTAAAAATTCTGTCCCCGCTTTCTTCCAAGCCCTCTTTAGATACTGAAAGTCTGCAATAAAGTCTCTGGAATCTCCTGTAGGGACATGAAAGCACACCAATGTAATCCTGACTGTCCATATATGGGGTAGAAAGAGAATATCCTTTTACTCAGTACTGGAAGAATTAGTCCCAGCTCATCTGACTTGACTGTTCAGCTTGGTGCCTTCCAAGAGAACTTCCCATTGACTCTGGTATAGAGGGAGACTTTGTGAAGGAGGCTTAGTTCACCCATATGAGTTTGTTTCCCTGTCCGAGATTTTGATGAAATAACTGCATTTCAATCTGCATACAAAGCTGTAACCTTGTTTCATTGCAGCCAAATGATGGAGATGTGAACTGAAAAGCAAATTAATTACCCACTAACTGCTGAATGGTACCTTGTGCACAAACAGAAGGCGTTTACCTCATCCCACAGATGCATCATGTAATAAATCTGACAGTTATGGCTTTTTGTCTTATCTTTCCCTGCAGTGTCCATAAAAGTGTTTCTCACTTGTAGCAGATGGTCAGAGAACAGCTTTGAAATTTATCTGGAGATGAAGCCCTGTTGATTCCATTAAAAGTGAAGAATTTTCATGCAGATGGAGACAAAGAGGGATTTATTGTTACAATTCTGATGGTGAGGTATTTCATACAATGCCTTCCTTTCCTTTTTCCTTGCAGGTGATGTGCCTTCAGGATTTTTTTGGCGATGACGACATTTTTATTGCATGTGGACCAGAAAAGTTCCGTTACCAGGATGATTTCTTGCTGGATGAAAGTGGTAAGATGTATTTCTTTAAATGTTTGCAATGAGAGTAAAGGGCAGATTTCCATATCATGCTAATTAAACTGAAGTAGTATCATCTGGGTTGATTTCAGAAATAGAAGAAATATTTTAATTCAATATACTGAAAATAAGAGAATTAAAAGCAACAATAAAGCTGTCTGCCTATTGCAGCATAAAACTTTATTTCAGCCTGAATTTCACATATTGTGTAAAAAGTCATGTTTGGTGGAATTCCTTTTTTTGGTAAGGCCTTTCATATTTTGACTTTGAATTTTTTCTGTTTCTTTATCACAATTTCTTAGGCTCCCAGTATCTACCATTGAGATTTAGTTAAAGAAAGACAGATGCAATTCTATGTGGAAGATAAATGTAATCAGGAAATGCAGGCAAAGTCATCTGAGAAAATTCAGTGAGTTCTCTGTTTTTCAGAGGCTGACTAATACAGTAATGCAATCAGTGTATGTAATCCTCTAAGGAAAATACACGCTTTGTTTTCAGATTCCTTTATTGTTACAAAGAATATTCCTGACTTGGGAATCACAGTTGTAAGCAAAAAGAAGAAAAAACTAGCTATAGGCTTTGTGCATTTAAGCAAACAAACAAAGCTGTCAACAACATTGAATTTATTTTTGTGCATAACAAGACACAGCAAAACTTTTATTGCTCCTACACTCTTTCTCCCTCCATGGTATCTTTGTAATCTGTTGGTATCAAGATCTCTAATATTTTTTTAAACTATCAAAAGTCTGAAAGGCCACTTGGCTGAAGAATCTGTCAGACAAGATTTTATTACAGCAGTAACCACTTCACAGTCATTGTGTGTGTATCTGTTTAGCTTCACCACTTGATCATGGTTTTTGATGCAATTATGTTCTCACAGTTCAAGATAGTGTAATTGTATTTTGCTGACTAACCTGTGAAGCTGGAGGGCCTCTTGGTTTTCCCAGATCCAGACAAATTGCTCCGTTAGCCTGTGTAGGAGCAGAAGGCAGCAACTTGCGCAGACCTGACTCTGTGAGTTGAAGGGTGACTCTGAAAAAGGAGGTGTCATCTGGGCACAGCAATGACCTTTTGTGTCAGGCACTGACAGAAGCAAGAACACCATCTGCATTTCTCTAGAGGACCTTATAATATGGAAATAAAAATCAGAATAGAGCGCCAGATCTGCACTTTGCAGCAATGAAGTTGCTGTCGTTGACTCTAAGGCAAAAGGTACCAATGGTGAAAGAGTAGCTATTTTTGGAATGGGAATTAGAAAGGTGAGGGGGACATTTGACCAGCAGAGGAGTTTCCCAGGTGGCTTTGTGCTCAGAATGGATGTCCTTGCCTTTAAGGAGAGGACACCTGTATAGTTGACTGTGTTGTCTGGATTCACTTGCTTCTCTCATCTGAAGGATGACGCTGTGGCTGCCCAGTGTCTTCTCACAGTGAACTCTGTGGCAGTTTTTCCAGCAAAGACTCAAGAAATGCTGACAACAGATTTGTTTCAATCCCTTTTGGAAGTATGTAGCTGGTTTTTGGAGGTCTAGTGCCAAAGTAGAGACACAGCCTGACTCTGCTTAGTCTTTGTTTGTCTGACATATTAACATCTCTTTGAGTAAACAGTATCTTTTTCTGAAACTTTGGTGCTTAAAGCCATTTTGTACTGATCTCAACAAAAGTCAAATCCTTAAAATCTGTGCTGAAAACACACCTTTAGCTATTTGTTGTAGTGTTTGCTTTTCTATCAGGTGAACATTCTATTCAGTGAACATTGACTTTTTTTACTGCAGGAGTGAAGAAAGATGAGAAAATCAGACTATCTCTAATTCCTTTGAGAAGTGTACATCAGCTTTGCTCTCTCTTTTTTAGGAGGTTTGATATCAGAGAAGTTGTTTGGGTTGCTTGCTGATAATAGCTGAGGTACCAACTGATATGCATTTAGTCAGCCTTCTCTGACCAGGAGCGAGAGTTGGAGAGAAAATAATTTTTTTTTAAAAAAGGAGCTTTTAACTTGTTTTACTTGGCAGATGAAGTTTGTGTGATCAGAGTGCGTGTCTGTGCATTACTCATAGTTAATCTAAGAGCATTTACAAGTATTAGGGAGTGCTGTCCAACTGTGCAGGGCTTGTAAAACCCGTCTCTGCTTCCCTGAAAAGCATTTTGAAGCAACACTCTGCTGGCTTGTCACAACATCCCTCCAGTATCCTCCAGGTTCGGCCAGATGATGAGAATAATAGTGAAGGTGTTCCAGCAGGGACTAAAGAAAAGCAAAATTTAAAGGCAGGAAAGAAAAGTAAAGAGAAGAAATTTGTAATTAATCAGGGTTGTTTTGTGGTCTGGGTTCAGAACTCCTGGTACTAGAGGTGAGCAGGAGGCAAAGTTGGGGGTTGGGAAGCCAGTCACCTGTACTGGGATCCATTGTAGCCAACACTAGATAGCTGCATGTAGGTAGTTGCCTGGGACTGAGCCATTCCCAGCAGATATCTTTCCCAGAAAAAAAAACCTTAGACTTACTGACAAAGTAGATGGTAGATGTTTGGTTGACGCAGTTGAAAGTGGATCTTTTGAACAGTTCATATGAATTATGCTCCAGAAATGTCTGGTTTGCTTCTCTGAAGGTATCTATATACCTGGTGTAGCTGTTCTTGCCTACAGTGTGTTTTAAAGTTGCTTAGAAAGCTTTTAGGATGAGATTAATTCCACCCTATCAGAAAGGAAAAATCTAAAATCTCATCAGTTTGCATTATTTCTAGTCATCCTTGTTTCTCCTGCTCCCATGGCTTGCTCTTGCCTTTGGGTAGCACTTCTATTCTAAAAGCCATAGAATCAGAAATTTAGAAAAACCAGTCTAGAAGTCAGTGAATCAATCTCTTCATCTAAGTGTGGGATTAGCATTCCACATTTAATTTCTGGCATACTTGGCTAACAAGCCCCTCTAAAGCCTGTGATGGGGAAGAATCTGTATCCTCCCAAGACATTCTGTGCCAGTGGTAAACTCTTCTTACTGTTTTTCAGCTATCTTCCCCAGATTCCCTTGCTATAAATGAACTCCATTACTAAATTTCTTATCTGCTTTGACCATGGGAAACAGATGATTCCTTTTTCTTTGAAAAAATCCATGGGCTCATCAATTTTCTTTTCTTTAGGCTGAATAATTAGGTCAGCTTTGCTTTGACTTCAGGCTCAAACCTGCCCTTGAATGAGGCTATGTGTTCCTTCTTTATATCATCTCCCTTCTCTGTTTTATGTCTTTCAGGAAGAGGCATTGCATATCCTCTTGGCAATCAGCTAAGAAAAGTCAGTTAATTAGGAATCCATCAAAGAGGGAAAAAAAAAACCAAGCAGTCCTCACTATACATTGCAGTTTCTTCCCTGCCTGGATACACAGATGGTTTTCATGCTAAACACGCTGTTTATTGCATGAAATGCAGAAACAGTAGGCATCATCCCAGTCATAATTCCTAGCAACCATCTCCATATCTGACATGATCAATAGATATGATAGCCACACACGCTTTCATCATGAGAGCTGCTGATGGGACATAAGAATGTATGTGGGTGACCACAAAATTAAGAAGTAAATGCTTCTTGTTTGTCAAGTGTCAGTGGTGATGCTATTTTCATAAAAAGTTTTTATGGGATGTGTAAGCACAAAAGCATTACATGAATGAAGCAAACATTACAGCAGCTTGTAAGAAGAAAAAATTCCTCAGTGCAGAGTATGGCAGTGACTGCTTCAGGCATTGTTAGCTTGCAGTTTTGGAAAGTCTCCCAGAAATCTCAGGTTCTCTTTAACTCATGGTTGTTCAGTTTTCAAAGGAGAGGTCAGGGGATGCCTTTCAATAGCCCTTAGCTGTGTGTTGGCAGAGATTAAGGTTTAAGGGCCGCTCTCACAAAAATATTTGCAATCAGCTATTATTTAGGCACGTAAATAGGATTTTGCAATGTGACTAACTCATGAGATTTGCCCTAATTGAGAACATCTCCTCTGCTTATACAGTTATTTCTTTCTCACCACTGTAAAATGAGAGAGCTTTGAGGCTGGCGGTATCTGACTCAATTTTTTTTTAATTAAATTATTTTTTATGTTCTGTTAATGTTTTCAGAGTGCTTTGGAACCTTGAGAGTTGCACACAGAGGGTATGGCAGACTTCATCACGTACTGAGGTGCATCATGTACAAAAGCTGCAATCTCAGCTGGCCAAAGCCGGTGTCTCTGCCTCCAAGCAGAGTGTAACCAATACAGAATGTCTGGATGTGAAAGCAAGTGCAGAATGCTTGTCAAAAGCACATATTACTGTTATGGAAACAATGAGGAGAATGACTCCGTTTTAGGGGAAAATTAGGACTGGAACTTTGAAACCTAATTTCACTTTGACTTTGCTGGCCTGTGTTAGTCCTCAGCTCAGCATCTCTGGGCCAGCAGTGTTACTGCTTCATCTTGCCAGCAGCAGACAACTTGCCAGGAAAATCTGAGTCCCGTGGTGTCCGCACACACATGCGTGAGCGCATGGAGGCGTGCGCCCGCATCTGATCCAGGAACTGCAGTTAAGGTCAGGGGTATCATGTTTATCCCTGTTAATAGCTGTCATGTCTCTGCAGCCTTCATTAATCTGCCCTTCCTAAAAGAGGCAGGAAGGGGAGATCAGTTATAGTCCTCATCTACTCTGATTTATAGGACAGAGACTGATGTGTTAAGCAGCTTTTGGCTGGATTAGGAGTGGAGAGCATGCTGGCTGACTTACTCTGCCCTCATCAAAAACTCGTGCTTTGGCAATTGGAAAGTAATGGTGGGTTCTGGGGACTTCGAGATACAAGTTTGCTTTCAACAGAGGCATAAATATAAAGTGTTCCACTGCAGTGTGATATTTTCAAATGTCAACAACTGCTGGGCCTTGGAAACAGATATTCTGTGTATGAGGAAGGAACAAACTAAGGCAAGAGTGGCCAGACTCTGGCTAGATCTACCACTTAGCCTAATGGTTCAGAAAAGCAGGAAGGAAAGAAGTTGTTTTTCCAATGGCTTTGCATACAATGTCCCCTTTATCTCCCTACTACAGGACCTCCATTTTCATCTCCACCCTCTTTAGTGCTGTAGGCAGTTGCACAGTACCCTCAGCTCCCTCCCATCTGGCACATCAGTACTTGTCCTCATTCCCTTCCTCACAGTAAGTACATTAACAGGGTCTTTTATCCAGTAGAGGGACATTCCACAACTTTCCCCAAAGCTCTAACCCCTCACTGAGAACAACACCTGTGTCCAGCTGCGCTGGAAGTACCTCCCTCCCTAGGCGCGTGCTTCCAGTTGGCCCTGGCTGCCTGGAAGTACTTGGCTGTATGGCAGCGTGTGAGTGACTCACTTGTTTCTGTTGAACTCTTAAAAGGAGGATGCTGATCTTCAGTGAAATCCTCAGAACAGGCTGTTAGCATGATCGTCAGGTGGCTGTTAATATAATATCATGTGGCGTTCATTAAATAAAATCTGTAGTGGCACTTGAGTCAAATGAGCTGCTCACATGAAAAATGCATTCCCAGAACTTCAGGTTTATCCTATGCAGCGTTTCTCTTTAAATATATGCCTTTTTTAGAGGTATGTTCTCGATTACAAAAGCCCACTTCTTTATTTGTTGTCTGCAAATTTGCTTTCAGTATTCTCCACTGTGTTTTACAGGTGTACTAACTTGGGACATTGCTTCTCACCTTTCTGCCTAAGCGTGTCTACCAGAGAAAACTTGGCCACTTAAATCAAAATCTTTGTTCCCCCCACCCCCAGCTGGCAGATTTATAGACATGAATAAGGGAATGTTAGAGCTTTCAAGAAGATGACATATGTGCTTTCCAGTCCAGATTTACACTGAAATGCATGCCCCTTTCCCCAACTCCTTGCCATGCATGCATGCACATTTGCATAGTTATCACTTTTCATCCATGTTGCAGTGAAGAAGTTGCCTGTATGTATAGCCAGGAAAAATTATGGTCACTTACAGCTTACAAAACAGCCATTGAAACTGGCCAAACAGTAAAACTGCAGTTAATGCTAATTCATTCTGCTCATTGAACCAAATGTTCTTCAATATGTTTTCTGCAGTATTTGCTTCCCCAGATGTCTGTTAAAAATAGCATGAATGAAATGCTATCCAATAAACTAGAACTGGTGGAAATTCTCATTTCATTTGCATAATGAGGTTTGATTGTGCATATTCCTTCAACCTTTTTCAGCAGTAAAGCTGATTTTAGATATTTTAGAAAAGTGCTAAAAATTTTGCACCCAAAAATATCAAGGATTTCCTCAATAATATTTACATAGTAATAAATTGTATTTATGTTGGGAATTTAAAAAACTTCAGCTTATTAAAAAAAAAAGAAATTGTTATTAAGCATCATCAATACCATTCTCTAATGTACAAGGGAATTAATTAATAACTGCTAGAGTTATTAAATAGCAAATAAGAGAGTAGAGTGGATATTTATTGGTTTTCTATAGCTTGATATTTTTGCTCTTTCATTTTGATTCTTTCTTGTAACTTCTTGAGTGTTTAGATTATTGAGGTGGTCCAGGAGAACATATTTCTTACAGAACATGTTGAGCTATTTTCCCAAACTGTGAACATCTCAATTGTATACCCAAATGCAGAAAGTGGAATTCCAATGTTTTTGACCACTTTTCTAAACAAATTTTCGGTTCTGGGGAATAAACACAGAAATTTGATACGCACAACAGGGTAGATCTTGGGACTAAGGCTCTTACTTTGACTGTCTCTTATCTATTCTTTTGCCATGGAAGTTGCTTCATTTTGCAGCCTTTGATGATATTCCAGTTTGTATAATATTCCATTTGAGATCACAAGTTTTTTTTGGAGCTTGTGTGTTCAGTCTGATCCTCATAAGATGGTAGTTTCCAAAATAGCAACTTACTTTCAGTTCTTTTTAGGAGAGATTCTTTGTTTTACTTTTCCAGTTCTAGTGATGATGGGAGTAGAAGATATTAGCTGTATATTATAACCTCCTCCACCAAATTTGTTGGGTAGACTGGTGAAGAGCATAGAGAAGTTTCACATCAGAGATGTTTAGAAATTACCTTTTCCATATGTTTATCTTTCTGTTTTTCTTGTCTCCTTAATTAGTCAGGTAGAATGGAGCATACAGTGTTGGTAATCTTGGCAAGTACATTTGTACTTTTCACAGTTTGCAGATACTTTAAAATGCTGGAAACTATAAGAATCTGATCAATTTCTGAAACGGTGTTCTGTAACACGAGATCCTTTGGTGAGCAACATAGTCCCAGTACAAGTTTGTGTGACACAGCTTTGAGATGAATAGTTCTTGTGTCATTAGTGCTTCCTCATTCAGTCTGAGAACCTGAACAAAATGTGCAACTGCTAAAGTGTATTAGGATTTGCCCTGGAGACCTGCCTGTTTGTTGGGAGGCATGGTTGTACCAGAGATTTTGTATGGAGATTGGACTCACCATCAGTAAAATTGGACTGACTTGCTAAATTGATCCCTGTAATTTTCTACTTTTCTCTATAGATACATTGTCATGTCTTCACAAAGTATATGCACATTTTTTTTTTTAGTGCCAGAGCTGTCCAGATAATTTTATACTGGCAAAACACATTGAAAAGAGCATAATTATTCAAAATCCAGAGTTATTTAGCTTTTAGAAAACAAGCAAGTTCTGAAGGTGTATGAGGAAAATGTCTTCATCCTTAGAACTCATTAAAAGCCTTCTTTTAAAGTCTTATCAAACGTGAACTTCAGCACGGCAGCTGAGAGAGAATCAAACACAACCTGGAAAATATTTCAAAGTGGTGAAAGTGGAGTAAACCAGTGATAGATATTCATATTTACATAGTCATACATGTTCATTGAGATAGTGTGCATACAGACACAAATGTATCAGGTGTAAAGGTCAGTAGAAGACTTCTGAATAATGGCTGCATTGGTCTGTGCTGCAAAACTGGTGGCTCACAATGTGTGCCACAAGAGCGGTTCGGTGCTGTTGTTTACAAAATGCAACCTACAGAGATTTCCCATGGAAAACCTCAAAAGTCTTACCTGACAGCTCAGGTTGCTTCTGTGAGCTCTCACCTTCGAAGAAACTTTTTTCTGAGCATAGCTCCCTGCAGGAGAACAGGATGCTAATAATATGCATAAAGCAATATAAGGCTGAGTAATCTTTAGGAAGTCTCATGTTGCCATGGAATTGAACACCCGTAGGTGGTAGGTCATGGAGCTCTGATTTGCCTTCTTTTATTCTTCAGTCAGAGCTTTTAAAAATTTTTTTCTAGAGGAATTGTAACCCTGGTTTTGTTTTGTGTTTCTTTTTGAAGGAAAATCTTCTAGGGACTTAAATTTTATTAAAGCAAGAAGGGGGCTAACATGAAATTTCATTCTTTCAAATGAAGGATCTTGTCCAAGGAAAGTTTGTAGAAGATTGCTAATTATTCCTAATGGAGTGGAGAGTAGTTAAAAGACAAAGAAATTTAAGTTGCTTAGTGTTTTCTATTACTCTGGAACAGAAGAGAAATTTTTTTCCTCAACTACTTAGAACTGTTAAGATTGTCTAATGAAAAGAAAGCTTACAGAGTAAGGCAGTTTCTGATGAGGACACGGTGTTCAGGAAGAAAAAAATCCTGGAAGAGAACAAATTTGATGAAGCTTTATACAAATTATTTCTGTCTTAAACTGTACATGCTGTTTCTGTTTTGCAAGCACATATTGATGTCTGCAGAGTAAGTGACTTCAGAAAATGGAATGGATTTATTTTTGCCCAGCAGCTGCTGTATACTGTAGGGCTGTAAGATAGGTGTTATTCTTTTCTGCTTAAAAGTATAAACTGGGAAACCATGGGAAATATACAACAGGGAGCCTAACATTGGGATCAAGTAAATGCTTTAAATCGACTTTGAAAATGGAGTTTTTAAATTAATACTTAAGCATTTAATAATAAGGATAAAGCTGCATAAATAAAACAGGATACTTTTTGAAAATCACTTTGGGGAGGACCTCTCTCCTGAGATTCTGGTGGGAGTCTTCTGGGATCATAGTTCAGACTACATGCAGACAGCTGTGATCGTTCTTAGCAGCAGGAGAAATTCTAGTGTATCATGAGGTGCATTAGACTTCCTAGATGCATATTACAATGCTACTAGTGCTAACTGGCAACATTTATCTATCTAGATTTACTGCTGGTAATAATAATGATATTATTAAAAAAGCTGTTTTAGGAAGAGTATTAGATGTTGTAATCATATACTGATTTTATTTATGTTGACCAGAAAATAAACCAGTCCAATATTAAAAATTTTATTACATTAAGAAGGAAAAATTTGAAAATTCAAAGGAATTAGTCAGTGAAGTTCATTAGACTTAAGAGTCTGGGGACTTGAATGTTGGAGGAGGTTTGGAATTTCAACCAAAAAGCAAGCCAAAAGCTGTCTTAGGTTTGCATCTGTCCAAAATACTTTGGTGAGGGTCCAAAGTTCAACTGACAGAAAATGGAAAGCCTAAAAGGAATTGCTCAGTAAAGATGTCAATAACAAACATGGAAATAGTCATGTAGTCAGAGTTGCAAAAATTATGCTGATTTTGAATAAAGGTCTTAGCCAGATGAGGAGATTAAAAAAACCACAAAAACATAACAAACCATCACAATCTGAAGTCATGATACAGTGTAGTAATGACAGATCTACTATCTCAATTTTTTGGCTTCTATATTCAGCAAAAAATATAACGCATCATGGGAGAAAAGCCCCCTTTCCAATCAGAATCCTTGGAGAAATGTAAATGACTGTCCCAAAAAAGAATGCAGAAGTTGAGTCAGTTGCAAAGTGTATCATGTACAAATGAGACCTGTCACTATGCGGGAAAAAATGAGTTTGTGTAGGCTATTAAGGCAGTAACAGCATTTAGTGCTCTGCACCTTCCTGTGAAGCAAGACTCCTGATATTAATAAAGCTTCTGTCTTTTTTGTTGATCTGACTGTCCATATTGAATAAAAATAGTCTCTTAGAGTTTTTAGAGAGGACATCAACCTATGAATAAACTCGTGTGTAAGCTTCAAAACACTCCTCTGACCAATCTCTGAAGTATGCTGTGGTACACAGAATGAAGGATGGTTTCATGGGCTATTTCCGACCCAACGTGCATTTTTCGATCTGCAATTATTTAAACTTTCTCAGAAGAAAAAACCCTGTCACTGGGACTTTACACACCTCAGCAAGTGTTGTGGTGTTAGCAGATGTTCTTAGTAAAGCCACATTTTCCAGATATCCCACTGTTAGCCGATTGCCAGGATGACTCAGCCTGTTTACTTTAGTTTTATCTAAATAATTATAGTAAAATGTAATTGCCTGAACCAGATAGCATTCAAGGAGAACCCATTAATATTAGAGGCAAAAGCTGCCTAGGGATTTTTAAATTAGAGACAGCTCTGGAGTTCTTGACATTTTTTAGCTTGGGAGACCTAATTTCTGGGTTTTCTGTTGACAGGTAAAGCAATGTTGCGATAAGTCTGCTTGATACTGTTGTGGATGTTGAAGAAGCAAAAACGTGGGTGGTCTGAAAAATTGTGTGTGCCTGTAGAGGGCAGGTGGGTTTTGTTGCCCACCTTGCAGCACAGCTCATGGTGTGAGGCATGAGCGTCTAGGTGTGAATATTGGTTTAACAATATCAGCAAATCAAAGTGCTTTGCTTTAGTAAGAGTGCTGTCTTTAATTGTTTGGTGCATGAGGATTCATCTGTAAAAAGTAACATACTCTAGTAAGATCCATACTCTAGCAAGCTGGAATCTCCAGTTTGGCCTTTTTTCCTGTATCCATTTGTAGATTCCTTAGGCTCTCATTGGTTTGATATTTCTCTGATGTTGTAGCTCAGTGTTTTTTTAATTATGTTTGTGAAAATTTGATAAAAACATTCAAACCTGCTAATGTTTGACACTGTAAACATTTTTGGTTTTTATTTAGGGCCTCCAAAGTATTGTAATTTTTAAAAGCCATTACAGTACCAGGCGGTTTCATTTCTTCAGACATAATTTTATAATTTTTTTCTTTAAAAATTCCTGCCTGCTAACTTTTAATATTCTTATTACAGGGAGATTTGAGATGCTAACTAGACAAAAAATCAGTCTGTAATATTTTCAATTCCTTGAGGTATGTTAAATAACTTTATGTGCTGCAAGAGAGCCAGTGTGCCTCTTTAACTTTCTTTAAAACCAGGCCTGCTGCAGCAGACACTTACATAACAGCTTGTGTTTAAATGGAACAAAAATACAGCTTTTATAACTCCTTCTCTACTTTTTTAATCATTTTTTTAAAGTTTCATCTCCTTTTCCTACCCCTTGAAAGCAATCTACACCTACTTTCATGTTCCTGCCAACCCGAACCGAATTCATACCAGTTACACACGTTAGAACTTGGAATAATTGCATTCTTTGGAGAAGTGTGTGGTTGGTGAATTGGTCTAGATTTGGATACAGCTTTTTTTTAGGAAGTCAGAGGCATAGTGTTAAAAGAGCCTACAGCCACCTCCACAACACCCACACCTTCCCCACTGCCCTGGGATATAGCACTCTCTTTTAAATGGATGGATGGCCGGATGGATGGATGATGTTTGATAAAGGACAAGATGAGAGGAAAACCTGTAGGAAATGCAAAGTAAGCATGACAGTAGTTTCATAATAAGTACTGTAGGTGCACAGCAAGGTAGCGCAGAACAGCCAGCATTTTTGACAAGATTCTAAAATACCTGATATTCTTGTCATGGACAAATCTGTAATTATAACTTCAAGCTCTACACATGGGTAGAGCTATACGAGGTACCAGAACCAATGACTTTATGGTAGACTAAAGTAATCTGATTCTTTTCTGGCACTGGTCCACATTTTCCACCTCCAAAACAAGTGTCCTGATATTTTGTGTGCAGGAACGCAAGACACATGAAACTAAAGAGGCAGGAAGCAAGAAGGTGCATGTGTCTACAGCCTAGCAAGTAAGGACATGCATCAGGCAGAAAAAGCACTTCCACTCAGCTCTTTGCTTCCTAGGATGGTTTGTAGTGTCTGTATCCACCATCCCTAGCAAGCAAAAATACACAGGCATTAAACATTAATTGTCATCTGTTTAAGTGTGTGTCCTAATTGCCAGGTAATGGAGTGAAGCACTTTTGTGGGTGTTCCTGTTGCTCATGTTCCCCATTGACTGCCATGGCCATATCACATGTCACTTTGTCACCTTGATGGGCCACAGCCTTGGGAATCTGCTTTGCATCTGTGAAACAACTTTGAGAGTGAAGGAACCTTAAACCTCAAAAATGACAATCCAGGAAGCTTCACCCTTTCTTAAGTTGCATCCATAAACCAAAATGTTGTAGGTATAGCTCCTTAATCACACCAGTACTTTTAGTTTTGTGTTAGAGGTATCTTTGTTATTGTCAATGAACTTAGACATTTTGCATACATTAAGTAAGTGGTGAAATTCAGTTAGTACAGGGCCTGTTGTTTTTTTTTTTAATTGACAGCATGTGACTGAAAAGAGAATTTATGGTTACTTTTACTTTTAAAACCAATTAAACAGTATCCTTCATATTGTGTGAAATAACTATTTTTCTCTCAAATTCCTGCATTGTTTCTGGCGTTTTATGATCTACCCATATATTTCTTATTTCTCTGTGAGTCAGACAGTTTTGTTATCAGTGCTTTGTG
This sequence comes from Fringilla coelebs, assembly GCF_963513975.1. Taxonomy (NCBI): domain Eukaryota; kingdom Metazoa; phylum Chordata; class Aves; order Passeriformes; family Fringillidae; genus Fringilla; species Fringilla coelebs. Next base: position 67,367,153 of record NC_140029.1, read on the forward strand.
AACATATACCAAATTGAAAGTAATTTTTATTGGCAAAAAAGAGAATAAAAGTATAGAAAAGTGTAACTTGTTAATTAAGAATGACCATGTTTCACATCTTGTGCAAGAAGAATGTTACTACAGCAGTTATTTAACTGTTCTTAAACTCACTGGGACAGTAGCATTGCAAAGAATGAATTCCTTACAAGCTAGTATTGTACAGATAGTCCAACAAGGTGTTGTAGGTTATTTGAAGAAACTTGTGCCCAACCGCTGAAAAAAATAAAACTAAAAGAGTCCAAACATGGTACAAATAGCGTGCTGTTATTCCTTTTCTGCCTTGCAGCATTTTAATATATACTTTACTGTTCATCTCCCCATTTATGTCTAGAGTTTCTGAAATCCTCATCAGGTTGAGAAATGCAGTGTGCATTTAAGTTTTCAGAAATTTTTGGGCACAGAAGTAGCCTGTGGCCTTGTTAAAAGACATAAAATTCTTATTGTGTGGAGCTTGTGTCTGGTAACTGGTCTGAAGAGTGAAGTAGCTTTGTAAGGAGCCAAGCCTTTGTCAGTTAGCATCAGGGTTGAGAGTTTCATAAAGTGATTCATGAATTGTTATCTCAGCAGACTCCTTATATGGGAACCATGGTTATTCATGAGCTGTGGTGCTGAAAGTCTTATCAAGCACTTTGTGTCTGGGCTCCAGGAATATGCTAAAAAGTTTTCAGTTTTCAAGTGACCCCAGGATTTCTGGAGAACATGACTTTTTTTTTGTCATTTCAATCCTTTTCCTGGGTCCTCTCTTAAGCAAATCTTTCTCAGCCCCAAGGTTTGGTTCTTGCTGAGGTCAAAGGGGTTAACTCCCATTGCAGAAGGGCTGATGAAGTTTTCTAGCTAAAATAAGAATTTCCTAGATAGTGTGTATTTCTGTGTTGCATTAGAAGTAAACCTAATGGATAGATTTTTTTTTTGAGACTGTGCCCTCCTTGGATTTTTATTGTGTTTAACACTAATATAACTTGCATTGCATTGTGCATCTTCAGTGAGATATATTCCTCTTGTTACTTTTATGATGTCATTATTTCTGACTCTGAATTTGACCCAAATGCTTGTTAGGTATTTGCAACTTGCTGTAGGTGACTGATGTTTACTGATGGAGATACAATTGTATATATCAGGAATTCCTTGTAATACAGAATAGGCCTTCTTTGAATGGTTTAAAAGAAACTGGAGTTTATGGGTGCAGTCCAAAATAGGAATCTTGGTAAGATCAAGTGGGATCTTAATAAATATTTTTTATCACTCTTATTTTTGAAGATAAGGGCAAATGCTTCTAGCGTGAGACTGTACCAGGCTAATTCTCTCAAGATCTAATATTCAAAATCATAGCATCTAAAAGACTATAGATGAACTTGCAATTATTGTTTCTGTTGCAGTCTCTTTTGTACCATTCCTTCAGAATGAATCTTGAGTTCCTTCATAGTGATGGAAATAGGTCTTGTTGCAACAGGAAACCTGAATAAGAAAGTTCAGTGATTGTTATCAAGGAAAGAGAGGCATATATATTGTCAGTAGTGGAAACTCTTCAGGGAATGTTTATCAGCATCTCTGTTTGTTACTTTATAAAATATTGCTGTGGTTGGATGTAAGTGAGGTTTCCTTTTTAAGGTAAGTCGTTTCTATTAAACTACTGAAATGCTGTTGTTATTGTACCAGGATACTGACATACTGTGGAGTGGTTTTGCTTTATCATTGGAAGTTATAAGGAGGGCACACCTTCTCCAAGCTCTCCAATGAATGGCAACATGCCAGTTTTCTGTGGTGTATGGCAATATCTGTGGTTTCATGTTAGCTCTTCCTATACTCTTTATATATTTGAATGGACCAATGAATATAACTTTGTGATGAAGTTGTTCAAGAAATAATAGAATAGAATAGTTCGGTAGGAAGTCTGTGAACTTTCCTGCTTTCCTAAGAAACCAAGCTTATGAAAAATGCTTTCTGCTTACATGGTAATTTTGAGGGAAAAAGTCCAACCTGACCAAGACTGTTTCCAGGGATGGAGCATCTATCACCTCTCTGGGCAATCTTGATCCAGGGTTTCACGAGCCTCATTATAAAAAATATATTCCTTATATCTAGTCTAAATCTACCTTATTCTAGTTTAAAGTCCTTACATCCTGCCCATATTTCTGTATGGCTCTGTCTAGACATCTTAATACTTCCTTTTTGTCTTCATGACAAAGACTGCACATTTTTGTGGAAGTGGTTAGCACCTCATAAATGGGAGAACTTCAGCAAACTATGTTTCCAGGAGAACAGGAAGAATGAGAGGAAAAGGGATCCTCAGCCCAAAACATGATTTTTAACAGTTCAGGTGCATTCTTCCTACAGCAACGTACACTTGCTGTGCATTTATCAATAGAAGTAGCATTGCTGTCAGGCCTCCTGCTTGGAAAGTGTTTAGATGCCACATAATATGTGTATTAGAAGTGCCTAACTAGGCAGAGTATGATTGACATCCTAGCTAGTCTAGTTGAAGCTGGCCTCATTTTCTTTAAAATTGCCTGTGATCTGCAAACCCAGTAATGAAGAAGGAAAAATGAAATGAAACAGTAATATGTATCTCCTGGGCATTTCAAAGCTAGAGAGCACTAATTAAAATCTAAGACTTAAATATCTGATCCTTAGGGTATGAAACAGTGCATAGGTTAGCCAGAAACTGTAACTTCACAGATAAACAGGGGCAAAATGAAAACATAATTGTCTGAGGCCGGTTAAGTTGGGTGTTAGAAGGATTTTATTTGAATAGATGTTGGTTTATACATCTTAATATATTATCTGTGCTGTTAGATAGTAAAACTGTAAGATGCCAAAAGATTACCAAATGTGGTGCAGCAGTTACTGGTGTTCTTCATGCACAGTGTTGAAGCTGTGCCTTCTTAGACTGTAACCCCTCACCCAAGGAAAGTGCCCCCTCTTTGCTGGCTCATCACAGGACAGGGGATAATTCAAATTGGTTAGAAACGCTGGTGAGAAGCCACTGGAGTTTGATGCTAAAGAAATCTTGGGCTAATAATTTTACCCTGTCCTCCTTACCCTTCATGTTTCTCCAAAGGAATCACTTGGTTCACATGTTTTCCTTTACCCTCAGGTTTTAAGTGACTGAGTGGTTATGCGTGGTCTGTGATAGAGAAGGGCAGAAATAGAAATCATGTGTGGAAACGGCTAAAATTGGACTATTATGAGATACACTATAAGAAAAGAACTAAAAATATTTTCTGGATAGACGTAGACATGTGTGCATACACAAATGGGAACAAAACTTTAATCACCAGTATACAGATTCCATTCCTGAGGGATTTCATTCTTTTAATGATCTATTGATTTTCACTTCCCTTTTCAGAAGGCTTCTTGCAGTTTGGTTTTGTTTTTCTTTTTAAAGATCAGAAGTAATTTATTTCTTTGCTGGTTAGTATTTGCTAAAATTTTACTATTTTTAAACATCCCTTTTAAAAAAGACTAGGAAAAATTAAATGTTTCAACTAAAAAAAAAAGGAAAAAACCCTCTCCAAATCCAAATCACTATGCAATGGTACTGTACGAATATTAACTAAATCAGACTCACAAATATAAGGGAATTCAAACTATGTTTTACTTCATAGTTATTTGGCTGCCCCAGTGCTTCAGTGTGGCTGCTTCCTCTTTCCTCTGCTGTCCCTTACAGCTCAGCACCAAGAGTACAAAACAGTGAGCTCCAGGTCACCTTTCCACACTGGAACAACCATAGCCCCAGACATTGAGAAAAGGGATACGGGAAAGGAAGTTCTGCCTCTCACCTGATAGTTCCAAATGAGAGCTGCTTGGTGGTGGATGTACGGCATGGCACACCCAACCATGCAGTCAATGAGCAGAAGCTGTAGAGGAGATGGATCCTCTGTGATGCAAGCAGAATCTTCAGAAAATATGTCTGTAAGGTTTGAGGGCTTTTAATTGCATGAAGACGCATCTAGGGGTTTGTATTTTGACCATTCCTTTGCTTTTCTGCATATCTGTATAAATCAAAGAAAAACTGAACTTTATCAGTGAGCATTTTAGGGAATCAGTTTGGGGAGAGTTCCAGTTCTACTTCCTTCTGGTCTCTTTAACCTGACAAATAATGCACTCTCCCCTCACCAGTTCTTCTGGGAATCAGTTGAGGACTTTTAAGTTGGGTAAGTCAATCTGAGGACAGACAGTAAACATGGAAGATTTCAATCCACATTAAAGTGTTCATGAAGATTTGTAAGGAACCGATAAACAACATTTCATAATGGGAGGCATCAAGCAGCTTCAACTGTAGCATTGAGCTGAATGTTCACTTGAAGTGAACTGTTATGTTCCACTTAATGTAATTCAATAATGTGTTTTGCAGTAGAAAGGAGGGCTCATGATACCGTGTAGGCAACATTGTACACGTGAGTTGTGAAGAAACAAAAGTTGCTGGCACCAAATATCTTACCTTTTAAATGTGGCAATGTGATAAATATGAGTCAGAGAACAGAATAATTTGGTGTTTCTTTGTACGTCTCTTGACATGCACTTCATCAGAAGTACAAAATTTTGAAATTGCTATTTTATTTTAAAAAATTATTTTAAATAGTGCTACTAATTACAAGAGCAAGAAAATAATTGTGTATTTTACATTGGGATGTCAGTAAAAGTATGGTGTCTGGGGAATGATGCAAAGGTGCCATGTAGGACTTCTCCTTCTCTTTGGCCTGGGGGCCAAAGTCCTCACAAAAGTCAGGTGCTTGGAGATATCTGAACACGTAAACCATCAAAACAAACAAAAAAAAACCCCCAGAAACAAACAAACAAACAAAAAAAAAAGCCAACCCAAAACAACATCATAGAGTTCTCTGTGCATCTTTTATGCCAAAGAATTCTGTGAAAATGTTCAAAAATGATTAATGTGTTATAAAAACCTTGGAATATGAGCTAGCTTTGGTAAAAATAAAGAAAATAAAAACTTGTATTATTGAAATATTTTACTTCTTATGACTTTTTGGAGTGAGGAAAAAAAATTAGCTTTATATTTGAACTGTTCAAGAAAAGATGATTTAAAAAGCAAATTACATTGAGCTAAAAGCCTTTGAAAGGTATAGAAATGAGAGGATAAGTTAGAGATGTGCAATTTATGTTATTAAATCTGAGGCCTGATGTAGATTGCAACCCTGGCATTTGGTTTTCAGCCAATAGACATCTTTGGACTGGAAAAGTAAGTTACATCTGTGCCTCTGCTGAAACTGTCTTTAGTGCTCTTTCTTCTCATAATGCCAATGTGCGTGTTGCAATATGACAAGTTTGGAACAATGAAAATTAGAAATTAGCTCCATGGTGGAAGGACACTATTTTCTAGCACCATGTGATTGCTAGTGGTAACTTCAGCAAATATCTCTGGCAACCTAGAGGATTTAAATCAACACAAAATGTAATCAAAAAATGGTGCAATAACAAGAATAACAGTATGAAATGCTATGCTTGCACTTTCTTGACTTGGAAATAAAAAGACAAGTCTTAAGCTGCGACTCTTCCTTTGCCAGGACACCACTGTTCTTACAGCTGGCACTGGTGGGCTTTCCTTCATGTAATCTTCTCAAATTCTCTGTTTGTTGTCGTCTGCTTGCTCTCCAGCTGCAGCCCCAGTGTTGCCTGTGTTATATCCAGCCCCTCAAATGTGATTTGTCAAGGGCTCTTAGTTGTCCGTGCCTGGCTGGATCACAAAGTGTCCTTTGCATCCTTCTTCTCTTCCACCCTTTTCACATTCTGCACAGTTGATCACGCTTTCCACAGTAACTTCTTCACTGTTAGCTCCTGTATTTTCCCCTCCCAGTTTCTTTTCCTACTCCTTCATTGCCTCAGCAAATCATCACAAAACCAAACAAAACCCCCGCCTATTCCCAGGGGAGAGGGGAGAGACAGAATAAGCCTCAAAATGTGATAAGATGCTGGTAGACAGTATTTTTGTTTCCTGCTGAGTTAAAGATGTTCTTCAAAATTGTTACTGAGTCAAAGCTTCTGTGTCCTGGGATTTTCTCATGAGTGATGTTTCTTAGACCACTTAATCTTAAGATTTTACTGGTATTTGAAACAAAAATGTCCTGTGTTCCTTCCTTTTTACTGACAAAAACTATTGTGTTGCAAATGTGAAAATGGAATTACAATGATATTTACGTTTACAATGGTATTTACATTAATGGGAGAAATTATTATAGCAAAGTCTTTTAATGTTTTCTTTTTTTTTCTTCTCGTAAATCAAATCAGATTCTGTCTTATTTTTTATGCTTTGACTTTGATGGTCATACATGTTAGGAGTGATCACTAGGATTTCCTGCTTATGATGTTTCTACTGCTTGTGGTACAAGCAAACTCATTGTCAAAAAAAGAAGACTTCTTTACAAATCTGGAATATTTGAAGAGGGTGGTATTTAGGCAGTCTTGCCCCTTAAAGCAGACTTATTTCAAAATTTTATTTTTATCTCCTGTTCAGAATAAAAATGGAAAGGAAAAAAAAATCAACATAATTGAAAAGAACCCTAAAATATCATTTCAGTGATATGTATCATTTATCTGAGAAAAAAAATAGGAAGTCTTATTAGAAGGTTTATGTATGGTCAAATATAATCCAGGAGGGACATCATCAGCATGTCATATATATGACATATGTATTGTCAGAATTCCTTCATGGTAACTCAATTTAAATCAAGATGCTCAAGCTGAAAATGTGCACTGAAGTGTACATATTAAACATCTGCTGTTTAAAAAAAGTCTAAAAATATTTGGAGAGGGAAATGAACTGAAAATTCTGCTTTCTGTTGTTTTATCTTTTAAGACATTTAGCTCTGTAGATCGTATATGCAAAATTCCTGATATACCAATGCTGTTTAATTATGGAAATCATGGAAACCTAGGATATGAGATATAGTATTAAAAGAAAGCTATTTGCTAAACCAATCCAGTCAGTTTCTTTTGGGTACTCAATGTGATGTACAGGTAGAAAGTTACAGAAATTCAAAAGAAATGAGGGGAACAGTTTTGTAAAGTTATTGAAAAAATGAGTAGAACTGGGTTGCTTCTTGGGTATTTTTATAGCATGCTTTGAGAATAAATTTTCTTTACTGATGCATATGCTAAAAAAAATCTTTTGCTGCAGTCTCTCTGCATTGCTTTCCAAAATTTGAGGATGAAGGACATAGCTCTATTTTTCATACTGGTTTGCATGAAAAAAGGTGCCAAATTACTAGCTTTTTGATCAGGTAAATTTGCAAAAAAAAAAATCACCCAGCTAAGAGAAGTTCAGGCTTCCCTGGGATGAGTGCAGGCGTTCTCCTTACTGTGTGCAACATGGCCCATCTTCAGGTCATGCAGCCGGACAGTTTTTGAGGGACTCTTATGGTGTGAATCTAAGTCCTGTATCTGATAACAGCTTAAACCAATTGGTTTAGTATTCTTTCCCTGTAGGCTGAAAAAGGGGAAAACAGATAAGAGTGTCCCTTGTCTCCTTTGCTGCTTAGTACGTTGTAGTATAAATGCAGAGAAGTGAAATATAAGGCTCTTGCTATATGTAGGTGTTCTCCACTTCTATAGTACCAATACAGTAAAATCACCACATATTTTCCCACCCCCTACGTACTTAAAGAAAAAATAGCTTATGCCTGAGATGTAAAATTAATCTTGCGGAGATCAGCAGCACGTTGCTTTCCTCAAATTCTATTGCTTCCATAGAGATTCATTTTCCATTTCAAATTGCTAGGAGAGCCATACAATATTTAGGTAGCTACGTCTGTAGAAATCTTTTGTGGGATACAACTGAGTCCAGATAAAGAAGATCTGCAGTTAACTTTGCGGTCCGGATCTGTGCAAACTTTTAAAAAAAATAAGAATCAAAACTGTAAACCAATGATAATATCTAAAATTAATGCTGTAGAACTTTCTGTACTATTTAAACTAACTTTCAGATTACAATGAAATTAATAGCTCATTTGCCAGAGTAATGAAAAGCAATGCATTGTATTAAACCTAGGATGGATATAGAGTTCTACTGATATGAAAAGCTTTCTTACCAAGCTGAACTGGAGAAACAATGCACGTCTCTTGCATAACCTCTGCCTCTGCAGGTGTTATCAACTACTTTATTGTCTTCATCGTGTAAATGAGCAAAAGAAAATGTAGCATACACCCTCTTGAGATACATAAACATATCAAAAACTGCGCAGAGATAGACAAAGATAACAGATTGGACAAAATTCTTGACAGTCTCCCTTGAGCTCCAGTCCATCCACAAAAGCCTTGCCTTTTCACCCAAAAAGAGGAAGTGCTGAGGATCCCATGTTGCCATGACAATTGGCTGCTCTGTACTTCACCAGGACTCTGGTATCTGCGTTGGAACTTTGCACATCTGAGTGATGCACATACACTTCTGTCCTGAGGAAACAGAGTTCTCCATTTGATTCCTTGACTTCCTTCTGTCCTGGCTCCCATGCAGTAACCTCTCCTGTCTTAAGAGAAGCTTAATGTTTCCTATGAATTTTCTTCAAACAAAGAGTCCATTATTTAATCCAGCGCACCCAGATGTTCTAGCTGGACCCTGGGAAGGGGTGGGGGGTGAAGAGGAAGTCAGAAACAGTAAAACTTTCATAAATGGCTGTTCTTTTGTTATGTCTTTTGAAAATGGAGTAGTGCCCGCTGTGTTCCATAAACACGTGCGTTGCATTAGGTACAAGGCAATGCATTTCATTCAAGCACATCTAAATATTAGGGGGGAAACCAGCATGAAGTTATGGTTGCAGGGAAAATTTATGGGGAAGAAGAAAGAGTTCTGCCTACTTCAGTGAGTAATAACTTGATTGGTCGACATTTATAGGGTAATATTGAAAGAGCAAACAAATGTAAGTCATTTAATTAGGAAATGGAGAAAAAAACAAGAATAAGAAAGGAGAAGCTGAAGTTGGCATGTACAGCAACAGCTATAAAAGTATCTGTTGAGTTTCTCTTCATAATGAAGAATGGGGAACTCAGCATCTGATTCACACAAGGTTTCTCTCAAATTGCAGATCACAATAGTTGTGCCAGCGTAAAACTGGGAATTATGTATCTGTGTGTGTCTGGCATGCTTTGTGTGGAAGTTCTGAGTGGATGTTTGTAATAATTTTTCATTAGTATGTATAACCCATCCTCATAAAATTACTATGTTCTCCTGGCCCGCTGTGAATTAAAATAAAACGTATCAGTCAGTGTGTGTGTGTGTATGCTACCACATTAATAATAATTTGCAGGATGATAGGGATTGTTTCAGCTGCCTGATTCAATATGGGAAGTCAGGGAGATTGTAAATCATGGAACAAATTATCTTTTATCTTAAAAAAGAGTGAAAACACTGCTGTTAGATTTATGTGAATGAACATATGCTTTTGCACCTAGCTGTTCTGGAAACAAATTAGTAAAACAGCTCTCCATACTGATGCTTTTGAGTTTTTGGAACAATAGTTAAAATAGTGTTTATACTTTTTTGGGGTTCTTCTTCATTTTTTTCTAACATGTGATTAAATAAATAATTATGTTCTAACCCTTTAAATTCCTTTTTTAAAAATGTAAATTATTTGTTTGGTTGACTTCAAGGTTTGCGTATACAGGCAATTTCAGTAGCTTGAAAAGTAATCACCCATCAGCTCAGATGTATAAATTGTGCATGTACACATAATTAAATCTTCCATTGTAGGCTCAGCTAAGCCATGATGCATTAAGTCACTTTTACTATGCATGTATGCAGATAATGGCTCTGACTCAGCTGACACTCAGCATCTGGGTAAACTGCAGTAACCTGGTCATCTGCTTTTCTCTTTTTAAATTTCTGTTTTAAAACAGACATAACAATTTTTTCTTTTGCTTTTTAAAAATACTTTTTCTATTTTGGCTAGGCATGGATCCAGTTTTTTTGGTGAGGGTGGATCAGCCGGGTTCTGCACATTAACTTGGGGCCACAAAGTGAGAGGGGTTCCTAAGACCTGTGTCCACAGCTGTGGCTCATACTGCTGTGAAAAGAGAAGTCAAAAGTCCTTCTCTGTTAGAGGCACCAGGAGAAAAAGCACTCATCAACGAGCTCAGCGCAGACCAGCACTGTGGAGCCACAAAACAATCTCCTGCCCACATGGGAGTCTGCAGGAAAGGGTGGGAGGTTGACAGCTTTTTGGATCTGGCCCCATTTCATCTTAATCTGCTCTGGCTCCTGATCTTTTCAAAGTCTCCCCATTGTGCGTGTGATTTCTGCTAAACACGCAGAGAAATTTTTAAGATCAAGACCATATGATCTAGCAAGATTAATCTACCCTTTGGCCTTCACCTCTCCCTCCCACTGGGGGAGAAGTTTGGTTCTGCTAATTTGTCATGTTACTTTTTTTCTTCTTCTTCTGCCATCATTTTTTTTTCTCCTCATGGTTCACCTAAATTGGGGACTTTTACCCAAACACTTTCATCCTATAATGAAGATAAATAGATTTCTTCATGTCCACTACATGAATTTTGAAGGCATCTTTGTTTATTTCACCCAGTTTTAATACGGAGAATTTGTAACTCATTTGTAGAATATAAGTGTTTTTTCACTTGTGTTATATACTGTGGCTGAGCGAATCCCTGTAGGTCTGTGGAGCAGATGTGTTAGCACAGGCAGTAGAACAGCTTCACTCCTTCCCTCGTCTTCTGCAATGCAGTCAAATTCCAAATTGTTATGATACGCATTAATTAAATATGAATAAATAAAATATCACCCGATAATGAAGCTGCAGTTCCCTCTGTCATATTAAATCATTGATGAGGTGCCCATGAGTAGGAACTGTGGCTGATGATGTCTCCTGCCTCAAAGTCTCTGACTGGTTTTGGGAGCATTTGTGTAAATTTTTCCATCATCCTCGCATCAATAGTCAGAAAAAATCTTTTCCCTCAATAAAAAATATGTGGATCATTATATCCTCCTGCCTCATCAAGCCATTCTTTTCATGTCTCCTGACATCTAAATAGTTATTGAAAGTGGGCCAGTTTTGCAGATAACAATTGTGTAGTTCAACTATGTTATCTTGTTATGTATCAGTATGTAATTTGTAAGCTTGTTAGAATAAAGAGGTTTTTAGTAATAGACGCTGAGTACCTCTATTACCTGTTTCTGTTTTTAAAGTCATATTTATGCTATAAAAATGCTCATTTTGGTGAAGGAATGGAAGAAATCATGAACAAAATAAAAATACTTGTTTGCTCTTTCTGTTTCAAAGCAGCCCAGATGTTAATCCAGCTATTCTGGATTCTGCAGATCCTACTCTGCTGAAAATAATGTCTGAATTCAGTAGTCATGCTCTTCTGAAAATGCCTTCTGTCCCCATAATGGCTTTTGACCCATTTGAAACGTTATTTCTGCCTCCATATCTATTACTTTTGTATCTATAAACATCTCAGATTTGCAATACTTAATTTTGGACTCTACTGTTTGCACCATATTCCTGTCACCTGTGAGAGGTACACAGATTATTTGGTTTATATGTTGTGAGAAAGCAGATATTTGGTTTCATCAGATGTGAATTTCTTATTAGGGAAAGGAGCTCCTCTTTGAACAGTAAGGCAATTTTCTCATGAGACTGGTCACTTAAAGGATGCTGCTTATTTGAAGCAGTTCAGGCATCAGAATTCTATTCCCCTTCTTCAACTGTTCCTGTTGATCACTTAATTTGTATAGCTCAGTCCATCAAGTGTTTCTTGCTCCTGGCTTTAGTCCATAACTGCAGTGGATATGCCATTGCCTAGTCATGGTCTACAGAGTGATGAGTTGAGACTGAACAGTCAAAGTACTTGGAGGGTTTGCTTTACTATGTTCTCTGGTATTTTATCACTGAATTTGCACTGGCTTATAATACTTATATCTTTTTCCCTATATTTCTTACTTTTTAATTTTCTTTCCCTCAAAGCAATGTCTCTAGTCCTCTGCTTTTATGTGTTTGATGAACTGAACCTTCTGTCACATAAAGATAGCATGGAGTAATAATAATTAGGAGAGAAATTTTTCAGGGGTTGATTATTTACTTTCTGTATCTCACAGAATTCCTGTTAATACTAGAGATGCCCAAGTGAGATTTAAGTAAACCCTCTCACACAGCCCAGCAGCCTGTTGCAGGAGCACAGAAGTTAGGATATGCTGATTTACCCTTCAGAGCTCCATTGTCTCAAAGCTAGGTTGGTGCCACCATTCAAGTTAATTCTAGGATAGCACCTCCAGATCTTTATGCTGAAGTCACAGAATAAACGTGCCTCATCAAAAAATCCCCATTTGTTCATCGCAGTCTTTCAGCACAGGAAAACATGCCTGATCTACACAACAGAGTTTTGGCATCCAGAATTACCTTTTATCTCCACAGGTTTGCATGCAAGCACATGTTAATGTGGAGTAAGCAAACAAAGCCCAGCTTGTGGCACCTAAGTAGAACCACATGCCGAAAATCTCAGCCAGCAACGCAGCTGCCAGCAAATCTTCAGCGCGCACACATCCCAGGAGCAATGTCAGCAGCTGCGAGCCCAACAACATTTCTGGCAGTGATGTTTTCCAGTTTAGGCCTTGCCACGCTTTATATCTCTTGCCCATCTGTTTGTTTTGCATTGTGTTACATCATCTTGATTGCAATAGTTAAATTATAAAATCATCGGGGGATCGTACAGAGAGGGAAGCTGCCTTGTTCAGGTTGCCTCAGAGAGGGCTTTCTATTCATAGATGTTGGTGTCAGAGAAAGTGTAGAGGCATTTTTGTGGGAGGAACAGACATATGGGAGGCTGGGACTGACACACAAAACCATGGGGAGGTTAGAAGCAAATTGGAAAGTTAAGGCAAAGATATGTTGTCTTCAGTATTTCTACGTTTTGGGTATGAAGAGGATTTATGATGTCCATGAAGAGATTCTTGTGTTTCAGACACTGGAGGAATGGAAATTAGGAGTTCTAGGGACTATTTTAGCATTGGCATTGTTGTCTATATCAGTATTTTGTGACTTTGAACAATATTGTTATCTGTATGCTTAAGTAGGTGGTAAGAAGTCACATTCTCTCTTAGAATAACTAGAGGAAGGTAGAATAGGTCCTGCGAATAAACCTGGTTTTTAAGTTAACTTTAGGGTTCAACTGTGTTACGAATTTTCTATATTTGCCTTTTTATTTTTTTAAATATTCCTGTAAAAAAGAAAGTATGTTTTAATGACTTTTCAAAGGAAATTAAGTAGCTTTTTGCGAATATTTGTAGATAAGTTAGCATAAGGTATTTAGTGATAGTTGTTCCTTATCTATTCAGAAACAGCTTCAGAGCGTTGCATCCTTTCCAAGAGTAGGAATACTTTTTAATATGGAATAGTCTCAAAATTTTAAATGAATGAATGTTTTAAAGAAGTAAGGCTTTAAATGAAAAACATGTCTGAGAAAATTATGGAGGATTCACAAAGAATAATGCGGCACAACTTGTTAAATTATTTATTTGTTAATCTTTCATACTTGCTACACAACTTCAAAACCAGCCCAATATTTTGTCAATTCATGTGACAGTCCTCTTCAGACACTTAGGAGGATATCAACTTTGTTTAAAAAATTGGGAATTGATAGGGTTCCATATTAGCAAATTTTATCAATCATAGTAATGGCTTTCATTTAGTGGAAGAAGATCAACTCAGACTGGATTTGTCTAACATCAGCTAAGTCTGTGCAGCTCATTAGTGAAATAAGGTTACAAAAAACACTTGTAAAAACAACCCACTGAAATGCTAGACACTATCATAAATGATACCTATAACTTTTTAGGTGAAGTGTAAAGCATTGTTTTCAACAATAACCAAGGCAATGTATATAAATGCAGTCTTTCGATCCATAGTTAGCACTCCTCCTGTACCCCCTGCCTACACTCTTCTTGTTGATTATCATTTAGGCACTGGCTGCATATTAACCTCTGATCCTTGCTTCACATGGTTACAGTCCAGAGTGCTTCAGAAGGTTATGTAGGCTAATGTGGTTTTGATTGGTTGGCTTTTATTCTCTCTTTCTTTCTTTTTTTTTTTTAACAACTTTTTTTGAGCTACATGGAATGTGTGAGCTTTTCTGTTTTCATCTAAGTTTTTTTTATCTGGACATGCCTGTGAGCTTAAGAATGAAAGATGTGTTTTGAGAGCAGATTGAGTTGTGGAAAATGTAGATAGAGACATCATGCCTTTTCATCAACCCTAGCATTACAAAATCAGTTTAGATCTGTCCAATGAAAGTAAAAAAGCATCTAATCCATGAAGTTAGTAAGAATTGGCTTCTTTCAGTATGAAGTTCTGTCATCTAGTTGGTTTTGAGGAAATGGACATATATCTCAATGATATGAGACAATATTAGCCAACCAGGCTCTGAATTGTCTGTGAAGGACAAGATCTGTTTTTTGGAGATATCGGTTCTGCTAATGTCCTGTTGAGAAAAATTCTAAAAGTTAATCATTCTGGCCTTTGAAGACAAATAAAAGATTTATATCTCAATAGTCTCCCTAGTCAGGAAATTATAATTATTTTAATTCACAATTAAGCAATCAATTTTCCCTCACTAAAATGCTCTTTGACTTTCACTCAGTTTTACATACAGTTAGAGTGTATCTCCTTTTACTTATCTTTCAGCTAAATTCAGGCAGAAGTGCTGACAGTGAAAAAACTTGGAGTACCTTTTATGAGTCATACTAGGAAGATGCAATCAAAAGAATCGTGGAAGGGATTTGAGAGGTTCCATGGGAGGACCTGGCCTACCTAAATTGACTTTATAGGTTACTGGCTAACATGTGTATGTGCGGTTATTGTTAGGGAAATTCAACAAATCCTCCACATGATCTGTTCCAGTACTCCTTATCCTTGCAGTTGAAAACAGGTTTTCTCATGTCTGAATTAATCTACCTTTTGGAAACTTAATATTGCTCTGCTTTGTTGTATTTGTAATAAAACTAATTGTAGGAGTTTAGTTTTTCTTCATTTTGGCAGTCTATTAAGTATTGAAGGCTGCTGTTTTGTCTCATCACTTCTTTTCTGAAAAGAAAGATCCCATTTATATTAACTCTGCTTCATTAGTCATATTTCCTCATGTTGTAATTTTCCTTAGTATTCTCTTAATCCTCTGAAGGTGAAATCCTCATTTTTATAAATGGGAAACACAAAAGGGGATTCGTGTTAGCTAACGCTGCAGTAGCCCAAGGGATTAAGTCAGATGTCCTCCACGGAGGTGATACCCTCAGTGGGGGATGATTCCATTTGCTGTAGTAGTTTATATCAAATTCAGCATGTGACCCACTGCAAAGCTATGTCCCTCTTTGTAGAAATGCTGTTTTGCATTTAAGCAACTGACTCTTGTAGTGATGGCTTCAACCTTTATTTTGTTGCTTTTTTTTTTGTGGTTCTAGTACCTTGGACTTGTTGAATTTTATCTGTTTTTTCTGATGACTTTGCAGTTTTCAGATTTATAGTGTTCCACAATGCCTACAGCTTTACCTATGGTACTGTCATCTACAGATTTAAAAAGCATTTAGATAATTGCATTAATTGCATATTAAGACAAATGTTGACCAGGAACTCTGGTGAGTTTCTCTGCTCATTGTCTCCTAGTTTGGCAGTAAACTACCCTGGTTAGCTCTTCCAATGCCCATCTTAAAAGCAATTTCTGTAGATGGTATTTTCTTGAATCACAGATGAGTTTTGAAGTTCTGAGCAGAAAGCTCAGAATCTCTACTGTCTCACCTATTATCCTTTATAGGAAGACTACTTTGACACAGTTTATTCTTGACAAAGCTATTTTGATTTTTGTATATAATTTCAATATCTTCTATCTTCTAAGCTTCAAATATTTTGTTTCCTTTCTTGCTTTGTATTGTCATGGAAATAAAGAAGGGCTGACCTTGAAAGGGACCTGTAAAGGTCATCTCATGCTGGGTGCCCAGGATCATGTCTAAATGGCTTTTGAATATCCCCAAGGCTGGAGACTCCACCATCTCTCTAGGAAACCCATGCCACCTTCAAAGTGAAAAGATGTTTTCTGCTGCTCAGATGGAATCTCCTGTGTTTCAGTGTGTGCCCATTGCTTCTTGTCTTGCCACAACCAAAAGGAAAGGAGCCTGATCTGTCCTCTTTATACTCTCCCTTTGGATAACTTTTCTCAATAATCTCAAATAAGGGTGTCTTCTCTGCAACTCCTAGTTTTCTGTTGTGTCCCAGTTTTAAAGACAGGTATTTGCTTTGACTTTCTCTCTTGGATCTTTATTTGTCCTTCAAAATCTTCATAAAATAGTGTCTGGTAGCTTGGAGTTCATCTTAGATGGTTCTCTAAATATTCTTCGCATCTCGCTAATTGAAAAATGTTATCTAAAAACTGTCTTTGACTTTTTCTCTTCTTAGTGTATCTTGTCTTCTAGTCTCACTGTTGTTAAAGTTATGTTGTCTGCCTGATTGCAGTTAGTCTTTTTAATGATCATTTAAATATCAAAACTCCCTACAACAATTGGCTTCTCATATTCATCTGGTTTTTAATGGATATTGTATATTTGTATATCCCTGGTTTTGTGCAAGACTCTTTGCTAATCTAACTAATTAGCTGTGTAAGCCATGGGAATTTGATTTGTGTTTAACTGTTATGACTGTAATCATTATCCCACTATAGTCTAATTAATTTCTTTGAAAAAAAAAAAAAGGCTTTTAAAACTTAATACTTCACAATAAAGTTGCCAGACTAATAAGTAGGCAGATTTAATTGGAAAAAAATCGAAGCAGAAGTAGGGCAGTTTAAATACATATTTTGTTGCTCACCACAAATAAGTTGCACAGAAAAATCTGTAACTTCAGGAGACCTTGCTAAAATATATTAAAAGTTAACTGTTTTGAATGGATATTTCTCAGTAATACCTTTAGCTGATATTTTCCACATGAAGACGATGTTCTGCAGATGAGGGTTTATATTTGTAACTGGGAAATGGCATGAGCTTCTAAACTTCCAAAAGAGTAATTTGAAAGAGTGAACAACTGAAAACAATTTATACTCCTCAGACAGCAAGTAGTAATACCAGAACACCAGAATTTGTTGGAATGCAGCACTGACACTTCTCTTAGACCATAATTGAAAAAATATATGATAGAATGCCTGTGTACTTGTTGCTTAGGATGATCTTAATATTTGTCATATGGATTGGATAGGAGGTCTGGTTATTCTCAAAGTAAAGAACAAAATTATTTTTAATCGGTGATAGGACAAATATTACCTCTTTGTGCTGAACAGAAAAGCAAGCATTTTGATGAACAGAATAGCTGACAACTAATTAATTTGTACCATTTTCTCATTTCATCTCCAGTTGAATGAATAAAACAATGCCAAGAAAATTGCCATTCAAACAGTGCAGATAAAGTAAGACACCTCAGTGTTGAATTTTTCCTGTGGCTTCAGCAGTGTTTTTTGGGAGATATCTGTTGATATACTGTATGCCCAGTAAACAAGCTTTTGTCACAGAAAGAAAAGGAAAGCCATAAGCAAAGGCGTGTCACATTTCTTTGTTCCATGAAGAATAATGCTGTGGCCATAATAAAAATAGCACAGGTGGTTGCAGTTGTAATTAGTCATGCCATCTTAAACATTTCCAGTTAAAAGTAGTGATATTTGTGATATTTTGGTCACTGCAGCTGGCATGGTACATCTGCAGAGGTGTAGGGAAAGGGTGCTGAACACAAGGGCAAACATTTGTATCGGCACTGGAAAATCTTGGCTGAAGAATATTGAGCAAACAATGATAATTAAAATCTCTGGGAGTGAAACAGAGTATGTGTCAAGATATGCCAGACATGTCAAAGAGAACATGTGCTAGGGATATATTTTAGATAATGACAAAATTCTCATTTCAACTCAGTCTTCAGGTATTGTAAAACAGTTTCTGATAATCCAGTTTTAATTTCAGAAATTAATATTTTACCCATGCAAGTTCATTCACATTAATTCAGTCAGAAGTATTTCAGATTCACTTAGACAAGGAGGTTTTTAAAAAGTCTTCTAGTTTTTTCTGCCTAAAAATGCGGAGCTCAAAAATAATTAGATATTGTGCCTCATCAGAAAGGCTATTGCAGTAATGAAAAATGTTTTTTCAGTCCTTTTTTTTTCCACTGCTGTGGGCTGGAATCTTTCATGATAGCAGATTTCTGATGTAAAGCAATTTGTGACATAATGGTTTTTTTGTAGACAAAATATTAATGTTGAGGTTTGTGTGAGATGAATCTGCCAAAAAGGTTAAGACTTAGAGAAGTTGGGGAGATAAAATCTACTCATACACAGTAAAGTTACAAAATACAGCAAAATCTTGTATTAATGTTTGTATTAAGTAAAAAAGCCTGTAACCAGGCCAGAGATACTGCTTCTAATCAGGGTATTTTCACCAAACTGAAAACCTAAAATTTGTATCTGACAATTCATGACTAAGACTCATCCTTTCTAACTTAGAGGTTCCTAAGATAGGTCTTAGAAATGAACATTGAACAATGTTCCATTGACTATAGAAGTACTGTGGGGTGAATAGTTCATAATTCATCATATTTTTAGCTAGCATTAGATGAGTTCTATCCTCCCAACAGTGTCCTTAAGACAGGAACATTTTTGGAGAAAGAATAGTAAATACTTAAAGCAACATTTTGTAAATCTGTGTACCTCTTCTGGTAAATATTTAGTCTTCGGTGAATTTAGAAACATTTGAATTCATAAATCTGAAGATTATACATTAGAGCTGAATGATATATTAGTGATAATAATATTAGTAGTGATAATACATTCCTTATTTCTTCTTAATGAGGTATTTTTGGAGTAGTGCATACATCTGAAAACATTCTTAGCTTGGGTGAAGTGATTCGCGTTCCTAAGACCTTCCAAGATTCTCTATTTTCTTGATGTGTAATAAGGCATAGATGGCTTTAATAGTTTGTATTTTATTGTATATACTTACCCCAGTTTTAGAATTGGAGAATGATTTTTCACATGAAACAAAGTCTAGCGGTTTCTGTATTTTATACTCCCATTAAAGTATATTTCTTTGCAGAAAAAAAAAAAGGAGATTTAGGTAACTGCTTCCACAAGTATTTGGCACACAGTAAAATAGAATTCCTAATCTTTATCATGTGTGGAAGACCAATTACTGGTAAGAAATCAAATCAGAAGATCCAATGTCTTAAAACCCCATGCGTTTACAGTGACATGGAGCTTAGTGCATGGGATCAAACCGAAGGATTTTGCATTCTACGCACACATCGCTGTCCACCCGCATCTGCAATGTGTTCAGGAACACATTGAACAGGAAGACATGCAGGAAAAAATTGAAGCAGGCACAACCATGACGATAGAAGCTTGGAAATTACTTAAACCTCTGCGAAACACTCTATATCCCTTTCATTTTTGGAAACTGCATGATAGTTACCCTTTTGAACATGTTGTAATTGCAAGTCACAGCTGCCAGTGACTGATCAGTTGGGTAGGGTGAGTTGCAGTGTGTATCAATGCCACTAGACAAGAGGCTCTTGCTGAAGAGAGTGAAACTTAGTTCTGCAAACAGAAGATTACTGGCATTAATTGAAGGCATGAATACAGCTGAAAAGTAAAATCTTATTAGCTGCATTAAGAATTAGCAGCATGGGACAAATTACCATTAGCATTAAAAACTAAAATTGGTACTGCATTTGGGGTAATGATCCACTGATTGGCCTGAGGACATTGCTGGTGACGCTAATGTCTTTAAGCAGTGGTAAAAGGCAGCAGCCTGGGGCTTACAGTAAAGTGGCTTACCAACAACCACAGACATCCCTGATCCTCCCCTCCTTGCTTATCTGCAGGATACAGCTGTTGCTGAAACCAAGTTAAATGTTCTCGTCTTAGAGAAACCGATTGGCAGAGTTACTGAAAATATAAAATCTATTCCCTACACACAGACCTCAAAGAAAAGCAAAACACAGCAGAGAGTGATATTTCTGCCCAGAAAGAACTCATGAAGGCCATACAGTCAACTTCTGAGTTGCTGACAAGTAAGCCTTTTTGATCTCTTGGTAATTTAAATAACTTTTCACAGTCTTCTCTAGAAGCACATTAAGCTTTTTCATTTTATGACACATTTATTGCAGATTAGTTACTCTCTGCTGCTTTTTTGCCATTGTAAAATCTAATGAGCGTAGAAGCTAATGTAACATTTTGGAAATGAAACATCATGGGGCTGGAGACTGCAGGCATTGTGATTCTGTGTGTTAGCATCCTTTATTTACCTCATGCTTACCTCATTTTATCCATTTGGCAACAGGAAGAGTCAAGAGCTCACAAGTATGTATGTTGGGTTTCCTCCCTGATTCTGACAGTTCCTACTGTTGATTGACACCATTGTACGTCTCAGTAACTCTATTTTTCTTATCTTGTCCCTACAGTCTTAATTATGTCAGATTGTAGCCTTGGGGTACTTTCTCTTTTTTTTGCCTCAGCTCTATTGTTAATGTCTAATAAAGGCCTCAGAACTCTGTGGTAATATTCCATACAATAAAGGAATACATTTTTAGCCTTGCTGCTGTTGGTCTGTACTTCTCTTTCCTACTTTATAGCTTTGTATGTAGTTATACAATTGAACATCTTATTGCAAGATGTTTTCACTGGAAAAGCATTCTTATTTATACAATATTTTTAGTTGGAAAACAATGAAGTCTGTAAAGTTCAAACTGTAAAGTTGACCTTCTTTTTTCTTGCATTACCATGGGTGTCATCATTTTGTTCCTTTAATCTCAGTCAGTCAATGGTGAGACGAAGGACTGGGGTTTCAGGAAACATTTCTTTCCTTACTGAATATAATATAGAAACACTTGGTGTTCCTTCTTGGCTGGGAATGCCATGCCCACATCAGTGAGAAAGGCAGTTGTCTCTTCTGTCAGGAGTTCAGATCTATTTCTGATACAGACTTGGCATCAATAGAAAATTAGGGGAAAATTGGAGGAAAAACACTCTTATGTTTCATTACTTGCAAAGGACCCGTTGTATAGTAATCCAAATACTGTTAATGAAGAGAAGGTACGTATTAATTTGCTCACCAGTTTAGATTCTGTGTAGAAAACATTTTCAATAAAACATGCATTTTTGTTTTGTTTTCTCTATACACACAGAGCTCTCCTACAGCAACAGGCAAATTATGGCAATGTCTTAGAGGAACAAGCTGTGGTTGTGTGGTTACTTGAGTGGGTTCTTTGCCTGCAGTAAAATTTTACTTTACAAACTAGATGTGACAACAGAATTGCATGCATAAACTGTTCCTGGGAGCTGAGACCTATTTAAAACAAGCAGCCTGGTTGCACTCTGCCTGTGACTGGAAATCCTTTTAGACTTTGAAACTAGTCTTGACCTAGTCTTTAAAAGCATGAGTTTATTGCACACACTGCTGTGTGCGCACTGGCTTTCCTACATGGCTCTCCACAGCCATACTGTAGCCCATGTCCTTTAAGAATAAACTTGTAAACCCATAGGAAAGATGGCACTTGACAAGTTTACCTTAAAGAGAATATATGCTCATTTGAACTGTGACCTTTTAAAATTTCACAACCTGTGAATTATTTTTGAGAGGAAAAAGGAAATTGTACCAAAGAAGTTGATAATTGAGCTCAAAAGGGTTTATAGGAATAGATAGATAGGAAAAAAAGTAGTATTTCTGTAACAGATTCAATAGGACTCAGTAGAGACAGGGAACTGACTCTGCCTAGCACATGATACCACATCTGGAATACTGTCTCTAGCTTAAAGCTCCCCAGTTCAAAGGAGATGTCATTAAACTGGACACAGTTAGAGAAGGACCATCACTGGGGTAGCTGGAGCTCTTGCTGTGTGAGGAGAGGCTGATGGAGCTGGGGGTTTTCAGTGTGAAAAAGGAAATTGCTTCAGGGGTACCTGCCAATGGCCTCCAACGTTAGTGGGCCAGCATCTCTTCTCCATCAAGGTGGTGGAGTCAGGCTCTTCACAGTGGTGCTTGGTAAGAAGGTGAATGGTGATAGATATGAATTGAAGCAAAAGTTTTAGACTGGATATAAAGAAAAATGTCTGAGATGACAGCCTCATTGAAGTCCTGGTAGACAATATCCACTGCTATCCCTGCATCTATCTGCCAAGCTGGACATTTCATTGCAGAGGTATCAAATTGGTTGAGTGTGGCTTCCTGTTGGTGAATCCATGATGACTGCTTTTGATGATTTTCTTGTCCTTAATGTGCCATGAAATTATTTTCATGATTCATTTATCTCTTTCCCAGGGACTGATGTGAGTCTGATTTGTCTTTAGTTCCCTGGGTATTCTTGAAGATAGGAGTAAGATTTACTGGGTGTTCAAATGGCTGTCCCAGTCATCACTATTATTCAAAGACTATTGAGTGACTTCACAAGGACATCATCCAACTCCATCAGCACCTGCAGGGTGCAATGTGTCAGGTCCCATGGACCTACATGTGCCAGTTTTGCTTAAGTATTCTCTGATCTGATCTTCTCCCACCCCGGATAGGTTTTCCTTTATCCAGACTTTCACCCTTCTTCTAGGACCTGGGATTCCTGAAGGTTTGGCTTGATAGTGAAGACAGGCAAAGAAAACATTCAATACTTCAGCTTTTTCCACATTCTGTGTCACTGGTGCCCTATCTCATGCACTGGGGCCCTGTTTCATGGGTGTACATTTTCTGTAGTCTTCCTTTTGTTGCCACTGTGTGTAAAGAAGCACTTTTTGTTGCTCTTGATGTCTTTCATCAGGTTCAATTCTAGTTGGACTTCAACTTTCCTAACTGTGTCTGCATGCTGGGACTTAGACTATATACCTCCCAGGTTACCTGTCCCTGCTTCCACCTATTTTGTGCTTCTTTTTTATGTTTTAATTTGGTCAGCAGCAACATGTTCATCCATGCAGACCTCCTGGCATTTTTGAACATTTCCGGCTTGTTGAGATGGACTGTTGTGGAACTTGAAGGTGCTCCTTTAATATTCCTCAGCTTTCTTGGGTCCCTCTTCTCTCCAGGGCCTTATCCAAGGGGACTCTTCCAAGAAGCTACGTGAAGAGTCCCAAGTCTGCTTATCTGAAGTACAGAACTGTGATCTTGCATTTTGCCCTCCAATCCCTTCACAATACTGAACTCTCCTATCATGGTCACTGCCTCCTGCCTGCACAGTCACAGAGTCTTCCCTTTTTTTGTGAGAGTGAGCAGAGCATGTCTTCTTACTGGTTTTTTCTGTCACTTGGAACTGGAAGTTGACACTGATGTTCTCCAAGATCCTCTTGCACTGTGTATGCCCCAAGTGGGTTGAAGTGTTCCCCAAGTCATCCAGGACTATGAATGTAAAGCTACTTCAAGCTTTGAGCCGGAAACTGGACTAGGAATTTCTCATGTCTAAACTGGATTATCCTATGATCCTGTAATGCTTGTACATTTCTTGGATTATCATATGGTCATCTGTGTTTCTCTCCCATGGAGAGAGATCATTTATCTGCAAGAGTTGACTTCCTCTTAGGGCAGTGTGCGATTTGTGTGGGGTTACTCACAGGTCAGGGTCTGTAAGTGCCCCTCAGAATGATTTGCAGATGAACTGTCTTTGCATGGACACGTTTTGGAGGTGGGAGGGGCTGCAGGAGTTACCAGAAGCTTCCCCGATGTCTGGGGGAAGGCAATGCCAGCTGGCTCCAGGATGGACCCATTGCTGGCCAAGTCTGACCCAATTAGATATGGTGTGTGATAATGCATTTAAGACTGGGTGTTTTTAAGGTATTGAGAGAACCTGAATGAGTATTAATACTTGTAGTACAATAAGAGTTAAGCTTTAGCATGTATTGCAGGAGAGGTATGTAGATAATTGTTTTCTTTACATGCTGGAAATAGGAAAGTTTTTTACATATTGCCTAAAGTAGCTGTTTTCTTCAGAAAGAAGAACTCCTAAATACTTCAGCGAAGCAAATTATATATTCTAATGGGTTTCACTTGTTGGAGTGTTCTGCTTTAGTCTTGTTGTTTGTTGACAATTGGAATATGCAGTTTCCCTTCCTGACTTTTTCCTGTGGATGAGGTCCACGCTAGGATTACATCACAGTTTTAACAGTCTGTTAGGTGTTTGAAAATTTTACTTTTTTGTTTACAGGCAGATAAAGAACCTGTTTACATTTGCATTGTATATAGTTTTTGGAGCAGCTGTTTATGCCAATAAATCAATGTAAGATTCCTGCTGTAGTTACCTAATGGCACCTAATTGAAAGCTTTCATCTGATTGCACCTGTTTTCAGTAGATAATTTCCTCATAGAGTAAATGTTTTTTCTCCATTTCCGCTATTAGGTATAAAACAAGAGAAGTCATCAATGAATCACAAAAAAATGTCAGCAGAAAGGAATTAGCTACTGTTGGGTACTAGGAATGTGTACAGTTTGGTAAGAAAAGCTTCTTTGGGAAGACCAAGGCATTGCTCTGGTCCTCTCAGCTCTCACCTGTGCTGTTTCACTCAGTAATGCATCAGTTCTTGCTTCTATTTCCTTGAACAGCTTGATGAAAGACAAACAGTTAGGGCAGCCAAGAGAAATAAATTTCATTACATCATTCTCGGGTGTATATGTTTAAGTTAATTAGTTATGCTCAATTTTATTTCTTTGTTCTCTAATCTGTCTAAACTATGTTACAGGCTCCATTGATCTGTGAAGACTAAATAATGTGCAGGCTTGTACACGGTATTTTCTGACTAGGAAGAAAAAGCTCTTGTTTATTTCTCTTAACCTTTGTTGAGGAACCTTAACCATGGGAATAAAATAGGAAACAGGTCTGGTATAGAACTAAATGTTTACTGATGTAATTTTAAACAAGTGAAGTGTACTGACATTGTCAGGTGAAGACAGTGTAAACATTTCTGCAGAGTTTTAATTGTGTATTGACTAAGAAGTGGATCTTTTTTTCCCAACTGTGTAATATGTCTGATGATTAATCTAGTATCCATTAGGAGTGCAAGACATCAGTGCTATGCACAATAAGTTCTTTCATCCCAGGCCAAGAACCATTTTGCAGTCGTAAAGCAAGGATGCCTACAGATCTGTGTGGGTGTACATAAACTCTAACCTGAACATCTTGTAGTGTTCTTGAGTGGGAGGGTAATTTCGCCTCTTCATTGATTTTACTGATGTCTCTTATGAGCGAGTAGTGCCGTTTCCCTCACCTGTGATGAATTGTGTGTGCTACACAGTGTGGGCTATTGCTCATCAGAGGATTAAGCAGGAGCAACAAACCTGCTTTATTTTCTTCAAACCTTCCATCAGTGGAAGACAATTGCATCATCGTGTCCGATTGTAACATTTTGATACAGAAAAGATTATTTCCGGTTTTTCTAGAGGAGACTGCCTCGGCTGACAAAAATGCTTACATTGCATCTGGATTGTTTACAAAAAATTGCTACATTGCTTGTACTGAAATCTTCAAAAGCAAAGAAATTTTATGAGTAGTCTCAGTACTGTTAAATTAAGCTGTCCTAAGTACCTGCAGTAACCATGGAATTTAAAAGTCTGGATTACTGCAGCAGTTCTTTGTCTGGGATATGGTACGTACTGTACTTGGATTTTAATGGAGCCGTTTGTACAGATTTTATACTTTCTCATAAAACTCCTCAAGGTGAATGAAAACAAGCGTGGGCTAAATGTTTTCAGTTCTCAATGCTCTTTCTGTTACAGAATCTTGCTGGCTTTCTTAATTGCTAACTTATGCTGTTTCTTTGTCTTCTAGAATGTCGGGTGGTGAAATCTACTTCCTATACTAAAATAGCTTCGAGTTCACGTAGGAGCACCACCAAGAGCCCAGGCCCATCCCGACGCAGCAAGTCTCCTGCTTCTACTAGCTCAGGTACAGCAATCAAACAGTCCTTTTTAACAACAGCAACCATTCTGTTCCAAGAGAGTGGGCAATGCACTTGAAATGCCTTGTTCCTGTGGAAAAACATTGCATGTATAAAATAGTTGATACTAAAAAGTCGTGTGTTTTCTCAGTGACCATCTGAGGTCAAGTGTCTTCCCAATACAAAATAAAGCTTCAGCATGTTATAAATCATACTCTGGCATTACAGTGGTTCAATTCACTTTATTTTTTCATGCATGTTTTTGCTTCCAATAACTAAACACTGAGGAAAAAAAATGTATGGTAGTCTTTGTACTAGGAACTGAATGAGAACAATCCAGAAAGTAGCCCAAGTAATGCAGCATAAAATCTGTGTTGCTGAAAGGGTAATTTCACAGTCTTTTTTTGTTTCCGAGGGAGTGAGGAAAGGATTGATTAAAGATCATGAGGATATTGAGAAAACAAGGGCAGGGCAGAGAAAAAAATGCAATTACAGATGTGAATGTGAGGTGAAAAGAAAGCTGAGGAAGAAATGTCAGAATTGACCTAACAAACCAGCGATACAGGCTGGAGAAGACACAGCAAAAAGCTTCAGAAAGTTCTGTCTGAAGGGCCTTTGCAGTAGCTCCCACTAGATAGCTGATGAGTAGTTCACCCCTGCAGTTTTTCCCAAGCAGAAAAAATAAATAAACAAAAAAGTGCCTTAGACTGCCAGTACTGGTGCCTGAAGGTACGAATAATCCTTGGTGTGAGCCATTTGAGTAGACTCATTCAAGCATTTGCAGCATTGCTTGTGAATACGGATTTTGCAAGAGGCAAACATTAGAGTAGTCTGGAAGCCACCTCCCGTTCTGCCTCAGTCTTCTGCCAAGAGGAAAGCAAATGTCATCCTGAAACCTGCATCCAGCACCATAAGGTCTCTGTGGGGAAGTGGTGATCAGAATGGCCCAGTGCTGGTTCAGAGAGGGTAGAGATAGACCAACTGGAACTTTTTTTCTTTCACAAAAAGACAAAGATGAGAAAAAAAGATCTTGCTCTGGGAAGGAGGAAAGTGGGAGAGACATGGTGAGAGACAGAGGTGTAGATGTAGGTAGCAGGGCTGAGAGGCAACTTGCCTCCTACACATCCTAGAGAACAGCTGAGATGCACAAACCTGAATAGAAGTAATGGGATAAAATATCAGTTGTGAGGAACAAGTCCAGAGTAGCTCTTTCATAAATATGTTATATTACTTTCTTTGTAGCTAGGTGGAACAGAGGAAATTTGACTTTAGCAAGTGAGGTCCTGTTTGGTGTGTGAATGTTACAGGCTGGTGTTTTTTCCCTAATGAATTTGTGAGTACAGGTAATGGACATTGACCTGTGTATGCACATTTCTATGTGAAATAAGTGTCCTGAGAATAATACAGAAACTATAGGATTTCTATGGGACTAGCAATATTTTTTCTGTGTTGAATATCTGATCCCATGTTAGTTTTGGTCCTGAAAGAAATAGTACTGTTTTTACTTAAAGGTGCTGGGGAAGTGTGGGTGAGGAAATCTTAACTTCTTGCAGTCCACTTTTGTAAATGTCTGAGTACAATATATTACATACTTCAAAAAATCAGGAGATTATTTTACAGCCTATGGAAAAATGGGAGTGTTTTTACTATACAACAACAATAATTAACATATCATTACATTTATAGCAAGAAATGAAACAGTGTGATGAAAATATTAAAAATGCAAACCATTTTGGATGGTGCTGTGCTGATGGCATATGTAACCATCTTAGACATTTCTTAGATGAAAATACATTTATAGGAAGTAGGCACATATTAGTTTGTCACCAGCAGCATTTCTTCAGGGTTCAGGTCTAGGACCAGTTTTATTCAATATTTTTATATTGAACGATAGAGGAGGTGAATGCACGAGTAAAAATTTTGAGGGTAAAAACAAACTGGGAGGTGCTGATGACTCTCTGAAGGAACAAGATGCTTTGCAAAGGGATGGAATCTAGGTAGATTGGTGCATTGGGCGATGATTAATGGGATTGAGTTTAGGAAGAACAAATACCAAATTCTACACCTGGCATGGAGTAATGCCAGGAACAAGTGTAAATTGGGAGAGGAGTGGCTGGAGAGCAGCTGTGCAGACAGGGATCTGGGAATGCTGGTTGGCAGCTGGCTTGTTACAGGTCAGCTGTGTGCCCTGGTAACCAGGCGAACAAATTGGCACATCCTAGGGTGTGTCTAACACAGCACCACCAGCCAGGTCGAAGAGGTGACGGTCAGGATGTTTTCAGTGTTGGTGTGGCCTCACCTTGAGCACTGTGTACTGTTCTGGGCACCACAGTTTACAAATGATGGGAATGTACTCAAATGTGTCCAGAAGTGGGCAACAAACTGATGAAAGGCCTGGAAGGTGTGTCCTGTAGGGAGCAGCTAAGGACTTTGGGCTTGTCTTGTTGTGAGAAAAGGGCTGAGGAATGACCTGATTGCTCCCTATGGCTTCCTGAGGAGGAGATGTAGAGATGAAGGTGCTGAGCTCTTCTTTCTGGTATCCAGTAACAAGGCATGTTGGAATGGTTCAAAGCTGCAGGGAAGTAGGGAAGGTTTAGTAGACTGGATATTGGGAAGCATTTCTTTTTGAGAGCTTTATCAAGCATTGGAACAGTCTGCCCAGGGAAGTGGTTGAGTCAGCATCCATGGAGATATCCATGGAAAGATGTGTAGGCATGGCTCTGAGGGACATGGTTTAGTGGTAGACTTGGCAGTGCTGGATTATCAGTTGGATTTAATGATCCTAAAGGTCTTCTCTGGTCTAAACAACGCAATGTTCTATAGCTAGGAAGCACTCCTTTACCGAGAAATACCTTGTGGCTGCTTGGATGACAGGTGCACAGCAAAGCCACTCTATTGTGAAGCTCCACTTCCCAGCTGAACATGCTGAAGTTTTGATCAGCCCTGAGTTGGTCAGGCAGTTGGGCTAGCTGGTTGTGGTAGGAACCTTCCAAAGGAACTATTCTATTTAATTCTATTGTGTTCTGTCCTATTCTATTCTAAATTTGTTAAGCTTAAAAAGGATAAACAATTGAAAGTCTTTCTATAGAATTTATTTTTAGTGAGGGGAACGGCTCTGATTTGGCAGTATTTTTGCTGTTTGCTTTTTGCAAGTAGGTCAAATTTTGTGAATGTTGCAATAAGCCTATTTCTAATCTTACATACATGAGTACTTAGATCAGTATTACTTTCGAACAAGGAAAAAATATTGTACTAAGCATTTGCTATCAAGAATTGTTTTTAAATCACATAAAGCCAAAACCAGTCAATGATTTTTAAAAGATGCAAACAATACGTAGAGATTTCACTTTTCTGCCACCCAGCAAGCATAAAAATGCTGCTTGTTTCCTGGAATTCTGTGTACCTGTGATAGAAGCAGAAGAGAGAAATTGCCATCTAATACACATATGAGCTGATAATTTTTTCCATGAGATCTACATTAAACATCTCATTAGTAGAGAAGCTCCTGAATGACTTGTGCATAGCTGAAAGTTATGCTTTTTGTTGTCATGTTGTTTCTGCTAAGTGCATGTACATGTATTTTTATTGTATGTTTTTAAACTGCTTTCAATTAAACTTTAAGCTACTTTTAGGGATTTTTCTTTCATTGGCAATAACAGGAAAAAAAAGAAAAAGAGTAGATTTTTTGATCAAAGACAACACATACATATTACAAAAAGTTACAGGTGTATCATTTTCTGAAGAGTTTTGTATCAGAACAAAGTTGGAAGAAATAGGGATAAAGGGAAACCAAAAGCATACTTGGTAGTCTACCCTTGATGAAAAGCTGAGAGAGGTGAATGGAAAAGAGCGTGTTGCTAATTAAAAAGAATTAGATTCCTTTTGTTTCTTTTTGATTCTTGCTGCACTTTGAGAAGTCTGCACATTATAATTGCACAAAAGGACCATATTTCTGCTTCAAACTTAAATTAATGTTAATATCAAGAAAATACACATGGATAATTATATGGGCCAAAAAAGGAAAGTTCCATAGACAAAGACTATGTTAAAAAAATACTCAAATCTCAAAGTTGGGTATTAAAACTGGTAAAATTGTAAAATGAAGAGATATCCTTGCATTAACTTTTATTCTCTTGTGTATGCATCTGTAGTATGGTATAGTCTTTAAGTCAGGTGTTCAACAGCATAGCTGATTTGGATTCATCATTTTTAGAGTTAATGAAGGCAAAGTCTTGGGCCATTTTCCCATTGTTAGAGAAATAAATGTATAAACAAGGCTAAGGCATGTAGACAATCTATTCTGGTTTAAGCACTTAAATGCCATCCTCAACAACTGTTTCCCTTCTTTGACACAGAATTTCAGGTGGACAATGAATTAAGCCAAACTTTGGCTTGCACTAAGTATTTATAAATTGGATGAAGTCCATGAGTTCCTTTTTCTGAGCAAATGGTAGTTTGGGGTGATAAACTTTCCCAAATTCATCCCAATAGCTTCTGAAGTTGCTTACTGAAATCAAAGGGTTTATGTGGAGGGATTGGTGATTTGTTGTTTTTCTGTGTCTTGTTTTTGCGTCTATAAGTCTGGAGCAACAATATTTTACCAAAACTGGTGCTTTGAAGTTAAACTCAGTAATGTTAAGTTATTTTTGAGGAAATTCTGCTTGAAAGCCCTTGCTTTTCATTTCAGTCTCACCTTCTTGTGGTGACCCCTGACTCTGTGAGGAGCAGGCAAAAGACCCTAAATGTCCCCTCTCCCTTGGTAGCCACCAGGCACTGTCCTGGAGAACCATTTCCTTCATTGTCTCATCTGCTACTTGGGAAAAAGGACTCTTAATGACAATTCCAGGGCTCTTAGATGACTTTCATTCTTTGCAGGTGCTTTTTGCCCTCGGTTGCCCCTAAAGACAGCCTCCTTGGCGAGCCTGAAAGTTCTATATGGAACATCCCATAACAGCACTTTCAGGCCATGGGAATAACATCATGGGAACTATAGGATGAAAAACACTAACCCACAGGCTCTAGAACACACTGCTGTGGAAGCACAGGGCTAAGTGGGGAATCTGTGAGTGGAAATCAGGCTGCAGGGTTGTGGGAAAAGACTCTTAATGAAACCAGAGGCTACAAAAGTGATCAGGGCCACAAAGGTTCAAATCAGTGCTCTGGTTAGCTGAGGGCACAGTAAAAGGCATCCATCTGTGAGAAACACACACTCCCTGTTGTTTCCTGAGCTATGCAATCTACAGTGAGCAAAAGGACTGCCTTTACACCATTTTTTGGCATATTTCTAAGGCATGTATGCCTTTACATAGGTGGTGTTCACCTTCTTTCCATTCTTGTTTTTTCACTTCATTTTTTTTCATAACACAGCATATGTTTAATGTGCTTATATTTTCCTGATAGCCTCCCTGGCTCCTGAGAACAGATGCATCCTATTTTTATATAAAAACACAGAATAATGTTTTCTTCCAAGAGTACAAGTAAGCTAGGAAGATCTGTGTAAGGGCTGACTTCTCCATTATTATGTTTTCTTCAGTTTGTTATTTACATCTGACAGTGTTTCAAAACAGTACCACCAGACAGAAATCTCACTGCAGGAGAATTGCTTTTTGGCTTTGTACAAATCCATTTGAGGTATTGTCTGCTTCAAAAGGCTTTCAGTCTAAATAGAGAAGAGAAGCATGGAACGAGGCAAAGAAGAGAAGCAGAGAAAAGATAGTATGACCTCCTGGGTAGGAAGAAGGCTGATGTCTGATTCCAAGTGCAATAGATAATCCTACCTCTATTTAATTTTTCTGATGTCTTCTTAAAGCCTGTAAACCACTTTGATGTGTTTTTGTGGGCATGAAATAATACTTCAGAAAGGGCATAATAAAAGAGACGTTTAATTTTGGTGAGACTGGGTATCAGCCCATTGCTGGTGACCAAAAATTATGGATGTCTGATGGCTATTCAGTAGCTGGTGGCTTCTGTCCAGCTGCCATTTAACACCATTGTTGGCAGCTTCAGTGTGGGTGAAGAGGGAATAGATTCAAAGAAAGCAGCAACACTTATGTCTTCATCATGGTTATTTTTAATCAAATCAAGGGCAGCATGAGATGACTGGAATTACTGTACCCTTGGTCCATTAAATTAAGGAAGGATGCTGTGTTTGGGTGAACTCTGGTTTACCTTCTGAAATTTCAACTCTACTTTTCAGGACTTACTCTCAACCAAAGTAGCTACTTTTTTTTTTTTCAGTTTGAGCACCTTCTTCAAAATTTTTTCCTTCTCACCTTTTCTCCCTTCTGGTTTCCCTCAAGTTATCACTCAGAATATGTCAGATGCTTGAAATCTTATTTGCAATATCAATTCAGGTGTTAAAGTTTGGTTTTAAAAAGAGTTATTTAGGAGTTTGGGTTATTCTGCATGACAGGTGACTAGTTCAAGAATACCTGGGTTGATATGTACCTATTCCAAATGACAGAGGTAACATAGTGAGGAATGGATAGAGTAGGCCATGTTACCAAAGTCTTTGTGAGGGTTCTTTCTTAAATTGTACCTGGGCAGAGAAATTGTGAAACTGCATGTTAAGTTAAAGCCTGATCAAAACTGTAGATGTTCCCTAAAGAAGAAAGTGGATATGGAAACAAGGATCTTACTGAAGTCTTCCCTAGGTCAGATGCTTGTGCTTTTCTCTGCTAGTTAAAAAAAAAAAAAAAAAAAAGAAAGAAAGAAATAGAGGTGTTCCTCTGCAATGGGGTATGTTTTTATTTAGTCTGATAGTTCAACCTTAGGCTGTTATCCAGAAACAGCCCTCCTTCAACCATCTGACTCCAAAAAGGTCTTTTGTATCTCAAAGGAAAAAGCAAAACCACGACGTATCATATTGTCTTTATTCACCCTGTTACAGGTACTCAGCTGCCTAATTTTGTAATAAATATGCTGGAGCAAAATTTTCCTGAAGCCAAGAGCACAAACCCATGGGAGTGATGGAGTCATCCTGCGGACCCAGGGATTTCCAGATGATTTTTCTTTGATCTTGACTTCTTTTTAATTTTTTATTTATGATGTTTGTCTTTGATACTAATCAGTGAAAAATTAATTTTCATAATTTTATACCCAGTAACAAAAACAAGAGTTGGTAAGAAAAGTAGATTTGGTTATGTTGAGAAGTCTAACCCTCTTAAAGGATGAAAAGTTAAATGCTAAATGAAGAAACGTGCTCAGAAATTGTACTCTGTTCAAACAGACTGATTTGAGAATCCTAGTCTTTCTAGTTAGGCAAAATAGTCCAAAAGACAGATTTTCGTTAAATCTTGTGCACACATAGATGTTCTCCTGATTAGGTACTACATTAAATTAGCAGACAGACAGTTTCATAGATATCAGCTGAAGTGGGGAGGAAGAAAAAAAGCCCCAAGAGGCACTTAGCTTCTGAGATTGGAGGAAAAAACAAATACTGGTGGATTCTAGGGAGCTGCATTTTCCCGGCAGTCTCCTTTCTTCTGAGATACAAGATATGCCTTCCGTATGTGTGTGTGTCTCCAGCACTTCTCTGCTTGCTGGTGCAGACATAGGTGACTTTGGGTTGAGGTGGAAGAGCCTGTGTGGGGTTTACAGTCCCTGCTGAGCTCTGCACAGCTTGGGCAGACTATGTGGCTACCACGGGTACTGGTGGCTAACCAGCACTCGTATATTGGTGCCTGCTGGGATGGGGAATGAAAACCTGACCTCTAGGTGATCCTTTCTGCTGACATTTCTGATCTATTGATCTCTGATCAGGTACAAGTTCTGTGTGGGTCTGCCAGGCCTTGTCTTCAGTGTCAAAGGGATGTCCTACTTTTATCTGCTTAACTTCTTGACATAAACTCTGCAAAAGATTAAAAATAAAAAGGACAGTTTAGCACCAGTTGAAATGACTGCAGTATTGGTGTTGGGCTTTTTCTCTCAAGCAGCTACACACTAAGGTAGAACCTCTAAAGCCTTGTCTTCACTGAGGAGTCATACTGAGGGCACTTGCCTGATGTGTGCTCTGTACACAGTCTGTCTTTTGGTGTTAAGACAAAAATTACAAGGTGTACAAAAGTAAAATACAGAAGCAGAATGAAAAAAAAAGGCAAGATATGGTTTATTTCCTAACTATCTTGTAACTACATAATCTTACCAAGACAAAAAAATTGTTTTAGAAAGGACAGTGAAAAACTACAGAAGTAATTGCAGCAAGGTCAAAAAGCAATCTCACATTATCTCCTAACATTTGCTGAATATGACCTACGTGTGTTGTGACTTGTGTAAATAATATTTTAGCTAAATGTGTCTATTCATAAGTTGTGGCTGCAAAAAAAGCCTGCACTGTTCTATTCCCTTAGTGTCCTCTTTCTTCTTCACACACACTTTTGTGTTTGGCAAACCCCTGTTTTAAACATACCAAGTTATCTGGATGTGTTTTATAGAGTACAATATGCTTGCCCATCCAAAGGCAACTCTATAGGAGACTGATTTTAATGCTCTGCAGTGGTACTGGTGGCTTCTCAGACTGGCACTCAATGCTTTATTTAATTTTTTCTTGCTTTTTGTTTCTATTACTTAATGAAAATATGCCCTATCAAAGTTTATTTTTTGGAATGCCGTCAAAGTACTTTTTACTTGCAGCATTTCCATTAGTTTATTATCACAGTATTATTCATAAATATTATCGTATTTATTATTTATATTACCATATGAAAACCTATTTTGCATTTATCTCAGTAGATGCTGATATCCAGCTTTAGTGTTCTATTTTATGGGTTTTTCCACCCTCATGTGTGTGCCAGGTGCTGGAAGAGCAAGTACAAAGACAGGTCCTTGCTCTGTTGTGCATCCTCAGTGAGAAAGGACAGTGAGGAAAGGAGTTCACAGCCAAGCAATTGCATACATCTGCTCTGAGTAGCCACAATAATTTTGGTATTGTTACAGCTTTTTAATACACATTTTGCTGGTGAAATTTTGAACTGATAAATCTTTTTCTTAAGGTGATGGGAGGGCGCTGTGTGTTAAGCTGAAGTCTGTGACCCTTGCCGTTTTATGAATAAAAGTGACAAGAAGCCTCTTGCCTCACTCAATAAAATGATCAATCACAACAGTGATTTACCAATTTTGTATGTCTTTATCTACATCAAGGTTCCCTCTAGGAACATGTGCTGTATCAGTCAGTGAGAAATGCAGTGCAGATACTGGATAGAAATGCAGTTTCCAACAAAAATTCATTCCACCTAGAAATGGATTTTAGGGCAATTTAGTGATCAGGAATGCAGTATTATTATTATTAAATCTTATAGCTTTTATTCACATATTTGTTGACATGTTTTGTGGTAATGAGCAGCTTATGTAAGAATGGTGTAATGATTGTAAATGGAGTTCAGGAAGGGGGTCAGAATCACTGCAGTCTCTTCCTGCTACTCAGCACCTAATATCACCTCTATTTGGAAATTCAGTATAATGACTCACAAGCACAGGAAGCCATAAACAAAAAGCTATAAACAGAGCTGGAATGTTCTGGGAAAATATCAGAAATTACCATTTCTGTCCTGTTGTGATGTCTGTCTTAAGGATTATATTAATAATATCAGTAGTAAGAATAATGTAATAGCAATAATAGCAATATATATCTCCAGGTATGGAGAGCATCCAGAAGGATTCATCTTGTGTAGCTTTGGAAGTTTACACTGCAGTGGATGCTCCTAGTAGGTTGTTCATCAGGTCAGGGCTTCAGGATGATACAGCTTGTGTTGTGACAGCAACTTGGTTAAAATGAAGTCTAGAAAACTACTTCAGATGGTAGAAGCCAATACAACAGGTACATAAAGATTGGTAAAAGGAATCTCATCTCCAGAGCTAATTGCCATGTCTGGAGTTTGCTAATCAGCTCTCTATAAGGAGCCCTTGTGAGCTCTCAAAAATCCTGGTACATCTTTTATGTATGGGCATCTTTGTATTATGAATATGGGTAAGGAGGTGAGAAAACTTCACTTAAATCTGCTGAGGGCCTCAATTCATTAATCGTGCTCTCAATTTCATATGTTACATGGCCAAAATAAGCACAATTATAATAATTATCCTTTTTAAAAGCATAGTTGAAGAGAGCATTCAAACTTAGCTTAAACACTCTGGATGCTCTGGCGGTGATAAGTAAGTAATTTTTAGGATTTATGATAATACTTTGTTTTCTCATCCTAAATAGATACTCATCAACATAATATACATCAATACAGAAATACAGCAATAGTTAAATACACTATTGCAACTATTTGTCTGGTTCCACTTGGTAGCCTCAAGTTTTTGTCTTCAGGACAGAGTGATTGCTGTAGTAATTCTAAAAAAAGCTATTGTTGAAAGTTATGGGGAAGGAGTCAATCTATTAAGAACATGAACCAGTGCCTGGTGCTACAAGTTGTATTGAAATGTGTCTGTTATCTTAAATTTGGTTATGATAAAAAGACCCAAGGGTATCTGCTTGGTTTAAAGAGAAGACAGAGCACTAGACCTGTTATTCAGCAGTCTCGAGGACTAGCTGTGTGTGAATAGTAGGAGTTTAATGTTGGTTTCTAAATTGTGCCATAGGTGTTTAGAAGATACATTTTACAACTTTGCAAGTTTGAGACTCCAATTTTAATTCCTTTTTAATGTTCTCATCTTGCTCTTTTCCTGAATTATTTCAGTGATATTGGTAATAAATTTGATTTTAGTCACTGTTGGACAGATCTGTGGCTGTTTTGCTGAATAGTGTATGAACATACATATATGCATGTGTGTTCCCCTACACTTTCCACAATATTTGAATGAGTGCTGATATGTGCAAATCATTGTCCTCTGTATAAAGATATTTAGAAGCCTGGATGAGTGGAATGTTTTTCTACAAAACCAGCCTATTTAAATCCAATTAGAGCATCTTGTTGTTTCTATAGTTATGCAAATATATCACACCTTTACTCTAAACAATGCCTTGCACAAAGTGATGTTGAGATTGGATCACTCGGTGCACCTAAGGGCTATTAAGTGATCGTCCTTTATCATGCAGTATAATGTGTTTTATTGATGTGTGTTGTGTAGTAGGTATAAATATTTCTTCATTGTAAGGTGTGGGCCCAGTATTAGCCAGTAAGAACAATGCATTATGCAAAAAGTAAGAAGAATCTTTTTAAAATGCCTACTGTATTATCCAAAGGAATTAGCATTTGCTAGATTGCCAGTCAGCCAAGGCTTTACAAGAGTTATTGTCATTTTGATTTTCGGATGAGTCACTTGCTACATTGCCCCCAAAGGCACCTCATTATGATTCAGTGCACAGCATATAAAATTGCTTAGGCTTTCGGGGCTCCATGGAAAGCGAGTGGGGGTTGCGGTGGCTCAGCGTTGTGAAGCAGCAGCATTATGCTTTAATTGACACCTTTGATGTAGCCCTAAGACAGCACCTGCACCTCCCACTGCTGCTCTGAAGACGTCAGCCTTACGCAGAAAAGGCTTCTGCTTATGAATCCTGCATCGCATTCAGCTCACTCTGTGAGCAGCCCCAGCTATCCTTAACTAATCCCATTGCTTCTCAGTTTGGCTACAGCTTGGCTTAGTACAGAGCAGGAATTTTGCTGCTTGCTCTTAGCAGGTTAAACAGTCAGATTTTGTCCATGTTAGAACTCATAGAAGGTAAGTCAAATGCCTTGTTGATATCCTTAGTATGTAGATATTCTCCTAAGATTCAGAATCTGGGAATCTGATTGTTCTTTTTATCCCAGCACTTACAAATGTAGACTCTGATAGAGCAGTTGCTTGTTTAAGAGTATTTACATGTATATGTGATGCACGCTTCGTAGTGTTTCTGTCAGTGCTTCAGTGTGAATATTATTGATAGCCTCTCGTGTGATTACTTTGTAGTAGAATTCTGTCCTCTGCTGGCATTGTTTTGTTAATTTATTGGACAATGTCATGTGCATGTGAAGATGCCTCTATAAAGATAGGCACTGACATATGTGAAGAAACTTGCTTATTTGAGAGAGTGATGCTTTACTCTAAGTCAGACTGGAGGAATTTGCCTCCAATTCATTTGCCTCCAGAAAGCCCTTCTGGGTTAAGTCTGAGTGGTGTTTGGGTCAGATAGTATTGCAAAATTCTCTTCAAATGGTTGAGTCCTCACTCAAAAAGCGAAAAGCAGGCAGCTGATTTGTTCTTGCAAGCAATACTGTGTGTTATTTTTAGTGGGCAGCACTTCAAGCCATAGTTAAATGGAATGAAAATGTTTATATATTTTGTCCTTTAAGGTTAAAAAAGCACCTTGTTCTCTATTACTTTCAGTAATGGAAGTATTTTACTTTCAGTAAAGTACAGGAACAATACAGTTTAAAAAAACATGATCCTGTTCTCTGCCATTGACTAAAGTCTTTTCAGGTTTTTTCATTATTTGCTTTCACCCTGTATAAAAAAATTCCTTCGTGAGCCAAAAATCTAAGGAAATACTTATTTTTTAAATTACTTTATTTAATGTTTCAAACATTAAGCAAAAGCAAATTCATCTGTTCAACAAAGACTGAAGAAAAGTGTTGATTTAAATATTTTTTTTTCCTTTAATAATGCCTTGTATTCATTTTTTTCAATTTCTTGTCCTTTTAGTGAATGGAACCCCTGGTAGCCAACTTTCTACTCCCCGCTCTGGGAAGTCTCCAAGCCCATCTCCCACCAGCCCAGGAAGCCTACGGAAACAGAGGGTAAGGAAATAAGGAAACTGATTTCTGAGCATGGCTGGGGAGAATCCAGCATAGCCATTATCCAATAGCCTTCTCCCTTCTGATCCCTTGTGTGTGTGTAGAGCTATAGGGTGGAAGAGCTGGCTACAATCCTTGTTTGTAAAACACCCTGAAGTGGAATACAACTGTTCTGTGTCTGTCAAAATGCTAAGTATACTGATAACTGGTTATCCTTCGGGGGGGAAAACCAGGTTTTTTTTCTCCTTTTTCACAAAACTTTTTGTTTGTTTTACTTTCTTTTTCTAATTATTTCACAACTGAAAGAAAATATCAAAGAAATCTCTTTCGTTCCTAACTTGCTGTGGGTATTGTCAGTTGCACAGCCCACAGACTGCTTTGATTTTGAAGCAAGGTGAAAGAATGCCCTGTGGAATTTAGCTGTGATATCACAGCCTTGTGCAGTGAAGATACTATCAGCACCAAGGCACATGTCCATCACTTTCCTGGAAGAGAGTTGATAGTAGCTGTGAGTTCCCCCTAGTTATCATGTATGGAGGAATCTACAATATCCCTAAGCATCCAGAACTAAGCTAATGCCCATGTTGCTGCTGTAACCCTCTGATAAAATATTACTCATTCAACCCAAAAGCTCCACATGCTGATAGAATTAATTTTATCCGTTTGAAAGAAATAAGACAGATGTCTATGTATTTTCTGCTATTTTCTAAACTGTGGTCAGTTCTCAATGAAAGCATCCCTGGGGCACTAATCTGTATCTCAGACTTGTTTATAAACAGAGTTTGAACACATGCTTTTTCTGCCTTTTCAGTTTTTAAACAAAGATGCAATTTGTGTCTCTCAAAATAAGGGGATTATGTACAAAACTGGCAGTGCTTGACTTTCGGAGCTGCTGCAGACCTGATTCCCCAGATACCCAGATCAGGAATAACTGTAGCATGACACAACTTCCCTCTAGCCTGCAGACCCTTCTGCATATCTGATGTATGCCAGGGAGCTGAGGAATGGTGCAGGTCCAAGTCTTACCTCCATCTGGGATGCAGCTATGGGTTTCTGCCATGACTTGTTTACAGACATGGGGGCCGACTGTGATCTTGCAGTGTAGGGACAGCCAGTGAGCAGCAGCTTGGAGCCTCAGGGTAGTGTCATGGTTTTCATCATCTGGTGCACAGAGAGGAGAGATGTAAGTTCCAGTGGGTAAGCTGGTGCTAAAATCTTCTTGAATGCAATGTCTTCCCCACCTGTTTGTTCTTGCTCCCAAGGCTTATTAATGAATCATTAATAAGTCACTGGAGAGGGAACAAAGAGTCTTCCAAATGAATTATACATTGGTGATGTGAGGGCGTCTGTTTAGATGGATGATACCAGTTTACATTGGATTTGCATTTGCTGCAAGGCTGTCTCTTTTCATTGGTAACTTTCCTAAACTTTCTTTCTCACCGCTGAAGCTTTGCTCCCCACAGTGAAGAAATGTTTTTCTGCTAACGTTTGTGGATGGGTGAGTGGGAGCCATGTGATCAGCACCATTAGACACAAGAGGTTTCTAGGCACAAGATTTCTGACTTTCAAATGTGAAGAGGAGAGCAGATGGGCTTCTTTTTATGTGTAAGTGTAATAGGATCACCGAGTGGCAGTATTATGGATGCAAAGTGCCATGTAGCGGGTAACAAAATCAGACTGCTAACTGTAGAGAAAATAAATATTGAAGTGTACTACAGGAGAGATAAGATTAAGATTGTTAGGGACTTGAATTCTCTTCTCCAATATTTGTATTCAGTCCTTTTGACCTCAGTAGGGGACCTTTCATGCTTGTCTGGCTTTATTTTAGACAGATTTATTTTTTTTACCTGATGAAACATGGAATATATTCATGTAAAGATAGATTGCAATCATGTAAAATGCATTGCAATAACATTATTTAGATTACAAAATCAACTCAGAAGTTCAGGGATGGAAACTTAACACTCAGTCTGAGAATTTATTTCATCTGCTTTCATGTTTAGCTTGTGAAGTGAATGAGTTAGAAGTTCAGTGTAAAAACATATGATTGTGTCATTAAAGGTTATAACGTGCATTCCGATGAGTAAATAAGATTAAGCAGTGCTTGAAAATCATAATTTCCTTGTTGGATATATAAATGGTGTTCTGTTCAGTTTTAGTACAGATTTTTGTGTCTTTTTATTTAAATCTGATTTAGAGAGGTTATGTTATGTACCATATTGTCATGAACCAAATTTAAACCCAAAGCATTTTGTTGGGTCTTCAGTGGCTTCAGCTACAGTGCTGACAAGCCAGTAGCAGGGTGAGGTTTATTCTCTAGGAGATTGCTGAAGTGCTGGTGTCTTGTGATAGACATACAAGGGAGAAGAGATGGATTTAAGTTCCCATCTTGTCCCCTGTGTTGAGAGGTGGGCTGTTCCTGCCCTGGAGGAAGAGTGTTGGCTGCTCTAGCTATGATCTGGAGTTGAGGTGGTGGCTGGTGTTTTGTCTGCTCTGTCTTTTTCTCTTTACCTGCAGTTTGAGGGGGCTACTGCTTTAGAACTGAAATAAGATGCTGGGTCCTGGGGACACCAGCTCAGCTCTGTAATTTGTGCTGTTTTGTGCCTCTCCCTGTGCAGTTAGAGTTACAGAGTTCCTCTTCTCTCATGCCATCAGGTACAGTGGTGGGTACAGGGTCTGGAAGGTGACAGGAGCATTTCCTCTAGCCTAGCCTGGTTCACCTTGACTAATCAATCCGCTCTTCAGCATCGCCATCCAGGGCTGTGAGGGATTGTAGGCTTGAGACATCACAATGCCCAGGGGTTCTAGGCAGGCTGCCAGTTTTTTTCCTGGGAAGTACAGCTGAGTGGAGGTCAGGCTTTTGAATCCAGAGGCACCAAAGCAAGGTACTTCCACAAAGGCAGGGATTTCTTCCTGGGAATAGTAAGGACCTGTGGAGTGAATAAGGCAGCTTAATATAGGGATTAATCATTTTACTTACTGGCATTTTATCACTCATCTTTTTAAAAAATGAATTCTGGCCTTTTAAGGAAGGCTTTTGATTGATGTGAATAAGGCCAAAAATGTGGCCTTGCATACTTACTGTCTTGTGGTATGTCCTCAGGAAAACAGTATTCTTGTAACCCTATAGGAAAAATTTTGTACCCATAAAAGCCAGAATACAAAAAAGATAAAATGTATCCTTTCTCATTTGCATATGTATGTTGGCTGAGTTGTTTCCAGAAATTCAGAAGTCAGTGAAAGTTATATTTTTATAATCTTCTGCGAAACTCAGTCTATATTTGAAGAAAGTAAGATTTGAAAGATTACTTTCATGGGTGTAATTCACGAAGTTGAAAGTAAGCTAGGAACAATTTATCAGCTATCTTAGCTAACTGTCAACCAATTTTCAGCTTCTGAATATTTTAACTAGCAGGCTGTGTGCTATAGTTGCTCTTTCGTGCAGTTTAATTATTTCTTTATTCTTAAATAGGAAATTAAGATTCTAGTTTTTAAATTGCAATGAACGTAATTAAGTTTTGGAGTTTTTCCCCAGAGGATTAATGCATTTGAAATTCAGGTGTGAAATAGCAGATTGAAGTAGAGTTACTGTGTTATCCACAACTATGGTCACTACTGCCACAGAGTGCAGTTAACTATGCAGACTCAGAAAAGGTGACATGGTGTTTAGAAAAAAACTTGAGTATTTTTTCTATGTTCTTAGAGGTTGCAACCTACAGAATAAAAAAGAGTTTTAAGGTACATCTTGATTGATTGATTGATTAGACAGGCTGAATTCTATCTATATAAGGATTTTTTGAGTTGTATGTATCCAAGAAGTCTGATTCATTCAGCAATTTTTGTCTTGTTATAAATCTATGCAAAATAATAAATAGATTCTCCTCATTATTTCAAGACACACAGCTCTCTGCCTAATTATAGATAAGAAAAATTATTTCAGAAAGGAAAACTTTTTAAGACTTTCAAGTATTTAAAAACAGGTTAAATAGCAGAGAAAATAGACACTGAAATCTGGTGAATGATTTTGCTTTAAAGCAATCATAGAGTTATGAAAAGAAATGCAAAAATATTCTCTAAATATTAAAATTCAGAAATACATTATTTGTTAGTTCCAAATGCATAATTTTTAATTTTTTTTTTTTTTATTCAGAAGCAAGAGCTGTCACTTGGGAGATACTATTCAAAATTTTGGGGTGTTACCCTCTCTAGCAAATCAAAAGATTGTTTTTTCCTGTAGTATGCATTAGAAATTCCCAAACTGTATATTCTCAAAAGACATTTTAATAATTAACTAGCTAGTTAGTATTCAGAATAAGATGTCTGTTTAAAATTGTTCTCTTGCCTGGATTGTTTGCAACATAATAGAAATGTATCTAAGATCTGTTTTCACTCTGCCAGTCTAATGTCCTCTAATGTATGTATTGATGCCCATTGGCAGAATACACATAGAATAAGTATTCTAGGGAATCAACCCCCCTTTAAGGTACTTAAATCAGTTTTAAATCATGCCTACAAGTAAAATGTGAATTTGCATTGTTTATTGAGATCACAATTTGAAATTTGTGAAGCATTCATTTTAGCTGGTCCTTTTTTGTAGTATAGCTTTCAGATTTGTTCATTTCTTGTCTGGGTTATCTTACTGTAATTAAAAAAAAGCCAAAACTAATCCATTCAACGTCAACCCAAAAGCTGGCTCCATCAGCTTTCCCATTCTCATGTTTTTCTTGTACTTTGTCTTACAGGGATTTTTGGTTGCAATTTGTTCATATGTTCTATATTAAAAGAATCCCCCAAAACACCTTAAAGATATCAGAGAATGGCTATGAGATGTGCTGGGCATCTGCCCAATCAGAACCCCCTCTGAACCATCAGTTATGCTAAAATCACCTTAAAAAGACAGTGCCCTGTCCTCTACCACTGCTCTTTGAGCTTTCATTCCATGCCATCGTGTGTCTCCACGAGGGCTGTTGTCCTGTGTAGGTGGGAGAGGGCCATGTATCATCCCATAGCACTCTGGCACTTGAGGATTGTCTGATCTGTCAGAGGATCGGAGTGTGTTGAAAGAATGAAGTGTACAGATCCACTCAGACTCTCCCTCTGCTGTCATGAGCTGGTTGCTTGGCTACCGACAGAAAGAGACGATGATGGGGGGACAAAGTGTAAAACATGCTGTCTTTTTATACACACACACGGGCGCAGAGGAGCTGTGGGAAAGGAACACCACTGTCAGTACGACACAGGCAGCAGCAGTGTTCAGTGTCAGCAGCCCAGGGGTCAG
Organism: Fringilla coelebs; assembly: GCF_963513975.1. Classification (NCBI taxonomy): domain Eukaryota; kingdom Metazoa; phylum Chordata; class Aves; order Passeriformes; family Fringillidae; genus Fringilla; species Fringilla coelebs. The sequence goes on from NC_140029.1 coordinate 67,411,058, forward strand.
ATGTTGCTGGATCCGTGCTATATCACCAGTGGGTGGCAAGTTTTTATTACCTTATGTAAGGTAAGCCCTTATTCTGCTGCTCTGCCACTGCGAAATGGGCAAAAGGGAAATACGTTCCCTTTGAGATTGAATTAATGTTTCCAGGTTTCCAAACCATTAAGAGATTCTCCAGAACAGACAAATACTGTTTGAATAGTGTTTAACAGGAAAGACTCAAAGAATAAAATAATTGCCTCTGAGAATATGTTGTACATTGAAACTTCAGCTTTATTTACTAGCCATCTATCTTTTTGATTAAAAAATAGTAATATGACATTAAGACAACAATATGAGCGTATAGAACCGTGTGTATTTTGTGTTAAACAATGTCTTCTGGTCCACAGTAACCAAAAGAATATAAGACAGTTGCAGTGCAACAAATCAAACAGAATAAACAAATCTATACTGCACTTCATCTTACAGGACCTGTATCGCCCACTCTCTTCGGATGATATGGATTCAGTAGGAGACTCAGTGTAAAAGAGAAAATGGAACAATGTTTATGGTTTGTGATTTGATGAAGGTTTAACATTTTTAAAGAAAATAGCTGCTAATTTACAGTAATAGTGAATCGCACAAAAGAGTTTTGCATATTTAATATTAACAACATGGGGCCAAATTAATTCGTGTGTGTGGGGGTATTTTTTGGCTTTATCACTGCATTTTAATGCAAGAATTTGCAATGAATGAGCCATTGAATATGTCCATCAAATCCAGAACAGCATTGTGCATATTTAAAGGCACAAAGATTGGATAAGGTGAATATAACGCACAAATCCATAGTGGGCACATTTATGAATAGCACTATTTTTATCATCGAAGGTACTGATTATATGTTCTGTTTTTACCATATCTATCTTTATTCATTTTGATATGAACACTTAATGGGTACTTTGCTTTTACCAACGAATAGGTAAAATGCAGAGAAGAAAAAACCTGCCATATTCAACTGCTTGCACCACGCTGTCTGATCCCAACACGCACATTTGAAACACCCTAAGTTTAATCTTTTTATCCAAATGAAAGGAAAGTGAAGAAATCCTGTGTGGTCACAGGACAAAAGTAGTTCTTTCAAAGCAGTGCTCAAATTCTCTTCACTGCATTGCCATCTGATGACTGTAAACAGAAGGGTGCTCACAGGCATTATGAATGTTTTACCTGGCAAGAGCTGTTAATGCTGATCATCCATGTGTTGCAAGTAAATGCGGACAGATTTCTGACCGAGCAAATACGAGGGCCTGCTGTCTAGCAGCGTCATCTGACATACATATGATGACATCTTTTGGAAAAATGTACTTTGCCTGAGAAAGCAGTTGATTATATTCACTTGTGTTTACATTTATAAGAAGACATTTTGTGCATTTTAAAAAGAAGGCCAACAGAAATGGTGATACTGTAAATCATCCTCCTATTGACCTAATTTTTCTGTTTTTGCAGTATCTAGAGGTGCTCTTTTTATACAGCATGAATATGCAAAACTCCTTTAGTGTTAAAGTAGGTCATGCATTAGAACCAGTTGCTTAACAAATATCTACTAATTTTCGTTTGTTTTCTGCTGCTTTATTGTGAGAATCTTAGTCGACTTAATTTACATAATAGCAATATTTCCCATCTTACGTCGTATTAAAATCCATAGTGTAGTGATCACACATTTTTGCAGACTTATACCTTTCCTTTAATTTTCTCAAATACTAATAATTTAAGAATTAGAAATCAGCGTGTTTCTGATTCTCAGCAAAAATCTATAGAGGTTATATTTTTGAGCTATTTAGTGATGATTTAATATATTTTGAAATCAGGAAAATTTACTTAATTGAAGAAAAGGTTCAGCTGCCACATGCCAGCTTCTAAATGTAGTGAAATAATTCCTTTAGACTGATTTGTCCATATAAAACTCAGCAAATGGAAATTGTTGGCATGTGATGTTATGGCTTTACTGTATCAACATAATTTTCTTTACAGAGGATATTTGCAAAAAGAAATAAAAGGGCAGCAGAATACAAAACTTACCTTCTCTGTTTCCAATATGTGGTTCCAGTATCACCTGGAGGGAAAGTCATTGGTCTGGCAGGTTTGCTGAAGCAGTCAGGGCATTCCCTTTTGAAATGCATGTTTTGCCATTCCTGCCTCAGACTTCAATCTAAAACTGTTCCCAGCCATAAGAACAGTTGATCTCTCACCCCATACCATAATCCATTGGCTGCCCTATTTGTTCTACTGAAAATCACAGCTGTGAAGTTATTTGCATTTTCAGTTGTTATGAGGGAATGTCTTTGCAAAATGTATTACTTGATCCTGAGAAATGCCTATTATATAAAGGTGCATTGGAATCAGTTTCCAAAAATTCAGGCAACTAGACCAGATTGAGCAAAATACTGACATTTTAAAAATTGTTTTTTCCTGTAAAGAAAATTAATTCCAGTAATTTTATTTTCCCTCCCTTCTCCCATATAGGCTACTGCTGCTTTAGGCAGTTTATTAAGACTGTTCTGCACAGGGAGTACAGATTGCCAGCAAACCTGAATCCCACAGCTTTGCTTAGCTGTGGATAAGAAAAATGGACCTTATATCAGTAATTGTTATCATAGTGAGTTCTCCATCAAGACTGTTTTAAAAAAGATTATGCTAGTCCATAACATTTAATCATTTCAACATATGACTTGTATTAAGGGGCTATTCAGGGGCAAGACGTATCATTAATATTTCATGTTAGGAATGAAAGTCCCTTAGAGATTGAAAAGGTACACTGTTTATAGACTTTGAGATCCTTTTTTGTGTGGAATGTAATTCCCATTATACATGAGCAGAAATGAAATGTTTCTTTTGAGCACGACCAGAAGGTTTCAGTTTATGGGTGGAACTGAAGTTGTGTTCCTTGATGCTGTAATTCTGCTTGCAACAGCACAGGTTTTAGTTTGTTCCTAGATTTCATCAACTGCATTAAATAATAGAATAGCTTAAGCAACTTTATAGTGTTTGAACCTCTGAAAGTTCTCTGTATGCTGCATTATTTGTGCCTACTCCAAGGTGATTATGATGTAGCTAAAGAGTCTTGTATAGATTGTGAAAGCTTTGCTTCCCTTTGAGCTTTATGAATACTTGTGATTATTTCCCTAATGCTTTCTGCAACTTTGTTTCATTTTGTTTTCTAAATCTCTTTTCTTCTTTTGTGCAACAAGCAGTTCACATGTGAAGCACAGAATGCGTATGTTTATATTTACACGCACATGCACACGTACATAGATTAATGGCTTTGGAACCCATGCGCTGTTACGTCGCATTTGTGACTTTAAACAAATAAATGGGGAAAATGTTTTGACAGGAGGATGCTCGTCTGGTGGGATTCACTACAGCTCTGTTAAAGTTGGTGGAGCTGCACCAACCATTACTTGCTGAGCAGCTACCCCAAGGAATTCTTACAGTTTTTAAGAGATCACATCTAAGAACAAGGGCTAATTTCAAACTGAAAACCAGAAGTTAGTGGCAAGCCCACCATTGACTCCAAGGTGGGAAGGACAGAACCTTACGCACAAATACATACACACAGACAAAACATTAATCCTTAACTGAAATTTGAAATTGGAATATTGGAAATGGTATTCTTTTAATATGTTCAGTCTTATGCCTCCTCTTCAGTGGTGCTATTCTGAAGTACATTAAGTCATGCAAAATTGGAAGTTCTTTTGTTGAAATCATAAAATCTTTAGCCTTCATTATGCAATGTGAAAATTGCTTCCCAATTTGTAAAATAATTCAGAGACAGCCCATTATATGTAGTTATTTTTCTCTTCAATTCATTTTCACAGGGCATATTTGGCTGAAAAATAAAAATTCTGGGGTATTAATATTGTGTCTATAAATGTATATTACAGGAAAGGATATATTAAGTTCCTACAAAGCGCCCTAGAAGAACAACTGGATTGAGATTGTGTGGAATAAAAATTGAGATAAATAATTGTGTTTTCTTCTGCAGTTTCATAATTCACACTGCTGTGTGAACTTTATATAGTGCATACGTTACAAAAACTGTACTCTGAATGTAAAATGAATTAACAATAATATAAGAAACTGATCAGTCCAAGTTTACTGTTTCTGTCAAAAATGTAGAGAAATTAACAGACAGAAAATCTTTATGGTGCTAAATTACCTCATCACTTGATGAATGCATAGATTAATGTTGTCTGTGCTTTTTTTTATATCCAGCTAATGGTGTGCAACCCAATAAAATATCGGTTATTATTTAATCTTCACTTTCAGCTCTATCTGCTGGTGACAAGAGCTTGTAACTATGAGTGATGAAAAGTAACTTTACAAAGCACAGGCAGCAATACCTTTACATGCAGAGCAAAGCAAGCAAGTGGTTGTCCCCCTCTTTGGAAATGAGTGTGCTTCCCCCAGGAAAGCCCTTCCATCCAGAAACCAGGGTCTGCTGAGCAGAGCTGGGGCTGCTCTGAGCTGTGCTTGCTGCCATGACAATTTTGGCCAGCTCAGCTGGCCTGTCTCCAGCTGGCAGCCGCCCCCAGACAGGCAGTGGGTCTGTAGGTGACACCTGAGCCGTGCCCGCGCAGGGCTGAGCGCGCACACGCCGCGCACTCGCGGTTCCGTGTCCCTGGTTGCGCATGGTGGGCGTCCTCCGGTCCGCTCCAGCTAGCCTCAGCAGTGAAGGGTGAAGAAGGCTGTACCATATTCAGCGTGTCCTTGTTGTCTGGTGTTACATGGGTAATTAGGTTGTGGTTTGCCCTGCAATACAGTGTTTTGGAATTTGGGCTCTAGTGAAAGAAGAGCTAACAATGTTTGTGTTAAGGCCTCTTCGTTTTCTTAGTTGCACTATGATATTGTAAATATTGGCACATTTACAACATAAGTTTAAGATTTTACAAAGTTATGCATACAATTATTTTTTTTAATGAAAAGTGCTTGGATATTTGCTTTTAAAAATATACCATTTTTGTATTCATGTGATGCAGGAAACCAAAAAGAAAGCTGTTGATTTATCAACAAAACATGTGAAACTCGCAAAATAAATACCGATGAATGTTTTATTTCTTATAATCAGCTGACAAAGATCACCTTCATTTTTGTGCCATTGTTTCATCATACTGTATTGTATTTGTGTTTCATATTTGACCATGTCATCCTGGTTGCAATTTGTTATTTTGCTAGATTTAACATTAATGTAGATTATTGTAAGTGATGTAATAAATATATATTAAAAATACACACTGTTCAGAGAATTTATTTTGGAAACATAAATAACAAGCTTTAACAAAATTCTAGCAGTTGGTGTTGCTTGCTCATTCTGGATCAACATTGTCCATCTAACCTTAGTGTAAGCATATGGGGTTCATACATCCTAATGGGTTCCTTTAAACAGTAGATGCATTCAGTGTCTTTTCTTTAGTAATAAACTCAAGGCTTTAGTGTGTAGATGCAAAAAATGCTTCGAGGAGGAATTTGGTTTGTAGTGGGTGTTGTGAAGACAGTAAATATAACTGCCTGGAATTGCTTATGGGTAACTTTGTGTGCACATGACGGGCTAGATTTGAAGCATGAAGTGGGGAATTAGTAGAATATCCAAAGCAAGGTACCGGCTCCCTGCCAACAGCCTGAGCCCCAGCAGCACTTCCCCTAAGACAAGTATTAGGAAAATATGCTTGTGAAATGCCAATAGTACTGAAACATACCTGGTGTGTTTTAAAATAAGTACCTAATTTTTTGATACATTTTTCCACTCTAAATATGCATATCCACATATACATAGCCTAGTTTTATTTCTTGTTTGGCAGGGATGGGGGAAGAGAGATGTTACAAATTCTGACATGTCATCTGCCAGCCTGATGCTTCAGCTGATGTTCCTGGAGGAAACTGTGGGCTTGATAAAAGTCCTAGTTTTGAAATGCCCTTGGTTGCTGGTAAATAGTTCTGCCTAAAAATGGTGTACACACGTGGAAAGAAAAACAATATGAGTGAAATGGGGAAGAGTAGAAACAAAATAACTGAGGTTTCTGTCTCTACCAAGAAACAGTTAAAAATACCAGGAGGGCTTTTAAGATACAACTAAATAATTTAAAGTGAAGTGGTTATTTTGCTGTGCCCTTGATTAGGTGAAAGAAATAAGAACCTCCTTTAGGTTGGTAGCTTTCCAATTTTTATTCTGTAGTAGAGTAGAAAATTTTACCTGTGTATAACTTAAGAAGAGGTAAAAGGAAACTTTCACATTGCATCACTGTACATGTAACTTTCTATGTTAACCTCAATAAGGATACAGAAATGACAGTAACAACTTCCGATACCACAAATCTGATATTCCACTTTTTATATCATCAGGCTTTTCTGAACGATGTCAAAGGCTGAGTGAGCCTAGAGTGAATCATGGCTCAACTTTGGAAGCAGTTAGGAACTAGTGGAGGTTAAATTTAAGTTTATTGTTAAATACCATGTAGGAAACTACATTTGTCTTTCTGAATTGTCTTGTTGCACAAACAAAATGAGTGCATAAGCATCCAGTGCTGCAGCTTAATTAGGGGATCTTAATAAAACAAAGTGCTTCAAGCTTGCAAATTTAACTTCAGTCTGTCAGCTTCATTCCCTTGCAAACTCTCCCATTTGTCCCTCTATCCCTCAAAGAAGAAAATTAACACAAAACCCTGATAATACACCAGATAATTGCTTGTGTCATTTGAACTTATCTCTTCTCCAGGCTGTGTAAATCCTGAATTGCATAAATGGACAACAAAAAAATCACTTCCCTGTGTAGGGCCTCTCTCAAGTCAAGTGTCCAACAAAACAGGGCAGGATGTAGAATTGTGAATGAGTTTGTAAGCAGGTTTGCATACATTTTTTACTGTTCCTTTCCAGATGAAACAGTTTATAAATAAATTTGAATCTGATGTGCCGGTTTAGTGCAGTATCCAAACTAAAAAAGAAAACAATTGCATCATTTCTCTTTCTATAATTGAACTCCATTAGTTTCCATTCTTTCAGCATGAAGATTGTGGATTTCATGTTTCTTCATGAAGTAATTTTTTTGCCAACTGTACTGTTTACATGAAAGCTTTTTTTCCCTGTCTCAGCTGGCTGGACATAAAAATGTAAGGTTAAACAAAAGAAAATCAAAAACATTTTTCACTGGATATAGCTGGGAGAGGGAACTTGAGTGTAACCCTTTGCTTCTCTCTAAGTTGAATAATAAAAAAATCAGTTTATGTTCTTAAAAGTTACATAGAAATGTATTACTTTATTGTTTTTAAATCAACTGTCCTCTGCTTTTGTTCTCTGGTAATGTACCATTTTTGCTGTTCATTCACTCACTTATTTCTTGCTTAACACTGTTATGTATTATGGGAATTTTTTGATCTCCTTCAAAGTCTTTAAAAGCTAATACCTGTACTGGATGGGTGTCTTTATTTTACCATTATTCATGATCATCTTTGTGCAAAGGAGCTGAGCCTGTCAGGAAGCCATGCCTTGCAAAGGCTGTTTTATAACCAGACTGAACACTGGTATGGGCTCCAAAAGAGGTGAGCGTGGGGGCTAAATGCTTAGTTTTGGTTTCAAAGCTATTTTTCCTTACTGAGTTGAACTTCCTCTTACATGTTTTACTGACATGCTTATCTTTTTGTATCTTTTTTTAAAGATTATGTAGAGTTCTTTGGAATAGGGACATCTTAGGAGGCATCTTAGGATGTCTTAATTTAAAGACATTAACAATCCCTTCTCCTGAGCCTCCTTCCTGAATTTACACTTTGTTTACTAATTTTAATTCTCACTTCATTAAGACAGTTTCTACAAGAGTAAAGCTCCTCATGGGATCCTAACTTAGCATTACACCTGTGTGCTTTTCTGTTACTCACATTTCATCCAGATGCTTCCTTCGTACTGGAAAAATACAAAGGAATCTATTGTTGAGGGACATTGTAGACTCCACACATGCTAAGAAAGGTTTTGAGAGGTTTAGAAAATAGAATGCAGTGTTTGGAGTTTGAGATTCAGGAATCTGAATTGCACTAACAAACTTTTCAGTCATACTTGTTTAAGTCTCTTTTCATAACTGCTGACACTAGTAGTCCACAAGAATAATTCCTGCTGTTTAGTTGGAATGGGATTTTAAGATTAGTTTAGGACAAAGGTGAGTATCAGGAGAGAGAGTAATTTTTATTTTGCTGCCTTTTTTTTTTTCTTTTCACGAATTTAGCACAGTTTCCACCGAGATAAAAACTATTTACCAAAGAGTTGCAAAATAAATCTTCGGGTGGGACATGGCTGAAACTCTACAGTGCTAATGTTTCCATTCACATCAGTGAGGTGTGTGGTGTGCTGGCCATCTGTTATATAAACCTGAATAGGATCTGAAGTCCTTACACCAAAGACCTGATTTTTTTTATGCCATTGCTTTTATGAAGGTGTGCCATAAAACTGGCCATGTGCTGGCAACCTGTGCAACTGGACCCCTTTAAATCCGTGTAAAAGCGATGACATTCCAAGCACCTCAGCATCTCTTAAAATTAAAACAGCTAATTGCATTAAAGTCTGTGTGTTGAAGAAATTATACTCTTGCTTAGGGTTGGCTTTCCCCCTCCCCATCTGCAAGATCCCTGATGGGGTCCACATCTGTGAGAGCAGCAGCGAGCACGACAGACTGCCTCACAACTGGCAAGCCAGCTGGAAGGAACGCTGGGACCCACAAGGATTGCTGGACCCGCAGGGCTCTCAGCTTGTGAGAACAGCAGCTAATTAAAGTCTAAATAAATGAAATTTCTTTCTAGCCAAAGTAAAGATAAATAAATAAATGCCTGCGTGTTGTTGGAGAGGACTGAATAAAGATGAAAATGTTTGTGTCATGTTTATCCAGTAACATCTCTTTAATTGTGAAAGGGGTGCTGCCAGCAGACTTGGTGAATATGTGCAAATGTCCAGTTCCTGATTTATTTTCAATATGTTGTTTTAATACGAGGGGTTCAGCAAAGGTAATGAAGAGTATGTTTTGATATATTTTTCAATAATTATTTAAAGTTTTAAAAGTCTCAGTGTGTATTTTTAGCACATCTTCCTAGCTATTGCTTCCTTGTCACTGGCAAGTTCTGCCTCTGCCTCCGTGCCAGTGCTTCGCAGGCCGATGTCACCAAAGGGGCTGTATGCTTTGTTTGCAGACTAGTGGTATGTTATATGCTGCTAATGCATTATTTCACTTCTTCTGTTAACAAATAACATTTTAACCTTCCCATCCTTACCGGTGCCAATAAGAAAAGAAGTAGAGCCACTTAAAACATCAGTATAAAGTAAATTTTTGCCTTTAAATTTTCTGTGGGCCCCTTTTTTTTCAGTCTATTAGACTAAACCTAGGTTAAATACATATTTAAGGAGTTTGCCCAAGACATATTTAGGAGTCAATTTAATTTCACTCATGTGTAGACCATTAAGATTATTTGTATTTAAATTGAAGCACTTGCTAAAATGCTTTGTTTAAATGGGCCTTTGGAGATATCTAGTTTTGGAAGGACTGAGCAATTGTATTTCTCAGCTAAGCCTTGGTTTAAGGTCCTTGAGAAATTCAGTCCTCAAATAGAAATTTGAGTGTCTCTAGGCACCCATTCTGTGAAGATGTGGCCACTGAGTTAGGTCTTGATTTTCACATCTGCCAATCTCACAGATGAGAGCAATGACTGCAAGACTGTAAAGAAGCCATCAGGATGCTAAAGGAAGCTGCAGTGCTGTGCAGTCAGCAGCCTTGACCTGACATCTACTTAAAAGTGTTATCTCACTACTTAAAGTGCAAAAAATGATAAAAAAAGTAGCTGTTAAATAATCTGTTGAAATTCTAGCACTAACCTTTTTGTGATTGTACTCCTTAAATGTTGGTATGATTCATTCCTGATCATAGAAGTAATAAATATTAAACATATTTAAATTGTAATTCCTTTCAGAAAATACTGTGAGTGGGAAAATAAGTATGAAATTGGATGTCTGTTCTAGGAAAACAAACAAACACAGTAGAATGAGTAGAGAGAACATGTTTTTCTGCTTATTTTACGAGAAGGACTGTAAAGGAAACAATTCTCTCATTACATGTGTATAAAAATAGGCTTTGAGACTGACTTCTCCAGGCATGAGAACTCCTAGCATTTCCCCGTTACCTTGATCCACATCTGCTCATTTGTTCAAAAATGAACCAGAGGTAAGTTTTTATTGGGATGTCACACAGAGTTTAGTACAGGAATAGAACATACATAAACACGTCCTGACCGTGAAACAAGAGCAGCAGTATCTTAGCAAACTGCATAAAATCACTCAGTGCTGACTTCTGTTGTCAAGAGGCAACAAATACTGTCCAACAACTGATTAATGCATTCTTCAATTCTGGTCAAAGTTTAGAAGAAATACTTGCCTGGATGAAAAGGGGGTGCTGGGGTTGATTAAAGGAAACAAGGGCAAAGAATCTCATGGTAGATGGGATGTGCAAGCTCTCAGGATTATTTAGTGAAAAATAGGCCAAGTTCAGACTTTGTCTAAGTCATCTGACCTTTGTTATGGGAGAAATTAAAAGTTATTCTGTTCAAATGAACTCAGCATACTGGCCAGATTTTAAGTCTGCTGACTGTGTTTTCCCTGGCTTGGTACTCAGCAAATATCCAAACTGCTGCAACTTTAGTTACTCTTGCTCCAGTCATGAACTGTGTTCTGCAGTGTCAGACAAAAGAAATAATTCCAAAGTAGTTGTACTTAATTTGTAAAGTAGATTGGCACCATGATTGTGGGCATCTAAAAACCTTGCAAACACTGATAAGGAAGTGATAGTGTTAATTGCATGAAGTACAGCCTGCAATCTATGTAATATATAGACTGAAGAAGATAATGAAATACTGCAGCACTTTCAGCATGTGAATGATGTGAGCCCAAAAAAGTTTTAGTTTTGTGAATCCTGTGAATGTTTTTACTTAAGCTGTAATAGGAGGACTGGAGGAAATGCTGAGTTTGGCTTTAAGTTTGAAGGGCCACCATTATGTTTGTAGCTTCTTCTGGCTTCCTCTGAAGATAGGAAATCCTGAAGATGAGGTATAATTGTTATGCACCACAGAATAAAAGTTTTGGGTGAAATCCAGTCCATCTCAAATGTCTGTGTAGCTTCATCCATCTAGATGCGTGATGAAGCAGTTTTCCTAAAGTCTGTAGGTTGAAGGATGAAGCAGGTTTCCTAGTCTGATAGATGTTGATAGGTGCTTTGGAAGGCTTTCCTGGTGAGATCTTACCTCCTACACTTCTGGCATCCAAGGTGGGTGACTACAAGTTTCCTTTGAGGGGCCATAGGGACACCACCCTCCCCCCCATTAGCTGTACAGACAGGACAAGTACTTGAAATGGAGCACAAGAACAGAGTCACTGCCTCAAGTGAGCCATCCCCAGTCAAATGCTCCTATGCAGCACCAAACATTATTCACCCTGACATTTTATTCTGTCCTTAGATTGCCATAATGATTTCTCCCTTTTAGAACAAAACTGGGGAGGATTTCAACAGAGGGAGGTTTGTAAAATTGAGGAGTTTAGCCCATACCACAGCCAGCTAAAGACTTAGGTTCCTCTAGTGCCTGCTGAGTTAATAGGGTCTCTAAGAACACAGTCTCCAGCCTGCAGAGGGCATACGGCTCCTCGGTTTTCCCTGCCAAAATGTGTGTGGAATAGGGAGAAGCTGTTGGAGCATACATCAAAGTATTCTTGCAGGCACATTGCTGCACTTGGTGGATCAAGGATCTCTCCAGTAATGTGAGGTTACCAAAAGTGTAATTTCAGTGGAAGAAATTGGACTCTTCCCAAGCATCCACGTATCCATCCACCAAAGTAAATAGATACTTTACGTAGGGAACGCTGGAGCCTCTCCAGGACATGTGTCCAGCAGGAACGTGCTGTGGGTACTCGTGCTTCTTAAAAATCATCTGTTTTCATTTGTGTCTCCATTTCCAGAGCTCCCAACACAGTGGCTCCTCTACCTCATTAGCATCCACCAAAGTTTGCAGCTCTATGGATGAAAATGATGGCCCTGCAGAAGGTAACATTTGGAGCTGACATTTCAAAGCAGTCAGTGTAGTGATAACAGCAGCTGTGTAGGAAATGAGTCATTCTTCCTGCCTGAGAAGGTGGGAGCATTGCAGGCTGGATAATTTTCTGTGAGGAAGATCCTCAGCCTTAGCAAACCAGTTAGGTTCACTCTGGATCAGAGTTGATCTGGACATCACTCTTCAGAGGTATTTTTATTGCGGAATACTTGAGGTTTTATTTTTGCAAGCAACACAGTGCTGACTGGCTTATTTCAGTATTTTTGTCTCATCTGCCACGGTACTAAAGAACACACTGCAGTCCTGGGTCTTTACTCAGAAATGGATAGTCCTGCTCCCTGCTAAGGCTTTGAGCAAGTGGGCTAAGGGACAAGGTCTGCTCGAGCACTGCCGGCTCACATACACCTCTGTGTACATGTGTGTGTGTATCTGTGCTCCTGTTGGAGAATAACTCTTCATTCTGTCTGTGAATTCAGACAAACCCCAGCCTCCTTGTGTCCTAGCATTCCTAGCATTCACTTTTAGTACTAAACTGGAACAAAGGACAATACACAGTTAAATGCACTGTCTTAAAGAGCGTAAACACAAATCACATTTCTGAGAGGCTATTTTTTTTACATTACAATATTTATATTGTAGTTTGTATCAGCTGCAGTTTACAGTCAGCTTTTAGAGGCATGTTAGGTATTTGTAACACTATTTCAAATACATTTAAAAATAATAGTACAGGAATGAGCACTAAAACACATTAAACTACAAGCTTCTCATATGCTTAGACACTGTGTAATGCAATTTTACCTAAACATCTGGTACCCAGGTTGCATGCGAGGTAGTATTATTGAGAACATTTGTTTAAAAACTAAATATTTGATATTGGGGGATGGGGAGAACTAGCACTTAGCACATGAGGAGTTTTATGGATGTCTCAGTTTACAGGATGTAATAAAATAAGTGCTTGAGTGTTGGACTTCTTTGGTACATATATTTAATCATGCTGTGTCAAGGAGTTCCAGCCCTTTTTGGAGGCTGGTCTGCGCTTGTGCAGATCACAGAGGCCTTTTCGTAATTAAAAAAATACAATTTTGGTTTTGTCTTGGGGGCATATTGCAATGGCAACTATATAACACTCAAATGGTGGTATGTTTGAGCCCCCAGAAGTCTTATTTTTCATTATTGTATCTGGATGAAACCTGTTGAGTATATACAATGTCAGCAGCATGGTTTCACTGTACAGTAAGTGAGATACGGACTGAATGGTTTCCAGGCTCCTAAACCGTGGACTTAAAATGCATGTTATGTGCAACATCTGTGTTTCCTTCACTAACAATAAAAATGTACTAATGATTCTTTCAGAAGTGTTGGAGGAAGGTTTCCAGGTTCCAGCATCGATAGCAGAGCGATATAAAGTTGGAAGGACTATAGGAGACGGAAATTTTGCTATTGTGAAGGAGTGTATAGAAAGGTGAGGAGGATAATATGCTTGTTACCGTAAAAAATAATTATTAATGTCATACTTTTTCCAGATCGTATCTTTATTTGTAGAATACAGAAATGTAATAAGGTAATGTCTCAATGCCAGATGGAAAAACTAATGTGCTCTCAAATTAAAAAAAGAGTGAGTTCAAGGGGCAATCTATGAATTTAATTCTTTGTGGGGTTTATATGGGTTTTTCTGCTACACTCCACATGATTTTACCAGTTCCTTGTGTTAAATCTCTCTTGTTGCACTGAAATAACATCTTTTCTTGCACTATGTTCTTGCAATGCTCCTTTTACATTAGACCAGTGGAACATTTCACATACAGCAGCACTCTGTAAAGATGTCAGGAAGTTCTCTGTTCGGGGTGTATTGGCAATGGTCAGCACAAAGAGGTTATTTTGGATCAATCTTTTCTGCCATCTGACACTGAGGTGTAGTCTCTTTCTTACTTATTTTTAATTTAATAGACGTCTAACTCCTGCTTGCCTGCTTTGTGCCATTATATTTGCTCTTTCCAACTTTATGAGCCTCACTGCAGACACCAAAATCTGACTTCTTCAGTGACCTTTACTGTTAAGAGGTGAAAACAGTCTTTGATTTTAGACGTCTACTCCAGATTAGAGAAGTCACAAGTCACCTCAGTTGTCAGTGTTGCTGAAAATTTCCAGGTTGACATGTTCATGTGTCTGTTTCTAAATCTCTTCAGGCTTGAACCTGCTCTACCCAACCTTAGGAGTGTAAAAAATATGGAACCAAGCAGGAATGCTCTAAGCAGAACTGTGGTTGCCTTTTAGTGGTATTGTTAAAAATAGGAGACTATGGGATATAAAAGACAGAAGGTATTTCACCTATATGTGGAAGAACTGTAGGATTGCTCATGTTAGTAGCAGTGCAGACAAACAAAAAACTGCCAGAGCTGGAGGTGTCCAAAAGAGAGAACAATAGAGATGTCAAGGTTTGAGAATAAAATTTAATCAGTTAAGTTTTCTATCCCCTATTACCATATCCTGGAGAGGAGACTCTTACAGAGGACTAGGACTTCACCTTTGGGCTCAAAGGAAAAACTGCTCTTTAGCCTGAAAGAATATGATATAAACCCTGGAGAGTGATATTAAATCTCCTGACAGACAATGATAAATTAGCTTGGCTGGTTTTAAACTAGTCCCCTTGGAAAAATACAGGTCCACCTCTGCATCCAAAAGTGCAACTTGGAGATCACGAAGACAGCTGTTGGGGAAAAGGGTGAGAGTGGATTTTGTATCAGCTGACAGTGTGCTTGTGGGACTTGGCCAAAGTTCTGGTGAGGCCTTTAGTGTTCTGCCAGAGTGAGTTCTTGGTGGAGCTGGTCATCCAGAGGGCTGTAGCCGTTCAGATCAAACCTCAGGGTCTGAGCACTAAACTGTATGGAAACCTAAAGGAAGCAAAGCAAAACAGTATGAAAGAACGGAAGCGCTGTAAAACCCTGTGGAGGGACATGACTAATGAAAGAAATGGGTGAAAACATTTTCACCCAAACCCTAAGAAAAGAGAAAAAGGCAGCTTAAGGTAAAGTGAATAGTGACTGGGAAAAGCAGATTAGAAGCTAAAATAAAGAGAAGTTGTGGTTTTAATAAACTCATTCAGCTGAAAATGGAATTTATGCTGAGAGACAGTAAAAATGTGCTATTGTGCATGTCACAATTATTTCCCAAATGGAGAGAAAATACAATAACAAAATTAAATGTAGGTCCCATCACACCTAAAAATAATGCTGGTTACAATATCCTGGAGAGCTTGAATGAAAACTGTTTCCTGTCATCTTGTCTATCCCACTGGTCCCAGCAGTATCCAGTAACACAGTGTGTGTAATGTATTCAAATAGCATTTTTACCTAGGTATTCCCAGATATATAGTCTTGTGGTCTCTGAGCTATACCATTCCATTGACCCATTTCTATCAGAGAGCTACTACTTTGGGGGATCTTGGAAAATTGAAGTGGAATTGTTTCTGTTAGTTTATACTTCTAAAGCATTATATCCTTGCCATCATAGGTGTGGAAGGAGAAATTAAAGACTCAGAGGGTAAATTATACCAGTACCTGTGAAACACCTTCAAAATATTCTATTCAGTCTTTTTTAAAACATCTTTGACCACCTCACTTCAAAGTCTAATATGTCCATCATTTGCAGAGCCAGAATTGATGGGGTGATACTTGGGACAGAGAACTTTTCCATTTCCTTGTGAAGTACAATTCCTGTGTACAATTACACTTCAAAGGAATAGCACCATAAGGTGTTAAACGAGTAGGAATGGGTCTTGCTACACAAATTCACTGGTCACATGAATACTCCTTCTCCATAGCTGTGAGATCAGTCTGTGAGCACTGGTTAATACAGGTCTGTGAGCACTTTAGTACAGTCACAGGGCGCTCCTCTGACAATGAACAGTCCAAATAGAAATCAAAAAACATCTCCAAAATTTTCACATGTGGACTTCTAAATCCCGTTTTGAGCATCTGTGAATGCGCAGGCACGCATTCTTAAATACATTTAATGCATGCAAGAAAACAACAAAGATAGATTTTTGTCTCCAGTGCAGTCTAAATCTCTGTGAAGTTTGCAAAAGTTTAAAGAGCCTGGGAACATGGCACCAAGCCCTTTTATGAGCTAGAGATCCAACTCTGTGGTAGTGCAGTGGGTCCAGACTCCTGTCCAGCCATAACATGTTGCCTTCTTGTTGTGGTCCCTTTTTATTGTTCAGGTGAGAGGTGAGATGCCTGTTTCATGGTGACTTTCTGACATGGCCATGCATATTTTTTGGTGGTGTGTAAGTTGCTGTGCTGCTGACAGGCCGCGGTTCTGCAGCTTTTCAGGGGAAAGGATTTACATTATCTTAGCTTTAATTTTCTTTTTACCAAAACAAAGAGCAGTCAGAGTTGTCATCTGCTTGTTACACATCTGCTCCATCCTATGCACAATTTGTCCCGTGGTGTTTTTATATGTGTTCATTTTTAACTTTCAAGATACTTTCAAATGCTGACATTTCCTCACTAGCTCAGATTTCCCAGTGTCTTGGAGTACATGGAGTCTCCCATGGCCAACAAAAACCATCAATTTCCTTTCTCATGACAGAAAGGAAGCATTCCTAGGGCAACCAAGCGGCTTGAAAGAGACTGCTATTGAAAGAGGCTATATTTTGTCTGAGTTTGAACCCCAGATATCTCAATTTCTAATATTTCTTGTTCAGCCTCCTCCTTCTAGTCCCAAAAATAGTGTCCAATTCTCTTCCTGTCCCCTCACTGAGCTTGGACTGTAGCCACTGAGGAGCAGCACTGGAAAGGGGTCCCCCACATGGAGTGCAGCCCATTTTGGGGGGCTGTAGCACTAAACTCCTGGGGGGGGGTACAGATAAGAGAAGTTTTTCATTTTTATTTGTGCAAATCTTGAACAGATATGTTGTAATTTTCCCCCAATTCATAAACTTTCTTATTTTGTGGGATTTCTTTTAATTGATGACCTAATAAAGTCAGTTTTAGCTCTTTGCCAGAATGAATGTTTTGGTGGTATTTTTGCTTTTTACTGAATTATCCATTTTTCCTTAAATTAAAAACTAGTGGTACATCATTGCCAGAGGAGTTCTCCATGTTTTAATATGGAAATGAAAATGCCCAGTTGTTTTCCAGATACAGTGCTTTCAGTGTATTGCTCACTTTGCATGTCCTGTTTGACAGACTGAGCACACTTTTAGACACATTCATGTCTCTGTTGAACATACTCTGTATCATTTTAATGTATCAATTTAACTACCATCTTTTGTGAAATGAGGAATGAAAAAATGACCCTATATTCTTGAAAGGTTCTTTTTTTCTTAATTTTTAACCAAACATGCCTAAAGGCAATGTAATAGACATTTGTAATCTGTTTAGGTTTGTATTACAAAATGAAAATATTTCAGTAAGATCTTTTTCTTAAATTATCCCTTTTCCATTTAACCTTATAGTGAAACTTGGGCTTGTAGGCAGAGCTTCTTCTTTTCATTCTTACAGCCATCATTTGGTTTTGTAACTTAATTAAGAAGTGGAAGTTAATACTGTTAACTTGTCTACAAGCTAATTTGTCTATGTTAGTATTCTAGATAATAGATAACTCCATAGATATAGTAGTAATAAATACTATAAGGATTCAAAACAACACAGTAGTTAAAAGGAAATGTGTTCACATCCTGAACTAATTTCTCTTACTGTCTCCAGAACCTTCCACATTCTGCCTAAAAGCCAACATATTTAACTCTGCTAAATATTCTATAATTACTGAATACATAAAAAATTATTCCAAGGACTGACCTTTTCAAAACTTCTTTGTTTTGAAAATATTTGTACCTGTGAACGCTGTATGGTATTTTTACATAAAAGTGACAAAGTAATAACAATTTTCATTACAAAATGATAAAGAAGTCAATTTTTTTTTATTTTGAAAACACTGAAATGCTTTCATTTTAAAACAGAAAAGTTATATGTCTTTTTCTCGGGCACATATATTAAGTAACTTTGGCTCAATTTCACAACACTAGTAAAATCTAAGCTTTGTTTCTTAAAAAAATAGAATATTCTACTAGAACTCTTCATCACACTTACTATACTCCTATAACAAATATAAACTCAACTGAGAAAAATATTCAATTGAATTGAGCATACAATTTTTTTTTCTCTTTCCTCAGATCAACTGGTAGAGAATATGCTCTGAAAATAATCAAGAAAAGTAAATGTAGAGGAAAAGTAAGTAGAAAAAAAAATATGAGACCAAAAGATTTTTTTTTTCCAGGAAATTTTTTGTGAGAGATCATTTTGAGAAGCTGTTGGTATTTGTGTCCTTCCTGACAAGTGTTAGAATCTCTTTGGTTAAAGTCTTTGACTACTCTCTGGAGTTTCAGGAGAAAAGGCAGTCATGTGTTGTTCTAGACCCAGGTGATGAATCTCCAATGCTTTCTCTTTATCCATGTAATTACATCCTCTAATCTTCATAATTCTAGATGTTATAGAAAGCAGAAAATAATACAAATAATTATAACAACACTGGTCACTGTGTGTAAGGCATAGGTTAATTAAATATATGTCAATTTTACACCAAGCTTTTAAAATCAGTAACAAAAGGTTCTGTGAGAAGATGCTATCATGTTGTTAAATGTAAAGATTCTGCATCAGAGAAAATTTAAAAAGCTTTCATTTTTCTCTGCACCACAAACATGTCTTTTATTCCATTTCTTTTTCTGTGTTCCGCTCTCTCTTCTTTCAGTTATCACATTGATGTTTCTAAACATGTTCCTTCTCTGTTGCTGGAGGCAACATCTGTTAGTTTTTTCAAAAACCCCAGAGAATCCCAATTCTCTCTGCTTTTTCCACTGTGTATTTTTTTCCCACTAACCCATATTCATTGAAGATTTCTTTGTATGTCAGGAGCACATGATCCAGAATGAGGTATCTATTTTAAGACGAGTCAAGCATCCCAATATTGTGCTTCTGATCGAGGAGATGGACATGCCAACTGAGCTGTACCTCGTCATGGAACTTGTAAAGGTGAGTGTTTTGGAGTCAAGCTGCTTATTGAATCAACCACATTGAAAAATTCCATTCCTGCTTAGGCTTACTAAAAAGCATGGGATCACAGAATAATGTAGAGTGGAAGAGATCTCTGAAAGGGGCTAGCATCCTACTGAAAGATGTGTAACCCACTGTCAGATTTTTTTTTTATTAGCTTTCAAATATTTCAAATATTTGTCTTAACTTCCTGTAAGCCACACTTGGAAATGTTCTGTTGACAGTACTTTGTATACCGCCAGGTTTTTTTGCTTCCTCAAAAAAAACTCGTTTAAAATTTATAATCGGCCTTGAGGTGAATTGAAAATATACTCAGTCCAAATAGCCATAAATACCAGCCTTCAAAATACAAAAAGGTGAAAGGGTTTGATTACTTTTTATTAATTTACATTAAATCTAAACAATATTAAATGTGTTCTTTCTCTATTTATTTATATAAACAGAGTGTCGAACTTGCCTCCTCAATAGCAATCTAAATTTAAGCTGAAGGAAGGGGAAAGTGAAAAAGAAAAGACTGCTGTTAAAAGCGTCATTCTAGTCTAAAAAGTAAATTTGTGAATGCAGTAATTTATATTTTGGACCCTGTTTCTTCACAGTGACTTAGAGAAAGCACTTTTTGGCAAACAGGATTGTTGATCTGCTTTGCTCTGGTTGTAGGTGAAGGTTAGAAGGTGCTCTTAATGTAGGCACCTCACTGAAATGTTAAATAGGGCAATCCCAGGTTCAGGTGTTTATTAAATACCCTTTCAGTCTCTGGTCTGCAGTACAAGAGTAAGTAGAATGATAAGCTTTTTTGGTTTGTTCCATTATCCTCCATGCTCTGTGGCAGCCCCAGTGACACAGGCCATGTTCCCAATCCCAAGCTGGAAAGCTCTGTGTGCCTCATGGGTGGATGCACACAGATTTTCCTGTCCTTGTGGCAGTCTGGGAAAGAAAGTCTTGTCCTCACAGGTCTGCGCTGGACAGATGCCCTGTTTGACTGGAGTAGTGGTGTAGAGCTGATGGTCCCCCTAACCCCACTGTCCACCACCTCCAAGCTCTGAGGAAGCTCACTTGGAGATGCTGGTACTAAGGAGCTGACATATTTTCTCTGATGAAAAAGTTAAATCCCAAGACAAAAGAAAAGTACTGGCAATCTTCCATGCCATGAATCTCTTTGTGTAAGCACTCCCAGAATAATTTCCCCACTCCCTTGACAATCTCAGCCTCTCTCGTTCTTAGGCATGCAATGTGAAATAGCACAGCTTGAGATCAGATACCCATTAGCCATCTAGCACTATTTCAATCATAATTACTACTCTATTTTATTCTATTCCATTCTAAGTGAGCTCACTGTGAGATCCATGCTACTGTCAGTTTTCCTCAGTGTCTGTGAGAGCTTGTTCAAAGGTACCTCAATCCCCTTGCACAGCACTGCAATCACATGTAGCCACAGCTTTTAGCCTGCATTGACAAATCCTTCATCTTGGCCCCATGAGGTGCGCTAAGAACTAAAAGCTGTGCCTTGTCTAACCTGCCAAGATGTAAGCACAGAGCTGGTTTTATGGGTGAAACCTGCTGTGCTATTCATGACTGAAAAATGTGTAAACTGTAGTGTCCCATGGATTTTTAATTGAAGTCCTTCTCGGCTAAATGAGAGATGAGGGGACCAAAAATTCCTAGAAAATAATTTAGAAAATAAGCCTTAAAGATGTATATTAAAAAAACATGCATTTTCTCACTTTCTGGAGAAATCTGGTTTTTTGTGCTCTTTCTCTTTTAAAGATTGCTGCACATATTCTTTTAGCTGTAATATGGAAGGGCACTACAGGAATCTCTGTACTTCTCATATCCTAGAGAGCACTGTTCTAATAGTCTTTACTTTTATGTAGAATAATGGAAGAAATGTAGAAGAAATAACCATATTCAGGGAAGTCAGCTTTGTTTCTCTGATACAAACATCTATTCCTTAATATATAGTTGGAAGAAAAGCCTTGTTGCACTCTCTGGGTATTAGGGAAGGCATTTCTGGAGAGACATTAATTGTTAATTCACCAATTGCTGACTGTTACCATTTCATAGTGTGCACTGTTAGAATTGATTAACCATCTGTTATTGACTGACTTTTGAAGACCTGACGTTAAATCAAACTCACAGACAGGAAAGAGAGGCAAGGAGGAAAGGCTTGATAGTGCAGAGCCCGGTTTCAGTTAATACCACCCTGCATTAATTGGCAGTAACATGTTTGACATAAGTGACTGCTGCAAATCCCGCCCTCACCTCATGGCAGATAGGCCATTCATTGCTTTGTAAAGTGTAAGAAAAAGCACTTCATAAATACAAATATAAACACATTGCAAGTGGTGCTTGTAAAAGGAAGCAAAGACCTGGTTTCTGGCACATTGCCTTTTTACACAGCGAAACAAAATTGTTATTCAAACCTAACAGGGGTTTGGCCAATTTAAGAAGCAAGATTTATTGCTGAGTTTCCTTTACTGCTCCAGGATATGATTTCACTTTTGCAGAAGAAAAAGAGAGATCATATCATTTACATAACAAGGTAATAAATAAATAATTGGTTACTGTAGTCCAAGTACACTTCCTCATGTGCACAGATGATAAAAACTGCATTCAGATGTTGCTGGTCCTGTTTCACTCCAGAACAGGGGATTTAAGACTGAAATGTCATCCTGAACTCACCCCTGGTGCCTGAATAAATGATAGTGACCTGCTGTGTGAATCGGCTTAGCAGAACCTTGCAGGTTAAAGTGCTCTTTGGGGAGAGGAAAGTCTGAAAGCAATTCTGCCTGATATAGCTGTCAGCTCTGTTAACTCTTTCCAGGATATCACCTCTCCTTTAACCGCAGAGAATCCCACAGACTAAATATATGCTCTCTTTTCTTAGCAGGATACCTGGTAAGAAACTTTACCGACTGCAGTAGATGCTTAAATGGAGAAAAGTATTCTGCTTCAGATTGGCTCGACTGTTCCATTTCTCTGCAGCCTCTATCTTTTTCTGAGTTTAAGTTTCTCTTGTGCATGAACATTTGCTCCTTTTCTTCTGACTTCAAGCCAAAATTTTTTCTTCTGTTTTTAAGGCTCAGCTTCTTTCATTCTTGCTCCTCATAGCTCAGACTACTTTCTTTGTTTGGAGGCAGATGCTTTGCCGATGTTATTGACACTTCTTCTGAGCATCTGGAACATATTAGATAAGACCAAAGATCTGTCTAATCCACTGCCTCATGTTAAAAAGCAGCTGGTACAGGGGTTTCACAGGAAGGAGCTTAGGGAAGATAGATTATTTATCTCACATACTTTGCCACATGCTGATATCTAATACTTAGGGATCAGATAATGCCATGAAGTACATGGTATTGTACTTTTGCCAAATATTTGGCCTCTTTCTCTCTAATCCTCTATCTGGTTTAGCTTGGCCTTTTGTTCTTCCTTTTCCTTGACACTATGTATCTTGATGTGTCTTGAACAGTCACCAGCCAGGGCAAGAAATTTGATGTGGTCCAGATTTGACAATTTTTGGCTGTAAGCAATTTCCAGAGAGCTGGGATTTTGTACCAATAATGGGAATAAACCTGCCCTGGCATACTTCAGCTGCACCTCAGCAATGCAAAAATTTTAATTGTTTGTTTGTTTTTTTATAACAAGTAAAGTCTGTTTTACCAGGTATGAGTCTTTGGTGGTTCCCTTTTCCTACCCTTTTCTCTGTAGCCATGACTGCTGGAAAAATTCTTTTTTTTTCTTTCACCTCCCTCCTCCTTTCTTTGGAAAATGGAAAAAGTGTTTATGCTGGGGTTGAGCCTTAAAAAAACCCCATAAAATATCTTGAAGCTGTTGATAAAACTATGAGAGCTGGCAAAGCTGGGACTCTGTTGTCTTCTGAAAATACCTGCTTTTTCTTTTAGATACCGTCCTCTGTGATTTTTTTTTTCTTGATGTTTTGACTGCAGGAGGGACTTTTTGCATTACTGTTGCAGAGTTATCCTTTGCCTTATTTTAATTTCTTTTTTCTTTTTTTTTGGTTCTTGTTGGATTGTGTTTTCTTGTGATGCCGCTTTGACTTTGGCCAAAGGCTCAATACTTCTGAATAGAATCTCCCAAAAGATCACTGGTTTTTCCTCCAATCTGTCAAGCTCCCTTCTTAATCTCATGTTTAAAATTACTCTTCCATCTTTGTCCAAGCACTTCCATGTTCCTTCTGCCCACTTGGCAGTTCACCTCTGGAAATACAGTCATGGCTGCCCCAGACACTGGTGCAGATCATTTCAGCTTTGAGGACTTCCACTTAGTTTTTCCTTGTTTTCTTCTTCCCTTCATTCTCTCTTTTTTCTTGCTTTTCTTTCACTGACAGCAGCTTTTAGCTGAATTGGCATGATGAGCTGAGAATGGCACAAGCAGCCACCTATGATTTCCTGACACACATGCTGTAAAGTTCTTCAGTATTAACTGCAAGAGGCATCACACTACCAAAAAATTCACATCTTGTGTAGAGAAAGTGGTTTCTAAAGTCCATGTTTGCAAAGCTTTATGAGATGGAGACAGACTTTTAAAATACTAGTGAGATAGCAGTGAGAATAGGTAACGTTGAGTTCTGAGTTTTATTCAGAGTTCCTTCATCTTTCTGGGGTTCAGTTAGGCATTGGGCAAAAGTTTGATGTCAATCTGTTTGTGATTATTATGAAGAGTGCCAAGGGTTGGTAAATGGCATTGTGATAGGCAAGTATGTACTCTTGCCAGACATTTGTAGCAGGCTCTGAACACTCAGGTTGGCAAGTGCTGGAGATGTTACAAAAGCAGCAGCAGGTGGGAATGGTTTGCAGTAGAAACTCCAGCCTCTTGGCTGAGCAACTCAGCCATGACCAATGGTTTTGAGTTATTGGTCTGTTTACCTGCCATTATGGGAGATGTCATCACAGGACCCATAGTTTATAGCTGCAAGGAAACTGTGCTGCTCCCTTCCCCTCCTCCTCCTCTTTCTCTAAAAATGTTCCTTGATCTTCCCTAAATTTTTCAGTCAGTTCACAAGCAATGTTGCTCATAACCCATGGTAATTTTGCTCCAGGGAGGAGATCTTTTTGATGCTATTACTTCCACCAACAAATACACAGAGCGGGATGCCAGTGGGATGCTTTACAATCTGGCCAGCGCCATCAAATATCTTCACAGCCTGAACATTGTCCACAGGGATATCAAGCCGGAGAATCTACTGGTAAGTGAAGATTCATTGCTGATAACTTCAGAGTGTGTGAGAAAAGGTCTGCACTTCCTCCTTCCACATGCCTGCCAAGTTTATTTCAGTCTTTTAAGTCACTGATCTTTTAATTTTAACCTTTGCATTGTAAAGCTCTCCCAAGAATAACAGCTGTCCCAGGAAGTACAGTAACATTAGGTGGTATGTCTAGACTGTTCCATGGGGCACAACAGCTGAGTAATTCCTGGGATCACTAGAAGTAAACTTGTAGTAAACTGCAGGAAAATGTCAAGCTTCTTATAAATTTGTGTTCTGTTCTTAGCAGACTTTCTGTACTTCTGTCACTGCCTAAATAATTAGCAACCCTTTAGTTTTACAAGTATGGTTCATGTAAATGCTGTGTCCTAATCATGTCACACATCAGAGCAGAGCCAGGAAGAGAATTCATTGTCCTTCCCCTACTGCATCTCCAAATAATCTTTTTTATTAAGCCACTTTCACAAACAGACAATCTAAATCTTTGTTTTTCTATATGAGCCTTATCTACTGAAGACAGTAAAAAACATACCCTGGCAATTAGTCTTCTGAGAATTTGGCACACTTGAATGCAACAGTTGCATTCTCCCCACAGTTTTATTTCTCCTGAGAAATTAGCTTCTCCTGATTATTTCACTGTTCTGAATTTCACAAATTTGCTGACATGTTCCAATATCAGGATGTCCCAATTCTCCATATATTCTGCAACTGTAAAACAAAATGTTTGTAGAATCATAGAGTATCAGTTCTCTCAGCTGTGTGCCCTCAGCCATGACTTAATGCATTTAGTCCTGCTTGACAATAAAGAGTTTTTATGGGAAAGCTGACTCCAGCAGATATTGCTAACTTCCAGGCAGTGGGATTTTTACAGCTGAAGTTCCTCTAGTGGCAGGTTCTGGGTGAGGAAGTGACCTGCCCTCATTTTCCAGAAACTGCTGAAAAGACACTGGGTGGAAGTTTCACTAGACATTAATGACTGATACACCTTTCCTGGCCCTTTTGCTCCGCTTTATTTTCTGGTGCTGTTGTTGATAGGTGGCTGCATGCAGATGTTGTAGCCATCCCATGCCAGGATTCATTAATGCTGTTCCTGGAGTGTGCAGGAGGGTTTTGGTCTGGGACAAGCCTTGCTCTGCTGCTGTCTTGACTTGTCTGTAAATGCCTAAACTCTATTGTTGTTGTTAGAGTTAAAATTCTGGGGGGAAAGAGGTGGTCAGGAGGTATGGGTAGGAGGTGAGGGCAGCAGGGCAGGGATTAGATTTACCTGCTCAGCTTTTCTGGTAATTACCCACTAATGATCACATTGTTCACATTGTAGCTGAATTGTTTCCAAGTGACTTTTCCAGAACTGTGCATTGATTTTGAGACTGAGCTGTAGGGATGCAGCATTTAACCTCTTGCATCATCCTAATCCTCAAAAGCCAGCATTTGATTCACAAATTGCATTGATCCTTGAAGTTTTATGAGGTTATTGAAAGAAACAAGCACTGCTTTAGAAGAGTGCTTTGGAACCAGCCTTACCTGAGCTCTGACCCTGGTTCTGACATTGGCTGGCTGTGGCATCAGTGTGCCTGAACCATTCTGCTTTTATCTTAGCTGTCAAATGGGATGTGTGGTTCCTTATGTCACAAAATTGCAACTAGCATTATTTTCATGGCATTTACAAAACACTTGAAAAATACCACAAAGGTCTCAGCATTTAAATACCTTCTACTTGCCTTATGTAGCCTGCCCTTTTACTTGTAGCTCTTTAACCCTTCACCTAAGGGGCCTTGGAGGTATTTTTCCCTTGTTCTTGTGCTGTGGCTTTCCCTCTGTTACGGTCACAGTGCTGCCTGTGCAAACCCTGGTTGTGTTATTGCTGGTTCTCCTGGCCATACTTTGAGAATCAACCCTTTCTCTCCCATCCTTTTCCTACTCATGGATTGTAACTTCAGTTCTAGAGGAGCATGTCCTGAGGCTAAACAAAAAGACAACAGAGAGGATGAGCAAGGCTGTAGAGTTGCTAGAGGAGGACATGGGGAGTGAAGGGGAACATGTGGCTCTAGAGAAGAGGATGTTCACCTGGAGCTGCTTTATTTCATCTCTTCCCAGCCCCTAGTAGAACCTTTACTTTCACCTCCTCCGTTGTCTCTTTTAATTTTTCCTTCTTCCCAAAAGTAACTTTCAGGCTTAGAGCTGATGTGTGAGATCAGCTCTAGGTCCTGCTAATAAATCTTTGTGTGTGTGTGAACCTGTCATGTGTGCAGCACCCATTGTTTTTTAAGTGCTTAAATTTTCCATATTACCCTCAAGGCATGTAAAGTCCATCTAACTGTCCAAGAGTTTAGGGTGTGCTGAATACCTGTGATGTTTTAGCATTTTTGTTTGTTTTTTTATTCTCTAGGGAGTCTTCCATGTTTTAATTGGAACATTTTTCATAATTGTTGCTGTTTAGAACGTTTATTTTGTCAAGTCATGGGATGTCTTTATAGCCATATAATAAACCCTAGAGAACAACTTCTCTGACTGTTGCCATCTGCACTGATCACAAGAGCAGCTTAGAAAATACTGACAGTCTTTATACTAATAGGATACATATGGTGGCATACAATTATGTGTGGCTGCATTCAATTAGTGTAGTACAATTACACAGTTTTATAGCTTAGTTAAAACAGTGAAAGCACTACGTAGCGGGCAATTTGCACTAATCCCCATTTCTTTAATTGCCCTTCAGTATTTAAATGCAGGAACATATATAGCATTTATTCTGAATAACATGAGCATTAAATTATCTTTCCCATTCCTTGACTGGCAAGTAACATACCACAGCTTCCCATTGGGCTCTTTTTTATATGAAGTTATAACACGGTGAGGAAAAGTTACTTTCTTCATTTTTACAAGTCAACTGAAGTAGTTTACCAAAAAAAAGTAATTCTTCAAAACAGATGAAGCAGAATAATAGCAAATGCACTGTACCAAACCTTCTGCATTGGTAAATATTGCCAAACAAACCTCTTCTGTAATTAATTTCTGATATGGATGAGTCCCACAAGGTGTGGTCTATTGAAGGAAGGAATTTACAAATGTTTGCTAGGTTAGCACAGCTCAGAGAGGGCTGTGTAGAAAGATAACTGCATGAAACAGAATATGAAATACTAATTAGGCCAGATTCAGCTCTTCATGTCTAAGTGCACACATTACATATTTCAGCAAGTGAATATTTAAAGCCCTAGTCTCTAGACTTTAATTAAAACTGTTGTTGAAATTAGATTTATTACTGCCATTTCAGAGAGCACTTTCTTTAGTTTCAGGAACCAGATGTATTTAACAATCTGTGTTTTGAATAAAACCATAATTGCTTTTTTTTTTTCCCAGTGCTTTTCTATAAACATAACTTTTTTCTGGCTTAGTAGAAGAGAAATGTGAATCCATTATAAATTGCTGGTCCTCTTAAAAAATTCAACAAGATCCAGTTGAATTCTTAAAAATAACATAAGGAGAGGAGAAGAATTTTGTGTATTCTGAATGTCTGCTTGTGGCTGTATCACCTGGTAAGCAGGGATTCAGGACAGAGAGGGGTTTTCTCTCTAGACATGACTAACATTAACAAATAAGAAACTGGGGGATGGGGGCTGTATAATATAACTAGATAGTATGAGCTATAACAGATCTGTAGGAAACTGTGGTGAGAGACTTCAAGAATTTACTTTTGCTCCAAGTAAACTATTCAATGGTCCCATGTAGAATTTATTGTATTTTTACAAGAAAAAAAGCTAGGATTTTCTTCTTAAAACAGTTGTAGATAAAAGTGATTTTGGATGTAGGAGTAGCTGGTCAAGATATGTATATAAAGGATTATTTTGGTTTTGATTAGGAAGTATGATACCTACACAGTTTTGGTACAAATTGTTTACATGATATCACTAGTGGTGATCCAGACTGCATAGAGCTTTGGTTTGGCTGGCAAAATAATAAAGTGATATTATAAGAAGGTCTCCTGTAGCCTATTTCCATTTTTAAAGGGGCTGTCATAGAAATATTCCAAAATGGCAAGCAAGGACTCAAACCAGCACATTGGTTAAACTTAGGTTTACAGTCTAGTGTTTAATTTAGATACATTTTTATATTTTTTATTTTAAACATTTTTTTACTGGATCTAACTTTAAAAGCACAGAACTTATTATCTGGCATAAGCAGATGGTGGGGGATACAATACAGCATCATAAAGTCACCTTAGGACATTAGTTTTCAGTGTTTGCAGGTTTGGGGCTCTTCTTTTGCTCTGAGCCAGCTTTTAAAATTATAGTTGTTTTACTGATGTTTCTAGCTTTTTTTTTTTCATGTGACTGCACCCATAAAACCCCGTGAAAGATCACGCTGCCACTGTGAAGACCAGGTTTTAAGACAGGATTTTCACGTATCCCCGTTAGCAGCCCTAACTGCTTGAGTCCCGTTGATCCTGATGTTACTGTGCCAGTTAGAAACTCATCGGTGTGTAAGAGTCATCCAAGGAGAGGAGAGTATTTCTAGGTGAAATACTGCAGGCAGATTTGTGTCTTGTGGCTTCAGCACACAGAGAAGAGCCTGGAACTGCTACCAGTACAGTCTATTACCTAAGTAGCTGAAGTTCCTGTGCAAACCTTTAAGCTCTCTGCAAATAAAATGAAAAAACTCAACCTGCCTAGAGTGTGAATTCAGTAGGGAGCTGATGTAGGAAAGCCACTGCTGGAAGGTCAAGTGTTTGCTTCTGGGCTTTAGCATCTAGCAAGTGCTACATACGTCTTTTGTTGGACAGGTAGCCAGATAACTCTTTCCCAAACATCCTGACTGTATTTGAGGGAAGTTGTCCAAATTGTCTGTGAATTTTCAAAACATGTTAAAGGTAAGGAGGAAGAAAAAATCTGTAAATAAGAAGGAACATTTCAGGCAGTTAGCAAGTGATTGCAGTAGTTACCTTGATGGTTTTGTGGTAAAGCTTTCAATTTTCCTCCTGATTTAGGTTTATGAGCACCAAGATGGAAGCAAATCCCTGAAGTTGGGAGACTTTGGCCTAGCAACAATTGTGGATGGACCTCTATATACTGTCTGTGGGACCCCAACATATGTAGCTCCAGAAATCATCGCTGAGACCGGGTAAATCACTTGTAGCGGTGATCCACTGATGTGTACTCAGCAGAGCACGTTCTTGCCATTGTGCCTGACTGGAGTTCTTGCAATTAAGATTTTTATCCCGCCTTTGGTTGGCGATGATGCAGAATCATGGCTCATAGAACAATTAACATGGAAGGGACCTCTGGAGGTGATCAGAGCAGGCTGGCTTTTGAGTTATATTGGTCAACCTCTGCCAGTTGTTGGCCTCAAACTTTTCAGCTTAACACTGAGTTACTAACTAGCCATTTGCAGATACAGTGGAAGTAATTGTATTCTCTAGAGACTGCTAACTACCATTTACTTAATTCTATTTCGTTATTACACACTATCCTCCCCTGATTTGTTCTACAGAGTAAATGCCTGCTGGCTTGAGCAGCCTGTGTCACCTTTGCAGACTTCATGTTGACAGGCATCACTAACTCAAGTAAACTCAACTTGAATTAGTTAACTAACTGAAGAATACAGCCCAATGTCTTCTGTGCACTCACACATTCTGATCTAATGTAATTTTAATTCTAAGATGTAAATATAAAAATATTTGATAGCAGAATGAGGATTGGTAGGTAAACAAAGTCCAGATGAGAATTTATAAGAAATTATTAATGATTCTGAACATATTTCCTCTGTAGTCCATGAGAGTTTGATGTCTCTAACCATGTCTCTCACACTTCTAGATATGGCTTGAAGGTGGACATCTGGGCAGCTGGTGTGATTACTTACATCCTGCTCTGTGGTTTTCCTCCATTCCGTGGGTATGGACTGACCTATTCAACCATCCTTGTTATGTGAATTGGTCCCCGTGCTCCTTTCACATTAAGCACAGAGATTCCCACTGGTAGAAGTTCTCTGCTCATTGGGTTTGATGTTGGTTTTTTTTCTGTGCTCTGCGTAGTGTTCTACACAAGCCCCATAAATATCTGTGATTTTGTGGTAAAATCTCGTCTCATGTTTGTTTATTGTAGTTTAAACTTCATTGCATTGCAAAACAAGAGCCTTCATTATAGGTTCTGTGTGGCTTTGCCTGAAGTTTTAAATACACTGTGAAATAACCGTCTTCTTTCATGGACAAAATGCAGCATATTTTGTGGTTGGTAAAAGGTAATTATAATGTAAGCCAGTTAATAAGGACATGTCAGATATTTTATCCTCTCAAAGCAACTGCAAAGTTGTGGACAATCCTAAAGAGCACCCGTGGCTGCGTGTTTGGGGCAAACATCTTCTAAAAGCATACTAAGGCATTAGCAATTAAAAGCAATTTTAAGTCTATTGAAACCACATCTGAAAATAATTTCTTTTTGGGTTTTGTTGTTGGTTTTCTTTTGTTTTTGCTTTACAGCAGTGGAGATGACCAAGAAGTACTTTTTGATCAGATTTTGATGGGACAGATGGATTTTCCATCTCCATATTGGGACAATGTTTCTGACTCTGCAAAGGTGAATTTTGTAGCTGATGCTATTTTCTTCTACAGTATCATTTCCAGTGGGAGTGCATAGTCATTGTTGTCCTTTCACAGTGTTGTATTTGACATGTCTCATACATCTCCTGCTACACTGATAAATTCCTCTGGGTCACCAATTATGTTTCATTTAGTTACTGATTTTTAGACTCCAGGTGGTTTTGAAATCGACCCTATTTTGAAATGGACATCACAACTCTATATGATTTCTCACACAACACAGACACCAGCAGCCCTTATTGATTAAGAAAAAATTAAAGTAATTCACTTCCTAGCTCGAAAGCTCTCTTGGACTGTGCTTTATATGTACTTATGAGGGGCACCAGGCACCAATCTGGAGCTTTTGAATGTTATCTAATAATATTATGGAGAGGCTGATTTCCCTTATTGACCTCATTAGATGTTGTGTCTGTTCTTTCTTCCTGTCAAAGAACCAGGCCTCCCATTGCCTTATTGTTGCAGAGTGGTATGAAATACAGACTTGTTCTGGTCACAGCTCTTGACCTGCAGTCTTTGGTGTGCTAAGGCAGATATAATTATTTACAGATACGGACCTTGACGGAGTTCATTATACTTGCAAAGCAGATCAGGTTTTTTAACTCTCACCAATTCACTAGAGCAACAGTTTAACTCAAAGATTTTCTAGGGATCTGGCATTCACTGAAGTCATATGTATAAATATATGTGGACAGAGACAAAATACATATGTGAATGTAAAAAAAAAAATCACATGGTCATTCTGTAGATAGATAAGTGCTTACTTTCAGTCAGTTCACTTCTCTGGTGTGTAAGGCAATCTATGAAAAACTGTTTCCTTCAGTGTGACAGGGTTTGATTAATCACAAGAAAAAAAAAGTTAAATTTGGAGGTGGACGCAGGTAATGAGAGTAGCTTTGAATCTCCATTCTTTGGAGAGTTACATCCTGCTTTTACAGGTATGTGGAGCCTTCTAACTAATGAGGTTAAAGAATGAGATACAGTCATAGAGTTGGAAGTCCTCTAAACCAAATCATTGTGTTGTAGCAGGCATTATTTCATAGCATCATTAATGGGAACCTTGCAAGTCCCTTGCCAGTGGGTTTTCCTGTGAAACTCCTTCTGCCAAATAGTTCTGTCTAAAAATTCTGGTTTGAAGCCTTATCCTATCCATTTAA
Organism: Fringilla coelebs; assembly: GCF_963513975.1. Classification (NCBI taxonomy): domain Eukaryota; kingdom Metazoa; phylum Chordata; class Aves; order Passeriformes; family Fringillidae; genus Fringilla; species Fringilla coelebs. The sequence goes on from NC_140029.1 coordinate 67,443,160, forward strand.
GTTCATCTTGTAATTAAGAATTAAGAGCTTTGGTCTTTGGCGATGCATCTTTATTTGATGTCATATTGCCATACTGCTTCCGTGCACTCCACTGTGAATAAAGTAATCTAGGTAATTGCAGAGAAAATCAGAGGATTAAACATAATGATTTTAAGTGTCAGGGTTTGTTTTTTTTTTTAATATCTTCTATGTTATTTAAACAAGAGTTTAAAGTAAAACTGCATTTGTTGGCTTTTTTTTTTCTACAGAGGAATTGACTTTTTCTTAATGGAAAGCTAACCTAATTTCATGGGACCATCTGTTTTGCACATTATGTATTAAGTGCTTTTCTCTTAAACAGTGGCTTCAGAACTGTAACTCAGAACTGTCTTCTAGCTTTTCAAGATACTGTCAGATATTGATTTAGAAGTTCAACTGAGAGTTCATCAGTTCATAGTTTTGCTATTTTTTGAATAATCTTACTATATTTCTTCAGTCAGTAGTTCACTGTCTCTTTGAGAACTCTTACAAAACTCTGAGCACTCTTACAAAATCAGTTAAAGAGTTCTTAAGTGTATGAACTATTGATCTGTTCTTTGAAAGTGTTCTTTAATTTCAACCCTGTCTTCAATTTCTCAGGAACTTATCACAATGATGCTTCAAGTAGATGTAGATCTGCGATTCTCAGCCTTGCAAGTTCTTGAGCATCCATGGGTTAATGTAAGTATTTTCAGACTTGTAGATGCTTCTTGCAATTTGGCACCTTTGAGCTCTTTTCTGTCAATCCCTTGCTGTGCCCTTTTGGAAGCCAGCACATTCTTAAGAAACCACAGATTTAACTGGAAATCAGCTGGGTTACAGGCTGATTGAGTGTGTTGTGTACCTTGGAATTGTCACTATTTTGCATGTGCTCAGCTACATTTTCTCCGAAATGCACTTTCAACAAATCTCAATCCTATTTGATAAATGTATATCTCTAACTCTCAGCTTGCAGGTTCAGTGACACATTTCATTCTCCTGAGATGAGGTGGACTCAAAAATCTCACAGTCATGATTAAGAGTTACCGAAATATAGACCATACTCTTAAACCTACTTGATCCACAATGGAACAGGGAAACATTTAGAATCATGTTTAGCTTCTGACTGTATTTAAGATTTGTTAATTTTTCCAGACTATTTAACATGTTTTAAAATATTTGGATGACAAAAATAAAAAAATTGGGATAATCTGTATTCCAGTTCAGAAGGGACAGCTGAGAAAAACAACACAATTGGTATGAACAGTGAAAGGAAAAATACAGGAAGAGGAAATAATGCTTCATTTTGTTTGTTGTAAGTTTGAATTGCAGTCCTCCCTGGAATACTCTTCGGTCCCTGGGCTGCTGTGTCCAAAATCCCTTTCTGACTAAAAAACTATTTTTAAAATTCAAATATACAGTCACCTCAGGTATTATTTTTTTTAATGAAAGAGTCCTCCATATAGAGTACTAGTGATCATTGAAGTATTTTCCAAGTACATGCTTTAAACTTGGAGGGCTCCCTTCTTACCCAAACTATTTTTTAAATTGTAAATGCTATTAACATGCAGAACCCTTCTGTGGTGTTTGAAGAGTGCAAGAATCCAGGACAATGTCTGATGAAAATCTTTTCATCTTGAAGATGACTTTCAAGCAACTGAAACATTTATTTTCCTTGGTGCCAGGGGCTATCCTTGGACATAGTGTTCTGTCTCAGTTTATAATGCCTTATGGTGATTGAGGGGTCTCTCTGTCTCCATGGGAGGAGGATGTGTGGAGATTTCTGGAGTTCTGAAGAGGAAGAGATGGAAGCGACTGATCAGAAGCCGCAGAGAGGCCAAGTCACCTGCAGGGTCAGCCTGCACACTGCTGCTGAGATTACTGAAATGTCACTTGCTTACACCACTTAAGGAAGTGTTCACTAATCTTCCATTTTCTACAAAAAATATATTTGAAATGGTAATGCTACCCCCAGATACTTATTTTTTTAATTGTTACACCATGATGTGTTTTAAAAAGCCATTTTAGTGTGATGTATAAAAAGGAAGAGGTGAAGATCTTTGGCAGTAATCCGATGGTGGTGGTGTGCAAGTGAAAGTGACATAAGGGTCTGCTTCCCTGCCTTTAATAGTACCTGCTGGTGAGGATAGCAGGGGAGAGGAGCTAGGGGCTAAAGAATTTTAACACTCCAGAGCTCTGCTAGAAAAACCTGAGCTCTGGTTACTGAAGCACCTTGGCAAATTCCTGAATTTCTGTGCAATAAGTTAACATGTGGAACCCTTTGCCAGAAGGTGGTATAGAGAGCTGGTAAAAATGGACTCAAAAGAGAATTTAATACATTTTTGGAGGATGATCCCATTGGTGCTCATTAAATATAGTGGTCTGGGTAGAGCTCTTGGCTCACAAAATTCTTAGGTACTTTTTTGGCATGAACTAGATGATATACCAGGGAAAGTTCAAGATCTACTTGTTTCTATTAAATATGCTACTTCTTCAAGAGTGCCTGTGATGCACTGTTATAAACAACATGCAGTGATCAATTCATCTTTGGTCTAGCTCTGGTGCACTTGCAGTTTTATGCAGGTAATAATTCTCTGCAATCAAAACCTGTAGCAGTCCTGTCTATAAAAGTAAGTGAAACAAATATTCCATGACAATTCTGTAATTCCTTTTATTCTGCTGCTTTTAACAACTGAAAAAAACCCAGTGTTTTATCTGCATCATTACACTAGAGATATTTCATAATGCGGATCAAAATTGCTTTTGAATTTTTTTATGTCCTCCATATTTTCTTTTCTGGGAGGAAAAAGTCTAGCACTGGGACCAGTTCAGGAAAGTGCTTTAACACATTCCAAACATTGCTCCCATTTCAAGGCATCACACATGGAAGCACTTAATACTGGGCATCAAATTAACTAGATGGCACTACAATCCTAGTTCACATCGGAAGAAATAAGAACATGGCTGAGCTGAAACAGGTGCTTAAATGGTTCCATGAGAAAGGGCACTTCCCTGAAGTGTGTCTGGGCACTATCAGTAGGTAAGCTAGCAGGGGCAGCCTGTTGATGCACAGAGGCAGAATGTACAGTGTCAGATCCAACTACACATACCTCTGCCATCACTGGATGGATCAGCTGCAAGTCTGTCACACAGCCTCCCTGGACCTGATTTTCCGAGCTTCAGGACAGAGAATGAATGCACTCATCCCTGTTTGCAAAAGGCTCTGCAATCTGTGTCTTGTAATTACCTGAGCAATTATGTGTATACTGTCTTTCTGAGAAGAAATGGCACATGGAATTTTCACCTACACTCCATTTTTACAGGTAACCTGCTTAAATACTTTTCCATGGTGTCAAATGCTAGAGTTTACTTTCTCCTTGAGTTTCAGCTGGGATAGAGCTCACTTCAACACTTCCCTTATTTCAGTTTTGAACGTATTCAGAGTGTTAAAGCTGCAGCTAAAATACTAGATAGAACAGCTGGCTTGAAAGGCAGGCATGTGTTTTCTTTGACAATTTTAAGAAACATTTTCTCTCTTTGATCAAACCTTTGATAGAAGTGTTGTAACTGCTTACATTGTATAAAACCATTTTGTAGATTGTAAATAACCATTCTACTTTATAGCTGCTTATTATGTGATTACTTGGTAAATTGCTGAGATTCTTGGAATGTGCTTTGACAGTTTCAGTAGGAGCAAACCCTCGTTTCAGTATAAGTTTTTGCTATAAAAATATCTGGATTCCTCTTGAAAACTGCAAAGCTTGTTATGGTCAGAGTCAGACCAGTAAAGCAGTTTCGATGTGAATAACATCCCAGCTGTTTTCAATTCAAAAAAGCAAAACCTGAAAAGATGTTGGCTACATGCCACTGCCACAGATGGAGATCTTGAATTCTAAATGCATTCAGCAGCAGTCCTTTGCCCCCTCCATTTCGTTTATTTGGAGTCATCTCTCCTATGCAGTACCCTTAGACCTGGAAAAAAATCCATTAGTTTATCCTTCCCCTACAGGGACCCCAAATCTTTACTTAACCGACTCAATTTTTTTTTGCAAAGTTAAAGAATTATAGAAGAGGCAGGAAGCTTGAGGTCTGGCATTTTAAACTTTGATGTTACTGATAACCTGAAACAAGTTACAGGACAAACTCATTCTTCTTTGTATAAGTAGTAAATGTTTCCTAATACATCACAGGGCAGTGAATGCTGAAAGGGATGGCTTGCTTTCTGTAAATCCTTCTCTGTTAAAATAATCAATATAAAATGTGTGTTGTTGCTGGAAGAGGAAGATGGCACACACCAGCCTAAAAAGAATTAGAGAACCTGGAGCTTTTATATTTTTCCCTCACTATGTCTGCCTTGGAAATTTGTGTGCAAAAGAAATTAATAAACAAGCAATAAGTATCATTAAGCTAAACATTTGTAAGAAAATTAATTTTAAAAGACATTCCTTGTTTTGCAGCTGCACTACTTTTGGTTACACCCTAGGACACTGCATAAAAAAAAATTTTCCTAAAATCCTTAAAGGAAACAGTGTCCAAAAGCTTTTCCAGGACTTTTATTTACTCTAATTTCCTGCTGTTACTTGTATAATGATCTATTCATCTGACATTTTTAGACTTGGAAAGTAAAGCTCTTGTGACCATCTTGTGAAATGGATCTAAGTGCTCCAGGGCAGTAGGAGTCTGGGAATCCTGAGCTTCACTACATCTTTATAACACTTACTTTGAGTGGCAGTGTCTCCTGCCACAGAGAACAGTGCAAATATGAAAACAGTTTTCATCAATTACTAGAATTTCTCCAAAACCTTGTGCCTCTTTTTTATTGTTTTTTATTTTGAATTTTTGTAAATAGACTATGAAAGGTGTTTTGTAGAGGCTGATTAAAAAAACTGAACAAACAAACAAACAAAAGCCAAAACAAAACACCCCCAAACAAAAACCAAAAATGTGTTAACATTCCAAGCAGTTTATATTGTCCATGTGAAAACTCAAATTCTGAGCCAGAGTTTTCAAACTCTTTTGACTGCTCAGCTCCTGAGGTATGCACAGGAGAGCTCTTCTTTCAGACTATTAGCAGTCAACATCTTCTGAAGCTCATGACTCTTTAAAGTTCCTAGACACAGCAAAAAAAATCACTGGTCTCCTTTAAAAGAAATTTTGTGATTAATGCTAAGGCTGAGATGAAATTCTGTGATCCTAGCCCACTGCCAAAAGCAAAGAATTAGAATAGGGAAAAGAAACTGTTAACCTCTTCAGGGTTTGACATCCCTCCCATCTCAGCAACCCAATGAAATTCTTGTCAGCAGTGTTTACACTGTTCTCCAGTTCTACAACTTAACCTGATGATTTTGATCAATTTGATATTTGATGGGGTGTGGTTTTTTGCACTTCTGGCCTTTCAAAACTACAGAGCAACTTGTTTTGTATTTAGCTAAACAGCTGTCATCTCTCACCCTCAATAGCTATCTTATTGTTGACTGAAATAATTCTAGGAGCCAGTTTAATATATATTGATTTGTTTATAAAGCATGTTTGAATAAAAGAGAACTACTAAACATCGGGTGGCACCAACAGTAGTAATAAAACTTAGTAACAATAGAGGAATTCTTATGTATTCCTTAGCTGTATCTTAAATAGGGCTGGAAAGTATTTCATCTAAAAGCTGGAGCCCAAACTATTTGTCTGTGGCATGTTTCCACAGGATCTGTGGGTGTGGTGCTTCACCAATAAAATATGACCACAGTCTTGGTAACTATTGTCTTGTCTGTAATTTAGTCTTTTGACAAGATGACATGAACACTTGGCAGACTTTCATGTCAAGAAAGCCAAGAGAATGATTTTATTTTTCTTCCCTCCTCTCGTGAGGAAGAGTTCACTTTACAGACTAGCTTTCTTCTGGGAAAGGCAAGGTCAATGGGAAGCAGGTTATTTTTAGGGGTCATATACCACCGAGCCAGGACTCCCCAGTGATAGACAATAATCAGCTACTGGGTTGTATTGTTTTGTTTTGTGTTTTGCAGCTGTGTGCACTTGACCATATTTTGCCAGCTGAGACATTTTGTTAAGGGGTGAGTAAGGGATCTCTAAACACAAACTCCCCAAGCTAAATAAATAACAAACCCCACCAACCTCCCTAAAATTCCCATACACTCACTGAACTCATGATTTACTGCAGCAGCTCTGTAACTCTTTAAGGGCACTCATAATGGCTGAAAAGCAAAAGAAAAAAGTGTCTATCATCTCTCACTATTCTGATATTTTCTTGTTTGCCTTTATTCTGCTAGGATTTTTCCTAACTGGAGCTTAGGAGTTATTTCAGCTGTTTTTTCCTATGCACACCATGCAGCACCAGTCAGGGATAACTATGGCACGTGGCTGGCCCTGTATATTTTGCTTGTTGTACATTTTGTTTCCTACTCCACGTATTCTGCGTATTTGTTGCCTGAAATCCTGCATATGCTGCTAGTGGGGAAGTCCCACTGAGCAGAGGCTTTTTGCACATTTTTAAGGCTTTTCCTGGGCTTGAATTCAGTCTGCAGAGTTGTGCAAAACCACAAACTTCGTTCTTTCTGCCAGGGTTTCTGCTCAGTATGGAGGATGCCAGCATCCCTAGGTGCAGGTATCCAGATTTGCTCTCCAAAGTGAGAATTCTCAGCTGGAAGGAGGAACGTCCCAGCCCAGCCTCTTGTTTTTGTAATATCTTGGATACTTTTTACTTTTGAGGTCATTATCATTAAATATAAATGATGAGCAAATATAATCTTAAACACATCTGAAATCCTCAGGTTTTGAAATTTCAATGAAAAAAAATTAGCTGGGTAGTGGCAATTAATGAAAGAAAATGGTAAGAAATGATAGGAAAAATGAAATGTTTAACAATTATTATTAATGAACATTACCTAAAGTTTGAGAAGAAAATATTGGGTAAAGAAGAAGAGAGAGACTGCTTGGTGCCATAATATGTTCATCTTGTAAGTACCTGAAATGTATTGATGGAGGCAATGGTTGACCCATATCTTAATACAAACATTTTGTAAACTTTTTTCTATATTGATAGGACCTATCAGAATCACCTCACAGTTCCTTCTTTTTTTGGTCTTTCCTCTCTGAAGTTTTATTTTGCTTTATTTATCTGCAGGATGATGGCCTTCCAGAGAATGAACATCAGCTCTCAGTAGCTGGGAAGATAAAGAAGCATTTCAACACAGGTCCTAAGCCGAACAGCACAGCAGCTGGAGTTTCTGTCATAGCAGTAAGCATCTGAAATACACAGATGAAACAGATTTATGTGCCCACCAGATAATTTTGTGTTTGTGACACCAAAAGAGACCAGAGAGGGTTAATATTTAGATAAATGTAGCATTTAATTAATATCAACATAGTTAGACTGGTATCCTGCACAACTTCTCCTTTGATTCTCCTTGTGAGTCACATTGTTAATTAACTGCCCTAGGAGGTATAACTGTACACACAGTACACAGTTCCACATTTTATCAGAAGCTCAGTGGACCTAACACCAATGTAAATTCAACAATTTGAAGTCTAGGATCATGACATTTTACTTGGCAGCTGACTCATTATATGGATTTAGGCCACACAGGGACTGTTGCAGGACAGCACCATTTTAAAATGGAAATTTCTTCAGAATTTAACTGAAAGTCTGTATGGTAGCCTAAGCCTCTCCTCTCTGAAGACATGAAACAGAGCTGTGATGCCTCACCGCTGCCTTCATGGCCAACATGAGTCTAGCCACTTCAGATTTAGCTGGGCAGCAGCATTTTATTGTAGTGCCACACACAGCCTGCTTCCCTGTCAGCAGAAGTATTTAATAGGGTAAAGACTTAATGGAACTTCTTGCTGCCTTCCGTCACATTGCAATTCCAGTGGAGCCATTCCAGGTTTGAACATGTTGCAGTGTCTGAAACAAAGCTTGGCCAGAACTTTGACCAAGCTTTACTGAGATTTCAATGGCATCCTCAGTGCAGCGTACATCACATACAATTGTATTTTTTCCTCGCAGATGAACATGTGTATTGCATATACATGGACACAGGATATATCCAGCATATGAAGAGATTATTCATACTAATGCCATTGAATAGTAACATGCACATCCTTCACATTTTTGATACATCTGCTTGTGTTTGTAAGCTTTCCTTTATTACTCATAGTAATGTGAACACTCCAAAGAGTCACTAAAAATGTGACATGTTAAACGTAACCATTCCCATATCAGTTTACCCAGTGTTCATTCCCAGCTTCCATAAATTGCAGGTGGTGTGACTGCACATGTACACTTTCTTGTACTGTTTCCACTTTCATGTTTCTCAGCTCAGCCCCTCCAGTGTTGAGTTAAATCAGCATGAAATAAATTCAGCTCAGCACATGCAATCTGGCTCACAGGTGTGAAGTGCTTGTGCAGCAAAAAGGATACTCTCTCAAAGTTACTTGGTATAAGTACTAAAATTTTCAAACTGTGCCTCTCTCATGTTTTTTCTTTACTCTTTCCTACCCTGAATGTCCTCAACATGGCAGCAAGTTGTTCCTCATGCTTTTCCTAGATTTTTTCAGTCATCAGCTAACATAGTCAGCATTTATTTATTTTCATTTTTAAGCAATAATACTGCAGCAGCTCTCCCACAACAAAAACATCACATACCCATTGCTCATCTGAACTGCAGGTATGTTCTTTATAGACTAGCTGAAACCGTGTTCCTATTGAATGGACTGCCAGCACGCTTGTCCATGAGAATTACTGCTCAGACCCTCCATGCTAATGACTTCAAAGCTTAAAAGCAAGAAATGATGCCTCTGTCCTCATCCATCCCTTGCCTCCTTTATGTTTTTTATTCCCCTGCCCTCCTTTTTTTTTATTTGCCCCAGTTGCTTTGCCAAGGAATTGTTTGCAGCAGTTTAACACCTGAGTAATGAAAAAGGCACTGTAGTGAATCTGTCCACTGCAAAACATCAGGAAAAATGTGTATGATTAATTATATTCTTAATGAATTTTATTTATTTTTTAGTGTTTGGAAATTTAGCAGATTATTTTTAGAGATCATCTCTGTGGGCAAACTTCATTTTCTGACACAATTGATCCTGCAACTTGGCCTACAAAGTAGAAATGTTTAGAATACTTAGAAGAGACAGGGAAATATAGACCTCTTTAGTGTTTTTGTCATGTTTCGGAATGCTAGATAATTTCCATTTTATGAATAAATTAATTTTGTTTTTACAAAAATAATTTAATATGTAAAAGAAAGCCAAAAGCAGAACAACAATGTCTTTAAATGTTGTTTCTGCATTTGGTAGTCTATTTAATATACATTTGACATGCATGTCACCAGGGTTTTATGTTTGGGAATCTCCCTTTAACTGTGAAATCTCAAATAAGCTAAAATTAAATCGTATTAACAAAGGCTGCTCTAGATTTAGAAATTTCAAAGTATGTATAGATGCTGTAATATATTGTTTGGCACTAAAGACATGCACTAACTATATTTATTATAAAAATACTGGGGGTTTGTGCCTGCCTGTATGTTTACATACTTTTTGAGAGAGTGCTTGTGTATATAATATATAGAATTGCCATCTGTATATTATATAACACATCTATGTCTGTGTTTGTGAAAATGTGTTAATATGTGCTTATATTTCTGCAGCTTAATAGTATGAAAGATAAATATTATCATTATTTTGATATTATAACCCTGTTTTTGTAAGAGCTCGCTAATATGTGGTATTTAGTTCTTAGTTTGTCCTCACATTGGTTTGCTGTGATATTATATGCCTGTTTTCTCCGGTGGTAAAAGTAACACACCTCAAAGATCTCAAGGAGTATTTACCATGTGCACCAATTAAAACTATAATATGAAAATTAAATTCCTAAAGATGTGTCTCTGGTCAGCTTGACTGAAAGGAAGTTTGAAGCTACGTGTGTTTTACATACAACTCCTATGGCTGCTGCTTCCTTCAGCAATGTCCAAATTGCATCGATTCCTTGGTTCAGACCTATGTCTGAGTTATTGATGTGGTAAGCTCAGTAAAAATTGTCTAAAATTGTCTCCGTCTATCCAAGGCAGAGACATCCTACTTCTCGTGCATGTGTCCAGACTTCAAGTTTGTCCACATTTGAAAGGATTCATCAGTTTGGACAAACTACCCTAATGAACATGTGCATGCCTAGCAAAGCAGTTCCTTTGCTGATGTAGTAGAATGATTTCACAAACAAAATTAACTATACGAGCGAAGAGACTTTTCTGTTGATGCAATAATACATCATTAAAAGTTCTGCCAGAGTAACTATGCCAGTTGGGAAAAAATTCCCCTGAACCAACATAGCTTTGCCAGCAAATTTTTAATTGGAGAGCTAGCTTTTAAAACAGCAAGAGAATTAGCAAGTCCCAAAAAAACACTGCTTGCTGATGAGAGACTATGTAGCAGAAATATCACTTTACTCGCCCTGTTCTTAAACTCTTGTCGCAGGCGTTGACTCCCGGTCTCTGTGGGAGACGGTTTGGGCTAGTGCCCTTCAGTCTGTGTCAGAATGGCCACATTACTGTTAAGCATGTGCCAAAATATTTGCAGGATCATGTTTCTCATACAGCTTTTCAATAGTAGTATTTTTTAGTTCTGTGATGGTGATGGTATTTATAAAAGGTACTGCAGTAAAAACATAAAAGCAGGCTTACATTAACTAGCCTCTTTAAAATTTTGGGGTAGATCTTCAGTTCTTCAAGGGTGTAAATTCCATTTATTTTGGTTTGGCCACAAAACATACCCTTGTGCCCTTTAGGCTTCAGTGACAGTGGCTAGAGTGACTAAGAGTGCAAATCGCTTTTTAAGAATGTTTCTGCAGTCCAAAGGTGTGCTGTAATTCCTTGTATGAACCGAGAATTGTTTAATATATGTCCTTGTCTGAAGTGTTAAATCTTAGCCTGTATGTCATCACTTTGGTGCTTGTACTTTTGCCATTGTTAGGACAGAGAAAAAGACTAATGCTAATCTGCTGTTAAGGTTGTATGAGGTCTCTCTCTTGGCAATGGGAGTAAACTGCAGCTGGACGTGCAGAGTAAACAAGTAGAACAGAAAAGGAGAAAAGCTGCTTAGAAAGTTGGTGCAGCTCCCTTCAGCTTACAGGGTCCTGGTTTGGGGGTCCTGGCAATGGGCAGGCGGCGTGTGGGTCACTGCCCGGCAGTCTGCCCATTTTAAAGTAAAAATTACCCATGCCAAGTGGAATTTTTAGCCATGGATTTCTTGGGTGGTGTGGAGGAGTAGCAAAGCCTAGCCTGTGAGTTTTGCTTAAAGTTTTAAAGCTGAACCTGTGTCTCGGCTATCCTTTCACATCTATTGTCTGTGTTGTCCTGGGGTCATTTTCCACAGTCGGGTTTCTCATGACAGGATTTCCACACCACCAGAATTGTTTCAGCTCTTGTTAGGGAGCGGCTTTCCCCGTTTTCTCTGAATAAATTTTTGGATATTCAGTTTTAGGGCAATATTTTTGATCTGCTTTTTAGGAAAACATCCCTTTTGTGTGTTTTATGTGCAGCATACAAGGAAGCCAGTAGATGGCAATAGCAGACCAGTGTAGTTAAGCCAACACAAATTTAGGTACAAGGTTCCCATGGTTTTAAACAGGAAACATGATTTAAATAATTCTAAATAAGATAAAAGAGGCATTGTCTTAACAAAAAAGAATAAATTATTAAATTCTACACTTGCAGGGGAGTCATCAAAAAAAAGTTAAATTTGCAGTTAGTTCCTAACTCCCCTTTAAGTGGTTGGTACCTGGAAATGTTGAACTGCTATTCTGAATTTAGAATTAGAAACTGTTATCAGTATTGGAAATATATGCCACACTCTTATTGAAGCCCAAAATGGCCTTTTCCCTTCATGGAGAAAAAATTTGAAAACCATTGCAACAGTTTTAGAGCAGTTAGAGTGTCTCTGTCAAGATTTTTTCCCCCCAAATTTGTATGTAATTCAGTTAAATTATGTTTCTAGCGTCTGTTAGTGCAGCACAGAAGGGTTAGGGAAAAGAACACATTTTCTTTGTTCCTATGCACATGATTTTGGTAATGATAAACTAAACTTGAAAGATCTGTAGTCCTTAAGTAATATCACCAGCACAATTTCCTGGACACAATGTTAAGTTCATTTCCATTTTGACTTTAATTGGTGCAATTTTAAACCAAATAGTTTTGTACTGTTATCTTTTTGAGCATGAGGTGTAAGCTGAAATGATAAACAATGTTATTCATGAGTCTGAGTAGTCCTACTCTCCAAGGTTAACGCATTTTTAGAAATGAATTACCATGATTGATGGGGTATCAAAACCTGATTCTTTTCATCTTTACACATTCCATGATTATGAAGCAGTCTAATTTAAGCCTTGTGTAGTCTGTCTAGCCTGCTCCTTGTGATGGTTGCACTGCATTTAATTTTTTAAAAATTATTATTTTTGAACTTCTCAGTTTAATTGCAAAAGATAATATTCTATTACTGGTATGTGCAACTTAAAAGGGCACTACTGTCTTTGGAGGTAACGAGATATTTCAGACTTTTAGATGAATGCATTATGCATTAACTAACGGATTTGCAAACTCCATTTTAGTTTGAATAAATTGGCTTCTAATTTGGCAAGACCAAATCTAGAATTAGTATCTTTTTATTTTATTTCTTCACTTTTTTTTTTTTTTTTTCCTTTTTCCTCTGAGGTACATAGCTTTAGGATGTTAGATAAGAGTGAAAGTGAAAACAGTAAATATGCACTAAATAAGGAACAGCTTGCTCTGGAGTCTGAATTCTCTAGCCTAATGTCGATCCACTGAGTTGCCCCATTTCTCTCTGCTCAGCTGGACCACGGGTTTACCATCAAGAGATCAGGGTCTTTGGACTACTACCAACAACCAGGAATGTATTGGATAAGGTATGAGATGGTGCAGCGCCAACAGTCAGTGTTTCCATGGCAACGTGCTGGCAGTCTCCATTAACCAGTTCCTTCAGTGGATAAACATGCTTTTTGATTTGTTATCCGGTCCATATGCTGCTTTATCAGTTTCGTTTTAATCTTGATTGAGATGCCACACCCCCTCATTCCCTTTCCTCACCCATCCCTCACACCCACATTGCCAGCTTTCTCTCCATCGCACATGCTCAGTATCGATCTCCCCTATAGTTAAAAGGACAGTGTATATAGAAAATCTACAGATATGCTGAAGTACGCACCCTCCCCCTCCCTTCTGCTTGTTAAGGCATCCGCTTCCCCTGTGCTCCTGTTTCAAAACACACGGAGCAGCAACAGGCTCTCAGCATATATTTTCCTCTTTTTCCATGCGAGATGTGGAGCTATATACTGTCATTTTAAACCCACTAAACACAATCCTTACCTTAGATTGAACAATGCATTTGCATAACGCGGGCATAGAAACTCTCCCAAGTTCACTGAAATACAATGCATTGTATGTGCTGGTAAGCTTGTGTTTCTAACAATGCATTCCTTCTCTTTTCTTTTTGAAACCCTTCTGATACCTATTTATTTTGGTTTGATTTTTTTTTTTAATATTGCATGAGTCTCTTGAATATATTTTTCCTCATTGTGTAACTGTTCCAGGGTTGTCATTAGCTGGCTTAACCTGTATGATAAAATGGGGCTCTGGGTGGGATGGGCTTATTCTGGAGTGGGGGAAAGGTGGTTTCCAGGTCTGATAGCCCACGAGAGGCCCACACACCTCCTCAGTAAATCCAGAGTACTGGAGTTTCCACCAAGTGGTTACTTGCTGTCTTTTTCCTTATTACTCACGAGACCTACATTTTGATAGCTGGAGAAATTTTTATAAGTTTACTGTGGGGCCTGTGTTTTCTAACACTGCCTTTAAAAACTTGTCTGTGAGGGGTTTGTAAAATCTCAGCAAAGTAACCACCTTAGCAAAACAGCAGAGATGGTCACTGTGAATGTTTCCAGTAAAGTAAAACTCCCACCCTGGATCATTTCACCAAGTGCATGGATCGGGCGGCAGCACGCTTTCCATAAAACCTAACGGTTCCCTGAGCACACACGGAGGGCTAAGTAGTTTCTGATATGGATGTTCTGGGGAAAGTAAAACAAAACAACCCAAACCCAAAAATAAGCCTATTTTTCAGGCAAAAAGTAGAAAATCAATCCTATTCATGAGTTGAACGCTGGCTAGCAAAAATTGAGAAAGACTCACTCCGAGTGCTGAGTGCTGGAGTGCAGCAGTACCTGTAATTCATCCAATTCCACCCTCCCGTACTTGTAGCAGAAGCTACAAACCTGCTGTGACCTGCAAGGGCAGAGCAAAACCTGCTGATCAGTCTTGTCCCTTGGCCTCCTTCTTCATGCTCCTTGGTTTTGGAGAAGGGGGAATGGGACCTGAGTACCCAGCTTTAGATGACTGTGGGTTTGATAGTATTAGAGGAATTTTCGGTCAAGTAGAACTTTGATGAAGAGTTGCAAATTTAATGCCTGGTCTGTAAAATAGCGGGGAAGATCACATGAGCTTTATATATCTTCCTGGAGGTTAATTGCTATCCATGGTCAGTATACACTCTTTCTCTGATTTACGTTTTTTAATTTTACATTAAAAAAAAAAAAAAAAAAACAAGCAATGAAAGTCTTTTCATTTGCTATACATAATATTTGGATCTTTTAAAACCCCTGGTTCAGGGGGAGCAGATCACCAGAAACAGGAGCCTGTCAGAAAAGTGAACATCTCAGATTGGCCTTGACTCAGTTTAACTGCATAGCTCAGGTTTTGAAACAAATCATATGCATTTTTGGAGAGGTAGAGGGGAAGGCTCTAAGTCTTCGACTTGGTAAATAAATAAAGCTATTAAAAAAAAAAAGGTTATTTGACTAAAGCACCAGTAATGGCTGCTATCAGCATACAAAATGACACATCCCTGAATAATGGGCTGGAGCAGATGGGCGATAATCTCTCTTATTCATACACAAACTGCTCTGTTTTCCAGCTGGGGGCAGTAACAACAATGTTTATAATTAGGGTTTTCTAAACTGTGCACCGAGTGTGGAAAGGCAAATTGGGAGATCAGGGCTCCTAGGCGTGGATGCTTAATTAGGAAATCCTCTGCGAGGAGGTACAGTGGACCAAGCACTGCCTTGTGTTTGGGCCTCTCTCATCTCCCAGAAACATGCAGCTGTTGTTGTGACCAACATTTTCGTCTAAATAAAATCATTTTCATGTAGTAAGTGTTTAGTTTTTAGTAGTGCAGATGCAAAGCATATGAAAAGGTTCATCAATTCATGTCTATAAAACAAATAATTTATCACGGGCACATGAAAATTAATCTGAATTCACAAGTACAGAGAAAAATGAAACCATGTCTCAGGGATAATGTAATTCTCCCTTTGTTAGTGTTAAACTACTTGTTTCTTCTGCGCTCCTCTTTTAGTTTTTATCTGTATTTTCTAGAAGTCTTCTAAAATAATTTCAAAATTGCATGATTTCCTCCTTCAATGGCCAGAAAACCTTGTCCTTTCTCTGCCTAAAAGACTTCTGTTTTAAAAGTTCTTCAAAATCCTAATTTTTCTGAGCATATTCTGCATCTTCTTTTATTCCCTTTCAGTGGGATAATACATGCAGAAGTGACATGATTTTTTACATACAGCAGGAGTTGTAGCTGGCATGAGCTATAATGCCTGGAAGATCTTTCACAGTTCCTTGAATATGAGGATCTAGGAAAACACAGGGCCCAAATCAGCAAAATCATTTGGAGCCCAGACTAATACATGTTTTAAAACAAATCCACCAAATGTTGTTGGAACATCAGCCCTGCAATCAGAAGTGCAGCAAAGGCCAAAGCAGCGTCAGTACGGGACAAGTCTTGGAGGTCCCAGTTAAAACCTGAAGATTGGGCTGATTTAGAATATCAAAGGAGCACCAGAGTGGTTGCATCCAACAGAATATTAGTATAAAATGTCAGTATGTGTAGTACATATATTATATTAGTATAGAATATTAGGGTGTGTTATTTTCCATATATCCAAGACACTAAAAAAGCAAAATGGGCAAAATAAAATCCAGGAAGTGTATGGAAAAGTCATTAAGGATGTACCTATATAATGAGAATAGAAAGGAGATGAGTTATATTGGATGCTTAACAAAATTATCAGTCTAGTCAGTATTAAATTCATAAATAATAGATTTTTAAAATATAGTTCTCACTGTCACAGTTAAAAATATATCTAAATAGCTCATTTGAAAACCCGTAATTCCATCCTCTGTGTTTGGTTCCTAGTTCACATTACTTTGCATCTGTCGAGTTACTTATGCCTGTCCCAAGTGGATACAACACACTTTCAAGTCAAAAGTTGCAGCCAGATATCTTGGTGATGGGACAAGGAAGCTGGGAATCAGGCTTGCTATCTGTAAAGTGCCGTTTTTATTAACATAAAACCCTCTGTAAACTGAATATTGGTAAATACAGGCAGATACCTAAAATAATTTAAAATATCTTCTCCCAATCTTTGAGTAAAAAACCCACAACTGATTTACAAACTATAAATAAAATTCACTCATGCAAACAACTTGGCACTAACTCTCTTCCACATGTAATTGAAACCAGCTGAGGAATCGTGTCTCTAAAAAGGGGGACGTCAAAAAGTAAACACAAACTTAAACACAGCAAGATGAATTCCACAGTTATGTATATAGAATACTTGTCTTTGTGTTCACTCACCAATACAGTAGAAAGCATATATCAAGTTGATTTGTTTTTCTTTCTTTTTTACTTTCATTTTAGCTAAATTTCATGTCGGAAGTTACACGGTGTGCTGAAGCATCAGGCTTTTGTATTTGGAGGTCTTGGTTCAAATCCACTCGATTAATTTGTCCCCTCGATGTGGTCATTTGCACATCTCCAAATCACCGTGTAACTTGACTTAGTTATACCTTGTGCCTGAGGGACTGAAAATACCATGAGTGTCTTGCTCCTGGACTGAGGTGCATTGCTAAGTTTGAAGTACTCTCAAAAAAGTGTCTTGATTCATGAATCAATCACACTTATATATATATATACACACATATATAAAAATATATATAGTGTATATATAAAATATATATGTATATATATATATAACCTGAGAAACCCATGGAAAAGAAATTTTTAATAAGATGAGACTGAAGGGCTGCCTGGCTTGTGCCACAAGCAATGTTTAATGGCCATTTTTACAGCAAGGAAACCTGTCAGCATATAAAGGTCACTAGCCAGAAGTTTAAGGAAATCAGATAAACTTATCTAGGTGTGAGCATTTAAATGTGTGTATAAAACTGTGGATATAAAAGAATGTACTGGAAGAAAAAATACCAGTGTTTCAATACATAGATTCATCTAATTCCACATGCTAAACAAAGCTTCATGAAAATTGCTAACAAATTGCAACTATGCTCCTGCAGAATAAAAGCAAGCAAAGGGAAGCGTTTCTTGGATTAATGTGTGAACAGCTGCATCCCCAGTTTAGTCTCCTGGCTGGTATGAATAATGTATGGACTAAGAGGCAAAATACACATTAATGTTCTTTTATTAATGAAACTAATATATATCTATATTTGGTGGCCAGCAGTAAATTAAGGCAAGTGAAAAGAATAACAGTCACTGCTCACTTTCATAAAATTCAGTTACTTTAATCCAGTAATTACTGACCTGACAGAAAATATCAGCCCACAGCTAAAATAAGGCTCTTCCCATTGCAAATCCACCACATATATCAAAGCGGTTGTAGTTTTTGAAAATCTGTTCATAAATACACAGTGCAGTGTTTTCCAAGATAAAAAATACATTTGCATGGCTCATGAGTCCTGTAACTTCAAGTGGTAGAAATCAGGATGAAGACACTCCTTAAGGAAAAATCCTGGAAAAATGCTAACTGCACCTTAATATGTCAGTGACAGAAACAATGATTTTAAAATAATGCTCTGTTACTACAAATTACATGCATTTCCAAGAATGGCTTGGTAACCGTTTGGTACTGGGTGTCAGGATTACTAAATGTTGATGCAAAATACATTAGTTCTTAATGAAGTACTTCAGACCCATCACCACCAAATTATTAGAAGCAATCCACTTATCTTCTGCTGGATAAGAAGCTCTACATTTTCTCATGTGGATTGCAGGGGGGCAGCTGCATATCTTCAATAAGAATGCTGTCTTTACATTTTTGTTGCCATTACTCTCATAGAGTGCTCAAAGTTCTCAGTCTCTAACCTAGAGCCAGGAAAAATAAAATGTCAAAATGTGATAATGAAAATCTGGGACTTGCAGCCCTGTGAAGCATAAGTGCACTTCAGATCCTCCTATTATTTATTGAAAGAGTAGCTTGAAGTAGAAATGTCCTGGAAATCTATAATGGACTGGTTCCTGCACCGGCAAACCACCCAGATGAACAGCAGGTGAAAGAATACATCTGTTAAACCAAGGCAATGTGTATAAGAGGCCTTTGTTACAAAAACGTCATTGATAATGAAAATGCTGATTTTTGGACTATGTCCATGTGCACAAGAAAGTACAGTAGGTGAAAATCACACTCACAAAATGCAGTCAATACTCACATGTATCTATCCTACCATCTTCTCTGCGTTCCAAAGGATGGATCTATCATATTTTAAAATTCTTTCATGGTAAAAAGTAACAGTGACATCATTAAATGAAAAATAGCATTTTTGCAGAACACAGAGCCACCATGCCATCAGCAGTGTCTTACACACTGGAAGTGTCAAATGTTATTGGAACATTGGGCAAAATGAGCCTTTTCTTGCAAGTGCTATAGGGCCTGAGCACCCTGAGGCCAGAAGTGCCCCATTTCACAGTTCTGACATGCTAAACACCAAACATTAGAATATGACCTGTGTATTTTTGCTCTCACTAGATAAATACTGACCTCTTTGACTCTCTGTGGCTTTGTAACTTTTTATTCAATAAGCTCTTTGGGTAAGAAAGGCTCTGGATGTCTCTCAGCCCAGGAGAGTAACCACAATAATGCCCCGGACTCTAGAAATATGTCTTTACAAAGACTGATTAGACCAAATCCAGGGCAAACACTCGATAAAAATGTAAAGAAAGTAACAAAATATCTCAGGAAGTTTCTGAAGGGTCAGGAAGCCAGAAATATTTGGCCCTACAAACTACAGCAGCATAAGGTGCTAGTTTAGATGAGACCATCATGGGGTTTTTGCTTAATCTTTTATTATTGAGGGAGTGGTTTTATGTATATTTAAACAAATAGATTTAAAGATGAGTCTCTAAAGCTTTTCCAACAATCATAGAAATATAATATCTTGGGTTTTATTTTTACAGACATCTTTGAAAAGATGTTCTGGTACCTACTTATCTTTGTTCTTTATAAAAAGCAATATCCTAAAACCCCAATTTTCTTATACATTCCCTTATGTGTCAGTTATCTAAATTTAAATGCCTTCAGATTTTGCATATACATTTGCCATTCCCATATAGTAGGTTTTAAAAATAAA
Organism: Fringilla coelebs; assembly: GCF_963513975.1. Classification (NCBI taxonomy): domain Eukaryota; kingdom Metazoa; phylum Chordata; class Aves; order Passeriformes; family Fringillidae; genus Fringilla; species Fringilla coelebs. The sequence continues at coordinate 67,462,656 of NC_140029.1, forward strand.
TTCTCAATTTAATACAAGTATTTTTATGAATTCAACAAGAGATGTTTAAATTTCTCAGGGGAGAGTATCTATTACCACAGGGTGATGTGATGTGGTTTAAACTTTAAATAAATGCTTATTTCCTGTAAGCATAAAAAAAATCCTTTAAATGGAAATCTGTATTTTATAGAGTGGTAATATATGCCATTCTTTTCAATTTTCACACAAAATTACATACTCTAAGCAGTATATTCACTGCGTGTAAAAGATCTAGGTATTCTTCTGTTTCACATTAAAAATAATCAAAAACTGAATTGGTTCAAGGCTAAGAAACATAGAAGGCATTGAAAATACTAATTAGAGCTCTTAACCAAAAGATAGCAGTAAACAAAAAAAAGGCAGATGCAAAGTGTTGTATTTGGTAGCAATTATTATTTAAAATATAGGGGTGAACTTTTCAAAGTGGATCACTTTACCCTTTTAAAGTAGTGCTATATGGTTTCTAGACACAAAAATAATCATTCAGCAATATAGTCTAACTAAATCCATTTGCTATAATAGTTCTGTATTCCTGTCCATCTTTCTGTCTCTGTTACATCATTATTGAATGCTGGTTGCATTATTTGAAAGCATGGATTGCTATAATGCTATTCTGCACCAGTATGATGGATTTAGTTTTCATTTAAGTCTCAAAAATATGTTGGCTATAAATACATCTCTGCTCTCCTGTGAGGCTCACACTGTAACTGGTAAATTTTTTAGAGAAATCAGTCATGCATATCTTAAGAGAATACAATAAGTCCTTTGAAGCAGAAAAACCTTTTGGCTGCATTCCTTTAAATAGACCTTTTCATTATAGGGACAAATTTTACAAGCTCTATGAGTGAAACCTATTTGGTTCTCAAAGTTATCTTTTTCCAGTGCCATGATCAGATACTTGGTTGCATTTTGTATGTCATCTTACTGGTCACCTGCCTTTTCCCATTTTGCTTTTTCCAAAACAGTCATGAGCTGGGATTTAAGGGGGCAGCTCTGCTTCAGAAGCAGCTAACCATGTGTCAAAGTGCTCTTGCTGAATCAAGGCCATCCTGTTGAACTTATAATTTTACAGTGATTTCAGGGACTGCAGTCTAAGATCTCATAATCAAGAAGACAGCAAAACCCAGTCCTGTGCTTGAAGCTGATAGTCAGACTAGGGCTACCCTTACTAGGGTTGAAGTTTCACCTCGTAAATGTGCCAGAAAAGCAGAAGAAAGAATGTGGCTAGAAGTTACAGCCATCTTATTAAGAATTGCATTCTCAATAATGGCAGAATGATCAAAAGTTAATGCCCATCAAGTAAATATTGCTCTTTCCCATTCCTGGATACCTTAGCTAGCCATGGATAAAATTAGCAGAGTACTGAATTCAGTAGACCTTGGTTAACAGGAAGAGACAATGTGGTCAGGCTGAACAGGTCTTTCGGTCAGAGCTCTTCAGCGTTCTCCCTAAGAACATCCATTGAGCGGCATGATGTGTCAAGGAGCTGGGCTAGCTCCCTTCGGTGTTTGTTTTTCTCTCTTGTCTGACAACTTCATCACAATCCATCTTTGTTAGCTGATTGCACTGACTTGAACACGGGTGAGTGTGTATCAGCCTTCATTAGGTCAAATCAAAGACAAGTGTACATCTCTGCCTTGCCTGTAGAAACAGATTTATACTTTGAGAAGGATGGGGGGAAGGTCACTTGGTATTTGGCTTGAAATTTGATCCTGTTAAAGGATGAAATTAATAACATCCAGAAGTAGAACATATGGCATCCATATATATGGCACTGTATCTGCTTGATGATGTCACGCTACCTCTTAAGGTTTGGGAAATGCACTTTTTAAAGTGTTTAGCTATGTTGTGGGCTCAACCTTTCAGACCTGACTGAGACAGAGCAGGCTTAATTTGGTCTGAACATTTATTATCCCTGGTATTTGAAGGCCACATAAAGCCTCATGGTTTTCATTATCTTTGCGTTTCACACACAGCCTAATTTCATTTATTCTTATTTTATGCCCCTGCCAGACCACCGCTCTTGATAAGGAGAGGCAGGTTTTCCGACGAAGACGCAACCAGGATGTGAGGGGACGTTACAAGGCTCAGCAAGCTCCACCCGAACTCAACTCCGAATCGGAAGACTATTCACCAAGTTCCTCCGAGACTGTTCGCTCACCTAACTCACCCTTTTAATAAAACACTTTTTCTCAAAAGCCTTGGCTTTAACCCTTTGAGACCCTGAAACTACTTCAGGCCTGTGTGGAGTGAATACTGCTGATCTATCCGGCAATAAAAGCTGGGATGGTGGAACACAAAAGGGTGCTCACAGAATCTTTGTAAGAATAATTTCCTAATTGATTGAAATACTTGTTCTCTGTTTAGATTGCAACTTGCTGCTAATAAGATCCTCAAAGGGTTAAGGCTATTTTGCTTTTTTATTTAAAGATAGAAGCAGTGAATGTTTTCATCAGTGGAGCTAGGAACTGCAGTATGTAATTTTAGCACATGTTAACCCTCTGAGTAAATGATCACCTTAAATCTTCACAACCCATATTAGGGTTTTATTCTGGCTTTTTTGCTTTTATACGCACATATCTTTTATAGTATCCTGAAGTTCCTTGCCTGTTTCTGGCCAAAAATATATCAAATGTACTATTGCTTAGAAATTATAAATATAGGCTTAAAAATGAAAATAAAATTAAACAAATGGTATCTTCTGCAGCAGCTCATTCCAAACCTGCATTGTATTTCCACACAGAGTGACTGTTATTGGAGGATATGATGCAGGGCTAAATGGGAAATTCAGTTTAGGTCATTCTCATGGTTTACAGAAGATGACATGATGGTGGCCACAAAAGATTGCTTCCATATAGTTTGCTGCTAATGATAATGTCGAGTTTTGGGAAATTGCTTGAGGACACGTTCTGCCATGTAGAAGTATATAATGATCTAGTTGAGAAGTTCCTGGTTCCTTTGCATCACGTTCAGGAGTGCACAGGCATCCTCTCAGCATGACCTGGTTATACCGGCAGAGCCATTTAAAAAGATTAACACTGATGAGCATTACCCTTTAAATAGCTAGAGTGCTTCTAAATCGGGGAAAATGTAAGTCATTTAATATATATGTAAAGCCTAAACAGAAATAGCAGAAGTTTTGTCTTTAGAATGGAGAAACTAAAAATGATTCACCAGTTTTATTTGTAATATTTAATAAAATGGGCATTTACACAGAGTATATATATATTACTGGTTTGTTAAAACCTCAAGACAACATTATAGCTTTTTATTTGACCATTATCATAAAGTTGGCTTCCACAGAAATATTACAGTGTGTAGACTTTTGCTTCAGATGTGATAATTTGGAAAAAAAAAAAAAAGATGGCTCAGAATTTCACTTGAATGAAAGAAACAACTTTCAAAATCCTGTTCTAAAATAAAAAACATTGTGAAATTTATAGTTTCTCTTATTGCTCACATAAAATGGAAGTTTTCTTCTCTAAAGTTAAAGTTTTCTCACAGTGTTTTTTAAAAGTCACGTGGTTTCCTTTCTCTCTTTCTCTCTCTCCTCCTTAACCTTGCCCTTTATCTTACCTTTATTCTTTCTTCCATCCTTTTTCTTTCCTGTTGTACAGCCAGAAGTATCAATATACCACCCAAAATGACATGCAGGTATTCTCAGCTTTCTGGGAAGTATAAATAAATTTTTCAGGAGCAGGGCAAGTTGCCCACAGTATCGCTGCCATTCGGAGTGGTGTTTGTTCACGGAACTGTCCCTATGAGCAGTTGTGGAGCCAATGTGTGCCTGCAGCTGGTGGGGGCTAGTGTAAAGCTCTTTGCACTTCTAGGTGGAAGTATCAGTTGAACTGTAGTTCAAGAAACATTGCAATTCTGTTTCTCCGCCCTATGGAGTGCATCTTTCATTGCCTCAGACGTGAAAATTTATACATTGAAAGCTTTGAAGACTTTAAGCACAGGAATTTAATCTTGTGGATCTTCACACAAGTGGTATAAGTATTCCATGTACTTTTTTTTTTTTTAATCTACCTGATATTGATGATCTAGAAGTGAGATATTTAGTAGAAATTAATTCTCCAGACTTCCTGGGTAATACAGAGAGATAAGCATTCCAGGTTTGATTCATCTCACCTGACATGGGCACACAATTTAGGCAGGAGTCATGTTTTAATTAGCCTATTGGTCTCACTCCATCAACTGTAGAAGGAACTGCTGGTAGAGGCTTACATCAGACACCAACTTCAGATTGTGAGTTTACTAGAAAGTCATCTAAGCCATCAGGAGACATCTCTGAATGCATGCCCATGGGCAGAAGGCCTGTCTAAGGCCTCAGTTACTCTGTCTGGAACCTGAGTAACAACATTTTAAAGCAAGTGAAGCAAATAAGAGAACTCCATTGGGGCAGGAGGTGAAGGGACAAAGGAACTACAGTACAAAAGTTCTCAGATTTTAGGTTTTGGGAAAGGTTGTATCTGTGTATCAGATCCTTCACTATAACCACCCAACCCTCAACTCATTGTGGAGAGAAGATGCTCAGTAGATAGGGAGCAACCACTGTCATTTTAGTGGTTGTAATTTCGTCATTTTGGATGGGACAAGGATTTTTTTCCGAAAGGATCAAAACCTCAGTCAAGATAAAGCCTTCCTTGCCACTTACCTACCCTAATTTACAGTAGGTCAGAATCTGGCACAAGTTTGACCAGCACTGACCTTCCCACATTTTATCACAGCCTTCCCTTTAGAAGAGATGCAGCTCAGCCATGTAAATGTAAGACATACATGCGGTAATAAAAAAGTGTCCATTAATACCACATGCTCCTTGACTGTTGTGAAAATTTGGCAGTCTTAAACCAAAGGCCAATGTTCATTCTTCTTAATTAGAGAGGGAAGTCAGAAGAAAAAAAAAATATGTTTCACCTTATGCATGAGAAATATTATTCAAAAACCCATCTGGGATTTTCCTATCACATTTTCTTTGCTTTGGAATACAGAGTTATCATTAAAATAAGATGTTTGGCTCCTTCATCTTAGACCATCTTGTATTACTTAAAATGTATGTAAAAATAATCTTAGATCCTGAAAATCCTACTCATCCCCAACATCTTATGTTTCTGATTGTTGGTTCATGTTTTATGAACATAACTATAAAAATATTTCTTTAAGTTATTTTTAGGTTTGTGAGAGACTAGGTTTCAAATTGCTGATATCCTATTTTAGGTTTCAAGGAAAGGTATCTGAATATTTGAACTGTTTCCAAAGAGTTTCCAATGATGATTTAAAATATATCCATATACCCATAGATATATATTTTAATATCTCCATATATATGTATATATATTTATGGTTTCATGGAAGTTATAATGGTTTGGGCTTGTTTGGCAGTGACTGCCATTTTTTTTAGTCTAACCTCTGAATTCCTGGGGGTAAGTGAAGACAGAATATGTGGCCCTATAAATATTTCAAACACCAATGAAAAAAAAGAAATCAAGCATAATAGACTATTTCTAATGTGAAAATCTGGGAGAACACACCGTGGTCATTTTACTGTAATACAGACCAGCCCTTCTGACTTCTTTCCTCATTTCCCTTTTGAATCATTGTCTGGTATTGCTGCTAAATGTGACAACAATTGTTTTAGTTAGCAGAGATGGATGGCAGTTGTGGTAGGCACCATCTATCACCCAGGAGATGGAGACGAGCACTTCCGAAGGGTGACTCAGGTCATCTAATGTTTGCTCTCTGGAGATGCCTGACAGCCTGATCTTGGTATTAGCAGGAAAGTAGAACAGGGTCACTTCCAGCTTAATTCCTCTCAATTAAATATAAGCAGGGATAACGTGGACTCACACCTTAGTGGGATATTCTAGCGAGCTTACATGCAGTAAGCAAACTTTGATGTGAAAATGAAAATGTAGTACTGGCTAGCGCAGGATTAGCTAAAAGGTAGTGAGCTGGGAATTGTCTCATCTAGATGTATCTGTCTAAGAGTTAAGCATCTAATATAGGGCAGTAATCTAAGCTTCTCGTATAGGTGCTGGAGACTGGTTTCTCTAACAGATAATTAAAATTCTAGGATGGATTAATCACTCATGAGATGAGGTGCCTAGCCCAAATATATTTAGAACATGATTTATTAAGTTGTGACATATAAATTAGTATTTCGGTGAGTTACAATTTTCACAGCATTAATGTACAAAAAATCCAGAATACTATGGTTCTACTCAGAGGGTTAACAGAAAAGCACTAGGCATGCTGATTACATTGGTGTATCCAAACTGCTTTGCTTTTTTAGCCAGTGTTTGCTGATTTTTTCAGAAAATTCTTGAAAAAATTCAAGTTTGAAATAATTTAAGTGTTGTTGTTTAAGGAATTTCTATAACCAAATTAATCTTATTTTTAGCTCAAGTTATCACAGGAATAATATGTATCATTGATGCAGTGTAAGTCTGTAGTTACCAATTTTATTAATTCCACAAGTGATTCCAGAAATCTCTCTTTTTTTAAGTACTTATTATAGAGCTTACAATGGTGGCATAGGTGACTGAGACTGTCTTTCTTATTGGTAAACAAACAATATTGTAATTTCAAGAAAGTCCTAAGAATCAGCTTTTCAGTTTGGTAGTGTACTAGTTAGGGGAAAGCTATCTCATTACATGCATTGTGTAAATCATCTTTGTAGATGAAGATTGTTCATATTAATGAACACATTCTTTTTTCCTTGACATTGTAGCAGAAACTGTTTACTTGTTAATGAACAACCAATACATTAATTTGCTTCAGACTGTTAGAGGGGAAAGTGAGATTCCAGTCATTGACGATGTTATTGCTTTACAGTAGCCCTCATCTAATTTAAATGTGGTGCATACTACAATAAGCAAAGCCAAACCTGTGAATAAACTCCTGAAAAAGCCTGGTGGGTCTTTATTCAGTTGGGTGCTCGCATACAGTAGCATGTGACAGCAGGAAGGCTTTCAAGAATTGTTGAAATGAAAGCGATATATCCACAAATAAGAGCTAAATTGCAATCCTTTCCCTATGGGGCATATATGTTTGAAAAGAAAAAATAAAGAAAAGAAAAGAAAAATTGGCTCAGAGGTTTGCAGTGGTACTATATTACCACAGGGCAAGTACATTAAATCATTGTTATTTGCTAGCCTGGGGTATATGTTGGAAAATGGCATCTTTTTTATTTAGTTTAGATTGTGGGCAGGGAGAGCTTTCCTAATATTATTGCAGTGCCTGCTAGTGCTGCCATGGTTAAGGCTGTTGTTAGTATTTCCATTATAAACTCTTAGTCTCAAAGGTTTTTAATTTGATTGTAAAAATTTGCTTCAGGCAGAAACTTGGCATACAATTTTTCAGCTCAGAGCAGTTTTTTTCCTAAAATATGAGAGAAATCAGCTTGACCTCTTCCACATTTATTTTCTAAGTGTACGCAAACATTTGTAGACACAAAGGCGGTTTTTATGCAGCTTGTTTCAGATGTGTCACGTTCTCAAGCATGTCTCACAGGTCTTAGCTACAAAGGTGACAGCTCAGAACTTTTGGGCATTTTGAAAACCAGGAGGAAAACTCAGTGATCAAGAGCAAAAATGTTCCACATGTGGAAGAGTTTTATTTTGACGTGACAATCATTTAAAGTTTGCACAGTAACGGGTACGTATACGCCCTGCTGAGTGCTCATGTAATTCCTAAACCCATTAATTTAAGTCATTCCATGTAGAAAATGCTAAATATGAATGTGCTGAATTTCCCTGTAAGACTGGGAAACAAAGCAGTTTTTTCTTGTGTTTTATAGTAGCACCATGGACAAAGCTGACAATACACCAGTGAAAGGGGTCCGGGAAGAGAAGAATCAAAAGGACACGTTTTCTCTTCAGGGGAAAAAAAATTGTCTGAATAAGACAGAGTTGAAAGCTCACACTGAATAAGATAGGTACAAAAGCAATTTAAAAAGCATAAGTATGGGACCATTTGAAAACTATAAAAGTGCAAGGGAGCCATGCAGTGTAGTGAATCCATGCGTGGAACCAATCACCTACTAATCTGGAGCAAATTTACAGCTACAAACAGGCATAATTAATACACAAATCAAACACACCCAGCAGCAGATGGAATTGAAATCCTAGTCCTTTTAGCAAACGTAACGCAAACCTTTTCCTCATATATTCACTAAATGAGACAATGTGTAGCTGTTTGAAGTAGTGTTGCATACAGGCTAGTGGGGAAAAATGGCTGCAAATTAATTGTTTTTAATAGCGATTCTACCTCACTGGGTCCTTTTAGGAAATGACAGTTTTTAAAAAGTGATGTGATGTCTATGCATTTTGTATTTGTGTGCATATATACGTGGATAGCCCATGCCAAATGGCTTCAGTAAGAATTGAGTTGCTATATTGAGGTTTCATGTTGCTTGAAGTTTTCTGCAACAGAGGCCAGAGGAAGGGACAAAAATCTCCATGAAATAAAGAATTTGTGGATTGATCCACCTGTAGTGGAAATGTCTTCCTAATCTTTCTCTAAGTGATCAACTTGGGTGATAAACCACAGTGCTCAGTCATGTCCAGAAGTATTCTCCCTACCTGAATGGGTGGGAAGGGGACACTGGATAGAGCTTGGCACCTGTTTCCTTGGCACCCACCTACGGTGCTGCACATTTTGTCAAGCCATGCATAAATATCAGGTTGGAAAAATAACGGTTTGCACCAAATGATAGAGCCAGAAAAAGCACATTGGTAGTGATTAGCCATGACAAGGGTAGACTGACATTTGGAAGATGGTTTCCAACCAACTGATCAGTCAGATTTTTGAGAGTTTTTCCAATAGAACCATTGGAACTGAGAAACTTCAAATGATTGTTAGGTGCTACTTGATCTGTTAATGAAAACTTTCTTCTTGAGGTGTTTCTGATACGTCCTCATACGTGTTTCCTGATGCAAGAAGACTCTGGACTCAAAAAGCCAGAAGACAGCTTTATTTCTGTGTGTCTAACAGATTTTAATGCTAGTGATGAGTTATTCATACACATAGAATTTCAGGTGTCTTGAAAAAAAACCAGTGATGAAAAAGAAGCTTAGCTTACTTGTCTAGAGTTACTCTCAGGAAGAGCTGACATTACTACCACAACTGCTGCTGCTGCTGCTATTACTATTTCACTACCACCACCATTGCCCTTCAGAGGTAATTTCTATATTTGACCTGTGCATCTCTGTTAGATGCCTGGAATGCTTCAAACGTGCCAGTAAGACCAGCAAGGTCTTACATGAGCATCCATAAATTGGTTTTCTTTTCAAACAGAATGCCCACAGCCATCAAAGCTGGGTTCCATCATATGGTGAGGGTTTGAGAATTGGAAAGAGAGGCATTGGTAAGCTGAAGGAGAGGATTATTTGTAAATTGTAAATACAATGTCCAAGGGAATTCCTAGTGCCGTATCTCACAAAAGAGAGTGATAGATTTTTTTTTCTTCAGCAAATTCAAGCACATAGGAAAATGCAAATAAGCATATTTGAACTTCTGAACATTTGATATGAACTTCTGATAATTTGGTGTTTATTGTTAATCTTACCAAGGTGTAATCTTTGTGACATTGCTTCATGGTAATAGGGAGATGAATTTAAGGTTATGTTAGATCTTGGCAACTTTTGCCAGTTCCAATTAAGAGGTGGGAGGTATCAAATTTACTGACTGATGCTAAAACAAGCAGTTCTGAAGAGGCATTTCCAGAGTTGATGTGAAAAAAAAGGAAGGAGGAGGAGGATTCTTGAGTATTTCCCAAAGGCCAGTTTATCACTTGCCATTTGTGCTGATCTTTAGTGTCTTGTCTGAGGAGAAAAAAAATTGCTCACATTGGTCCAAGGTTAAAGACATAGCCAATACAACTTTTTTAAAAAAATTTATTAAGTTATTAATAATAAGATTTTATATTCTGCCTGAAAGGAAATTGTTAAAGGATTACTGAATTGTGAAATTAAATAGCACTTTTCTCATGCCTGCTAAAAGCCATCTAAGGAAATGGTGGCCTTCAAACAAGTTTCTAAGTTATTTAAATTTAGAAAAATGTTAAGATTTTTTTAAAACTCAGAAAATGCTATGTATTTGATTGGTATAAAGAAATATTTACTTTTCAAGGTACTAATTAAATAAGTTCTATATGCTACATATTCCTGCAAAAATAAGGAGGAAAGAAAAATTTTTCAAAGTGTGAATTAATAGAAATTACATCTGATGTTATCACCTTAATTTATGAGGTAAGTTTTTAAGTTGCTGCTTACTCTTGTGTAAAATATTTGCTCTAATTAGGTAATAAAAGAATAGAAAAGGAAAAATCACTTAGTACTTCAGCTCTGCCTTCAGCTTCTAATGAGTTCATGTTTCTTGAGCAGAGAATCGTGACAATATATTTCAATTCAGTCATCACAAGCAAGCCACCAAGGAGTTAGATCCAGCTGCATTCCTGAGAAGCTGTGCACAACCTTTAAAAATTAGTCATGCAGCCACGTCCTAGCTTTCCCACATGAACCTCTGTACCACAGTGAGTCTTGAAGAACATGATAATAAAAAAGGGATGTAACTATTCAGAAAATTCTCACTTCATCCCAGCACAGGAGGTCAGTTTGGATAGAGGTATGGAAATCATATACTGTCCAGCTGTGGGTGGACAGGCTTTGTATCTAGTGCCCTTCAACAACACCTATACCAACTCTCATGAGAAATGTGAATGGTATTTAACAGTGGAAGCCTGCTAAATCCTACTAATGATTGGAAGTTTGATTGTAAATGGCTGGATCTTAGGAATTAGCTGGTGAATTAAGAAATAAAGGACCAGAGAATAATGCATTGCATAGCACTCTTTCATTTGTTCTGACAAAGGAATTAATTTTAATTTTGTACTTTCACTATCAGCAAGTGGGCTGATAATGTTTAAAAATTAAGAGTAATAAAAATTACAAGATCCCACCGGGGCTCTCTGATTATTTTTGATGAAAGACAGGAAAAGTGCTATTTTATCTGTGTTGATAAAAGCATGTATTTAACCCTACTTTCATTTACAAGCTAATAGTTGCAATTTAACCACTGGCTCATGGAATGATTCTTGATGCAGGACATAGCTGCAGAACTGAAGAGTCTGTTAGATGTCTGTCTGTCTAGAATATTGATTTTTTTTTTCCACAGTGATTATTAATTGACAACTGGGTTGTAGGCATGTGGTACTTTCCCTTTTGGATTTTGTCATCCCAAAGAGTTTGTCCTCCATTTTACTGGCAGCACAAGATTTTGGCATGCCAAAATGAAGGCTAATGATTTGTGAACATAATAATCCTTCATGAACCTTCACTGTCAACCCTTTCCTCCCCTGCTCCCATCCATACACCTCCAGCCTGTCCAGGCCATGTTTTTCTTTCTCCTTTCCTACACTTCACTTCTCTTGTGTGGTGCAAATATTGTACATCTGTGTGTAAAACAGAGCAGGGTAACTGCTCCAGGGGAATAAAAAAGCTTTGCCCTGCATTAATTACCTGGTTCTGTTCATTGTTCCCATGCACCAGCGTGCAAGGAAATGGGGTATAAAGAAACTGACTACTGCAGTGGGAAGATGGGACTGCTGTCAAGAGCAGGGGTGGCTTAAATAGTAAATGACAGTAAGGGGTAAGGGCTGAAGAGTTTGTGTCGTGTCTTTAGGGATTAAGTTCTACACTGTTGCTCTTTATATTTGGACTTTCAGATAATTTTTTGTTTTGAATAAACTGAAAGAGTGGGGTGCTGTGAAAAAATATTGCAATTACAAAAGAAGACTTGGAGGAAGTTGGAGCACAGGATGTTTAAATATTGCATACACTCAGTGGAAGGGGAAGTAAGTGGAGAGGAGGCATCGTGTGCTGTCTTCAAATTGCATCCACACTTAGGTTTTTGCAGTGCTTTCTACAGGACAGTAATGGAAGACATGCACAGACTGTCTTGCAGTCACTTGTCCCCCAGTGGTAGATGACATTCAGCTTTATTATTTGTTGCCACTTAGCCTTCAATGTGGGAAAAGGCAGTTGCTGAAAACCCTAAATGCTGCCCTGGTTAGAGCTTCTTGCTCTGCCCCAAAGCTGCCCTGGCTGGGCTATGTTCTCCACTTATGGTGTAGGTAGAAATCTAAACTCTGGCCTGCTGTGTGCCAGCATTTGCACTGCTGGTTCCTGCCAGAAAACAACAGCAGTCACAAGGCTCCTCTGCCCTGCACAGTCAGCAGCAGCTTCTGCTGATGCCTCAAGTACCATTTACCATTCGCTGAATGAGGGCCAGTGAAATCTCCTTTTTGAAAGATACTTGAATCCAAGATAATCTTAAAAGACATGCTCCTGCAAAGGGGCTAAAGAGTGCAGCTATTGGTGCTGGTTTGTTGCCTGTATACTGGCTGTGAGCAGCTGCCAGGCAGCAAATGGGACAGCAGACATCGGGATGCAAATGGAAACCCCGTGGGCAGCCTGGAAATCAGCAGTACATAGTCATAACCAAGACTTCCCTGGAAAGCAGTTGGATTTGGGGTTGGGCTTTTGCTTTCATTTTTCTAAACAGGAAGCATGTTCAAAACTCCAATTCTCCTCCTGTTACTTGTTTCAGTTATGTTCAGGGAAATTGGACTTTGGAAATCAGGGTGAGGGGGGAAGGAGATTAGTGGCATTACATCAAAGAACTATCCCGGTCTTATCACGGTTCTCCTTTGGGCAACAGGTAGATAAGGAAGATAGGCTCCCAATTGTGTCCAGCTGCTCATACTGAACTGCAGACAGATTGCACTCCAGGCAGAGAAATCATCTGAATGGAAATCAGTAATTCATTCTTTATTTCCCTTCGTGTAACATGGAGTTTGGTATTGCTATTTTACGTGCAATTACCGTGTATACATACCATAATGTTTCAGGATACAGATTGTAACCCTTTTATGCCAGCTTTAGGTGGGAGAAACAAACTCCATGGTAAGGAATTAATAAATGACATTACAATTACAAAGTTGAACTTCTAGCACTGGGAGGGTTGTCTCATGTCAGAGGCTGCTTATTTTTGATCAAAAGCATGAATTTGCATATATTTGTTTTAGCAGGTAATGAAGTTTGAAATACAGCAAATTTAATTTTGCCATATAGTAAAAACTGGCATGTGTGGTCCAAGAGATCTCAAATTACCTGCATTGAGGGAAATCAATTTATTCTTTTCTGTTAGATGCCTGAGAAGAGAAATTCGCTGACGCTGAAAATAAATCATTTTTTATTCTTGCCCACATCTATAATCCTCCTTTCTTAATAGATGAAAGTCATAATTAACATGCCACTAGAGAGTTTTCACTATTTCTTCAGAATTACCTCTTAATTTACTACATTAGCCTGATTAAGTAATGAATTCATCATTTCCAGTTTTTCCTTAAGGATAAAAAAATATCCATTTTTTACCAGGCAATACTAACTAAATTGCAACTGAGGAAGATATTTTGGCCTAGATCCCTTTTTCTAAAAATTCTTTCAAAGTCTTTCCTTAATGCACCCCTAAATACTGAGGGTTGCAGAGCCCCACAGGTCCTCTCTGTCTGCAGACCTTGCAGCCACAGAGCTGGAAGCAAAGCAGGGTGGCCTGACAAGCTGTGCCCTCTGCACTGAGAGCCACCACACAGGAAGAGAGAGCCACAGCGGAGTAGGGGTGCTACAGACCACAGTCCCACTGCTGGGGCACAGCAGTTTGACTCTTTACTGAAATGATGGGTTGAACTGGCACTGGAGATGTCCCATCACATTCCTGCAGTAGTGATCCCTTCCATTGACTGAAGGATGAGAAAACTCTGATTTTTTTTTTTTATTTTTCCCAAAATTCCACAATTTTCTAGACATTGGTGACAAAAACACATTTCTTCCCTCATTTGCATGTGACAGAAAACTTTGGTGATTTTGTGCATTCATTTTTTGAGAACTGTGGGTGATGTTTTTATTGTTGCTAAGAAACACCTTTAGTAATTAATTACTGTACTTTCTTTTAATTTGTCTGTAGCAAATAAGAAAGTATCATATTCTTCCCTTTCCTTCTGTCAGGAGAATCTGGTCTTCATTCCTTGTGGTCTTTCCCATTTAACCCAAGAGGGTCTGTTAAGCAGCTAACTCCCTGACTGAGTGTATTCTCGTGCTCAGGAGCCTAATTTGTGTCAAGTATGCACTGACTGCCATTCCAGTGTCAGCTCCTTGTAGAAGCTATACTTGGAAGGAAGACTTGTAGGCTCCTCCATGAACTCAAGGTTGAAGGCATCACAATTGCTATAGGTGAAAATTCTCTGAGGCCTTTGGAAAGGTTTAGTGACCAGGCTGTGTGTCTGTATGGGAACGCAGTCTGGCAAAAAGTGGTTTGTTCTGCTCTGAGGTCACAGATAAAATCCTGAGAGAGGAACTCAGTTGGTCATTGGAACTTGAGTGAGATGGAGACTGACTGATGTGTGTCTGTGTATATATATATATATATATGTGAAATTGAGAAAACCAGACCACAAATAACCATGTAGCAAATTCCTAGAGACCAGACAAATTGTAATTAATTCTCCAGAAACTATTAAATGGAAAAGGTAAGAGGGAGTGAATTGATACAAAACCATGGGAATTTGCAGTAAAATGTCCACACATTTCAATGTGAGCCCACAAAGGGCGGCAAGGTCGGTCATGCAGCTGTTTCCATGGGACACCAGGGCTGTGTGTTTACCCCTCCAATGAGAGTGAGGGTATTGGAGATTTAGCTTTGTCAGAAAATTGAACAGGATTGCTAGAAATCAAGAATAAAACTCTTTCCTACTTACCTACGAAGTCTAAATGGGGAAGAAAAATCTCCCATAGGACTTTCATTCAGTCTCATGTGTGCTGTCTTTCATGTGTCTTAAATTACACTCCAGTGAGGCTCCTGTGCCCCAGAGCTGTCTACGTACCACCTCTTGCCTGTATCTGTGGAAAATAAATCCCTACTTTGAGTGCCAGAACACCGTTAGTTTAACTCTTACCTCTTTTTGTCTCCTCACGTCCCACTGTCATCCCCGCCCACTCCTCCCTCCACAGCTTCTGTTGGCTGATTTCAACCAATCTGGAGAGAAGAGGAGGAATTCTCAAAAATAGGTAAGGCCATAGAAATTCTGTGAAATTCAGCAGCTCAGTAGCTGAGAGAAGCCTGGACTGGCTGTCAGCCCTTGTGCCCCAGAGAGGTGGATGGGAGCCTGCAGTGCTGCTGCCCAAAAGGGCGCCTTGGTGGTGGTACCTGGCTGCCTTTCTGCAAGGGCCATGGGGGCTGCAGGGATGAGTGGAGAGCTGGCTTGATGCTGCTTTGAGCAGCAGCAGTACAAGGGACTTCAGGAACCTTTTCCCACTTGCAGCTGCAGGACTTGATCTCGGTGCTCTGCGACATCACTGAATAAAGCCCTGAGAGGAAGCAACAACACCCTTGTCTTCTCCTGGTCTTCCTCCTACTTCTACTTCATCCCTGAGTGTGAAGCACTGCTATTGTCCTTCCTCTTTTTCAGCAAGAGAGAAGTACCCTTGTGCTTTCCTTTTTTCTATTTTGGTGCACTGATATTAGAGGTGAAAATGGCTGCTACTAAGCCTCCTGTGCTAGGTTGAATTGTATAATTTTGGTCTTTCCAGCACAGAATGTGCTGTTATGAATTTTTTTTGACCATGAATGCAGCTGTTGTTGAAAGACCTCTTAAACATTTGAGTCCTGTGAATATTTTTATGATAAAAGCATTCCCTTGTTTCATAATTTTAATTTTCTTCTCGAAAGAAGCATTTATTTTCCATCTAGCTTTCCTTAGAAGCTACCACTCAGCTGTAACGAGAAGAGAAGAGAAGAGAAGAGAAGAGAAGAGAAGAGAAGAGAAGAGAAGAGAAGAGAAGAGAAGAGAAGAGAGAAGAGAAAAAAAGAAAAGAAAAAGAAAAGAAAAAGAAAAGAAAAAGAAAAGAAAAAGAAAAGAAAAAGAAAAGAAAAGAAAAGAAAAGAAAAGAAAAGAAAAGAAAAGAAAAGAAAAGAAAAGAAAAGAAAAGAAAAGAAAAGAAAAGAAAAGAAAAGAAAAGAAAAGAAAAGAAAAGAAAAGAAAAGAAAAGAAAAGGGTTAGGGAGAGGAAACCCAGAAAGCTGAACCCCTGAATATTGACACATTTAGATTTTTTAAAATTTTTATAAAAAGTCCACACTGGCTGACTACACAAGTGGTACTCCCTTGCAAGCCTCTATGAACAGCTCCTTGGCTAATGCTCATCAATCTGAGGAAGGAAACCAGGCACCACACTGTGAGATGCTGACCCTGCTGCTTGTCTCCATGCCATATGGCAGCAGAAGCTCACGTTGGCACTTGGACCTGGAAGCTCTTTGCCCAAGCCCACTGCTGTTTGCAGAAGCAGAGCTTCATCCCTGGCCATTAATGATGTGCATGTGTCAGATGACAATGCTGAAACCTGCGGTAGCCTTGTAAACCCAGGCCAGGCACAAACACTCTGAGGACAAACACACTGCAACATTTAAGTATAAAAAAGATTGTTTGATGTGCTTGAATTTACTGGAAGTGAGTAAAAGAAATTCCACTCCATTTTTTAAGGGAAATTTGGCTGTAAAGAATCACATCTCAGTCTAGTCTGGGTTTTATCAGGGTGAATTCATCCCATACAGAAACATTACAAGCCTGTCAATGCTCTTTGCTTACCCTTAAATTCTTTGATAATTGTATCTTTAGCTATTTCTCTTGGCAGCCTGTCTTTAGCCCAATAACCTTTTGAGTCAGATTTTTTTCCCCTGTAATCCAGGTTAAAGCTCCTCTTTCTTAAATTTAAGTTGGTTTCTCTCTCTGTTGTCCGTTTTTTCCTGCTGAGCCCTCAGGTTTACGGGCTGAATCATTCCTACTTGAGGTTTCCACCCATTCTTTGCTTTGTTTGTTCTGCTAATTTAAGCAATATGTTTCTCTTTCACTCATGTACAAGAACTTAACATTTAAGAAACTCTTGTATCCTCACCATTCCTGTTCTCACTTCTTAATCTGTATAACCTGCTATGTAATTCAATCCTTCTCCAGAGGCTTCACTTGGTTTATATGGAAAAACTGTGTAGGGGATGTGAATGATCCAGAGCTTCAAAAGCAAATTCTTGAATATTAATCACTCTGCTTTTTTATCTCCAGGATAATAGACTGACAATATCCCACTCTTTGAAATCCTTCCTGCCACTAGGTTGCCATCACTTCAGCTTGCCATTATTCATGCTAATTTGATGACTTCTAGGTTAAATGTTTTCTTGTTTGTTTATTTGCTTAGTGAATCTTTTCCCTCTCACTCCTTCTTTTTGTTCTTGATTACCCTTTTGATCAGCTGATTGATTACTTAGACAAGAATTCTTCTGGCTTTCAGTAAACACTCCATTTTGGAAGATCCAATAGGTATGTAACACAGACATGGGAGCATTTGACTCTCTTCAGAAGTGTATAATTTAAGCATGTCTTGTACCTTTTTTAAGCATGTCTTGTACCTTTTTTTCTACCTTCTGTAAGGTGTTCTACAAACCTAATCTGAACCAGTAGACAAAAGTTATTTTGGACCTTAACCCAATCTGAGCAAATGATTGCTGTCCTTCAGTAATGGTCTTTAACAGAAAAGGACCCCCAATCCCTGTCTTGTAATCTCCTGCTGTGCAACAGGTCAGAGCACCAACTTCAGTCTCGTGATTAAATAAGTGCAACAAAATATGCCTTTGTTACAGAGGGAAAAATAATAATTGAAGTAGTTAAATCTTTCTGTGCAAAAGCGAACAGATAACCAATGAAACTGATTTTTGCTTTTCTAGATCAATGAGGACCTACAAAGCAGAGTACATGGAGATTAATTTTCTCCCTCTCATCTTCCTTTTGCAGATCCATATGCAGATCTATGAGTATGAGCCACATTTTCCTCTGTGGAGGTTCAGGAGCAGCCTTGCAAAATGAGGTTTTGCTGCCTCACTGATTGATTGCTGTCTCCTCTAGACAAATATTAGTAATGAATTATCTGCAGCCAGTGTGCTACAAGCACACAGGTTCCTGAGAACAAAATGATGGAGAACGCAGGGTTCAATAAAAGGTACATTCCTCACTGAGTCCCAGCACAAAGCTGCTGAAGGGAGAGGACACAGGATTTAGACCTCATTTAGCCACAGTCCTGTGTTCACCAGTTATGAGCAGCAGGTGAGTTCTAATGGAGCATGCCTTAGAAAATTATTCATAGATAAATATAATTTTTTTAATATCAGCAATGGCTATTCAATGAATATTTTAATATTATTAATTGTATTAATATTATAGCACTAATTAAAATTAGTACTATAGTTACTAATGGAATACAACTGATCCAAGAAATTACTAATAAAGCAGTATAGTAGATGGTGGTTGCCATAACACTGCTGCAGTTGGGAAGCAGTTTTATAGCAGCCTTGTGGGGTAAGACAAGGAGGGACATTTGACAAGGTCATGTAGAGACAGGACAAGGGGCAATGGCTTTAAAGTGGGTAGGTTTTGATTCGATATTAGAAAGAAATTATTTACTGTGAGAATGGCAAGGCATGGGAACAGTTTGCTCGGAGAAGTGGTGGATGCTCCATCCCTGGCAGTGTCCAGGGTCAGGTTGGATGGGGCCCTGAGCAGCCTGGTCTAGTGGAAGGCTCCCTGCCCAGGGTGTTTGAAACTAGATGATCTTTGAGGTCCCTTCCAACACAAACCATTCTAGAATTCTATGGCTTATTCTGCTAATGAGGGTGAACAGCCTGCCTCCCAGTTCAGACAGAAAAAGAAGAGCATTTAGGAGTGAAAGATGAAGCCAGTCTTTATCCTGTTGGAGGTCTCAGAAGACCCATTGGCTACAAAAGCTGCACTATCAATTCAAAAAGGAAGCATGGGTGAAGGCAGAAACTGTCATCTCATCAGGAAGTAAACAGCAAATTCACTGAATAATGGAATGAGGGAACTTTCTCATGTTACCTTAGTATAAGCAGATCAAGCATATTTTTGCTTTTATTTTTTCTGCCTACATCTTTCATAAACATTTGTGGCTGTGTTGTCTGCTTTGAATATTATGAATAAATGCATGTTTGTGTTTTTGCTTAGCCTGAGCTGAAGGAAGAGCAAACATCCCTCTCCCCGGCCTGTGGCAGGGTCAGCCCCAGCCCTAGACTGATGATCTGTCTCTCCTGATTCTTTCTCACTGCATCCAGAAGTGCAACATTGCAACAGCAGTGTTGGTGCAACCTATGGCATGTTGTTTGCATCCCTAGTGTTCCTGGAGCTCTTGTCTTTGTGGATCTCTGGAACCTAATGCTAGCACTGATGGCAGCTGGAGTCTGTGGACTCAGCACCACAGTCTGCCACAGGGTGTGGCAAATTGAACTCTTGCTTGTGTACTGCCATATAACAAATTTTAGGGATAATTGAAGGTAACAACTTTAAGGCACTGCCTTATATCTCTTTATCTTTCCTTTATCCTCTGCTACATTTTATACTAAACTGCTGTTGCAAAGATCTAAGGCATCCAGAAGCAGTAATTAATGAACAGGTGTAAAGGTTATTTTAGGTGCTGAGAGGAGGAACACGTACTTCATATCTTTGTGTATTCACAAGCCACTAGTGCACGTACAGACATTTTGCAGAAGCAGACAGAGTGGGTGAGTGCCCCTGAGTGCTTTATTTGCCTCACAAGTTGATGTCAACAAGCCCTGACTGGCAAGTTGTGGCCAGTGATCAGTTAGCCAGAGATGCTTTGTAAGACTTTTTATTAGTGAATGCTTCTGAGAGATTGAAAAGCTCTTGCAGGCTGAAGACCCAGGTTTTGTTCACATCTGGGCCATGGATATTGACTGCCTTCCCAAGTAATAAAACTTCTAGTGATAGAGTCAGACAAACAGAAATAACAATGATGTGTAGATAACTCTCTCTTTTGCCCCAGGGTCCTTTCCTCATGGCTCACTTTCAGCCTTTCCAGGGACTTTCTCTATGGCTGCCACCTCTGCCAAGTGACTACTGGTCTCTTGGAAGCCTCCCCTGCTCATCTTGGAAGTCTCACTCTCTCTGACCCTTGCAGTATGCAAAACACATTCCATGGATGAAAGATATAGAGTCTCCCCTTCTGGAACTGGCTCCTCTTGTGCCAGATGAAGCATCAGGATCCTGACCTGCTGCAGTGCAATTTCTGTTCTCCCAGATATCCTACCTAGTTCAGTATCCTTACAGAAATAGCAAGGATTTGTTGAAAAAGGGAAAAATCCCAAGTACTGTAGTCACACATGTTAACGGCACTTTTACAGTGTGACTATAAATCATTTACAGAAAAGTTAAGAAACCATACTTTATAATAATCTTTTTCACGTTTATTTTTGATAATATCTACTGCATGTTGAGGACAGAAGCTATAAATTATCTAAATTTAAGAGGATTACAAATAGTTTCAGGGAAAGGGAAGACCTCTGCACATAAAGAGTACAAAATTAGCAAGGGACCTTTCATTTCAGCTGATATATTGCTTTGGTGAGAAGAGTTGTCTCATGTGCTGATCTGAATGATAAAGCTGAGTTATGAAGCTGCTTGCTTCAGTTACTGAAATGCAGTTCTAAGATTTTCATGTGTGTATCTCCTCATAACTGAGATACAAGTTCAAATACATCTACTCTAGTGTAAGACTGAGGTTTCCAAAGACATTTGCTTCATGAGAACTTTGTCCTTTTTTTTTTTGTCTCTTTGTCTCTTTTTGTTAAAGAAATTTTTCAGATTGAGCTCCCCCTGTATCTCCAAATATAGAGAAAGAAAGGAAAACAAGAAAACTGAGATTTATAGTCCTTCGCAGATTCTAAGAGATTTAGAAAAATGTAGATAAGTATTTTAGGGGTCTTTTTAATCTTCATTCATTAAAATCTAACTAACTAACTAACTAACTAACTAACTAACTAACTAACTAACTAACCAACCAACTAACCAACTAACTAAATAAATAAAAGATCCCCAAAATCCTAGACAAGTTTCATAAGGAAAAAAGTTTCAGCCATTTCTTGTAGACATGGGCTGACTTTTGTGACTTAGCCCTAGCTGATTATTTTTTCATGTGGAAACTGGTCAAAATTCTGTTTTTCATGTAATGCTTTACACCTAGATTAACTACAATGGTTTTAGCTGAGCTTAATTTAGTTTCTGGTTTGTTCAGTTCTAAAGAGCTATGAAAACAAAACACTATAAGGGGCACAACCCCTTAGAAAGGAAAACACAACAAGATCTTACACTAATAGCTTTAAAATACTACTACTGACTTCCATGCTGCTTTAAAAATTCCCTAAACTTTTCAAGTCCATATTAATTAAAAAGCAAATAAGTATAATTCTTTTATTCATTGCCCTTGCTGCTCTTTTGCAAGTAATATGTTTATACTGAACCATGTGTGTATATATTTATATGCACATGTGTGTGCCCATGCACATAGGCAGGAGTTGTGCCTATAACACAGGCTTGGGGATTGGAAAATAGCTCAGTTTATGTGATTACTACCTGTAGAGTGCCATGACACTAAATAAATTCATACTTTGAACAACTGAGCAGTCACCTCCTTACCTTTTCCAGCCACTACTTGCGCTACTTAAGGACCAGTGACACACGGACTCAGAGGAAAAACAGTGCTGAGATGCATGCTCCAGCTTCTCAAGTTTTCTGGTGGCTTCCTCTCAACTACAACACTGTTTTTCTCTGACTCTGGCTTATAGCTGAATTTTCATGAAAGCCAGCTGTCTTTGTTCCAATGGAATTTCTTCTCAGAGGAGGCTTTCAGGGGATATATATCACCATGAGCAGGTCTACCCAGCATGTATTATAGTATATAAAAAAATTATTTACTCAGTGGTTTGTTCTACTGGTGATACATACATATGTACACTCCAGTAGGACTGTGGAACCTACTTGAAGGTAAAATTGAGCTGAGGGGGAGCATCCATATATCATATAGTAAACTTTGATGTTGTCTGTGTTGGCTAAAAAATTCTCAGGAATAAATCTGATATGGGAAGATTTTGCTATTGCCATAAAGCCGTGCACAGGAGCACTAACCACAAAGCAGGACATCGTCACAGTAGATGCTACACAAGAGAATAAAAAACCTCATCACTGATTTCCTAAAAAAGTAGGATGTAACAATAAAATTAAAATTTTATTGTGTATGTAAGTAGAAGTCTTGGTAGAAGGAGCTGAGGTTTAATTTTAAAGTGTAACAATTTTCTCATTATTTCTTTTTCTCACATACAAGTTTTACTTGTCTTTTCCTGCCCCATCCTCCTGTTACATTTGTCAATACAAGGTGCTATATTTAGAAGATCTGAACTTGAATCTCTTACTAGTTTTCTTTTTGTCTGATTTTGCTGATGCAGTGTTCTTTAAGGGGCAATAAAATCAGTTATTTTTACAATACTCATTGATTTAATATATATGCTTAGAGACAAAAAGATATTGGAAAAGTGAGAAGAAAACTTCACTCCAAGTCAAAAATTGTATTAGTTTCTACCTGCATTCAATGGAGAAGGAAATCACTAGGCTGCTACAAAAAAAAAAAAATAAAGTGATTTGTAAGTAAGCACTGGGAAATAATTTGCAAAAGGAGAAATTATCAGTGTGTGTTTATGTACATGCAAACAGGAGTTTGTTCCCATATGGTTCCCAAATTTTCAGAAGACTGTCCCTTCATTAGAATGCAGACTGCATGGTTTATTGTCTTAGGGTGGTACTGGAGAGTAAGGGAGAAGTATAAAAGGGATTGAGTGGAGGCAGCCTCAATTTTCTTTATTTTCACTACTTGACTTTGCAAGCTTATTGAGATTATTTTAATACAGCCTTTGCTTAATTCTATCAATGTTTAAAATTTTTTAAAGGCATGAGAAAACCACAGTATTAACAGGACCCAGCATACCTGTGTTTTCCATTTCTATAAGTTACACAAAAGTTTATGTCTCTTCTAGCTTCTATCACTGAAGACTGATGTTTCAGGAAACTTGCAGATCAGATGAAAAATTCTCTCTTGCCCAAACACTTGTCTTTTGTAGAGTCCCAGCAAGCTTATGTAAAGATTTTTCCCAGTTGCTTTTAGATCTGATAGGGACTATGTTCAGTAACTCTAGAGAAAGTGGCTGTTTGCCATGGAAGAATTTAGCATTTAAACTAAATCTAATAAATGCCCAGAATGTGATTCTTATTTCTTGATTTCACTAAGTAATGTAGATGTAAAGATTTTTATCTAGGATACTGGCCACTAGTCTCCTAGACTCTATCGGAAAATCAATTCACCAGGACAAGATTGGGTATGTTCACCCCAGACATGTTCTGCAATATCAGACACTTAATTAATATACCCCTGGTCTCCTGTAGATTTAATCTCCTCTCCGTCTGTGCCTCGTCTCCACTGATGCTGAGGAAATATCTGACACTGAATTTCTATTTATAACTTCATACTCCTTTTCTCTTCCAGAGCCATGTTTTATTACCTGCAGGGTTTGTAAGCTGAGTCTATAAGTAAGAACCAAGCAATTGTATCCAAGACCCCATTGTATAATCTCCTCTCCGGGCTTCTCTTGCAAAATTTGCCTCAATGTTTATAACAGTTAATTTTAGACTGAGGGTCACAGCTTCTTCATTTACTATTTTTTTAACATGAAAAAAAATGTCTTTTCTGTTAGTTATTCTATACAATCAAAAGTCTAAGATAGAGAAGGATATATTTTTTAAAAATTTAATTGCCTATAAGGCGGTAGAGACATGGAAGCTACCCCACAGATCATTTTTCTGTATGTTTAAAAATGTCATAAAGTCATTTATGCACAGCTCTCAAGAGTACCAGGCTCTAAATGAAGTTTTAATTAGTCATACGCCTTGCTGTATCCTAAATTAACCCAGGAAAGACACCTGGGTACTATTATGGAAACATAATTATGACTTCTAACCAAAGTGCAAAACCAGTTAAAAATCCCCAATCTCAGCAATATTTTAGACAAGGGCTGATGAGGTTTCAGGAGGTATGATAAAGTCATCTACATATATCAGTAGTTATTTAACAACAGAAGAAGTAGTTACTTTGTAATGTGTTTTGTTCTGGTTATCTCATCAGGAAGGGATGCATTCATGTCAAGCATTTAGAAAATAAAAATTGTTAATCCATACCCTGACTTACTTTCTTTAGGCACAAGAGAGAAAAAAAAATAAAAATGTGCTAAGAAATAACTGATAAACACAGGTGAACATGCACTATTTTTACACCCATTATTAGAATTCAGGATTAAGAGGTTTTTTAATGGAATTGAAAGACACCACCGACCAACGGACATGAAAAACTATTTCCTTTTTTTGTACAATCAGCAGCTATTCTCCATGATGAGAAATACCCAGAAAACCTGCAAAAATAGAATTTTCAAATCCTTTTAAAAAGAGTAAGAAGTTTTTAAGGTAATATCTGAAATTCTCCAAGGATTAATTTTAGTAAAGGTTTGAAGGCATATTTCTGTATGCTTCAAAGCATGATCCCATTTTCAAATGGTGGTAGGTAGAAATAGAAGTCACCAGGAAGTCATGACATGACTGGTTCTCAAAAAGTTTATTCTGTCTTTTGTGGCTGTTATGGCCATACCATTGACACAATCTGCAGTTTAATTTCCTTATAATCCTTCTGAACCCCACCTGTCTTGAACAAATCAATGGAAACTCAGTGAGTCAAGGGATATTTGGTAAGATCATAGGCACACCATGACTACATTGTTAAAGAATTCTCTAGGATTCTACAAGAATTGACTATCAAGAGTTTAAATACTATAATTACTGTAGAAGAAAGTACCGTATATCATATCTGAAACTGTACAAAAAGCATCTTATAGCTATTGGGTGGCATTATTAAGAGTGTATTCATTACATATTATCTTTGCACAGTTTCTTTTTTTCAAACCTAAAAAAAGTACTCTGTGATGAATCCTTTACACACTGTCATAAGATGTGGATCACAGTTCAGCATTACCTAAACCTGAATTATTTTGTTCAGAGGATGCTCTCTTACCTTTTGTACACTGTTTATTTAATCATGTTTTCATTTACCTGAAAAGGAAAGATTGCAAACTGATTAAGCCACTTGGCACATCATAATTAGAGACCAGGTTTCACTGCTGTTGGATCTGCTGTGCTGCAAAGCAGAAGTGCAGAATACAGCTGCCTATTAATTGGAAATCCTTGCAGGAAGTCCTCTACACCTGTTCTCTGTAGCATTTGCTAGTTTCCAAATTGTTTATAACAGTATTATAAGGAATTGTATTTGATGCTGTAAACCCCTTGGAAACCAAGAGTTCTGGTTGTTCTGGGGATTGCTTTTTCTACCTGTCTGATTTCAGTATAGTTACAACTCATTTTGCATGAGAAGTGACTGTTGGTGCATAAGAGTTTCTGATGAGGATTCTTTGATCTCAGACTTTTATCTCATCTTTTAATCCCATTGTGTCTTAGTTTGTTTACTTTGTTGGCTTGACAGCAAAATTTGCATGCCTCTCCATAATTTCTTGAGTCAGTGAGATTTCATGCTATTGGTTCTGTTTGAGCAAGCAGCACCCATACAAGATATTCAAACCCAAGCTGTTGTTTTAGCCAGTGTCATTCCTTTGTAAGATACTTCCTAAACTGGAGCTCTAGCAATGCATAATTAGTGCACCACCTCATTGGCCTTTGCATAATGGCAGGTTGGAGTAGTTTGCTGAGAGCATAAGCAACTGATTATCTGATAATTCATTTTGGAGATTGTGGAAAAAGGAAAAGATTCATCATGTAATTGCAGGAGTTAATTGAGATGAGGAATGTAGAAGGCTCAGCTTACTTCTAATCAAGAGAAATTCTTCCATGGAGATATAATTGTTTGGGGACATAAAGAAAAATTGTTAAAATTTGGAAAATACTTATTCTTATTCTCCCTGTTCTTCGTCTGAAATATTCTACCCCAATAAATGTTGGGAATAAACACTTTAAAGAAACTTTGAAACCATAAAGTGACTTTGTGCCATATAAGTACAGGAAAGCTTTGTCTAAATTATAAAAAATATTTCAAATACAACATGCTCAGAGTTACCTGGTATTGTTTAGAAAATTGCCCAAGTGACTGTGCATGATAGGCCATGATATCTGGAAAGGAGTCTTAGCCAAGAATGAAGTCAAACAAGTTTCCTGCATCTGTGTTTTCTGTGGAAGGTACTATTCAGAGGGCATTTCCTATGGGAAACCAGACATTGGCCTTAAGAGAGACTGCAGTCTCTCAGGAGGAAGTTAAGAAGCAACTTGAGAAAGACAAATGCAGTGAATTACCAGGAGCAGATGGTATTAATCTGAGGAGCCTGAAAGAAATAAATTGTAAAATAGCAGAGATAGTGATGAGGTCTTTCCATGTACTGTGATTGCTACTGGGGGCTTCAAAGTCATTAGATACAATTAATTTGATTTTTTTTTTTTTTGCCTCATTAGAGGAAGCTTTGTTCCAGAATCTACTGCCTGGGTGTGGTTCCTTATGGTTTCTGGACTGGGAGGTTCACTAGGGAGCAGGATGTAAGGAAGGCTAATTCAGTGAGCTTAGGCTAGTGTGGCTGTTTCAGAGGGAAACCTTCAGATCTGAAGCTTACAGGCAGACAAAGGAAATGGGGAAAAAGTGATTCCCAAATTAAGTCATGGGAAAAAAATTTCAGTGAAGGGCTGTTTGCTAGCGTCAAGATGTAGTGAACAGGGAGTTGAATGAATCTGTAGAAGATATGCAATTGTGGGAATGAAAAATTGTACAGAAATAGAAAATATTCTAGGCAGATTAGCATACAGATATGTGGGCTGAGTAACAAATTTTCAGAGAACATAAAATCAAATAAGTAATGTTTGAGGGATAGATCCAATATGAATAGCATACCACCCTATAGAGCAAAAGGTGATGAATTCATAAAAAGCTCCATGCAGCAAAAATGCAAAATGTACGAGAAGGCTGAAAAATCCATCTCTGGAGAAGGAACTTGCAGCAACTTATTTTGAGGAACTCATTTTGAGCAACACATGGTGCAATGCAGCAAATGAGAATTGGAAAGGTAATGGGTGATTCTGACAGCTGTTCACATAGAGGTTCTCTTTAAGCAGGAAAGCCATAGGAGTGAAAGTCTCAGAAATCATATTCACTTAATCATAACAGTGCAAAAATATTGATAAACTTTCTATTATATCCATGTGGATGTTTTCTCTAAATGTTTGGCCATGGCTCCTTGTCTAACTGTACTTTTGCTGTGCATGACTTTTAATGACTTGTGACTTCTATTTTAAGAGCATAAATTAAGAGGAGAAAGGGGTGAGGCTACTGAGGCAATAATGGAATGAATTGGGGGGGAAATTGATAAAAGTAGAATCCATGAGGTCTACATTCTTCTGAGGTGAGTTCCTAATTTTCATGTCATAGGCAAGAGATGTAACAGATGGAAAATGTGCTTGGAAAAGGAAATGCAAACTCATTAGGCACTTTTATAATCTTCTTTTTTAGATTTAATACATATAAATATGAAAGTCCAGCGAATGGGGGAAAAATATAAAGAACCCCTGGTTTCACAGGTGCAAAAAAATTTCAGAGGAGTAAAAGAAACCTGTTAGAAAAGCTTTATTGCCTAGGTCAGTTTATGGAGTGTAAATGGTTCAAAATTATGGATGAAAAAGTAAAGTTAGACAGATAGATTGTAGTGGATGATGTGGCAGGAGATGACAATTTGAAAATGCCAGTATGGACAAAGACTGAATCAAGTTTATGTAAATAAAAAGGGTATTTTTGGGGTTCTATTAGAACTCTAGTAGGCATCCTCTAAGTGGTCCCACAGTCTTCACAGCTTTTCATGAAAGCTGCCAAAAATGGCACAATTCTTTTCTATTTCACTTGTCTTGCCATCCCATTCCCATTTTTAGCTAGAGCACTTCCCTAGAGCTTTACAGAGAAGTTTCTCACTAGTTACTCCTTTGAGACCATTTGGTATCCTGCTGGCCATAGCTGTCCTAATCTTTGATAGACTCCCTTGGCTCTCTGTTCCTCAGTTTGTGAGCTTTCCAAAGCTGTCCTTGTTTGCCTGCCACCTGGCACAGCAGGATGCTGCTTGTGGCTTTTAGGTCTAAGAAGCTCTATTTGTTCAGAAATGCTTGTAACCTGTGTATGCTCCTACAGAAAATCCTAAATTGGGAGTTTCTGGTCTCCATTCCTGTGTGCAGTCCAACAGCATACCACAAAACTGAGAGGAAAAAAATAATGTGATGATAGGTACTTCCTTGTGGCTCCAGAGATGACGTGCAACCAATGATGTGAACAGCTTAATTTTGTGAGTTCCTGAAACCTTTATCACAAAGCTAGAGATGGTGAAACATTTGAAGTGCTGCATCCTGTTCCTTTTAACGAGACTTTCTAAATCATTTGAGGTCATATCCATGCATAGAAGCTTTCCTGCTTTCCTTCTTGAAGTTCTACAATAGTTAGTCTGACTGATTTATCTATTTTGTTCTATTTTAGCATAATTTTCAAAATAAAAACGCCTACAAAGCTGCATTTTTGTCATGTCAGCATCTTCTGCAAGAGATTAATAAAATGCATCTGATTGGATTTTGTTATGCAGTTTTCCTTTATTAGTGGATTTAAAGCATCCTTTGACCCAACAGCTGTGAGGTTAGAGAAGGGAGGAAATAGAGCCATATTCTCTTGCTCCAATGGGACTGTAGAGACAGCTTGCTGAATCAACCAGCAGGATGCTCAGTACTTGAACTAGTCCAGCTTGCCTATAGTGGTTATGATCTGATTTATTGAGGGTTGCCTCTGCCTGAATTAAGGTGCAAATGAGACCTTATGCCAGAGTACAATAGATTTTATTTAACAGTAAATGTGAGCTAGAGAGAGAGAAAGAAATAGGAAAGAGGGAACGGGGAGAGAGAGGGAAAGAGAGATTAGAAGATATTCACTACCCATGGATCCCATGAGGTCCCATTGATCATTCTTCAGCCTGGTCTTCTCAGTGGTGGGGATCCCAAGGCTGTTCACACTTTTCACTATTTATACATCTTAGCAAACAAAGGAATTAATGTTCATTGGCTACGCAGTTCTCTCATTCTATTGATTAAATGACCCCCTTGCTTCCAATGCTAATTAGTCTGCAGGCTCAATCCTTCTCTTCTTTTGAGTTGTTGGTTTTCTTGAGTTGGTGGGTTGTGGGCAATCTTCCCTGCTGGAATTAACTTTTGCCTCATTGGGACTGATTTCAGCACACTGACTGGCTTTCAGTTTAGCTGAGCTGGGCTTTCCTTATTATTTTTTTCCACTCTCAGTGCTCCCCCAGCTTATTTCCTTCTTCCTATGCCTGGGATAGCACTTGGACAATGGTACCCCCTTTATCTTATCTCAAATTCCCATCAGGTGGCTTTATTTACAATCCAAGTTTCAGGAATCCACAGAGGCATACTCAAGGTGTGGTTTGGGTGGTCACAGGCCAGCAGTTGCTGCTTTACCCGGTTTGCCCCAGTGGGCAGACTCCTTCAATGACTGCAGATGCCATCTGTCTCTCAGCTTTGGGTGATCTTTTCACAGTTTGCCACTCTGGGAAGTTTTGTCTGGATGCATTACCCAGGATGTGCTAACCAGACCTCACCAGGCCCAGGTCTGGGGTAAGTCCATTCTGAGCTTATCTCAGGTCAAAGTCCTTTTGTGATCTTAAAAGTGTTTGAGAAAGGTGATTGTGATCTCCTTAGAAGAGCCCCACTTTCAAGACACACAACTTCTCCCCAGACTTATGCTTTCCCTGCAGGAAGGGCAAGGCCTAAATATTGCTAGGAGAAATCTCTTCAGTCAGGATATTTATTTCCCTGTAGAAGTGTGGCTGCTTGCATTTTCTGTGCTTGCACTCTGCCTTTGGGGGAGCAGCAGCTCAACAGGTCATGAACTGACTCTTGGGCCCTTGTATGGCAATGAAGGTTGGTTAACCATAAACCAGCTCAAGGCTGGTGAAGTAAATCTGGGAGCAAATTTTGTGGCAAGTGGCTGATGTTGTTTAGAAATTGTAAAATTTTAACTTGATGTATAGTATCAGAAACCTGTAGATTTTTAGGTTAATCTCTGTGAGTCTGGTTGCCTTATCTGGACAATTTAATGAAGTTCAAATGCAGATGTTAGGCTGGATGCTCTCTTGCCTGGTTATCATCATGAAGTTAACATAACACAGAGGTCTGTTAGGGATGTGAAAGGCAGCTCCTTCTGAAGTGAATGGGGATATTTCCAGAAGGGACATTTCTTATGTAGAAGGTAAAACTGCCTCTCCTAAACACAGCTCAGACAAAAATAATCAGTTTAATGCGAGTATGTACTGTCATGTGGTCAAGCTTTAGGTGAGAGCAGATTTATACAGAGAAATTGAAAGGAAATGGCAGAAGCTGTCTCGTGCTGGATTCTGTGACAGTAAGTGGCCACACAATGGAGATCTGCCAGCTCTAATCTCTGGTCCTTTCTCCATTCTTGGAAAGTGCTCTGTCAGTTTATAGAATATCAGTTTCCA
This sequence comes from Fringilla coelebs, assembly GCF_963513975.1. Lineage (NCBI taxonomy): Eukaryota > Metazoa > Chordata > Aves > Passeriformes > Fringillidae > Fringilla > Fringilla coelebs. The sequence goes on from NC_140029.1 coordinate 67,493,267, forward strand.
GGGTACCTTTCTGCATCTTTTTGATGTTGATTAATTTTTCCTTTACTACAAAGGATGTACAGAAAAACAGAATCCATATTCTAAGGAGTTTAAATGCTTCAGAGAACTGTATTTTGTAAAAAGCTGAAATTCATATATTAGTTGCTAGAAAACAAGGCATTTGAAAGGTTAAGATGGACACACATCTTGCATCTACAAATACTATTAGATACATCTGTGATAAAGAACAGGGAGGTGAACCTTAGACATAAGGAAAGAAACATAAAGAGGAAAGGAACAGATTGAAAAACTATGGCTGCTGAGAGAAGCTTTGGCAGAGCATTTAGCTGAGTAGCAATCTCCCCAGAAAAAACATCCCCTGAACGAATAAAACCAGGGCAGACAAATTCAAAATTATGTGCTGATATATAATGGTCATAATTGCATTAGTTGTCTTGTTTATTCTTGGAGTGGGTTTTGCTAGGGAGCATTAGCTGATTCTGGCAGGGGCAAGGACCCACCTTACATGTCAGTGGCAGGGCTGGTCTGCAGCACAAAAGGGAGCACAAAATAGGAGGCTGTGGAAGGATGGTAACACTTCCTTCTCTGAGCTGAACAGGGCTCCATGGTTCTGACCACAAGCAATGCAGACAGAGAGAAAAGCCAGCATTGAGAAAGGAGTTATGAGAGTGGAGATGTTCACAGGTCCCTGCACCAGGTGCAGAGATGTTCTCGGAGCCCTTAGGCAGCTCATCTGAAAGATTCCTGGCCAGTTTTCTTCAGTGTGCTGGTCACACAGCATTCAGGAAGCCTCTATCCTGCTCCTGTAGGAGCACTTGGAGTGTCCTGGCAGTGTAAGCAAGGAGTGGTGAGAAAGGCAGGCTGTTCAGGAGCGCTGCTTTCCTTGGAGCAGGGCTTGGATTTCAAACCAAGAGCACAGAGGAAGGTACAGCCCCTGCCAGCAGCCCTGCACAGCACAGCCAGCAGCCGCTCTCAGCAAGTTCCTCAGCCCTTGCCAGCTGTTTGTCACTGATCTGGCAGCTGGCTTTGTGCCTGCCCTGCCCACCCTGCCTCCAGCCAGCTGGCCCTGCCAAGGACAGGGAGCTGGGAAAGTCTGGCTGGGAGCAGAGCAGTGGACATCTCCCACATGGGCAGAAATGGGAGGATGGTCAGGAGGCAGCAGGGGGTCTTGAGCAGGGTCTGTGCAAAAAGAGTGACAAAAACAATATGAAAAAATAGGGCAAGAATGAGAGTATTGAAATATAGGTTTGTCTCCATTTATTTTTGTCATTGTTGGTGAGTAAAAACTTTTTGTGTTTGTGGAGGAAAGAGTTGGAGATCTCTAAGACCCACTCTCTACAGAGGGGTTTGTGCATGGGGCTACTGAGGACAAGGGGATGTCATCTGCTGGAACGTGCTCTGCACAGTAGGAATGACAATTGGTCACATCTTCTGAAAATAATTTTGGAGAAGGACATCTAATTTATGCACCTGGGTACTGTGATGCAATGCCACTCAGTGTGGTGTCTGAGTGCATTTCAGCTGTCTCCAGCTTCTGGCACAGGGACATTCACAAATAAAGTGAGACAAGTGGAAGTTGGAGAGGGTTTGCTAGGGAAGACTTTCCAAAATTAGATTCTTCCCCTGCCTCACAGCTCACCCCACCCCCATGCATTTTTGCAGGGTTTTCACTCTAAATTTAAACGTGCACCAGAGAAAAGAAGCAATGAGATCTCGGGGTCAAAGGGTGAACTCTGCTTGTTGCAACATCTGTTCTTGCTTGCATAGGGACTTTACATGGGTGTAAGGAAGAGAAATCAAAAGAAACACTTAAAAAATGATAATGAAATTCTGGAGAAAATAATTTCTTGTTCCTGCCAATTCTCCCCTCCCTCTGCCCTTGCTCTTTTGGAAATCCTCAGTCACATTTTTGACTGAAGTGTAAGAAGTGGATTTGAGGAGACTGTGACTAAATGCAAATTGGCAAAAGAGGGAAAAAAGGGATTTTAGCAAAAGAAAAAGAGTTTCCATTTTTTATAGAAAAAAATCAAGCTTCTCTCTTCAGATGATTTCATAATGCATCCAGCTGAGGAGATGGCATATGGTTTACATAATGAGTTGCAGCTTTATTAATACGGAAAGCAAAGTAAATTAGCCAGATGGATTTTTTTTTTGAGGCTCTAGGTGGAGTTAGGCCTGATACTAGGCTCTTTGATTTTCATGCTCAGCCTGTGTCTTGTCACCCAACCCTCTGAACTCTCTGCCTGGTGCTAGACTCACGTAACAGGGAAGAATATTCTATAGTATTCTATGCTAACATCACCAGCTCATTCACTGATTACTGAATTTCAGAGGCCAGCTTAGCCCAAAACATTGAATTCTAGAGTAAAGGCAGAGCTGGTCTGCAAAATAGTTGAAAAACTCATGACCTTGTCTCTGGGAAAGTTAAGAATAATGAAGAGAGAAATTCAGCATGGTAGCCAGTGTTTAGATGGCAAAATAGAGTTATCTGCAATGTGGTTGGCAGGAGAAAATTCAGCAAATGACTAGCTGATATGTCAGGTGTCTTGACATCCAACACTTGCCTATTATAGAGCTGGTTAAAGGGCAGGACACAGCTTTGCAGCTCTCGTTCATAGAAAGGCACTCAAGATAAGATGGCTTTACCACCTTCAGGTATTAAAACCTAAGTTATTCACCCAGAATGGAATTGTTTTTCCTACTTAAATTCATGTTGCATCTTCACTTTCCATCCTAGTCTCATACTCAGCCAGTGACTTCACTGGGAGTAGACTGACCTGTTTAAAAGCTTGTTTCCACTACAAATTTCTGCTTTGCTTTTGGATGGTACCATCTTCACACGTAGACGTGCAAGAGCTTTATCTCAAGTGTTTGATGTTTCAATTCAGATTTCTGTCTTAGTCTATGAGCTATGCTACAATGAGTAGAAGGTTTCTCTTTTGCCAGATCAACCCCCCTCAGCATTAATCTTGTGATTGTTGTTACTATAATTTTTTTCACTACAGAAGATTTTAGTTCATTAAAAAGAAATTCCAGTGAGACTATCTGGCAGTTACCTCCAACACAGCTGGATAGGAAAGAAAGGATAAGCCCATTGTACCTCATTTGTTAACTCTTCGATGTCATTAAACGATGTTGTAGAAATCCACTGTTCACTCAGTTTATTACAGTATTCCCCAGCCAAACCTCTCGCTGTCCTTTCTGAATGCCAGGCTTTACAGCTGTATGACTTGGCTTTTTGGTGTGCAAACATTATGCTAAAAACATGCATCCAGCAAAGTCAGAAATAGCAGCACGCTGATTTCCTCAGTTCTGCCTCACAAAAATCTGCACAGTCCATTAACAAAGTGCATGCCATGTTTCCATTTAGCATGGTCCAAATAATGTTTGCTCCATTAGCTCCTCTGGAAGAAATCAGTAGCATGAGTTTAATTTAAATAACACTAAATATGTGTGGAAAGAAATTAAAAGAGTTGCATACATTTTCATGTAAGTGAATACTGCCCTTGCTAATGGTAACAAATCCCTTCTCACATGGTGTTTTCAGTGAAGTTTCACAGCTTCACATCTCTGCTGAGGGTCTATCTTGAAAGGCACAGGCTGTGAGGTTCCAGTAGAGGCAGAATGAGTCTTTTGTACTGAACAGCCCAAGTAGTTATAACTGGAGATACTTCTACACAGAGAACAGCATAGTATCCTAGAGTGTCTTGAGTTGGAAGAGACACATAAGGATCATCGACTCCAACTTCCTGATCTCTAGCTGGAAGACTAAACCATATGACTAAAAGCATCATCCAGGTGCTCCTTTAACTATCCCTGTGGATGTAACCCCTTCCTTGGTGAGTCTACTTTTAGTGACTGACTGACCATCCTCCCAGCAAAGAGCCTTTTCCTCATGTCCAGTCTGAACTTCCTCTGACTTCATTCCCTTTCCTCATGTACTGTCATTGATCACCATGGAGAGGAGATCAGCACCTTCCCTCCCCTCCCCCTGGAGGAAGGTGTAGTGTGGGGTGAGGTCACTGCTCAGCAATGTGGTCACCCCTCAGCCTTCTCTCATCCCAGCTGAACCAATTGGGTGGTGTCACCTGCTCCCCATAAATCTTTCCTCCATGCCTTTCCCCATGGACATGCTCTGATAGTTTGATGCCCTTCTTGTACTGTGGCAACCAAAATAACGCACACTTCTCAAGGTGAGGCCACACCAGTGAGCAGCAGAGATGAAAAATCACCTCCCTCGAGCAGCTGGCTTTGCTGCACTTGATGCACCCAGGATAGGGGTGCCCAGCCCTTTTGGCTGCCCAGTTTGGTTTGCCAGTTTTCAGACTGGTATTGGCTGCTGTGCTACCATGGACTAAGCAGCTTTCAAGCCACAATTGTTTTCTTGTCTAGGTGCCCCAGAGCAAAAGCAAGGTAGGAAATAAAAAATGCATCACTGAGGAGTTGTTCCTGCATCCTCAAATGTCAAGGCTAAAGCACATAAGTGTAATTTCCCTAGTGGAATATATTTTTAATGATCATGAACCAATAGGCATAACTAGGAATGAGCCAAACACACGTGTTTGTGCAAATGCACACAGCTACAGACACAAATCCCATCACTAATGATGTACTATCATAAGATCATCATTCTGATAAGAACAGAAAATTTCTTGATCCCAATGCATATTCCTCTCCTTACTCGATCTGCTCGTCTCTGTTGCACTATAACAATCTCTTGTGTGAGGAAATCCTGAGATGTGAAGAGAGAAAATAAATATATTCCATGGTTCACTGCTGCTCTTCAAATGATTTCTATAACTTAGATAAAGTGGTGTGATCATCCAGTCCCTGTTACTCACCCTTTTCAAGTCTCTGACACCTGTGTTTATCCAGGTTGCAAAATGGCTGAAGTACATGACAAGGAAAAATATATGATTGTCAGTGTCTTAATTAATGCAGGGTACAACATGGAGAAGGGGAATGGAGAGATGGAATTTTGGAATAAGGAGCTGATATTTTCAATCTTTTTCACTTGCAATGTTTTCTTAATTTTCTTAATGTAAAATGCAAATTTGAGTTTTTATTGATCGTTCTCTATAAAACCAGCCTGTTTAATTTCTCAATTCACAAAACTAATCTTGGAGTCAAATTTAAATTTGAGAAGAGCAATTTTTGAAACTTCAAAGTGCTTTCCTGTAAAAGTGGCTAAAAATTAATTCTGCTTACTGGTATGTTCATTCAGTTGTTTACCATGGCGTTCAGTACCGAGTAAGTGTGAATGCAGTGACGTGACTGCTGCAATGGCTGAGCCAGCTCCAGCTTGACCTCAGGTGTCACCTGCTCAGAGAGCAGCACTGAGAAATGCACCACGACAGCTCTTAGGAGCTTTTTTTCATTCTTGTCAATATGGTCAGGCCTAATGGACTGATCTCACAAGAAATATCTGGGGGTGGACCCCCTGAAGCACCTCTCAGTGCTGGAAGTAGAAGTCAAGAACCTCTCCAGGTGCATTGTGAGGTTTGAGCCACCCTGAGAACCAAGCAAGGAAATGTACAAGACATCATAGGACTTGCATGTTGATTTGTGTGGTCTAAACATCATGTGAAGGTCATGTGCACACGCTGTAGTTCTCCCATAGCTTCCCTTAATTCCCTTTGTCACATCCTCTGAGCTTCTCACTGGGTGCCCTGGGCATAGTTTTTCTAAAGAATGTTTATTTTGTCTCTCCAGTTCTGCCACTAAAATGTATAATTTTTTGTCTATAAAATGTATGTAATTTTCCCATGACCCCTAAATAAGCTGGTTCCATTTCAGGCATTTACTCTGATTGTCACAGGATGTCTTATACTGAAGCAGCCTCTATGTGTCTCCAGTTTCTGATTCAAGTAGGACCTGGCTACTCAAGGTCCCCCCTGAGCTTCCTTTCTTCCAGGCTGAACAACCCCAGCTCCCTCAGCTGCTCCTCACAGGAGCTCCAGGTCCTTCCCCAGCTTTGCTGCTCAATGAATATTGCTCGTCTGGCACCCTTTCTCTTTTGGGAGCTTGCAGGATCACAGAGCAGCTCCTCTGCGGATTCAGCAGTTTCCTTGGCATCCCTGTCATGAAGTGTGGAACTACCACCCCTTACTCCTAGCATGAGAGAGACTTCACTTTTGCAAGTCAGAAACAGCACAATATTTGCTTTGAGAACTGGGCTGCCAGCCTTCCAACTGGGATTTCAGAGCCTTGAGAGTGTGAAACTGTACATGATAAGATACTGAGCCTGACAGCATCCTGCACTTCTGCTGCATGTAAAGGGAAGGATCATCCCCATTTGCTTACTCAAAAAATTTCCCTGTGCAAAAAATAGTATTTTTAGCAGCATTTTATCTGTACGTGTTGGAAATACTTCACATATATTTTATCACTTCTGTCATGTAGTGTTTGGATCTGTGGCTGGATCTATGAGCAAATATTGAGATATAATGAACAACATAATATGGAAAATATGTTTGAGCCATTAAATAAAATTGAGAACTGGATCTCACAGTGTAAGTCAGTGTTCTGTGTTTGCCTAGAGCAAACAAGCAGGAAAGGGAAAGCATTCATGTGAAATGTGGATGAAAATAATTCAATAAGAGCTACTGTAAATACTGTAGAAAATCTCTGGTGAAAGTGGATTAAATTCCTATTACAGAGAGATTCTAAGTGCTGCAACACTAAGACATGAAATAAAGAGAAGCAATAAAATAGTTTGTCTCAATACTATTGAGTATGCATTAAGAAAATAAGTGTATCTTATTTTGTCCCACAAGTACCTTCAACAGCTTTTAGGGAAGATACAGAAGCTATTTCCAGTCTTCTTTCAGGGGTAGAAAAATTCTCTGCAGATTAGGCTATGCAGCTTCCTTCAAGCAGAAAAGCACATAATTTTTCAAGAATACTTTCAATACTAGGTATTGAATACAAGTACTTTCAATAATAGGTAGAACATCTGTTTGTTTCCAGGTTCCACAAAGCCAATGTACTGTTTTTTTTAATATTTAAAAAAATTCCTTTCCTATTGTGTATGTATAAAGATTTATATCTATTTAATATATATATTTATTATATATACTTATTTAATATTTCCAAATATCCATGGGGAAATCCAGTATTAAGAAAATAATGCCTGTTTTTTTCTTCATAGTTTAACAAAAACTGGATAAAATCCCTTTTCATTACAAAACAATTCCTCTAGGTGTTATTTGTTGTAATTGGGGTGGTTTTTTTGGTGGGTTTGGGGGTTTTTTTGTTTTTTGTTTTTTTGGGGTTTTTTTTCTTTTTGTTTTTTTATGAAACCATCACATTCATTGCAGTACTTTAACTATTTCATGTTCTCAAAGGAACTGGCTTACAGTCTAATACTGGTTTTGGTAGGGAACTATTAGAATTAACTGGAATTACCAGATTCCTTCTTTGAAGACTTACAGATGCTGATTGCTGCATAGGACTGGAGATGTTCTTTATTTTTAAGATAAAAGAAGCGCTTAATTATGGAAGGGTTTCAGCTGCATTTTGGTAGTGGTTTTTTTGTGTATCTGCCCCCTGTTATGTCCAACAAAGGTGAGATGTGAAAATCCATCTAGCTGGTGCAACATGAGATGCAGAATACTTCCAAAGCACACGCAAATGCTGCCTAGGGAGATGCATGGCCTGCATCCCAGGCACTGGTGTGGATAAGTCAGCCATGGCTGACCACAGCATCTGCTGTGTGAGAGCAAAATGTGGCAGCAATCAAATCTCGTATGTAATTTTATTTTCCTAATCCTGAATGTAGTGAACTCTTCTCTATACACTTTTTCTTCTTTGCTTATTTTCTCTGTGTTCTTCTACACATAATTTAAAAATGAAAACATATGACTTGCAGCCTAACTCTGTCCATTTACTCAGCTGTACCTATTTAATCAATTTAAATTGCAGGCAGAGTTTACCAACTTTCAAAAATAAATCCAGGACCAGTGCAGAGCATTGTATAAATAAAGGTCTAGTTTCATTTTAGCTTCTTTAAAAAAAACAGTGTGGGGAGAAAATTTTACTAAAAGGAAAAAAGAAAGAATAGGGAACATGGCGGTTCTTTACTTGTATTCTTTGTCTTCTAAGGCCACAACAAAATTAACAAGCCCTGAAACAAAACTCAGAGTTTATATTAATGGCTTCTGGCAAACTGTCAACTGATATTAACTTTATCATTCAATGCAATGTCAGTTAGAAAAAGCTTCAGGACAGGGCATTTGAATGTTAGAATCCTGATTAACAGATTAAATGAATTCCACTTTATCTTTCAGCCCAGTACTGTGGACTAGGACACCTGACTTACTAATCTTCTCTGACTTTAGGGTAAGTATCACTGACTGCAGCTTGGACTCAGACCTTCATAAGACAGCTGAAGACAGCATGGCAGATAGATTAGCTGCTGTTTTCTAGCAACTATTTTGTTATTTTGGCTTTGGCTGGCCAGTGAAGATCTCATTAATGCTAAGACTGGAATAGGCTCATGATACACTATCCTAATTTATGTTTTATGTGGACTGAATTTTGTCAGAAGCAGAGGTTGTTAAATATTTATATTATGTTAGCATTTAATGTCACTAAGCTCCATAGGCCTGTCTTGCTATCTCTTGTAAAAATATTTAGTTCATGCAATCCTTCTCCTAAGGTGCTGCTGCGTTTTATCAACAGCAGGAAGCAATATGCTTTCCAATCCTGGCCAATGACATGCTTGTTAGTATATACTCAGTCCCATTTTGAGTCTGAAAGTGTTAGACCTTGCCAAAATACCAGCAAGTTTTGTTAATTCCATTGTTAAGCCGGCATTGTTTCATAACTAACATTGCAAGAAGGTGTGCAGTTTTCTCAGGGATGTTTTTTTCTACAACAGCCACTTCCAAATTTCAGATCCCTTAGGGTTTCAGATGCACTTAGAATTCAAATGCAAAGCAGAGGCTTTCATGCAGGTGTGTGAACAGCTGGGTGCAAAAAGCAAAAGACCATTTTCACAATCAATTTTGGCTTATGCTCGGAACAGGAGCATGGAAATAATAATACATGGAAATGTATAAAACTATTCTGAGGTCAAAGCATCATTCTCAAATGTCCTTTCCTTAGATATATGAGGTTATTCCTAACAGCTTCATTTCTGTAAAGAATTACCACGGCATTGAGACAGGTGCTATTGTGGCAGGACATCTGGAAGAGAATATTTATCTTGGTATGAATTTTGGGATGAGAATCCTCGTACCACTTTTAAACTGTCTCTACTTACTGAGTTAATCACTCTGAACCCTCTTTAAAGGCAAAAGAGGGAAACAAACATTTTAAACAGCAAATATCTATTTTAACTGTTTGCCTTAGAACAAGAGGAATTGTGGTCTGGAAACTCTTGTTTATCTCCTTTGTCAGTGAAAGGAACTGAGGACAGTAATGTCTGCTGTGGATGTGGCATCTCAGTTGTCCAAACTGAGATGTCCACACCTGAGCTTCTTGTCCACATCTCCTGCTTCTTGCCCTATTGTCTATTCCCAAGGAAAAATAGGTCACAGCATATTCTTTCCATTCACCTTCTGTTTCTTGACTGATCTGCTGCTAAAACCAAACTTTTGAAGATATTAAACAAATATTTCTTACTATTCAGATTTGTTTCTTACATGTCTGGTAAATGAGATCTGCATTTTTATCAGTGACAAAAACTGGTTTTGCTGCTTGATGTAAAGCTTCTCTAATATGTGCCTGAAATGCTGATCCTGTTTAGGGTTATTTCTTCCTCTCCCTTTCTAGGGAGGATAGAATGTGCTGGTGAGGCCATGATAGTTGATTAAGATCCATTATCAGGATGCTTACTTTATTCCTGTTAAGTCTCTTGCAAATGTGTGGTTCCAGATTATCACATAACTTGAAAGGAGTCACATTGTGCTCTTTTCACCTTTAGACCATTCTGCATTAAAACATAGTCATCATGCTTCCCCCCAGAAATGTATATTTCTCACCAGCCACGTTCCAGTCCTGTAAAACACTGAAATGCCTTTTAAACATTTTTGCCTATACAGAAAATTATTGCAAAATTGTGCTTCTCCAGCACCTCCTACCTAAGAATGCCAGAGCCCTTCACAGGCCTGAATACTTGAGAGAAAAGGAAATATCTTACTCAAAAGGTAGACAATGCAGGAAAATGCCTTATGAACTGACAGAGCTCACACAGCAGCACCATCGTGGTGTAAGTACATCTTGCACAAGGCTCTTTTTTTTTAGTGTCCACTCCTGTGCTTTAACCACATCAGCCCACAGGAGCACATTCTTCTCTCTCTTCTGAGAATTGATTTATCACCATAAGTATGGTTTATTGCACAGCCACAAGCTGTAAATCTTTGCTGCTCTAATGGCTGATAGAAGTCTGGCACTGCAGTGAGTTCCCGCTCATTTACTCCCTGGATATCGGGTACACTGCTGATGTGAGAATGAGCTTCCTGGGAAGTCTCTCTTAATAGAGAAATGTGAGAATCAAAGAATTCAATTCTGCTGGGATTTTTCCCATTAATCAGGGTTCTGACTGATTTCACCATTTGAAAAACCCTTTGTTTCCTTCATCTTCATTTTTATTGCATCCCAGGTTTTACCCGGAAGCTTTTTTTAAAAAAAGTATAAAAACAGAAAACAAAGAACCAAACAGTAACTGTGAACTACTGCCTGCAAAGAGCAGTTTCTGCACACAGTGACACAGAGCCAGTCTGCTGTAAGATGTGTGCAGCTTCAGGTGTGATAAATATCATTTGTCTTAATACCGGCAATAATCAACACTGCATACTTCTGTGTGGGGGGAGGAAGAGGGCTGGGAGACAAGAGATCCCACATATCTTTTGAGATGATTTCTGTAGTCTCATGAATTTATTTAGGGGCTTGAAAAGGGTATTTAATTCGCTGCAGGAATTGCTTGCCAGTGCAAGCAAGACTCAATTCATAAGCAGCCTGGTATTGTAGAGTACTTTACAGTTCTTGTGTTGAAGGTGCCCCTGTGCTTCAAAGTACTGTCAGTATGGAGCAGAGACACAGTAACATGAAGGATGACTCTTGGAGGGTGTGTGTGAATGGAAATCATAAATGTAGCTGCAGCCCATATAGCCATGCCTGAGCCAGCTGAAAATAGGCTGTTTTGGGGAAGGCTGTCCCATGTCTGCCCCAGACCGAAAGCTGAGTAAACACAAAGGAAAATGGCAATGGCTTTTCCTTCTCTGCTATTTGAAAGAACACCTATGTAAAAAAAATGCAAGTTAAAGTTCATCTCCAGGGAAGCTGAGGCAAAATTGTTTGGATCAAGAGAGTATTTCTTCCATTAAATCTGTATTACAGGATGCTACTTCGGATTGTACTTCCAAATGTTTCTTCTGTGTTCAGAGCTGTCTTTGGGAACAGCCCCCATCACCTTTCTCCCTCAGCAGCTGCTTTCCCTGGGAACAATTAAACTGGCCATGACCTCAGTGGGTGCATGGGAGGCAGCCCCATTCTCATCAGGTCTGCAAAGGGACTTAGGAAAAAACCCTGAAAGACACATTGCAATGTATGCCATAATTCAGAGGGAAAATATGTGGTTCTTGACCTTGCAAGCAGAGCCCTGTGTAACCAGGTAATGTCCATGGTCAGAGGGAAGGATTTGCAGGTTTTTACTATAGTAAAGCTAAATTCTCTGGTAGCCAGTCTTTTCATAAGAGGAGAAGGGGGCTCACTCTCCATCTGGAGATCTTTTACAGGTGATGAATCTCCTGGAGGAGATTATTTTTGCTGAATACTTCTTTAAAATAACCCTCTTTTCTTTCCCTGCTTTCAGCTGAGCTCACTGTGGCTTTCACTTTGGTCCTGCCTCAGCCCAGACATACTGAACATCTTGCTCACATTAGGTTGCCCTGTAAAATAAAGGAGTGGGAGAGTGTTGAGAGTGAATTGAGAAATAGTTCAGGGAATGAATTCAATGAAGGAGGCTTACAAGTAGAAGGCTGAAGCCTTGTGAAGGGTTAAAGTCTTTCTGGGGCAGAAGTGTTTGAGAGTTGTTTTCTTAGGATAAGGGCTGTACTTGTCTTTCCATTGGAATCACTGGATCCCCATTGCCTATGAATGATAACAGCAATGTTTACCTGTTTGTGAGCAAGCTTGGCTCTCCACACAACATTTCTGCTTATCAGTTTTTGGGTATTGTTATAAGGCAAAACTTGTATATGAAATAACAACTTTCAGAAATCAAAACCCCCCATTACTTCTAAAGAAAAAAAAGAAATGTGTGAATTTGGTTCATATTAAATATAGGTTGATAGAGGATTTTGTATGGATTGCTAATATCCCCTCAGATTTATCCTTATTTCATGAACCATCAGATCAAACCATGAAAGAATGAACAGCCACAATGGAGATTACATCTTGAAGTGAGAGTCATGAAGTGACAGAGAGTCATTCCTGTCATTCTAATTTGTGGGAGCCTCATTACCTGATGTAGAATATCATATGTAGACACATCAGTAGTTATTTCATTTTCTAGATTAGATTATCATGCTTGTTGAGCATGACTGCTGCTGGAAATGTGCAAACTTCTCAATGTATGTAGAGCTTCTACATACAATGGTATGTGCAGCATGCAAATTATAAATGAGGAACAAAAATCAACAAAGGTGTGTGCAATTCTTCCCATTTTTGGCATTCCACCCAGGCGCTTGTTTGTCCTTTTCCAGGACCATTCCACATTTCCATATTACTAGTTTAAGTTGTGTGTGCCCTGCCCAATAGCGCTGGAAGTTGCTAACCCTTGACAATTTGAGGGCAGACAAAGGAGCATCTGTTGTATGTCGTGGGTTCTTTTTTTTTATGCCTGCTGATAGTGTTGATACAAATACTTTGATCTTCAAGCAGTTTGACTTCATGGAAGAGATTCTGACCGTGTGGATGTCTATGTAATTTCCATCAGCTCATAAATCTAAATAATTTTCAATCTCTCCCACTGATTTTATGATCTCCTATATTATACAATCTGAAGGATTTTTCAACTCTTCCACATTTCTGTCTAAGTCTTTGGAGACAGTGAAAGCTGAGCCTATAGTGTCCTGTTTCTGTGGCAGGAAGGGCACACACAGCATTTATAGGACCGGGCAGATGAAGATGGTTTTCACCTTTGTTCTTGTGCAGATGTTTGTCATGCTTAGCATCCATTTTCCTTTTATGCCTTTATTAAAAACCTCCTCTCCATACAGCATAAATTTTGTAACCTACTTGAGCTTTCATTGATGTTGCAAAGGTCTTCCCATGGCAGATATGAATAAAGGACCGATACTTGAATATTTTTTTTTGTAATAACTCCTGTGATTTAGGAGAGGCTTATTTTTACCACTGGAATGTAATAAAATCTTCTTTTGAACATTTTTGATGAAGGGTGAACTCTTTCCATGCCCGAGTCTGTGCTGTACCCACCCAGGCATCAGATCCTGCTCAGCCTTCCTCAAAATGCTCTTGACATTTAAAAAATGCTCTGGATTAAGGACTCCCTCACATCTCAGATCAGCACCTTACAGACACAACTCTGAACTTCCTTTCTCTGATAAAATTGCTACATGAAAAGGTGCTTTTTCTGGACCTGTCAGATTTCTAAAAATTTGTGATTTGCGGAAGAAATTCCACTTTGCCAGAAGTGTCCGGATTGAGCGGAGGAGGAAGGAGAGGAGGAAGGAGAGGAGGAAGGAGAGGAGGAGGACCTTCACACTCACCTCTCCTCCACTTCAGAGTTCCACGTTAGACACTGACTACTGAGTCCTTCGGGTCTCATTCAGACCAAATGTGAGTTTTGGCCAGATTTTCTCAGTAGAATGGCTCCAAATAGGGCTATTTAATTGCCCTGAAAATCAGCAGGTTGAAATTGCTGAGGCATCTGTCAGAGAACAGTAACTATCACTGCTTTCCTCTTACCCAAATCCTGCATGGCCAGCAATGGCACTTTGCAGTGGAAGGAAACAAAGAGCCATTACTTTCAGTGCATGCTCCTGATCAGGTTATATATTGATAGTTTGTGCTAGGAAGAAGGGTTTATGAGTGCCTCTGGCAACTGGTGGTTTGAGCTGTGCACCTATAAATTCCAAGTTGGCAATATCAAACAAAAATTATTCTCTGGCTATAGCCTGGGGTAACAGAGAGTGGGAAAAGCCAAGCTGCACTGCTAATCCATAACCACAGAAATTACCTCCATTCCAAAACAAACACGACATAAATTTTTTAAAGCTGGTCAACACAATATATATAATAAAATGTCAGTAGTGTAATTCAAACCAACCTTAGAAATTGTGATATATTGCATTTGGTCTTTTCTACAGTTCTGTATCAGTTAACTAAGAACAAATGTGGACAACCATTTTTTGAAGCTCATTCTGCCAAATGAATATTATCACCAAACCATTCTGCTTTGATGACAAGACCTGCTGAATCATTACTAGACAACACCTACACCCTAATGAAAATATACTAATTGTAAATAATTTTTTTCTCATTTAAAATGTCATAAACATTTGTGAAAGTCAATATAATTATTCTGTTGTTCACAATGCTGCAGCTGAGAGAAGACTCTAATGTTAGAGATTTGGCAGCAGTTGCATTTGAAAAGTGATAAACCCATTATGTGCTTGGAATATATCCCCCCATCTGCTGACAAAGTAAAATTATAAAAAAACATTGGACTGAAATAAAACGTTTTTAATAACCAGTTTTCTTTCCCCCAACAATAAAATAAACACAATTTAACAAATAAAATGTACAACAGTTTACACAAGACAATTTTTACAGTTTCATGGGAGATTTTGAAATTTTCTCAGTGGATTTTCTCAGGTATTTCAGGCAGGTGTTTGTGCTATCTGTAAGGCTCACTTGCTATAACGAATTTCATTTTGTGGGAACCTACTTAACTCACCCTGCTTAGTTAAATTATTTAGCAAATTAATTCTACTTTTTCTCTAACTCTTTGCTGCATCTGTGCTCCATAGCTGAGGAACAGAAATTGCAATACTGTGAGAGCTGTATGATTCATAAGAGTTTAAAAGGCAGTTACAAAACACAGAAAATACATGGTATTTTCAGACTTCTCATTAGGGCATGATGCTCTATTTTCATTTTTGTCCTTTGATAAGCATCCTGTCCTTAGATCAGAAACCTCTTGGAACTTGCTGAGGATTCTCTCCTTTCCTCTTCTCCCTTCCTCTGCCCAGATCATAGGTCTGGCTGCAAACCTGTGCTGTGGCCACTGAACTCCCCAATGCGTTATAACCTTCAATTAATTTTGAATTATCAGAAATTTCACAAGCTAAGGACACATCTCTGGGTCTAAGCACGGTCCTCAAAAAGCCAGGAATTTTTCTGACTATGACTGGTATGCAGGAGCCACTTCTTCACCTGATCTCCAGACCTTATTCTCGCTTGCTCACCTTCTACAGAGGGCTACTGAACTCTTTGAATACCTTCCACAGGATTTTGGTGAATTTAGCACTTATTCTGCAGCCCTCATCTTGTGGTTTGAATTTGCTATATCCTGTGTAAGGGATTCTTTGTTGCAGGCACCTTTGATTCAAATCAGGATACAGTAAAATGCAAATCCATTTATTCACTTACAACATGCAAACAGAAATCACAGTTTGGGACCACAGGAGAGAAAATCCTGCTGAAACTACTGTCGCCAAGATCCAACCAGAAAACCCCTCTCCCTGTATTTACCTGACTGGAAGTAGATACTTGGTGTACGACTTTGTACACAGCTGGTGGCTCAGGTTGCCTTTCCCCAGGACAGCCCATTCTCAGCAGGACACGCCAGGTTTTTAGCTCCTCCCACTCCTGAGGTCCTTTGTGTTTCTCCTCTCTTTCACCTTCCCCCTTTCTACACATTATGCACTTCAACACTGTTCTGGGTATGGCGGTAACACAGCTCTGAGAGATGATGGCAGGACAGTGTGACTAAGGTATAATATATCACAAGAACTCATCTAATCAAGAATGAAGACAAAAAAAGAGGGAGAAGGTATCCCTTTCTACTTCCTGATTCACTTTACCTGACAGGTAGGAGAAGAAGCCATACCTGCAGGGCAGGGAAAGTCCAAATTTGTCAGGATCAAATGGAAAGGAGGGACTGGATGATCAACACTGGTTTATAATGCATTAACTTCTATAGATATGAGGTATTTCCTTCTGAGCCAGTCACCCCTCACCCCAGGCTATATTTGCTACAGGTGGAGAGAAATAAGTATGTATTACCACAGAAAGATTTCTCTCATTAGGCTTCTTCAACACGTGAGTCAGGTATCTCAGCAGTCCAAAAGGCTCCCTCTCCACAAGTGCCTGTTACATATTTCCATTTGCAATAAGAGTAGCCTTTGGTGGCCTGTACAGATTTGGATATCTGATCTTGAACAACTGAAGCGTTGGGTGAAAAATATCCTGGAATTAGTGGGTGCCTTTCCATGCAGACCAGGTCTCAGCCTACGGATTTGAAACCCACCTGTGTGTTGGCAAGCAGCTCAAAGACATGAACTCACCTCAGTGAGAATCAGTTCATCTGGGGACACACCAGACAGGAATCAGCAAGCTTTGAGTTTCAGTCTTCAGGAGGCGTTTTTACAAGGTGGTACACTTCAAATGCTACTGATTATATGATTTGATTCAGGGGGTTCACACAAGACTTTTATTAGAAATTCAGACTTCAGCCTAGTTGTCTTCTCTGCTGGAAGACACAGAGAAAACTATGATAAATTAAGTGTCAAGTGATATACAGATAAATGTTGCCATGAAGCGTGTTCCTCTGGAATTTAACCAGGCTTATAAGCCAGTGTAGCACTGTAAACTAGATTTAGTAGTGGTAAAGTAAATTCAAAATGTCTCTCTTTTGTATCTAAATACCTGTCAGTCTTCTTTTGCATAAGATCCGTGTAATGATAATTTTTTTAAACATATGAAACAAGTTTAAATTTTCAAGAAATGTCTTCTTACAACTATTTTGTAAGTCAGTGTAATTTCCTACCATAAATAGCACTGAGCTTTAGTGTCTTGTGTAATAAGTGTCTTGAGTCCCTTTAGCCTTCCCATTCTCAGTTACACATTGATTTTTACTGTAGTGGATAGATAAGGAAAAGTGAACTTGTTTGTGAAATCAAGGAATGAATCTGGTCTTTCCTTAATTCAGATATGGTCTTTCTGAGAAGCATTTAGCCTAACATTTCCAAGTGTCACTTTCTACTTATCAGCTGGAACCGGCATGAAGGTGGCCTCTCCAGATCCACTTCACAGTTACAGTGACTGGTTTCTGAAAATAGAGAGTTCAGCCAGGTGATTCACTCAGCCTGTTATGACAGCTGAATTCTTATTTTCTTCCCTGATTTCACAGCAGTCTCCCTAGATAAGGCTTTGAAGGACAGAGCTAATAGGGTGCTTGTCAGCAACATGGCTTCACTTGTTAGGAAGCTGGGGGCTCTCGTGCTACTCAGATGATGGTGGTGCTGCTCCCTATTTCTTCCATCTGGGTATTCCTACTTCAGGGAAGAGAATGTTGAACAGCAGTGATTGGTATGATTTCCTCAGGCCAACTTGATGCCTTTCCTTTGAGAAAAGGGCAATACGGTGCTTTTATCAAAGCCTTGGAAAGTCATGCCAAAGGAGGAGTTGTCCATTCCTATCCCATGGGAAAACAGGATTGTTGAAGCACCTTGCTATGTGCTTGCAGTTCTGCATGATTTTTCTGTCTCGTATGACCTGGTTGCTGCTCACTGTCGGCACATCTAGCCTTACCAGGAAAAGTCTTTTGAAAATCAGAAACATATAAACTATCCACCTGCTGCCTGACAATCCTAGTTTGCTGACTTTAGAGTTCGCTCCTCTTAATTGTCCATCACCCTGAAAACAATTTTAAAAAATCCTTAAAAAAAGCTTCATGAAATTTTTTCAGTATTTGATAACCCCTGCACTTCTGCGATCAAATCACTGAGACTGCACAGAGTTTTTCAAGGTAACTGCCAATCACTAAAGTAGATTTAGTGGTCTTACGACTTTTTAAGTGAACTTGGCTTAAAAAAGTGGCCTACATTTGTGCCATGTAAACTTACCCGTTTAATAAATTTTTTATGCGAAAAACATCTTTGCCTCTGTGGGTGTATAACAAACAAAAATAGAGGCCATCAGCTGGAGTGTTTTCAATAGTATATGTGGCTTGTCAAATCTAGAAAACTTACTGAAGTAGAAAATAATTACAATAAATATAATACAAAAATAAGATTGCACAAAACGTGCAAATACAAAGAAAGGTAGAATTTCAAATGAGCTTGAGGTTAAAAGTTGTTTTACCAAAAATGTGGTTTTGAGCTGAAATTGGCTGTTGTCATTGGTTGAATACTGTCAGGGAATACAGAAAGGTGAGGATCCTGTGTTTGATACACTTTGCACATTTAGATGTAGTTTACACTTACCAACTTAGACCTAAGTGATTGAAGAATTCTTTTCAAAGAACACAAATGGATAAGTGGTGGATGGTAAAAAATAACTGCTAATGAAACCTGGGGGTTTTTCTGTTGTTGTTCTAAACCTTATTTAGCTGTTGTCTGTACATAAAGGTATTTCTATAAAAACACCCTTAAGTTCCTGAGTCTTCTCAGAAATTACTTTACATGTAAAAATTACTTTTTCTTTTACAATGTTTTTCCATGCTTAGAGAAGATCTACTTTATCACAGAAAATAGTACTTACTACACTTATTACCACACTATGTTGAACTCATTATTTACAGTTGTATGAGATGCATTTCAAAATCCAAGTTTTTCATAAAATCTCCTCTGTCCAAATGTCAAAAGGCATTGAGATCAATATTAGACTGAAAAATTTAAGGTGAAGCATTCTAAAGTTCACTGAGAAGAGAGTGTTAGGCAAGAGCAACCACAATACCTCCTAAACCAGTCTTGCAAATGAGTTATTCTAGGCTGCAAAAGGATTGTGTGCATTTGCTAATTATCTTCTGTTGCCAACTGTGTGTCACTCTGGACAAGCCCAGAACATATGCCAAAGCTCTGCAGTCAGTATACATCGTCATTGGCACTTAGAATACTCATTAACCTGGAAGATATATTCTGTTTTTTGGAATAAAAATTCTTCTGTCTAAAATGTTGCTGTATATTTATCTGTTGTGACATTTATATGATTGCCTTTTATAACTTCATGGTTTTCTCCCCAGTAATATATTTTCCAGTCAACCGCTATGTACCTTCCTGTGAGTCTTATTAAAGAGCTAGGCCAGCTACCTGCCTGTAAATCCGTGGAAGCTGTTTTGTATCATTTACTGCAAT
This sequence comes from Fringilla coelebs, assembly GCF_963513975.1. Classification (NCBI taxonomy): domain Eukaryota; kingdom Metazoa; phylum Chordata; class Aves; order Passeriformes; family Fringillidae; genus Fringilla; species Fringilla coelebs. The sequence goes on from NC_140029.1 coordinate 67,512,595, forward strand.
GCATGGTTGAAATGTCAGCCTGTACCAAACACACATACCTACCTTAGTCCAACAAGGTCCAGCTGCAAATGAAGGTTTAGGTGGACTGTAGGTGTTGTCCCTCTCCTGCCCCTGTCAGCTCCAGGAAGTGTCCAGTGCACAAAGAACACACTTTTTAATACGAAATGTCCCCATCGTGCGCTCACAATTGCTGTTCTCTTCTGCCTTGAGTGAGAACACCCTCAGAGGAGAGGTCTGAAGCCCAGGCTCCTCTTCCCCTACTTTCTCATGCTATTGGCTTGATATGTATGGGATTAATAACCAGATAAAACTGAAGGAGCAGAGAGGCTGGCAGTAGTGATGGGATTTAACTCAGGACCCTCTTGCCTCACCCCCTGTGCACCAGGGCCATTGGTGCCGCACCTGGGCAGGGAGCAGCTGATGCCTCTCACATCAGCAGCAGAACTGGGGGATGACTTCAGACAGCCCAGCCCAGATCACAGCTCTGTGGCCCCCAGCCTGCCCTGGGCAGCACAGGAGCAGCCAAGCACCTCGCCTGGCCTGCGGCACTGCCGCTCCGGGGATGTGCCATGTGCTTCCACCGAAATATGGGGTGTGCAGGCTGAGAGGGTCATTTGGACCCTGAAACTGAGCATGTTTGGGATGCAAACATGAAATCAGTCCTTGTAACATATTTGTCATTGTTTTCAGGAATTCCAGCCCATCTGATATAGAAACAGTTTCATTAATCAGTCAAGCTAACTTACATCCATTGAAAAATTATCCACACCAGAGAAAGACGTTTTAAACTCCAGGACAAACTGAGCCCATTCTGCACACTGGCTGGTGGATTTTGGTTCTCTGAAACGAGCTGAGGACTCTCTGTAGAAATTCCTCTAGCTTGCAATGTTACACAAGGCAAATAAATTACCTGCGGAATTTTAAAGGTGGAATTACATTATTCTAGAAGTTCCCAGTGAAAATAGTACATGTGTTACATATCTCTCCATGAAAAATATAAATTAAATAATAGGGACTACTTAATTTATGTGTGCTCAAAGTTAAATTTTCAGCTAATCTAAAATGTCTCAAGGCAGTGTATTCTGTAATTTACCTCAAAGAGTTTAAAGGGTATGGATGGGGTATCTTTTGAGTTATTGATTTTTGCCTTTTTTTAAAAAAAAACCAATTAAACCTACAAAGTCCTAGCCAATATGTTAAAAGGGAAAATGAATCAAATTATGACAGTCTTCATTGTGACATTATCCTATAGAAAATACTTGCTTACAAGTAATTTATGGATAAACTAAAATAATGAGATTATTTACTATCACAATAATTTGTGAAAGATAGACTTGATAGTTTTGATGAGCTTTCAAATGTGTAAAAAGAATAACCATGATTTCATGAAAGACATCTAACTAATTCTGAGTACTCTTTTGATGAAGAATTAAGAGTCACTTCCATGTCAATATCTCAAAAAGGAGTTGTTTCCAGTGTCCAAAATGTGGTTGTTCACCATGGATGGACCATAAACCAAGTCAGCTGTTTGGCAGATTTTCACCTATGTAAATCCTTATGTAAACTAATTATATGGCCACAGCTTATAAACTTTATAAGAAAGCAATCACCAGACTTGTTTTTCTTATCAATTTCAGATATTGAAATTCAGTTACTGTAGATGTTGCAAAATTAATCACTAGGCTAGGGAGTCTATAAAGTGTACTGTACTGCATAGGCATATAAATGTCCAGTACTATTTTGCTGCTTAAAATACCAGCTTTAGTCCATGCATTTTTAGAGTTTGGAAGTAACACACACACACCCCCACATGCCCAACACACCCACACACCCCGAAGCCTAAATAAAACCAGTTTGCAGTAAAGCCCTGGAAAATTGTAAGCATAAACTTCAGCTTTAAGGATCCAAATGAAATATTCATATGTACTAAACATTGTGTATCAGGAGGTGGTTTTCTTGATGTTGTCATAAGTCAGCCCTTCGCTCCTTGTGTCTGCTTCAAATACTTTTATCCCTGGGAGCACGAGGCTTGCTTCATCCTGCTTGCTTGTCAGCAGGGCTGATGCACTGCATTATAAAAAGCATTCTCCACAACTGCTGCTCACAGGCAGCGCTTTTAGCCCTACACATACAACCTGCAAGGTTCTCTATCAACAAAATCATTATTTATGCAAAGCTTTCCCAGCAAATTGAGCCTAACTAGTCTTTTATTGGGGTAAATAAGCAGCAGCCTCTGTTTGATTATTGCCCATGTAGAGAAAGCAGCATTCTCCTCAACAGTGGTAGGATCTGGACGAGGAATACACCTTGCAGATCTTGCATCATTTCTCCTGGAAGGCAATGAGTTGCAGTTCAGTGCTTAACTGAGGATGAACTGGCAGAAAGGCAGCCAATAACTGTGCATTATCTACATCGTGGGCATGTTTTAGTTGCACAGTTGTATCCTTAAAGCTGCATCTCCCTCAGCTGAGAGACTCGTGGCATCTAACTGGCTTGGCCAGAGCTGCTTCACATTCCACAAGCAGCTCTCAGAGACTCCCTGGGATCAGTAGCTCAGATTTCTAGAGAGAAAAAAGGCAAGATTTACTGTGTGACAGAAATGGGCAGCTGAAGCATTGGAAAAGATTTGTGACATTTACTGGAGACCTGTGTATATTGTCTGTTTACTGTAAGAGGCCCTGAAATAGATGGTGTACACTAATGTAATTAGCACAAACCAACAAATAAAACAAAGGAATTTAAAGTTCTTGGCACTATTATTATTATTATTATTATTATTATTATTATTATTATTATTATTATTATTATCGTTTTCATTGTTGTTGTTGTTGTTGTTGCTGTGTCTTTTTATGAGTCTGACTTGTCTGGGTACCCCTACCTATGAATGCAATAGAGTGAGAGTGTTTTTTTATTCTTGTAACCCATGGCAAAATTTCTCATGTAAAGGTTTGCATGGGCACAAAAGCTTCTAATTTGTGACTAGATTGTATTTAACACCATGCTGAGAGACTTAATGAAAATAACAATATTAATTAAAATAATAGAATTATCCATTTTTTGTTTAATTGCAATGGTGCATTTTAAAACAATTTGTTGAATAAAATACAAAATTAGGGGTGACACTTGTATAATGATGGAATGGAGGTTGTGACATATCAATAAACTGTCTCACAGGACATTATCAACATACCAATCCTCTCCTCTCCCATATCTCCTACAGCTTCAAAACAATCAAGTGAGGTCACTGTACTTTCAAAAGCTGATTGACATAAATGGATACCTGCTAAAATGTATACTGTATTCTAATAAGGTTCTCAAATATTGGCTTTTGTTCATTTTGATGCTTATTTAAAGAACAAACCTTCTAAATTTAGACGAAATGACTAGGGTAACAAATTGAAATGTTGATTGCTATTCTGCTATCAAGAATTAGAAAACTTCTGAGAGTTTTTACTTCTGGGAGGAAAATATTTTGCTTACCATTGCTACCTTAACTTAGACACCCAAAATATAGATATCCATATGACCCCACTTACTTGCTGTAATCTTTGTAGGGTCCTCAGCACTTCCAAAAGGTAACTTATCCCCTCTGTTTTGTTATGCTGTGCAGGCAGTGTAGATCTCTAACTTTCAATGCCCAAAATAAGATTAAATTTATTCCATGTCATCAGTTACTGAGAGATATCCAAAATTCCTCTCATCAGATCTTTGCTCTCTGTAAAGTCTATTACATATGATTATTTCCTGCTCAAAAGGATCCTTAGTATCCCTTAAAGGCTTAGATTTTTGTTCTTTTTTACTTCCTCTGACCAAAGTAACTTTAGTGGCTTCTCTCATGATAGTCAAGAGAGTTGCAGAGGTCACTGTAACCTGTGAGGTTTTTTCCCTGGGACCCCAAGAAAAACAACCACCCAGAATTGCATACCTTTGACACATAATTAGCACATAAGTAGGAATTTCTCAAAAATAATTGCTCATAATGATGATGGGAATGCTTTGGAAAAAAGTTGCATTGGAATGAAAAACAATCACTGAATTCTTTGCATATTTTATTTTTCTTTTTGATTTCCAACTCACACACATCTGGCATATTTTACATCTTTGCAATAAAACATGGTTACAATAGCTTAAGGAATTTATATATCCAAAATATTTCACCATGATCTCAAGATGAAATGAACTTGTCTTCCAGATGTTCAATAGTCTCCCAATTCTAAGCTACAAACTCAAGATATTGCTTACAGACAGGTGATGAATAACTTAATCATTACGTTGATCCCCATGATTTCCGGACCTTATAAATACAAACAACAATGAAGAAGGAAATTCAGGGCTAAACTTACTAATACAAGGTGGATAACAAATAAGTAATCACATCAATAAATAATGATATGTTCCTGGTGCAAAGTGCCAATACAAAGAATCCATTATCTTTTTAAATAAATGACTGCAAGTGAGTGTAAATTCTGAGAAAATTACATTCCTGTTACATGCCTCATAGCCCTACCGACACAATATGTACATCTATGACAATACAGTCACCAAATATACAAAGAAGAAACATGAATTAAAGTGTATATACCCCTGGGTGTGTAATTTGATCAGTACAATGTGCAGAAAATTATTCTGATAGTTATCGTTACAGTATTGTAAAAGATGAAGTGCCTTAGTCTGAGTGGCTTCAGGTGAGATTTTCAGAAGAACTGAAAACAACCTCAGTCACCTCTGAAATGAAGCTAAGGCTGTCAAATAAACCAAGCTCCTCAGATTAAAAATAAGGGGAAAAAAAATCAGTGAGGGCTCTGTTGCCCATGATTTATATGCCAAATGTTAATAATCCAGAAGTATAGCACTTTGTCTGTATTGGGAATCATTAAGCATTACAAAGCATTAAATTGAACTTCCCTCTTTGCTCCCTTTCTGTCTAGTCTTTAAATTTAAAAGGGAGGAAATTAATTTCTATTGTATAAATATGGCAAATGATGGCTTTTTATCCAAATGTTTTGTGAGCAGAACTCCACTTAAGAGGGGTAAACTTTAGATTCAAAAAGTGAAAAATGTGTTGGTGAAAATGTCAGAATTACTGTTTGCTCCCAAATTCAACCCTTTAACACAAGCTGTACCCTTAGGCAGATCTCCAGTCTGATTTATGTGAATGCACCTGTTCCTTCAAGACATCAGGTTTAAAGTACATGCAAGTTGTAACTCCACAATAAAATTAAGAAACAGTTTTGTTCTTTATACAAGGTTTTACTTTTACAAAAGTATCCCTTTAAAGTTAAGATGTGCATCTGATGTACAAAGTATCAAACATATTTTTTTTAATCTCAGCTTGAAAAGAGGCTGGAGATGGGATGCATGTTAGGTTCAAAGCCTAAACATTGAAATAACTGGACACAAGGTTCCCCAGAATTTTCAAAAGTCTCTTGTGGCGCATCCTACTACCTTTTCTCAATAAACAAAGATATATGAAATAATTACCAAAACATTTCCTAATTCATATAATTTACATGATACAAGCTTGCTTTTCAGCAGCTGGTGTTCAGTTGTGAAAAAACACACAAAGTAAAATGGTTGCTGACTACAATGTACAGCTATTGCTGGGTGTAATGGAATGTACAACGGAGGTCAATGCAGACGTGGTTTTCCACCAGAGACTACACCTTTCTTTGCAGCACTTGTGCTCTCAGCTTTACCTGGGCTTTCAGTTCTTCACTGCACTTCAGTATCTGTTCTGATGTTCATAATGCCACCGGTTAAAATCTATATTAAAAGCTACGATGCTGCCAGAAGCCATGCCAGTAATCAGAGTTCTGAAAAAGATACCAAAGATGCTGATGTTAATTCTCTTTTGCCTTGTCGAGCTGTTGTGTTTTTTCATAGACAGAAAAAAGCTAAAAGGCACATTTTTCAACACTGTCTGAAGTTCTTAAGCTTGGCTGAAAATCAGAAATATATCTCAAATTTTGCAACTGGTTTTAAGGCATTTAATAGGCACTACTGCACTCTGATCAAATCTGACTATTCCTTTGTTTTTAAGTTAATGAAATTTTAGTCATATTTTGCTAGCTGAGTGTCTGGCTTACTAATTTCAATGAAATAAGACCTCACCTTAATGTTAAGTGCTTGCATGATGAGATTCAAGTATCAGAGTAAGTGTTGAATAAGATAAATTAACAGGAAAACAACTGAGTAATTATTTTTTACACATCCTGTTAATGACTCCATACCATATACACAAAGTTCATGGAGATGTATTTTTTCTGTAATTTTAGTATTTACATACAAATATGAATGTCAAATTCACCTCTGATCATGAGACAGATCCATAGCTCTTATGCCAGCATCACAGCCAGGGTAAATATAGAGCTGCTTGAAGTCACAGGCCTGCCATACTTCCACTACACCATTGTCTCCTCCTGTCACCAGGTTCTGCCCATCACTGCTCAGGAGGATGGCCTTCAGGAGAAAACAAAAAAATCCCAAGCACACTGTTAGCTTTTATAGAAATGGATCAATATTTTAAAAGCTGAATTGACTTAAAAGCATTCCTTATGTTCTGCCCACTTTAAATTTGAAGCAAAATGCTTTCTCTCCTCTTTTGCCCTTGTCCAAAAATAAACCAACACATTTTGTATCATCAAATTTTAAAAACAATTGTGTGGTATTAAACATGATAGATAACAAAAAAGCTCCTTGACTGAATCTGCCAATACTTAAGTTCAGCACACCAGAATTTGTTCTACAATACTCAGTGCTATCACTACAACCTAAAGCAGAGCAGCAATCTGCATTCCTAATGCTGCTTCAAGTGCTTGTGACAGAGCAGAGCCCCGAAGGCATGAATTCATGTCTTGGCTAATAAATGAAGAATGAGGACTTTTCAGAGCATTTTGTTTCAAAGACATATTTCGCATTGAAATTTAATGCCAAACGAAAATTCTGGGAATATTGTGGGCTCATAAACTATTTGTTCTTATTTATTCTAGAAAAGCTTAAGTGCATTTTGATATTTGGAGATGGTGATGAAAGGATATGTGTTTGAATCGCTTAACCAGGAGGCAGCAATTTTATATATATGACTTCCTCTAAACCGTACAGCAAAAAAATTCAATTTATTTTAATAAATAAAGGCAACACACAACAAATGTTTGTTTGCATTTAGATTTACCCTGGTTGAATCATTGATCTCCATCTGAGCTAAGAGTTTGCCATTAATGCTGAAATTGCTGAACCGTCCTCGTTCATAGTAGATGATGCAGTGACCTTCACTGGATACTGAAATTAAGCGAGGGTACAGGCAGTTTTCTGTTCCTTCCAGGGCTCTCAGCAAGTCTCCAGTAATTGTGTGTACTAGGCAAGGACCTTCTGTATATGGAAACATATTTATAACATATCATACGTTTGCTGTTTATACAAACGATGTAGGCTGTGCACAAAAATGATGCATAATACACATTTATATCACATTAGTGCAGCATAGATACAAGAAGCTGCAATGTTTACTTAAAGACTTTAACATACACAAAAGAAAAGGAAATACAAGAGCTAGCATGTTAAGAAAATAAATGCAATATGCCCAGAAGTGTATTATTTACTTAGACTGGTAGGAGTTTTTCTTGATCTGTCTTCTAAAACATTCTTTCCTCTTCCCAAGCATTCAGAAGCTTCACTCTTAGTGATTTTCTCCAACAACATGAACTCTCTTTAGCCTGCCCATTCACATTAAACAGATGTGGCCCTATCAGTGACTAGTGGGAGCAACTCCCATAGGGCATGTAATCATATTACTGCATATTTCTCCTACAGACAATGGCAGTTCCTGTAGATCCTCTCCCCCAATAAACATTGGTTATGCATAGATTTCAGTCCTGATTTGTTTCAGCAATGGGAGTCATGTGAAAGCGAACAGAGTCACAATGATACTTGGAGTATAAGAGATTTTAGGAGATCACACTATAACTCTGTCTGCTCCAGAGAGATTTTAATATGGGATTTTGATGTCTTTTTATTACACTCATGAAAGAAACAAACAGCTATGAAATCTACAATGTACATTTTAGGATGCAAAACTAAGCTTATTTGCGTTTCAAGAACAATGAGAAAAGTTTGTTTTGAAAGTGAGATCTGTATTCCTACAAAGAAAAAGGGTCTCTTCTCTGATAAGTGTGATGAGTCACAGGAAATTCTAAATGTTTTCTTTTATGAATCACAGGATAATCCTGGACTGCACAGAAATCTCTTCCTTATACAACTGGTTCATGACCCTGAAGGTAAATTCATATTGGCAGACTCAGCCACCTCATGTTGAGTCCTTCTAACTTTGAAATTCACACAGCAGCTGGGTTTGCCCAGGTAGAATGAATCAGCATCAGCACATTTATCTGTGAACTCTCTGATGCAGGCTTTCATCTGTGTTTGCATAAGGTATTATGCAGAGGAACACCAAGTTTGGCTGCATCCATGGGATACCACTGCAATGGAAATAATTTATTTTCTCAAATAGTTGAATTTCAGCTTTGGAAATACTGAAGTGCCAGAATATTACAAAAAGTGATGCCTTCACCTTTAGAAAAATTACCTTGTTAGATTTTTCAAAAGAAAATACCTTCATAGCTGAATGGTCATGGGCACAAAAAGGCACATCTGATTTAGGATGCCGCTGTAAGGACATACAGATTGTTTTTCGGGTTTGTTGGGTAAGAACGTGGAAGCATCAACCTGATTCACAAGATTTTCCACAGAGGAGTCCTAAATGTGCTGTTTTCCTGCTTCAGTAGGTTCTCAAGTGCTGCATGGGTCAACATAGTAACACAGCCAGTTCCAGGGGAACAGCTGCCCACCAGGAAGCACAGGCTGAGCTCACACTGGATGGCAGGAAAATGCAATACTGCCATGAGATGCCATCTAAGAAGGGACTGAAACTAACAGATCAGAAGAAAAAGCTTTTAAAAAGGCATATCTTGGAAAGTAGCAATTAAAAAAAATATCTCTCTGCACTTTTATATGGTCTAAACTTTCAAAAGGAAGAATATGGGAAGACTACTTCAAGAGACAGAATGGGCCTCCATTTCTCTTGATCAATTATAAACATATTCTGCATTTTATTTAAAAATCTTTAGTTCTCCATCAGCTTTTACCTCTAAATATGTGAAAGTTGCCAAAGCAGCAAATAGTTAATGAATCAGAAGATAACTGAGTACAGATTCCATCTATATTAGCAAGAGGCAATTTGCAAAAAGATAGTTGGAAAGGGTGGACTGTTATGGCAGCCAGAGTGTATGAAGCTGCCTTAAAGGGTAAGAAATAGCAGTGCATCAAGAAAAAAGACTTAGCTCCAGCGTCACTGTACATTCTTTTCACAAATGTCTTGACTTTGCCTATGACTATTATGTAGTATGCCATTAAAAGAGTTAATGACCCATTAGGGTTTCCTGTTAAAAATGGCTTTACTCAAAAGTTTCGCACTCGGCTTTAAAAATAAATGTTGAGCTTCAAGACAGTATAAAAAGCAATAACCCAGGAGCTCAGCTGTGAGCAAAACCTGGCAGAGCAAGCATCACATCCTTCTTACCCTCAGAAGCAGCAAATTCAAAAATGAGTACAAAGTTATCCATGGGGATGACTAAAACAGGCATCGCTATAGAGATAACAAGTCACTGGATTTGGATGTAAGAGTAGAGTGGAAATGAGATAGGAAGACATATAAGGAAAAAGGAAAAACGACGGTGATGAAAAGAAAGAAAATAAGAATAGAAACAATGAAGCACAAAAGAAACTAAGAGAAAAGGGGGAGAGGGAGAGCCAAATAGGAAAGGAGAAGAGAAAAGGACATGTAGTTTGACAAGTTAAGAAGCTGAATGAGAGAGGGAAGTGGGGTAAGAAAAGTGGCCATGGAATTAAGAAGAAGTGGGAGAAGCAGTGAAATGGAATAAATTAAGGAGAAACAGAGTAAAGAAGGATGAAGCAAACATTCATTGAGGCTGGTGCTTTATTTACATTGATTACTGGTCATACAGGATATTGCTGCTGGCTTGGAGAAGTATTTTGAGCACTTGTGTTAGCAATTGTTGTGTGCTCTGGATTCCATAGACAAATAACAGGGAGAACCTGAAACTGCTCATTATTTAGCAAACATCTCAAAAAGCCCTACTGGACAGAATGCTGCACAGTTCCAAAGCAAACTGATCCTGCTTCCATGGAGAGTGAGGTCAGTCCTATAAATTACCTCTCAGTTAAGATCCAGGTGGAGAATTTTGAGCTGGCCCTTCCTGAAATACATGTCTCTAGCAACAGGTTTCTTCAAAATTACTAGATGTCATTAGAATTATTGTACATATTTTTATAAAATACACTTCCAGATCTCGGCAGAATAGCTGCATAAACTGACAGTTGGAAGGAATGATCAACTTAATTTGTGTCTAAACTTGTAAGGGCAGATAGTAAATAATATTCAGAGAAACGTGCTTCAGATTGTCCTAGAATTACAACATGTCTTAGGAATAATTAAAGCATATGTATCTTGAGGGAAGTCTGAGAAATACCACTGAGAAAGAGTCTAAAAATGTTAAGACTTAAATCATAAAAGCGTTTCTGACCTTTAGCACCACTGATAACAAGTCCCAGCTCTGCACAGACCGACACGCAGACAACTTCATGGTCATGACCAGTTAGAACGGCGCGAGGAGCTGGATAATCACCTGTTAAAAAAAAAATAGAAAGTGAGAAAAAAAAGAAAAAGAAAACAAGGGAATGCCAAATCTGACATATTTTATCAACAATTTTTCTGTAATTTGCTTTAAATCATTAACCATGAAAGAGGTGCAGTGTGATTAAATATCTCTTACTTAGGATACTGAGCCAAATATATTCAGATATCACAAAGCTTCAAAACCACAACTTACCAATACATTAATGAATTAAATAAAAGAACACAAAGAGTGGTGCTATTGAAAGCAGCTGTAATGTAAAGGCCTGCTATTGAGCATATATGTCTCCAGACTTAAGCTATGAACCTAAAGAATTTAGGTTGTTCCTTTAATAGTGATCCATGAAACAAAAAAAAATTGTTTCATGAAACTGGGTGTAGGAAAAGAAGAGAATAACAACGCTGTACTAGAAACATACTACTGCTGCATAGGTAATATTGTTTCAGAGACACATGGAATTGTCACAAGTTAAAATATGCCTAAAAATGGCTACTGGTACACATCATTATATATTTCTTTATTTATAGATATTATAAATATATATTCAGGACTGAATATACATTTTATTTTGGTTTCAAACAAGTGTGCATTTATGGAGTATTTACATGACAAACAGCAACATTTCTATTGTTTCTAATACAAACAGATGCTGACAACCTAATTGGTTAGTATTTGATATTGCTCTGCCAGGCTAAGAAAGTAAATTGGCAAAAAAGAATTAGCAACTTGCTAGATAACACAGAGTTCACATCATTATATTTGCATTGTACAAATGAAACACAGGGAATTGGGATATTCGAAAGGACTGGAGCTCTGCAAGTGTAGTTCACATACTAAAAGAAAGTAGGGAAGTACAGATAAATTACTGTAACATTAATTCTGTATAAAGTAACAAAATGGTTAATCCACGCTTTTCTCAGCAAGAATTAGAAGCAAAAATCTCATTAATACCAGTTACCTTTAATATCAGTGTTGGACTGGAAGTCTTATCTGGTTTTGCTGGGATGAGTGGTACAGTTGGTAAAGATAGCTATGTTAAAGCAGGCTCCATTTACTTTTTTCAACATATTTTTCATAATGTTTTGATTTAAACCAGTTTTATATGCAACTGACTATGGACAGCATGGATGGCACAGAAGCTGGGTCAATAAGAAATCTTAATTTATTTTTCCATAGAGAGATATGTACTATGAGCTACATGTAAGAATTTTGGAAACCAGAGTTTGGAAAATCAGTTTGGAAATCAGCTTTCAGTTAGGAAACAATTCAGTTTTGGACACAATAGTACAGAGTGTGCCAGTCTAACAAGTTTTTCCAATATACAGACACATTAAAAATTTCTTAACCTCTACTGCAAACAGCTACCTCAATAAATCCTAGTTTCCAAAACTTTAAACTATATTGCAAGAAAAAAAATCTTTTTTGTCTGGAAACTGAAGATGTGAACTGAAAACTGAGATTTACTGCTAGGGAAGGATGAGTGTCACAAGTAAAAGAAAGATTATTTGAGTAATTCATCAAAGATATTTTGATTTTTATAATTTCCCCATCAACATTTCTTTGAGCACTCCATCTCCTTTCAAGGGTTTCTTTTCTCCAAGTGCATAACATAAAAACAACCAAACAAAAAAGAGGGCAATTAATTAAGTTTAAAGTTCTCCACTTTTTTTTTCTTCTGTGTGTCCTCCTGGAAAAGAGGATTATGCTCAATGGCCATCTTGGCTCAAGCTATGATTATAGAGGTATCATCAGACTGCATCAAACTGGATGCAGCCATTATTAAATGGCTGAAATTTTTGAAGGAAAAGAAATAATGCAATTTTCAAAAGGACATTTTCCTCAGTGTTTCCTAGGAAAGTTCTATAAGATCAAGGAACTGTAAAATTCCAGAATACACAAAAAACCCCCATATTTCATTGACTTCTTGATTTATAAAGGAAAATGCTTATAGGAAGCAACTTCCCTAAAACATAGATCTATGAATCTTATTTTGTCCTGTTTTTCAGTAAATACAAATTAATAATGGAATACCAATATTAGGAGTAAATGTCCAGCAGTAACTGAAAATGGGAATTTTTTTCCCTTCTGGCTCAAAGAAAAAATTATTCACTGATATTTTCTACAGAAAAAGCTGTGGCATGAACCCCAGTCATATTACATTTTATTGCAAAGGAAAAAAGCTGTGAACTCCAAGAATCATTCAAAATCTAGCAAAATATTCTGTCTCTGTCACATCACCACTGATAGATGCAGCCAGAGGTCAAAGGCTGCAGCTCTAAGGGAATTGCAGGTGAAAATGTCCAACCTAAGAACTGAGATACCATCACTGTAAACTCCCTGTGATTTCCCCAAAGGTGCACCTTTGAACTGAATTACTAGAGGGCAGTAGGAAAAAAAAAATATGCTGTATTTCCAAACAAGTAAGTTTTTCTAGAAAGTCTAAAATAACACACATATTTCTTTCCTGCTGAAAAATATAATGCTTAATATTATTGTAAGGTTCTTCAGGAACAGATGGTACTCCTGCATAACAAAGAAAAAAAGAAGAGGGAAAGACAAAAGACTGTTACTATTTCTCTCATATTGCCCTTTTCTAGGACTTGTGCACTGATTTCTATGGGGACACATCTAGGAGGCTTCTGTATAAAGAAACATGAGAGCACATGGCAAATTAAACTTCCATTTCATCTCTCACTTTGACAAAGGCTATACCTGAATTAATTGCTGAAAAGGAATTTACTTTGCTATTGGCTTTACTGCCAGGACTTTTCAGGTGCTCATCAGAAAACAAAATTTTAGAAAATACAGTGGCTTTCATGGAAGTAAAAATGTAAGAGCCATCTCAAATTTCTACTGTCAGAAAAAAGCATCTTAGAGTTTGATTAAAAGATAATGCTACAACCAATAAATATGAATATCTCAGAAAACGGTCAATGACAATGCCCACAACACAAGTGAGCAATGAGTGTAAAAGAAAGACTGCTGACAGGAAAATATTAATATATTCAAAATATTCCCAGCTCTGGGAAGCAGGGCTGGTTTATTTGATGAGGAGTATTGTATATAGCTACAAACAGTTCACCCAGGTGAGAGGGCTTTCAGGTACCTTGCACAAATCCAGAAGGTAAAATACAGTGGAGCACAGGAAATTATGGATTTGTAGCATCTCTTCTTATCTCTTTCACTAAATTGCTTTGGGATCTTGGGCAAGTTGCAGAATCACCCTGCACAATTACCATGGAGCATGCTGTGTAGCATGGACACAGACGTGTTGATAAAATACGAAAGATAACTGCATTATCTCAGGTGGATTATTGACTCTTTTACCTTTACACAGCAGCCTTGGAAGAGAGATGTCTTTGGCATGGAGTCAGTAAAAATTACAAACTAGTTTTCAAAGAGCTTCTGCTCTGGCAGAGCAGTGCCAAGATATTAAATTTTTTTTTTATTTCAAAAATTAATACTAATAATACAAACTTACAAGTACCATAATAACTCCTTAAACAGACAAAGCAGATAGCACGTGTGCCCATGCTAGTGCAGTGCCTTCAGACAGCCACCCAGTCCTCTTGGTGCACAGCACACTGGTGACTATTTTTAAACTGCTGCCATTTCAAGGCTAAGCTAGGGCATATTAAAATGTGATAGTGAAAGGTATATAATAAAATAATAAAAGGGATATAAAACAACAAATGAAAGTTCTGAGATCAGAATAACTACTCTTTCAAGACACAAACCTGCAGAACCCTTAATGTTCACAACTTCAAATTGTTTCAAAATTACGTTATGCAAAAGGAACACCTAAAGATATACTTCATGACAGACACAAAAAAATGTATATTGACTTGACAAAGATACTTTATGGTGAAGTTTACCCTCCCTTTCAGATATATACTGAATACACTCACTGGGACAGGATGAAATCTTAGCAGCTATGAAGATTATGTTATAATACTAAACAAACTCATCTTATGGCTGATAGAGCATTTTTCAATGGTCAGCACAGTTGCTGTTAGAAGAAGTGGGGTTAACTCCCACACCTCTTGTGACCATCCTCTTGGAAGCTACAATAGGTAATGAGAAATGTCAAGTCCCAAGATCAATGAAATTTCAGGCTCTAGGGAAAAAACAGGAACAGCATTGATCCCTTTAAAGAACACCAGTCAGAGGGTGAATGTAATATATTGCATGGAGAGGCTCAAGAGGATAAGCGGCCAGGTCCAACATACTTACCTGACAAAAAATTCAATCAGCCTTTAGCACAAGCTGCCTACCCTTCCTTTCTTTCATGCAGGAGTCTGATTCCAATTAAAGTGTGCAAATTAATTTTTATCACTTCCAAATTACTTTCTGAATTTGTGTCTGTTTCAGATGAAAGCATCTGTCCCTCACTTTTCTGCAATTCTATAATCCACTTTGGTATATCTGTTCAAAGACTCTGAGATAGTTCTCATTTTCAAAATCACTTGTTTGAAAGAGACATTCAATAAAGTAATCATAAAATATAAAAATAAAACAGTTATAATGATACATGTTGAACTCCGGGGCATATCATATACTTTCTTTGCTCCTTTTTTGTGATGACTAATATAGTTGCCATGTGAAAAGAAATTTGTATACAAATTAGCACTCAGCTAAAACAAATCTCTATATATCATAAGAAAAATCAAAACACAAATTGTCAAACTCTATCCCAATAATTCTTCTATTCAGTCTCTGAGAACTGCAAAGATTTACATTTCCCATATCACTTCAAACAATTAAAATAAGCAAACAATGTCCTTTGCATGTGCTGGGTCTTACTAAGAGAAAACAGATACCTTTCACTGCTCTTGCATCTGCAGCAGGTTTATACAATCTCCTCATCAACTTAATAATGTACAGATTCAAATTAGCTATTTCAGATGGGCAATTTTGGCTCAGAAAGTAGATATCTGACCCTGGCAAGAGGACTAAGCTTCATTTGGTTCAGTGTTTTTCCAGTAAGTGGTATTTAAGAAACAAAGTGAAGTTCAAATGTACATAAACCCTGCATTCAGCAGCCCTTCAGCCTGCAGGAAATCCTGCCACATCTCTTGCTTTCCAGAATCATTCCCAAACATCAGCCTCCAGTCTAGTCTTTACAGGACCTCCAACATCACCACCCCTGGAGCTTAGCAATGGCATGGCCATGAGACCAATGTTGAACTAGAGAAAGTACAAATAGGGACAAGATTTGCCCTGCATGCTGTTGTTGCAGGTATGCAGCACATTGCTCCTGATCTCTTGATTAATTTCTATATCAGATCATCATGATGTGTAACATGCATAAATATAAGCATAGTAAAGGATTTTGCTTTCTACCAGATCTAGAGGTTCTCAGGGGCCCATCCTAAGACAACTTACAGCTGATAGTCAGCACATACCTGTCAACATGGGGATGAGGGCCTCAATTCCCCCGTCTCTAGAGGTCAAGAATGTAGTCTCCTACTTCCTGCACAAGTACTCTAACCTGGAGATTTCCTTCAAGCGTTTTCAGAAAGTTACTGTTTGGAAAGCATTGCATTTAAAACCTGGCAACACTTCACTCTTCTCACAGTGATTATGAGAGGTGTCAAGAAATTGCACCAAGTGCAAATTAAACCAGAAACTAATTTTTGACACTTACTGTAGAATAAAAAAGATAACTTGATAAACATATTGATTGGAAAAATGATTTTAAAATTATAAAATGAAGATTACCATGCTCTCACAGGCAAGCTTTCAACTACTGAGCTAAATCAATCACTTGCATCTTTTCTCAATTCTCCTCTTTCAACAAGAGCTAGTTCTGTGTTTCCCACAGACCCATCTGAGGTGACCCACGGAGCATATGCCTGTTCAGGAATTTCAGCAGAAGGTTCTACATAAGTCTGACAGGTTAGGTTGTTGACATACTTGTTATTTAGTAAAGATTACATCTACTTCATGGATTCTGTAATAAGAATTTTAGCAGAATCCGTAAGAAATTTGATCTGACAATCTTTAGCCTGAGAGTATTTCACAATAAATTGTGATTTCTATGTTTTTGAATGGAATGGTATCTATATTTTTCTATTCAAATGTCAAACCACACAAACTGCTTAGGATTGGAGGTCTGCTTTTTCCCCCCTTTAAGATTTTCTGAAACAAAGTTCCTTTCAGTAACTGGATGTATTGAAGCTAAAATTGATAATGAACTGTCTTTCAGCTTAGATAATAATAAAGTCAAACATCTAAGCCAGGTAATTATTATACCTGACATTTTTCTTTGAGTTCTTTACCTTCTTATATCCTCTGGTATAAAGCACCTTATCTGTATCTCCAGACAACAGCTTTTAAAAAAACACAATATCCCTTTTTTTCCCCTCTGAAAATATCATCTACATCTTTCTGGAAATTAATTCTAAAGATGTTAAGTAATTGGATTTGATCTACATTGATCATATCACTTTCATTTTTCCTACAAGGAAACCTTCTAACAGCTCTACTATATACTACTAATCTACTATAGAAGAGTAGATTAGGAAATATTTCTTTATTACTTCGGTGGCTTTAACTATGTAAAACTTCAAACATATTTTCATAAGGAATGTTGAGAATGCTTCACTCTTGGAAATTAGTTCAAAGGGAATCAGTCATATGACAGTCATCATGTCTGCTCATGGTAGCAAGCAGAAACTATTAGTCATTACTTCAGCAGAAACAGTAATTTTAGAAGTTTTTAAAGGCCCTGTGTTTTTGTGATCTATCCCCATTAATGTATGTGCATGAAAAGTCAAAGTAGCTGTTAATAATGATAGGCTTCCAGCACATGTAGTTCTGGTTACAGTACAGTACTAGTATATAATTAGCATATCCATGGTAGCTTCAATCCAATGAATAGAGATAGAAATGATAGAAGTGCCATCACTCTTCCTCAACATGAGTCTTCAACGTCTTCAACATGAATATTAAAAAATCTTATCAATGTATTTCAAAGCTACCACAATGGTCTAGGGCACTTAATCTCCCTGAGTTCTGTTACCTGTGCCTGTAAAATTTCATTTGACTGGATGTGGCTATCTGCAGCACAGTCTCCTGTTAATGTGACCATAAGGCCATTTCTTCAGCAAAACAGCACCTTATCCATGCAGAGGCAGAGACAGAGAGCAAGTCATACACGTAATTTTTGTTTTCATTTATTTCTGTCAGCCAGGTCATATCCTTCCTCTCCTTTCATGAAATTAAAGACCTTCAAAGCAGACAATTCCAAAGTTATACAGCTAAGATATGAAATCTGAGATACAAAAAGTAGCACTTCAGAGCATTCAGATATATAAGTGATGACAGAATAATACCAGAACTAAAATAATTCTAACTGGAAAAGAATTGAAGCAGTTTGTATCAGCCAGAAAGGAAATGCTAATTGCAAGGCTGTCCAAGCCCTTTACAATTAAGGGAGCTAAGGAGAAAGTCTTACATTTTTTTCTTTAATGAGAGTAGAAAGCTCTTTTTATTTTTCTCTTATCATAGAAATGACTAATACTTTATATGAATCACACAGGCATTCAAAGAAGAAAAATGCCATCTACCTAAACAAACTGCTAAAAAATGAAAATCCTTGTCAGACTGAATTTATCCATATTGGAGAATTACATACTAAAAAAGTCATGGAATATAGGCAAAAATGAAAAAAAATTTGCTATTGGAACACAATTTTCTTCTTTCACCTCTATTTTCTCTATTATAGAAGCAAAAAAATCTGGTGAGAAAACAAGGCTTTTATCTGTCTCCCTTCTACTCTGCTTACACACAAACGGGGAAAAAAAATCAAAATTCAGTAAAAAGTTTCTTACTGCAAAATTACCAAAATATTTACTTTGAAACACATAAACCACTTTTCTACCAGACGTTCAGCTGAAGAAATATTTTCACTTAGAGGTCTGTAACTGACAGTGCTGCCTCCAGTCAGTATTTGAATCAGAGATCAGAACTGATAGTGACAGATTCTTACATTTTTATCCAAAGACAAAATCCTCCTATTGGAAATTATCATTAGAAATCAGAAGCTTCTTTAAGTGAAATGGATTTAGTGTTGCATAAAACAGTTCTCATATATGGATAAAAGCTGCTCTAGCTGCAGCCATATCTCTGGCATGGCTGATGGGATCTTTAAATTAGTGGTGCAATTTAAGTGCCCTTTTGCATAAATTAATATTATTATTGTGTCCCACTCACTCTGCAGAGCACTGATAGTTAGTCCTATGCAAATGAAGTGCAAACTTTTCCTGATATTTTATCTTTTTCTATTTTTATTCAGCCAGATTGCTTCCCCAAACTATAGAAAGACCTTTCTCAAGAGAGTCTCATTTAATTCCATGGCATGTGAGACATTCCTTTTTTGAAAAGACAAGCAGCTGACATAGCATGCTGTAGCACAAAAGGAGTAAGTTAAAATGCCAAAAAATATTTCAAGGGAAAGGGAAGTCAAAATATAATGATATATGTCCTGTCACTTAAAGGCCACAACCATCTTGTTCTGGTTTATGATGACATGATGCTATAAGTGATAAAGGCAATTACAAATTTAGGAGCTATAATCCCATCCTATTGTCTCTTAACATGTAGAGAGTGTGGAAACATTTTTTTTGGCTAGCAAGCAATGCATTGCTTAGCATGTGGTGCTCCTGTACTAACTTTCAACCTGTAAGCAAAGTTATGATATATTTGGTAATAAATTCTGACGCTGAAAGAAGGAATGCTAAAAGAAAGAGGTGTGACAGAAGAGAGGGAGAGGTGTTGTTTAAAGGACACTTACTGCTGTTTGGATTGTCACCTATGATGTGATGCCGGCCGCTCCAGTACCAGAGCAGCAATGTGGCGTCGCGGGACCCGGACACGATGTAGCAATCACCCCCGATGTAGGACTCCGACCTGGCCAGGCAAGTCACCACATCCCAGTGGCCAAACACGATCTGAGTTAATTTTCCTGGTGGGAATGCAAAGTCATGCAAATTCAGTTTTCTAAGGTAGTAGCAGCATTTAGAAATCATTAACTATATAATTAATATTCAGTTCAAATGTAACTTTTGTTTAATATCCCATAATTAGGGTTCACGAAATGCTACAAGAAGATTAAAAAAAATCACAAAGATTAAACTTTTTTTCCCACCTTTTTTTTCATTCCTGTTGTAGGCTGTGCTCTGTGGCAATCCATAGTCTAACCCTTATCTCTGAAAATCAAGGCAGTGCTGTAGTCACTGAATATTAAGTGGAGTTATGGCTCCATCAGTTTTTAAGCAATGGCATTGGAACAGTATTTATGAATTTCATGAGTGATATGCATAAGACTGCACTTGAACTTTTCCATACTTGTGCTACATTATTATGTCAAAAATGTGGGTTTTTTCTATGATAATGTCAAACTAAGGTTTACTATGATTATCACCTCCTCCTTTCTATTATTACAATTAGTTTTTAGCAATAGAGGGATATTAGGCAAAGTAATCAGACAAAGCAACAAAATATTTGTTCCTGTAGCAGGATATTCAACCTAATTCCTTACTACATGAAATAAATAGAGCTAGAAATAATAGATCCATAAAGATATTGTAACAAAAATTTGGTTGATTCATTTGACATGATAAATTTCCTGAAGGTAACTATGGTTTTCAAAAGTTGCTATTAATAAAAGTGTATTCCATTTCCTTTTACATCCTCTATCTTCCATTTAAAAAAATCTTTAAGTTATCATGCTGAAACAATAATGAAGGATTTTATAAACTGCCCTTTACCACTTATTGGTGTGTAAGCACAAGTATTAGATATGGTATATTGAGACAATAGTCTTTGTCCGCTTTGTGACCCAGGAAGAACCAGAGAACTGTATTTGAGGTCACCTGTTTCTGTGGAATAAACTCGAAAGCTCTTGTCCCAGAAACCACAGATAAGAATGTAGCGATTATCTGCCGTGACCACGAAGCAATGCGCGTTGATCTGGATGCTCTGATCCACAAGGTCTGTGATCTGACGTTTGTTCACACCAGAGTTATTGGCTGTAACGAAATGCAAAACACATTTTACATGTAAGCCATTCCAACACCTTCCTGTCATCCATTTACAGGAGAAAATGAATACATTTAACTTTCAATGAACTGTGAATTTGTTGTTGAGTAAGCATTTTGAATATGAACATTTAGAGCTGTCTATATGGGTGTCAGAAATACAAAATTATTGTGAGATTTCCCTTTTGAATAAGAGATAAGATTTTAGAGGAAATGACAATTTCTTATAAGTTGCCTGATGCACTGCATAATATGTGGTAATAATTTTAGTGCTCTGCTGAAGTAGTTTCTCAAAACAATCTGAACCAGGGGAAAGTGGCAGAAGTCCATATAAAATATGAAATCAATACTAACAATACTGCAGAGAGACTGTTCTTGCTGGTTGGTATCTCTTTCACATAAAGAGCTTGTATTGTGTGGCCTTGACAACCCCACACCTCCAGATGCTTAACCAGATTAAAGACATAAAGATTCAACCAGTGAATGAGGCGAGACCTTGAGGTCTTCAGCATCCTCATGAGGGGAAGTGGAGGAGCAGGTAATGATCTCTTTGCTCTTGTGACCAGGGACAGGACTCAAGGAAAAGGCATATGAAGCTCAGTAAGGGGATGTTGGGCATCAGGAAAATGTTTTTTACCCAGAGGGTGGTTGGGCCCTGGAATTGGGTCCTCAGGGAAGTGGTCACAGAACCAGCCTGAGAGAGTTCAAGAAGAGTCTGGACAATGCTCTTAGGTGTGGCTCTTGTGGGAGGTCCTGCACAGAGCTAGAAATTGGACTTGATGCTCCTGATGGGTCCCTTCCAACTCAGCATATTTTATGATTCCATGACTCTATTCAAACCTAATGTGATTTTCCAGTACAGGAAAAGTAACTGTTATCATCTGCTCCTCTAGCAGGGACCCAGGCCAAGGACAGTACTTTAAAAAGAGGTAATGACACCTAAAAACTCCCTCAGACTGAGGGAAAAGGAATGGTTCATGCAGAATCCCACCAACCCAGCTGCCAAATAGAGCTGGTTAGAAGGATACTAATGACTGGGAACCCACAGCTAATGCGCTCTGTCCTCCCTGTGACACAGCAGACAAGAGATGGCAACACCATAAAAGTGTGTTCCATCTCAGTATTAACTTTCTAAAAGTTGAGTATATAATCTAAGTTAATTTTATTCACTCCATCCAGTCTCACTGGAGAAGAAGATATTTTTTCACATGACAAGTCATCTCACACTGTAATAGCTGTCTAAGTGCTGGACGACTCCAGAGGAGAGTTTGCCTTTCTACAGTAGTTATGGAGGGAATCTTGACAACTAACTTCAGTTACCCAAAGCCAGGGAGGTAAAAATCACTCTGAGAAATATGTTTCTCCTAACATAAGAACACAACCTAATGCAGACAATAATCTGATTTTTCCCTGTTGTTTGCTATTCTACTTAAAAGTCCTCACAACTGCATGAATAAGAGATTCAGCCAAAAAAACCCCACTCCATTCTATTTTAAAATTGCTCGTGGAAGTTAATATCATGTTTGCATACATTCTAAGAACACATATTTAAATTACCAGACCCTCTATGTCCATTAGCTGAAAGATAATGAATAGCAAATTACTCAGATTTCCAGAACAGATGGGCGCAATAGTTGTGCCTTAGCTTGTGAGAGAAAAAACTAAAGAGAAAACTACTGTCATTATATGAGATCAAATGAAGCACACAGAAGAGAAAGCTAACTCTCCTGAGGTACTTCTATGTAAATCTTTTGAACACGAATATTGACACAGAAAAAAATGGAACTTTATATCTTGCTATGTTTAAAAATGCATTTTTTCCTCAACAATGCTATAAACTTGTCCCTAAGAACCTTTCCTATCCCCAATTTCTGTTTCAAATTTCTGAACTCCCTCCCCCCTACAAATCAAATAAGTTCAATAATGAAAATTTATGATCATTAGGAAGTCTTGCAATCTAACAATTTTAGCACATGCTATTTCTCAAATAATTCACTTTCTCAAAAAAATCTGGATTTAAAAAAATACTATCAATTTAAAAGCCAGTTTTTTCATTATTAAATTAGTATTGTTGACTAAATCCAAATCATAAAGTGAATGAAAATAAATGGATCTGCATCTGCACTGATAAACATAGTGCTGACTGTAAAAATATATATGACTGTTAAAAAAATATATGCTATCTCCATAAGACTCTCATGTTTTATTTTACTAATGTGACCTGATAAGAGAACAGAATTATAGATATGGGCTGACAATTAACTGACTTAATTGGTTGTTTCTTAAAAACCAGTTGCTGGTGATGTTAATAACAAATAGCATTCATGTAAGTCATTCAGTATCAATATCTAATGCTTTTTAATTTTTCAGGACTGACAAGAATAAATATTTTCCTATTTTCTGTGTTAAATGAAGCATAATATACAAATATAGATTAATCAATAATTCCTGAAAATGCCAATTTCAAATATATTGCTACATTTTCATCTTGACATACCAATCAATGGATCCATTTCAATTGGAAGATGATGGGCTTGATCCAAAGAATATCCTGGGGCTCCCCGAAGGCCTACACATGAAAGGAGGAATAAAGCACATAGAAACCTTTTGACATGACTTTTCTAGGTTTAAAAGTTCATTATTGGATTATTTTATATTTTTAGAAAGTAACTTTTAACTATTTACTTTATTAATGTTTTAAGATTTCTTTCTCTGTGCTTCACAAATATGCATTTGTTAATACTTCATTTACATAAAAGTAACTATAAATGTAGAAGCATCAACTTCATCACAACTTTTGCAGCCACACACATTCATTAAATAACTCATTTAAAATAGCATAAGAGACTTTTATTTTTACTTTTGAGCAGAGATCTTAGCACAGAAAATAAAGTTAATTAGATTAAACATTTTTATGAGTTTCTTGCATATGGAAACCTTTATGTGACAGAAACTTGGACCTTTTCATGGATTTATCTAAAATTTTTAGATGTAAAACTGGAGGGTAAATGTGCCACAATTATTCCTGTTTGTTCTATTCTAAGCAGTTCTTAAGATGTTCAAATGTGCATCAGGGGCTGCAAATTTAGTGTTATCTTGTCATGCACAGATAGTTTTGCTTTGGCTCTTCTGAGCACCTTCCTTGGTATATAAATCAAATAGTCATTGCTGAAAACACAATTTTTGTCACATACTGCCACATTGCACAAGAAAACCCTCTATAACAAGACATACAGATTTCTGAAGAATAAAGTCCATTTTCTACTACTGCAATAGACAACTGGAAGAGGTAAAAGAAAAGCTAGCTCTCCCATTTTCAGAAAGACACAGCTCTGAGAACTTGTTCCCTTCTTTCTGTCTCTTCTTTCAAAACCCAAGCAGTTTGGAACAGATCTTTACAGATATGAGCTTAGATTCATCCACTTCTATTATGAGATGCCTCTGTAAATGCCTTCTGCTGTTTGTTAATTCCAAAGCTCTACATACATTTTACAACAAGTGGTCTGTGCATACATTTCTGTAGATAAACTTATCCTTTATACCAGAGTAATGCTTTATTAAAATAATATTATGGCAATAGTAGGAAATTGATACCCTGTCCTGGATTAGCCTCCTGCAAAATAAGCAACATTGCCAAGCAGGATGTAAAAGTTAAGAAAATCATTACAATCAGGTTTGATTCTCTAAACAATTTTGTTTTCTTCTCTTTCTGTTATATTTAGAAAGTATTCTTTTTTTTTATTTCTTTTTTTTTTTTTTTTTTTTTTTTTTAGACCAGAGGTTTACAAAGGGTGTGAAATTGAATTTAGGGTTGGTTCATGCCTTGAATTCTGAATTTTTGCAACATGACTTATGTTTTACAACAGCATAGAGGAAAACTTAAAACTTTATTGTCATTAGCATCATGAACACCAACAAAGCTTCAGCTAAATTAAAGGACTTCAAATGACAGTTTTTTAAGGAAACTCTTAACTCCAGCATACTGCAATATTAATGAGATTCATTCCTTCACAGTAAAGTATGGGTAGGAATTTTGGGTTCTCTTGACTCGAAAATATGGATGAGAAAGGGCTACTCCAGAACCAAGTAAGCTTCCTCAAATAGAGGAGACATGAATGATGATGGGTATAGTGTATTTGGATAGAATCCCTGAAAAATCAAAGGAAGAAATTAGGAATTAGCCAATCAATGTTCATCAAAGGTGTATTAAAACAACACATGCACCTCCAAATCATTCCTGACACTGGAATCTTCCATTGAGGATATTGTTACTAAATACTTTTTAAAAATGCTTGGTTTTTTTTGCCTCTAGATTTTTACCTTTTGTTTTAAAGAAATGGGAAAAAACATTTTTTACATGTTATGTAGTTGCACCTGATGGAGTTTCCAGATACATGTTTCCAGATATTGCAGCATAAGGGCTATTACTGCAGCAAACTACCTGAGAAAATTAAACCTGTTTGTTCCCTCATGTACCTCATGGCCTCACCACCTATTTAGCAATGCTTGGAACAGCCTTAGCACCTGCATGTCCAGGTGACACAGACAGTCCTAGTGGCAATATGGAGAGGTGAGCAGAGGGGCTGGAAGGGAATTTTGGGATGGCCCTGTTGGATGGGCTTTTGTGAGGGAATGAGGAAACTTCTCCTCAGAATAGCTCAGTATCTGGCTGCTTAGACTTGCTTAGGGTCCCAGATAATCCAACAGCAATCCAGGGGAAGGTTTATGACAAGATCCTCAAATCTCTCTCAAGCAGCAGATAGGGATATACACTCTCTAGCATGTCAGTATGCATTCCTGAAACCTGGGACATATTAATATTTGCCATGTCGAGAGCAACATCAATCTCCTGAAAAGCATCGTATCAAGAACCGATCCTGAAGTAACCACGAATCGATTGGCTGCCATGGTGATGTGCTGCTGTTAAGGAGTGTGTTTCTAGGAACGACACCAGAGAAAACAGAAGCTGTGATTATTTGACACAAGCCAGAAGAAACAGTAAATTTTGGTGCGCAGGCAGGCGAGCGAGCTGAATTGCACTCAAAATGAAAGCTGCGTTGTTAAGGTCGTCAAACTGGAATGAAGCGTGCCTGCGAGGACCCACCTACGGTGTTGTGCCAGCGATTGACTGCAAACAGCCTGCTGCAAGTGACCGTCACCACGGCAGGGATGGTCAGGTGGGGCAGCGTGTTGGCCGCCACGTGCGTGACAGGGGAATTGGATGGGAACTTCAGCACCATGATGACATCCTGCTGCATCTGATCTTTAAACATGAGGGGGCTCTGTGGAAGGAAACACTGTTGAGTAGAAAGGAGAAGAGAGCAGAAGAAAACAGAAGGGATAACACAATTAGTGAGGAGGTCTGAGGGAAAACGAGGTTAAAAAAGAGCAGGCAAGCATGTGCACATACAGGGAAAACAACACTACCTGTGCATCTACTCTACTGATGGAGGAGAGCAAGATCACAAGCTATTATTGGAACATTACACGAGGATAAATAGAGAATAGGTATGGTAAGGGTTATCATTTTAGGGTACAAAATGACCATTAACATTAATTAGCATACGGTAAAATGTAAAATTATTCAGTAGTTAATATTCATAGAGACATGTCTTAATGAGTTAATCAATTAATACATAATAAATATTAAATCTCTAAACTACAATAGTTGAAAAATAAATTGTAATAGTGAATCAAAAATGCACAGATATTTTTCTTAATGAATTCCTTATACGAAATACAGCACTTCCAAACACAGACAATTTAATTCCAAGTAAAGCATATGCTCATTAAGGACTCTGTAACCTAATCAGGTTATAATAACCTAAGCCTGTTCCATGATTCTGCAAATGACACAATTGTTTGTACGTGGGCAAGGATAGCTATTGAGTACTGGTTTTAAGGAGTTTTTTCCCAGCCACTGTTATAACAAAATGAACTATTTTTAAAAGGTCAAATATTTCTTTCTGCTTATCGCCTTGAATTATTAAAAATATACTACCCATATCTTAAGAACATAAAATAAATATTATCTAAGTTTGACTTGTACACACTTAAAATAACACAACAACCACTTTCAGATCAATTTCCACTTTCACAGTGTGCAGCTACATAGAGAGATTTCCAAATAGATAGGTAAAAGGATTGAAACTACTGCATGTATTACTGTTGATTTACAAAGCTTAAAAAAATCTAGCTCTAAGCATTTCATCAAAGCCACCGAGGGCACAGAAATCTGTCTTGTTCAGTCTGGCTATTTCATATGATTCTTTGTAAGAAGGATAGAGAAGAATGTGATGGAAATGAATTTTGGAGTTTGAATTGAAACTCAAAATATGCATTTCATTCTCCCGAGGGAATGGGTGGGAGGATTCCAGCACGATTTGAACTCCAATACTTCATTTTGTCAAGCAGACATTGTTCATAAATCAGCCCCTAACAATGCATCCTTTAAAACAACACAACATACTCACTCTAAGGAAAGCCTGCAGTCATTCCCACCACTTGCAGAAATAAGAATGCAAATATGCATTTATCAAGTTTATATTTTTTAGGATGGGGCCTTCTTATACCATATTAGTAAGGAAAATCCAGGACTGTCTGGAGCTAGAGCCAGTCACACCTCCACCTTGCTCTGCTAGATCCCTGTGATTTGTTGCTACCCAAAGCAAGTATGGCTGCACGGGCAATGGGGGTCACCAAAAGTGTTGCTTTAATGAGTACTTTATGACCTACAAGGAACCCTAAGGTTCAGAGGGAATGCATTCCCAGCCAGCAGTCATGTCTCACCAGGTGCATGGCAGAGCTCCGAGGTGGATGGGGCTCAATGAGCAACTGCGATGGCGTCTGTCCAAAGTTCTGTATCTGCGCCTCCATGGCCTGCGGGCAAAGGAGAGGGACTGTCAGGAGCAATATGCATCAAGGAGAGAGGTCAACACACTGTGTGACAATGCAGGCATATCCCAAGTCAGCCATGAAAAAAGTCCAGAAAATTCACCCGGTGCTCTCCTCCCAGGCTGCAGACTCATCCAAGTGTTAGTATTTTGTAGACAAGCTTTGCTTCTCCTTTCAAGCATGCTTCAGTTAACCAACTAACCATTCTCATCTCCAGTAACTGGCGTTGTATGTGAAAATGTTAACCTGTGAGGACATGCAGTTCAGGTCTTGAGAGAGCTTTTGGGTTTTTTGCGCTAAAAAGAACATATATACCTTAATAAAGTCCTTCGTAAGGAGGAAAGTATGAGGGTCTCTAATAAAATAAGCCTCTGGAATCTTAAATGGGGGGAAAGAAAAGAAAACTGAGAAATAAAATTTATGTATTAAATATAATAATAAAAAAGTAGTATTTCAACAATATTAGTAGATGCAAACAAAAAAATGCCAGAAACTAACCTTGTCAGGCACAGTAAAACTAATGTAGAAATCTTTCCAATTTGCATACATTCACTGAATATTTATTTTATCCTTAATTTTATTGCATTTTTTTTCATGGGCTTTCAGGCTTCATGGGTTAGAAATGAAAACTTTGCAATTTAAACACATTCTTTAGGACAAGTTTAATTTCACAATAAATCTTGACTAATTCTATAGGTAATAGAACACAGCACATATACTGAAATGCTTCTGCTACTCAAAGAGTTAATTCAAACAAAACTATATCTAAGATACATTCTTAAAAACTTTGACAAAAGATTGCTACTTGTAGAAACAATACTGTTAGAGAATACTCCTTATTTTTCAGACAGGTATTATTATATTTGACCTTGTAAAATTGAGAATAAAGCATTCATAGAAAACGAAACTGTCAGATTTTGAAATGCACAGTGCATTATGTACCTATATATACACTGCAGCCTGAACTACTGACCCTTACTATTTTTCTTTTGAGCTTTATGAATTTTTCATTGGCTACACAGAATTAATATGAAAACCCACCAAAACCACTACTATCTTGGTAAATTTTGTTATTTCCTTCAAACACAAAACAGTGAGAAGCACCATAAATACTTCAGGATACAGAAGAATCCTTTTAATGCACATATTTTGTCATTCCTACAAGTCAACCTGTGCTTTCCTCCACTTCACAACATAAATGTAAGAACAGATGTCAGAGAGAGATTTCCTAACAGGTCACTGATGTCCACCACTCTTAATGCCCTAGACTGACAGGTATATAATGGAATACCACAAACAAACATTTGCTGAAAAAGAAACTTAATGCAAAGTCCAGTCAAGCAGCTGAAGGACTTCGGATTGTAGCCCCAGCACATTTGATGCTATAATTATATCGGTACAGGTGATTTCTTGTTGTTGACTAATTCAGAGTGAACTTTAGCCTCCAAGGCACAGACTGTTTCTTGGGAACTTGTGAGCATCTCAGGTTTTATTAACATCATCTAATGGTGAATTAATTCAAAATCACAGATGACTTTTATACAAAGCCAACACATTTGTGTGGGCGTATGTGTATTTGTGTGTATATGTCCACACAGCAGCTATCCATATCCATATACCTTACAAGAAGTATCTCTTTACACAATGTGTAAGTATCTTCACTCATGCAGACATATTTTTACACAGGAATACAAAATTCACTTCGAGTCACATAAAAATAGTATTTTATATTGCATTCAGTACTGCAGAACTGATTTGCCAGAAGGGAAAGGAATCTTACATGTTTGTGAATTTCAATTTCAAAATTACAAATAGTAATATTAACAATATCCGTACATATCAGTGTAATATATACTGCCACATATATCTGTTGATATTTTCAGAAAATGAATTTCCACTTTTCATTTTTTTTTCTCAAATAATTATCAAGGTTAATTTAATTCTAATTTTGAAAGAATTATGTTTTGAAATACAAGTGTGAATTTTATTTGGCAGCAATAATGAAAAAACCCCAGATCTTCTTCTCCTACCCTTTAGAGTGATCCCTTAAATGATACTTATGTTCTCTCAGAGGAGCACTGAAATGAATTATTAATTTTTTTTTAAATGCAGTCCAGTTCTAATTTACACATTTACACTCATGTTGTCCGGTCTTGGCAAATTCTGATTGCTTGTCTGTAAATTCCACACAAATAAATATTGCTGGCTTTCCCTCTCAGTTCAAGTAGATTTATGGAGGCAATAGAGGAGGAAAAAGAGAAGCAGAATACAATAACAAACTCACATGAATTTTTCAGATTATGAGGAATGGACACTCAAAATGCAGCTATCAAAAGCAGCTGTTATTTTACAGCTGAAGATGTGCTGGTAAATGCTCACATACTCTATGATCCCATAATTTAAAAACATTTTAGTTAATGTCAAGTCCGTTGGTAACCAGAACAAATACAGAACTAAGACCTTGAATTCAGGGAATATTGAATTATTTGCTGGCTGGCATTTACAAGACAACTGCCTGTCCACCACCCCATGGATAGTAATATTATCCTTTTCAGTCAAAATTCCATTTGCAAAACTGATACCTCTTGGAAACATTGGAAACATTAAAGAAACTGAACAATGTTGATTAAAAAATATCCATAACACTCAGCTACTGCCATGCTACTGCACTACAGTCTGCACACCACCACTGCTGTGCACAGCTACAGCTGGTACTGCTCTCTGAGCTCACAGCACTCACAAAGGATGGAAAAACCTCGTCAAAACGTAGCACAGAAGATAAACATAAGCACACAGAGATAAAGTGACTGGCCCAAGGGTATTCCTAATGCTGCCTACTATCAGATAACTTGACACAAAATGAAAAGCAGGTACAAAACAGATCTGTGAATAATAATGTAATACATTGATTTGTTTACAAGAGAACTCCGGCTGTATCTAAAGCTAATCTGAAAACTGGTAAGTGTACACCACAGGTTTTTTTGAGCTGTAAATCATCAAACTTTAGATTTATTTAGTGGTCTTAAACATTTCATTCTAATCAATCTATTCCTTTTCTTGCATCAGATCTTGAGTATTGTGTGCAAAGTGCAGCACCACTCCCTGAGACACACATTCTAGTCAATTTAATACAAATTTTAATAAAATCAAGGTTATTCTCATTTCACCTTCAAATGGCCTTCATGCAGAAACAATATAAGCTTGGAATTCAGTGGCTGCCAGATTTAAAGCTTTCAGAACAGCAAAATGGCAATTATATTAGTTTTCTCTTCCTCAATAAGGTGTTGCAGAAAAAGCTATTTAGTGAGCTGGTTTGAGATTCCCTACTGTTTTTAATACACATAAAATGAGATTTGTACTCCAGACACTTCAGGAAGTATCTGTTAGGATATGATCATGTATTCAGAAAAATAAAATGGCTCTTAGCCTATTATTTGATAATAGTAGGTCAGAATGAGGAAAAAAATCTGCAAACTTGCTGGCAATTCCAAGTTTAAAATTAGTCAATCTCACACAAGCTAATTTATACACCCCCAAAAAAGATGACTTCATAGGATTTAATAATTCCCAATTAAAAGTAATATAAATACAGATCTATTATATATTTGCATACATTTTGGTCAATAAATCAATGTATCAGATAACCAAATCTTATGAATAATACAGTGATCCATATCCTCAATGTTTTTTGCTCAAAGAAAGTAATTTATTGGTTTCCAATTTTTATGCTTAAGGGTAGACTGCACATTCACAAGGACACTGGGATGCTGCCCTGCACCCTGGAGAGTGAGGCCTTAGTGTCATTTCCCATGGAAGAGTTCAATACATCTGCTTTGCACGTTATTCAGTCTACTGAATTATTGGGGTTTATTTCCCATTTCTAATTGAAATAAATACGAGCATGTTCCTAAATAATCCATGCAGTCTCTTTAGGGGTAAGGATTACTTTTAGTGGTCAAAGGCAATGCTCTACTAGGAAGAAGTGAAACAACAGAAACAGAGATGCACAGCAACAGAGTGTGAGGAGAGGAGAGGAGAGGAGAGGAGAGGAGAGGAGAGGAGAGGAGAGGAGAGGAGAGGAGAGGAGAGGAGAGGAGAGGAGAGGAGAGGAGAGGAGAGGAGAGGAGAGGAGAGGAGAGGAGAGGAGAGGAGAGGAGAGGAGAGGAGAGGAGAGGAGAGGAGAGGAGAGGAGAGGAGAGGAGAGGAGAGGAGAGGAGAGGAGAGGAGAGGAGAGGAGAGGAGAGGAGAGGAGAGGAGAGGAGAGGAGAGGAGAGGAGAGGAGAGGAGAGGAGAGGAGAGGAGAGGAGAGGAGAGGAGAGGAGAGGAGAGGAGAGGAGAGGAGAGGAGAGGAGAGGAGAGGAGAGGAGAGGAGAGGAGAGGAGAGGAGAGGAGAGGAGAGGAGAGGAGAGGAGAGGAGAGGAGAGGAGAGGAGAGGAGAGGAGAGGAGAGGAGAGGATTCTTTTCAGTTACAAGGGACCTACAATGATCACCCTGTTCAACACCTGACTGCTGACCAAAAGCTGAAGCATGTAACAACAAGGGCATTGCCCACTCACAGGCTTGGGGCATCATCCATGCCTCTGGGAAGCCTGTTCCAGTAGCTGATCAATCTCTCAGTAAGGAAACGCTTCTTATTTTCCTGTCCATACTTTCCCACATGCAGCTTTGAATTATTCACATGTTCTATCCCTGTATCCCAAGGAGAAGAAGACCTGTTCCTCTTGAGGAAGCCCTTCTGAATACATGTCCACAGCAGGGTTTTCCCACCAGGCTGGCTCCACCAGGGGCTGCAGACCCCAACAGTGACTGAGCTCTGCCAGCTGCACTCCTGGAACACTCAGCTTCTGTGGCTTGGGAGACAATTCACACACTCCAAAGCTGCTCTGCAGCTTGAATGAAAGCATGGCAAATAGGGGTGGTTGGCATATTCATTTCAGAAGCACAGTCCTAATCGAAATGCAAATGCTAGAACTGAGTCATGTGAAACATCACAGAAATTAAGGTTTTGTTTGCTTGCTGACACACCTTTGCAAAAAGGTAAGCCATGAAGCAGTTTATTTTTAACATTCTTTTTCTCTAAAAAGGTTATTGAGAAATGCAGATAAAATCACCAAGGAAGATATTAACAGTCTGTTTCATTTGTAAAATCCCTTTTGCTGAGAGAGGTGCCTGATGATTTACCTAACACAAGAAACATAAAAACATGAGCACTTTTACTATAAATCATGAAGGGAAGAAAGAAATTCCTGAAAATCAGACTGCACTGCAGATAGGCAATTTTTATTCTTATGTGAAGTACTCTTATTTTATTAATCTTCACTCATTATCACAATGATCAGTAAACTTTCTAAAATTTTTATATTTCTCTCTTTTTTATTGCTTTTTATTTTTTTTTACCTGTTCAGTCTTCTTACTACTAATTCCCATAATCCTGATGTGTTTTATTCCTTGTTACCACACTGAAGTTTTTTTATAATCCATTTTCCCCCGTGCATGGGGACTGAGTCCAATGAAAAGTGAAAATCTGTAGGCATTAGAGAAATATGCACCCCAGCAATAGTCATCCAACACTGCTGTTCCTGAAAGTTTATTTCATTTCTGCATCCAAGTAAACATAGGAATCCTTTATGTACTCTCTCTCCTGTGCAGCCAGCACACTCAGCAGCCCCCAAGCACTATCTTCTTCAGAGCAAATAAGATTGACAGCCCTTTGGTGGCTAACATAAACAGCTTGAAGTGTTTTTGTTTTGTACCAGTGGTGTGAGCTATTGCTTTTTTCTTTGCATCTACAGATGTTAAGCAGCCCCAGTATTTTCAGGATTTTTGATAAATTGATTAAGAGTATTGAATTCCATTTTATTACTGTATGTTTGGAGGAAAGGAGTGTTGTAGTTTAAACACAAGCAGCGACTCAACTGCTCTGGAGGCTTCAATACAGTCAGTTATTTAATCAGGGTACTCAAGGGACTGAAAGATGGGCACTGAAATGGATTTTCTCCACAGGTCACTACTTTATTAATTTAACAATGGAGAAGGGGCATCCTTAAGCTCGTTCCACTCACAGGAGGTATCTCACTGGATCCTGTGTGCAATTAAATGGCTCCCTAGCAGAACACCAACAGCTCAAAGCTGACCTTCAGCTTCCCCCAGAGCTCTCCACCCCTGAACTTCTTCTTCATTCCCCTGTGAAAGGAGAGAGTGCTATGAAAGGAATGAGAATGTGAAAGGTAAGATCTCCTATTCTCTTTACAGGAGTGAGTCACATTGGTGATTGTGTCTGTCTCAGGAAGCGCTGCCTACTGCCTCTCACAGTTACCTCATGAAGCTACTACTTGTGATACCTAGTTCTCCCCTCTTTCACCTTCATATCTCCCTCTCATCCTTGGCCCTGGTACTCCAATATGATTCTCATGACAAAAAAATATTTTAAACGCTGCCAGCTTGACCAAGCATTTGATTAATGGACTGCAAGTGGAAAATAAATTCAATACATCTCACAAACAAAAACAGAGCAGATGAAGCAAAAATACCGTAAAGACAAATATCCTGCAGGCAGGACAGGTTTAGCTGAAAGTGTTCCTTACTCTTTCATGCATTCTCTCACTAGTAAAGTTCACACTTGCCTGAGTACAAATGCTTCCATTCCCCTGAAAATTGTGGTGAACTTCCTAAGGCTGAAAAGGGCTGATATCAAGGAATTAAATGCTCCCCTCCCTTCCTAACCATACCAGAAGGAAAAGAAAAATACTATAATTTTTCTCGTTCTTGCCCCTTCCAACTCTGCCCAGAACAAAGGAATTTAGCACTGATATAACAAAATTCTCCCATTATATTACACTAAAACCTAAAAAAATCTGTTCTACTCTTAAGCAAAAAGATTTTACTCTAAATTCCTCCTACAAGGTCTGAGTTGTTATTGAGGCTTCTCAGGCCACACTTCTCATTTCACCACATTCTTTTTACAGCTCTGATAACTTTTTCAAATGTGGGTCTTGCTCCCAGTCCATGACAAACAATTCTACTGCCTTTTCTTCCATTCTGTTTGCCTGTATACAAAGGAAAATAGGAAGCATCCTTTTGCTTATAGAGTTCATGCTGTGCAAAATTCTAAATATATCCCAGAAGTGAAGAAAGTGATATATTTCTTTATTTTTTTTTTTTTTTTACAAATAGATTCAAGATTTTTTTTTTCGTCTTTTTTGTATAGACTTGAGTATTTCAGCTGGAATGTACCTACAACAATCATCTTGTCCAGCTGCCTGACCACTTCAGGGCTGACCAAAAGATAAAGAAAGAATGTTGTTAAGGGCATCATACAAATGCCTCTTAAACACTGAGAGGCCTCAGGCACTGGCCACTTCTCTAGGAAATCTGTTCCAGTGGTTGACCACATACTCAGAAAAGAAAAGCTTCCTAATGTTAAGTATAGACTTTGAACCATTTTCATGTGTCTCTGAATATAGAGGGAAGTGCTCAGCATTTCCCTCTCCACTCCCTCCTCAGGTAGCTTTAGAAAGTAATGAGGTCATCCACCACATAAAAACCTTTTATTATTCTCATTTCATGCCTTTATTGTCTTCAGTTGAACCATTGTATTTCTTATGTTCATGTTTGTAATTATTTCTGTCCCATATAGATTGGTAACATTTACTGAAACTCTTGTGTTCATTGATGTCATGCCAAATGAAATCATTGCTCTGTCATCATTCTTTCAAGTCTGTATTAAGTTTGTAAAACAAAATGTTGCTTTCTTTGATCATTAAGTCACTGAGCAAAAAGATTAAAAGATGTTTTACTGCTAAAATAATTTCTAAGAGATATAATAGCATGATTCAGTAATTCATCAAATATGTAACTTAAGAACATATAGTTAAGGTTTTGAAACCTAGGCAATCAGGATTTTTTATTTTTAGATACTGAAAATTGCCCTTAAATCATTTCTCAAGAGGTACCTAATGAGCAATTCCAGAAACAAGGATTCCTTTCAATTTGAAAAACAATTTCATATTTTCCAAAGACATTCATTCATTTCTTTTAAAACAAAAAAAATTGCTGTTGTTTTTGGATTATAAATATTTAAGGTGACTGTCTGAAATAATTTCTTATCACCTAAACTCTGCCTATATAAGGAAACACTTCCATATCCTCTTCATTATTCAGACACCAACCCTGATGGTCAGGTTCGAAAAGGTAAATGGGCAAAAGCTCTATGTGATTTGTTGGGTGAGAGGCCAGTCTAGATGATCTTTCCCATCTAGTGTTTAGGTCTATGGAACAAACCTCTCTTTGACATCTTGATTCTGCAATGCAAATTACTGAAATGTACACCTGCAACATGGAATTTCCCTTTTGATACTACTCCTTTATAGGATGGTAATAAAAGCATTACGACAAACAAAATTGGAGATGTGTCCTAGTTTGTATTTGCAAAACAAACCAAACCAAACCAGATGCATTTCCTCAATGTGCTTCCCATTGTATAACTCCTGTAACTAAGAAAAACTCCTCACTCTTAGGCGTTTGCAAGATCTGACTCTGAACATCATGTTCACTCTGAACGTGATGCTCAGTTCATCTGCCCAAACTGTTGCTTTCTTCTTGAGTTTGCAGTGCTGGTTTAAAGTTTCAGGAAACTCAAGCTCTTCTTGTCACTTATACGCCTTTAGAAGCTATTTTTGCCAGCATCTGTCTTTTTCTTTTAAAAAAAATTCTACCATTACAGTCTTAGCTTTTACATATTTCTTGTCATTCCTACTCAGGAGTCTTTGCTTTTAAGCCAAGTGTTTCCATTATATCATCCTTTAACTAATTTATTTTTCCTTTTGCATATGAAATACAAGCCAGGATGATGAAATCTTAATTCATATTTTTAGATTTTTGGGATGGTTGTCTGTTCGGTTTTATTTTTTTAAACAGAGGAAACTCGTGAAACACACATTGCTTTTTACAAAGGCTCCTAGGATTCTAAGTGCACTACCTCCAGTAATGGTTATTTCTAAAGCAAAGATAAATTTGTTACATTTTCTTGAGTAAGAAATAAAAAGACTTCTGAATTTTCAAATACAGGTTCTCTTCTCACTGGAACCACTACAGATTTTCAAACTCTACAAAAGACAAAGTAAAAGAATAATTAAAAAAACAAAAAAAGATATCTCTAATTATCATCCTCTGCTTGGCAGTCACTAAAATTTACAGGCACTTAAAAAAATACAAAACCACTGCTTCTGTCTGGGATGCTACAATTGTTTCCACATGTGAAAGGCAGAGTGTTACAGCAAGAAAGACTGAAGTTCCAGCTGTGCCAGGCTAAAAATTGCCAGTAGTACTTTTCAATACGCCATCAACTGCATTTACAAGTCTGCTAAATTTTACAAGTCATAAGTATGTAAAATAAAGCCTCCATTTTGGTTTAGAGATGACAAACTAGATTATCCTAGGCAATATCTCTATTAATTCACTAATTAAAAAATAAGTCCCACAGGTCAAGACTAAAAAAATCCCATGAAGTTTTGGGAAGGCCACAAATATAATTTCTCTCCATTAACCACACCAAGAGTTGTCTGTTCCTATGGTAATTCCCTCATTTCTCTAAGGCTCCCAATGACTGCCTTTCTAACCCTTTCTCTTCCTCCTTTTCCTCCTCAACAAAACCTCCAAATGTCTATTCTATACTTTTCCTCTCTTTATTGTTCATTTGTCTTATCCAACTCCCTCCCACAAGAAGACAGGAGTTCTTTAAATGCCCACCTTCCCATGCAATTCCATTTCTTTTCTTCATCCTTTATTATTATTTCTTTTCTGACAGAGAGGCTTCTCACCCTGACCTGCCCAGTTAAACTCTACGGCACGTGCAAGGCTTTAATCTGGACAAAACTTGATACTGCTTTTGGTTCTAGTATTTAAAAATAATTTTTAAAACATCTTAAACTCACACATCACTGATCCATGATCATTTATACTGACCAGAATGCTGAGCTGAAAGCAGAACCTAGTTATTCTGCAGAAATGAAGACACTGGTTTTAGACATTCGTAGCCCTGCAATAATAAAGCTCCAGATCCTGTGCAGGAGTAAAGAAGCTACAAAAAGAGAGAAGGTACTTGTGAAAAATTTATTGTTATTTTCCTCTCCACTGAGGCAGAAGAAAGAAACTTCTACTGTTCATGAAGATCTCCTGGGGAAAAATACATGAAGCAAACTGCAGTCTGGACAAAACAGCAAAACTGAGCATCTTAGTATTCCACAGCCTGGTCTGGAAAGTAGAGCCTAACCTCCACTCACAGCTTTCAACAGGCCAATGCAGCAAGTGAAAAAAAAATGTGGTAATTTTGAGGAAATGCTGGAATTGAATAATTCTGAAGGATCCCTGACTTTCAAGATGGATGTCTATTTCATGAGCCATGAATGGTCACAGAAGCAGAAAGAGCTTGGCTTGCTGCTTCCCGCACAGCTGCCAGAAAAAAAGGAAACGCTAACCGGGATGAGAATAAAAAACAAGCACCCTAGACTTGTAAAATCCTTGGGGAGTAATTGGGATTGAAGCCAAGGAAGTAGTCTGTGGTTTTCAGAGATGCTTATTTCATTTCAAGCAGTGTACTGCCTCTTAGACACTGCAAAATTTTACTCTGTACAGATAGAAGAGTAAATTTTTTTGTGACCTCGTTAGGTTTAATTCTATTTATTAGCTCTCCTCATCTTTTATTTTGTTCAATACACTGTATGTTTTAATTAGTAATTTTCAGGAGCACAGAGTCCTTTAAACATAGGCATCCTATTCATAAAGAGGCAACAGTAATACCAGTAGGGGTTTTTACTGAAACTTTGCAACTTCATCCATTTTTTTATAATTAATTTTTTTTGTGACTAAGAGTTTTCGCAGTGCATGCTTACAGATGATTTTAACTATGCTTTTTATTTTAACAGCTAAATTGTGAGCCTCTAAAAATTAACAATTAAACCTTTAAAAAATAAATAATAGGTGTATGTAAAGTTTCTGCAATGACAGCCTAATTTTGGAGGGAATGATTTTTTAAAGAACAAAAATACATCAATAATTCCACCTCTTCCATGATTTTTCTGTCCATCAACTGAGTTTATCCTTTTTATAAGAAAAAGTCCCAAGTTTTTTCGTCTTACTCTTCTTCCACTTCAGTTACACTTCCCTCCTCTATACTCTCCTCCTTTTATCCTAGGAAATACACATATGTTTGCATTCTATTCTGTAAAACTACTATTCATTTTGTGTTACCTCCGGACAAATTTGGCAATGTAAAAAATAAATAAAGGACTGCAAGTTTGTAGGACAATATTTAATTTTTGTGACTTGGGGTCAATTACATGCAACTGGTTTTGGTTGCAAGAACTGCATATGCTTGCTCTATAGCAATCTATATATGGTAGATGTTCAGGACACCTACTGACCACAAATTTTAAACCCATTGACTTTGGTCTACTTAAATCATCAAAGCATCAGCTACTCACACAGGGTCTTAAACAATGAAGAGCTCCAAAGACATGGTTGTCTGGAAAAGTTTTCATCCATAATGTATCAATTAAAACCACCCCCCCCAATACCAAATTCTACCTTAATTTTTCAGAAATTAAAACTTTTAAATATATTCTGAACTAGAACAGAAAAAATCACAGTAACATAGAATGGAAGTTAATGTAGTCAAGGGAGGACAGATTAATGCAGTTACTAACAATGCAGTTGTTGTCATGTTGTGCTTGAAGCTATCACCATAATGAAACATAACAAAATAAAAGATACCAGTGAAAAAAGCCACAATTTTTCCATCTTCCCACATTGTACATTCTTCCTAAAAATCCTTTTCCACAGTGTTTGCTCTTTCTAGTTTAAGGTGAGCCATTTAATGAT
The DNA here is from genome assembly GCF_963513975.1 of Fringilla coelebs. Classification (NCBI taxonomy): domain Eukaryota; kingdom Metazoa; phylum Chordata; class Aves; order Passeriformes; family Fringillidae; genus Fringilla; species Fringilla coelebs. The sequence continues at coordinate 67,552,118 of NC_140029.1, forward strand.
GCTTCTACAATATCTCTTATGAGATGTGTACAGTCAAATTATAGCCTATAGACTTCTGGAAATTTCTGCAATTATGTCTAAACTTTCATATCCAAATTTGACCCTGTAGGTGCTAATTAACCTGGCACCAGACCTAACAATATCCCTATATACACTGGCATGAACAACTCTCCCTATTCCTGCCTTTCTGCCACACATCTGCTTTGACTCTTATTATCTGTCAAGCTCTTGAAATCCTGTCCCTAAATCAGTCTTCTACTCTCATCACTAGGATGCTCTTCCCTGAACTCTCTGAGATCTTTTTGGTAAACCCACATAGAAAATAACACACCAAGAGGAAGTTCAACCAAAACTTGAAAGAAAGGGGTTCTATTAGCAATTGCTCATATCCTGCAGCAATTTTGCCAGGAGCTGAAAAGAATTCATATAATCATAAGGAAGTAGTCCTTTGAACTGCAGGGACACTGACATCTTTTATGTAGAAGTAAATAAATGAAGGTATAAGATTAAATCTAGAGAATATAATTGTTATGGAAAATAGATGTTATTAATACCTCAAATAATTAGTGACCTTTGCTGCCAGAAGAATGACCTACACATGTTTCAGTGTAGAACATACACATCATATTTATCTCCACTTATTTTTACAATTAAGAACTTCCCCTTCAGGAAAACACAAAAGAAAATGAGGAAAAACAGGGAAGTAAAGAGCAGAACAGGCCTTCTGAAAGCTGGGCTGTAATAAAAGAGGAAAGGGTACTTAATCATCAAAGAATGCATTTTAGCTGTGATGTTTTTTCTTCTGGTTTATTATTGAAATAAAACATGATGACTGAAGACATTTTTAATGCTTGGAAAGCAGAACAGGCTCAGAAAACCACAGTATCCAGTATGTGTATTTTATTCTTGTTTTATAAACATATAACTATAGAAAATGAAAAATGCGACTTCATGTTCTACTTCTGCTTTGACAAAAAAAAAAATCTCAAACTCCTTGAATAAAATCTTTTCTTGTTAATGAAATAAAACAAAGTAAAGAATGTGGCAATATAACATTAGTGGCTTCATTTTTCATCTGAACAGAAAGTACATGCAGGCTTATTTCTTTGCTCTCAGCTCTGTCTTTCTATCACAAATCATCTGTTTTGTTCCCACCTTAAGAAGGTGCACTGAGATTTTGAAAACCCATACTCTTTACTACAAATTGTGCTTATGATGATGCTCCAGCCATCTGCCAGCCTTCAATTTATCCACTGGTGGACATAAGATCTATTTCAGAGAACAGGCAAACCTACAAAACTCACATCTGAAACAGGACTGATGGGGAATAGATGAAATGTACATACTGAAAGGTGTCATGTATAGTATTCATCAGGTTTCAGTGTATATTAGAATTTCAGTTTTGGAACAAGGTTATACTGTTACATTCAAAATAAATGTTCTCAGTTATTTGTAGGGTTTAGTTTATAAAGAAATAATTTTGTTTGGATTATTTCCCAGAACACATTCTTCAAAACTTCACTTTGTTCTTGACATAAATTGAAAACAATAATATAGATATACTGTATACAGGCTTCAAAATGGCATTAAAGAGGCACATTATCAATATGTTTAAAACATTTAGAAAGCTCAGTTTTGCATCTTTCTAAGTGAATGACTAGATACTTAGACTGAGTAATATCTGTTCCAATAAACTACTCTGTGGGAAATGTTTTGAATAATGGTTAATTTATGCTGAGGTAATGACAGCATAATACAACAGAAATCTGTGCTAATAGGAAAAAAGAAGCCCCTTCCAGCTATTTCTGTTACAATTGGCTGCAGTTATTTTCACATCTCTCTCCCCTGCATAAAATATTACTTTAAGTGTATGTGAAAATGCTTGTTGCTAATTTTAAAAATCAATAATTGGTACCTGTCATCCATATGGAGAAAAACAACAAAAAAACCCCAGACAATAAAGAAGAAATTTTCATGCACAAGACCTATATTTTATATATTTCTGCAATAAAAGAGAGCAATTGTGGTTAATGTTCTTTCCATATCAGCAAAACATTAAACTCAGTTTGGGTAAGACTCCAGGGTTTGAAATGCACATGGAATTTCTAATGTAGATGAGAATGGGCAAAACAATTTATTCCAAATAATACTTCAGGTAGGCTGCAGTATTAGAAGGTATTTGTCTGGAATATGGGTTATTTGCAAACTCACTGCAGTATAGATGAATGAATGACTGGAAATATGTAATAAATAGGCTGATTCAAGTCTCATCAGCTTAATAAGTTACCATCAGCTCTTCCGCTTGAATACTCGGTGCAAAGCTGGTGGCGCTCTTCGAGGGGCAGTGCTTAGCTCTGCCCGGATAAAGAGCATTTTAATCACAACTACATTAAAAAATAAACAAATCCCAAACCTCCTAATGGGCACTTTTGGACAAAAGCCCCACCTGTATGCCGCAAACAAACACCACTTGTTTTATTTTAAGAGACTTTTTTTAATTCTGAAAAGGTTCTGAATTCCCATTAACATGTAACAACATGATCCAGGAATGGTCATGAATTCAGATCATCATGGATTCTTTGAAGTACTGACTATCTCTCATCTGTAATACATTCATTAACTGGAGATATCATGATCAATCATTGATCTAACTGTGGATAAATGTTTTGAGCAATGGTAGAATGACATTTTTAAATTGGAGTCCTACGGATCAGAATATGATTTTTTACTTCTTGTCAAAAATGGCTTGTGTTACTTAGGGTAGGTCCTCCCAAAAAGTAATTTCATAGTCAAATCGGATGGATAATTAAAATGTTTTGATGATTCTGAAGAAAACACCTTCTGAAAGCCCTTTCCTCTGAACAGCAAACATATGGAAGTGCACACATGAATATCCGAGTAGAAGCCTATACATTGGGCAATTACTGTGTAGTAACTGACCTCATGCAATTTATATTAATTCCTTATTGAATATTCTGATTTAATAGAATCTGTCTTTTCCTATATTCTGTGTCTTCTGCAGGAATCTTTACCTACAGAAATAAATATCTTACCTCAAAAAGTCCCTGTGTTTTGCTTCTTGATCTACAGGGAGTTGCCATAACAAAGTGACAGCAAATTAAAACTCTCCCTTTTCCATTTAGAGAAGGATACAGAGCTCCGAAACTCACTAGAACGACATACAAATTATTATATTATGCCCATACATGTTCCCGGTGTGAAACATTTAAAAAATCCATTAATATTCTGTTGATAATCCCTTAATGCAATAAAACTCACAAGCCAAATATAGAACAAAATAATCAAGGTTTTTTTCCCCAAACCAGTATAAATTTGGTTTAATTTGGAAAAAAAAATCCTTGTTCTGTGTGTCTAGGAAAAACATTATTTGGGATGAAAAAGAAGTAGATTTCTTGACAAAAATCAATAGAATGTAATACACATTTCTTAGAGAATAGAGGTCTTAGCATACAGGAAAATAATTTCTACTTTGATGATACCTTTTACTTGAATTTCTTAACTTAACTTTGAAAAAAGCAGATTTGATACTGCATGCAGCTTCCAACTAATTTCACCACTATCCATATTCATGCTTAAATAGGACTGCTCCTAGAAAAGAAGCAAAGACCATTCCTTGTATGGAGGCAATTAAATACAAGCGAACATTTAAGTGGCCAGTGCTGTGGGTACAATTCAATCAAGCAGATCCATAGGGGTGGTTTTGATATTCTTGTCACATCAAAGAAACAGCTCCCAGAAGAAAAAGATCTTAACAAGTTAAAAATGAAATCAGAATAAATATGAATAACTCTGAGAGAAAGGAAGAACAAGCACTCAGTGGCAAGGGCTGGTGCTACCTTGGAAGTGTTATATAGTGCTATTAGAATAGTGTGTTAATTTTTTCCTCATAAATTTGCCAGGTTCAGTCACCAGGGAAGGGCTAGCACTCCAGCTCCCTTTGTTAAAGATATATCTATCTTGCTGAGTCTTGACAGCCCTATCATGTCAGCCCTCTGTAGTAGCAAAAAGTGTTTCAGCAAGAAGAGGGGAAAAAAAAAAGAAAGGAGGAAAAAAAAAAGTGAAAACTGATGTGATCTACTCCGCTTCCTGTGGGCATATTTCACTATAGCAGATCCAGAGGGATGCTTTGTTATTCCTGTCAGATCAAAGAAAGAGATAACAGAAGAAAATATAAGAGGAAAAATATAACCCAGAAATGAGGGTAGCTGAAAAGCACTGCAAGACTACCTCATCATTATGACTTTTCAAATTATTTAAATATGCTAAATATCAAGTCATCACCAAAGAAATAAATATTGCATAGGCCATATGCTCTGTTAGCTGCCAGGAAAACTGTCCTACTAGGATTAGTTTATGGGCACAGCAACTGCCTGTCAAACACAAGCAATTTTAATCATTTTTCAATTTGCTGTGTGCATTGCAAGTATGCTCAGGTATTTTGACAGGTGCTCCGGAAAAATATCTGAGCCCACTAGGTTCACACTGCCTTGCTTTACTACATCCTTGCAATAATTCCTGCTGCACTGGGGAGATGCAAGCATATGGTGAAGATGCAACAGTCACAGCAAAGTCATTGTACTGCACTGATAAGTTGGATTTGCAGCTCAACAAAGGATGATACAAAGTTAGCCTTAAGTCCAAAGCAAACCAAAAGCTGAAACGATTTTTCGAAATATTTCTAATAACAAACAAGGTGAAAGCGTAAAAAAAAGGAAATAAACAGAGATCTGGCTATGATTAAAAAAACCCCAAAGCAATTAAAAACCCCCAAATAATACTTTTCTGCAAGTTAGAGGTGTTTTCAGTACTACATGTGATTAGCCCTTTATGCACTAAGCTGTCCACTTAATTATTTTGTGTTTCATCTACAAGGCATTAAATTAATATAGTAATAAATCAAAACAATTTTGTCTCATCTGTTGCATTTTCTAATGACCAGTATGGCTTTGTTTCCTTTCAGCCACAGCACTTTGTGTCATCCAAGTTCCTAACGAAGTCGATGGATTTTTGTGTGGCCTGATTTCCAGGTGTTTGGGGAAGAAAGGAGCTCCTAAAATCTACAGATATTCTGGGAGAAACCAGGGGAGGACCTATATTTTACCAAAGAAGTGGAGCTTCATCAAAGCACTATAAATAAACCATATTTTCTATATTGTTCTTTATATATTAGCATTCTCAGCATCAATTTCCTGAAGTCAGCCAAGTCTGTCTAGTGGAAAAGGATTTGGATTATGATGTAAACTAACAGTAAAGACAATTCCAAATAACATCTAATGTCCAATATAACTACTGTTTACATATTAAAAAGAGATACAGGCTTTGTACCAGGGATGTTCTGTCATGTTTCTCCACAGGAGAAGACTGTCATGGTAAAGTTCATTATCAATTACTGCCTTACAAGTACAAGATGAGTTAAGCTGTCATAATTTTCTCAGCCAGAAATCCTGTGCTGTCAAAGAATGTCAATTTTTAATCTGAAAAAAGGAAGAAAATTATCTGTTATTCTGACCTCTAATTTCTTGACATTTTAATGCTGTAATTGCTGTGGTTAGTGCTGCAACCATTATTCCACCTGTCAAGTAAGAATGAATCAATATCCTTAAGCTGTTCAAGTTTAAGCTTCCACCTCACTGATGAGCTGTTCAAGTTTAAGCTTCCACCTTTTTTACTTTAAAAAAGCTTGAAGTGAAAAAAAAAAAAAGAAGGATTTTGGGCCTGGAAAATGTTTGTTTTGTTACACATTTTTTTCCTCCTCATTACAATATGAAAAATCATTTTTCAATATGTGACTAAGAGAGCATTACAGCTGACAGAACTGCAGAATTTACCCATTTCTAATCATAAAAGATTGAAACCACGAAATTCAATTTTATACTTTTATTCCTTGGGCCATGTAAATCAGGGCTTTCCTGTGGCCTTTTTAACAACTTGAGGTAAATTATCGTGACCAATTATTTTTTGTGGTATCAGAAATTATGAAGTTGTTTGAAAAAAACAAATTGATTATGTTGAAATGAAACCAGTTTATTTTACCCATCTAGTGCAGACCTTAAGTTGCCAAAGAGGTATTCCAGGGGCAGGTGTATGTGATTTCATAGACTGAAGTAATCTAAAACTTAACTCTATCCCAGTATTATGGTTCCTATCAGTAGGAATTTTCTATATGGAAAATGAAGAAAGAAAATCAGATTTATAATCTGCTATTTAATAGATCTGCAAAGAACAATAACACAGGATGGCCATTTTTCCAATGCTAAACGGTAGAGATTTCTTGGAGAGCTCCCAAAGCATATGAGAAAGATGTAAGGAATGGCAGGGATCACTAGTTCCACTGCTGAATATTTTTCTGTAGATAGATGACTACAGAAGTAACTTTAATATTTTTCACAGAAAGCTAAGAACATATTTTTTAGTGATTGAGGGGCTCAAGTAAAGGGTGAAAATGAAAGGGCCAAGGTACAGCATAAACAGGTCACAGGGTTGTGAGCACCCTTTCCACCTTTTGAAATTACATCTTTCAATCAGCTCAGACTAAATGGGAGGGTATTTTTTATTTGGAGACTTATTTCACTGGATAGATTCACCTGGGACTCAGTTCAATATGAAATTAGTTATGGCCACAGTTACTGCCATACTTGAGCCCACTGGCCTGATAATGGCTGCTGCCAATAAGGCTGTATTGATTGGCTAATTTTACAGCCATGTATTAAGAACATTCACCATCTTCTGGGACACAGGACCACAATATTTTAGTTTATTTACAAAATAAACATCTAGAGAATTTGGATACTAAGAGATAGATGCATTTTCCTGGATAACTGCAGGGTGCAATTAATTCTAAATGGCAGTGTTTCAAATGAAAATGCCAGATACCACCACTTGCCACTGTAAAATATGATAAACACTTTTTATCACGATTTTAAAGGTGCTGGTGTTCTTTTCCTTAATTCCTGTATTTACAAGGGGTCTTCAGAGGCTTTTAAAATATCTTTTTGCTTTTAATTTATTTTCTGGTATATTTACTAAAAGTCAGAATAAAGTCAAACAAACTCAAACAAGCACAAATCAAACAACAAAAAAGCAAAAACCTCATCACAAATACTCGCAACAGAAACATGACCATCAAATATATGGTCCTCTGCATCACTGAGATCTCAAATGTTTAATTATTGGCCAGAGAATGTGAACTAGTTTCATAAACAGATCCCAGGAAAACAGAAAGCAGGTCTAAATCCATCTATATTTAAACATGTACTGTAAATTCTGATTAAAAATTAATTTAAAATTTTTTTTAACTTTCATATGACAAACCAAAAATCAACAATCCTGAGATCTCTTGGAAGTAAAAGTATACTATTTTTAAATGGATGCTTACAACTTTATTATCTATGCATAACAAAATTAACAAGGATTTTTTTTTTCTGGTAATTTTTCCTTCTCATTACTATCAATGAAATTTATGTAAAAATATAACTTGTTGCAATGAAGATTAAGTTGTGCTTTTAAAAATTTACAGTGTAAATTGCCTAAGAAGATGTTTACATGTTATTGACTTAAAGGGCATGGGTTAGATGTACAAGTGAGTGAACGAAAATGTCTCCATGAATTTTTGTAAATTTCTGATGACAAGATATGCAAGCAAGTGGAGCCCCAGGAGAGCTGAAGAGTCTCATCATGTCATAAGATGTTAGATAAGGTGCACAGACAGACAGATAGACCTCAATCCTACAAGCTGCCCTGTGGGAGTAGACCTTAAAAGTCAAGACACAGGAGTCTGCCCATGCAGATCAGGACCTTAAGCCATGCAAATCCCTTGTATTCATGGTGCTGGACACCTGCTTTATACTTTAAAAAACATTGCTCCTTCTTATCTCTAGAAGAGCCTGACTCTTCTTATGCTCAAAGTTTTGAATCCAGAAAATGATTATGCAGATATCAACATGAAATATTTGAGGCAGGGGGAGTCAAAGCAATTGTGGCCAGTCTTAAAACTAAGCAAATATTAGTTGTTTAGAAAATCTAAGCTTTACAGTGCATGTAGTGAAAATCCAATTTTAGGAAGCCTGGGGTCTGAATGGTTTTTTACTTCTGCTCCTAAAAATCACCAAATGTAACAGAATGCAGCAATGCACTGGTAAAAAAAAACCAACCAACCAACCAACCAACCAAACAAAAAATTCCCAAAACCCTAATTCAAACCAAAACAAAACCAAATCAAATTAAAAAACCCAAAACAAACAAACAAACAAAAAACATGAAAAAACTCAGTGGTTAGCTGAATGAATGCTTTTTGGAATTTACTTCTTTCTGAAATCTGTAGATTTCTGCCTGCAAGATTGGAAACAAACAAACAAACAAAACCCCATTGCCTGGCAATGTACATTATGCCTGTTTTGCATACAGCAGATGGCAGCTATCTGGGGGAATGGAAGATTGTGTGTAGAGCTTCATCACAGCAGTACTCATCTAGCAGCTGTTGCTTCCTCACACTTTCCACCAAATTTCAATTGTTTTAGGCAACAAATGAATGTTGCTAGAAAATCATCATGCAAATTAATAGGTACTAGAAAACCATCATTAAAATTATTAGTGTTCGTGAAAACAAATACAGTCACTGGAAGGAAATGTAGCAGGATATCTAGAACAATTTTTTTTTAAAATTTACTGATTAATTTAAAACACTCACTTGTATATATTGCAAAAGTATATATCTATTTCATTCATGCACATATATAAACATAAGTACTTGAATGCACAACAAATAGAAAGCATTTTCTATTTTGATAGCAATTTGATCATACTTTATGTGATTAAAAATAATTTAAATATTTGCTGCAGCCGCTCTAGAAAATACATTCTTTCTCAGACACATTTTCACCATCATCTGACTGTAAAGGTTAGATTTTTGTTCTCTATGACTACGATGCAGGTTTTTTCCCAGTTTCTTAGTTCTACCAGGTGAACTTAATACAAGTAAATTATAAAACATAGCAGACAGTATATTAAAGAATATACATTGCAATGTAATTTCCTACACCATAACTGAATATTAAATCTATTAGGTTCATTTGTTTCATTGCTAGTTGATTCATACTTGCTTCTGAAATCACCTGGGGCCTAAATTCTGAATCAAGTCAAACACATCCATTTTGTTCAGCAGTGAAAGATAGGAAAAGTACCATTTCTTGTGAGATGACAGCAGTTTTTAGCATGAAATGACAGTAAACACCTACCTCCCTGAGGACAGGATCAGTGATACTGTCCAGGTTCACAGAGCCTTCATATGTTAGGTAGTGGAAAACGTTGAGTGCACGCACGGCTTCTGGTCCTCGTTGCTTGTAGCCAAATATAAGGTCAATCCACTGATGAAGCTGACATGATACAAACTCGCTTTCCAGGGCCTGCAAGTGAAATTCAGGATTAGGAAGTAACTGAGAAAACACAGCAGGCATCATTACATTTTCTCTTCAGGCTTTTTTGATCTATTTGAAATCTTTCAAACATTAAAAAAAATTAACTTATTCTATTGAGAGAAGCATCAAAAAGATAGTCTCTTTTTCCTTTACCTTTATATCATGCTAATTTTCTTCTCAGCTGCTGTGTTTCTCCTAGCTGCAAGTATTTTAATAATTACTGGGCTTTTCAATTAGGCTAGTTAATTTGTCAAAAAAAAAAAAAAGATGGAAATGGGAAAGAATTCAAAAAAGCAGTCTTCTAACTAATTTTCAAACTAGTCATAATTAGTTTTAATTCAAAAATGGAAATTCCTCCATTGTTTTTATCACACTGCCACTACTCAGCATGAGCACTTCCTAGCTAGGACAGAACTTCACGTTCTTCTGAGGAAATTTCAGATTTTACAAGCTGATAAACTTTGGGAAAATATTACTTCTTTTTTTTTCATTTACATTAAAAGAGGCTGCTTCAGAACTAATCATCAGGTGCTGTAGTACCATGTCATGCCCTGCTTACTGGCAGCAGCCCCCTCCTCACCACCAGACAAGAAGGTCCAGCCTCAGACAAGGCAAACCATGCCTGGGTCATCATGCAACCATTCCTCAGAGATTTTCTCTGTAATACTCCTCATGGAAGAGGAACTCTGCGCTTTGGTGAAAAACTGGACTCTTTTCTGTCAAAACCAGTGACTATTATCTCTGATGAAAATGGATGGGAAGGCTCAGGCTTAAGAGCTGACATGTAGCTCAGTTTTCAAGGGCTTAAGTTCAGCATACCATAAAAAGCCATAAAGAAATCTTGCAGGCAACCACACAAAATTTTGGTTTTTTCCTTTTCAAAATCAGAAGCCATCATATGCATAACGCAATATTATTAAAATATGACTGAATACTAATATGAAGTGAATATGACATGACTGAATACTAAATAATATTACACATAATATTATTTAGTTTCAATTCATGCCTCCCAACAAATAACTTTAAAATGCCATGTCCTTAATTATATTGTACTGTGCATGTACAAAATGATACAGTCAGCAACTACATCATTCCATATAATCTTTTCCACAGGACTTTTACATCAGTTAGAGCGCAAGAGGCTAGCATGCAAGGATAAAATTAAGTATGCCACAGCAACAACTAATAAAGCATTTCCTTACTTTTAAATTATCAATTTTTAATGTTCCTTTTGTATGTAATAAAGATTTAAGGATCTAGAATTTAAAGCCAGTTATCTTTCTAGCATCTACCTCAAATCCATTTGCAGCAATCAGCCTAAAAGTTCTCTTGAGCATCTGAATTCTGCATAATTTCTTTTGATCTGTATATATTTAATATTATTTTATTTGTTTATTAACATGTAATTAACGAAAAAAAGGTATTTCTTTGGTCAAAATTAGCATTTTTTTTCTAGAATATTAAGAGCATTTCAGGAAAACAGAAAAACTTTTGATTACTCAAAGATCAGACAATACATTTGAAAAAAATAGATGCCTGGTTTAAACGAGTGTATTTCACACTTTTCTCATCTTATATCCTCTCACTGCTATTAGAATCACAAAAACATGGAACCATTGGACAGTTTGAGTTAGAAGGGACCTTAAAAGGTCATTTAGTTCAACCCCACTGCAATGAACAGGGACATCTTCAACTACTTCGGATTGCTCAGAGCCTTGTCCTGTCTGACCTTGAATGCTCCCAGAGATGACACACTGGGAAACTTGTTCCAGTGTTTCATCATCCTATAAACTATAAAAATTTTTTTCCTTATATCTTGTCTGATCAATCTTCTTTTCATTTAATGCCATTACCCACTGCCATGTCTCAACAAGTTCTGCCAAAAGTTTGTCCCCATCTTTCTCATAGGACACTTGAAGCACTGAAAGGTCACCATAAGGTCTCCCCAGAGTCTTCTCAAGGCTGGACAATTCCAGCTGTCTCAGCCTGTCTTCATAGGAGAGATATTCTGGAACCTGGTCCTCTTTGTGGCCCTCCTGTGGACCCACTCTAACAGGTCCATGTCCTTCCTGAGGACCCCAGAGCTGGATGCAGCACTCCAGATGGGGTCCCTCCAGAGCAGAGCAGAGCAGAAGGGCAGCACCTCCCTCGACCTGCTGCTCATGCTGCTTTTAGTGCAGTCCAGGATGAGGCTGGCTTTTCAACCTGCAAAGAGACTTTCTTGGCTCATGTCCAGCCTCTCATCCACCAGCATCCTCATGTCATTTTGGCAGGGCTGCTCTCCATCTGTTGCCCCCCAGACCGTGTGGATACTGGCGGTTGCTCTGACCCAGACACACCACCTTGTACTTGGTCTTGTTGAACCTCATGAGATTCTCATGGGCTGCTCCTTTTACTTGTTCTGGTCCCTCTGGACAATATCCCAGCCCTCAGGTGTGTCAACCACACCACTCAGCTTGGTAGCATCTGCAAATCTGCTGAGGGTGCACTCGATCCTACTGTCTATGTCATTGTTGAAGATATTAAATGGTGCTGGTCTTAGGGCAGACCACCACTTGTCACTGATGTCACCAAGCTGATGCAACTGTCCAATCAACTCCTTATTTACTGAACAGTCCACCCATCAAATCCATCTCTCACCAATTTAGAGAGAAGAATGTTGCAAGGGATCATGTCAAAAGCCTTACACAAGTCCAGACAGATGACACCTACAGCCCTTCCCTGGCCCACTGATGCTGTCACTCCATCATGGAAGGCCTCTTGGTTGGTCAGGAAAGACTTTCCCTTGGGGAAGTTGTGTTGGCTGTTCCAAATCACCTTCCTGCCCTCCATGTGTCTTAGCACAGCTTCTAGGATGATCTATTCTATGGTCTTCCCAGGCAAGTGGTCAGTAGTTCCCAGGGCCCTCCTTTCTAGTGTTTCTAAAAATGGGAGGAATGTTGTCCTTTTCCCAATCATCAGGGACTTCTCCTGACTGCCATGACATTTCATGGAGAGTGGCTTGACAACTAGGTCAATCCCTCAGGACTCTGGAATGCCATCAGGTGCCATAGACGCATGCTCAGGTTCCTCAGGCGGCCACCAACTTCATCTTCTCTTAAAGTGGGAGGGACATTTTGCAGTCAAGTAACTTGAGAGGGGTGGGAAGAGAGGTTGCCATTGAAGATTCAAGTAAAAAGTACCCTGAGTACCTTGTTCATTGTGACCAGTTTATCAGTCATGCGCATGAGGGGTATTGCACTTTTTTTTGACCTTTCAAGATAAAAGACTTAAGAGAATTGAACACATATGTTATATTTCCCTAAGGCAGTTTCCACTTGCATGACCAGCCCTTACTCAGCACCTTTTCATTCTAGAGAAGGTCTTACTGACCCTGGCAGGTTTGGAGAACTTATATTTCACATGGATTAATAGTTATTTAATAATTTATTAAAATATCTACTTTTTAACAGCTGCATATCATCTCTTTGTCTCCAATTCTTTAAACAGATTTATCATACTATGTTTGCAGGTATAATGGTCCTTAATTCCATGGGAAAGTACCTTAGTTTCTTGAAGAAACTTTGAGGAAATTTATAGCAAGGGAATATAATTATTTTGAGCTATATATTTAAGAAGAGTGGAAGCTGCGTGGTTTGGTGTAGAATTTAGGGAAAGGACCAGAGCAGAAGATGGAGAGAGGAGCCAGAGCTGTGAAGAAGAAGGGCTCTTCATGGGCCTTAGCACTGCACAGCCTCCAGCTGCAGGATGAAATGGGTGCTGTGTGATGTTCATGGCCTCCCAGCCAGGGCATCCCGCAGGATATGGCACCAGGCATGGTGCCATACAAAACAGGAAAGGTGCCCTCAAGAAAGGACCACCAAAATGCTACAAAGTTTCGCCCCACCCTCAGTGGGTCAAGGCTTTATAATCTGGATTTATTTTAGTCTGGGGAAAGCTTCTTGTATCAGGTCTGACCTGGTTTCTTCCAAGTACTTCTGCAGCGCTGCTCATGCAATACTTGCAGAATCCTCTCCCTAATTTGCTCTAATGCACAGGCTACTCCCCCTCCATGTAAGTGCCTCCTGAAAATTTATGAGCTGTTCACTGTCAATGGTACATCGTTTGGCTTCTCAAGAATATGCAATGCTCAGTAGGGAACAGGGTGAGGGAATTTTCTATATAAAACATAATTTGTAGGTACAGTAGGAAAAACATACAGAAAAAGACAACAATAAAATCCTTAAAATAGGCTGGTGATGGCCATAAAAAGCAGCACTTTGGATTTAAATTATTTTGAGGGCTTTAATTTTATGACCATTTTTTAATATGAGCTATAGAAACATTTTTTTAAATAATAATTATTACTTATATAATTATGTAATAATAACTATATCATTTGTAATATGGTTTTTAAAGATTCTTAAAGTTAAACAGAAATGAGCCAACAACCACCTTGTTATCTATCATAACTAACATGTACACAAAACAGAGTTTTATTCAAGCACTCCTAAAATTAACTTGTTTGAACAATTATTAGGGCTTCATTTTCAAATAACAACATTCCAGTCAAGTTTTTTTTCATGAGTTTTGCTTTAAGGAAGGTGTTTAACATGTTATTGTTTCCAGTGGAGTGAGATTTATTGTTAATAGGTAAATTGCTAGCATTATTATACCTCTAGTGTATACATATTTTGTGGGTTTTGCATGTTTACAGGCAAGTGTATGCACATATGTTCCACAGGCTGATAATATGACCTGTAGCTGTTGTAAAATACAAAGAGGTGTTATAAGTTGATGTTAAGACTAAATAAAGTCATTATAAACCAAATTGCTCCTTACTATAGCTCTTTTCTGACCTTTATGAACACTGCACACTTTCCCCTATGCTCATTCTAATTTGATGTTAAAGGTATTTTTCCCAGGTATGTCAGTAGGAGGCAGTGGTTTTTATTGCAATACAGACTTTATGCTGTGTAAAACATCAGAAGTTCTGGATTTATAAAATATCTCTCCAGGTATTTTTTGTCACCAGAGAAGTGGAAAACCCTGATGCTGCTCTCTGGACCATGGTTGCACCTTCTCTTTCCGCAGTTCCTGCCTTGCTGCCTTGCCCTCCATATCCATATGCTTCTGTCTTTCCAAAAAGCTTTCCATTTTGCTATTGAATTATATGTAACATATATTTAAAGATATTTTCCTGTTATTACTCTGAGATAGTTTGGTTTTACAGATCTGCTCAAAACCAGATCATCAGCCATTTCAGCCTATGAGCTGGGTTTCTCTTCTCTCCCCTCATATCCATGGTCCTCTGCAGCAATTGTGGGTTCTCTCCACCAAATATTTCTCTTCCTCAGTTACCATTCCTTGCACATACTATCAAAGAGAAATCCTTGACTTTCCTCATAAAGTATTTCAGGCAATACTGCTATCTGAGATTAGTTATGTTCTTTTAAGCGAAGTAATATTTTAATAGAAGTGACAAAGAAGTACACTATACAGATTTCAGTTATTCAGGGATGTCTGCAGACAAACTGATCCTTTATGTAAGCGTCTTCATGATATAAGTAAGATTCTTCAGCAGCATAGCAAGTTAAAAAAAAATCACTGCTAAAAGTAATTAAAAAATCTGAAGTAGATTGAAACCCCTTTTGCCTGAATAAGTTTTAGTTGCATAACCTTGGCAATACACAAAATAAATTCAAAGCGACTTTTGAGGAAGTAATATCAAGTCTTATCTACTGCTTATCTGGTAGAAAAGAAATATTAATTGCTGCTGAATCACAATTCAAGGAAGAGGAAAAGATCTTCCAGATTCTCATAGCACAGAGATTTCATACTAGGTATTTCTAATGACTATTCAAGAAGCTTCTTAATTATGAAATACTATGCATGCTTCTGAATAGCCAGGGAATGGTACAAAAATGCAATTGGCAGCAGAGGAGTGCAAATAAATCATTTTAGAGACAGAAAGAAAATTCAATCTTAGCAACAGTTATGTAATAGGAACAAAATATGTATAACAAAACCAAGACATCATTTAGTCTTTCAAAAGTATAATTTATCATGAATACATTTTTCTCAGCACTGCAATTTGTAATTTAATATGTGCATAAGCCATAATTAAAATATCATTATAATTAACTTTGAATTACACAATCTTGCATCTTTTGTTTCAAAACTAAAGAATGCTTATTATGAAAGCTGTGCTTCAGTGTTTCACAGTGGTGTTCCCTGCCTTGATTTAACATGCTTGACTTACTGACTGAGTCTGTTCTATTTCTGGCTCTTGGACTGCTCTGAGTCTGTGGGGACTGAGAGGCTGAGTAGGACTACAGATGCACATCTGTGGAAGGTTTTATGCGTGGATTTTTTTCCCCTGGTAAACTGGGAGATTATGATTGATGAACCCAGCATTAGGGTAATGTTATCAGGGACACTTTCTGCCTCTGTCCTTTATACCGTTGCTGAGGTCAGACCATAATCATGTTAGCATTGAACATAGTGCTTTATTAATGTTTCATGAGTAACTCCATAGTAATCAGTCTAGCTTTGTATGGATAAATAAAACTGCTACAACAATCCCTGGTGTATAAATCGAATGTTGAAGATACTGTAATAGGTCTTGAAAGTAACTTGATTGTCTTTTCCAGTCTTTTTAATAAGTCTAATTTTCACAAGTTTAAAGGAATCTCTTTTGATGGAAAACCACTTCCACTTCAATGTTTATTTTGAAGTGTAAAACAACCAGCTGAACAATCAAATGATACAATAAAAAATCCCAGCCTGCTATTTATTCATTTGCACAGAATCTTAGTAAAGCTTGTTAACGAACTGGTTAAATTGTGCTGACTTATGACAATGTGCCTCTGTGATGTTTCCTAGGCTGTTACGTGTTTTCTTTGGTAAGTATCAGGATGAAATGATGGCATTCTTGTTGTTATTTAAAGAAAATGTTTACATTCATAAATGTGCAAGTAGTATATAAGGATTTTTATTTACTCCCACAAAAAATTACACATAATATATGCCCACAGAAAGCACCAAAAAAAAAAGAACAAAAAAAAAAGAACAAAAGAAAACAGCATCAGCTATGGAAAAAAAGATCCCACCATGTTACGCACTACCACATAGGATTCTTCCCACTGAAATGAAATTACTACTGCTGATTTTAATAGATAAGGGATCAGGGAAACCCTTACTTGAAACATTCCCTAGTTTTCTGTAAACATATTCTCTACTTGTTTTGCTAAGTTGCCGTAGAAATTCCAGGCTTGCACAAGCTTGCTGTGTTTTACACATCAGCATCACACCCTGGCTATTTTTTTTCCGCAAGAAAAAAATGCAACAGCCAAAGCCTGGCCTGGAGATGACCTAACTGAATAATACATCTGCTGGCTGGTTCAAATAATGGAATCTGACATTAGGAAGGGAATGTCAAACTTTCCAATCCCTTTGTATTTTTTCCTTTGACCAGTTTCATTCCAGTGACCAAAAAACTGGGGTACCAGCAGTTTGTTGTGTGTGTTAAAAAAACCCTACATGAGGAAGTTTTTCTAAAAATTATAACACATTCAAATTATTACATTTTAAAACTGTAATTCCATTACTTCTTACTATACATACTATCTGCATTTTCATGAAAAGGATTATCCTTCTTTAGCTACTTGCTCTTCATAATAAGCTTTGTAAAATATTATGCATATATCATGCTCTTTAAACTCCCAAAGTTATTCACTTTGCTTTTATCCTCTGAATTCCATCCAAATGTGAATGCTTCTGTTTTCTAGTCACCCAGAAGTGAATCCAATATTCCAGGTGCAGTCTCAAAAGGACCATAGATGGGTACAACTGTTTACATCCTCTGTGATGTAATGATTCTCCATAGATGGCATCAAAATACACTTATTTCTGGTGGATATAGAATTACAGAATTTTATCTAATCTAATTGCTGTTCATTGTCACCCCTACCTTGCTACTGCTCTATTTTTGGTACAGTTTTTGTTTCCAGACTTCTGCTTCTTATTATCTTCTATTTTTTCCTCCGGAGGTGATTTTCAGTCTATGTTCTGCATCTAGTTCAAATAAATCTATGTCTCTTTCTCCTGTTTTGTAGGCAGTTCCTAACTTTATTATTATTTTCAAGGTTCCTGACTGCCCATTTGAAGACAGCATGTATCTGTGTAGAGATGAATTTTAGCTCCTGATCATGCTCTTGCTAAAAGTAGATGATGGGGTGAATGAATAAAGGCCATGCAGAAACTGCCTCCTGGCAAAACTGTACAAGAATGGCATAATGCTCACATCTGTGAGGAAAAGGCTGGGAAACAGTAGAGGAAGGGTCTGATACAAATGGGTGAGAATTAGTGATTTTAGTAACTGCAAAGTACTCAATTATTTGAAGCCTGTAATTATGATACTAGTCTAGTCTTAACATTGGTTTGTCTGTCTCCTGGCAGTCTGAGCATACTTACACACACATGTGGAATCAGTCATTATCTCACTATCAAGTCCTGTAGCCCTAAGGGGGGCTAAATGCTATACTCTAAATTTGTGTAAGCAGCTGTTTTCTTCAATAGCACAAAACTTTTATGTGGAGAGCTGCTATGCTACTTTCCAAAAAGCAGGAATTGCACAAGGGAAATTAAATAAAATAAAGCTTAAGCTTTTTTCCAGGTGATCTCTTATCACATAGTGCCTTTTATCTTCCTAGTAATAATTCCAACATTGTCGAAAGAAAATATTAATGAAATACAATTTAATATAAAAGGAAGATTGTTACAAAATTTAAGAATGGGAGTCCTTACTGTGCATCTCTCATTATATCCCCCAATAGGTGGCATCTTGCTTCTCTGTTTTCACCAAGGAATCACACTTTGGTTCTTTCAGATGTCAAAACAAAACCTCTAGGTCAACTTTAGTGTGCTTACACCTGGGCTCAGTTTGGGTTTGGCCACAACCACAAACCAAAAAGGGCTCTGTGCACTCCAGAGACACCAGCCTGTGACTGCACATCCCACACTTGAGAATTCTAATGGACTCCAGGGATCCTTTCAGCACACCTCCTTCTTTTCTAGTAAAATTGCACTTGAATTTATTTTCAGCAGCTGAGACAATTACTTGTTTTTTAAAATAATTTTCCAATATATCTGGTATAAGAGAAATTGGCCAAGAAAGGTTGTTCAGCTTCTTCCTGTCAATGACAGAGTAATCTGTCAATGACAGAATACGTCTCCTGGTTTGTGTAGGACATTTCATATGTCTCAAGTGATGAGGTTGCCATCACTTCCTTAGGAGACTGTTGTACATGTGTCAAACCACTTATTCTTATAAGGATGCTTCTAAATCATCTACATCTAGGAATAGGTTTGGTTTTATAATATTCTTCTATTCTTCTGAATTTCATAGAGTTATTTTTTTCTATCAACTGCTGAAGATCAAGTTTCTTTAAATAGATAGTTCTTAAAATTAAGTTACCAAGCTGATCAGAAAAAAATCCCCAAAAATTCAGTACATTGCTAGACTTGCAATGCTACCACAAAAGCACTACTGGAAATAATGCATAAACTGAACAGTTCTGCATCTGAACAGTATGGAAACCCACAGCTTACTAAAATCATAGTCCTGACTCCTTAAGAAAGACAAGCAATATGCATTTTAAGGAAGAACTATTTCCAGAACAGTATGATACATTGAAGTATTGCTGGCCAAATCATCTGAATATACCTTGCTGTTCCTAAAATCTACTAAAAGCATACACATGCATTAATTTTATCAATATTAAAATAATTGTCTATCAAAATTAAAGAAAAATTGTACACCAGAAATGTTCTTTCTGCTTAAATTCTGGAGGGCACATGATGATTTACATCATAGTGCTTTTGCAGAATTTTTTCAAAGACTGCAGTTGTTTGCTTATGTTCACATTTCTACACTTCCAGCTCATCTTTATGAACAGGAAGTGCACATCTTCAGGTGAATAATGACTACAAGATGGCTTGCAAGATATCATCATTTATGGTATTTTTTTATTTTTTGATGTAGAAGATGGTGAGGAGGAACAGACATAAATTTTTCAGGCTATCTTGCATTTCCAGGCTCATGCAGGTCTGATTCTTTTTCATGAGAGAATAAATAACTGAATTTAACTTTCCATAATTTGGGCACATGGAAAGAAAATCTGCTATAAAATTAAGGGTTCTGCCAATTAAGACAGAATGCAAAGTCTTTGCTTTCTTTATTTTATTTCTCTAAATCTAGTCCTAAAGAGATGAAAAACAGAACTAGGTTAGCTAACTAAAATACAGAACCCCTTAGACTAAATTAAAGTACAGCTTACCATCCTGTTGATACGGACAAAATCTTCAGGTTTCTTGGCCCAGGGAGGGAGATCAACATCATTCACAACAATTTCATCTTCCCTGATTCCTAGATTGTAGCCATTACTGTTGACAAACATCTCAGGTAGGTAGTAAAATTCTGGAATTAACTCCTAGCAGGGAGAAAACACACAATGAGACTTCACATTTAACAGAGATGCTAAATGGTACTCCAAGAATAAGGCTCTCTTGTACTACATATTAAAGCATTCCTGGTTTTTTTTTAATGTTTCTGTGCACCTTTTTAAAGAAATTTTAATATCCTGCTTTCTTTGACTTACAGCCTGCATAATGAAATATTTAAACTGCTTTTCCCATATCTGCTTTTATGAAAAGCACAACTTTAGATAAGGCACTGCATATGAGTAAAGGAGGCTTCTTCAGAATAGTAGGTACAAGAAAATTTGTGCTAAGCCTTCAATATGAAATTATACTGGATATTTAAATTACTATTTAACAAAAATATGTAAAAAGGGAAAAATTTGCACATATAACAGTGTCTTGATCTTACTTTCTTTAATTCTTTAATTGCATAAGAAAAGGTGGTAAATTGATTACCTATATAATGAAAAATAATACATGGTGAAGATCTTTTTCTACTGTAAGAAAAATTCAAGAACAGACAGAGGGAAAAATATCAGTAAGACAAATGTCCTTCAGACAGATATACATGCTACTTAAAAAGTGAAAGATCAATAACTGCAATTTATAATAAACAATAGGTAACTTGGAGTGTGAAGTTTTCCCAATTTCCAGAACAGCTAAACAGGAATCCATTTTAACATAATGAATTTTGCTGTTTGCTCCTGTTATTTTAGCGCTAAGTATTGAACCGCAGTAAAAACAAAAAAGCTTTAAAGCTCACTATCTCTTCCCTAATATCCAGATAGGGATGAAATTCACCAAATTACATTGCTAAAAGCATTATGGCATTCAGCTGGGTAACATGATAAAAACTGATGACACAGCACCTGAAATCTGAGTCTCTTTGTGGTTCTTTCAAAGGCTGCAGATATGAGAAGCAAAAAAAAACCCCACTGCAGACACAAACTTATCTAATTAAATCTGATCTGCAACTCCATAGAGAATAGAGCAGTTAAAGCAACCTTTCAAATTTAAAAAAAAAAGTGTATTCATTACAATTTTAAGTATGTTTAGGAAGGCAATTTAATTACTTCTTTACATCATAATATACTAATATAGGTTAGACTAAAATGCAAATCCAATCAGTATCTAACTACTATAAAACATTAATCAAGTAAGACGTGCCTGAACCTGAATAACTCATCATGAAACATGCTACAAACCCAAACAGAAAAGAAAGAATTAAATTATTAGATGTAGTACATAATAAAACAACAGCCAGAGCAAAGCCAAAATGAGAGAAATCCTGAATATGCTATAATGTTAAAAGAAAAAAGATTCATTTAATGCCTATCTTAAGTTTTATTATAGACACCTCTAATTTATTCAGAGTATTTCTTAAAAGCAATCTTCCCCCCTTCCCCCAAAACACAACTCACTAAATCTCAGGTTCCAAAGAAAGCCCTTTGGTTTTCTCTAATGGAGCCCAAAAAAGAATGAATGGTCTTCAGAGCTGGAGAAAACTATACAGAAATCTTTCAGGACTTCAACAAATCACTAACTCAGAACTCATAACCCAACATATATTACCACACAAATCACTGACAAACTAAGAGTATTGCCTTAAAAAAGGGAAAAATTCAAAAGGACCTCAGAAATATCAAGAAGTCAAAGTTAATCTTAAAGCCAATATTCAAATGAAGCAGAATTTATTAAGAAAAAATTTAGCAACGTTTGTTTCTACTTTGTATAAAAGCCTTGAAGCACATAGCACCAGTTGCGATTACTATCCATTTTTATTCAGTGTGGTGGCATACTAACCTGCAATGTCACAGCAACCAAGTCCTTCGATTCCATTAAAGAAAAGTTATTTGTTAAATTTTCTTTTTCAGTTTTAAATGTCATAGCATGTAACTGTGGACTTTTACATCTAATATACCTGAAAGATTTGTGCTAGCCAGAGACACATCTAGTGTTTAACTGAGTTCTACTAACCTTTTGGCTGTGGGGGTATCTTGAAACAAAGGAATTTAAGTCACTGAGTATTTTTAAAGGTATTTCTATTTAGTAAGTTTATCTTTGCTGCTCTTTGCTTTCAGGGTAATTTAATGTTCCCTTGTCTGGAATAGCAGAAAACATAAATAGAAATAGAATAAACAAAAGTATGTGATTAACTTGCTTTATAAGATTTATTGTGTTGTGTATGTTTAGTTTGAGCTGTCTTATTCCTGTGCTCTGGAAGTTAACCAGTGCAAGACTTCTGAATCCTCTTCAACTAACACTCTCCCTAGAATCCTAATTATTTCAGTTACTCATCTCCTGGTAGGTTGTTTTGTTGGTTTTTTCCAAAGTAAAAAAAAACCAAAAAAACAAAAAAAACAACCACCAAACAAAAAAAAAAAAAACCTAAACATAATCTTTAAAAAATATTAACTAACCCACAGTGTTATAGTCTCAGCATTCTCTTCAATGTTATTTTTAGTGCAGCCTACAATTATGTTGCTTATTTGAGTACTATTTAGCATGAATTGAAATTTTTCTTGAAATGTGAGCCATGTTGCATGTGACCTTTCCCAGATACTTACATATTTCCCATACTTTGTATTAACCATTCAGTTTTCTTTCATAGCATTTGATGTTCCTCTTGTAATTTTGCTGTCTCCACTATTTACTATGCTAAGAAATCACAGCACTTAAAAATAGCTCAGATAAATATATCCCCTTCTCATTTCTAGAGGATGAATTAGTATATACTAAAACACAGGTCCAGTATGAAAGCCTGTGGCATCCTGTACATACGAACTTCAGATTCGTGTATTTAGCTACTCAGATGCATAGAAAATACAACCAAGCTAGAGATGGTTGATAAAAATTTTGGTTTGTACATTGTTTATTCTGCTGTGAGAAACTGAAGAAGCTGTCTCCTCTATCTCATGACAAAGGCAGGCAGTGGCTGGGCATAGAATGGCAAATATCCTCTTCCCCAGGGCCCCTGAGCATATTTCACTAAGAGAAGTATAAACTGGGAGAGGCAGAGAGAGGAAGGATTAGCAAGGACAGTGAGGCAGAAAGGATGGAGCCCAGGAGGTTTCTGGGAAAAGGAGCAGACAGGAGTGAACCTCAGAGGAGACGACAAGATGACAACCGGGGCCCAGAGAGAATCGTGTTAACTAAGAAGCCACTGAAAGTTGCAAGAATGTACAAAAGAATGCAGGAAAATATAACACTAGCAAGGGCTGGAGTTATTTTCAAAACCTCTTGACATTTTTCTCAGCTAGAGTTTGTTTTTAATTTGTTTCACAAATGGGAATGTGCCAGTTCATATTCTAATAAAGATTATGACTTGAGAGAGGCGCTCTTTTGATGCTTTTTCTGTTATGGACAGGAAACAGATACCTCAAAAAATAGCTGTTTCAGGGTGATATTCAGAGAGGTGGCTGGGTCCATTCCTCTGTTCCAGATGAGGTTCAGCTATTACAACTATCCTGCAAGATATCTGTCTACCCTGTTTTCCCAGAATTTGAGTGAGAGCAATTCCACAATTCTTCCATCAACTGGTCTCAGTGCTCTTCATCTGGGGAGTTTTACCTAATAACTGCCCTGAATCCTTCAATCTAAGTAAATTTTCCCTCATCCTAGCAATCAATCCATTCCAGATACAGAGAATAAATTACTGTTTTCTCTTTGCATTGTTTCTTGCATGTTTGAAAAGCATTATTTACCAGATTTACAGCCTTCAAGCTCCTAAAAGTCTAAATTAAGGATAATGATGTATGGCTCCATTGTTATTGTTACAGAAATGCAAAATATTCCTCTAACCTTTCTAAATCAGCTAGCAAATTTATTGCTAAACAGTCCATAACTTAATTTACTTCTTTATATACTTTGGCCATATCATATTTTGTCACATGTTCATCACACAGAAGCCAAAATAAATGTTTTTTTCAACCTCTATAGTCTTTACATTGGAGATGGAGATTGCATACTTTTCTGACAGCATCTGCTATTTTTCATTCACTTCAGAGCAGAGTGTAATTTGTCATACAACACAGCTTTTTACAAATCACCAGTTTCATACTTCAGAAGTGTCATTGTTAAATTCACCCTGAAGATAGGGACAAGGAGACTCAAAAATTAGCGGGGGAAAAATGTATCTCAGAGATAGTATTTACGTCAAGGGATAGGACACAGAGGACCTTCTGTCTTCAAATCTGCTTTCTGCTTGACAGACAAAATAGTTGATAAGAGGTTTCTTAAAAATCCTATTGCACCTTCAGTGTCACTAGTGGTAAAAGGCAAATGTAAAGCCAGATCTGTGCAAAGAAATGCTAGTTTGAAGCTACCATGACTTTGAGAAATTTAGGTTTCAAGCTACAAATGTTCATGAAACATAAATCTCAAAATATTTTTTCCTACAATACATACATTGTGTCAGCCAGTGCAAATCAAGACATGAAGGAAAATATCAAAACAAACAAACCCATAAAACAGCTTCCCTACAAGTTACATCATTTAGCAGGCATAAAATGAGGGAATGTAAAGAAAAAATACACAGAAAACCAAACTTTTAAAAGTCTGGAATTTTTTAAATATCCACAGACCAATTAAGCATTTTAAATGCATATGTTATTGCATGCAATTCAGCTGACCTATAATTTTGCATTAACTGAAACTAACCAGTAAATATTATTGGCTTCATTGCTCTTGCCAAAAGACATTGAAGGTTGTAAATAAATCTTTCTGCATACATTACCTGTCACGGGTAATTTCTTACCACAAGAAATATCTAGAGTTCAAAGAGTTAATAAAAATAGGGATTTTAGTGATCTAAATCTATTTGCAGTAATTTCTGTCTAGTTGTCCTTGACATTTCATCAGCTGGTAACCTCCTCTGCTCCCCTTTCATTCACACTTCTAATAAGACAGGTTAGCTTTCCATCATTTAATAGTCAGCTGCCTTTCAAACCGCCCAAGAAGCTTGGCTCTTCTCACATGAAGAATGATGCAGTAAAGCTACTGAAGGGTGTATAAAAAAAAAAGCAAAATGAATATTATAACAGACATTTCTTGTCTGTAAATGTGATCTCTTGTTTATTTTAATAGCTATACTAAAACCCCAAGGTATAGTTAACAGTATTATATGCCTTGTGTCTTCATATAAGGAAACATCCCCCAAATGCATTTTCTAATTTACAAGCCTGTGACAAATCCAAACTGCTGAGAAATTAAACTTTAAAAATATGTCTTCAGGTGATAGAGGACTGCTATTAACACTGTTATAATTGTACACCACTTGCATAAAATCTGACATTTCTGTTTAATATATTTTGCTAAGGGTATGCCATTTTATGGCCTCCCAATGAAATCAAATTCAACCCAGACGTTTTCACTTTTCTATTATAATTCACTTCAAGGTTTTAAAGCTTCCATTTCTTTTTCTTTCTTTCTTTTCCTCCCAAAAGGTTGATCCCCTGGCATCCATTAATTCCACAAGAGTCTAGTCCTGGGTCAATGAGTCAGTCATGAGTTCCTCCATCTCACACCAAAGCACTTTACTGACATTTTGTCAGAGCTACCTTTCTAACTTCTAAACAGACTATCCAAAAAGTAATATAACAAGTTTGAGAGGTATTAGGAAAGATTAGCGTCTGAACAGGAGGTTCTGGGGAAGTCAATGTTACCAAAAACTGGAGGGGGGAGGGGGAGGGGGGGTTAGAAAAGAAAAAATGTGCAAGCTGACTGGCCAAGTTATGGTCATTTCCGGGTGACTTGCTTCCTCAAAGGTCACCCCGCGAACGTTCATTCTTCCTCCAGCTTGTACTGATTATCTCGAGAGAAGGTCGATGTTGATAAAGGGAGACACAATAAAATAAACTGTGTTATCCAGGTTCTCCCTTGTGTGTTACCACTCTAACACAGCACATACTGTATTAATTCTGTTACGTCCACTGTAGGTGAATGAGTCTCTTGAAAATGATCCAAAACAACCCGAGAGTAAGGAACAACATGGTATAAGTAAATCTTTAATCCTTTATTGAGCAATAATCTATCATACACTTCATTTTTCAAAGGTGGTCTACTTTTTGCCTCAATTTGAGATGCCAGGGTTACAGCTTGTTTTAAGGCTGATTAAGCTACTGCCACAGCCCTATTTTCATTAGCTCAGTGTGAAATAATTCAGTCCCAGAAGAGATTACATATATTTAAAGGGGAGTGGGAAGGAGGGAAAAGAAAAGGAGAAACAGAAAGAGAATGCCAGGGAGGACACAACCATGGGAGGAAAGGAGCTGGACACACAGAAATGTAAAGAGAGACGCATTCTTTTCAAATTTCAGGTACTTGGGTTTTAATTTTAATGCAGAATTCTGTGAAAGTGGTGTGGATGTATCTTTTCAGAAAACATTGAGGCTGTAAAAGAACAGTTGTGGAAAGCATCTGCAGTACTTAAAAATCTCAGTTAATTAATTAAAATTGACCTACTTCAGCACTAACTGAAACACTTGAAAATAACGTACCTCATATTCCTCTTCCTTAAACAGTAACTCATGTAAAAAACCCTCCAGATTTTACTTTCCTAAAAAACCTTTTTTTTTTTTTAATTAGACCTTGTTAATAAAGAATAAAGACACTTCATATAATTACTTAACACATGTACATGAGAGCAAAAATTGTGGCCATCTTACAACACACAGCAATGAAGAATGTCAGATTAATTCATTACACATGCTGTTTTAAAATTATTTCATAGCCTGTGCCACAATAATTTAAGAGATTAGTAAGATCAGAGATAAATGTACTTAAAGCAGCTCAGATGAATTGCAAATTTCTGATAAGGAATACATGAAAAAGGAACACTTGCTAGTCTTAACAGTTTTCAAAGTTTTCTACTTTGATGGATAGCCTCTATTCCATGCACTAAATATTTACCATAAAGACTTAAAAAATCTTTAGAATGGTAACAGAATTTACAGCATGTATATCACAAGGAAACCCAAACTGCCAAGCTCTTCCCCCCATCTATAGCTACACATGGAGCCAGAAGCTACACAAGTACACAGAAAACTTTAACAGAGAGCATACCTTCAGATTCTGTACTCACACATAACCTGTACACATCTTCTCTTTTGCACACTCTATACTTTCTAACAGGACTGCTGGTTAAATACTAATAGTTGCCAGACAGCTGACCACTAGTTTTTGAATAATTCACACTCTCAGAGCTGAAGCTTTTCTGTTGTGCAAGACAGTGGATGCTGCTCTTAGGAGAGTAACAAAAATTACCAGAAATTTTGAGGGATTTTCTTAGTAGTTCCCCAAACCTCTCTGCTTTTCAAGTCCCTGAAAACTTGATTAAAGTGTTTGAAAAGCCTGCAAGGCATTCAAAGCAGTAGCACAAATAATCTGAAAAAATTAGGTATTTGTAATATTAATAATAGTCCGTTTCCCTATCATTTTGCAGAATGAATTTCAAAGCCTCAGGGAAAAGTTGGCCATGATGCAATGGCATTGAGAAATGAAGTTCATTAAGATCTTAAGGAAAAAACAATGGCAACAATTAGCTGCTATACTCATTCTTGATTGATTGTTAACAAACACAGACTCTGCAAATCAAAGGGCCTTGCCAGTGCTTTGCCAGTCCATTTGAAAAAGAAAGTTTTACAAATAAAGAGTTTGCTACTTCCCTTTGTGGGGATATTCAAACTCAGAGAATACTCAACTTCACCCTAACTTTTCAAATTCTCTTGCTTAAATAAGCATTTTTCCACTCTGATCCCTTTCCTCTGAGGTTCCTTCCCTCTTTGTTCCTTGAGAAATAATTCTTCTCCCTTTCATAGCATTTATGTGTCTCCACTTAAGGCATTCATTACCCCCCCCCACACATTTTTCTACCTGTATCCAACTCCTAAAACGCATTTCTTTTCTTATGGCTAACTCCAGTTTAGGCATATCTTACATTTGATGGTTTTCAGCAAAGAAAGCACTAAGCATTTGCTTTATCCAGCAAGAATTCATACTAAAAACTGGACAAGGAAAAGGAAAAAAGCAATAGCATATGTTCTCTGAGAACATATGGCTCTGAATGAATGACCAATACGACTGTTTCAGGTAAAAATTACATTTCATGAGATATTCCAGTTGTTATACCCTAAGGATAAAACTTTGGTTTCAT
Organism: Fringilla coelebs; assembly: GCF_963513975.1. Classification (NCBI taxonomy): domain Eukaryota; kingdom Metazoa; phylum Chordata; class Aves; order Passeriformes; family Fringillidae; genus Fringilla; species Fringilla coelebs. Next base: position 67,580,168 of record NC_140029.1, read on the forward strand.
GATAAACTTTGTGCCATCCTGTTGATCTTAGTTTCTTTCTTAAATTGAAGTCAAAATAGGAATGCATTGACATGTTTTGCTTAGGCTATTGAAGTGCATCTCAGTAGATTTATTCCAGCTTTGTATTACTATACAATAAATTATTTTGATAGTGCAATATATCAAATGCTGGTATTAAATCTCCCCTAATTTATACAGATTTTTTTTGTCAGATAATTTATGAAAGCTTTCTATTTGTTTTAGCATTTCTTAAAGATTCAGTTAATTTTTGAATCTGCTTTTATTCATCTATTTTCATCTTGAACTGAATCAATTCAAAATAAATCAATTCAATGTTATTTTCCAAACCCACCCTTCCCTGTATCTTCATTAATTAACAAACCTCTATTTTAAATGGCAGTTTTAATCCCTAATGTACCTCTGAATGGACAGGCCAGAGATTATCTGGAGAAAACATTTATTGACTAGCATACCTCATCTGTTACTCCTATATTAGATTTTCGGTAATGACTTAGCTCCAAGTAGTATTTCTCTTCCTAATGGCAAAACAGAAATGTGTATATATGTATAAATCTGATTTGGGGGCTCTATAGTAGACTGCCAAATGTATTCTGGAACACCTTGTTTTACAGTCTTTCCCCTAGAGCAATTCTGACCCTTAATTTTTACTATTTTACCTGCTATCCCCAAGTCCCTTTCTTACATTCAGTGGCATTAAAGAACATAGCTGCTTCATTTCTTCACCTTTTGCCTTCCTTTTCTGAAGGTATCTGGTTCTGAGCATCTTTTTAATATTTGTTTTATTTTGATAAGTTGGGTTTTTTTAATACAAATACGTTTTGCAATGCAGCTGTTACCCATCCTTAATTCCTTCATCCTTGCAATGGCTGGCAACAGCAGTTTAAATTATCCCACTTGGTTCACAAGACTCCTGGTATTTTCAGACAAACATTTCAGTTAATTGTTTTACTGATAACTCATTTGGTTGCTAGTTTAAGAACAATCCTTTCACTAATTATATACCCCACTTGAATACCATCTCTCCGTCTGTCCACAGATATTCCTTTATCTTTTGCAATGCCTTGATGTATTTAACTGCCCTCCTCCTGTGTACTAAAGCCAGACAAGAAGATTACAGTCACTTCCAACTGTCTTCCCTTGTTTCTCAGTTTAAGGCTCTTATCCTTTGTTTGAGCCCCACTCCTAGGAAGTCACTCTCCCAGATATTCTAGTGGAATTACAGGAAAAACAGATTTCATTGAAAAGTAAAAATCAAAATATTAGCACTTTGAAGATAGATACAGTAGATATTACCTCAAATTGCTTCCAAATTTGGAAATTTCCTGTTTTCTTACAAGAAAGAGTAAGAGCAATGGTACTTAAAAAACGATTGACTTACAGAGGAGCATGAATAAACATAAAAAGGTTTGTAGGAGGTTCAGGTTGATTTCTTTAAAAAGCATTTTCTCCCATTTGTTAGAATGGCCATACATTTTGCAATTAGTTATTCTAACTAGTAAATGAATAACAACAACATGATTAGTCTCTTCTGAGACTGTTGGAATACTTATGCAAACAGGGCCTCTGGAATAAAAATAAATCAACAAATATACATATATTTTTCTTTTTTTTTCTTTGCCAAGACAAATAAATTAAAAAAAAAAATATATAATCTATATGGCAATATGACCATTTCCTAGTATGAGTGGTAGCATATAAATAGAAGAGAAATACATTCACTGAAAAATGTGGGGTTTTTAAAAAAGAGTAATTTTATAGTGAAGCCTTTACCTACTTTATTACTAGAAAATGAGAATCAAGAAGGGACCATATTATTCAAAATATTTCTAGATTTTTGTTTCCTTCTGATAAGGTCCCATGTCTATGAACAATAACCCTTTGTATTTAACAAGGTAAATACAAAGGTAAGGAATAACAGCAGTAAAATCACCCTGCTCTCTGGCTGTTTCTGTATATAGCGTAGAAGTTGTTTTAATCTAATGTGTATTGTTGCATAATATCCCCAGGCACATTCAAGTAAAAGCTAAAGCTGTACAGAAAAGCCAACATTTTAAATGGGTCTTGTCATTAATGCTTTATTAATTGCCCCAGGCAATGCAAACCCAGAGCTAGGCAAGCTATAACAATATGACACTTTAAGGTCAAATCCAATTCCTGCTGTGTTTTATGGAGTGGGCCAAATATTGAGTTAACAGCAGGAAAGAACAATTTATTGAGCTTTTCTCCATCTCCTGATTATCTGATCTAAATTAGATCAGTTAGGTTGTTTTTCTCTAAAAAAAATCCCATCTTTTGTCCACTCAACTTCAAAGAATCTTTGTTTGTGTTAGAACAATAAACTTTATCAATATCTATTTATTTATGCTATACCTAGTGTGCTGAATATAAAGAAATGAGATATATATAAATACAAAATATAATACAGCACCTTCTTTATGTTTACATAAACAAAAAAACCATAATGAAATTGCATATTTATCCATTTATTTAACATATATGTTACCTTCACATCTGAGGTATCTCTTTGGCTGTTCCTCCAGGACCTGGCCACTGAAGAGAAGGTTCGATCTGGGTGGTCAAACTTGCCATCATTTGCATTTAGAAAGAATGTTGTAAAGGGCTCCTGTAGTTAATGAAATTATGACAGATTAAGAAAACAGTGCAAGGATTCATGCATCAGGTTTCTGTCAAAATCTAAAAGCCTTTGCAGATCAAAATACTTCATAAAGGCAGAATTAAAGAAAAACATGGCACCTCATAGTTATATGTATTCATGGGTTTCTGCACTGAACATCTGAGTATATTTCTTGGAACTAACACATCTTGCACAAACAAATCCTGAGTTCTATACCATAAGACTAATTGCCCATCTGACATAAGTAGCCCAGTTCCAGTTCACAAGGACTGCCTCCTTTACTGCAACCATCACAAACACATTCTGTGTTATTTTTATAACTGGGCTTTGTATACTCCTTGCATGTTGGTATGTCAAAATAAAAAAATCCTACCTCTAAATCTTTCTTGTGTTTTCATTTAATTGAAAAGAGCTCAGTAGGTTCCACTTTGCCTCAAGGTGAGATGAATGGCTCTAAGGTTGTTATGAGGCAGACTGTGGCTCCAGAATGTGCAGCTTTATCTTTACTTTGGGGCAGTATTAAATATTTAGAGTCTGCTTTCACTAATTCTATCTAAAACCATATCCCAGTTTATACTAAAGGAAACCAGCTTTTGGGGAGGAAGAGCTCAAGTATTAGATATTCTGGATAACCCATTTTTATGTCACTACATTCCTCTGCAGAGAAGGGGTTAATAGTGGACCAAATCCTTAATTTGACTGTAAAACCTGGATACTGAGATCATTGGCAGAATGATTTCCACCACTAATCCATTAGCTCTCTTTTTCAACTAATAGTTGGCAGTGTGCCTACAGGAATGGATGTTCATTCCTTCTCTTTGGCAAAGTCTCATGGGGAATGTTTTTAAGAAAGTCTCTTTCATTAATTCATACCCAAACTTATTTCCTTTCATATCATGATCATCTGAAAATTTTGTTAATCAAAGCAGTTCATGATCACCAGATCACAATTTTTATTACAGTATTACTCATCTATTATTTGAATTTCATTCTAAACATTCTCTGTTTTCTTCTATGAAATTTTTGAACAAGTCAGGAACTCCTCCATTAATAAAGAATTTTTGAAGGAATTATGCCGCATTATACAAATTGTGTGTAAATTGCCCCAGATGAAAAGAGTATGAAGATATTTATGTTTACACAATCCTTAAGAAAAATTTAAATATACATAAGGAAAGCACAGATGCATAAATAGTGAAAATATCAAAAAAAAGAGGAAAATAAAAGATGGAATTCTGACTCTGAGAGACCATTGTTTCTCTACCTTTATTCCATGTGTTTTCCCAGTTAATTTTTCTATCATGCACAGCAGTCAAAACAGGTTACTTTTGTTCAAAGAAGAAAAAACTGTAATCATTTTTTTTCCTTTTAAAAATGGGAAATTAGTTTTTAATAGACTTTAATAGTTTTTAAAAGAATAGTATCTCATAAATAATTTTTTTCTGAGCATGTATTCCAATCAGAGAATACTAATATGTGCCAAATATTACCTAAAATAATAGAATTAAATACAAAATCATCACAATATAATTTCTTGTTGGAGGACACTAAATCTCACTGTACAATGGCTTTATTTGTATTTGTGAATATTGAAAGGCTGTGTGGTGAAGAAGAGATTTATAATTTAAATAGAATATTAAAATTTAACACTAGCTGAACTTGGTGAGTAGTATAAACTACCACAATGAATTGAAATATTGACAGAAAATAAGTTTTTATCTATCCAGATTTTTTAGTGCTCCATATAGTGAATTCAATGGAAAACATAAATGAAAATGTGTAAGATTATGACCCAGAAGTACAAAATGGAAAACAATATATACAGAAATTGGATTATATTATTTTATCCTAAAATTATTTTAATATTATAATTTTATTAAATTTACATTTTTCAATATTAGAATTATTTTGCTTTTAAATTAATTCCTTCTCACAAATATCTGTAGATATTTGCAATAGGAATTATGCTGTTTTCTAGCTTGCCCCTTTGACTGAAAAACATTATATGTTCTTGATCTGAGCACAAATAATTCTGTCTTGTAACAACTCCTACCCATCCCTCTTTTCTTTATAAGATATGTGTAATTTTTGTGAATATTATTGTGGAGCAGACTGTGGATCATTTCAGAGGTTCTGAAATCAGAAGCAGTCAATGGATTTAAAAGAAGCAGAAACCAGAAAAATGATGTAATTAAAATAAATTATGTAAAAATATTAATCCAAACTTGCATGACAACATTATTTTAAGCATCTGAGACAAATACACAAAAGCAATAAAATTCATAATCAAGGATTAAACTTTTAGTAGCTAAACACTACAGGGTGCCCTATTATGCTATCCTGCCATGGCCTGTTGTGCCTATCTGTTTGAATTTTTAATCCTTAGCAGAAATTCAGAGCTTTCACTTCCTTTATCTCAGACCTCTAACATAATTTTAAGATAATTTTTATTCTCTGGGAAGTCAAGTGCTTATACAAATATAATTCATATCTATATTCTACATACTAATTTAAATACTGTTATTCTATGATACCGATTACTGTCACTTCATGTAAAGCTTTTGTTGCTGTGAAAGCTATAAAGCAGCACAATGTTTTCATTAATACAACATCTCACTCATTCCTAATATTCTGAATAAAATTCACGCCTTGTTCACTGCCAACAAGGAGAGAAATTTGTGGGGGACTTCATTACATTGAACACAAGCTTGAGCTGTGAAAACAAGAAATTTTTCTATTCAATAGCACTTCTCTTCCACCCTTCCCTTTTAGCAGTAGCCAGACCCATTTGAATAATTTATGGTGGGAGTAGAGAAGGGAGGAGGAAGGGATGTGGTCATTCTAAGACATCCTATGTCACACAAAAATGTCTTTCCATCCATTTGTAAGAGAGAAAGAGTACATAAGGGTTTGTCAGAGTGACACATACTTTTTGCCTGATATATCTGTGACTGTCCTGCTAAAATCTAACAAAAAGAAGAGCCAAATTCACTTCTGTTTACGATATGACATCAAGTCCTTCTGATCTTTGAATCTCACTAAAAACTGGTTTTAACTCAGTCCGATCTAACTCATTATAAATCCAGAATTTCTTCTACCTTGTACAAATATGAACTCATTGTAACAGCAACTGGAAGACAATTATTCTCTAAAACAACTTGACTGCCACGTTAGAGAATCATGCTCTCAAACAGTAGTTGCCATTTCCATGAAGATGCAACTGATTTACACAAATATAACTTCTCCAGTAGCAATTATCGAGAACATTCAATTGTACCATAACTCTATCCTATTTCTCCTAAAAATCTGAAACCAGTGCTGATATTCACATTCTATGTGATTCAAGCCAGAATTCCTTCCTCTATTTTTTTTTTTTTTTCCTTCTGTCTACTTTTCAGGTCAAGTCACTGGAAAATATGGCATTGTGAAGTGGAATTCTTGGTTTAAACTATTCCATCTTCTGCAACTTAAATATTCACTGCTCCAGATGAAATGCACATGAAGAAAATGAGTCTTCAGGTGGTAAGGTCACCTAGTGATAAACTATGAATATTCAATTTAATTTCCACAAAAATACATACAACAGAATACCTATCAATGGTGAAACAAAGGCAGAGATATCAAAATTACCTACACAGGACAGAACTGAGGCTAAGACATACAGTGTCTTTTAAAAAAACAAGTCTGAAACATGTATTGGGTTTGTGTGACAAAGTTTTGGTAGTGGGGGAGGCTACAGGGGCGGCTTCTGTGAGGAGCTTTTGCCATATCCAATAGTGCCAAAGCCAACTGGCTGCAAGATGGACCTGCTGCTGCCCAAGGCTGAGCCTGTGAGTTATAGCAAAGTGCCTTTATGATGACAGACTTAAGAAGGCTCAGGGAAAAACTGCATAAGAACCCTAGAGAGAGCAATGGGAATATATGAGAGGAACAGCTCTGCAGACAGCAAAGTCAGCGCAGGAGGAGGGCCAGGAGGTGCTCCAGGCTCTGGAGCAGGGATTCCCTCCAGCCCATGGTGAGGACGTGTGCCCCTACAGACCATGGAGGTCCAGAGGGGACTACAGCTCTACCTGCATTCCCTGGAGGAATCCATGCCACAGCAGTGGATGCCTGAGGAAGGTCATGAGCCCCTGGAAGCCTGTGCTGGAGCAGGCTCCTGGCAGGGACCCGTGCTTCCAGGGAGAGTGGAGCCCATGTGGGAGCAGGTTTGTTGGCAGAACTTGTAAGCCCACAGAGCACCCACTGTTGCAGTCTGCTCCTGAGGAACTGCACCCCGCGGGAGGGACCCACGCTGGTGCAGCTCATGAGGAGTTGCAGCCTTTAGAGAACTTTAGGGAAGTTCATGAAGGACTGTCTCCCATGGGAGGGACCCCATGTTGGAGCAGGGGAAGAGTGTGGAATCTTCTGAGGAGATAGGAGCAGCAGAGACAAGTGTGATGAACTGAGCACAGCCCCAGCCCCCATTCCCATTCCCCTGTGTTGGCGGGAAGAGGAAAGAGAGAATTTAGGAGTTAAGTCCAGAGAAGAAGGGAGGGGTTGGGAGGAAGGTGGTTTTTAGATTTGACTTTATTTTATCATTATCCTACTCTCATTTGATTGGCAATAATTCAAACTAATTTCCCAAGATGAGTCTGTTTTGCCCATGATGGTAACTGATGAGGGATCTCTCCCGGCCCTTATCTTGACCCATGAGTCTTTCCATCTTTCCTTATTTTTTCTATCTCCTGCCCAGCTGAAGAGGGGAGTAGTAGAGCAGTTTTGGTGGGTACCTGACATCTAGGCAGAGCCCACCCACCACAATACATCAGATAAGGGAAAACAACTGAGGGAAATATAAGGCAGTAGGGAACAGATTATCACAGAATTGACTCAAAAATATGATATTAAAAGCAATGTTTTGAAGACAACTGACAGAAACCAGATTGCATCTGTCAAAGCTGAAAAGCAAGACTTAAAATAATTTTTAAGGTTTTGTGGCAATTACACAATTCTCTCTCTTTATATATATATACTTCAGAGTGGCTGGAACTTCCTTACCTACAGCAAATACTGTTTCCTACAATACTAAGGTCTAGGCAGGCAGTTTCTCCCCTTGGATCCCCATGACCACATACTGTTTTGTTCTGCATCTATCTAAACTCTCATTTCCAATTTACCTGTTTTCATATATTTTTCATTTGTTTCCTTGCTTTTTTTTATTTATTTTGCTTTTTCTTTTCTCTTTGGTTACACAGTCTTCTCCCATGGTTTTAGTTTGTACTCCTTTCCTTCATTCTCAGTTTGTTGTCACTTCCTACCAAAAGCTCTACAGTAACACATCTTTTCCCATCACTCTCCTCTTGTCTTTCAAAATACTAAAAGCATTTTTCTTTGTGAATCTCTGCATCTCTTAATATAACCTTCCTCTTTCTGGACTAGACTGTAATTTACCTTTTCTTACAGAGTCTTCTTCAAAGCTCTAGCTCAAGAAATTCACAAGCAAGAAATATTACTTTAACTTACAGAAATCTGACCTAGCCTTATCTATAAATTTCACTGGCACAATCTTCTCCCTTAGGATATTTCATCCTTTATTTTGTAACAAAAAATATCTCTATATAGATCACAATGACTTTATAATCTTCATTGCCATAATCTTTTCCTCTATACACATTTATTTTCAAATATCTATTTAGGCTTTCCATTTGCTTTATCCAGTCTTATCATATTATTATATTTTTTTCCTTTTCTGAGGTTCAAATTTTCCCTGGATTTGTCTTCTTTCAGTGCCATTGTCTACTCCCATTAGAGATTGCTTTTCTTTGCTGGCCAATCATATTTAAATAATCTTTAAAATACCTGTGTAGGAGTGTCTCTGTATTTAAGTAATCTGTTGTTTTCACCTTTTCATTGGCAACCTCTTTTCTGGGTATCAGTGATTTCCACTTCTGCTTTCTATCCTCACATATATTGTTTGCTCTAGCAAATGCAATTTGTAAGATCTATATTGCAAGGCCATCAAGACAAAGACTTTGTTCTCTTGCTCTTTTAGGTGAGAATACAAAGAGAGCAAGAGCATCTACAGTACTACATAAAGAACAGTAGTAAAAATTATATTGAATTGACCTAATGCAGGAAAAGAATGCTCCTTGGTGTGTTGTACATTCAGCCTGTAACTAGACTTTCAGCACTGAGAATTTGCTGACTAGCAAGAGGGGATTTTTTACTGTACAGCAGCCAAAATTAATAGACAAACATCCAAATAAAACTACTGTTTTTAATCTACTTTAAGGCAACAAAGTGTACTGTAAAATGTATTCAGTAGATGAATAATTTAGCAACATTTTAAAGGAATACAGTGGTCACCCAACACAGGAGTGTAATCAACACTTAGTTTCCCATGGTTTAAGTATATCCTGAACTCACAGACACATGAATTCCCTCCTGAGCAGAAAAACTGAGCATGTCTAAGGGAAGCTGAGATGAGTAAAAACTTGATTATCAAGCTTTGTGTTGCTCTGTTTTGCTTTGTTGTATGCAAAACATGGTTAGAATACACCTTATGCAACAGATTTTTATTGGCAGGGTGTACTTTAACTTAAGTAATTACACAGTCACTGAATTTTCCATTAATTCAGGTTTCTCTGTGAAACTTTCAATGTCATATAAGCTCACTTCATTCTGTAAATAATTGTGATAACACATACACTGACACTGAATTTCGATTCATTCTATCTTTGAAGTCAGGTCCCCTTCCCTAGATCTGGTTTTGGTCATAGGAGCATGAGGTTTCCAGAACTGACGTAACAGTTTGAAGTTAGAATCCACATTTATTTCTACATTTCTGAAAACTGTGGAGATGTCCATTAGTTTAGAAGACTAGTTCATTTGCATAAAATACTATTCAATGTTGCTTTAATATAAAACTGGTTATATAATTCCCCTGTTGACGTGACAGTTTAATGTTCTTACAAAAGGCTTTTTGTTTTTATTTGCATGGATAATAAATGAAAATAATAAATGAATATGAGCAGTACCAGATTTCTGTCTTGAGATATTTTTTGGGGGGTGAATTTCGTTTTAGATGCATCTTTCTCATTGTATACATCCTAACACCACCACAATTTAATGTTTAAATTTAATTTGGATTGTTTGAGTAGGAAGGACCCCCAGATCATTACAAATGAGTATATAAAGAATATCAAGAGAATTTCTGAGATTTTAAGGTAGGGAAGAACAATGAGATTTTAATAGAAAGGTGCTTTCATAAAAACAAAACAAAACAGAGGTAAGTGACAGAAGAAATGCTGGAACTAAAGATATCCATGAAAACCAGGATCCAGAAATACTTACAATACGAACAAGCCAAGCCAAGGTAGAAGTAGATGTAGAGTAGTGGGTGTTATAATGATAAGGTGGAGTCTGATCATCTTCCCAGGTCTCATACCGTTCTGCATAGAAGACAGCTCTCTTTGGGTTCAAAGCACCAATAGGCTGTAAAGTGATAAGAGGTCAAATATATTATCAGCTGTCTGATAAGACATAAGTTAATTCTGCATTAAGATTCACTGAACAGGAGACTCTGCAAACAAACACATTCCATGCTGTAGTAACCCCTGAGATTGCTGCAAGCTTAGAATTTATTTTCAAAGGCTTTGTGTACTAAAAGTCTTATGAGTTTCCTTATTTTAACTGACAAATATAAGTGATCCACATCTGCAAACTTTCAAGACCTTCTTGAAGTATAAGTTGTTTCCCAATTAGTTCAGAAACATTCTTCTGGAAATAGACTTCTAAAACTGCATTTAAAATGCATTGAGGCCAAACTAATATTTCTGTTGCTGTCATTCACCATAATCACACAGCTAATGAAAACTGACTTTTGCTCGCACAGGATACTTTGTAATGCACAGTTCATGATGAAAAGATTTCACGCAGAACTGCTGATGGTGTCTGGTGATCCTAAGCAGAAATACTTAAAAACCACGCATAGTCCTCAGGACTGGGTATACTTTCTGACTGAACAAAGCCACATTTTACTGAACAGGGCAAACAAGCTTTGTACTTGAAAACAATAGAATGTGGAAATTATTAACAAATTCAAAGTCCATTCTGAGCAAATTTAAAGGACAATCTATACAAATTAGGTGAAAAACAAAAGAGATGTAAGGCAGTCGTTTTTATGCGGCTACTTGAGGAATACAAGTTTTTTATGATTTTTCAACCCACTTTATCTCAGAAGTTTTTGCAAAAAGTATTTGTTACTGCATGATGCAAAAGTTATTGGATAAAGAAAATACAGGTTTTAGCTTTTACAGTAAAATTAACCAAACACTTAGAGTTTAATACTTAGAGGAGAGCACACTTCCACACCAAATATGTTTTTAAACTTATTGTAGTTTGAAATTATTACTTGATTTGCATTAATCAAAGTTTAATTAGAATTTATATTATTAAGGGTACTAAAAATATATATATAGGCAACGGGGTTGACCAAATACTAACAGTAATTTCACATTTTATTGCACTGCACAATTTTTCTACTGAATTAAAATCCAAAATAATTTGGAAAGGAAATATCAGTACAAGGTCAAATGTCTGTGTTTCACTACACTAGATATGTAACTAAAAAATTTAAAGCTGCAAGTATTTTATTCTTTCAGCACTGCTACGTTTTTTGAGATGGTTGCTTAAAAGGCTGACATAGAACATGATATTTTCTGATTTAGAGCTTGTTTTGAAATAGCAGTCTTTGGTAAACCTTTACATTTTAAAACATTATGATTTCAGTATTTTTCACATTAAGCACTCTGGATGCTTAATACTTTGCTGTGTCATAGAGATGTTTATAGTTTTCTCATATGTGTAAAATGATTGAGTAATCCCAAAGGATTGGTGTTATCTGGTGCAGACTGCACTGAAAGACCTACAAAACATTCTTGAAAGAGAAGTATGGGCCATTACCTAACACTTTCCAGGCTCGTTTCCCAAATACTGGCAAAAGGAAAAAATAAATATTTGCATTTTTGTAATACTTGGTTTTGTTAGACATCCTGCCAGTGTCAGGAAACACGCTGGCAGTATTATAGCCTTTAAGTTATCATTACATAAAAATGGTTGTTCAACAGCTCCTTGAAAGAGACATTCTTTTCCCATTAGACTGACAAACTGTGCAGATATATGTGCACTTTGCTAAATTATATCAGGCTTTGGGTTGCTTTGGGGACTGGATGGAACCTGCTGACACCACCCTCATTAAGGTACCGTGCATCCACTTCTCTGGCAGAAAAAATTCCAGTCCCAGCTGCACATTTCAAGAGCTAAAGCAGTAATTCACACTGTAGTCTGTTGAAATGAAATGTTCACCCCCTCTGAGAAGGGAACACAAAATAGCAGACAAATTGGTGAGATTGTATTTGGTAATGGAGAAACACCCTGAGAATATCTCTTCCCTCCACTACAAAGGTGCATCATACCCTATGCCGCAGTCAATTCCGAGGCTATGGAAGACAGAGACATCATCTGTCACCATATTATTGTACATATAGGTTTGAAGGCACAGTGGAGAATGAATATGATGATTAACACAAGATTGAAAATACAGAAAACTCCTGGCCTTTCCAAACACAGTTGATGCTGATTAGAAGTCTTCCATCAAATAAGCGATGTGTTTTCATTATTCACTGTAAATTGGCTATAGTAACAGGGCCTGATGCTCAAAATAATTATGAGGTATTTTATTTTATAGACTAGCAAAATTTTAATGGTGGTTTAATCAGTACCTTTAAATAACATTTTTAATATAAGATTGTTGTATTTAATAAAAAGGGTATTTCTGTCAACAATTTGACAATAATTTCTTAAGTCATAGAAAATACTAATGCAAAAATATTGTCATGTTTTCTAGATTGTTCAATGAGAGATGTTACTTCAATTTAAAAGATAAAAGGTATAACGATGTAAGATCATGCATTCCCATTTTCATATCAAAATGCCTGTACAAGTACCTAAAATAATCTACCTTCAGAACATATATGATTAATTGCACTAAATGATAAAACTGAAATTATGTATTCTGGATTACCATCATACAATATTCTTTTCAGAGTCAATACCTTTTTTTTTCCCCTTTCAATTACTTTAGGATTTATTTGAAGAAAAATCCTGAAATGCACAAAACATCATCTGAATAAAATGGAGTCTTTAAGTGAAATACCAATGAGAGTAATTTCTGTTCTTGCATGACACTGCAATTTTCATGGGAAAATCTCTGGGAAGAATTGTTTTGCGGGTCCTTTCCTGAGAGAGAGGGAGGGAGGGAGGAAGAGCTTGACTTCAGCTATAAAGTCTCACCTCAACTTCTCAGAACAGATCCTGGATTGGATGAACTAGTGATCTGTCTGACAGCCTGGGATTCAGGAGACATGGGTTAATTTCTGTCATTCCACAGGCCTTTATAGTGTCCATGAGGAGACTGCCTAGGTTTGTCTCTAGTTTGCCATAGGAAGGTGAGCTGGAAGTCCCCAAGCTGCTCTAGAGGGGAGGTGTACAAACATGGCCCTGCTTATGCAGAGACGGCAACTGGGATCCCAGAAGTGGCACAAGTGTCTCAGTGCAGCACTGCCTGGGGAGGAGAGCTGGAAGCTGCCCATGCTTACACAACTCTGCAGCTTCTACTCCAGCCTTACATAACTTATCTCAGGGCTGTGGTGAAGAAATGCAAGAAACATCTGATCTCCCTTCTCTGCGCAGCCAGGGAGACACTGATGTGAACCACCTCTCTGCACATTAATGTAAAGGACATCTCTCCAGATTCAGGAAACCATGCACATTGAAAATGCTAATGGGAAGTGCTCAAATCTAAATCTCTTTCTTGTTTTGTTTTTTTTTTGTTTGTTTGGTTGGTTCTTTGGCTTGTTTTGTTGTGTTTGTTTGGTTTTTTTTGTTTTAGTTTGGTTTGGTTTTTTTTTTTTCACTTGCTCTGGTGTTTTTGTTATCGTTGTGCATTTTAAAAACTTTTTGATTACCCCAAAGAGAACTTCTGTATACCAAAAGACCAGGCACTTTCTGAAAGCAAAAATAAATAAAATAGCAGGGAGTAAATTCTGCAAGGTCTGCCCCTGGCTTCTTTAGTGTTATTTTAACATCCATGTGGGAAAATGCTGTTAACCAGAGTAATGGTATGAGTTCATCCTTCAGTAAAGACAAAGATATTTCTGTAAACACCTTAAATCTCAGTTGCATAAACTAGAAGCTAACCCAATTTTACTCTGAAGAGACACAGGTCCTATTAGATGACAAGTTCTGCAGTAATGGTAGTCTCTCGCATTTCTTGTGAAATGTATAGGATACATGGAGTTTTGGCCACTTTTCATGGCTTCACTGTGCCATTCTCAGCCCAGAAGGTCAACTACCTCAGTTTTAATCTAATATCATGGCCATAAAATGCAGTTAAATTTTATTTATGGATCAATCCCTGTAACTTTACGTAATGGAAGAAAATTATATTATTTCCATTTGACTGAGATCCTGTTGGGCTGTGCACTGATTAAAATGACTTGCCCAAACAATACAAGGCAAAGCCCAATCTACATACTGTCTCAGTCCATATCTTAACCATAAGACAAATACAGAAACTGAATTTGAATAAAACAAATTGTTCTGAACATTATTTAAAAAGTTATTTTCATAATGTTTTATAAAATGCTTTTTCCAAACACACCATTTGTCTTTTTGTTGCAAAACTCTCTCTGTAAGGACTCATATTAAATAGAATTAACTTCCCACATAACGGTTTCATAAGGTATTCTTTACTCCAAACAAGCAGAACAGGTCACTGTATGACAATGCCTATTCAGCCACTTCACTTTTGATGAACTTAAACTTGCTGCTTCAGTTTATTTTGTTTCTTTCTTCCATTTAAAAATAAGGCAAATATTTACTGTCACATTAAAGACACACTACATCTTTCTTTTTACCTGGCTAATCTCTTTAGATATCTAACCTTTGAACAAGTCAATATACCTTTTATCCAGTGTTTACATCCACTGGATGTGTTATGCTAGTTCATGTAATATCTATTTGTTTGCCAAATAGAACTATACTCTCTCATGAGAGCATCCCTTTTATCTAGCCACTGAAATATTCTGCCTAACCTGACTCTAATTCATGCATCAGCTACCTTACCTGTTGGGGGGTTTTGTTTGGTTTTGTTTGGGGTTTTTGGTTTGGGTTTTTTGTTTGTTTGTTTTTCTTTTTTTTTTGGTTTTTTTTTTTAAATTTTTGGTTTTTTGTGATGTACTGCACAAAATTGTAGCCCAGTACAAAGGTACATTGAACCTGGCTTTATTTGGCTCCAGCTGAAAACTGACTGAGCTTCTCCTGACTGCTTGGTTTTTCATTAAAAAACACCCACTGAACAACAACCTATAAATAGGATGTCTTAGGATGATATTTTAAACTTAAAAATAAATTGCAACTGCATCCAAATTAGTAAACAGATTTTTCTTCAGCATCCTAATATGAAAACCAAATATCAACAATATCAAATATAAGAACATTCACAGATTCATAGTACCAGAGTTTCACTCAATAAATGAACTGTTTATTTAAGAAAAACACATGTTTAATTGTGGCTTAAATTGTGTGTAGTTTTTCTGCTGATGGAAGAGTTGTATATGATAAAGAGAGGAATTTAATTTTACAGAAAATTATTTCATTTTTCCAATGAAGGGCTCTAAATAAGCCCATAAACTCTATTCCACAGCATATACATTTTTGGAAGTATTAAGTGTGGTTGCCTTGAAATATTCACACTTGGATGTGTTCATTTGCATTATTACATTTAGAAGCCTTGGGGCTTTATCACTTCCTTTTCTTGAAATGGCACAGTAATAAGGAAAAGTGGTTATGCTTATCACCACCCATCAGTCAAACACCTTCTATATTAACAAAACATAATTTTTTCCACTCAATGAATGGGTGTGTGATGTTTCATACACATGTCAATATTAGTATTACTTTGCCTGGTGAAGAAATCATTTTATTTAACAGGATGTATGACTGGAAGTAAATGAGGAGAAATTCCCGTTTACACTTTAATGAGCAGGGACAATGCAGCATGTCAAAACCATGCATTCACTATAATTTAGGAGTAAAAGTCATACAATTTTATACAAACAAACCATACCACATTTTAAGTGACTTGAACCTCACAAAAAATCACTGTATAGTAAGAGCTGTGTAAATGTTTCCTGGACTAATGTTTAATATCCTAAGTATTCTTCTAAAGGAAATCTCAACAAAGAAGAAAATAAGCAGATCACCTGATGGTTTGATACAGAAAAGATAATCTATGTATCTATGACAGCCTCTTTCATTAGCTTTTGATCCTGTCAAACCATAAATATAACCTTTAACCTTGTATATGTAATGAATAAAACTTGAACCTACACTGTCTAATCAAATGAGAGGTCCAATATATCCCACTGCTATGGCACATTCCATGCCCACGAACCCTGGTTTTAAATCCAAAACTATATGTAAAAGGAAAAAAACCAAAAAGCATTCAGAACAGAATTTCCAAACACATAAAAGAAAAAGGACAGAGGAATTTTCAGACTAATATTTAAACATATTTGTTCTGAGAGAACAACTAACATCTGGATGTAAAAATACCACAATAAGGAGAGCCACATAAAACCAGAATGAAATGGAATGGAAGGAAAGGACAAGCTACATGTTCAAGATGGCTTTGCACAAATGTAAATATTTAAGTTTGGACTAAATGCAAAAGTGCATGTTTTACTCCATTACTGACATCCTAAGCAAGACAAACACCCCTAATTTCATCTCCAAAAATCATATTCATATGAATTGCATTTGATGTGTATGTTGACTTAGGAGTTGTGATATCACAAAGGTGGTGTATTATATTTTATGCAGAAAGACAAACATTAAAAACATTTATGCCTGGAAGACAAACATTAAAAAATTTGAAAAATTGTGTAGTTAATGATCAGAACTGACACTGGAGTATTGTATGAACTTTGAGCAAGAATACACAAAATATTTTTTAAAAGCTAGATTTAGCATCTACTTTTAACTACAAAAACTATTTTAAACCAAGAAAACTAAGCATAGTAGGTGACTTCTCTTTAAATTTCATTGCTTTTGTGGGCTTTTACCATATACGCAATAGTGTTAAAAATCAAAATAATTGCAATAGATTTTTTGAGGACTATTAATTGCTAAACAGCAAGGACAGAGGCTTTGTGAAACTACAAAGGGCAAAATTTACAGGGAGACAGAAGGTCAGGAACTGACAAAGGAGATTTTATCCTTTAACAGTTTAACTGGAGGCTCTGATCTGCCATCAAATCTGCAGGAACATGTCTCCATTGCAGGGCAAAACCAGACAGAAGAAAGTTGCTCCTCATAGAAAGGATACTGAGTGGGCCTGCCCCAGAGGTCTGGCTGAGGCTTGATAGCACAACTACCTTCAATATTATTAACAATAAATTACTAACTCCTGCTTTTACACACCGGGCTACTCAGGATTCACCTCCACGAGAAAAAAAAAGAAGGGACTCACAGATACAGGACAATACTGAAAATGAAAACAGAATTGAGAAGGTAATACCTCAGAGACATTTGAATTTTTAAGATTTTTACAGATAATGTAAAAATTGAAACAGGACACAAGTAACGCTGAACAGGCCCAAGTCAAGCATTCCATACAAAATGGCCACTGCATTTTAAAATAAACCATTAACCGATTTTTCCTTTTAAAAACATGGTGAAATGAAATCTATCAGATATTTTCATAATGAACCCTGCAAAAAACTGGCAATTACAACCCTTTTATCCTGAGGTATTCCACAATATTTTACAGGTTTCACATGTGTTTTTTCATACATCCGTGGGATAAATGGAGCCCAGATACTGCCAGAAAAGAAAGGTAATTTTCCTTGACTAGTTCTGCGTAGGCTTGTCAGTGGTCAAAACCCTAGCTGTTCCAGAGGAAACCACTGATAGCTTTTGGTAAGTTTTCAAATTGGCAAGAAAAGGTGCACATTGCATGGATTCTTGATGAAAAATAAATAGTCATGTACTTGATTTTACATTTCCTTTTGAGGAGAGCACTAATAACAGCATAGTGATACTTAATAAGCTATAGGTGCACTAATTCCATAATGAGTCTTTACCAACTCATGAGGAAAACACATCTATTCAGCTATCACACTACTTCCTCTAGCAATTACACATTTTAGAAGATTGCTATAAAAATTTGGATTGAACCAAACTAAATACCTCGAGAAGGACTCATGAGACACTGTCTAATCTTGTTGCACTTCACCACATCCAGTGCTATTAATACGTCCAGAAAGTGAGTTTGAGAGATTTTGAAAAGTGTAAGCACCTTAATGAAAGGTTTATCTTTCTGAACAACTCTAAACCAGCACTTTTATACATGCTAGGGAACAAGCCAGTGTAAAATGATCACAGGTCTTTTTTTAAGTCGTGTCTGTGGATCTTTTATTGTTCTTGGCACAGATTTCAATGGTGTTACAGAACTGAAAAACACATTTGTGAAACATACCTATAACACTGTGAAAGGTCAGAAGTTTTACATAACCTAACGGAAGTATCAAGCAATTTATTTCCTTTTGAGGCATACTGTGAATGTACTGTAAATTCAGGGTTTATTTGCTTATTTATTTTTTTATTTGTCTAAGAAAAAAAAGGGAGTGTAAGCTTAGGTGTCTCTATCCACTCTTATGAATTCAAGTCCTACTCAAATTATTTTGGACGTCTTACAAAAGCAGACTTCCAGGAATGGTTACAACACATCTGGAGGTACTGCAAGCACACTCTTTCCAGCAGAGATGAAACTGTCAAATATCCAGGGCAGGATGTCTCCATTGCTCCCCAGGATGTGTGCTTGCAGGGAAAGGAGGAAAAAAATCCTGACTTAAAGCATAATCCCCAGAAACACTCATGTCTGCCCAGCAGCAGAAGGGAATGCAGGGTCTGCAGCACTGCAGAACAGGCCTTGGGGGTCATTTTCTCCTCTCCAGCCTCACTCCTAAAGGCAATGAGTGACAGCTTCCTGTGGTTTTGAGCCTCACTCAATTTGTACAAGCAACTTCCCCCTCTTGGCTGAGGAGCTGTGGTAAGGATGCAAGAAAGCTGACACACCAGACAACAGAAACCTCACATTGGGGATGTTGCAGGACTGTGCACTATCTTGCCACCTTCACTGGCAAGAGAGTGCATACACTTCCTTAGTTGATAGCAACCAGGAATGATACTTCCCCCAGCACAGTTTCAAGACTCTTTTTTTATTGTTGTTATTTTAGCTGGCCAAAAGTAGAGCCTCTCCATATGTTTCTGCTATGCTTGGCCAGGACAGACCTTCTCTGCAGTCTGTTAACACAACCAGAGTACCAGAGCTTGGTATTGATCACAATGTGGTGCCATTAGAAAAAAAAAAAAACACTAGGAATTTTTTATTGTAAAGCATTAAGTACCCAAATCAGCTTGGACAGAAAAACCCCAACAAATAACAATAAGGGTCAGATACTCCAGGATCTAAAATACAAAATACCCCTTTACTAACTATTAAATCAAAAGAAGATGCTGATACTATATTACTATTCTAGTCACTGCAAAATAAAGTGAAATATTAGTCCAAGCTTTTTACTTCCAAAGGATCAGCTTGTATGAACTAAGAGGCATAATTAGTGAGATCAAGTGGTCTGATGCACTCCTGTTCCATAAGTCAGATGGTACAGAGGAGTTGCAGATTTGGAACCAGATAAGTCAGGGACATGGAAGCAGCATAATACAGAGATTCAGTATAAAATAGTTCTAAAATAGAAACATCTATTTCAGACTTTTATGACTTTAAGATAAAGACCTTACTTAACCAGACTACAAATATAAAACAAAATGTCTTTCTAAAAGGGCAGGCTTACTGTTCTGTAACAAGAACGAAGCATACCTTTGATAGATCTCTGAAGTTGCCTGGAAGGGTCAGATCTAACTCTTCAGACTCATAGTTTGTTAAAACCCATGGAAATACAGGGTATTGGTTCAGATCATTGTACGTTCGTCCTATGGAAAAAGAAAGTTTTAAGAATTAGGAAATAATGTCCACTTGTCCAGATAGAAAAAAATGTAGTGGTTACATTTATTGCATCACATGTTCCCAGTTCCCCCCACTTTGACAGAATCAGGTATAAATCTTCCAGACAAAAGCAGACATTTAGGTGCACTTATCTTGAACCAGAAGTCAACACACAAACTAAAGTAATATAAAAAGCACAGTATCTTTTAAGATCAACTAAAATTCACCCTATGACAATAAACACTTTCTTTTTTATTTCCATTAAGATATTTTTATAGTACAAATGTAGAAATTCAAAAGAACTAGACTATTATTTCCTAGCAACTTCATGAAGCATCATAGCTGGCAAAGATAAAATGAGACTCCAAACAGCAAGGGGGTAAATTTGAGGTTTGCAAATCTAGGTCTATCCTAGATAGTCCATGTTAATCCATCATTCCCTATGGTTCTTCACTGAAGAAATGGTGAGATTCCATGGCAACTGTGGAATCAAAGTGATGAAAGTCATGTTTGCATGTTTGCATGATTTTTTAATCACTATGAAAATAAAAAAACAGTTCTCTCATGTAAAAGACGGGGCTGACTACCCCAGGCCACTGTCTTCAATCATGAAAGAAACACTGCTGTCATCCCAGCAGCTCAAATGTGCAAAAAACCATGTATAGATACCATTTCAAAAGAACAATCTTCAATTGTAATGAACTAAAAATTATGAATTCATCACAAAGAAAAGCATGTTTAGGAAAGGCTGTTATTTTTTGTATTCTCTAGTATTTAGCAGAATCTAACACTTCAGTTATAAGACAAGTGAAATTTCTTAGTACAGAACTGTCCATCCTATTGCTATAGTGAGATCCACATAATATGCAACATAAGTCTTAAAAAACAAAATCAGGTCATAAATATATGTGTGTGTGTATTTATATAATATAATTAGCAGGCTGAAATAATCCAGGTTAACAATTCCCAGTCCTGCAGCAGATTTACAGCCCTGTCTCACTAACTGCTTCCTTCCAGATTCTGGACAGATTCCTGGGGTACAACACCCAGCACAGGAAAACACAGGCTTCCTTGTTCTGAGTAGCAGTTGCAATTCTCCACAAATCAGTTCTGCTTTAATGAAATGTGAAACTTTCACTGCTCTACAAACACCTTATTTTTTCCACAGAAGTTGATGAACAAAAAGCATGTTTTTATTTTGTACATAGTTTCACTGAATACAGGAGAAGTGCATATTCCTAATAATTATACATCCTCATTTTTACACTCTGAAAACAGATGTTCACAAGAATGGAAAAAAAAAAGAAAAAAAAAGGTGCAACTATAACTTTGTCAAGCAAACAATTCCAGTACTGTGCACTCCATACACAAATAAAGATGGATAGAAACAAAACCACTTCTTCTCTAATATCAACAGTGAATGAATGAATGAATGAATGAATGAATGAATGAATGAATGAATGCATGCAAAACAACTCTTGGACAGAACAAGAATGTGTCAAACAACTATATCAAGAAGTACAGTGAATTTATCCTTGTAAGGGAGGAAAAGGAAAGGTATGGTCTGCTAGAATATTTATTCTTTTAGACCTTTGGGAGGGGGCTCTATATCTTTTGAAGGAATGCAAATCTGCTTCATTTTCTACATCCTTCAAACCGGATCATTATTTTCCTATTTGGCAAGGGTTTAATTGCATTGGATTTGTAAGTTTCTTGAGATTACCAAATTTAGGGTGCTTTAAAATAAGGCCTCTATAAAACTATTGCTAAATACCATAAATGCTTTTCTCACCATCAGAATCTTTAATTAAGTTAGCAGAAGAGCATGCAAAAGCTTTCACAATAGAAAGACCTTTGTGTTTATGCAGAGAGCAGACTGAAATAACTTTGAGATCCAGAAAGAGAATGACTGAGAGGACTGCAGTCTATTACAAAGCATAAGCAAAAAACAAAGATTCTGCAGAATCAAAATTTGTATGGAAAAGAGCTCACAGTAATTAAAATCTTCAACAGTAACCATTTTATAGAAGTATTTAAAAAGCAAGAACTCCTTTTGCAAAATGTGGAAAGGAAATGTAGGGTCATACTAAATTATTTTTTATTTTGAAATTTAGATTTTTTCATATTGTGGTTTTATTTAATTTTGACACTTATTTCATTCACTTCATATCAATTCAATGTCAACATTCAGTCAACAAGATTTTGTCTGCTCCCATTCCATACAAGAAAATCATAGGGCAAGGAAAAAGCAATCCTGAGCCTTGCTGGCTTTTTTGCTGAGGGGTTACTTATAGTATAGACACATGAAGAAATTATTGTGTGACATTAGCTCCATGTCAGAACACTGCAGTAACTCCTCTTTTTTACCTCACAGTGAGAAATTATTTGAAGCAGCTTCTCTCTCAGCTTAGGTAGGATAAACTGCAAATAATGAAGCCTTCAAGATTATGTATTTGTAAATGTAAGACTTCTGAAAAAATATTCTCTTCTCTCCTACTTCAATTTTGATAAATCATGTTTTATTTATGAAGATAATAACTACTAAGAATAGCTCATAATTTGTTTAATTAAAAAAGTTAGTGATTTATTTTTTTCAATTCAACAGTTTCCTCCTTAATATCAACAAAAAAAAACTGACTCAAGAAGATGAACTAATTTAAATTGTGAAAGAAGACCAAACCTACAAGGTAAGACCACACATCACTACTTATCTGAGCAGAGGACAGTGATCTAGGCCTATAATGGGATTACAAATCCCTAATTCTAAACATGCATAAATATTAGTGGCTTCACTTTATTAGAAATGCTGTCTTGATGTGTTCTGGCTTCACAATTGATTATTTTCAGAGTGAAGTCAGCAGATGAACATACTTAGCCATCTCATCAATTGTCTGGTCCTACCAACAAGAATTATTTGGTCCTTTCTTGAGCTAAATAAATATAGAACATAAACCTGTATGACTATTGGTAGTCCCTATACCTTTTCAGAGCCTTCAGATTTCCCCTCAAGTAGGCTTACAGAGATTAATATTAAAGGCTGAATATTAAATATTGCAAGCCCTGTGACACTAATCTACTTGAACAATAAAAATGAGGCATAGTAAATGAGATCTCAGAAATACTGGATATGTTTCTTCATTAAAAAAAAAACTTTTTAATTAAACCATCCAATTTAATGTTTTTATATGGCACTTTAGTTTCCAAGGTAAAGCGAGCTAGAGACAGCTGACAAAGAAATTATAACTGCAATTCCTTGGTGAAAATGTTAATGACAGCAAAATATTGTTTAATTAGATGATTGCAGCATCTGGATTAACACTCTTTAAGAGCGATGTTCCTGTGCTTGTCTGCTTCTTCACACTTTACAGACATTTTGTCATCTCTAGGTCATTAGGAAAGAATTTTTAATGATTTTTCTAGAAGTAAGTAGTTCGAGTTACATCTAATTAGATGACAATAATAAGCCCAACACATGCAGTAGCTAAATATATACATAATTAACCAGTGAGGGCTTGTACATCACAGAGTAAAAAAGTGGAAAATGCTAAACAGGCAAAAAAAAAAAGGTGAGGGGAAAGAAGTTCATCTGAATTTATTACCTAATTGAGGATGTCATTTTTTTTCCATAAACCTTTAAAAATAATCCCTTTCCACTAGAAGAAATTGCTCACAAAAATTATGGATGCAATTATTCTTCATTTCTTTTAAAAGCAGTGGCATGTAGGATTTAAAAGAATTAAAATTCCAATAAATACAAATGCAAGCACACATTTAATGTACTGCAATTTGAAATCAAACCGCAGAAATTAGTTAAATACTGAAAAGTGGATTTTAAAATCTAGACTTCTAGCTAAAACAGTGAGCTCTGCAATGATATTAAAAAACAACTTCTTGTTCCCAATCCTCTTGATATCTTTTGCTGTAGGAGGATTACTTTTAAGCACTATTCTAAATAATCTTTTAATTGAGAATAGTAAAAATTACTTGTTTCCTATATCACCCAGAGGGTTCAGCTGACATATATGCTAGTCCCATGCAGAGAGCACAATTAGTATGATCACAGCAAAAACAAAAGGATCCCTGAGAATGAAGCAGGTAGAGGGAGGAGGGGGGAGGTGACCAGGAAGGCTTATGTCTACAGAGCCAGGACAAAAACCAGGGCCATGGAGAGTATAACACTGAGACTGATTGATAAGTAGCAGAGTGCAGTGTTTACCTTTGGGAGGAAAGCCCAGAGCTGTAAACATGATGAAATATGCTCCAGCCAGAAAAGAGGGCATGAAAGAGGTGAAGAGCTTGGAAACAGAAGAGGGAGGTGAGAAAATAGCTGACTAGAGGGCCAGAGAAACAGGTTGAAACAAGGCTTTAGAATTTTGAAGATGGTGAGAGATTTTGAAGTGAAATTGAAACGAGACATCAGGCCAACACAAGTGACAGCAACCACACATAGGATTGGATAGGAAATGATCTAGAAAGAGAGATCTTTGAGAGCTGAAGTAGAAAGCTATTAAGCATATAAGATCTGTGAGCACAGATCACAGCAGAAACAATCTAAACATGAAGCACGGCAATGTTTCTAGGGGGTAAAAGGATGATGTAAGAATTAAAGAAAATGTCATAGAATTATATCTTTTTTTCAAGAGGATACTTCAAATATTAAGGACTACAGAACAGCCAGGGGCCATGCTTCTCAGGACAGACATACCAGCAAACCAGGGAGAGATTTAAGAAGAGATTAATGTATTTATTTCAGTGGTTCTGTTGTGCAGAGACCAACCAGTCTGTGTAATTAACAGTGTTAAACAGGCAAAGGACTTCTTGTGGGAAAGGACCTGGCAACATGATGTCACAGTGGGAGAAATAAGCTGGTGTCAGAACCCTCACTTCTGAAAATCACTCTTCCAAGGCTACTGCTTCTTGTGTAACTTCAGAGGAGAATGACAAAGAAACATGAGTGCTTTCTTACTCTTTTGTAGAGGGCTAGAGACTAATTAAGCACCATTGGAAGAAAAAAAAAGGAAGCTACAAAGAATGGGCAAAAGATGTGCTAAACCATTTGGTTAGTGGAACTCTCTTTGGATGAGAAGAAAAAACAGTGAAGTGACCTTACTTATCACCTACTTACCAGAAGATAATCCACAATTCTTAAGTGTCAAACCTCCATGTTTCTGACTAAGCTACAGCTCAGATGAATAAGCCAGTAGGAGCTTAATGGCAACATGAATAAAGAAAAAAGAGGATGGATATATTTCTCAATAGCTGAAAACAATAATACTATGAGAGAATAAGATGCTGCTTAAATAAACAGTTATATACTAAAACTAGGTCATTGCTGCTACACTAACAATTACTGGCAGAGAAGTTGTAACTTATAAGGAGATATTTCTTATGGAATGTCATTACAAAAGAGTATAATAAGGACTATAATTGGAAATTGGATTTCCAAGAAGTAAGAAAAGAAAATACATCTTTACTTAGGAAAGGAGGTCACAAGTATATTCAGTACTCTATTTTTGTCTACAAAATAGAAAATCCTGTATTTTCTTCTGACTGCTGAGGGTCCTGTCTACAGTACATATAAGATTTTGTGTCTGTTTAATACAGGTGCACTTGGGCAGTTATCAAAACCAGGGCAACAAGTAGTAGAGGTTCTTCGCTTCCAGTACTGTATTTCTGGTAGAGTTATTAATTTTTTAGTGCTTCATCAGAAAACACCTATTTGTTGTAAGGGAAATATTTTTGAGGAACACCTTTCAAAAAGACTTACAAAAATGCAGGCAAAGCTGTTAAAGCAGTGGTGTTGCTCAGACTGCCTTACAGCTCTCAACCCTGCTGTTTCCCAGATCTCAGCCCCTGGTGGTACAAGGCCATGCAATGGTGGAGCCAGGATCAGCTTGGGGATGTGAGAACTTCTAGACTTTCCAACATATATTTCTTTTTTGAAACTTTCTCCCCAGTGACTGGACTTCAAGCTCACGTGCACTCTATTGTGGGAGGGTTTCTGCCTTGCCAGAAACTTTATGAGGAGATTCTTAGCAAATACCACCAAGTACTTCATGAGTTTTTGGAGCTGAGCTTTCTAGATGAAGTGCAGACTTCATTAAAACTAAAAAACCTGGTTGATCTTCCAAAAAATAACTTGAGGGAATTTTTTACTTCTGTCAAAAAAGTTGGAAAACTTTGGGTTTTGTTCCAAACTAGAATAAAGAGCTTATTGTCATGTAGAGAATTGCCTGTTGGGTTTCAGTCAGCTCTCATTCTCTGGTGTTGTTTTCAGAAAAGGTTTTGAGTGTGTCATTGGCAAGTTCAGCTACCAAGGATAAATTTTATTCTAATTTTTTTTTAAAAATCACATACTGCTGAAAGATTTTATGAGACGGTAGACAATGCTGCGAAATGAGCAAGGCATCCTATGCAATTAACCTATACAATCATGAGATTACATGAACAAATGAGAGTTATCTGTAAGAGACTGATACCAATAAATCTGCTAGAAATTTAATGCCTTGAGTCAGAGAAAGACACTCCCAGGGATAGTGACCAAACAATTTTTTCAAATAGGACAGAAATTCATGGACACACACCAAAAATAACAAATAGTCAGTAATCCATCGAACCTTGGTCATAGCAAGGTTTGGAATGCTAATATCAAGCCATCATGTTATAAGGCAGATGAGTGACACTCGTGGCCTTAAGGGAATCCCGCCTCATGCAATCACCCCAAGTGTTCGGCTATAAAGCCTGCCCAGTAGTACTAGTATCAAAAAACAGGTCAAAAAATAGTTTTGTTGAGACCTTTGAGATACTCTGAGGGAATCTGCTCAGGTTGAATCTTGTTTATTGAGATATATTAGTGTAAGTGTTACTGCAATTTCTAAATTACTTCAGACATAATGCTGTCTTCCAGGTTTGAATGCTTTGGGGAGGTACTTAAAAAATAATGACCTTGGAGTTTTAAACTGATTAAAAAATTTTTAAAAATTTTATATAAAAATGGCTTATCTCATGTCTACTCTCATTTAAAGAGCTTAAATTCACTGCTTACAGAAGAAATTAATAGATAAGAAGAAAATTACCAGTGAAGGACAGTTCTGTCGGTAATGTAATGGACAAAGACTGAGGGGACCTAGGCTAACTTCCCAGTTCTCCAGTAAATCCTCCAGGTTCAGGTGAGGCAGCCAGGGAGCCAGCAAGGGTCCGCCTGCATTTCCTCATCACTAGAAGGGCAGCGGATGCGTGAGAGGCACGGAGCAGCTGGAGACAGGCCAGTGTCCAGAAGCAGGATAGAGGCATTCTGGCACTGCACCAGAGGCAATAAACACTCAGCAGGGCTCCTTCCTCCAGCGGAGATCTGCAGGACCGCAGCTAAAATGCTTGGGAGCCAAGCTGGTGACTTGCATTGGACTTCACCATATGGACTTTCCAGCTCAGATCTCCGGTAGTTTCAGGGATTCTGCTTTTTGCTCCACTGCACAAGGTAAACATGCCCTCAGATTTCCAACTGTTCAGCGGTAACACTTCTGTGTCACACTGGGATGAGTTGATGACACATTTATTAACATCCGTAAGACTCGATGCATGGACGATGACTACCATCTAAGCACAGAGGCCAAAGCCTGAGGGCTCAGAGCAAGCGAGTTTGACAGCTCCTGAATTCTGCCACTGCCCTACTGGGAAGAGCGCAGTGACTGTCCCCAGACTGGTCAGCATAACAAGTGCTACCTATGGGTTTCACACTTACACATGTCTTATGTCTGGCCTGAGGATAACCTCCAGCATAAGAGTCAGGACCAAGTAAAGATGAGAGTTGTAACACAGGAGTAAAAAGTGATGCCTGGTGGAATTTAATTTGGGTTTCAAATTAAAGCTCACTGAAGTGAAATGTCTGTATGAGGCTCTCCACAGGCAGGTTCATAAGCAGCATGCGTGCTACAGGCAGGAATCATAATAGTCGACAACCTCCTGGAAATCTCTGTATATGGTGTAGAAAACTGCTGCTTTTTACATTTAAAATTAACACTGAAGTTAACACATAGAAAAGGGAAAGGTGAAAGGAATAATATCTTCCTGAATGTTTAATTAATGACAATTGCCAGAAAAGCTCTTCTTTTGCCAATAACAAATGGATGTCTATGGCAGTTATTTCTCATTTTAAATACCTAATCTGATATTGTATTTCATCTCAAAGAACTAAATGAGAAAAGATGCTGTAATCTAATCATACCACAATCCAGGTGACATCTGTACTAGGCAGAATACTGTTGTTATTCCGCTGTCTAGTTGCTGTTGCTGAGAATGATGAAGTAGCGAAATTACATTTTCCCATTATTATTTCCAGACACTCTCTGGCAATGGTTTGTTGACTCTAATAAAGCTTCAGACAAAGCTGTCAGCAGAGGAAATGGCAGAAGGGGAGCAAGGAACAGCCTTCACAGCAATACATGAATCTAAAGTCTCCGTGATAGGTTGTGCATTTTCTGATAAAATGTAATGTGTGTGTGTTTCAGAATATATCACAAAGCTGCAGCCGAATTCTAGTGGGATAAATGTATTCTATCAAGTCACGTTGCTTAAGACTTTGACAAACATAAACATATTATGAGGGATTAAAGAGCCAGAAGCCTTACCTGCTATAGTATTGAGGAACATCAAGTATTCAAAGTTGGATATCTCCCGCCTCTGCCAGCGCTGAGTCATGTTGGAGGATTTATAAAGTTGTCGGGGTGTGGCCAGAGAGATTCTCCTAGGAAATGCATTTAAAGAATGATTTTTTAAGAGTCTCATTAAAGGTTAAAATGTAGGGCAACATATTTAGTGTGAGTAATTTCAGATTGTCTCAGAGGCTTTTTTATTTCATTTAATGAAGTCAAGAAGACATTTTTACCCTTATTTCAGAAATGTCTAAAATTAGGAACTATATTTTATTTTATCTCTACTACAGCATTGCAATAAATCAGAATATTATATTTTGTGGTTTATTTTATTCTGAATCTGGTTAAAAGACTGGGATTAAAAGAACCTGCAGACCTCCTGGTGCCAGGCTTGTCCAGAAGGAATAAAAGAGGAATACTATTTCCCTGCTTCAAAAGGATATATTGAGATAAATTCATTAATGTGAGTGAGTGATGGATTAAAGTGACATACACTTCCATCACACTGGTTGACTATATTTATTACACAATTTGTGCACCTCCTCTATGGTCAACTACCCATGATTCTTTCCTATATCCCAGTAAACCTGAAGATTTCTATTTATAGCCTGGTTTCTGAAAGAAACAAATTTTACTCAGTTATCTGCTCACATGTTCATCTGCCTGTCTTTTCATAATGACTTCTAAATTTCATTTCATTCAAATTTGGAAGAGGAGCAGGAGTGTCTATGATACTCATTTTCCACATATTTTTTGAAACTTACATGGCTGGATAAGGGAGAAAGAATCAAACTACTTGCCAAGGAAGAGAAAAACAGAAAACCTCAACTCTTCTATATTCAATTTGACAAGATCACAATAAACAAATACCATGCAGCTAGCCTTAAATTAACATTTGTATATACTGTCCCTGGTTGGTAAAACATAGGAGACTGGAGTCAGTCTAGATTATTGCATTAAAGAAAAAAATCTGCAACAGGCAGAAGCAATCTCATTGTTCAAAACTCATTTCTAGAGAAAATAGTTCTTGCCTTAAAAAAAGGAGAATGACAAGGAAATCTTTAAAAAGAAAATAAATTCATCTTCTCAGATATCTTTTTAAGAAGAAATTTAGATAGTAGAAATGTGTAAAAATAGAGAAATGCTTATGCCTGTTAAGAACATCAACAATAAAAACTACAATTCCTAATGGGTAGTCTGAATTCAATGAATTTGAAGAATGTATGGAGTAGCATTTACACAGCTTATCAAGAATAAATAGGGACACCCAATGCTTCAGCTTTCAGTTGCACCCTGGGCACACTGCGTGTTATTTCTAGACTCTGGAAGCTGAGTATCTTCTGAAAACTTAGTAATATACAAGGTGTCAAACTGGGCAGTGTTTACAAAAATGTGAACCACCTACTTCTAAAGATACATGCACATACTCCTGGAGATGCACTAAACTCTTTTTCCAGAGAAAGGTTGAGTGAGTATTGGCATGTTACTGGAGTGTATTGCAGTTATTACAATTACTTGTCTAAATTGCCAGTGTGTAAGTTGTCAATGTCTGCCATATTTCAGCTTCCTAAATTGGGCATACAAAAATGACCATGCAAGGGTATTTACCCAAATAACAGTATGTTAGGTCTTGCCTTGCTAAGCTTGGCTAGCCTTATTTTACAGTAGGCTATAGATACCAAACATAAATACACATTACTAGTACACAGGAGACAATGAAAAATATTTTAAAGTTGTTTCTATAATGCTTATGAAACAATTTATCTAAAGAAATATCCAAATGTAACCATACTTAATATTGCATTTCATAGAATAACAACTATTTTTACAGTACAACTCTCAAGGACATGTATTTTCCAGGAAATTCTGACTAATGCTAAATGCAAATTAATAAACACAGAAAATAAAAATACTAAAGAGATCATTAAATTTACAAAGCATTTATATCACAGACTTTCTGTTCCTCCCATGACAAAACATTTATGTATCAGCTTAGTAGCTGTTTTCAGACTTTATTCACAATCTCCTACGGAGTCTCAAAAATCTATAAACTGTCAAGTGCTGGACTTTGCATTTGACTGCCTGATTTGAGTGAACTCCACAGAAAATCAAAATATACTAAAAACATCCTTATTTACTCCTTATCTACTGTGTTTGAAAGATTCACATTTTTTTCAGCAGAGACTGGAAGAAATTATGCACAATAAATTGGTTCCACACCTGCTTGTTTCAGCTAACACAGGAAGACCCACTGTTTTCTGTTTTGCTAAAACCACCCAACTTTGATCAAACCATTTCTTTCTTCAATATGCCATCACCAATATGAAGATGCACAAATGAATGTGCTTCCTTTGCTTCTAGAGAACCACGAAACATCTACTCAAAATGGGAACTGCAGAAGACTGATGTAAAACAGAATGATCCAATTTTTCAATTTTTATACATTTAAATTTATTTAGAAAACAATTCAGGCCATTTTGGTGAAGGAAGGGATATTATATATTCCATATGTGGAATATGACACACACCCTTTCACAGTCACTTTTAATTTAGTTAGATACAATGCAATCTCATACAAAAAATATTTAAGTATCTTGCACCTGCATGATGTCATGTATTGTGTAGCTCCTGTTCAGAGAAAAAAAAAAAATACTTGGGAAAGTAATTTCCCAAAGAAAGGCATTCTAAGAAGGGTTTTATACTTTGATTGCATAAAAGCTTAGTTTTTATATCTCTCTCCCTTCACAAAACTCAACTTCTGCAGCCAGCTGTATTGAGATCTGGAGATCCATCAGCAAGCTGCTGACATGGCAGAACTGAGCTGATGTTGAATACAGTTACTGTAACAGCCAAAATACTTTTTTTTCAGAAAAAAAAAATTTTAATTTTTTGATTTTATTAACTGAAACCATTGTTTTCTCTAATGCATCAATAGCCCACAAAATTTCAGGGGTCAGTATCTTTAGTGGCAAAGATACTGTATCTCTTACCAATTCTTTGATCTCAGTATGCTAGGAAACCATCGGGCAGCTCACAGCTGGTTTCTGAGCTGTGATGTTGCCCTCAAAAAAAAGACATCAGTAATGTGTGTGTCCCCTCCAACACCTGAGGGGTTAGAACCATAAAAAGTAATCTGATAATACCATGCTAAAAAAGTGGATATTATTCTACCTATGTAGAATCATATGGAGCTGCAGAAGTTAAAAGACACAGCGTTGTTTGCCCAGTTGTATCATTTGGCAAGGTCATAAGGAAACTACAATCAATGCAACATGTTTCAGGAACAGTGAAAATGCATTTATCAAAGACAGATTAATTTGATTACCAAATCAGACTGAAGTCTTCAACATGACTGACTTTAAGGATGTAATTATTTCTTTGTAACATTAAGCACAGACTTGAACTCTGTTGACAAACTCTGTTCAAACAAGCTCTTTGGAAAGGCAGCAGAGGCAAACTGAAGACTTGCTCTGAACAGCAGGACTGTAAAGTCTTAGGAAGTCATAATGGTTCACCTGCTTCTAATCCTTTGAGCTATTAGGTCATAAATATTTCTATTTACTTCTACTTCCTCTCACCTTTCTTAATTCCAGGATTTCACTAGGAAAACAGAAATACACTTAAAACCCAGGTATTGCATTAAAAGTAATTTACTTCTTTGGAAGGTTTCCATCATGAGTGCAAGCCTTTATGATACTGTAATTAACTCTAGGTGACATTTATAAGAGTAGTATCAGACAGAGAATATTACTTGCAGAAATAGAACTAAAGAACTGAAGCAAAACAACCAGAAAGATCTTCTTTTGTTAAGGTATTTTAAGGTATGACTTAATCTGGAAAACTGTGATGATAAAAAAAAGGATAATGTTTTACTCAGTATAGCAACTCCTTTTGGTTACTCAGCATAATTGCGCCTTATTTTAGTTATGCAAATAAGGATAATTTTAAAAATTAGCATTCCAGAGCCAACATATTCACAGGAAGGAAAATTATATTCTAACATGAACAAAAGATTGACTACAGAACAGCTATAGAGACAGATTTCCCCTCAGTTATTCCACTGCAAGCCTACTGAAGATAATAAGGGTACGTAGACAGGGGAAAAAAGAAAAAGAAACATGATTATGTAGTTTTTATTGTGCATAAATCATACCCTGATTACACAAAAAAAAAAAAAGAAAGAAAAATAACTTCACTACCATATGCCAGATATATTCTGAAGGCTAGAAAGCCCATTTTCGATTCAAATTGAACTTTAATCAAAAAGATATGGAAATAAGTGCATATTATATTGAAGTTGAAACTTTTCTAAATAATTATATATCAACAAACTTTTTCAGACAATTATTCACTGAATAATGCACAAAGGATATGAATTTCAAAAGTAAAAAATGTCACTGTAAATATGAAATTCTGATTGAGAAATTTGCATTTTGTTTGTGCTAGAACATGTGGCCATTTCTATTTCAGAAAAGAATGCTATTACTTTCCATTTAGAGACAGCATTTCCTTTAACTTTAGTATATGGAAGAACAATGCAAATATTAACAAGATGCGCCTTCCAAATAAATGCCCCTACTTCGCCTTGATCTCACTGAAAACTTGAGAAATTTGGCAGTTTGCCTAAAGACTTCAGCACATTCAGGAGATCAAGCCTTAGGTATCATGAGACTCTTGGGCTCATGACAGGGAATGATGTTCATCTGGGAATGAAGCAGTTCTACAATTCTACAAATGCTTTGACACTTCAGAGTATTTCCACATTTTGCACTGGGATAAAGCAAGGACAATGTGAAGTTTTAGTTTTGTAGGAAATGACTTAGAGAAAGACACATCCCAGACACTACACTGATGATTAAGTCATTGGCTTTTTGGTGAAATCAAGCCAAATGGGGGTCTAAGCCCAAAGCACCATATTTTATTAATATCATGCTGCTTCCCCTCTCCCTAATATTTCTTTATTTTTGTCTCATTTTGACAAGAAGTTAATCCTGCACTGAAAAAAAACCAAAAAAATGTCCCCCCTCCAACACCGTGAAATACACATGAAGATCATCTCACCTATCCCTGAAACAGAAATACTTTTATAATATAAGATCTGACAATTTCCAGCCTTATTTCTGGCCATAGGCTGATTTGATGTTGATGTTGATGAGGGAATAAAAACCTGTAGTTTTCCATAGTATGTGAAAATCTCTAAAACTCAACCTTAATTGTTCTTTCAAAAATATATATGCTCCTCAGAAAGAAAAGAAGAAGAATGCATTATACTAATGAAAGGAAGAAATTTGGAAATTGCAAAATAGCCACTATGCTGATAATAAATGAAGTAAAATACCCCACATTCATATATGTATAAAATAATTTACATGTAAAAAATAATTTACATTCAGCAAACGCAAAAAACTGGTCAAGTTCAGTTTCACATCCTGCATAAAAATCCCAGCAAGGATGAACATTTGTTTATACATTTATAAAACATGACTGGAAGCTAGACTTTGAAGAGATAAGGTGTAAGTATTTTCAGAGGAAGATGCTTATTTCCTGTAATTGAAAAAGAAAAAATCTAATTATCTAATTTACTTCTTTTACTTTTTTATCTTTTCCTTCTTTTATTTCAATTCCATATACTAACAGGCCATATAGTAAGTAAAGGGTAATGTTTCTCATACTAACCTTAAGAAAAAGAAAATCTAGAGTTTCTTGACAGGAATAATGTTTTAGCACTGTTATTTTAAAAAATATCAACTGTATAATACAATAAACACAAAATATAAAAACTATGTCAATTGAATTACCTGGCTTGTGGCAAACCATAGCTGGTTCCTACTCCAACACGTGGTAAGCTGTACACAACTTTTTTCACTGTTGCTTGGTCAGGAAAATTAAACATAACAGAAGCTAAATGAAGAAAGGAAAATATGTACCAGTAAAACATTTGCAGCAGTCTGTTTCTTCACCTGCATGTATTTTTAAAAGGCTCAGGTTTTTGTTTGGGGAGAGAAGTCAGTTACACTTTTATCCTCCTGGGGATCCCAGGTACAACAGAAATTCCTGACATTCTGCACACCTATGTATAATTAGCTGGTTAACACTTTAGCATCAAGTCTCCCATTTTGCAGAAGACCTGAGTGTTGTTTACTTCAGAGTAACAACACTTTACTATTAATCCCTAAAAATCTCTTCTCAGACTGAGAAGCTGTTCATTAGCTGGCATGACATTTTCTCTTCTAACTAGTGCCTTAAAACAGCCAGGAACAAGGAATTGTTCAATTCCCTCTCCAGCTGAAATCAAAATTTACATCAGAGATCCTGCAGGTAAAAGACCACTACACACCTCAGCAGCCAGTGAAGAGTGACTCAGAGAGGCAGATACAGAAAACTGAATGGATCCATATCTTGCTCTGGTACTTTTTAACTTTAATTCATTTTATAATTACGAAAGGAAATATCCTTTTACATGTTCCCTAAAATATTTACAGACAATTGAGGAGAAGGGTGAGACAATAGAAAAAGCAAATTTCTTATCCAACATTTGACCAATTGCAATGATCTGGCTCTGTAAGTAAATCTCTTTGCTGCACAGAAAGCAGTGAGATTGATTTATATGATTGATTTTAATAAAATTTGCACTGAGCACATATGAGAGGAAGCATTATAGAACAGACATAAACACTTTAACAAAGGAAGCACAGAGTTTTAATTTTAAGATTAATAAATAAAACACAAAATAACCACTAGCACAATTTTATGCAACAAATACAAACTGTGACCTACTTCTGTTTGCCATAAACACTTCCAAAGCTGTGTTCTGGAGAAGATAACGTCTTGAAAAAACAGCTCGAATCTCGCTGAACATCCATTTTCCATGAAGGCCTTCAGTATAGGCAAGGACCTTTAAAGAAAGTCAAGCTGACAGTTATTAACAGGAATTTTTTTATAAACTATTATATAAGAACAGAGGAAATTTTACACATCAGTTAAGTTAATCGTGTCCCTTTAACACCTAAAACCAGTGACTTAAAATGAACTTGAATGTTTTTAAGAAATGCAAAAAAAGAAGTACTTGCTGTTAGAAGAATATCAGTAATTACTGTATTCCAAAGATCTATTTCTCACATGTCACATCAAATTAATTTCCTCAAAAACACCAAAAACTCAACCTCTACAAACAAGTACAGGGAAACAGACACACTTGCAATTATGCTTATCTTCTTCCAACAGTGTGCATGACACAGCTGTCAGTTATCTATCAGATACCAGATTTACTTCTGAGGCTGCCTTGTTCAAAGAACAACCAAAATAATATAACTTGTTATTCACATCTACTTCAGGGTCAAAAATTACAAGTCCTCCCATTCTATTAATAAGTAAAAAAATTAGCAAAACCAGTATGTCACCATAATAATTTTTCTGAAGTTAGGTACATCAAATATTCCAAACCATGGACAAAATTTAACCGTTTTAATTTTGCATTTTAAACTTAAGGTGAAAATATTTTAAAATAAAATAGTTTAAAATCAGCACTGCTTTTCCGGTTTTAAATTTTCTCAACTGAGTGTATTAATATAAGACTAGATATTAATATCAAATAATCTTTTTTCACTTTTCTTTTGGTGTTTTGGATGTTCAAAAAGTAGACAAAAAAAGACACAATTTAATTATATGTAATTTTTATTAACTTGTATCATGCACTGTAGAACAATTCTTTTCCAATCATTTTCATCAGCTGGCAAGATCCCTTCAGCCCTGCACCTCTGCTCAAGTGAGCTCTGCCATGTCACCCCTAGGAGGAATCACTTGTTTGGGATGGGGATCCTCACCACACCCATCTGCATTTCCCAGCCTCTGTAGACTGTGCCTTTACCTAGGCTGCAGCCACTGAGAGAATTGCAGCCTCGGTGAAACAAAGAAATATCATGAAAACCTTCCCTAAAGGAACATTTCAGGCTTAAGAGACTGAATTTCTCTGCTCTCCATTAGGTACATAAAAACCGTCATACACCAGCTCACAGTGCTTTACTCACTCATCTGAGGTCTTTGCTTTCCCTAATCATGACCTTCCCCAGCTTCTGAACAGGAAAATGTTAGGCAGACCATATGCTGCTGCTGTCAGTGACCCTTCATGCTTGAGGAAATGGGAATTGGATTTCTTCAATCTTTTCATTGATGCTTCAAGTTAGTAGCACATCTCCATAAATGAAAAAGCTACGTTCAGTTTGTGCACTTGGTGTACAGCCTTTTTCTCATAACCACAATGAGCCTATTTCAGAGAAGGTTTTAATAACAGCAACAACAAAAAAGTGCTTCAGCACATGGAAAGGCATTCAGATGTTAGTTCTGTCCTCAACAGAGACCGGTTAGAGGAACACAGCATTCCCCCTGAACTGCTTACATGAGAGTAAGTTACAGAGAGAACTCTTAGGCCATCACTGCGGCTGATGACACTGTTTCATTCACCTCAGCTTTCCACACCAGTTAAACATGGCTTGGAAGAAGGGAAGGAGCTTGATTCCTGAAGGTCACCCAGACATGTGCAAAAGACTATGGGCTCCCTCTATTCAGTCACAGGCCAGCTGTGGAATGCTACCTCATACACTAAATTGTTGCAATGGTTAAAAATCTGCACCTTATTTTTCCTTTGAACTCTGATAGATCTTGTGACCCTTTTGTCTGTGAGCTTTCCAGTATCAGGTAACTTTTCCTTGTGTTGGTAATTACAGACTTGATCCACTTACTGCTTAGCCTTCTCTTTGATAAGCTAAATAAACTAAATTTTCCTTGATTTTCTTTTATCGAGATCAGATGCTAGGATACCACTGGTATCACGTGTGTGAAATTCAGGTGGATAAGAACAATGACACTGAAGATTTAAGCACTCTCCTTCTTTGAATGTATTCTGCTGCTATCTGATACATAATTTTTGTAAATACACAGATTTTAAATTAAAGAAAAGAAAGCCTGAGGAAACCACTCACATTAAAAAAGCTAAAATATGAGAACAGTCTCTCAGAGGGAGGAGTTTGATGTGTATGTATCTGTAACCAGATTTACAGCAGCCAGCAAATTTGACAAAGAATTAGCTCCTTGACAAAGCCTTATACTTCAGGAAAACACTTTTTGTATCAAAAATATTTCTAGTTGTTTTTTGTAAAGATAAATGTTTACTATTAACTATCTTCGATATATTAACATATTAGAGGATTCACAATAATACAGATATGATGTATTGATATATACCACAGCATAGTCATTATAGTTCAACACTAAAAGCACATTGCATACCAATCATACACTGCTTGCCTTTTACTTCCTCCTCTTTTTTAATTAAGTATAAAGCAATTGCAACTACACAGAGGTACATTCAACCCACTATTAAATGAATGACATATGATAGCACTCCAGTAAAACAGTAGAATGGAATAGGAAATCAGAGGAAATAAAGGAGTCTATAATTCAATTAATGTCCTCAATTACACTCTTCTTAACTGTCTATTAGTCCTGCAAATATCAGATTATCTTGCCATTATCAAATTATCTGAATTATTTCAGTATTTCTGTTGTAACGTTTTCCTGTCCAAGATATACTACCCATTTTTGCCATCCTCCATAACATTCATCTTACACCATTTTCCTGTGATGCATTAAACCTCCCATTATTAGATATCTACAATTAACAGCAGATATTACTAACATTGTAGCAGGTTTCTTTCTTATTGCTGTTATAACAGCCAATTCAAAGTAATTTTATTTTTCTGAATTTGAACCCTTAAAAAGCTTATAGACCTTTTTTTTCCTTACAGAATGATTTTTAGCTTTTCATTTTCTCATAGGACATGAAGTCCTATCTATTTTACATATTTTACAGACTTTATGTATTGTATCTTTCATTATTCATAAAACCATTTCACTATGCTAATATACTGAAATTATGTTACTAAGTTATCCAAAAGTAAAACTTCCATGAGTTCCAACACTTGGTTGTTTATTCTTAAAGTCAGTACTCCTTATTTTGATAGTTTTATGAGTTTTCCTCCTAAAAACATTAATGAAGACTTCCTTCCTAGGCATGCTGAAAATAATACCTGAAATATCATGAGTAAGCCCAGAATTCTAGATACATCTTAGGTAAGCTGTTTTTATTAAAATAAAAACAACCAACCAATATCTACATTTGAACTAAGCACGCTTTTCAATTTTAGTATCAGCTTCAGCTGTTTGGTTTAAAATTCATTTCTCCTCATAAAGCCTTTTCACTTAGGAATTTGTGTATGTTTTAAAGTTACCAGTTTGCTAGAACTGATTGCAGCAAGATGAAGCTCTCACCTAACAAGGAAATAAGAACTCTAAAACTCAAGATTCTCTTCTATGGAAATACATCTTTTGGTGATACTTATTTAGATTAGGTTAGTAAAGCAGTATGGGATGCAGATAGAGAAGAGAAACAGAACCATTACCCAAGTGCTTTCCTATTTGGATCAGATATGAAGGCTCCATTATTTTAATTTTATTTCTGATGCAATCAAGATTTTTTTTCCTTTCAATTAAGAGTCAAAGCATTTTTAATCATAAGCATTCTTCAGTAGATATTCAATTATTGATAATGAATTGTTAATTAACAGCTGGAATTCTGCACTAACCAGAAGACCTGAAGTACTAGTGTCCATTTTGCTTGAATCTCTGCTAGATTATCTCCACACAAGGAACACTTAAGTACTGAGGCTAATTTTTGCTGCTTTGTATTATTTTTTGGTATGTCATAGCACCAGACACAGCATGCAAAAATATATTCTGGCCCTTTTCTTTTGATTATTGTTTCTGGAATGGAAGTAATCACAAAATCAGGTGCTATAAAGAAATCAAGGAAAACAGCCTGTACAATCCTATTTATTCTCAGTCACTAACTTTTCAGTAAGAAGGATCACTTTTGCTGTCTGTTGCAAAGCATTTTCACATATTTCCTTCTTTTAAAATAGCTCTTTGAGTTAATTCATTAATGACTATGTATGTGAATTGAATCCAGTGTTTTCAGTGAAAGTTCATAATTTGTCTTTTGAAACCACATTTCTAATTCAGGATATTTTAATTCTAACATGATTTCTCAATGAAAGTGTTGATTGATACTTGTAACATTTTTCAAGCTTAGTTTATATCTAGTGCAAAACGCGTGTGTCATTAACACGTAATATATTTGTCTTTTTGTGGGTTTGTTTGATGAGCAGTGAAAAAAACATGAAAAAATTTTTCCTAGTATCTAGTCTGAATTTTCCTTGTCTCAGCCTAAGGACATTTCCCTGGCCCTCTCACTGCAGGCATGGTATAAAAAACTGACCTACAGCTCACTGCGCCCTCCTTTCAGGGAGTTGTAGAGAGTGTTGAGGTGCCCCCTGAGCCTCCTTTTCTCCAGGCTAAACACCCCCAGCTCCCTCAGCTGTTTCCCACAAGAAATGTTCTCTAGTCCTTTCACAAGCCCTGGTGCCCTTCACTGAGCATGCTACATGGTGGAGAAAACAAGGAGAACTTCCTACAAAAACGAATTACAGTGTTTGGCTATTTCATCAGAGTGCCATCTACAGCCAGCCACAGAAGTGTGGTTATGTACCTGGCTCATGTACAAAATAGGCATTTAGAAAATAGCTTGGCATCACTGCATGCTTTTAGAGGTTAGAAATGCATGAAATTGATTACTGAAAATCATTCCGTCCTGTCAGAGATTTGGACTTCCCTTTTTCAAAAGTTGTCTAGCATTGCAATTTGCAGCAAGGAAAATGTAAAATTCTGAATGCAGGTCCTCATGGGTTAAGACAAATGGCTCCCACAAAAACAGAACAAACTTTCTTCTCCAGAACAATCTAACAAGACAGAGTTAACCATAGGTATATGCAGACTGCATGATTGCTTCATGTACTCTAAATACAGATTGAGATGACAGACATTGATGGCACGGAATCCCATCCAAGGGTTTATGAAATACCACATTGAGTAAGCATTTTATAATTTCAAAATGCTTGATGAAGTACTGAGTATGATCAACTTTTAGATTTAGCAGGAAAAATAAGTGTACACGACAAGAAGTGATTTATCATGTTAAGATAGACAAGTGTAAAAAGAAGTTATATTTATTAGGAAAATTGAAAATCAGGTAAGATCAAATAATGAAATGCTTTTTATTTTGCTTTTCTAAAATGGGAATCAGAGAATGTAAATAGACAGAAAGGACAATTCAAATGAATTTAATATCCTAGTGTTTCATTGACTTCTTACTACTTTTTTATACATTTAAGCAACTTTAAGAACAACTTTTTGGCCTCAATTCCCATAATCATATTAAATACTTCTAAAATCTCACCAAAATACTGTTATCATTTTTTCTTTGCACATTTTTGGTCTAGTAAAATGTTCTCACTTTCTCTCTACATCTCTTTTCCCCTTCTTTATAACATGCTTCTATGTAAAATGTTTCTTTATCTCTAAGTCTTGAAAGCTTTCCTCCAAGTAGCTCTTGCAATGTTATGCTGTACAGGATGAGCTGACTATATGTGCCATTATAACTTCTCAACTCACATCAGTTTTAAAATGTTTTTTAAGACCTTTTTTCAAAATAAATATTGGCACTCCTGTTTCATTTTTCTCCTCCTCTTCAGGGATCTAAAAAATGCAGATATTATTTTTGTGGTTTTAGACTTTATTTCCTTGCCAAATATTCTCAGCTTATACTTCTACTTCCAATGTTTTTTTAAGCTTTCAAGAGGCCCCTTGTCTTGAAACATGAGGTTCTGTTCATCCAAACCTTTTCTAAATTTGATTTCTCTGGTCAGCATACCCACTTTGTTATCCATTAAAACAATGCCCACTCAGCTTAAAGCAACAGATACTCTTATTCCCACATTCATTTGCAATCATCTGAAAAATTATTTGAAGTTGGTCCACTTGAAGGCCATTTTCCTCTTTTCATAAACAAAATGGTTTTCCACATTTTGATTTTGTGTTTTAGGCAAGGAATGGAGAGGATATTGGGATTTTTTTGAGGAGTAGTTCCAGCAAAGTAATTAGAGCAAAAAAAAAACAAACCCAAGTCCGGAATTTTATGTATTCTAAATGGACCATTTCTAATACTGCATTTGTGAAACACTGGTGCATAGTTTTAAATATAAGTGCAAACAAAATTCTGAATCATAATTATTTCATCATTAATTTTGATCTCTGTGCCTTTGAACAGTTTTCTTTCTATGCAAAATAAAAAAAGGTTGTCAATTTAGGCAACTCCTGAAATGCCAGCTATAGACTGACATTCTTGGGAAGAACAGCATCAGGAAGAGGTAGAAGATTTAGATATTATCACCTTAGAAAAGGTAGTCAGAGGCCTTTTTTAGGCTCTACTTTCAAAAATACTCAGCAATTATTGTTTTAAGCAGAGGCTCCACTGATTTAAGAACTTTAAAACCACGAATAAAGCTGATGGTGCTGGCTGGAGCCATCACCATCAAGTGGAGAAGTAGAAAGCAAATATATTCTAGTGCCACATAAAGCCATATTAGAGCACAGCCCAACTCCAAACAAAGAGGTTGAAGAAACAAATAATGGGGCAAAATCTCACAAGCAGTTCTGGTAGCCATAGGATTGAAGCAGATTGTGTCACTTTCCTCACAAGGTTTAAAATGATCTTTTGTTGACTTTGGCAACAATGGGATGTCAGACTCAAATCTAGTGAGAAATGTTAACAGAACTATGTTTCCATTCTCACTCTACGTTTCGTGCTCAAAGATAATCCAGACTGGGGAGTGGTGATCTCAGACTCAAATTGCTCTGAGCAATTCTGCCCCAGCAGTGAAATGCAATCAAATCAATTCAATTAGAGCCACACAAATTACAGTTTAGTGGGCATGCCAAAAAAGACATAAAATTGATATGATCTGAGCAAAACCAGACTTTTTTTTAAGGCATAAAAACAGAGAGCTTCTTTTTCTCTTGAATGGTCAATTCTCCTCAACAAAAGTAAGGCAATTGAAAAAAAGGACTT
This sequence comes from Fringilla coelebs, assembly GCF_963513975.1. Taxonomy (NCBI): domain Eukaryota; kingdom Metazoa; phylum Chordata; class Aves; order Passeriformes; family Fringillidae; genus Fringilla; species Fringilla coelebs. The sequence continues at coordinate 67,622,605 of NC_140029.1, forward strand.
TTAATACCTAAAAATTCAGAGAGAACAGTGTTACGAAATGCCTGTAAGTTGAAACCAAAGCAGAATATTTATTCAATAAATAGTTCTTTGACAAAAAATGCAGCTTTTTTAAACTTGTATTTTCGTATTTCACAGAATTTGTGAGAGCTTTAGCGGAGAAAAGGTGCAGCAGAAGCAAAAAACCATAGAAATAGCCTGAGGAATAAAGAATGTATGATATCCCTAAAAACGTGATGTGTTCTTTCCCAGGAATAAAGCCATCATAAAATTCTCTGCGTGTTCTGATTCATTGTTTACTTTCCCCAGAACTTGCATATATTTATTCAAAAGAATAATGCAATAAAAAAAGCATAAATACTCAAATGTACCATATCACAAATTCTCAACATTATAATAACTGAAGGCATTATAACCGATCTTAGGAAACATGTAAATATTGGGTTTTGTTAAACATTACCCATTTCCTACCAAAGGAACGTAGAAAAACAGTTGCATGTGCATGTGTCTCCTTTTATAGACATAAACTTAATGTCATACAGAAGATCTGTGGAAGCGTCTTGTATTTTAACAGTTTCACATCTGATTTATTTAGTGTAGAATGCACATGATTTAAGCTCTATACAAGTCAATAGAACGTAATTTTTTTCTACTAACAAGCTTAATTTTTTTATGTTCCTAATATCTCTTCCTACATAAGATTGACCAAAAGCCAGTAATATTTTGTTTTTAACTTCATATACAAAAGCTTTTTCATTAGTCCCAATATTTAGGAATATAATCAGAGCACATTCTACTCCTGAAATTTTAGCAGTAGATTTAAAATTAATTTTTATATGCAAAAAAGAAATATATTAGTTTTTTCAGTGATATATATCATACATCTACAACATCTTCACAATCCCCAAAATTTCTGCGATACAGTTTGTAACAGTCAAGCAAAATCCTCAAGAATTCTAAATTCTACAGCTCAAAGAATCACAGAATCAGTCAGGTTGGAAAGGACCATAGTGGGTCTGGTCCATCCTGGGTCATCCCAAAGCACATGGCACGGGATTGCATCTGGACACAGCTGTGCCATGAAGGGTTGGGTATGGAGTACAAGTGACTCCTGGCAATCAGTTTGCTTGGAGTCTGAATCTACAGTAGATTCAGGGCTACTTTATGTTATGTCAACTTCTAAGGCCTCCAAAGTACAATTATGCAGCCTGTGAATAATGGTGAACGTACATCAAAGTATCTTCCTCTTCATAATATATTGCAATACCAACTGATCCTTTATTTATCCAACTAAAAAGTGCTTAGGATGAGTTTGTTTTGCGCCTCTGGAAAATACAAGAAGATATGCCATTGGGAAAAACCTAACCCACAGCTCCAAGAGCAACCAAAATTCTCCTGTAGTTTTCATTATTATATACAGAATGTTAACTAATATTAATAAGTCTGTGTAAGGAAAGAATAGCAAAGTTTCTTCTGAGAATTTTAACTTGGAACGTTTTTGCAAACTGCCTGCAGTTACTCAATACTAATTTAATTAGTTTACACTTTATACTTATTTTGCTTTACTATTACAGAAAAAGCCTTTATGTATTCCATACTTACTTTAGAGAATATATTTTTATCAGATACCATAACTAAGCACTGGTAAATAACTCCACAGAATATATAAAAATGACAAATATTGATATATATCAAATGTAAGCTGTGTATATAAACTCCATAAATGATTTTTCTATTTATTTCAATAAATGGAGCCAGATTTACACTTCTATTTTGTATGTGCATTCTGTATATTCTATGCCTTCTTTCCCATACCTCACCATCAACTCTCTTAATTCCAACAATTTAAATGTAAAATTCATAGATAATTAAAATATTTAGTGGGGTCTAATTCTACACATAAAATCTTCATGAAAATCAGGAAGAATATTAAGAATAACTACTCAGCTGGCTAGTAAAAGTGGATTCTGGGGAACACATTTAGCCTTCCAACGTCTGCGCAAAGCAGATTTGATATACAGTTCCCTCCTCTTTGGATTTCTAGCCAAGTGGAATGCAAACCTGCATGTCATAAATTTGGGCATATTCACAGGCTTTCCTGTGGTGAACTCCAGGTTCCCAGTATGAAATTACTGCAACACCTGTCAGCATGTAGAGGTACTTTGTATGAATGTGCCTCAGTTTTCATCCATTACAAGCTGCTCCAACACAGAAGGTATTTAAATTTTATGGACTTCTGGGTACTATGTGACTATGAAAAGGTGGGCCAATCCCAGTCAAAAAGGGTTCTGTCACATAGCCTCAATTAATTGCTTCTTAACTTTTATTTAATTAAATAATGAAATGAGATTCAACTCGAGTTTCAGAAAGAGATTAGATATTTCAATTTTTTAAAATTGATTAGAACAGCCAACTATTCAAATTTTCTTATTAAGCTAGATTCTTACTTTTTTTGTGGGGGGGGGGGGGGAACAGGCTACTTACTTTAGAAGAAAATAAACCTTATCAACTTGTATAGATGTATTACTGGCTGTATTGTAATTCATTCTATTTCTACTGCCATTAAGTTTGGATTTAATGCATATCACATGTCTTTTAAAGAATACAAGCACCCTATGTAACAATCTATCCTTAACAGACTCAATTTCCCAAGATGCACCCTTTCCTTGCGACTGAGTATGCCAAATGCCCCTGCTTGAAGCACAAGCTGAGAGTACTGAGATTGTCCAGGAAGTGATCTCAGCATCTCACAAATTTGCTTCATTTTCACCAAAAGCCAAGGAAGTCACATATAAAGAGAAGTGAAAAAAAAAATAGAGTCCGGGGAAGGGTGAATCCAAAGCCAGGAAAATGCGTCTTGTAAAAAAGTGTCTTAGCTCTCAAACATGAAATGCTGTCTGATGTAAATTGATATATTGGAAAATGCACAGTGATCCTTAGTTTTACCATATTATTATGAATTTCCTTCTTTTTAGAGTTTTTTATATGTATACACATTTGTAAGAGAAAAAGAAAATGGTACAGAAGGATTGTAACAGTCTAATTAAATGAAGCAAAAATTTTAATTTAACAATTCAGAAGTTTACAGTCACCTCTTAACCCCCCCAGTGGGCAAAAAAAAAGTTTGAAAATTGTTATTCTAGCTGTCATATGACTATTTTTGCCTGGTATGCATGAAACAAACCATACAACCACAACAAAAAAACTCAGACAGTGGACACAAAGCTAGCTATAGAAGGACCCTCATTTTCTCAGTCAGAGAATCTCCAGTGAAATATTTTCTTTATTTACATTAAAGGGAATTAATGATGAAACCAAGCTAAAATAAGTCCCCACTCAACTTTGTAGTATAATGATGAGTTACTCTTAGAGAGTACTCTTAGAAAGCAGTCTTAGAAAATCCAACACATGCCATTTGACTGTTGCAAAATAATCCCCGCTCTGCTTTGACTTCTTTCTATGAACTGTAATACAAGGTCCAATAGACAGCCTCAGATGCATCTCAGGTCCAGTACATGCTTTTCAAACTTAATCAAGGGAATATAGAAATGTATATAAAAAGATGAAAGTGTCTTTGCCTTTATACGTACTGAAGGAAAAAAAAAAAAAACCTAGGGGGAAAAAAGTGAGATCTTTCATAGGGGAAGGTTAAGTCTGATGCTAATGCTTATTTAAAATGGTGACAGTCTGAAGTAGTGAAGCCTTGCCGGGCTGCTTTAATTTCTCCCTGGAATAGCTCTCTCCCAACCTTCGGCAGCACATCAAAGTCTCTGGAGCTCAATTAAAATTGGATTATATTGAAATGCTCTATCTATGGAACTGTGTGCTCACTAACACTTTTCTTTCAGTAATACTCCAGATGACAGTTGCCCATCCCAATTTAAACAGTTGTCATAGAGACCGTGAACTAAAGCAGCAGTAACTAACAATACAAAGGAAAGGTAAGTGGTGGGATTTCTGTGAATGAAGGGCTTGGTTTGCAGCCGCAGTGCTCACACTGCAAGCAGATAAATGCAAAAAAACATAAAGGCTGTAATGCTCTCTTCACTCCTAAGGAGAAGGGCAAAGTAAGCAAAACAGTAAATATTTTCCTTTTTTCCCCCAGTAGCTAGTAGTGTTTTGCATTCCAGCATGTTGTAGCTACCTAAAATATCCAGAATTAAATGACACGCCTAAGAAAAACAGCAGATAACCCTGGAGTCAATCTACAGCCACTGATTCATAAATTAAACACATCAAATTGTATTTTATAACTGCAGTAGGAAAAAACCCCAAGGTATTACCTTTTCATATTAAAATATTTTATAGAAGATTCTTAAATTATACACTATGTACAAATCCCTTGTCTTTATGATAAAAATCTAAAGTGAAAATCTGATAAAAATCTGTAGCAAATTCATAGTCTGAACCCATCTGGTTAACACTGCAACATCCAATATGTGTAATGCTTTCAGATCATTACTGGTTTTAACTGTTTCATAATCTAACCATGTAGATTTTTGATGTGCTGCACCAAAGCCTGACAATACCATTGGAAAACTCTAGCAACTTCCAAAACTCCCAAAATAACATAAACAGCTTATGTTTCTGGCAGCACCAGACAGCAATGTATTTAACAGCATAGATTGCTGGTAATGATACTATTTTCTCATGTAGATGGCATGTTTCTGGCACTATAAACCCCTTAACCTTTCTTGTAATTGGCTTATTGAGAGTCCCAAGGTTGTTTTTTGTGCCATTGGGCTGATCACCATGGAAATGAACACTTATTGCTGCTTCACTGTAGTGCTCTATTTTTCTTCCAAGCCCTCCACAAGCATTCTCCTGCTCTCCCGGGAAGGCAGCGTTAGGATTTTGAAGCAGCAACAAGGCAGAGTGCAAAGAGCGCAGGCCAAAGGGGAAGAAAACAAAAATGTGTCAGAAAATCTAAAAACCGCACAGATCAGAATTTGTCAAAACAAGGCCTTGGTTTAAACCAACAAGAAGAGCCCCCCCAGCTTGGGCCTTGACAAAGCATGGCCTATTTATTTTTTTTTTCCCCCATTTTTTTTTTCTTTTTTTTTTTTTTTTTTATTTTTAGCCCAGCTGTAGAAAACACCATCTAATGAACCTGTCTGGGGCTGCTGTCCCCATCCTGTCAGGCATGTCAGGAGATGACAAGCACTGGGGACAGGCCGCCGCCAGTCACAGACAGGCCTGCCAGCTGGAGAGTTCAGCCCCAATCTAATCACGCCACCAGAAAATAACTTTCACGCTTGCAGCCTGACAGGATGGGCTCAAGGAAAAAGAAAATGGGGGGGAAAAAAATTAAAAGAAAGAAAAAACAAAATAAGATCGAAACAATGCTTTTTGTTCTAATTACAAACCTATTTTGGCACGGGGAAGAGGAGTGGGTGCAGGGAACACTTTTAAAGCTGCTAGCACTGCTTGCTGGTTTCCTTTAGTGGAACTGTTCCTGTCTTTCTTTTAACACAAAGATCAACACATTAGCACCAGCACTTACACAAAAAAAGGGAAAATGAGATGGTATTTGTGGCACCTGGATATGTTTTTGCCACATTTATTCCTATGCATACACACTCTTTTCCAACATGTATATAGACATAAATCTATCTGCAACCTTTGGTGGACCTATATTTAAGAAAATGTGCCAGTTATGGTATGTGTTTTTCTCATTTCAAAACAACTGGGCTCATTGAACATTATATCTCTTCATAGCCATCACTCCACGGTTTGTATTTTCCTTTGGGCAAAAACTGACAAAGTACAAATGTAAGACTATTTGTATTCTTGAAATGGGAATGAATATTCATAAATAAGAATAAAAATTTAAACAAAAGTATTAGAGCCCTTGGCCTCAACACAGTTGGTTCTTTCCTATTTGCACAAAGACTGTGAATAAAAAAAAAAGGAAAAACTCCAACATGTATCTTCAAAAGGGCTATAATGAACCGGGAGTAGTGTACTGGTAGGCATCCTATCTTTCTCATTCAAAAATTGCCAACATAGATTTCCGCTCCAGAAATTTAATAATCAAAAATTGCTAACGTAGATCTCTGTTCCAGAAATTTAATAATCAGTAAATCCATAGAAAGAGAGGCTGAAAATTATCATTTAAATAACTGGAAAAAGTAGTTCCCCCAAAAGGCATTAAAAAATTATTAGGTCTAGACACAAATTTACTTCAAAAATAAACATCAGCTGAAATGAAAATGCAAAGTTTTCACTACATGTATCCTACCTACTCCTACATGTAAATCATATCTTTTGGTCTATGTATCTTAGTGTTTGCATATCTTAGCAAATAATTTGCATTATTTGAAAGTGAACTAGAATGGAAAATGAGTGATTCATGTAGTACTTAGTAATTATTTTAGGAAGAAATTATGAATGAGCATAGGTCCATTTAATCCCTATAAAATAATAAAAAATGAAGATTTGTTATTACATTCTGCCATTCATTCACTCTCTGCTGACATTATAGATGTCAGAAAGTCTGTTTAAAAGCTTGCTATCTCTATTCATCTTTGTTTCTGGCATGAAATACAGACTATAATAATCTTGTCAAGCCTACATTTAGACACTAATTCATGACCCTCTGCTACAATTTAGAGAAAATTCATACATAACTCTTTTAAGACAAACTCTGACCCCAGACAGAAGGGTAATATCTAGATTCAGCTGCCAAATATATGCTGACTGAAGGCACAGCCACTCTGATGTTTCTCTATGAATGAGATGGCCACATCAGTAAGATTCATTAACTTTTTTTTTTAACCTGAGCACTAATAAGACTTTTTGGTTTTTTTCCATTTTGAGGTATTAGGTATTCAACTATGCATCATTTTACATTCCTGGAAAACAAAAAGGAATCATCTCTTTCACAATTTAAAGACTACAGCTAAAGCTGATACAAAGAAAAAAGAAGTTGATGCCAGATGCAGATGCCACTGACAATGCCAGGGAGAAGCAGTGATTCTCAGCCTTCCAGCAAAGCCTAAAACACCCCATTAGGGACTCAGTCTGCAAACTCATGCAGGAGGATACAGAGCAGAGCTAACCATGATTCATACTCAATCTGCAGGCTTGAGAGAACAAAGTCTAACAGAAGAGGGTTGCTGCATACACACAAATGGAAATATCTCTGTGACCAGTCTAGATATAAATGCACTTCTGCAAGGAACATAGATATAAATGTAAATATAATTGAACCTGCAATCCCCTATCCATCTTAAAAAATCTGAAGTGTGACAGTAAAAGCAAGTGCTGCCAGGAAAACTGTTAGTATTTTGATACATAGCTACCTAGACAGGAAAAATCCTTCAGAGAGCAGGAAATAACATGTTCAGGACTTTTCTTTTTTCTTTTTTTTTTTAGGAATTTTGTTTTTATTAATTTGTAAAAGAGAATGGAGAAAAATATGAGAAAAATATGGTTATTATTAGAGAAAGAATGGTAAGCCATCCTGGACATGATGACAGTAAACTAGCTGCAGAGATCTGCCTGTCAAAGGCATAGACTGACATGAAGGGAAATGACACTGATTGATTTCCTATCTCCTATATTTGGTATATTTTGGATATGACTAGTTACAGATTGATTTTATATTTTATCTTTATTCACATTTACAGGGACCAAAGAAACACAGTCAACTCTTGTTGATTTAAGATGGTAAAATATCATCTAATCTCTCACACCAAGAAGTGCTACAGAAAAACACATCCATATGAAATGACAGAAATTTCTGCTCGACAGAATGAAATTATTAAAACTAATTTTCTCTGAAATCCAGCATACCACCTTTGTTAATAATTAAAGGTACTGCATAAATTTTAAACCATCCAACTGAAAAAAAAAAGATGTTCTATTTTAAAACAATGGAAACAAATAAACAAAACAAACCCACTGATTTGAAAGAGCATTCCTTCAGATTTTTTTCTCATAGACAGCATCTTTCTCAAAACCACCATGTACCATTTAATCATTAGCTTATACACTGCTGCTTTATGGTGGTATTATTTAATTTATTTCATTCATGTTGAAGCAGAGAGTTCTGGCCTCTTGACCCCAATTTTCACTTAAAGAAACAAATTTCTTTTTCGCAAACTAACTCAATTTTTCTCCTGTCAACCTTTAGCCTCACTTTAAAATATTAACCTTTTTTCTATCATTATAAGCATCCAACATTCTTCTATCCAAAGTTAATGTTAATCACCACATCTTATGATAATATTACATTCACTTCTAGCTATCTGCCAAGCACACAAAAGTAATTCAAATCTATATATCCTCTTTGAATGTAGTAGTAGTAAAGCATTTTTGTGCATGCCAAAACCATACAATCCACCTAAAAAACCATTATTTCCTCTGCGTATTTCCAATTTTTCCATTTTCTACTCTCAAATGTTAGCTAAAAAATGTGTTTCTCCTTTGAAGGTAAGCAGGAAGCTAAGACAAGGCTGAGGACACACTTCCAAAATGTAGAGCGATGCAACAGTTCCACAATCACTTGCCTTCCTCTTCTGCCAAAAATCATTAGGAAAAATTAAGATATAGCAGAATTACGGAGAGGAAGCCTGCACTGGAAGAAATTTTTTCCTACATTTATTTCTATGCCATTCCAGCAAATTAATTGAATGAGCTGTGTCAGCATTCCTGACAGAGCAATCCATTTTACACAAATTACTAGAAATAATTTAAAAACTTAACAGTACAGAAAATACATGAGAACTTTTTATATTGTCATTCCAAAAGCAGTATCTAAGCAAGACACACTAGATACTATAAATATTAATTCTGCTTTTTAATTTGTTTTCAAAAATGCTGAATGCTCTTAACAGCTGTTACCTTTGGAAGTTTGAAGTAGAATCTGGAAGTACTTCAGAAAGTCTAAACTTGTTTTGACACACAGGTGCCCACTATCAGGAACCTGTAGAGTGACCTTACTTGCTTGTTCCATAAAAAAAAATTCCCCTATGTATAAGGGACTGCTGAGAAGAAAAGCCTTTTTGCTTCAGGAGGAGAAATAATACATGCATTTCTCCTGTTTGGTATTAACCAATTATCCTTAAGTGCCCATGGTATGATTAATTTAAAAGACTCTGAAACATAAGCAAAACAAGGCCACAATAATTTGTGAAACGCTTCAGTGAATGGAATCAGTTACCTTCCCTTTAGCCATTCCAACCTTCCAAGGCCATTGTAAAACACTGACATAAGTCCCCTGCACCATTACATTGTAGCATATTTACCATGGAGAATAAGGAAGTCAAGCTGTATTTAAAAAAAAAAATCTAGTGAGAGCATTATTCTTGGAAGAGCTTTTTAAAAATCAATTGGTTGTTATTGGAACAGCTTTCACTGCCAGCAGGAAAACTTTGGGTATTTTTAATATTTATGAAAAACCATAAATTTTTCACAATGGACAATGTCAACTAGTTCTATAAAAACCAAAACACTTCAAATACTTTTTGCCATTTATAGTGGAATGAATCCACAAAAATGATTTTTCAAACTTATTGTTAAAAATTTAGAATATGGGAAGAGTCTGTCTGATCCTGCTGAGATCTTTATTTATGAGACTGAGCAAAATACTCCTAAAACTTTTCCAATTTTGTTGAAGCATACAGTGAATAACGTCAGGAAGTAATATTTTCCCATCTCCGTACAAACAAACTAAACAGACCCCAACTAGAGAGTGAAACAACCCAAAATATATTTTACTTGAAAATATCACTTTTTTTTAAAGAAGAAAAACCTGCTTATGGGCAATTACTGTCCCAGATGTGTCAGGATCTGACAATAATGAGCTCCTTTGTCCACTAGAGGGCAAGGAGTGGGAAATTAAAATATTGAACTGAAACATTATATATCTCAACAAATACTTTAAATAAAACTCCTGGTAGTACAAGTAATAACATAAGAGTAGCACAATTCAAGTTAGATGGAACTTGTATTATTTAACTGTCTGAATTTTCTTCAATGATAAATGACCCTGTTCAGTGAGGATAGTAGTACATTCATGCCTCCAGAACCCACTAACATCCAAGAGTTTTCATGGACATTGAACTTCAAAAGGTTTGATGAGAATTGCAGAGCTGTTTGATTTTACAAGACTGCATCTTATCCAAAACCCACTGAAGTTGCTCCACATCCTTCCACTGATTTCAGCAGCTTTGGATAAAATGAGACTGATTGAAGAAACATAATTAAAAAGTGGGTGGAGCAGCACTAAACAAAATCAAACAGGGAGAGAGTAAGTGAACAAATCCCTCTCTTCAAATGATTAAGCAGTAAAATGAAGAGAAGGGCCATTGGATTGACTAAAGACAACCATAATATCCTGATCTTTTACAATATCACTGCATTCTGTAAATACAAAGAAAGGTGTATTTCTGAAAAGGGTTGATGCCTTACAATGAAGGCATCACTATGTCTTGTCAGAACATCCCTCTGGTTCCCTGCACAGGGGAATTCCCTGGGCAATTAATCTTCTGTTTAGTATGAACACATCAGTTCAGATACTTGTCCAAAACTTTCTATAAAGACAGTGGGTTCCACCCTGCTTAGTTCAGTCCATGTATGAACAATATATGAATAAAATAATGAGATTCCTTTTATAATGATGAGTCAAGCAAACTCATCTAAGAATTTCATTGTCAAACTGGATTCTTTCCTGGTTGCATAAAGTCCCCAGTGGCTGTAAGCCACCTGAGGCATATGCCACATGTTGACATGGTAAAATTAAGGCGTACAGGATTTTCAAAACACTGGTAGGTGAAACAGTAGAGGGGAAAAAATATGCAAATTTGTTTTTGTTTGCATTTTGCCTGCAAAGCTAAATACATTTCTTCATGGCTTAGCTTAAATACAGAATCATGAAGAATTCTGCTGCGCTCTTTTGAGCATTGCTCGTCATAGCAAATTAAAATCTCCGGAGGCCAAATGTTCTCACTCTCTACCTCCTTCTCCTTTATAACACACAGGCTCAATAAAGTCAAACAAACATTACACCAAGCAGCGATGGGACAAGAGGAGCACAATTAGATTCCCACTTTCTCCATGATTCTTGGAGTTTTCCAGGAATTTTTTGCAAGACATTACACTGCTGAATACTGGAACAGGATAGGCCAAGCTAAGTGAAAAATAGGGCATGGACCAACTGAATTCTCTTCCTCAGGACAAGAGAGTTGGGAGCTAGGAGCAGAATCTTTGCATCCTCTTATAGAGCCACAAATTTACTATGTGCTTTGGGAGAAGACCTCACTGATATTAAGCTGTCTAGCCACTGCCAATGTGGTCTAATTAGAATACTTCAATACATGTTTAATTTAAATTTAAAATAGAAGATAAAAGACTGAATATGATATCTCCAGTCAGATATATTATGCAGTCTGAATTTGCATTAGAAACAACTCCATTGAACATAAATAGGAAAATTCACAAGGGTTATCTTATCACTGATCATCTATTGATAATTATTTATTGATAATGGCAGTCATTTTAGACTTTTCTATATAGCAACTGTACTACACACTAGGACAAAGTAAAATCCACAAAAAGGAATGTGATCTGACCTATCAAGCACAGAAATGTCTTCTCCATGTGGGATGACCCAGTTTCCAAGTTACATTGTTCAAGAAGGTTATTACAATAGATACTGTGCTAGGTCTATGCGTAAGAACCTGCACATTAATGAAATAATCTTTGTAATGAACCAGAATAGTCCTAGGCTCCTGTGAGGCTCCTTACAGCATCATTTAATTACTGGGCAGCACAACATTCACACTGCCAAAACAACCTTCTCATGTTTTTGTGCTAATATACCAAAGCATAACACTGACCAAAACTGCTATGTACACTTTTTGCACACATATTTATCAATGGTAGATAAATGTACTACAGTTCAGTGCAGTCCCCTCCCAACCTAACCCATTACACAAAAGGTAGCAGAAAAAATCCTTCTCCCACAGTATCTCAGCTCCAGACTCGGCCAGTGAGTAGGCCTGTGCTGTTGACCTTAACTATTCTATTTGAAATCCTGTCTATGGCTTTACTGTATGGGAATAGTTCAGTCTAAGAAACACACAACTTTATGAAATCAAACCACATTTTTATTTCTAGAACCAGCAATCAATCAAGGCATATTTCCCCCCCCTCCTTTCTTCTTTCTTATCAAACTGGAGGTTTTCCTCTGTCTCTCTAACACCAAAAAGGTCCCTAACAGAGAGCAGATGAGAAATTAATTTATTTCCTTTTCTTTTGGTGTTAAAACTTTGAAATAATTGTAATCAGTTAAGAAAAATAAAACAAATAACAACTGCTTGCTTCAATTCCCTATTCTTAAATAAACACAGAAAAGAAAATTAAGGAGGCTCAATACTTTGCTCTTTGAAGGCTTAAATCACAGAATCCATAATCAGAATATAAGCAGCTATGTGCTCTTAATTATTCAGGTCTCTGACATTCTTTTTTAAAATTAAAATGTACCTAGAGATAACATCATTAACAGGTGAAAATATTCTGTATCTATACAATATTATAGTGGCTTTTAAAACTGTAATTTTATATCAAGATTTTGAAAAGCAAATGGCACATTTTAGAAACTGTATTCTGCTGCTACAGAATCAGTCATATTCTGCCGCTAAAATCAGCTGCTACATGGAGAATGTATAGAAAGTAAGGATGGTAATTGAAATTATTGACCCAGTGATAACTCTCTGAGTAAGCAAATCTTGACTTCAACAGGAATTATACTTGAGTTAACACTGCAGGTTTGGACTGCCCAATTGCCAAATGACTTCCTGTTTCTTCACCTTGTATATTAAAACCTGTAAAACCTCGATGCCTTGACATAATTTTATGTTGTCACTAATGTCACAGGACACCCCAGTTTGCCTTTGTGCTCAGAAGAAGCCCCTCTGCTGACATCTATTATGTACAGTCTGCTTCCATTTGCAACTGTGCAATGCAAACAATGTGTAGGGAACGACCTGTTCAGTTCCACACCATCGACAGATAAAACTGCTGAGCTCAGAAGCACAATTAAAAGCAGTAGCTGTGATAAAAAAAAGAACATCCCACCAGTTTACTGCTCTGATCACAGGAAGACTCCAGGAGTAATAGCCGTTGTGTGTTTATGGAAGCAGGGAGGTGACTAAAAAGTGCCCTGTCAGTTTTCAGCTCTGTCTTGCCAGCTGCATTAAAATGCAGCCCTGAGCAATTTTTTTTTTTTTTTTGTCTGGAATTTCAGGAGCAGAGAGTACAAAAGAGCTGATGAGCAATGAATGCTTCACCCTTCCTCAATTAATCTTGTCTCTCTACCTTTGCTTTTGCTTTCCCTCTACATGAAGGTAATAATGACACCCTCATCCATTATCCTTTTATCCCTGTTATTCTCGTGAAATTGCTTAATAATATGTTACAGATTCGTCTTCACTCACATAATTCTTCCTGTCATTTGCAGTATATCATCCTGCAAACATACAGCCCACTTTCACTGGCCGTTCTTTGAAGATTATTGTCAGTGACATCTTCAGGATGCGTTTGGAATCTGGAGCATCATTTCCGTTGCGATGGGGAATTACACTGACTTATCTGTCATTGCCAAAAGCACAACAAGCAATTCAGTGTTAATGCAAAGGTAACACAGGTTTTTATCATGCCGCCAGAACAAGAGCTCTTGTAAATTTATGCTAATATGGCCCTTTTATAGTTTAATAACCTCCTCCCCTACTGGAAAAAGGGGCACATGCACACGCACGAGCACACACATATGCACACTAGCACCCACACACGCTGGTAGTTCAATAATCTGTGTCACAGTGTGGTAGGTAATTTGTAGCTGATCCTCTTGTAATTATTTATTTTAAATCTTTTTATGAATGCTAATCTTATATAGTACAGCAGATCTCCAGTTTTGTTAGACACATGAAAGTTATAAGAGGCAACCGAACAGCTCCTATTTCTAACAGCGGGTATCAACTGTGAATGGTTCCCATTATACAAATTCCCTATTTCTCAACAAAATTATAACAAATCAGTTTTTTTGATTGTTGGGGCTTTTTTCCCCCCTTTCTTTTCTTCTCTATAAGGCCATGGCTGCTTATTCCATTTGCTTTCCTCATCAAGAAATCCACTACTACAAACGAGTCCTTCTCCCTGATCCAGGGTGGCATTCCAGAGGGACCCTGGCGATCCTGCCTGCATGCCAAATCTGACAACACATGACAAGCCGGTCGGCGTGCAGTAATTTGACTAATTATACCGGATTAGAGCATATTAATGCAAGCTGTTTTCTCCAGAGTTAATGACCTGCTGACTGGGTTCCGTAAGGCCCCACTAGGTCTGCAGACAGCTAAAAAACAAAACCCTGCTTTCTAAGCCCTCGTCATTTCGCATCAGCAAATGAGTATATCAAACTACTGAGCAGCAAAATTCAAGCGACATTTTGTGTGCTACAAACCAATGCAGCTTTCCCTAACTTTCCACCTCAAGGGTTTCTTTGATATAAAATTAAAATCTACTTTTTTTCTCATTTGTTGCCGTCCTGCAATGCAGAGTCCAGAAATTGAGGAGAATTTTTTTTTCTCCTAGATATCTCCCCATTTTTTTTATCAATGAGGACATGGGAGAGAAAAATAACTTATGATCATTATAATACTGTGTGATTTCATTACTGTTTTATCATTATATATTTTTTAACAAATAATTCAGCATTATAAACAATTTTATGAAGTGAGGCTCTCAAATGAAATGTGTTTTTCAGGAGCTTACAACCCATGAGATAATTACTTTGACTCTGGTTTTTTTCATTTACTTTTTTTCTAGCTGAATAATTTTTTCATAAATAGATTGACTGTTGTTTTAAATTATTTTAAATGAATGAAAAATATTTTCCAAACTCAAATTAAACTATTTAAAAATAATTTTATTTTAAACTTTGTCTTGATTTAAAAAGAGGTTGTTAAGAACAAATAATTTTGACGATATGAATTAATCAGGCTGAAATTGAAGCTTTCCCCCCCCCAAGAGCCATGGATAACCTTTAGCAATATGATGAGGGCTTTGCATGTATCTGTGTGCATACAATGTAGGTTCTCATACTCCAAATACAGAATCATGGTTTCCATTTAATGACTTTAATGTGTACATACATACATACACATATAGATACATACATACATACATACATACATACATACATACATACATACATACATACATACATATATGTATAAAACCAAATTATCTTACACAAACATTTAAATTATCCATTAAGGATTCTAAAATAAATTCACATGTGGAGCTATTCATGTGCACAGACTCTTGTATTCTTATTTAGAATTTTGAATATTTCAATACTCCAGTGAATACTGAAAATATGCACATTTAGCAGAAGTCAACAGTAACTCTTTTTCTTCTTTTTCTAATGCTGTTTTGGTTTTGGTTTTTTTTAACATATGTGTGTGTTACTTTCTGGAAAAACTAGCAATATAAAATCAAACTCCTGCTACATTTTTCTCACAATACATGCAAAAGTGGTCAACTGAATTGCAGCTCAGATGCACATATTTCCAACATAAATGTATTGCAGATGCAAAACATCAGAAATAAGTTTATTAAAGAGAAAACAGTATAAGAGTTTTTGCTAGCACTAGACCATCTTATCATTATAATTGCACATATACATTTGTATCCTATGTCTCAGAAAGGACTAATGACCTACATCCAGTACATAAGATACTCAGGGAACCAAATCCTGTGCTTAGGCCCACATGTGTATCTAGCGTAACCCAAATGGAATTTAAAATTAGTTTACCATAAATGAGATCAGAAACATACTCATTTAAACCACAAGGCCTTTGAGTCAAATTAAGCTTCGTACAGTCCACTATCAAATTAGTTATGCTTTGCATTTGTAAGCCAGAAGAAAATTGAGCTATTTGTGACCTGTGCTTGCAGAAAGCATTCTTTCTTTTCAGTGAGTAAAAAGAGGGTCTGAAAAACATTAGTTGTGCTGTAAAAGTCTGAGAGGACTAGCTCCATCAGGAAATTGGTAATGGACTAGAGACCTTAACTCTAATTTACTGGCCTACATAGAGTAGTTTAACCAAATCCTGGTCTTGCCTTTAATTACCTTTAGAAAGACCTCTACTTTGCCATCACCCCAAAGAGCCTGAGAATTGTCACCCTTGGACTGCTCTTCAATAATCTATGGAAAATGAGATGTCCACTGCAACCTGAAAGGCAATTATCAAATGCTCACAGCAAAAGGGCACCACACCCTGGCATTCCTGTTGGCACTCTCAGCAGAGGACTGGAGAGTGAATGGGTATGAAGGCTACTAAACTGTCACCCTTAAGGGGGATCCTTCAGGTCATGGGTGAAGCATATCAGGAGGGCAGTGTGGGAAAGGCAGAACTGTTGCTGCTCATGCATAAATAAAGGACTTCGGTCTTCAGGGCTGTCAATCCAGCATCTTTCAATAGAACTAAATTCATTATACACAAAAAGTGTAGATAGCCCCTCTAAAAGGAATAAAGCTGCTCTGACACTGCCCTGGATACTATCTAAAATCAACCAACTAACTAAAAAATGAGGTAACTTTTACAGTAAAACTAGGTTTAGTAGCCAGTTTTATATATTAGAAGTAAGAAGGAAAAACAAAACATATGAGATAATTGGTGAGTTTGTTACAAGAAAATTAACTTCATATTTCAATATAGATAGATTTATATGACAGACAATATGCTTTGCACCAACACAGAAACAGTCAAAAATGTAATTTTTAAAATGAGGAAAACATTTGTATAACACTGAATAGCAGTTAAAATGTACACACCAATACAGGAAATCTCAAAGTTTAGATTAAAAGCCCTTAAAGCTTCATTTCTTTTTTGATTTTATGGAATACAGACTTACTGTAAAGGAAGAAATATTTAATTCTTGACTTTATGTAAGTTCTAAACCTGTTTATCTAAAATTCCAACCTGACAGACATTTTTAGGCTTTGCTTGAACAGCCTGATTACCATTCACATCTTCAGATCTCTGTGACACTGGCATGAAATGGTGACTGGGTGATCTCCTGGAAACTTACATGGCTGCATAAATCATGCTGTTGTCTTTTCTCTTACAGCTATATAAATCCTGGTGGAGAGGGTCGAAGGTTTATGATATTAAGGCCTTCTCTGCTAACTTCCCAAGAGTTCGAAGGTTGTGCCTTCTTTACATAAAAGCGTCCATATGTACATTTGTAAAACACTCTACTGAAGTAATGAAATTAATATTTTTTTTCTATTATTGTGTTTTCTGGAAGATAAATAGGAACTAACAACTGTAATGTTCACCAGTCATAAACCCACTTTTCCCTTCAACTTATGAATTCTGTCATAGCAGCTTTGAAATATTTTACTTTTCCCTGCAGACCACTTATGCTCCAAAGCATATAAGAAAAACTATAATAAAAGGATGCACCAAGAAGCCAAACAAGACTTTTACTCAGCAGAGATGAAGGTGTTCACTAGTTTCATTTTGAAGAATGAATAAAGCACTTTTCAGCTTGTCAGGCACAAAATATCAGACTATAAAATAGGTTTCATATTAATATAATTATTTCATAACCACTACGATTCTTCATTTGAGTTTGTTAAAATTTTGTAAAGAACATCTTTTCAGGTATGATGCTAAAACTATTAAATTCAGTACCACGCTAAAGATAACCAGGTTAAGAAAACAATAAACTGCTATGTGCCGAACAGATACACATCATCGTCAGTCAGAAGACAACATATTATAAATCAGTGATGGAAGCTGTCTTTAATATTAGACTATCTTTTGACACCCTATTTTACCTAGGCATTGCATACAGCACTTGGAATAAATGTTTCTATATTCAAGTGACTGGGTTCTCCTTGAACTAAAGAAACCAAGA
Source organism: Fringilla coelebs (assembly GCF_963513975.1). Lineage (NCBI taxonomy): Eukaryota > Metazoa > Chordata > Aves > Passeriformes > Fringillidae > Fringilla > Fringilla coelebs. Next base: position 67,640,536 of record NC_140029.1, read on the forward strand.
AATAAACAACCAAAATCTGTGGCATTTGAAATCTCATATTATCCCGATCGTCTTGGCTATCCAGAGCTCAGAGCAGCCCAAATATCTCCAAACAAACTTTTATCATACAATTCACATTGACTCAATTAATGATTCTAATTTATGCAAAAGCCTTAAGAGATGGGGTGACAAAAGAAAAAAAAAAACCAAAGCTAAACAAAATACATGCCCACACCCTATTTGTTACTATTTGAACTCTTGTATTCCAAAATTAGGCAGTGGTTTTGAGGAAACAAAATCACCACAGGGGGCATACATTATGAAAAAATTGTATAGTCAGGAATTTTATTTGATCAGTCATTGTGCCCACTGCAATCCAAACTGAAAATACTTTCCCATTTTAAAAGAGATGGACAGAACAAGTTTTAAATTATTACTTGTTACTTTCATCAGATGCATCATATTAATATTTCACTGAGAGCTGAGCATTTTAAAAATGTATTTATGGGTGTCCAAAACCCTATAGCCAGATATTCCTGTCTAAATGCAAGCAAAGATCTGACTGACTACAAAAGCAGACTACATTAAATGCAATCACCATTTATTATGCAGATTGCTGTTGAAGGTAAATTCTCAACAAATGAAATTCAAGAGACAGGTGAAAATGTTTAAAAAATTATCTTTTAAGGGGCATTTCCTGAAATTTAAATTCAATGAGCAATAATCTATGTAAAGTTTTTGATCTGGCTTAAGTATTACCTAATAACGATGGTGCTAAATAAAAATTACTAGAAGGCTACAGCATCTGCAAAACAACAAAAAAGGCTTGCAGCACAGACTCCATGAAACATTTAGCTGGTATTTTCCACACACTGATCTAGTGAAAAGGGGTAAGCTGTAAAAATGTGCTTCTGAGAGTTTCAAACCATATTGTACAGAAGTCACATCAAATTAATACTGAGGACCATTTAGAGCTTTTATTCTGAAAAGCTTTTGAAAAGGGATTAAACTATGAAAACTCGCATGATACTAAAGTACCTATTAATGGGTTTAGGGGGGGAGGAACAATGAAAGTGTTATTTTTAGATAAATCGTTACTTTGTATGTAGCTGCACAAAGCATTTGCTAAAGAGACACTGCAACAGTTCTCCAGCAATATCCCACACGTCTAAACACTGATTAGCAGGAGAATTTTTCTTGTCATTAAGAACAATCTTGTATAGAAAAGAGTGTCTTATGGCTTTCTCTTTAATTTTTGACAATTTTTATAAATAATTCATTAGGAAAACGTAATAGTAGTTAAAAATTGCATAAGTAAAACAGCACCATTTTTAGATGACTCGTTATTGTTGAAAATGCAATAGAATGTTTGTAGTCCTGTATACGCACGTGTGATTATCGAAAGCCTGGTAACTAATGATATAAAAAAAAGTTCACAATGTATCATATACCTAACACGCAAAAAAAAAAATGTTTTCGAAAAATAACAGGAAACAGCATGAATAGTGAGAACAAGGAACTAGGGTAGTTGTCATCTCATCAAAAATAATGAATGCTCAAGAGATTTCTAACTTCATCTCTTCCCAGCCATTTGTCCGATAACAATAGACTACCAGGAGAGAAAAGACTAGACGCAGAATGTGCTCCTCTTCCTGGGCTCTAGCTAGCACCTGTAACCCCAAACAGCTATGTACCAGCTGAAATCCACATGACGACAGCCCCAAAAGACAACTGGAAATGTTGTTCCTAGCCTGCTGTGCCTTCATTCAGCGGCGGGATGCACCACATGGTGGATGACAGCTTTGTGTCTGCCCCATCTTGCAGCCTCCCCTCCTCCCTCGACACACAGTCGTGCACACACAAAACAGTCTTATGGCTAATGATGCAAACATGAAGTGTAAAGTCTCCTTAATTTGACCCTTGTTAAACTCCTAATTGGATTGAGGCGGTCTCAGAGTGGAAAGCAACCCTGGATTATTCAAGAAAGCTTTTACAAAATGAAGACCAAATTACAAAAGGCTTCCACTCTGGCTGCAGGACACCACAAAGAACAGGCAATGAATTGCAGCTGTCACTTAAGTTAAAAATCTAATCAATTGCCTTTTTTTTTAAACAGGTAACTTTTTGAACAGTTTCTTCATTGTGATACTCTTCAGAGTGTGCTTGACCCAAATTTAATAAGCTGCTATTAAAGCAGAAGAGCAGCTGTAGAGCAAACACTGTAGAATGATACCGTGCATTCAGGCTCTTAATGATTTTAAAATGACTACAACCATTGCTTCATTCAAGAGGAACAAAGCTCAGGGCTCTTTGCTCAACAATGTCTTAACACAAACTGTCTGAACAGACAGCATTCATTTGTCCTTCATGAACCCAAAAGGTCAGCTGCATTGCTGAGAACATCTCAACAGTTTAATTGTGTTTCTCCTGTAGGAAGACTGAGAGGAGAAACTTGGGGATTCCTTGTGTATGAAAACTAGCCTTTCTTTCTTTTTTTTTTCCCCTCCTTCCAAGGAAATATACAGCTTAAGCACGGAGACAAGGGGTGCATGATATGCAGACAGGTGTAAAACATGAAGTAATTATAGAAGCTCAAATTAGTTCCTAGGCCTGAGGCAAAAAAGAGAACAGTGCCTTGACAAAAGGGAATAGCAAATAAGGATAGCAAACAAAAAATGGCTTGAATGTGTAAATTAGCAAGAAAAATGAGACAGAAAAGCAGCTTTACTCTACTATTATTCACCACATGAGAACAGAGCAGCTGAACATGATCAAGAGGGCTTTGGAGGAGAGAGGCAGGCATCAACACCGAAACGAAGCCAAAGAGTGGCAGCTCCGCACTTTCTAGTCAGTCACTCATTATGTGGTGAAGTGCTCTTGAGAAGTGCCTCTTATACTTGACCTATCATATTACTTCTTCTGTAAACACATAATCCCTGCTTGTTAGGTGGTGTCAACACTAGCATTCATTCACTGTGGTAGTCCTTTTGTGTATAGACACTTTAGAAGTGCTGCCAAAACCAAAGAATTGACACCATAATAAAACAATTTGAATTTCAACCAGGTAAACAGATCCTATGAGCTTCTGGGAGATGTACTGTGCAGAGCACTACATCCAGTGTCCCTTATTTGAGACAAAGCTGCTTTCTTATCACAAAACCATTTTTGTGCATGTGTCCTTTTAGCCAGATTAACAACAACCTAATGATTACCATTAATAAAGGAACAGGTTTAATAACTGGAATTACAGCCACTGCACCTTATTTGCTTCAGTCATATGGTAAAACAAAAAAAAAAAACACCAAAAAAAAACCCCAAAAACCCCCACAAGAGTTGGCATACTTTTATTATGAGCCAGCTAAGCAGAAAACCTGAAACAACAAATAGTATTTGTGCAGAAGTGACCACTTCCTGAATGAAAAGTATTATTTTGCTTAAGCTCACACACAGCAAATAAAACTAGTCAGCTTTTACTATTAAGGTCACATGAAAATCATAAAATCTGTCAGTTTTTATGCCACAATTTCATCCCCTTTAAATTCCAGTTGTATTTCATACAGAAATGTTATACTTCAGTCTTTGTGGGACTTATGTCTGATTATTATAATTAGATATTTAGATCTTCTACTCAAAGCTTATACCTCTTGTTGAAGGGAGAAAATTTATTCTTAAGAACACTTCTTTTAAACAAGAAGTATAAATAAGTGATTCTGTGCTTCTGCATTGAGGAATTCTAGGTAGACTATCAGACTAGCATTTATGAAGAGCTCTGAACAGTTTTGCAGTCTGTAGGACTAAAAAGATGAATCAATCTTCCACTGAACACTTGAAAAAATATGAGCAAACTTTCTGCTATACCACCAAGTATCAATGAAAAACCACACTAGAAAGGTAGTATTTGGCTGAAATGGCAATTTTTACAAATGAGTCCAGAAAAGGACAAAAGGAAGACTCAAATACATTAGTGCTCCACCTCTCAAAGCTGCAGACCCACAGTAGCACTGTGTGCATCGAAAGCAGGGAGAAAGTACCATTACAGGCTTGATATTGCAACAAAGTGACATGTGCATTACTGCAGCCATGTCTAAAAAAATATCATATTATCATGTTACACCAAGGCCATCATCTTCCTGCCCTTGATTGCCAAGACTTTTTATTGGGTTTTCTTGGGCTGGAGACTTAGCATATGTTCTTATATACATGAAAATTTTGCAGCTGAATGCATTGTATCCATGCACTGGACTGTGCATTCCTGGGAAACCATGACACTATTCGTGTTTGATTCAGTTACTTTGCTACTTGCCTACCCTTTGTTCCTCAACTCCTCCACCTGGGAACAGGAAAAGTGAAATATTCCCTCCTGTACTAGCCACTGCATCTTGTTCAAACACCTCTGATTAAATTCTCAGCAGCCTCAGAAGGAACATCAAATGTAAATCTAATTCTCACACGTTCTACCTTTGTCTTTCAGCTGATGCTTCTCCCAGTCCTAACCCCTAAACAGAACTTCTTCCCTACATCACTGTCTGGTTAGAAATGCTATTTTATACTGACTTTAAGAAAAAACAGATATACCAGCCACCTACGGGATGAAGTAGCCATTTCTATTTATTAGAATCTTTTTACCTTTTCCACTATGTCTCCTTTCTATTTACTTTCAAAATTTCTTGCATTTGTCAAAAATTAGACAGTAAAATGAGGCCAGAATAACATATTTTTTACTTCTCTAAGGCAACATAGAAATGTGTGTCACTCTATAAATATTAAATGAGACCAGTGACAAATAACATAGGCCTATGAATGCATCCCTCATAAGTTTCATGTTTAGTAACATTTATTTGAGAACATACAGCACCATGTAAAGGTAGCAAATTCAGCACTTTGTACATATACAAAGGTCTTGTTCAGTCTTTCTCATTAGGACTTGATCTAGAAGGTAAAGAAATACCAGCCAACATGTCAATATAGTTATCTACACTTCTAAAGGTTTGCCATGTACTTAATTACATGTGTTCCCTCAAAACTTCTGGATTCTCTGTTTCCCCCCTCTTCTCAGATATATTGTTTCCCACACAGAAAAAGCTTTCCTTTACTGTACAGACTTCACAAGCCTCTGGACAGGTTAACCTTTAGGTCAGGGAAGGATGATGAAGAGACTGCTGTCACTGTCTGGGGCTCTGGAGAGCAGCTCTTGGAAAACTACCTTATTTGCTTTCACAAAGCAATGACTTCTGCCCACAAAAGCAGCAACTACATTGAGGCTGGCTCAGTTCAAGCACAGCCAAGAGTAATTCTGGAGCATGTTGACATTTTACAGCATATTCACATCAGAGTTATCACATGGACCAACTGTGATTAGGTGTACTGGTAGATACTCTTTAAAGCTGGGATTTCTGCTTAGCATGGTATTTATGTGAAGAAAGGCCTACAGTTTCTACTTTATTTCAAACTTCTTTAAGCAAAGAACTACTTCTTCCTCCCTAATTTGTTCTCTGTCCTGATTCCCCCCTTTGGAGTTTTATATTGATTTTTTAGTCCAGTCCCTTCAATGAAACAAATTTTACTAGACATTTTTACATTAATTTTGCCTGAAAAATTTTCATGTCTTTCATTTCAAATTCATTCTTCGATCTCTTTTCCCTCTTTGCTCTTCAGCTCATTCACTTTTTTTCCTAACCAAAGCACAGATGGTTTTTTGCTTGTCTTCTTGTTTGTGGTTTATTTCTTCTATTTCAAAGAATTGTATAAACGTCACTAAAGTGGTATAAAAGTTGAGGGTTTAATGGAATCACTGTAATTTTGACTGAACAACATATACAGTACCACAGGGTCAGTGTTAGGTTGGAGTTAAAATTCCTTATGCATTTAGTAAACTCAAATGGGCCAGCATTTGCTTTACAAGCAGTCCAGTATGTCCACTGTGTGACTGATCAGCACACAGGAAATATGACAAACATTCATTTTTCAGATATTTTTCAGAATTTCTAGAAAACAGACAGTCCAGCTAGGCAGCCAGACCCCACAAAATTGGGAGACTACCAGTGAAAGTGGAAGGTAACGGCTTACCAGGAAAAAGTCTGCTGCTAACACAGGTGAGATTAACAATTTAAAGCCCAAAAAAGCACCTCAGCTTCTCATTTCTAATTTTTGCCAGTTATCACTGCAGGTACACTACTATTTCCTAAATACGCACATGAAAAACTACTTTAATCTATGCATACCTGATAAGCATATCATATTCACTAGCCATAGTATGGCACAGCATGAAGAAGCTTCTAGAATCAAGGTGACTTAAATGGTAATTTCTGTCAAAAAGTTCATGTAAAGAAGCAGAAAAATGAGAATAGAATGAATGCTGCTTACAGAAGAAAGCAAAATAGTACAGAGAATGAAATGACAGCGGCAATTCCCAGTTTTTGGAAGGTCACACTCTGCTCTGAAACAAATTCTTCCAGAGACCAACTAAGACATGAGTTCCTGCATTGAAAGTTTGGTCAGTGCAAAAGAGTGACTGACATGTAAGCTTCACTGACCCAACTACATCTGATGTAGTTAGTGTCATTGTTTTAGCTAGTGCTTGATTTGAACCATAAGTCTTAAATATTTTATTGAATGTTTAAAATTATATAGAACAGGTGTACTCTGACTTAATGTGAGAAGATTACTCAACAGCAACACCACACTTGAAAACTGTAATATTTGCATAGCACAAACTCATAATTCCAGTTAACTAGTCTTCAAATTTTTGACAATCTTTCTCCAAGGTAAACAACTGATCATTTTTAGGCATGGTTTTTCTAATATACCAGTCAGTGTACATTGTCATGGTCCTTTAACAAAAATACACAAAAAACCTTAAAAAGCTTACAAAACACTCAAAATCCGTGTTTTCATCTGTGATATGTATCCTGTCTAAGGATTTTAATTATAAGTATGTGATGACAATTTAGCAGGCCTCTTGCAATATCTGGCATGGTAACCAGATTTTATGTGCTCCATCCCAAAAATCAAAATCTATTGTAATTGTATCATCAGAGAAGCCAAACACAGGTCAGATTTTTTATCACTATTAAAAAAAAAATATCAGCATGTAACAATTGTTCTCAGAACCTTTGTATATGGAGGAAGTTCTGAACAAAGCATAAAGACCAAAACCAAATTCTGCTTATTTAAAACAAGCAGAATGTAACTGCTACTTTATGATACATTTGTTCTCAGAAAACCAGCCATTTTCCAAATTGTGTGTTTCAATACATATATTATATACAGGTAGTCACACTCATGATATACAAACAGCACTTTTACCTTCTGATGGTTATTATCTTGGGTACATAACACTGCAATGCACACAAATTTAGAAAAAAAAAAGAAACCATCATCAGACCTTCTGACGCTTTTACCTTCATGGTTATCAAGATTAAAATTAGGAAACTCTTATTTTGTTTCCTTTCCCAGTGATTCAAAATCCTGCTGATTTTGAAAACTGCTACCAATACTATAAACTTCACTACTGGGACAGGCTATAGCACAGGTAAACCTCAGATCTGCCAGTGACCACACCCTCTTGCCTAACATGATAGCTAAGGTGTGTGTTACACTATTTGCTCCTCAGAACTAGAGAACTTCTCGCCCCCAGGGCTGCAAATGTTGTCTTGAGGCACCCCAGGTTGTCTTCACAAAATAAGCTAAAACAATTCATTCTCAATAACATTATTTTTTTCTACTCATGCAGCCAGTAAGAAGGATGTAAACTGTATTTTCTAGTCAGCTGTTTTCCCACCTAACAAAATGTTTTTTATAAAATGTATACTTCCCCCATTCCTACAAGTAGTAGTTCAACTTTTAACATCTCCCTTTTTTGAAAGAAAGAAAGAAAATTTTGTTCAAATACTGAAAAAAAAAAAAAAAAAAGCAAAAGTCTTTCAAATCTGGATACAGAGTTGGGGGTGAAAATGGAAGAAACTGATATAACTGAAGACAAATATAACTAGAGACTATTATTACTGAACACTGATGCCAAGATACTTATAAAAACATCCAGCCTCCTTGGGTAGCTGTGAATCAGGTAGATGAAGTGACAAACCTTAAAGCTTCTGTGCACATCATTACTCTGTGATTTCAGAGGCATGTTAGCCTCTTGGAAAAAAGATTTTTAGAATTATCCTGGCCAAAAAAAAAAAGAGTATGAATATTTCTGGTATAGTAGATGAGTCCCACTAATATCAGTGGATTTACTTGCCTGAGAGCCTGGTAAGTCAAGATAAATTAGGGGGAGAATGATAGATCTAAGGTTAAATAAAGGTTGACACCCAGGCTTCAGTAATGGATTTTTGTTGTTGTTGCTTTATGAAACCTGCAAAGCTACAAGGTATTTTCTTCCAACTTTTAAATCCTTCTTTCCACAAAATATCCCCACCTATCAAAACTCAGATTTCATAATAAAATCTGCTTTGCTAAAAGGTATGAAGGGAACCCAAGCTTAACTTATGGGGTTTAGAGAAACTCCAAGCCATTTAACAGCAGTACATCTAAGCGGGATACTGTGAGTCTGGAAAAAGTAAATGACTAAACAGGAGCCATTAAAAAGCCAATATCCCTAAAGTTACAGATCCCATTTATAATTTCAATCTGACTCTATATTTTTTAACAGATGTAGCCAGCCAATATCTTTGTAATTAGTCTGTGGTACACTGAATAGCAAATTTTCTCTGATGGACTCAATACCACATGCTCCCATACATGTCCAAAGTGGAGGGCACAATATAACCATTTTACAGAACTCTCAGGAATCAGACAGGAGCAGAATAAATCACTCTGTGAACAAGCTGTGTACCAGGCTTCATTAGTTATAATTACCCCCAAAATATGCTCAGCAGAATGCACACGTGTCATCTGGGAGTGACACACAATAGAGTGGGCAACTTATAAACTCCTCCAAGCACAGAAAGAGTCCATAAAACAACTGGCTTGTGCATTTGGATTCATGTGATAACACCTCCTATTGCATAAGCCACCAGATGACACAGATGGGGCAAATCCAAACAAGGAACATTTCTTTTGTATAGGCATTGGACTTCATTTGATGCCTATTCAACCAACAAGCTGAGAAAGCTGAGGATGAATCACTAGATCTTTGTCTTTTTCACTTCCCAGATTGTGCTACACTTGCTAAAAATAATAAAATGTATAGTTTTAAATACTTTGAACATAATGACTTACAGAAAAGAAACAGTGCAACAAAACAAGACAGGATGTTAAATTTAACATACTTAGACAAAAACAAACACTTGTCCCCAAACTTCAAGACGAAACATTTCTAATATAATATTAACTACCATCTCTCTTTCACACATCATATTGCCAAAAGAGCAATATGATGTGAAGGTCTTTGAGAACACCCATATCAACAATCAAATCCATTATTTTCTGGAGAAAGTAATATTAATTACTATTATGTTCATTAATCAGATTACCTTTCCTTTAATGACTACCACTGAATCAAATACATTGCAATTATTGCAACATTGATCTCAACTTTCTCTGTAAATTTGTACATTTTTTTTCCTTCCTCCCATACTTTCTGCAAATCATAGTAAGGTTTTTTTTGTCTGGGACATTCCTCCTATTCTCTTTCCATCCATATAGCATAATGCTCCTGGTCATCTCATTAAAAGTCTTTCCACATCTTTTCTGTAGTTTTCTACACAGCCCGCTGCTGTGGAGATGTGTTCCTGAAAATACTGGTGTAAGTACTTGTTTACTGCAATAAAAACAGGCTCTAGCTCAAAGGGAAACTGAAATTCATATGCAGTTCACTGCACAGATGGATTTAATGGCAAATATAATATTCTAGTTAAACATGCTCATATATGTCAGCATTTTAATACAAACATGGAAATATATACTGTTTTGATGTTACATGTGTAGGATAGTGCATGTGTACACATACTGACATGACTGTGCCTATGCCTATTCACTTTTGTATTCAAGTGTATAAACACATGGAAATAGACTCACAGAAAAACACGGACAGATGTACATGCACACATTCAAAAAGTACCCTACACCTTTGGGTGGCATATTCAGCCCTTGTACTGCGTTACATTTCTGACTTGCTGTAAAGAACTATGTAAAATCTCCACATCTGTTAGCTACTTTCAAGACAACGCAGGAAGCAACTCCAAACCTCTGACTGTAGAGTATATCTAAATTAGCAATATTAACCATGTGACACTGAGTTCTGTGAAACCACTCCTACCCACAAAATAGATACCCAGTTATTTTTACAGAGTGGAGCTAACTGAAGTTCATAGACTTAGAGTGGTAACATGAACTGCCACAGAGAGAGCTGAGTATATCCACAATACTTAAGATCAATTAAGGTCTATTACAAATAGCAGCCATTAACCTGTGATCTGTCAGATCTGTGCATCAGTAACACTGTGTGGATGTAAGCAAGGACAGAATTTGTCCCACTTGGCCCCATTTCTGTGTAGTGCAACTGAGAGGTCAGCTTCAGCATTCATGCATTCAACACCAGCGAGCTCCATAGAGTGCTCACAGGCACAGTGGCAGCAATTTCCTATTTTTAAAAGCTCAGAGAAGCAAAACCGATTTGTGAATATGAGTGCTATGGTATTATTTGAAGTCACTGCCTTCTTATCATTTTTTTCCCCTTTTTAAAGAAACAGATATTGAAACTATCCCAGCTAATAATTTCATTCTGACACTTGAGTTTAAAAGGTTAAGTTACTATCTGAAGAAAGGTAATCTGACTGCCTTTCATAGCAGCCTGCAAGCTCTGCAATCTGCATAGAGAGGGGCATTTGTCATCATTAGCTGAGCAGTGACAGCTGGCACCTAGGGTGTCCCAGATTTAAGAAGTGGCAAAGGCACTCTTTTGCCTTAAGTTGCCATCAAGTATAGCATGTTTCATAAGGAGCAATATTTTCTTATTATTATAGAGCAGAAATAACAGCAGTGAATGCATCTGTATTTTTTTCATCATGAAGAACTGGCTGATATACAATTAGCAGTTGCCTCTAGACAGCAAGACACCAGGTTTATTCCACGAGCAAATATCCAATTCATGTCACTTGAAAATAACTACAATTGGCTTAAAATTAGGGCAGTATATTTTCCTTCAGAGATATTTCAGACTGATTGATTTGTAGATTTTATTCATGGACATGACAAATAGTGAATAAAACACTGTTTTTAACTACAGGTATAGTACTGTCACTCCAAGCTAGGAGCACCTAATTGCTTAAAACAGACAGGTTATTAGATATAGGGGAAAAAATAGTCCTACACTGGCATACAAGCTAATGCAGTATTTAATGCTCTGAAAGAATACCTGATGAAGCACTATTTTAATAGCAGCTTTAGAAACTTAAAGTATATTTTCATAGTGTGTTTAATAACTAAATTTGATTGAATCTTTTTTTCAAAACAGTTCCACAAAATTTTGCAAATGTATTCATACTTAAGTGTGTATTTAATAAATGGAATGGGTTACAAGTCTATGAAAAAAGTTGTTTTCATACCACCATCAATAATTCAATCTATGAAAGGTTGAATAAATGGTTTATAAAGATTAAGAGATCCTGACTTGGTTGTTTTTACAAAAACAAAATACAAACCTAAAAATTAATATACCTTGACATGAAACAAACAAACAAAAAAAACCCCAGCAAAACAACCCACTAACACAAACCAAATAAAATTTAAAAAGCAAATACAAAAAACCCCTAATTTCTCCACAGTCTCTCAAGTTTGGAAACATAATCCATAATGCTAGATGTTGCATTATTATGTAAAATAGTTTTTCACAAATAAAACTAATTTTTGTGTTAATGTAAAATCTATGCAAATACATGCAGTCATTTATCAGGGAAGCTGACAAGCATTCCATATTGGAGAGGGAAAATGAAACTGCCTCAAGAATAGAGGCAATTAATTATTTCTGTATTTTCTCTTCCTCTGTCTTGAGGCACAGAAGTTATCCATCCAGTTAAAACAGCAAATGAAATAAAGAGATTTTTTTTTTTATTTAAACACATATGGCTTTTGCCTGCAATACTGATCACCACAAGGTCTACAGATGCCCGTGGCTAAATTGTACACTGGCAGATGCACACAAGGGAAAACTGTGTTAATGCAGCGTGGTGAACAAAACAAATGAAGAACTGAATTTTGGGGGGTGGGGATAGAGAGGACTTTTTTTACCATGTTGAGATACAGTTTGCCTACAAAGGGTGAATTAGGTTAGCCATAGATTTAGCCTAAAAAGTTTCTTTTAATCCCCTATGTCAAAAATCTGAATATACATACAGAAGAAAACATTCATGTAGATGCTTGCAGTTTTCTAATGTACAGATTATAAATAATGGGCTTGCAAAGATAAATGGTTATATTATTTCATCTCTACAATTAAGGACTAATAATACATAATGAATGTACTCACAGAATATAATGAGAAAACTGTTGTCCAACATACTTGCTGCCATTTTTAACCTATTTAAAGAAGCAGTGTCGTAAAGTGTAGGTGAAAATGGCAAGCATTACGGCACAGCCTAGCATATGCCATATATTCGTCTGTGCTTCAGAGGGCTAGTAAGAATTCTGCACTTATTAATTGTTCCTTTTCATAAGGTTATTTTAAAAAAAAAAAGTGAAAATTGAACCCAGTTTATTCCTGGAAATAATTTGCAGAAGTAAACAAGAAATAGAATTGGTAAAATATTTACTGAAAATACGATAGAACCATGTTGATCACAGTAACTTCTCCCTCAGTAGGCCTGTACACACTGCATAACCCCATTAAATTCAGTATTGACCTTAAAAAAAAAGTAAAACCCCACAATTTTTCCCATGAAAGTTTCCCTTTATTTTACAAAATATTTTTTTTAATCAACTAAAACAGTAAATAAATAAGATTCATAAACGTGGAGTCATAAAGGTATCTCCTTTGCCTCATCTAAAACTAAGGAGTCTTAAGAGACAACACCGTCACTTCCCTAACAGCTACACTGTAAATTTTTATCTTCTTTTCAATAGCACTAATATATTATAAATTATAACTTTCTATAAGGCAATATCTATTTCAACTATCAAGAAAAACTGACAGTAATATTCCTTTCAGATAAACAGATATTTCCACAAGCTAATATTTCTCTTTAACAGTTTGACTGGATATTTATAAAACTACAAGACTACATGTTATTTCTATAGCCTTTGTCGTTTCAGGGACATCAGCACTATTCCACAAAGGATCTGCTTCTTTATATTCTGTCCTAGAGCTGGCCTAAAAGTGGGCAGGGAAAAGTAGGAAGGACAGTAGGTGATGTAGGTTAAATTTTCAAATTCAAGTAAGAAGGCAACTGGAGGGATTTGCTGCCCTTAATAGGAGGCTCAAATTTCCCCTAGAAAAAATATTGTGTTCTACAATGACAATGTTCCACCAGTAAAAAAAAAAAAAAAAAAAGTTCAGAGTGGTGGTGGGAAAATACTTTAAAGGCCAAAAGATCTAAGTATCATATTTTTCCTGAGAAGATCTTACCTCTTCTTCCTTAAATAATAAGTTGGTTGACATGTTTCTATTACAGTTATAGTTAGCATATTTTTAGGAACAATAAGTATTCTTAGTGAATAGATTGCCTTTATTTAAGACTGCTAAAATACTCTGTAGCTTTAGGGAGTTTAGAAATAGTCCTGAATATGTGAAAGTAGATGAAAAAACAAGAGATTCTGAAAGCATAATCTTTCATCTGTTTCTCTGAATAACCTCACCGACCTCAGAAGGGTTTTAGAGTATATTGGGGGGGCATTTTTGTGAGAGCATGTTGTTAAAATATGGACAAAACAGCAATGTCCTTTCTCAAGAAGATATTTTAACACTATGGCTAAAGCACAATGAAATTAATAGGGAAGTGCTGCTTGACAGAAGTGTAGTTATTTGAGCCAAAAATATATTTCCTCACCAATGCACGCATTTGATACATTAGATATTTTAGAGGCTCACTGTATCTCATCCTCTTCAAATGTTAACCTCCAAGTGTTTTGGCCCTGATCCTGCCCATGATGTCACTGGTGCTTTTAGGCTCACAGAGAAGTGCATGGGCAGTTATTTGCAGGATCAGGGCCTTCATAAGGTTCAACAAAACGTATTAATCACTTACAACCAACTCACTCAACTCCTCCCTTCTCTGTTATTTGGAAAGAAAATACTGGAGAGCTATACACTACATTAAAACTAGAAGTCTGCATTGAGATATGTTAGGTATGTCCTTCCATAGCTAAATCAAGATGAAATGAGTTACACAGGTAATTTACCATAGTTGTGTAATTGTAAAGAGAGAAGGCAAATTTAATTTTGAGTTGGAGGGACATAAGATGTCCAAAGTATTGACAGCATGAAAATTAGTAATAAACACATAATATGACCAAATGTATACAAAATATTGGCACTTACTTGTAACTTCCTATTGGCCGATGTTCAAATGTGTTAAGCAATGTCTTCTGCTAATTTCAGTATCTTCAGCAGCTACTGATGGGATGATGTAGTTTAGTTTGCTAGTCAGCATGAAACTAGCTTACAGAAAAACACCAGCCACAAAACTAAGTATGTTCAAGATATACCACCCTCCCATTTTGACTGTGCTAATAAGATGCTGAGTTACTCCTAAGACATAACACATTGCGTGGTGCCATAATTTATATAATGATGCATTTCAAATGCTCCCATCCTTCCATTTCAACTTATATTTTCTAACACTCTAGTCCTCTCTCGTATTCCAGGGCTAAAGTTACTGAGGGGAAAGATTGGTTTAGACATGAAGTCTTCAGAAGCTGCTCATCCAACACATACAGCTTTATCTTCAAGGGCAACATTCAATATTTTCAGCCACTTAATCATATACAGCAATAGGAAGTAAATGAGAGTTCCACAGTGTTGGATGGCCACTACAGATGCAGTAGATTAAAAGACGCTAATCCCCACTGATTCTTCACTCCTCTAGCAGTTCAGCAAAAAAAGAACATTCTCCAAGCTAGAGATCTTAAAAAAAAAAAAACAAAACAAACCCAATGTTGCACTACTTAAATAAAATGCTGTACTATAAGGAATGTCCGTATTTGGAGAAGCTGACGGATAAGTGAACCAAATGAATAATTCAATGCATTTTTTTCCTGCTTACATGTTTCTTCAGTTCTAGCCAAAATCACAATTGTGCAAGCTCCGTGTTTACTTTTGAGACACAACATTTTAGAGAAAACAAATCAATTACTCTTTTTTCCCTTAACAGATTGCAGATTAGAGGAATTTAAAGCATTAACAGTTCATCTGTATGACCTAGGATGACCAAGTCCAACAGTAATGCAAAGTCTCTTCATGTTTTTCTTTAATTTTTAATAGAAAGCAAATACATACACATTTAGTTTAACACTAATGAATGCTGTGTACTGTAAAAGGGACTATGTCATAACTTCTCAAAAAAAATTTTAAAAATTTGCAGAGAACTGTTCACAACAGAGAAAAAATGCTTGTGTACCAAAATACGCAGAACTTGATACCCACAAGCCTTAGCAATGAAGTGTAAAAGTTATTAAAATTGAAATATTGCAAAAATTATAGTAACTTACATCTGAACTTTTCATTTGCTCCTAAATTTGAAAGCAGAGGCAAAAAGTAAACTACAAAATAAGAATACAGAAAATTGAAGGTACTGTCAACTTCTATCACACACAAAAAAAAGACCCTGCCTATTTTATAAAATGTGGCACATAAAGCAAGCCCAGCACAAATATCTGTCTTTAGTTTTCTTACTTGAAAAAAAAAAAGTGAATTTATTGTTGCTGGCAGGATGATATGGATGAAATAACCAGGAAGAATTGAGGGGGGAAGGGGAGAAAGAGGAGCCAAGAAATCAGATACATTCAATGAGCCTTCAAACTTACTTCAGCAGTAGGGATAAATAATTTAATCAACTCAGCTTCATTCTTTTTCTTCCTACCTCCCTAGTGCAATTGGCAGATATTAAAAAATAAAACTTTAAAATTCATGAGCAGTTGTGTGTGGAAGAACTATCACTATGTAATAAGAAATATAAAGTGATATCGATGCAAGCTCTTTGTGTAGATATGCATCTGCAAGTGCATTTGAACTTACACTTTTCACCATTGAAAAAGAAATTATTGGTTAAATTTATATGCATGGCAACTTTTTTTTTTTTACTTTTTTTTTTTTTTCCCTAAATTGCAGTTTGAGGATCTGGGCGAATACAAAGATTTTCAACAACATTTGGCTTTTTGGCTAACATGAGCACTATATGACAATGCAATGTAGTTTGAAAGATTTGATATAACAAGCAGAGTTCAACAAATATTGTTCTAGTACCCCCTAACTAGGGAAAATACCTGAAAAACAGCAGTTTGGTAAAAGTCACCAATATCATATGGTACCATTATCATGACAAATGATCAATCATCATTTTAATGGGTGACTTTAATCCCGATTTTCCAAAACAACTTAATACTCAATAAACCCAGTAGAAATAAAATTCATTGCTGAAAAAGTGTTCCTTTTGTAGTTTACCAAGGATGCATTAATAACTTCAGAGAAAAATTAACTGAAGTGATCAGAGGTTTGAAAAATATATATTTTTTATATCATATATAGTAATATAGATAATAATTTTCGACGGCTAAACCAAACTGACTTCTTGTCATGGTAAACGATTGGGTCACTTCAACAGTCACATTTCAGCGGTGTCTGTGATGCCTAAATATATAAATTTTTAAACTACTAAATGTTTGGTGTGTGAAACTAAATGATGGAGTGAAGTTAATAGCGACCTTCAGTGTTAAACATTACCTAATCAAGCCTAAATCTAGTATTTCTCATAGCCACCGAGATACAATGAATACATATAACCTTGCATTACTTGGTATCATAGCTTAATCTTAGCACTACACATTGAAAACTCTGATTTAGTATCTAAAACGTAATTTTGGTTTAAATTAATTTTGCCACGTCATGAATGTTATGACTTCTGACAGCTTAAACGTACGACCTTTCCACTTTTGCCTTTGGCAAATCGAATCGCCAAGCTAAAACCCAGGGGGCAAAAATAAGCAAAACCTGGGCCGGAACATGCCCATCGCTAACGTGCAGCTCTGAGGCTCCCGCATCTCTGGGAAGCTGAGGGGTGCCCCCACCGCAGGAAAGGGCTGTTCCCTCGGCGGAAAGGGAGGAAGGAACAACCTTTTGTCCACCCGCTGCAACTTTCGGTTTTACCCGGCGCTAGTCTGCGACCCTGTGGGAAAGGGGCTCTTTGACATTTCCATCCCAAAGAAGCCGCTCCCGACACGGCAGTGCCGGCGGTGTCGAGCCGGACGGCTCCGGGAGCAGCGGCCGCCGCCCGGGGCGGGAACCGGGGCCGGACTGTGGCCGCCGTGGGCCTTCCCTCGCACCAGTCGGTCCCCGGGACCCGCCTGCCGGAGTTGGTCCCACCTTGACCGCCTTTCCTTCCTGTGCACGGCCCAGCCGTGCCCTGCTGCGGCCAACGCCGCCCCGGGTCTGAGGGCACGGCGCGACCGGCATCGCCCCCGGGCCCGAGGGGCGGGCTGGGTCGTGCCGGGCCCCATCCTGGGGCAGTGGGGCGGGATGTGCCGGGCCCGAGAGGTGCCTCCCCCTCCCCGCCCGCCGCTGGGGCCGGTGGCGGTGCCGCCGAGCCAGTTCTGCGTGCGCCGGCCCCCGCGGAAGGGAGAAGAGGGAAAAGGGAAGAGGGCCGACCTTCACCCCCGCCGCCAAGCAGGTTGCCCGCGCAGCCGGGGGCAGCCGCCGGTAGGAGCGGCGGGGAGGCGCCCGCCTGTGCCCTCGGAGCCAGCCCGAACTCCTGGAAGCGCCTGCTCCGGGAAGGCTGGGGCTGCCGGAGCCCGCAGCGCCGCGGCCGCGCACGCCACCGCCCCGCGGGGGAGGAGAGAGGGAGGGAGGCGGCAGCCCCGGGCCCGGCGCAGGGACGGCAGCAGCGCTCCTCGGCGGCGGCTCGGCAGGCACCGGGACCGGGCGCTCTGCGCCGCTGCCGCCGCCGGTCCCAGCGCGGCCGGGGGGAGGCACGCGTGTCCCGCCCGGCGCCCGGCCGGGAAACTAAGCGGAGGGGGGAGAAAGACCGGGAGGAAACTGCCTCCTCTCCGCCCCAAACAGCCAGAAAGTGGTCGCCCTTCTCCCGGCGGCCAAGGGCTGCGGCCGAGAAGAGGTAAGCTGCTTCGGGACGACCGGTCACCTGCAGTTTTTGAGCGACAGCCCCAGCCCTGCTCAACTCATGAGCAGGAGAGGACTCCGGTCGGCTTCCTCCTCGGGAGCGGCACGGGAAAACCCATATAACCGCTAGACCGAGGGAGCCAAGCGCACAGTCACAAATTCTCCGCTATGTGCAATAAAGTTGACCGCATTCGTACGCTGAATAAATGTCGTGAAATGTTCTTTGTGGTATGACTTCTCAGCGACTGATATGCCCGTGACAGTTACTTTAGGAAAAAGTAATGGGTCAGTAGTTTAAAGATTCCAAGCGATCAAAAGCTTTGGTGTTTTTTTTTTTCCATATATACGTATATATAAAATTTAGGGCTCTCTTGAAGTGAAGCTCAGTAAATGTTGTGAAGCAGAAGAGCTTACCACTCCAGCTTATTTGCAAATAAATGTCCCGATTACCAACACTTAAAGTACCGAAGGCGAAATTTGCTAATTACACATCACACAGGCGAAACCCCAAACTGTCAGACAAGCAAGCCAGCATGTTTGCAGTCGCTAGCGTGCCTCCCGTGTGCACATTTACTAAGCGCAGCTTGCTAGCACAGCTCGCTGTACGATAAATCCTCCAGGTTTGAAATTAATAGGTACTTATAGTACGTCTCGAAAAGCAGCCGAACATCCACTCCTCACAACATATCGGAGAGCAATACAGAATATAAAAACGACGCTAAGAATTGGCAAAGGAGATTTACCGTCTGTATCTGCTACTTGATTTTTGGAAGGAACGTGAAAAAGACCTGACAGATATGTTTAGCCATTGATTCCCCCGTCATAAGGTACAAATACAAAAAGCAAGGCAGAGACAATGCCGAAATGCATTAAACCTCAAAATCGATTAGAGCCCGTCAGAAGATCCTTTAAAACAATACAAATCGTGGACTTCTGAGCAATATTTTATTCCAAAGAACACTAAATTTGCCGTGAATCCGCTGCCCTGTTCACTGGCCGGTTCACGAGAGAAAAAAAAAAAAAAATCCAAACCTACTTCTCGCTTGCAGTTACAGACAACTATCAGGAGGAAAAGGACAGCGTGATGTGACGCCGAGTGGGGGTTAATGAATTTACGCCTGTGCTCCTGCCGGAGCGAGCCCGGTCTGTAGCTCCCTAGTTGATGGATGCCCCTTAATACACCTGCATTCACGTCCCGGCCATGAGGAGGCACGCAGGGATTCAGTACGGAGCAGCACAGTTTTGCCAAGTCCTCTCGAAACGTCAGTACCCTTCAAGTTACACCCAAAGGAGAGCGATTTCTCTTGATTTCCGAGTGTACAGAAGACCGGGGCGGCTTTCTAGCCAGTAACCTTCCACCTTTCTATACGTGCCTGCGTGTGCGTGTGTGTGTGCGTGTGGCTGTGTATACATATCTATCTCCTAGAGAGGGATTAATTAGCCGGGTTCGAGCTGAAAGAGGCTGCAGTGACGAGCCCAGTGGCGATTGGCCGCCCGCCTGCCTGGCCCTGCCTTTATAATTTCCACACGAGTGCATCTGGGCTCTTATACAAACCAACAGCCAGCTTCTTCTGACATACACACACGGCACTTTTTTCCACCATCTGATTAACCGCCCTGCATACAAACGGTGATTACTACGGGAAAACATAAATAAATACGAAGAGGTTTTATTATTTTGACTACTGGAACCCTCGCTGTGTCTCAGTGCAACTTTTGTTTTTTCTTGCTGCTGGGAAAGGTGCTCGATGCTTTCCTCTCACTCACGGACCCTTTAAAAAAAGGGGAAGGAAAAATATCGCCCCCTCCAGTCCCCCGCCCGCTCCCCCCTCCCTTCACCCCCCCCCCCCACCCACCCCCCCGCCACACACACTTCAAGACGGCTGATCTAAAAAAGCAGGAAGAGAGCATCTGAGGAGCAGCAGCCCCGGCGCATTTTGAAAAACATTTGTTACATTTCAGAGTGCGGCAGCCTGTTTCTCCTCTGAAGTTGGCTCCAGGCATAGCAGCCGCATTGGATCCCACAGCCTATTGCGAGACTCCGGTATACAATCCGGATCTCTGCCCCAACATGATCGCGGCCCAGGCCAAGCTGGTGTATCATTTGAATAAATACTACAATGAGAAATGCCAAGCCAGGAAAGCTGCAATCGCAAAAACGATCCGAGAAGTCTGCAAAGTGGTGTCGGACGTGCTGAAGGAGGTGGAGGTGCAGGAGCCTCGCTTCATCAGTTCCTTGAACGAGATGGACAATCGCTACGAGGGGCTGGAAGTCATCTCCCCCACGGAGTTTGAAGTCGTGCTGTATCTGAACCAAATGGGGGTTTTCAACTTCGTGGACGACGGCTCCTTGCCGGGCTGCGCTGTGTTAAAGTTAAGCGACGGGCGCAAGAGGAGCATGTCCCTCTGGGTGGAGTTCATCACGGCGTCTGGCTACCTCTCTGCTCGCAAAATCCGGTCCAGATTCCAGACTCTGGTGGCTCAAGCCGTGGATAAGTGCAGTTACAGAGACGTGGTAAAGATGGTGGCGGACACCAGTGAAGTGAAGCTGAGGATCAGGGATCGGTACGTCGTGCAGATCACTCCAGCGTTCAAGTGCACGGGGATCTGGCCGCGGAGTGCTGCACACTGGCCGCTTCCCCACATCCCCTGGCCGGGACCCAACCGGGTGGCGGAGGTCAAGGCGGAAGGCTTCAACCTCTTGTCCAAGGAGTGCCACTCTCTGGCCGGCAAGCAGAGCTCGGCCGAGAGCGATGCCTGGGTGCTGCAGTTCGCGGAAGCTGAGAACAGACTGCAGATGGGCGGCTGCAGGAAGAAATGCCTCTCCATCCTCAAAACCTTACGGGACCGTCACCTGGAGCTGCCGGGCCAGCCCCTGAATAATTATCACATGAAGACTCTGGTTTCCTACGAATGCGAAAAGCATCCCCGCGAATCGGACTGGGACGAGTCGTGCCTGGGGGACCGGCTCAACGGGATTTTACTGCAGCTCATCTCGTGCCTCCAGTGCAGGAGGTGCCCGCACTACTTCTTGCCCAACTTAGACCTCTTTCAGGGCAAACCTCACTCGGCCCTGGAAAACGCGGCCAAACAAACGTGGCGACTGGCTAGGGAAATACTTACCAACCCGAAAAGTTTGGAGAAACTTTAGAGGGTAACTATAAAACCGGCCTGACCGATAAATCTGCTAATTTCCCGATGAAATTTAAGATGCCTGTTTGAAAAGTCATATATTTCCACTTGACAATGCAAATAATATTCTCTTTTGAAAAGGAATATAGCTTAGGCTCTTCACAAAGAAAAGCAAATGAGAACAGCAAGCATCATTCCTCCTCGTCACAGTTTTGCAGTTCCCCGTGGGGGAAAAACAAAAAGAAAGAAAGAAAGAAAGAAAAAGAAAAAAGAAATAAAAGAATGAAAGTGTGCTACCTGGAAAGGAAAATTGGCCGTAATTTGATTGTGACCATTCTGCCTAAAAACGGTACCAACGGATTATAACAAAACCCGGTATTTTTTATGTAAACCTTCTGTGAGTAAAAGCTATTTGGATATGCCACCTGAACAAACCCTAATGTACCTTTTAATTTGTATCAAATATTGTGATCTCACATTGTCTTTGAAATTGTGGATGTTGGTGTTTTGTGATTTGGTGAACAGAAGTTAAATTGCCATTTTGGATACTTCAAGGACATTTTCTGCTTTAAAGAAGATACCATTTAAAAAGGTAGATTTTATCACGGTACTTTTGTTAATTGTCTTTTGAAGTGTCTGAACTTAACAAGTTTACATTTTTCGTTTCATATATATTGCTTGTTCTATTTCTAACATTCCATAAATATACTTGAAATGTTATTTAAATATATTCAAAAGAAATTTGGATTCTGCTTATATAATAACGCTTGAATATTGGAATTATATATTTGAAAATGCACTTGAAATACACTGGATAATTACTTTTTGTGATTTAGATTTTAATTTCTGTTGCTGATTTATTTAATTACAAGCTAATAAATGAAGTAAAATGCATATGGGTAAGCGTTTCAATATCGGATCAAGTTTTTCACTTGAAAAACCAGAGGCAGCTATGTTTTGTGGATTTTTCTTTTCTGTGGATAGTTGCTTAAATCCTGTAAAGCAGAAAACTTAAGGGCAGAGTCCTGACTTTGCATTTTGAATAGTTTTGTAGAATAAGGAAGTATTGGTTGTACAAACATATTAGAATTTAGCTCCAGATCACCATCAGCAATTGTCAGACACCAGCGTGCTTATTAATACAGTTACACTTTTCCAGCCGTCAGGAAAGAAGTCTGTTTTGAAGGGTTTATTAAACGGTGCTGTTGTGTTTCTGCTAGCTTTTGAACAAAGCTGAGGAAACACAACGTATCTGTGAAGGAGTGTTTTGAGTAAGCAGTGATCCTGATAAAACTAGCAATTTGGTGCAGGTACTAATAAAGCAGAAAATAAAATTTATAGGTGAGAGCCAGCACCAATAAAGTGAACAACAATATTACTTTTGACCTACAAATCCGTTACGAATGTGATAAGATTGCCAGTTCCACTCCCAGAAATCAAGCCCCTCAGCTCCCAGGGCATTCAGAGGGAATAACATGTGCGTGCTTACAAAACTGCACGCAATCCAAAGCCGCCCGTCTGTATCGCACTGCCCGGTCCCTCTCAGGATGCATTTCTTTAAAATGGCTTTTAAATCAAAACGCAAATTAACAACGGGGATTTTGATTAGGATCCTAATAGTCAACAAGTGATGAAAGAGGCCGATCTCCTGCGTGACACCCACTAGCAACTATTTCCAGTGGGTGCACTTTAACGAAACTGTTATACCCAGAGATTCTGACAGAAACTTTTTACCCCGGCACTGTGAAGAAAGTCCCGAGTTTGACAAATTATTCACCAAAGAGAAATCACTTCACTGCAAACGTATTCAGACGAGGGGTTTTCTTGGAAAATTTTTTATCATATTTCTGCATTAAAAAATCCCAAACCCCAAGGTCTTTGTAAAAGTACCTCTCCTATTTCCTCTCTTCCAACATTTTCCAGAGCAATAGCAAAGAAATAAAGCAAGAGCGATAAGAATAAAAAGACATGCAGACGAGAGGAGCGCCCTGTTAGACACGTCCCTTCTGTCTGCCCCCTCCTCCCCCGCGTGGCATCCCCCGCGCCGTTCCCGCGGGGAGAAAGCCACGCAAAGGTTTCCGCTCAAGTCACGCACCCCTCCCTGCTCTGTTGCGGCTGGGCTGGAGGTTTTCAGGGAAGGGAGGGGGAAGTGGGGCGGCGCTGGGGAATTGGTAGTAATAAGTGACTTCAGAAAAAAACAGAGCTTTCCCAGGAACCAAGTCTTCGGTACACGTCTATTCCCCCCTCCCCCATTTTCTTTTCTCCCCCAGAAAACAAGCATTAACTTTCATTTCAGCAGTTACAAAGTGTTTACAAAATGCGCCGTATTTTCTTAGGTGGACACTAACGTTTTTGAAATAGCGGGATTCTCCGATAACCTCGGAAGGCGTAAAACCCTCCCCTGTGTCGCGGGAAGGCTGCGGGCTAGGACTGCTGCTCCCTCCAGGGATTTCAGAGCAATTGGCTTAACGTTCATACAAAGGCACCGCGAGAAAGGCTGCTGGAAAACGCGTACGCTGCCGTAATAGAGGATTTACCATCATTAATACATTGCGCTTTTTTTTTTTTTTTTTTTTTTTTTTTTTTTTAATGCAGCGAAAGGCGGCAGACAGGAGCGGAGTTTGGAATGCGGGGGCGGCCCCGGCGCACGTGTGCCGGGACCGGGGACGGGGACCGGGACCGCGCCGCCCGCCCGCACGCCGCACTCACCTTGGGGTCGATCTTCTTGAAGGCCGAGTCATCCTCATCCACCTCGAAGTAGATCTCTGTGGTGGTGATGGAGAGCGTCCCCTTGGCCACCACCACGGGGGCGATGAGCTGTGCCGGCGTGCTGAGGACCACGGGGCCTGCAAGGCAAGGGCAGCGGCGTCAGGTTGGAGGCGCCCGGCCGGCCCATCCCCGGTGGCCCTTCCCTCCGCCGAGCCAGCGCCCTGCGAGCCCCCTCGTAAACCCAGTTTGTAAACGCCGTGTTCATTCCCCCTCCTGACCGCGGCCAGCGCTTTGAACTCCGCGGCCGGAGCACAAGCGAGTTTGTGAGCTCCGGGGTTGCGAGATAAATCACAGCAGCGAAATTCAGAGGGGTTAGGGTGAAAAATAGCTGCCTCTTAGAAGAAGGTCCCCTCTCTTTTCATGCCCTTTTGCTCCTCGTTAACGCTATCACTGTTTATGTGCGATAGCGGCGGCTCGTTCCACACCGCTTCGATCTGGCAGCTCAGGGTCCCCGCGGCGGCCGGGCCGGGCCGGGGGCGCAGGGCAAGGCAGCCCGCAGCCCCTGCCCGCCACACTGACCCTGCGAGGCCTGGGGGCATTATTTCTAAGTCTGGATCCAGACCTCGACTCGGACAAGTAACGCCAAATACCAGGGGGTTTTGTTTAGTTGTTTGGGTTTTTTTCCCCTTTTATTTTTTTTTTTTGGCACCTATTTCAAATACCCCATGCACATAAAGGCCAGTATCTTTAAATACATTTACGGAACGATAATTTTTGTTTCAACTCGTTGCAGCTTATCCTTTTAAAATTACTATAACAATACTTCGCTCAAATATATTCCTTAACGAGACGTTTTCACGGGCATTGAAAAGATGGGATGGGGAAAACCTATTGTAAAAGGCAGCCTTCTCCACACAAATTGTTAGATTTTAACTCAGGAAAACAAAAATCAAAACAACCCTTCTTTAATCCAAAAGACAAGATGATCGCTTTTCCTCCATCTTATCTTCAATTTCAATGCCATCTTCTGTTAAAGCTGACAGCGGCCGTGTTTAGGAAGCTTACTTGCTTCGAAGAAATTACTATGTATTAAATAAATTCTAGATTTAACCACGAAAGCCTGTGGGATAATTTGTAAATATACATAAACACACAGAGCCACATATGTGTATAAACACGTATCTGACACAAAAATAATAAAACTCCAGTATTGAGAAGCTGGGTACATCACCTGACTGACGCACCTTTTAGAAACTGGCCCACTGACCGTCTCAGGAGGTACTAAACAGGGTGTGCTTGTTATACGCAGCTAAAAAATCTCCCTTGCAAAGAGGGGGACCCCTGCTCGGAGGGCAAAGAGTCGTGAGCCTCCCGCTGCCTTCCTTCCCCGGCCGCTCGCCCCTCCAGCAGCGCCGTGCGGGCGCTGGCGCGGCCGAGCCGAGCCCGGGGCTGCGGCTCGCACCGGGGCCACCGCCTCGGATGAGCCCTCTCCTCCTCCCGCAGCACTGCCCGCACACTTCACTACCAGCTCTCGCAGGCAGCACTTCAAATTACTCACTTAGCCCAAATTACTCCTGTATCGGCGCATCTAACTGTCATGTTGTTAATGCTTTACTTTACTGTAACACCCAATTTGAGCCCTTATTGCTCAATATTTTGTCATTTACGCTGCAAAATAAATAAAGAGGAAGGCAGGGATTGCTGTGCGTACAAGGGGAAGCTAAAACGCACAGTTTCAGTGACAGCTTTCAGCAGCCCAGCGTGGCGGACGGGATAATATTGATACAAACTCTATTTTCTTTCATTTTATTGTTTTCCATCTCCTAATAAACCGAGGTAGCCTCTTGACCCCAGTCAGCTGATCGGAATCACATGCGCCGGGCTTGCCTTGCTGCTCTCCCAGTCTAGCCTCCATCTTCTCTCCCTCCCTTGGCGGTGGGAAAGGAGCCGATCCGAGCCGGGGAAGCCCGGCTGGAGGCTCCAAAGGGCAGGGTGATCGATCCGAAACGCCGCTTTAAAGCCTCATCAATCTTCATCTAGGTTGCTCAAGTAATTACGCCCGATTCTCTTGTACGATTACAAGTGGATTTGGGTTTCTATTCCCCAGGCCCCCTTCCTTTGTGTTTACAGAAGGGGGGTCTGGGCAGCCGGCGGTTCCCTGCCCTGCAGAAGCACTTGCCCTCTCAAGCAGAGCGCCCTACCCCTCCTCTGTCCCTTCTCGGGCACACTTGGCCCGGCGCAGGGTGATGGGCGCCCGGGCCTTTGTGCGGGGAGAAAAGCGCCTTGGAAAGACGCGTCCTGGAAACGACCCGATATTCTATCACTTTAAGGAGGCGTTTGTGGGCTTTGCTGAATCCCAGAAGGAAGAACATCAATTTAATCCAATTACCTCTTTTTCCCTGGTGTTGTGTGGCTAAAATAAAAATAAAGCCACCGCTATTTAATGGCCAAAAGGCCAAACCCTATAATCTGCCATTCAGGCGGAGACAATGGTGCGCCCCGGTTAGCGGGTGATGTGCCCTCGCGGACTGGAGCAGGGGGCAGAGCTGCAAAAGCAGGGGTGAACGTGGAGGGAAAGGGAACAGTCACTTCTTAGCCCGTTCCTGAAAGCAGGGGAAATCGGGGATTTCTGGCTTTCTACTCCTCCCGAGAAAAGCCTCCGAGTTCCCTCCCAGACTGGTACCTTGGCATCTGCCCTGCATTCTACTAAAATGACACCCTAGATTTGTTGCAAGGTAAACATGTCAGAGATATCACAATGCGACAAGGAATAAGCATTATCGTACTTTCCAGATAAGAAAAGGTTTTCCTGTGTTTTTTTGTTTAGGGGAAAAAACTAAAAACAAGCAAACACCCAAAAAACGAAACAAAACAAAAAAAAAAACCCACAAAATCAAAGGAAAAAAAACTCCAAAAAACATAAAGCAAAATAACCACCAGTCACATTATGGGATTTCAGGAGAGGGGATGTTCAAACTAAGTTTAAAAATATCTTTACAGACTTTCTTTTCTTAAAGCACAAAATGAAAAAAATAAAATCGGTATTAGCAGTGTTTCATTTTTACACTTGTCCTTTGGAAATCTCCAATTACAACTTGCAATTCCATAGCATGTTTAAGGAGCACTGAGTCTTTTTGTTGTAGCCTTCAGGGAGCAAGCCAGCCACTGAGAGAATACGAAATTAATCCACTACAGCTATAGAGAGAGAGGATTATGTTTTAATCCCCTTTGGGATAGTCTCTGGATTTTAAGGATCCGATATTAAAATGTTTACATAGAGCATAATCAAAATAGCGCAGATTTTCCATATGGCACCGAGCTATCGGGAAGCTCTGGATCTCCTTTCCAAACCCAATTGATAATCTAATGAAACAAAAGCTGAGCACACCTGAGCCAAGAGCCGCGGGACGGGCTCATTCGCATTCGGGAAGGATAACGAGCTTCGGCTCCAGCCTCCGCCCGGCCCCTCGGCGGTGGCGAGCTGCGCTTTTCCAGGGGATGTAAATATTCATTTCCAGCGCGGCTGCGGCCCCGGAGAAGGCCGGGGCCTGGGCCGTGCTGCCCGGGGGAGAGGCAGCCGCAGCAGCGGCACCGGGGATGCTGCCGGGCGCTCCCCGCGCAGCGCAGGAACCGCGGGCGGCACCGGGGGCGCTTCCCTTCCCGCTCCGGGGGAAAAGCCAACCTGTGGCTGCCTCGCTACGCCCAACAAACTGGAGTTTGTGGAGGGGACCCGTGTCTAGGGTGCTTGTCGGCTCTTGGGACTCTAAGCAAAAGCATCTCTCTTTAAGGATCGTTTCGCTGCCTCTTCCACACCTCTCCGAAGCTATCGGGGCGACCGCAACAGAAAGGCAGCGACCTACCAGAGAAGTTCTGACCTTAAAACGAGTCCAGAAATCATTTCAGACACACAGGTCTAGCAATCTGTTTAAATGGTGATTTTTCCCTGTTGCCTGATCCCTGTGGTCAGCCCATGTGATTTACATTTCTAAAATAAACTCTACCACACATCTACCTTTTAAAATAATATTTTCTTTCCAAAAGTAAATAATTGTGAAATTACAAGGTCCCAGTGAATAAAAGCAGAATGTAACTTCCCTGCTCCCCTGCGTCATTTTTGTTAAACAGAGACTTCATTCCCTGCTCTTGTAACTTAGCTCTTGTATTTTCAAGCTCAAATAAAGCAAATCAAGCCAAGTGAAAAGTTCTATTACATTTAAAAGTTTGTTATCTGCTAATGGAATATCAGCAAAATTACACCTTTTAAGGATAGTTGCTAAAGAGTGGTATTTTGAACTTTTTTCAAATATTTTCATTTTCATAAACTGTCATTTTTTTTGCTGTAAGAGCTAAACATGTATTACATTCAAGAGCTTGAAAATTACACTGGAGGTATATCTGCTAAGAAGATTTGGCACAATTACTCCTAAGGTATATGCTTTTGTATGCTGAATTATGAAAAAAGACATTTAGCTGCCACAGGCCTAGAAGTCCAACTTTTAAAATTAAATTTTGGTGATTACCCATAAACAAAAAAGTATTAGCTGGGACAAGTACTTTGAAAACATATCCAATCAGCTCAACCAATTTAATTTTACAACCTACTGGTAATTGCTCTGAAAAAAACCAGGTGGATGTTGGCATATTTAATTTTTAACTGATACTGGTTTAAAAGGAAAAACATATAGATCTTTATACATATACAAATATTCAGCATAGATTAACTGAAACCAATACTTTTACTATGTAAAATAGTTTGTATAAATTACATTTTGTAATTTGATATGACACTTAAACAAGAATTTTAGATAATAAGAATAATAACTAAAAATCACTCACAAGATACTTGAAATATGGCAACTGAAATTTCCTCAGCAGTCTACTGTAAAGCCAGGTGTATCTGGCACTGAGTTGCATTTGAAATGTATAAAAATCCTTATACTTAAAAAAACCAGATGTAACACATGCATGAGCGCACAAAAAATTCAGTTTCTTGAAATGAAAGTCACATAGCATGGAAGTAGAAAGAGGTACAGGTACCAGAATCCTTTGGGAAAAGCTCTTTAGTCTGAAAAATATTTCAAACATTTA
This sequence comes from Fringilla coelebs, assembly GCF_963513975.1. NCBI lineage: Eukaryota > Metazoa > Chordata > Aves > Passeriformes > Fringillidae > Fringilla > Fringilla coelebs. Next base: position 67,669,706 of record NC_140029.1, read on the forward strand.
ACATCTAATATAACACATGCAGTGCCAAGTAAATAACAAGTAAACAAGGTAAGATTCCTAAACAATTCACAGTATTTAGTCTATTTTTGTTCCCATTGTCATCATAAATTTGATTCAAACTACCCTTTAAAAAGATTTCTGTGGTAAATATATTGAACTTACATGAGGATGGCTGTCCCCAATTTGTTCTCCACTATAGCAAATACTTGAAGGCAGTAACTTCACTCAAGCCAAGGCCTTTATAAGAATGTACATATACAGCTCCCTTTACACATCACTTGCAAGAGTTTCATTAAAGATAATTCACACAACTTTTTAAATGCAAAAACCAGAATCTAAGTCTAAATATGACTATAGTCTTTGTTTTCTCTTCCACTGAATAATATCCCAAATTCATTTCCCCTGTTTTCAGAGGTATCCAAGCTTATTTTGTTGGCTTTTTACTCCTGCACAATCATATGTTTCATATTGTGAGAGAGGGATTGACTTTTTTTTGTTTGTTTAAAGGTCATAGCCAGTGTGGATAGGCCCTGATATTCAAGATTTTCCCCACTTTCCCCCCCTTTCCTCCATAAAGCATGTAACACTACTAGAAACATCAAAGATCAACTTAAATGGTCTTTTTCAACAACAATGACTAAACAATTACAGCAATTCAATTCTCTTAAGTGGTTGCCATAACAGCAAGCAAATGTGTTTGATTAAAAAGAAAATGTAAATAAAAACAATCTTGCATATTATAACTGTGAATAAAATAAGTAAGAAAGAATTACATAGTTTTGATGAGATGGTGAAAACTGTTAAATATAGTGTTGCTTAAGAAGAAAAAAAGTAATTTTATCTCAAACATATCCATACTCACCTATATATTTGAGTTAAGTGACATATGCATCTTCACGGGTAAATTATTATTATTATTTCAATTCTATACCTTCCTGGACTCATTAAAAGAAAAATATAAACTAGTACTTCTTCCTGAGGAAAAACATGCCTCCCAATATTCCTAGGAATAACTATTTCTTTATATTGTTTCAAGTGCGACAGGAAGCCACCACTTAATGGAACAGTTAGAGAATATGCAAAGACAAACTCAACACAAAACAAAAGTCAGTCTTACTGAAGGTTCCATGGAACAATCAGCTGTGTGTCTAACAGCCCAAAGTTACTCAGAAACACAACATTTGCTCCCTTTTGCAGGTAAAGTCAGATTTACTCTGTGGCACTCATGAGAACTTCTGAATGTGCTGATGTTCTGAATGGCTTACGTGGCTTTAGAGTTTTTCCAGGACGTGTCCAAGTGCCAACCTGCCAGATGATCAGGTATTAATAAGTCAAGACTCCCCCTAATGATTTACACCTGGCCAGAAATGTAAATATTTGGGATAGGGACCTCACTACTGCAATGCACGCATTTGCCACTTCAAAAGTAGATTCATACAGTGTGCTCTGCCTGAAGCTATACCTTGGAAGGACTGAGTAAATTAAGATGGTTTAGAAACTTAAGAACTTGATTGTTAAGCAGTGCATCCAGATGTGAGTGTTCTACACTGATGCAGTAGGACCTGCACTAGCTCCCTCCTCATTCTCAGGTAAAACTTAAGATACTTTTTCAACCTAGAAAACATTAAGTGATGCTAAACACACACATAAGTAACAATTTTTCTCTCTGGGAGAGTCACTATAGCTAGCTATTTAATCAAAAAGTAACAGAAAAAAATACACCTTAGAAAAGCATATTTAATGTTCAAAAGAATAACATGTTTAATGTTAATTTAAAGAAGAAAGGAGGAAGCAGAGAGAGAGCCGGCTATAATGGTATGCCGCTGAAAAGGAACTCAAGCTAACGAGTCAGGAACACAAGGGATCTAATCCCAGATGCCAGTCTGAGCAAACCAGACTTGACAGGTATCTTATACAGTCCAGTTTGTGTACCTTGTCATGCCCATAGGGCTCAATTGATTAGAAATTTAAGGAAATAAGCCCTTCAGCTTTCATTCCTTCCAGTCTCCATTACAGAAAAGCTCTTCAGATAAACTCTAAGTCCTGTATTTCTTGAGACCAGAGTGAACAAAAATATTACGTTAGCTCATGATATTTTAAAGTTCACTTATATAGATAGTAACTCCTATATCTGTGTGGGAATGAAGACTTAGGTTGTTGGATCAGCATATAACTTGACAGATATCTTTGGAAAAATCACTTGAGGTGCGGCAGTCGTTAACTTCAACATTTTCTGAAAATATGAGTATCTCTAAACCACACCAGGGCCAATTCTAGTGCAACTGAGTCTGCTAGTTGGTTGCATGTATTTCATTCCCACAGTTAGGGTAATTCAGAAGACTCTTCCACAAATATCCTCTGGTACCTTTTGAAAGAAGTGATGTGTCATTCAGCCTTTTTCCTTAATGACCTGATTCCATTGCTGGAATTTTATTGCTTCTCAAGTCTTTGCTCTTGTTAAAAAGTTTGTTCAAAATGGCTTCCAGGTTAAGAAATTACAAAGATAGAGACTAACTGAGGGTGCTTACATAAACCTTGTTTCTTTAGAAAGCCAAGATAAAAGCAAGGGATGAGGCCACCTCTGGTACAATTTCTGGTTCATTAAACCAAGACTAACCAAAATGTCTTTTTGACTGATCTAATTGGCTTCAGAGGAAAAAAAGAAAGGCAAAAAAAGTCCTGTCCAAAGGCCAGTGAAAGTGCTTAGTTTAAACATAGATACTGTCAATACAGTTCTGAATACCTTCCTTCAACTAATCTATGGTGGGTCAGTCCAACATGTTCCTATGAAGAATAAATGGATTTTTGCATGGGAACAAATTGCACAGTGAAAATGAAATAAGATGCAAAATGATAGAGTTTCCTTATGTCTAGGCCTGTCTTTCTGCAGTCTCTTATATATCAGGTAGCTCATCAGCTTGACCTTTGATGAATTATCTAGTTCCATCCAGGGTGTGACACATCAGGAAAAAGGAGAAGCTACAGACCTGTGAAGTCATAGGCTCCACTGTAGTCTAATTTTGCAGCCTTAGAAATTTCAAAAAAAGAGTTTTGCAATGTATAGAAAAACAAGTTAAATAGACTGTTATCAGTGGACAGTAACAAAACATGAAGCACTCTCAGAGCCACTCATAAATACACTCCAACAAAGTTTGAACTGATTTAATTTTAAAGCTTGGAAAGCAGTAAATCTGGTTGTCATTTTAAAAGCTGAAGATGCTCAGACAGAGTTGCTGTACTAAGGTACAAAGAGAAGAGTTCTTCAAAGCTGTGCTTAGGAGCACTATCATATGTGACTGACAACCACCTTATAAAATATTAAGATATTTTGGATAGTAATATGGAAAAAATGATTAGAATAAACACTGAGCTGTCTAAAAATAGAATGCTATAGAAACTGTGGGGCTTTTTCTTTTTCAGTGTGAAAGCCAACTACATATCAAAAGCATAATTGTTTTCAGTTTATGCCCAAATCTATACTTCAAATTAAACTCATACAAATATGTTTTTCTTTTTTAAACTTAGACTTGAGGATCAAAATCTGAATACGTAAAAAACAGAAACTACGAAAATCTGGCTGAATTATATTTCCATGTTTGGAAGTAAAAGGGTTGTGTGGTTACGTATCTATCAGAGAATGGGAAACGGGATCACTCTTCTTCCACATTCCTGTCACTTTCCCAGAAAAGCTGCTGCCCCAATGAAATTCCTATCTTGAATGCTAATTTGCAATAATAATGAAGTTTGAAAGGAAAAAAAAATCTACTTAGTAGTGCATGCTGAATTCAGTGAAGAGTTTCCATTGGGAAGCTTGAAAAACTAGGAGAAATATTAAGACTTTTTTGTATACTCTATTGAAACTTTTATATTTGTTACTTAACTGACTTATTTGTGTATTCGTATATATATACATGCTTTCTTAGAGAAAAAAAGCATAAAGTATGGCAAAGCTTAAGGTACCTTAGCCACCTCCAGACAGAGAGAAAAAGAAAGAAATTGAGAGTACCAGAGAGAGAAGAGAGATAAAATGGGAAGGAAAGAGAGAAAGAAGAAAGCAAGCAAGTTAATAATGACTACCTCTGGCTCTTGAAGTATCAGAAGTACAAGTTGTTAGAGGCTGAGAGAGAATTATTAGGAAGCACCACTGTGTTCTTGCTACAGTCCTGGCTGCGTTTCCCTTACGGTTGTTGCTTTCTGCCCTCTGGGCCACTCCAGACCATCAGAGCCACTGGTGGTCTGTAATGGCAACTGCTGCAGGAGAAGGAGAGAATGTGATGGACTCTCCCAGTGCCACGGGAGAGGACACACCAGGGCAGGAAGAGAAGAGTTGGAGAGGGAAGATGAGATCACCCTTGGAACCACTGTTGTGCTTTGTTCTCCAGGAGGGAGAAGGATGAAGATGATTCCTTTCCTCTACCCCTAGATGTCCTGAGTAGGCTGTGGTCACTGCTGGAGACAATAGCAATGCTACTTGGTCTTTTCTTTCAATCCGTTACTCTAACAGCAGATAATGCAACAAAAATGTCTCTGGTTGGCCTCAAATACATTATTTTTACATGCCTGAAAAATCTAATAATTTGAAAATCTGCCATCTCAGTAGAGGCTCAAGTTTATGTTGTGGTTTTTTTTTTTTTTTTTCCATAAGAAAATCTACTATTTGGCTACCTGTTTAGTCTGCTCACAAAAACAATAGAAATAATACTACATATATTATTAAAATTTTGAGAATGGCAACAGAAGAAAACTCAAGAAAATATGTTCCTCCTTTACTCCTTAGGAATAAGTTAGAAAAAGTTTCAAACAGCTTTGCTTACCAGAGATTGTCTCCACTGCTCAGCTCTTGTAAAGAAAATTCCTTGTCAGACTCTGGCCAAATGAAGTGTTACTGTAACTCAGAATGTATGTGTATAAATTTTAAACGTGTATTATACATCTGAAGATGAGTCAAAATGTATGTTTTCCATAAAAAACACTTATTTTGCAAGTTTTTTTGTGGCTTTAGGTGCAGTTCCTTGATGTGTGAGTGGTTTTATTGCTGCATCTGGTCCTAGGCGAGACTTCAACGTAATTTCAGAAATGTAAATTATCTGTTTGTTAAAACCTGGAAAAGACAATTTCCCCATGGGCTAAATAATTTATATTTTTTAATTTTTCTTTTTGTACTGCTATACAACTTTAGTTGTACCTTTATGTAGTACAACTTTTGGCACTATTCCAATTCCCTCTAATGACATAATCTAAAATGTTTTCATTTGGAAATTGGTCAAAATTATGATGATCTCTGTTAGTTTGTCTGAAAAGAGACAAAAGGCTTATATTGCATAGGCCACAAAACAGATGTTGATAATGTTTGTCTGGACTTCAAACAGATGACCTGGAAGTGAAAGGTCTTATATCTCATTAATAATAATACAAGATGTCAAATCCCCCTGACCTAGTGTGTTCCTTAGCACAGGGCAGTAAGTCAGGACACTCAGCACACTCCCAAGAAGTCTGGAGAGAAGGCTTTTCACATTTAGTCCTCAGGCCAGGGTGGACTCGCTACTCCTGCTGGCTCAGATGGAAGATCAGCTCTTGTTTATCACTAATAATGCTCCTTTCTAGAAATATTTCTACTCTGAAGTTCAAAGGCACTAAAAGTTATGGCAGTGCTGGGATGCTGCATCTGTATCAAAATTCTTGGCCCATTTGTACTAGGGGGGAGGCAGATGTCCAAGAAGAAGGGAAAATTCTGTTCTGAAGGTTATGATACAGTAAGACTAAAACTCGTCAAAGGCAGTTAGTGGCTTTCCTTGTGTTTATTTGGATGAGTTGCTCAATCTGCCCATATAATGGAGCAAATAGAATGTATTTATTCTTGCAAGAGTGTTGTGAGGCTGTAATTCACCGTGGCTGATGAGGAAGTCAGCTTCTGAGTTGATTGAGCCCACGCAAGTAACCAGATGCCTGCCAAAGCCCTTTGTCTTCCTAAAATAACTCAAAGCATCATATCCTCCTATTTTTATTTCCTTTCTTTCTTTCTAGAAAATACTCTTTTAGAGAGTAGCAAAAGATTCCATCAAGGATCCCTTGCTTGGCTGGGGTATGTTTGCTGCTGTCAACAGCTCTATGACAAAATAGATGAAATGTGCTCCAGTTAAGAACATGTATCTTTCTAAAATGTCAAGGCTAAATTCTGCTCTCAAATGCACACAAACAAGTCTCAGCAAGTGAAAAGCACCTTTAGAACAAAGAGAAGAGAACATCTTCCTAAAATATAGAATTCATAAAACCTGAGTAGATCAACATTTATTTTTTTAATGACCTATTTTAATGCAAGATCAGTGCTCTAAAATAAGCAACCCAGCAACCCAACCCAAACAACAAACTTTGTTAAAAGAAAACTGCATATCTACTAGATCTACTACCTTATGCCCCTGTAAAAATGCAAGCTTATAATGTTAGAACACACCCACATATTTTTCATTTTGACCACATATTTTTCATTTTGAAACAATCACCTACTAAGCAGGAGACAAACTATTAGCAAATTTAAATTTTTAGGATCTTAAGGGAAAACGTAAGTATTTAAGAGCCCTACTGCAGCATTAGAAAATATAAACGGAAAAGAGTTAGTAATATCAAGTCACTACGGTGAATTTGATTGTATTACCCAGAGATTCACAATATATTAGGAAACTGTTAAAATTGACTGGGCTATCTCAATCATTAGTTCTAACAGAGATGTGACTTGCCTCTTGAAGTGAACAGTCTGGGAAGAAAAGGAGCTAAAACTGAAACAGAAACATGTAAAATATTTTAATGCATAAATGCTAAAACAAGAACAATGTCTTTCACTAACTCATACTGTAAGACAGTTTCAATACTGCTTTTGTTAAAAATTGTGATGCAAACTTATAAGTCATAATCCTAAGACCATAATAACATGGAATCAGATTTTCATATTTTATTAAAATGTTACTTAATATAATGAAATCTGACCAACTGCAATTGCAACATATGGAATACTAAGATTATATAATAAAAATATTCAGACTATAATTATTTAAAAATTCTCCATACCATATGCAATTTATCAAAGCGAACTTTACATTGATTTGTGCCACATGGTTGATGAAAAACTATAAAGAGTCTCTGGAACAAAAGGTATGTACTGATAACTTTGTATGAACAATCTCAATCTGTTTCAAACTTCCCTTTTTTTTCAGCTTTAAGTACACATATCAAAATATTGTATTATTTATATCCTCTTAGTTAAAAATTTTCTAAAACCCAAGGTCTCATCTGTTTAAAATGTGCCTTAGTTCCATGGAATAAACAATGCTAAATTGTTTTAGTTAAACGTGGACAATCTTAAATCAATTGAAACCTGGTTTATAAAGATTTTGTTTAATTCCTATCTCTTACTGAGACAACCCAAATCGTTGTAAATCAGGTTTGAATTGATTTAAGCTTTAAAGTTAAATTGGAGGCATATCTGAATATAGAAATTCCTATGTGTCATTTCACTGTGAGCAGTAACTAGATATAAATGATGCTGTGCTATACCATACCCAGATAGATCTCAAAGAATTCCAGATCATGTGTACTAAATGTACATAACTCTTTAGAATTAGACAAGAACAGACAGTGTGGCTTTATTGGGACCTGCTCTTCAGAGCCGTCAGAGATTGTTCAGACCTTCTTAGGCCAAACCCACACCTTCTTTGCCTGCTGCTTTTCTTGATTTCAGTTATTCGACTCAAGTTTCAGAGCCATGTTCTATATGCTGAAAACTGGGAAAAACAGTTTCATTGTATGGAAAATCTTGCAAAATCAGCAGCCAAAGAGAGGATTTCATGGGATTCACGGGTTTTTTAACCAATGTAAAACGTACAGAAGACGTGTATGATAATGTGTGTGATACTAACTCTCAACATCAGCTCCAAAGAAGAGTGAGAGTTGAGTAGCAAAGGCTGCAGTTAATCTCATGGTAAAACTGAGATAGTGGAGTGTGGGTCCTTTTTGAGAAGTTCACAGGTTTTGCTACCATATGGCACCATTATCACATCACCTCACCACACTTGGAAGCAGTTTGCCTGCTCTGTTAGCATTGATAGGGAACACAAGGGCATCCTGTCAATATTTCAAAAGTTTTGGGTTTTTTTGTTCACTTTCTATTATTTCTGCTTTTGCAATGCTGACAATATCTCCCAGTTTTACGAGCAGTAAAAGCAAAGGACTAGAATAACTGTGCCATGTCCTGAGGGAGGAGGGGTTGCCATCCAGCAGCAATCTTGAGTAAAAGGATAAATTGCACATTAATTCTTAAGGACGCATTGAAATACTAGGTTTTTGCAGAGGGATGTAGCTATAGGAATAGCATTGCATCAGTGTATTTGAACAAAATGTCAGTGTTGTGGCATAGAGAAAACTTCAGATTGGACAGATTTTCCAGACTGGGTAAGAATTTTTCATGCCCACTTTGCAGTTTTTTATCAGTATTTCAATTACATGTATATTTCAGCCTCTAAACAGCGTTTTAAACTACTATATGCACATTTAGTTGGAAACACTGTTCTTATATATAAGAACTTAGCCAAAGCAGTACTGAGTTTTCCTTCTAAAAGAGAAAATTACATTTATCGAATTATCCCACTTATGGTCCTGCTTGATGCACTATTTTATTGACTTTAGACAACAGTGTTTCAGCAGCAGTTAGCTGCAGATTGAGAAAGCAAGTAGAGTGACATATTAACTGTGGTAATCATATATTGATGCTTGCTCCAAAATAAAAGCATCTATTTCTCCCTCTCTGCTCTGCTCTAGCTCTAAAGTATGAGACTAACTTCCAGGTAGGCGGTTGTTGGGGGTTTTTTGCCTTTTCATTTTTTGGTGAAATTTTTGTTTGTTTTGCTTTGATTTTATTTATATTTTTAAAATCATCTACTTATGATCTTATCTTTGCTGCAGATTTTTACTTTGGTATCAGAAGAAAGTGCAGGAGCAAAGATAGCTATTTTAGAAATTCAGTTATGCAGAAAAAATCACATCACAAAACTCTCCTTTAGTGGAGTAGTTTAATAAAGATATTCCTAAGTAAATTAATCTAAAAAACTTCATACCACATTTAATATTTCTCATTTCTATCCCATCTGAGCGGAGAGTGCATTTTAATTTTCAATTTTTTTCAGACTACTTCCCAGGGAAGATAGTATCACCTCTAAGACAGAGCTGTAAAAGAACCTGCTAGAAGACAGATGAACAGATCTCACTGCATTCCTTAACCCAGGAAAGGACCAGAAGGGCTCTCTTGTGCATATTTACAGAGGGTTCATTCCCAGCTCATATGCTAACTCCCAAAGTTCATAGCTTGGTTACAACTTCATTCTCTCTTAGTCCTTGCTTAAAACAGGCAACTTTTTCTCTCGCTGTGACAGATGGGTTGAGATACTGCAGATCCCCCTTAGCTCCATCACTGAGAGAACTGGGTGCCAGCAGGAGGGCAGGTGTCTCTGCACAAGCTGCGTGGCACTTGGGATCAGACACAAGCACACTCTGACTCACAAAACCCTGACTTGTGGAATGAGTCCATTTACACTTAAACACAAAAAAAAAAAAAAAAAAGAAAAAAAAGAAAAAAAGAGAGGCTTCACATTGATACATTGATATTTACAGACTTTTCAACAAGTGACCCTTGCCAATAAAAGCACTTGAGGTATTGCTATTTCTCAAATCTCCACTCAAAGACTGTGCAATGGGAAAATGCTTTGTACTCACTGCCCATACCTCAAAGAAGTAGAGAAGAAGCAATAAATTCTGAAATGCAAAGAATCTGTTCATATTGCAATTGTATGCTTAACTGTGAATATTAAGACATTAACCACAAAAGTTAAGAACTAACAAGCTTAAAAGAGCCTTTTGACTCTTATCTTAGTTCTAATGAAAAATATAATTACCTGCAAGGTTATCAATCTCTTTTTCTTGGAGCAGGCTAACAGCATCATCATCTCCTTCCAGCATAAGCTCTGTTTCTGCATTCTGATTTACCACAGCTTGACTTCGGAAAGTTTTCTTTGACTTCACTACATCCTCTTCAGTGCCTAAAAAAAAGTTACAAATGTTGTGAATTTACCTGAATAATATTTTAAATATAAAACAATGACAGTCAAGTAGTAAAAACATTACAGTATAAATCATCTTTATCAAAAAGAAAAGAAGGAACATTTTCTAAAACTTTACCAAGGTTTACAAAATATGCAGGTCTATTCTGTTTTCTGTCCTGTCCCAAATAAAATGCAAACTTTTCCACAAAGACTCTCCTGGTTTTAATAATTGCTATTTACTTTGTGTTCAATGTTGTTCCATTAGTTTTCCACCTGCAACAAATTCAGCAGGAATTTCTTTTGGTTCCTGGTGCCCTGACTTTGACTTTGACTGACCTGAGAGCACGAGCCACCTACTCTAAATAAAGAAGCTGCTTTCAGGAATCAAAATCTCTCAGGATTTTTGTCTTTTTAGATAGGAGGGACAGAGTGGTGAAGTAGGAGTTCGTTTATCTCTGATACACAGTAACAGCAAAGTAGGCGATGCAGAGATTCAGAAAAGACTGAAAAAAAGGACAAACATGGTGAGGGAACTTTGGTGCACATCCGTGTGTGTGTTTTTAAGCAACACAATAAAAATGGCAGTATGTGGATATGTGCCAATTACCTAAAGGTTTTCATGGATAATATTAATTTTTCTTGACTACACTTGGCTTTTTTATTCAGCCTGATGGTTCCTTATGGCAGGAGATTTAACTTATTGAATTTTGGTAATATCTTATTGGAACTTGCCTGATTTTATTCTTATGATGCAAAAAAATAAATCCTAGTGTGGTCAAATGACAGAATCATAATTAGGTTTTATATCATAAATACCTTTCATATTACTGCTGTGACCTCCTCATAGTATTTCTTAGCTTGGAAGAGGTCATAAGTTTTATTTTCTGTACTATGGACTCGCAGTAACCTCAGACAAGAAAGATTTCTATTTTTTTTCTTAAACAGAAAACCCTGCATCTTCACCTTGGACCATACAAGACCTGGGCATCTCCCCTGCTGTCAATCAAGAAATAAACCCTCTAAACTATCTCTCTTTTTTGTAGGATAATTTGGAAATTTGCTTCCTAGTAAGCTACAGAATGAGTGTGAAAATAGGCAAAACTATGCACACGTGGATTTTATTTGTCTTCCACAATGCTTGAATTGAAACAGGATGAAAACCATCATGGCAGATGTAAAATGCTGAGGTAAAATCCACTCAGACTCATGGACCCCCTATTAATACAGGACAACTAAGAGAAATACAGTAAGCAGACAGGTTAGTGAAGATAGATACAGGGAATGGAACTGATGTATCAGGCAGTTTTGTTATTGCAAGGAGTTGGGAAGAAGCTATGATTTTACCACCTACTCTTATAATTAATTAGAGTCTCTTAATTAGTTTGTGCACAGGAGAGTCACACCACATAAATAAAAATGCTGGAGGCATATCTTTGAGGGAGTGTTTACTCTGTTTGAAGATCACTGCTAACGTGCCACTTCATCACAGGCTGAGATAACTCATGTTTTACGTGGCCTAACATTAAGTTTTTGGATACTATTGCTATTAACTCAATTGCTGTTTCTGAAACTAAATTCTGAAACTCTGAAAAGGTGAAGAGAAACAAGTAAGCAAAACTCCCTTTTTTTCACCAAGGTCAAAATTAGGGACATGTTTGCTGTTGTGTCCATAGGACCATTGTGACAGCGATTAAGATGGTGCTGCTGTATTTTAAATATGCTGTGTTTTGCTGTGTTTGCTTATGAGGCTATGATCATTACCTCACTTGTATAGGTTTTTACTTAATTCAACCAACTATAATTATTTGCACAATTTAAAACTTGTTCAACAAATTGTTGGAAAAGTTTTCAGTATTAGTACAAGTTTTGGATTTTTTTTCTGTTCGGTTGGTTTGTATTTATTTTTTCTTCCTTATTCACAAAAAGTAAAAATGGTAGGAGTTAGGGAAAAAAACACAAGAAAGTAACGGGCTGTAACAGATTTTGTGTTGCATTACATCAGAATTGTTCTGCATATTAAATCAGTAGGTTGGGATCTTGGTATATTTCTGTTTACAGTGAGGGAGTTGAGCATCATTTGACAAAAATAATGACTCCTGTTGGGACACCAGAGAGACCGGGCCTGAGATGAGCTAACGTGTTGGAGGAAGAAAGCACCAAAATGCCGTTCTCTTCCTTTTTGGTAGCTCTAATCAGTTTTATGTAAGTTTTTGAGCTTTATAAAATGAGATAATCTTCAAAGTAACTAATAGAAAAGCACTAAGCTGGAGTAAGAGTCAATAATTTCTGCAGTAACTGATTTATGACAATTCTGTAAAATTATTTATGCATGAAAATATATTTTTTGAATTACCAGGAACAAAGTCCCAAGCTCCAAATCATTACTAACATTTAAACTACATCCAAAGAACTTGAAATTTCGGGTATTTTAAATCCCTTGTGATGAGTGTAGCAGATTACAAAAATATTTCCAGACACAGGTGTAAGAAACATGGTAACTCTACCATGCCATAATTGCAGAGTAGAATGCATTAAATTAGCTTGGCAAATTTGGAGCTTAGCAATAAGACCATTCTGGTTTATAATATTAAAAATAAATTTGTTTCTATGAAATATAATAGATAGTCCTTCTTTGTCCTGATGGAAAAAACTCTTCTGGTTTTGCTGTTGTTAAAATTTATCACTCTGTTGAGTGCACCTTAGTTTTGCTGTACTGTACCAAACATCTATCTAAATGAAAGTGTACAGGACCTGGAGTTGCCCTTCAATCACTATATCCTTTATGAATTAGAGTTCCATTTATCAAAATTACAGCAAGAAGAGTAAGGTCTCACAGGGCTGTCTCATTACAAGGCTTGTAAACACTGTCCTTACAAAGAAATGGTTTAACACCTAACAAATCAAAAACTGATTGGGAATAGAATTTATTTGAGATCATCTATCTTCGGAAGATGTGCTGTACTGAGTGCACTTCGTGGCCTTTCTAGCCATTCATCAAGAAATTAACAAGCTAATACCACAGACCACCAGATCTCCTTGGATCCTGAAATGTGAAATATGTTCAAAACAGATCTGTCACAGATGTTCTATTTTTATATTTCAAGACAACTTCAAAAAGGTTTTAAAACAAGAGAAACTCTGAATAAGAGAAAGAAGAAAAACAACTCGTCTCCTTCAAACCAGACAACAAACTGAATAAAAAATTATATGACATAAAATGATGTCTATTATTGTTAACAGTGATATAAAAAGAAGAAATGAATAAATAAATATTTGATATTTCAGTGTGTTGGAAAAAAATCAAAACTCTTTTTTTTTTCAAAGCTTCAGAAAAATTACTATGAAATTAAATCTATGGCCAGACATTTAATTTCAAATTTTTTAGCACACAAGGAGCCTGTGTTTTAAAGACACAAAATGAAATTGGATTAAGTCTAATTAGAATATGTTTCAAATCCACTAAAGCAAGAAAATATAAAACAAAACTAGATGTCATTTCAAAAAAGCAATGTTGTGACACTGGAGGGCACAGTACTAGAATTGGCAGATGCTTTCAGCTCTTGTTCTTATTAAGTTCCTTCTTAAGGGATATTTTAAGGGCTAGACTTAAGGGATAGATAGGGATTTGGAAAGAAGCCTTGAAGCAAGCAGCTAAGTATTTCTTAAAACTACATTTTGCAAAGATTTTGGAGGCAATAAGTCACTCAGATTGCACTGAAGTCCAGCTGAATTTGGTGACTTTCTTGAAACTTAAAGACTCTGTCTTAAACATATTTCAAAAGAATGTATGCACTGGACTAGATAAGCTGTTAAAAAATCCTTCTATCAATACACTTGATTATTTTGTAAATGCACATGTTACAAACTGTCTTTCTGAAGTATTTTCAGGACAACTGAAAGTAGCTCACCTTTAAAAGAAATTAAAGAAACCAACAAAAATTCCTCTACAAAACCTCAATATTCATGGGAAGGTGTGTATTTTATGTCTGAAAGATTGTATGAACTGCAAAGCAAACTTGTTCAGTATTGCCAAGAATGTAATAATCTCTCTTCTAGTAGCATCACTTTTCCTTAAACAGAAACTACTAAGCAGTCAAAAAAGAACCAATCAAACCAAACAAACAAAAACCAAAACCACAACCAAAACAACAACAACAAAACCAAACAAAAGCCACGAAGAAACTGCCCCCCCAAAAAAGAACTACAAAACTCATTACCACAACCCTCAAAACCTAATAATTTCCCTAATAAGAACAGGAGAATCAAATGTTAATTTTCAGCTACAGCCACTAGAAGTATTTAATATAGGCAATACTTAATGAAACAGGGGTGGGTGTTTTTATTATGTTATTTGAATTTTTGAGTCTCTATTTTCAACTAAATCAATGAATTCCCTACTAGGTTCTGTAGGTCACAACAGGTTCTAGGGATGCAATCTACATTTCAAAGACATTGTAAGGGTGCAGATCCATAAAACTGTCCTTAAATAAAATTTTCAAATTAGCAGTGCAAACACAGTATATTATTGATTTATTTTACGTTTATGTACTTATTTCATAAAAAATTAAACTAATTACTCTGATTTAGTTGAACACAGCGAGGGGGTTTCTAGCTCTCTCTTCTATTCATTTACTATATATCCAAATATAGTTTTATCATTTTTTCTTTTTGCATTTAGTAAAAAATGAGGTTAAAAAATGTGGTTATTTCTAAGAAAAGTTTGCTTGGTAATACTGTGGCCAACAAAAGGAGACTACTGCTTCTTATAAAGTTGTTTCCATAGTTTACTTCAACGAATTACTGATAAGGCAATTTACGTAGTGAGTGCTCTTTGATCTTTGAAGAGAGATGGCAGAATGGAAAGTTAACCTCATTTTAATGTTACCTAAATATACTGACAGGAAATTCTAATGTTTCCAAACATCTGGAAATCTGCTTCATGGGATGGTGTTCTTCTTTTCTATAAGAAACCTTTCTCATATACTGTCTTTTACAGTTTTATGTGGCTTCTAAAGGAGCATTTGACATAAGTAAAGTCTGTTCTCTTTACAGTAAAATGCTGCATTTAATTAAAAACTCTCTTTTATAGTGGCTAAAGTAGAGTTTCTGCAAAGCTTAGCTCTCCTCAGAAAGTTTTAAGGGTAAACTTGCTTTTTACTCCTTACAGATCTTACAGTGTGTACTGCTCTGTAGAACACTGATTTTCTTGCTGAATTTTTGTAACATAAGGTAGTTTCTACTGATTTGTTAAATAAAGGAATTCAGAATTAGTTCCTCACAGGAGGCTACCTGACAGTTCATTATGTGAACCATGAAATTGTATCAGAGGTGAAATATAATTTATCAACAGAGTTTGGAAGAACAAAGCATTTTTTTTAAGAGATAGTTTTTCTTTATTTCACAAACTAACTTCTACAGGAAGAACCAAGCTTATTTATGGACAAAATTAAAATATACCACTATTATCTACGTTTTTTGTTCATTCAACACTCATAATAGTTGAAAATACTTAGAAAAAAAAATATTTGCTAGATAATCTATCTTCCTGCTGTATGTATTCTAACATACATAAAGCTTTCACTGCTAATCTTCAGTAACTCGATTAGGCACCGGTACCCTCGCAGCGCTCACAGTCGTGGAGAGCAGCTGCCTGGGAGTCTGTAAACTGACCTCTGCAAAACCCAGCAAGATTAAATCATCGACATGGTGACCACTCTATCCCAGCCTAGTATCTTTCTGCAGGACTTTGGAGCCAGCCTTCCTCGGGCTCCATGGGAAACGTGCCCCGCCTGTCCCTGGGTCGGCTCAAGGGACCGAACTTTTGGCTTTGCGTAGCAGCCCAACGCTGGCACATCACAGCCAACCCAACAAGCTGTCCCCACCTGTGCCTGCTGGGGCTGTTATTGACATTGCAATGTGTTTCTGGAATGGGCAGCTTTGACTGGCATATAATTTAGTTTCCCCAGAGAATCAGAGAAGTGACTGTTGATAAAGGAGGGCTGGTTTAAATAGATTTAATAAAAGCCAGAGAAAGCTAAATCACATTTTCATTATTAGGGATCTTTGAAGAAATGAGGAAGAAAAACGATGAAAATTCATAGAAATTAAACTTTGCATATATTTGTATTGGAAATTACTTCCACCAAAAGTAAAACCAAATCACATTTTTGTTTTCTCCAATGGATAAATACCTGAAAATTTAATCATAGACATGTCATCCATTTTTCTCTAATTTTTATACCTAATATCTGACCAAATGGTAAATAAATACTTAACTGCTTTATATGTTTTTCTTTTCATATTCTCAGATGCTTTGCACTGTAAAATGAGACCATTCCAATGAGGAGATTGAGAATAGAGGCAAGGCCAAAACAAATATGTTTCTCAGATGAGGCTGAGGGCTTTTTAAAAAATAAATACTTGTAGTCAAAGTGTTTTATGTTAATAAAAAGGGTTCATCATAAAAATAAAGGTTAAAGTACCTTGTTAGGCACTCTTTTATTTGTTTGGGTTTTTTTTGGTTTTTTTTTTTTTGTTTCCAGACACAAAAACTGAGATTCAGAGCAGTCATGAAATTTATTTTTAGCAGTTGTCAAGATTGTCTTTATATGTCTTTGAGATTTCAGGATTTCCGAGTGTATGAGAGGGATCCTGCACTGATTCAGCCCTGACCATAAACAGACAGCGGATGACAGAGTCAGATGTTCCCAGCCCAGCAAATGTTCCAGTGCATTTCAGGCTCCTGAAAGGCAGTCCCCTTTCAGACTGGAACCAGAGGGAGTCCCTCAAATGGGAACTAACAACAGTCAAATGTTTATATTTGGATTAAGATGTAGTTTGCCACTGTAACTTGTACACAGAGGAATGGATTCATATTTCATGACTGACAACCTTTACAAATCCCTGATAGTTTGAAGGGCAGCCTTTTGGCATATACTGCAGTTTGATAAATTGCAGAAAGAAACCAAATCCTTCTGTGAATAATTTCAACAGGCAAAGATGATAAACAAGAAAAGTAATTAAGAGCAATAAAATTTTCCTAGGTGTGTTTCTAGCTATTTAAAAAAAGTACAGTAATAGCTGAGAGGAAAATATCCACATCACACCAACAGTTATTGCTCAGTGGAAAGGACATCAAGGACACTTGCAAGTAAGAGAATTGGATCAATATTAAGGCGATTTTCATTTCATGCTTCCCCAACTCCAGTAAGCTGACAATATACTCTGATTATGTGAACTGCCTCTGAGTAACATAGAAAAGGTTATTAGAGCAAGAGGTGGAAATGGAATGCACTTTTTATATTGACAGGTCTGCTAATAGAGTGTACTGATTTTCAAAGCCATGCAATGTGTTTTCACAATTTGGTTTTGACAGCAAAAAGGAATTTCATTTATTCTTGATTCAAGATATTCACATGTAAGCAAAGGTTCCTTAAGACAGGCCACTGAAGAGGGAAACCAAACTATTCGAATAGGAAAATTTAATTAATAAGGCAAGAAAGAAAAGGTGATTGAATTTCAATATGTATGGCATGATTATAAAACAATGGAATAAATTTGATAAACAAGGCATTCTATGCTTTTAACATAGCATCTGATAAAACCTTTTTAAGATTACATGAAAGTGAAAAACATGCCTATGCCATGTCCTTATGTTGAGGTCTGGATTATGTCTGGAAAGTTTTAGATTAGTTCCTAAGCAAAATTCCCCAGGAAAAAACATGTTCTGACTATCTGCTTGCAGACCTTGAATCCAGGATCAATGTTGTCAGACCTCTAAACTGGCACACTCCATACTGAGGAACTGCACCCACATATGCTGGCCTTAATTTTGCTTCCTGTTCACAAAACTGAAAAAAAAAAAATCTCTTTGGAAAGACTAACAATGATAAAACCTTGGCAAGAATTGAAATGCTCTTTGAAAATACAAACACTTGATAATGCAGTGACATGGAAGAAATGGCATGGCATTTAATGAAATTCCATGAAAAGAAAGTGGCAGCCATCTCTATGATAAGGGTTTGGAGCTACGTTATCTTTATGATCCCTTTTTACTCAAGCCACTCTATTATTCTATGAAATGTGATCTTACCTCCCAAACCAGGGAATTCTACCCCAACATTTCTAACCCTTACTTAATATTTAAAAATTAGAGTCTCCAAACTGTGTGACTGGTCCAAACCTGAATATTTTTAAAAGAAAATGCATACTACACATCTGCAAGTTTTTAGTTCTCCCTTTCTGTGGCCATGAGTGATTATGTCTTTGCTAGAAAGCAATTTTGCCCCTCAACACTTCAGCTTTTGCTCTCAGATCCAAAAAAGATTGGCTCTTTGGAAACAGCCACTGTACAGAGACATAATAAGACAGCAAAAAAAAAAAATTCTAATGTAGGTAATGAATGTGTATAGCTATCATAATTCCAGCAGGTATGCAACCATTACAATTTCCATCAAAACTACTTATTTACAGAAGAAAGTTTCAACAGCTCATGGTCAGTGCTTTGAGAGACCCATTTGCCAACATATCTGAAATTACACTATCTTTCTGGAATGGTAATCTTTTCAAGTGAAACTCTTCAGAGGCATACAGAAAAAACATCTTAAACACAGACAAAATCTCCTGAACATGACATAATGTCACATAACATAATGTTTCTTTAAAGGATTGTCAATGTTATATATAAATAATAAATTTGTCAATATAAAAATGTCATTGGAACATCTAGATTTACTTTCTAGATACCCACTGGTTCAGTGTGCTGCACTGTGGCTATTGTGTGTTCAAATGCAATTTTTTCCTCACACAGACCACCACATCTCCAGAACTGGCTTACATATTTTCACTCAGCAGCTAAAGTAACTGGTGGGAAGAATTGCTTCTATTTCAGCATAGATCAATGCCTATAGCAACACCAGACAAAGAGCAGCACCCACAGGATATGCACATTTGTGAGGCTTCATTGTGGCTCTAACACTGGGATATTTGTGTTTACATCTTAGAGCTGCTGAGGGACTACACTCTACTAGCAGCAGACAGCCCTTATGTTTGGGCCAGGCTGCTGTAAATACATAAGCTCCTCCAAGCTGGAAATAATCTAGCAACAGCAGTTATATATCAAAGTTGTCTATCCAGATAGCAATTATTTATCAAATTAAAATCAAGGCTTTGCAATTTTCTTGATTTGGAACAGAATTTTACTTTTTATTTTTTAATTATTGCTTTTTAATTTTTTTTTAAGCAAAAATAGCTGCAGTTATTGAACATCTTTGTTTCATGCAGACCAGCAGATGAAGAGTGGAAGAGTAGTGGTACACAAGACATGAGATTCTGAGGGTCTATCATTAAAACAACTCAATGAGATAATTGAAATAGGTGAATGGTAATCACTGGCCCAGGTAGAAGGCTTGAGCGTGTATTAAGAAGAGCTAACCCACAAAAATCTAAGCAGCAGTCAGCAGTAAAGAAAAAAGGAGAGCATAATTTTATTTCACTTTCCATTAAGCTGCCACATGGGGTCTGTGACATCTTTCATTCTGACTCACAAATATTACAAGAGAGCACAAATCTTGCATGCAACTGCAGGGATATTTGCAAAATTTCTATGCTTATGTTAAATTTGCAAGCACTAGCAACATTATCTTCAATTTAGATGAGAGCTGAGATGATATTTAGACAATGTGATCAGCTTTTTAAGGGCAAAGGATAGAATGATTTGTGCTATTTGGCAAAAAGGACACCAATAAAAGACTTCTTGAGTTTTATGCATAGTTCTTTCAGCTGTGAAAGTGTATCTATTGTAGATGATGTTCAGGACATTATGCAAACACACCAGGAGATGTACTCTTTAGGTATACTGTAAGGATAAGAACAACATCATGTCATTACCTAATGCACATGATATGAAAAAGAAATTTAAACAACTGGAAACATGCATAATATGCTGCCTGATAGAATTCTTAACAAGGGGTTTGCCTTATCATGCTGGTTAGTGCTGTATTTGAGAACTTTTTCCATAAAATGCATTTAGTTTTCTTTCACTAGGTGCATCCTCATATCCCTGCCTGTAACTTGCACCACACTGAAACTCACAAGAAAATCCAGTTTCTCTCATTACATTGGTACTTTTTGTGTGTATTTCTAAATCAGCACTATAAAATAACGAAACACACAAAATAAGTAGTATTGAAGAACTCACTCTACTTGTAAGGATATGGAATAGCCATTGCATATATACCTAAATATTCATTTCTTGTGTACAAATCCTACTCTATACATAAAATTTCTACAAGAATTTTTATGTGAAATAAGAGAAATAGATTTTATGTGATAAATGTTAAGTAGTGCAATGTAAAAAAGATGACTAAAAAAACTTGGACATTTTTAAAATATATACTGTCTCTGAAAATTAATTGCCTTATTTACAAAATCTACACATACCAGCTTCCTTTTCTTTAGGAAAGACAAGGAATCACCTATACTGAAGAGATTCCTACACTCTTCTTCTCTTGATTTGATCCTTGCAAGTAGCCCAGAGGCTCACAAAAACCTGAGCCCAGTGCCTAAAAGCCTCTCACATCTCTCAATGACCATCAGAAACAGTGGGATAGAAAAGTCTTTCTGGATCAACAGTATGATCTCCTAATTATCCTTCTGCAAAGGTTGCAGCACTGCTGAAATAATGCCCCTCCTTTCCAGCCATGTGCTTGACGTGCTGTCCTTGCCAGGTCTTGAGAAAACACTAATGACATTTATTCCCACTTACATACAAAGTGGAGAATGGGATCCTGCAGTGAAGACATCGAGAATAAGAAGAATGGAGAAAACTTGGGAAAGGAGTATTTTGTGTTTTTAAATATTACCAAAGGAGATTTTTTAAGTGCTGTTACTCCTTTTAAAGTTTTAAAGCACAGAAAGTAGGAAACTAGAAAAACATACATTAAACCCTGAGTCCCAAGACCTACATTCACCCAGCTTTGAAGGACTCTGAAGGACTATTATTAGACTTTCACTGACAGAATGTTCTTTTGAAATGTTTCTATGAGATTCACTGAATATTCATGGGTCAAGAATTTCTATTTCTTTGTCAAATAGATATGGAAATGAATAAATAGAACAAATACATTGTTCACATGAGTTTGAAAACGTTTCTCTTCATAGCAATTTACTGGGTTTGGTAAATAATTTACTTTCATTTTGCAGAATAGACAGATCTTGTGTATT
Source organism: Fringilla coelebs (assembly GCF_963513975.1). NCBI lineage: Eukaryota > Metazoa > Chordata > Aves > Passeriformes > Fringillidae > Fringilla > Fringilla coelebs. The sequence goes on from NC_140029.1 coordinate 67,691,014, forward strand.
CTTTGTACATGAAAATTTAACTGTGGAAGGGAGAAAAATGCAGCTAGAATTCCAAGAATGACAATGGTTCCAATTTTTAGATCTTAGGAATGGTTTTGCAAGCCAATTTCATGGCTTCAAGAACATACTGGGGTCATACACTTTCAGATGAAGAAAGAGGTAGTTATGCTAACTGCTGGTAAAAAGCCAGCAAGTTCTCCAGTAAAATCTATTAGCTCAGACCAATAACAGCAACTCAGACCCAGGTCATGCTGGATAACCTAAAAATCTCAGAGGAAAGGCATTTGGAACCAAACACAGAGGTTCAGAGGGAAAAGTTTTCATATCTTATTTACCTCAGTGAAAAACTTGAATTATAGACAAAAGAGAGCTTCAGACATTCAAGAGTTAAGGAAATAATTACAAAAAAATGACTGCTTAATGAATCTGTACTTAGAACTTCTAGTAAAATTGCCATTAAAATTCCTATGAATACGCTAGAAATAACATACAACAGGCAGAAGATATTTAGAGACTGCAAGTACTGATAGGATGCAATTGCACCTCATTTCTATGACCTAGTCAAGGAGCAGAAACTCAGACACTGAATGCTCAGTAAAATTCATCTCAGCAGTGTTCAGTACTCCATCACCGAGCAATTTCATTACCATTTACATTTTGAAGGTGCCTTTCATTACATTACAGTGGGTTTTAAGAAGAAGAATCACCATAATGGTATTTATGGTATCTATTTAATGAGAACATATTTATGATTGAGGGGAGTGGGGTGGGAAATGTTATAAAAGAAGACCAAGTTAAATTTAGTATTTTAGATTTAATTATTCTCACTACTAAGATTTTGTTTTGCAGATCCTTCAATTAGTATCCAATGTAAGCTTTTTCCTAGAATTCCTTTAGACAAAACTGTATCTTGTAATTACCATACAAAATATTAAGAGAACAAAACTATCATGTAATATTTTCCCTAAAATCCTGTGAGGATGAAATATTTGGGAATTTATTTGGTGAAGCAGTGGATGGCACTGTTGGGCTACAATTATAAGGCTAGAGATGAAAATCTTAAATTGCTGTGCTTAAAAAAAAAAGATTTTTGTAACTTATTTAGGCACACAATTAATATATAAACTCATTTAGAGTACACTGGAGATTTCACAATCACGGTGGAAGTCAGTTCATGTACTGAAAGGAAGTTTTGTAACAGGAGAGGTATTATTTTAGGTGCTTCAACTGAAGCAGAAGTGTTTACATGCTTGTTTCACATGGCATCATGATCCCATTTAGGACTTACTTGGCACATGAAAGAATTGTTATGGGTTAATTTAATGACTGTATATATATTCTAAAAATGCTCACCCCTGAACATCAGTTATGTGTGTTTTACTGCCCACAAAGTTGATTCTATTTCATAAAACTGCTCACAATTAATGGTCATCTTGTCTTTACTTACAGACTAAAATTGTGTGAATGAATGGGGTGAGGGAAGAAGGTTTTTTTTTAGAAAAGGGCTTTTGTTCTTCAGTTGCTCCAATGTATTCTTACTTAAGGTATTACTTAAATAAATTTCAGTTTGGGGAATTATCTTAGATAAGGGTCACCCTGCATGTACCCAGAACTACATATTTTATGAGATTGTAGTAGTGTATGTGAATAATTTTTAGGTAGTGCATTAACTGGGGGGGGGGGGGAAAGACAATCAAAATATTGTCTTGGCTTATACAGTTACAACAAACTCAATTTCAGCAATAATAATTATTATAGTGAACATAAGCAAATTGATATTAGAAGCATTTTATACCTGTCAACATCTTCATTAAAGATGAGGCAGAGTCAAGTTTGCACATGACAACATGACAAGAAAATGGGAGGAGTGAGTGGTATGTCAGGGGGGCCTCAGCAGGTTGGGAAATGGGATATCAGAAGCCTCATGAAGCTCAACGAGAACTGCTAAATCCTGCATCAGGGGAGGAACAAGCCCAGGCTCCAGTACCTGCTGGGAGTCACACAGCTGGAAAGAAGCTCTGAAAAATGGAGGTGGGGGGGCTGAGGGACACCAGCTTGAACATGAGCTGTCAATGTGTCCTTGCAGGAATGGGAAATGTTATCCTGGGCTGCAATAGGCAAAACAGGTTGGGGAAGGTAACCCTTCTCCTCTGCTTAGCCTTGGTGAGGTCACACCTGGGTTTCTGCATCGAGTTCTGGTCTCCCCAGTACAAGAGAGACATCGATCTTCTTTTATATTTACTTTTACTACTAAATTGATCCAGATATTCTGTAGATATTCTTTGTTTCTCTTGAGGAGGGAGGACTCAAGGGGACCACATAGTTGTGTATAAATACTTCTTGGTTCTCAGTATTTCCAAGGATGGAAACCACACCACGTCTCTGGACAACCTGTCCATTGTTTGACCACCATGACAGTAGAAAATAGTTTATTCCTGTAGCCTTTTATCCTGTTACTGGCAACAACAAATGTCGAGATCAGTTTAGAAGTAAAAGAAAATGAGAAAAAAACCAACAAAAGGATCTATAAAACTCAACAAAGATGACAAAAAAGCTGTTCATACAGATATAGCATCGGTAAACAATATTTCATAGACAAAGATAGAAGCATAATTTGATGTTTAATCTCTTACATGGTACATATGTAATGCTTTCACTGCTATACACCTAGGAAAATAACTGGGTTTTATGCCTCTAGTTGGCCTGCTAGCAAAACTCTGATAAATAATGATTCACTATCAGCTGACTTCAACTTGCTTTCATTTTTGAACAAGTTACTGAAAAAAATACAGGTTTTGTTATGGCTGGTTCTGAAACCAGTGTTGTTGAAACTGTTCTAGAAATACACTAGGCATTTTCAATATGCACAGAAAAATTATAAGCTAAAGAATAATAAAGTCTGCAAACCTTATGAAGTTGAGAAAAAGTAATATAACTCTTTTAGATATACATGATTTATGCAGTAACTTTGACAGAGAGTCTTGAATTTGTTGCAAAAATGATAGTGTTTTCACCAGCAAAGATCACCTTTATGTTTTTAGCAATGTCATTAGTATCAACAATCTAATATATCAAAGTCTAGGACCCGAAATGCAGAATGGAAACAAAGACCAGCTTTTAGGTGCACATTCAGACTTTCTAGAATAGGGCACTCGATTTTACAGCAAAGCTTCTGAACAGAGATGATGAAATTGAGCATCTCCAGCTTACGGAACATTCTGATTTCCTCCTATGCTTTATTACTTGAAAATATCAGGGAGGTTTCTGAGACACTAGCTTAGCTTTCTAGAACAGAATTTTGTGCATGGCTTCTTGCCAGTTTCCCGGGACACTCTTCCCTCTACTTTGCTCTAACACTACCTGCAGAATGCAGGGAGCCCAGCAGCTCATGAGCTGGAACTCAGGAGATGTAGAAATCAACTGCTTTGGACTTCTCAGCACCATGGGGTTACTCTAGAGCTAGCCTTTCTGAAATTTCATCTTGGGGTTTTCTCTAACATTGAGGACCCTGACAAAATCGAATCTTCCTTTAGGGTCTCTGGGACAGCCAGATGTCCCATTCTGAACACAGTCCCTTGTTTGAGTTCCCGTGGACTTCAGACCCTCAGTTTCATAGCAGAAACGCACATAGCCTTGCTTCTAAGGTAGCTCTTGCTTATTAAATAATCTGGTCCTTCCTGCCATTCTTTGAAGGTCCATCAAAATTCATCAGCTGTCACGAAAACAGATTTCAGACTTCAACATTCCAGACTGCCAAACCTGATGCTTTCAAATTGTGTTTGTGTAATAAAAATGTTTTTCTAGTGATGAGTAAACATAGTATTTGGTGAATCTTAGAGCACTAGCGACAAGACCCAGAAGGAGCCAGAGTCTGCTTCATCTAAAACTGCCCTTGAAATAAGGTTGCTAATTAGATATCCAAACACACACAAGTTAAAAAGCCATATGTGGCTATATTGCACATATATCTGTGGCTTTATTTCAGAACCTGAACATGCTACATTATGAAGGCATTTTAAATTTTTTATATTCTTTTTCATTCTAAGCATTTAGGATTAGTCATGCTAATCAGCTTAACAGGGTAAATATTCTTGAGCACATACCCTAGATATATTTGACCAGCTTACACATGTATGTTTAGAATGTGGGCACGGAGTTCATTCTCATTTACTTCAGTGTATATCAGAAAATGTAAGTTTTCTTGTACTCACTCTATATATAAATTGTTTGTGGACCTTTAAAGGCTGATGAACGAAATCTTAATGAAGGAACTGTTTTAGGTTGACCTTTGTGGACCAGTATTCTATCTCACTGGCAGGGTGGTACAGTAGTGTCTCCTCTATGCTAATCTCAAATGACTGTAAATTGTTAAGTTGATTAACTAGAAGAGACAGTTCTTTCACCACATGTACAGAATCTCTGTGAATTGGGTCATATCTGCATATTTCACATATCCATCATAGTAAAATTTGGGGAAGAAAAGTAGAGTGTATAATCATTTATAAAATATTTTCTTTTTTCTTTCTTTATTTTTAGCTACAATTTACTAATTTACATTGAAATTCCATCTAAACTTAGAATAAGAATTAAGTTACTGACATTATAAAATTAAAACTCTACTAAAAGTTCCAGGTAATTCAAATTCCATTTTAGCTTGCACTTTTTTATTGCAGTAAGTAGCATCTCTCCAGCTACTCAAAAGAGAGAAATGAATCTATATTTTGATTCAAGTAAGAGTTTTACTAAAACAAAAGGACACTGCAGATATAATGTTGAACTAATTACGCTTGCATTTTACATCTGGGTATCAAAGTAACTTTAACAGATTACAAACAAATCTAATGCCTAATATTAAAGTCTTAGAAATGGTGGAGACTAATCCAAAAGGAAAAATTCTCTAGTCAATCTCCTGTAAATGCTTCTATGACTGAGATGCAAAGAGTCTCAAGGGACAGCTAAGTATATAGACATAGGAATCTGCTGTAATTTTTCACACAGTTTTATATAGGCATAGAAATATGGTATAATTTCTCATGGCAATGTTTTTTACTTGTCAGGTACTTTGAACATATATTCCTATGTAGGCATATGCCCACACACATACATATATGTATGCATTATATATTTTATGAAAAATGGAAATTGAAAAATGCATACAGGAGCTGATTAACAGACTGTAGTTAAGTACAAACTTCATTGTGACAGAAATTTTTGGAGAAAATTTTGTTTCCCAATAGTACAACACTGAACGTTTCCTACAGGAAGAAGTCACTATTATCTAAAACTAACACTTTTTTTAGGCCTTCTAGGTAGAATTTAACATTTGTTTTACTTCTTTAAGACAAATATATAGATCATAGACATCGTTTTCATTTCCAAGACTTCTTCCTTAACTACTGCAAATATAATATAATTACAGTATCCATACATCCAACATCAAATATGATTTAATACTAGAGTAGCAGTAAAGCACTTTTTTATCTATCAAGGTTATATCTTGATGGCTGCACAAGCTCCGATAAATCAGGTGTTAAGCAGGCACATCTCCAAGGAATCTGATAATTCTCTCATCTGCAATCCTCAGCATATCTTATTATTTACTGCCAAAGAAATGACTGATTAATTTTGTCATCTTTGCTCTGTGATTTTTGCTCAGCTGAAGCTGGCTGCCGTCTTCTGCAATGCCTGATCAGACCTATTTAAGTTGATGCCTTTGATCGCAGACACTGAGGAGCTTGCTGACTTAGGCTTTGACTAAACATTCCTCCACTGCAATATTTATGCAAAGAATCCTAAATGATAACGGACAGTCATTGTAGATAACAAAAACTTTTAAGATGTTTCCACTATTTTTCTGATGCTCAAGACAGCTTTACTTGTACTAGAGGTATCAGTCAAGATGAAAAATTGAAACAAAAGCCCAACAAATTTTCCTTTGATGAATACTTTATTTCTCACAAGCAAAGTATCTGAGGTCAGGGAATAAAATCTGTTATTGGAAAACTATGTAGTCTGAGTTTTTAAAAAATGCTTTAAATTCTTTCTGTAGTGTGATGTCATACTCAGTTTTGGAAGCTAGGGGCATTTTACTCTCAAACTGTTCCAAACAAAATTATTAAAACAAAGCCAATAAAAAAAACAACTACAATGAAAGTTAAGCCCTATGGAAAAAAAAATCTGCCTCTAGCTCTTTATTAATCACATTCCAGCACCAGAGGCTAGAAGTACATCAAACTGCACCAAATCCTTTTCACATGACAACCTCATAAATTATTCAACTCATTAGTAACACCAAGAGGCATAAAAATAACATCAGTGTTAAGGATGTTTTCTTACAGAGAAAGGTCAGCTAAAAGTTTCAGTATTAAAATCCAAAGGTTTAAGCCTCTGAAAAGTAAATACATCTAGATAGAATCCATGAATACTTTAATGCATGCTGGTTTAAAACACCATGTTAATTTTAATACATATGTGAAAAGCTAGAATTATTTTTTAAATTCTGAAAACTTCCATCTATTGTTAATTTTTATGTAACCACTAAGTTTGATGTGCACCATCTGTGTATAAACATGAGTTTTAATTTTCCTGTATGGTGAATGCACTAACAGGTGTTCTAGAAATATAAAGTCTGTGGTTTTAGTGACTATTTGCCTTTCAAAAGCAACACAGCAATTAGCAGTTTTGTACCCAACTCTCATAAAAACTCTATCCTGATGTTTTGGAAGAACATGGAGGAAATAACCCTTTGTCAAATATGAAATACCATATACAAATGGGGGAAATGTCTTCTTTAATTGAGCTTAAGGAAAGTTTATGAACTGAAGTCCTGGACATGATATTCCTCACCCTTAAGTAAGGATTAAGTTACAACTCCTAGTATAACTGCACACACAGATATTAATTCATATGTCTAACCTGTTTGGATCCCAGCTATTTGCCTCATACAACCGCAAAGTTGGTGAAAGGTGTGGGTCATATACAGAGTTAGCTTTATATCTATCATATTCAGAACTTTTGGCAACCTTTGCTTTTGGCTAAACATCTGAAGAAAGGTTCAACTTGCTTTGTGAATGATTACTTCAATTTTTTACTCCTAAATGCTAAAGAATCATAGTATTTTCTTTTCAGCACTAAAACAAAAAAAAAAACCAAAATAAACCAACCAGAAAACCATCACAAAATTCTTTAAAAAACTCCTGTCTTTGAAATGCTAGAGAGGTGTCCCAGCTTAAACTCAAGAAATAAATTCACTTTAGATTTTTGGAGTATTCAGGTTCAGTCTGCTGTACAGAGGTCACAAACATGAAGCTTTTACATTTTATAGAGGAATTTGTGTGTCCTCATTCCTTTTTTATACTCCAACTACATCTCCATGAAAATCAAACATTATCTAATTCATCAGTTTCTAAAACTGAAGCTTCCACGTATTCAGTTCACTATTAAATCACAAGTTATCCTTAAAAATTATTATTGTTAACAAGTTCTAATGCATTTCATGATTTGCAGAAAAAATACTTCTGGCTGAAATTTGCACGCCAGAATAAAATTTCTGATATTTTTAAATTCCTCATTCAGAAAATGTCTCCCATGGAACTGTTATGATGCATTAGTTTGATGACCTATTTCATTCAGTCACTCCAGAGAGACATGTTCAGTTGCTTTTACCAGCGTCTCAAAATTAGTGTCTGGGAATGCTAGAGGAGTATAACGTGAATCCCTTGGGGATCAGGGAATTTAACAGCTCACAAGCTCAAGTCTTCTGGTTCATTAAAGTGTAAGAATTGAAAGAATTCCTTTTCTAAGAATATGTCATCCTAGGAATTCCCAGCACTATCCTTGAGAAAGAAGGGACATGATTCTGAGGCATTCAAGGACATCAAGAAAGCATCATGAACTATATTTTTAAGCTGAGGTAATACTGACCATATTCCACAGCAGCTTTTAGGAGAGCATCAGCATGAGTAGACCCAAAAGCATTGCGAACAAATCTCCTCCGTCGGCGCAAATCATCTTCCCAGTAATCCAAGCGCCAGAAGTCATGCAGTTGGCTGGAAAATAAAGAACACACACACATCAGCACCTACCAGAGTTTGAACTGTATTTACATACATTATAGTATAATTTCACTGCTGCTTTCCCATTTCTGGAATACAATCTTGTAAAAACATGTATTACTAAAACTCAAAATATTCTAGCATTTCTTTACATGCATTTATATATTATAGACCCAGCACCGCCTGTCTCAAAGTGTTCTGCCTGCTGCTAAAAACATTAATCACACTGAACCCATTAACAAATGCAGCATCAAATTACAAGTATTAATGGCACAGCTTGCTTTCTTTTACAGTGTTTTTAACAAGGCTTGTAAATCATAGAATGGACCTCAGCGCAAATAGTTTGCAATTTAATGACTATGGTCCCTTAGCAGACCGAACTTAAAAGTATAAAATATTGCCCACTTGAATTTTGTGGAACTATGATTAAACTAATGTGCTGAAATATTCATTGAAATAATTCCCCACTGCCCCTAGCAACCTGAGAAAATTGCAATTTTATTCATTATTAATAACACTGAATTAGAGCAGCAAAAAAGTTCCACCATGTGGTAATTGTCTTGGTAAATTATTATTCCAGCACTAACAGAGTACTAGGATGATTTTATAGCTCCCAGCTAATACAAGCCATTAACAACCATGGCCATCTTAGTGTAACATTGCCTTTTTACATTCAAAAGAATATTAAACTCCTGTAGAATGATATAAGCCACTGTTAATCTATATTAAAGCCAGAAAGTACACATATATAATCATCTGGTACTCAGCTTGGGTTCTAAAGAGCTGACCAGCTCCACTTTCAGACAACTTCTTGACCTTATCAACACAAATCTCCCACATGTCTTTTATAAGCTATTTGGGAAAAGCTGCATTCTAAGCCAACAATTTAAAAGCTTTTTGGATTACTAGGAAGAATGCAAAATGTTTGTGGATGCATCCTTATTATCAAACTCATAATTGAACACACTATATGTTTAAAATTATTCTGCAGGCCATGACCTTGTGGACCCTAACTAGGGAACCACTGCTCTAAACCAGTCATTTTCAATATATCTGTAATGCCCTGGACATGTGTGACCAAAAGACAAAGAGAAAAAAGAAAAAAAAAAAAAAAAAAAGGGAAAAAAGTTTACAACTCATGAGTATGGTATATGTCTTTGCTGGATTTTTCTAGTTATTTCTTTAGCCACTGTTTTCTATATTGCCTTCATTTTAAGCAGCAATGTGCTGGTTGCCATTTCTAGACGAAAAGGAGAAATATGCTAATGTAGGACAGACATTTTCATTCTTCACAGTCCACTTAAGCACTTTTTTTCATGCTTTCATTAGTTATTGTCCAACTTTACTAACTGCTGTCATGAGACCTGGATCAGTTCTGGAGGGCAAGGCACCATGGGGAGTAGATCTAGCATCCTACCTTCTAGCCACTAACAAATTTTGAGAAGCAGCACACCATAATTTTTAGTCAATGTTGCTGGTTTTTGCATTCTGAATGACATTTTCACAACATGCTTCTTGAGTCTGCGTGAAGGTCCTACTTCTATGGCTGCCTTGCTGAACAGGCATTTTACTTATTTACAGGCAGCGAGGAGGCAACTTCAGTGGTTTTTTGAAAGGCAAGAAACCTTCCCTTTATTATTCCATTTCAGAGTGAGTCGTGAGAGGACAGAAGTAAAAATATTAACGAAAACCTTTTAAAAAAAGATCTCTGAAATTATGTGTGTTGGCAGCAATAAGAAAACCACTAATGTTGATAAGAATGATCTATGCAATAATAAAATACTTCATGAAATTAAGAAATATTCACAGACTAAAAAACTACGTTTTTAATTTGTTCTGTGTTTAATGTGGTAATTCATTACTTCGATTAATTAGTCTGAAGATTACTGTACATTCTCAATTTAACATAAACCAGATTTTAAAGCCACTATTTTAATGAAGTGTTAAGTAAGAAAGTAATGAAATTTTCAGAGGATTAAGTCTATTTTGCAGATCCAAAAAACCATTACAAGTTCACCAGGGATTGAAGCTTGAAATACATAATAATGGTGCAAAATTAAAATTTTTGAGAAAAAAGACCAGAAGCGTCATTTCTATTCACAAACTATATGACTTTTAAAAACAGAACTGAAGTTTCTTGCTACGTTTTTCTACAGACGTCTATCCTATAATGTTACTACATGCTTCCAGGTACTGGAAGTTGGTATCTCAACCCTAAAGAGAAGGTTTCTGAATCTTAACTAGTTGATTGAAGACTGATTTTTGACTCAGAGACACATCATCAACAAAAAGACAAGATACGTTTTCTACCCTGTTGTTAAAAAGAAAGCAGCCACTTCAAAAGATGATGGATCTATACTTACAGAAAGTTTTGAACAACTGAGCTTCATCACTTGAATAACAGGCAGAAAAAAATTGTGTGATTTTCCTTAAATGTTGTATTATTACATCTCTAGGTTAGATTAAAAATACTACTAAGTAGAATACTGTGGCACCAGTTCCAGCCTAAAATTTAGAATTTAACCTTTTTTAAGTCAAGCATTATGGACTGGATCAGTGTTAAATTGCCCAGCCCACAGATTACAGTACTTTAGAAATACTTATATTCTAATCCTGTGGATATCACTCAGGCTTTAAGATTTTTGAGGAATTTAGGTAACGGTTAGGTAGTTCTAAGTGATGGCTGTAAATGAAGTAGAACCATATTTCTAATGATGTACCAGGCACAAGTCAGTCCTAGAAGAGAGCATGTCTGCAAATCACCCATAACACTGCTACAATGCATTTTTTAAAGTGACTTGACTAAATCAAGTAATTTTAGTAATTTATTTTTTGTGACAAGGAAAATATTTAAATAGGCTTTACTTTTCCTTATAATGCATATTATTAATAATCCTTATTTCCACAGCCAACTAGATTACATGTAATTTCTCATTCCTCCATATCTTATACCAGTCAAGTGACATTTTGAATCAGGCTTGTTTGAATGAAGAAGTGCATATTAAGCACAACGTAATGAATATTTTTAAGAACTAAAAGTTTATAGCATCTTATATGAGCTATTTCTAAAGAATTTTAAGAGAAATATGTATCTATATCCTTCCATCTGAAGAGCTATTTTAAATGTATCCTAAAACACAAGACCCAAAGAAATCCACATGATGAGTTTAACTGTCAGAGATAATTTCCTTACAAACTACAGTATAATCCAATATAATCCAATATAAACCTTTCTCATCATAATAAGAACTGGCATGAAACTAGTAATACTACAAGGCTACTAACAATGAAAACATTTATTTGGAATGGTATACTATTGTAACTTAATCCAAAATTTCTGATGTGCAGTACTTCATATAGTTAATACAGACAAAGAAAATACATGTTTTAATGGAACAAGCCCTATTGTACTACATACTGAAGGATTACAAATTCTGTTTCATTGCCACTGTCATCACTGGTACGCACTTGACAGCTTGACGTGATGTTCTCCTACTTCAAATACACTTTTCTTGGCCAGCACGGGATGGAAAGGCAAACTGGTGTTATGCTGCCCTGGGTAGCCAAGATGGACTTTGATAAATTGGAGCAAACAGCTTTGAAGTCTCTCAAGTGCAGATTGCTCTAAAACTCACATCTGCCCAGAATTCTTCATGATATTCTTTACTGCCATACCACACACATCTTCCACGTATATGGGAACAAAGATTATTGAGACAGACTAAAGTGTTTCAGATAGCTCAATTATCCTTTCAGAGAAGAAACTGTGGCGTGCTTTGCCAGAAAAACAATTAAGAGGAATGTCAAGTAAGCCTGCACAGCAAAGTCCTCCCTGCCTTTTCACATCTCCAAAGCTTGAACATTTAAAAGACAACTCTTGAAAAGATTTTCTGTTAATCCCTATAACCATAGCTGCAATGAAGAGCATGGGAAGGGTTTTTCCTTGGGTTTATGAATACTAGCTGTCCTAAATTGTAAGTCTTTGTCCATCCTGTGTGCATTCAGCATCTGTGACAACAGCTGCATGGCTGTGAAACCCAGTCCCTTTTGGGAACAAGGTGCAGTTTGCTACATGTCACCTACAGCTACAGCAACTAGGGACAAAAATGAACTGTGGAGAGTAGCAGTACACATAAAAGATCCTCAGACTGCAGCCCAAAGGATGGGCTACCAGATGGAAGAGATTAAGTTTGAATATATTAATGAAGAGGAACAAGCCTGCAGACATGGGGGAAGGGGGAAAAGTTGTTTTGAAAGAGAGGTGGGTCACAGAATTGGAAGGATCTCAGAGAATCCTTAGTCTTTGTAAACATGGGAAAATACTAGAAAAGACAAAGAATTGATGATCTATAATTTCAACAATTAGTCCTGGTTGCTTTTATGGGACATATTTTGAAAAAGAAAAATTATTCTTTTCACAGTGGGGCATTATGACTGTGTTTTGAGAAATAAGGAAAAAAAAATGTTTGGAAAGCATAAAGAATTCCCCTAATGTAATATGAAGAACAGAAAGGGAATGACATTAAAAAAAATAAAAAGGTAAGTAAAAGAAAACTTGAACTACAAAAAATACAGAAACACTTATGCAATATTTTTAATGGTTAAAGCCAATATATAAACCTATTTGACAGAAGATCCAAGAAGCAGAAGTCTTCTGTAACAACACAGGAGCAAATAAGGTTCGGAAGTGGTGTATCAATAGATACAGTAAAATAAATGTAAATAATATTAAAACCTGGAAATATTAACACAAGGAATAAAGATATAACGAATCTGAGAAACACCTAATGTCATGAAAATTGGAAAAGAGGGTAAAACAGGGGAAGGATTTCCACTTGGACTTTGAAATAAGGATGAAATAGAGCATAGAGAAACTCTAACAGCAAATACTACTACTGATCATCAGAATAGGAGCAGAGGAGTCACCTCTGAAAAGCAAAAAGAGAACTGCTAGCAGTTTCTCTCCTCTGATCATGTTACTAATGGTCTTGCATTAATAATGAAGGACAAAGCTGAGACAACAAAGAATGAAATGAAAGAGAGAAAAAACTATCAGAAGATGACTAATGATTAAAGATCCACCAAATTTATGGAGAAGAATTTCTAAGAACTGTTTTAAAGGGTAACACCCTTTTCAGAAAGGAGAAAGTGATTTATGGCGCTTTTATTTTCTTCTTAAGGCACTGGAAAAAGGAGTATTTTATACACATTGTTAATGAACATTTCCAACTCCTGAAACTTCTGTGTCTTAATTTCAGTGAGAAAACTGAGGACACATCAAAAGCTGAAAACAAAAATCTCTCAATTTGAATTATTCTTCAAATAGATGAGATGTTAGAAAGGAGAGTAATGTCAGTAGACGTGAAAGGGAGGCTGAGACAATAGAGATTTTAGCTATGGTACTACTTAAACCACAAACTTCTAAGTCACTAAAATCGCAGGATTATGGATTCTAGTGTATTGCATAGAGTCTGAAGGAAAACTCATAATGAATACACAAACAAATGAGGATTAACAGTTTACTGATTGACTAGACTTTTTATAAAGCTTAGCGCTTCGGAATGGGCTGTTCACTTTGGAGTGGCTGCAATATTATTAAATAGTAGTAAATTTTTACCAAGAAGCAGCAGTTGTAGGGAAATAAGACTAATCATGCATAAAGTTGTAAATGGGGAAAAAATAGAGAGAAAAAAGCCACATACCTCTTAAAAATAACAACGGAAGTAGCAATAACTCAAATCTCTACAAAATAAAACTAAAGATAAGTAGAATTTTTAAAATTATTGAATTGGTTTAACATAAAATATAAATTTAAAATAATGAGAGAGAAATTTGGCAAATCTATCCAAGTGGATAGATTTGATAATGGGCAATAGTAGGACACTAAAGTTAAATGGAATAATACAGTTTCCTGAAGTTATATCCTTGGTTCCCTTTAGTGACTCCAATGGCATTGAATGAAGAACTGAAGGAACTTACAAAGCAGATACATAAATTGTCAGTGTTTGCCTGACCAGATCACAAAGGACTTTTTAGTAACAAAATATGAGTAACAACAATGCAATTGCAACAGATTCTAGAGATAATAAATTGTAAACTTAGAAACACTAAAATGAAATAAAATTTAGGGTTAGAATTAGGACATAAAAGATTATATTTGAAAAAAAATAGGAAAATAAAGTGGTTGAAACAATACTCTGGTTTAACTCAGATTTCTGGTTTAACTCAGATTTCTGGTTTGGAGCCTTAATTCTGTTTCAGAATGTGGCTTACTGCCACTCCAACAAAGAGGAAGCAAAACATCCAAAGCCCAAAAAGCCATTTTATAGTTTTAGATAAAGGAAAATTTAGGTAAAATTCCCTTTTTCCCTTTTGGAAAATACCTTGAAAGAATGGTTTAGGGCACTTTTATTTTTAATGCCTATTTTGTTATGTCATGCTATGTCAGCACAATGGGCACTTATAAGATTTTACAAGTACTGCCATGATGCCTCAGTACAACAAACTCCAAGACGGAATGAATTGGGGGTCACCTCTGTATTTCTTAACTGGCTGCAAAAAAGAGACAGACAGAATGGCTTAGACTAGGAGCATTTCCATAGGGGGCTAAAATTAAGTAAAATGCATTCCATGATAAGTGTGCATGATAATTTTCTCATTCAAATGAAGAAATATCTCAAAATCTAATTGATACAAAACTTGGTCTAGCAAATGATCATTGAATTTCGAGCAAAAAAGAAATTGTTTTATGTTTTGACTAGTATGTTATAACATCACATCTGAAAACGGCACCATGACATTAACATACACTCTTGCTTTTAGGAAATACAGTATGAAAATAAAAACATTTGAAAACTTTTATTAAATTATGAAAATGAAAAAGAAAAAAATCATGTATTTTCATAGGAATTTATGCTATCATAACTTTTCCCCCAGAGGATTTGAACAAAATAATGTTTTCTAATTTAAATGGGTTTAAAAATGCAATTTTCATTTAATTCTTCTACATTCTTTTCAAGCATATTACCTACTGTAAGAAAAATTATTTTCCTTGTTAAGCACATCATCTGTCAAACTAAAAGAAAAATAAAAGTGGGTTCCCTCTGTCTACAAAAACAGGAGACCTCATGAAATAATACAACTTTGTCAAAATTGTCTGGAAAGTATTGTGTAGTTTTACAGCTATAATCCATAGGAAATCAGATAAACATCTCAGAAAATAACTTCTATTTCTTAGTTTAATGAAGTAAAATGCTGATTTAATAAATTAAATCAAAAGAAAAAGTTTTAGGAGAACTATTATTTTGCTGTAAAGATGCTGGTTTTCAATGTTAACTTCAATAGATACAGTTCTTAGGATATTTAAGATATTTCTTAAGATATCAAAGATATTTACAGAATTAAGTTTGGGGTTTTTTTCAATTTAGTTTATCCTCTGATCTTCAAACATTGAATATTCTTCCAGTAGCAATTCTGTAGAATGGATTAATCTGATAATGCAGTTACCTACTTCTGTTCTGCTTTTCAGAGAAAACCATCAAAGCGCATTTGAGTAGGAAGCATGGTGACTCAATTCATCCTAGGGAAGGTCAACAGTGGTTGCACAAAAACCAGATAAACTGGAGTTACGACCACTGGAAAGTAAGAGAACTCTTCTTTGTAGTTATGTTTTGCCTCTTACTGTCTGACTCCTTTTTTGCACAGAAATTAATTTAAAAAAACCCCAAATCTCAGCTCCCTCCCAAAACAGCCCTTCCCTGTCTGGGGTCTTTTAGCATTATTTGCGTGGTTCAGCTGTAGCACTGAAAAGGGAAGACTGAGGGAACAATTTACTCAAATCTCACAGAGACACCTTCCTCCTTTGCCTTCTGGATGAGCACTAACTATGCTACTTATGTAGATTATAGGATATTTTGTTCTAGATGTAATGAATACAGCTAGGCTGTTTTGGTTGTTTTTTCTACCTTTTCTGGAGAGAAATTGAGAAAAATCCTAAAACGAAATGATTTTTTTCCCATTGAATTCTGAATGACAGTAACACCACTTCCCTAAGAAACTCCAGTAAACAAAGCTGGAGGTTGTTTTTAATGTCACTCCCATACAGCCTACATCAGCACAATGCAGAAGTCCTGAGATTTTGCAAATGTTCTAATGAATCAGTGACTTTTAACATGAAAAATAGGTTACTCTGTGTTTCAAGATTTTATGTATCATATTTAACACATGTCTAAGGACAGTAGGGTCCTAGCTTATCCAAAAAATTCTGAGTCTTTATGACTTGTCTGCAATTCTAGAAGAGTTAAATAGTACCTAAAATTTTGTTAAGATTAGTGTGCTCGGACAAATGAAAAACAGTCCCCAGATTTCCCATTGGGCATCCCAAGTAAAAGAGCTTGCTGAAGCTCTGGAAAACTTGAGTGCCTCATTGGCTTACTTAAAGGTCAAACGCTAAAGGCTCAGACTTGTAAGTAGGGATAACATATGTGACTGCTGATGAGGATGCTGTCCCAGCTGTCTGCTCCATTCCAGATGCACAGATTAAGGTCTCCGGATCTCTTGTGAAGGAACAACTGAAGAACCTACTGAGCACACAAATTACAGCCCAGTTTCTAGACAAACCAGCAACAACTTGTCAACAAATCTAGAGCTGCACTTTTAACAGAAACAGCGTGGTTGAGATAGACAGATAGGACTTGTAATCTCATCAGTTACTCCTGTTTGTAAGTCACAGCATGGAATATGGAATCCAGGAACAGAAATTTAGTCTCTCTAAGTCCTTAATAAGAAAAAAGAAAAAACGTTCTGTCTAAATGTTTTAAAAGTGTTATTCTAAAACTAAGATACACAGCTTTATTTTTTTATATATATACTATTTCTAAAAACCCATCATGAATTACTGTTTCAGATCTTTTTAAATTATTCAAGCTGCAACTGTTTAAACTTGGCATTGAGATGAAATAATTAGCTTCCTTGAGGCCTAACGATAAACAGCAACAGTAATCAAAATCTAATAAATAAATAATACAGTTTTACCCAGGCAATTGTTTTAATTTCCATCATGCAGAGCTGTTTATTAAAATGCAAGTCTAATAATACACTATTTTAAAAGAATAAGTATTTTTGCAAAATGCCAATTCAAGCTTGGTATTTGGAAGTACTTGAATTCCAAATTTCTAGAAGCCTGAAGTTTTACCTACTCTGCAAGTTTTTTGGTACAGATTTATTTTTCCCCTATCATCCAGAAGTACAGCATAAGTTAAGAAAAAGCACATATCTATCTTTAACTTAATGTTGTTCTTAAGAACTGAAACAAAGACACGACAGCCCAATCAGTGGATATGCCTTGTAGGATATATAAACAAATATTCCTATCCCCAAATATAGCTTGTATTGATGAAATAAACAGTTGCCAAGGGATCTGGCTATGAATGCTATAGAATTTTTAATAGAGACCATGTTTATAATACTATCAAATAAATACTGAAGTAATCTTCACTTTGATCTTTTTTGTTCCTGGGAATTTTTGCGAGAACTAAAAAGCCAGCTTGGCAAGTAAATCAAAACTTTTCTATTTATACTTTATTTTTGATAGTCAAGAGGTTCTTCAGAAGTATAGAAACAGTATTCTATAAAACATCCCAAAATACATCAGCATGACCTAATGATGTATTTTGGGCTCTGAAAATATTATACGAGAAGAAGCAGACATGACATTGGGAAAAAAAAAAAGAAAAAAAAGATGACAACAAGTTATAACTTCTTTGTTTTCAGTTTTGAAATAAATTGCTATTTTTGAGGGTTCTGAAAAACAAGTAGGATACACTCTAAAGAATTTTTCCATACAAAGTATTTAGCAATCTATTACTCTAGATATATTTTTTAATGTTTTCCTTCCTTTCAACTATTACATCACACAATTTTGTGTGACAATCATGAGATACAGATGCTTTTTCCCTTGTCTGTAGCACAAATCTGTGACACAACCATGTGTATCTTCTGCATTTTTCATACATATTTACAGTTCAGTTGCTGTTGTATAGTAAGTATGACTCCCTATAGGGATATGCTTTACAAATAAATTACAGAATGTGCATTTGGCTGTATTTGGGTGTATGTTTTTAAATGAATACTACAGTTAAAGAAAAATCAGCAGCAGCAGTTCAATAAATTTATACAACCCTTCTCCACTTCTCTCTGTGGAACCACCATAAGGAGTTACAATCCTCAACCTTGCAAATTAAGCAGATTTTATACTTTACATGTTCATTGCAGGTTGCTGTTTTGGAGGGTTTTTTTGAGACTTCATTATCACAGATTGTATGGAAGATGGAAAATGAAAAAGGAGTTCAAACCCATCTGTTATTACAGCAGAAAGGAAAGCTTACTGATTCAGTACTGAATTAGATAATCGGTGCGGGGAGGAACCAGATACCTGGGAACAGAAGGATGTTCTTCTCTCCCTTCAGAGCATGGGCAGCCAAATTTTCTGATCCAAGAAAGCAAAAACTGAAAACTTCCCAGAATTGTGAAATGCAAACTATAAGTTGAGAAACGGCAAAATTCTAAGATTAGTTCAAAAGTGGGACAAAGGGGAACAAAATGGAGCTGGACGCAGTCTGTACCTGGGTTTGAATGTAATTTGGTGATGGAATTTTTTGATTTACTTTCTCTGATCTGTAAATCTGGATAATCATGAATATTTTGTGCCAAAACTCCCATGACATATGCCCTTGGAAAGAGTGGATCTTGAAGAGCTGAAAAGTCACATATGACTTAAGAACCACGGCACAGGACTTTTCACCCTCAGAGATTCTCCAAATTCTAATGACCAACTTAGGCAAAAATACAGCTTACTCTCTTTGTTCTTCAACATTTTCATTCTTTTTTAACCTCTTGATTCATTTAACTGCTCCAGATCTCCTCTGTGTAGCTCAATAGACATTATGTCTGAAGACGCTGAGAAGCTGACAATCACCTTATCTTTGAAAACTGCTTGTTCTACAGGGACCAAACTGCCTGTGACCTCATAGAATTTGTTTTCCTTTCTTGCAATCTGGGAGACACAGTTCAATTACTGGGAAGTTAATACTAGCAATTAACAGTTGTAATTTACTGGAAGATTAAGGCTGTCAAATTATGCCAAACGATACTTGAGTTGAGTTTCTTTTATCTAACTTAAGTTGTCAACATTATTGACATTCAACTAATCAACCCAGGCCCATTCCTCAGGCAATGGAGAGAACCAATTTCACCTTGGGAAAAGTTGGGTGATGGGATGAGAATCCTCATGTTCTTGTATCAAGCAACCGAGATCCCAACACTACAGAACGTGAAAACCTAGGTTTTTCAAGAAAAAATCTACCATCTAAGACTCATGTAAATTGTCAAGGGAAAGGTTGTGTCAGAGAACTCAGATGACTGTGAAATCCAAGAGCCAGGATTCAGAAAATGTAGAATTATAGGCTATCTGGGTCCTGTAAAATGAGAGAAATGGAGAATGTGGTCGGCTGACTTGTCCCAGTCTTGTATAAATTCAAGTAAAAGTAATATGGAGATATCTTTTCATGATCTGATTAACATGATAAAGGGAATTGTGAAAGAAAAAATAGGCCAAAGCTACAGAAATCATCTCACCTGCATAAATTAATAAAAAATATTCCAAATTCCACTTTTGAAGAATAGGCTTATAATTTTGCTAGAAAATGGAAATGGAGAATCAGAGGGTCAGCATTCAAAACCCCCAGATTCAGATTGCAAATGCCTTATTTGAATTGATACCAAATAATGAACATAAATAACAGAAATTCAGGAAACAAAAGTTAGAAATTCAAGCAATAAAAAAAAGGCTGAAACTCTAAAAAATCAGACTATATTATTAAAGCAACTGAGAAAGTCTAACAGTTAAACTTTCAAAAACCAGAGTACTCTTATGTATAATTAAAAAAAAAAATAACAAGACTATTATTTTGGAGGGACTGAATCTCTGGAGTAGTAAATAAATATTATTATGGAAGAAATGCAATTTTTTAGACCCAATTATAAAAGGAAGTATGAGTCTGTTAAGTATATGTTTATAAAAAATCCCATTAAAGTCAACAACATATTTAAAATTAGATTTGTTTCGGGACCTATTCTAGGGGCTAAATTACACCAAAATCTGAAAAAATCTTTAATGCTGATAGTAGAATATCAATGCACTTTTCTCTACCATAGATTGGAAAGTAATTGGCAAAAATATACAGAAATTGTTGTTTATTACATTAAAATGGGAGTTTAATTGATGTTATTTTATTAACATTTTTTCTCTTCTCTTTTTTAAGAAGCAAACTACCAAACACAAAAGATAAACAGTGAAAAGCGTCCATGATTCCTAGTAAGAAATTGATTGAATTGACACTAGTGTGAAGAGCTGCTAAATCACTCTGAAAGATTATTTATCTTTTTTACGGGAAATAAATGTAGAGTTTATTCTCATGTCCTGTCTTAAAGGACTTTTAATTAAATTCATAAGTCTTGTACAGTTTGAGAATAGCTTTTGCCTATTATATCAGACTTTATTTAAGAAACCAAAGCAACCTATGACCAGGTTGGTTAATATACATGACAGGCCCATACTCTGTATTGCTCAATAGCTATGCTATTTCTTTTCTAATGTATAAATGAACCAGCAAAAGGTTTTGTCCTACCAGCTGAAGACAAAATAGTTCAGTTCTTTTCTCTATACTGTTCTGTTGATGGATACTTAGAGAACATGACCTTCCATGAATCTTTCTTTTTGCAAACTATCTAATTTAAGTTGCTTTAGTCATACTCATCATTGACTTGCCTTTCTGTGGATATTCTGCAGTTAGTGATGTGGGTCCAAACTGCACACAAAAACTAAGGTACAAAATATATCAGATCTACTATTTTTTCTAACAGCAGTATCCTCCCATGGAGCAATAAAGTTGAATTATGGACCAACACCTCTTTTCTATTTTAACATTTAATCTGTCTAAAGTTTCTTGTGTGGTTGGGGGAGGGGGGGGGAGGGGGGGAGGGGGGAATGCACACACAAAAATGTGCTCCTGTTCACAGCAAATAAGGATTGTGCTTCAGTGTATTTTATCCCAAGAAAAATATACAGAATACTTCCTTTATTTAGCTTCAGGGAGACCTTTGGAAAATGACACTCTACCATGACATCTATGTAAAATGCTATGAAAATACTCCAGCTTTACCCTCCACCACACTTACAACTAACTGTGTTATGAATGAACTCCTGGGAGGAACCCAAACAAGCTGTATAGCTCAACAGATTAATAATGAAAAGAACCACCATTGACAACAACTCCAGTGTGTCTCTGACTGTAGGGATTTAGCAAGCAGCAAGCAGGCAGTATGATTGGGAATTTATACCCTATCAGTAATCATACCACTTGTCAAAATTCATTGACTTGATAGAGTCTTGGTGCTTTCTGACTGGCCTTTAACCAGCACTGGTCCTTGCACCACAAAACCCTCTTTGCTGGTAACATAAATATCTGCACAGGTCTCAGCATGGTAGAAAAGAAGCACATTAAAAATCTGACATTCAAGGAAACATGAAGTCCAGTACTGACTCTCAGTAATACACCCCTCTAATAGCTCTTTAATTTATAATCCTTAGTGTTTTCACTACAAATGTTTATAAATGTTTATTAAAACTCTTTTGTGAATATCTCCTGCCTGCAACAGGCCTTTGAAATTAGGCAGGAAGAAAGCAATCAGGTCAGGTCATTGGTCTTTCTGATATCAAATATTTTCGTGGTGAGAGATCAAAAATTTTGAAAAAAACAAAAATCTGTGCTCTACCTTTGCTCCACATGAGACCATCGACAGCATACCAAAATTAAAAAAAAAAAAAGTGTAATACAATCTTAATACTTCTAGAGTACTGGCAGGCATTATACGGAAATTTGCAGAAAGACAAAGAGGAATCTCTCCTTGCTATGAGAAGTCTTACTTGCTAGATTAATTTGTTGCTCGAGGTGTACATCTAAAGGGACAATCATGTCCACTATCCCTTATTTTCAAGTAATATTTGCAAACAAAGTACTTTTTAGTTTGCACATTGTGTATCAGAAAAATAAAGGAACCACCATTCATCACTGTTAACACCATGTACACACTAAATCCCAACATTCAAAGGCATGAGAATGCCAGTCACTATATAACATTATGCCTGCAATGGTCTGGCAATACTCTCAGACAACAAATCAAAATGGTTTTTTACCGGCTTTGCTAACAAAGTGTCTCTCTCTAAAACATACACACAAATAATATTTGTGCTTAGACCATCACAGCTGACTATTTGAGAGGAAACACAATCATACAAGAAAAGCTATGGTGGATAGAGCATGCTTCCCCCATGAATCACCAAAGTTTTGCGGAATGGAACACTGTCAGCCTTTTCTGACAATGCTAGCTCATTTTAAACTAGTCAAACATTAATTGGAATGGGCAATGAAAGGGCTATGTCCATAGACATACAATCTGGCTCAGACACAGGCTCATCTCTTACAACATTATTCCAATTCTTTATGTTTTTCCCCTTTTGAAAATATTGAATGAGTAAGGAAGGTTTAGTCATTCCCGGTTGACTTCCTTTTGGCAATAAAGCCACAACCTGGCTGGCACATTACAGTTGCAGGAAGGAGGGTGGGTGGGAATGAGACAAAAACAAGTTCATATGTGTATCATTCTCTTCTCTCTGACTATTACACAAAGTAAAATTGCTCCAGCTGGAAGGATTTACAGAGACCCACTCCAGAACAAGCTACAGCCTGCTAGGGGAGCCTCCAGGAAGGAGAAAAGGCCATTTTGGAGCCTCAAAACTGAAGAGCAGAGACCTAACTGAGAAGGATATGATAGTGATGTTTAATATTATAAATGCACCAAGATGGTGAGTTGATGACAAGGACTCACCATTTCTCATAAGAAGACACCTAGACAGAACACAGAGTTATCAAGCAACAAGTTCAAAACAAATGGTAGTGCACTTTGTGTGAATTTCTCACACGACATACCCGAGGGTATGGGGTACAGGGTACTCAATGCTATGTGATATTTTGGTCAGCCAAAGTTTAAATGAGTTCTTAAAAGGATAAGACATTTCCTTTCACAGATGGGAAAAAAACCACCAGAAGTTATTAAACTCAAGGATATCACCTCTGGCTCAGGAAGTCCCTGAGTTACAATTTGCTGAAAGCTGGCAGGATATGCCGGGGGAGGATCATGGTAAAGTCACCTGGGGAAATACGAAACTCCTCCCCAGGTCTCCACTGCTGGCAGCTGACAAGTATTGGAGTAGCAGAATTGTAATCCTATTCTTGGAGTTTGCTTTCATATGGTTTTTCACTGTTTTTTGGGGGCTGATTGCCCACTGCCATTAAATAGACCCACGTCAACCAGTTTAGAGTCAATTGACCCAAGGCCAGGTTAGCAGCAGTACTAAGTAACTTGTGCCATTGCTCAGCTAACAAGCATAGGCCAGAACATTTTCAGCAGGAGGATTTAGGCTCTGTAATTATTCTTTAGTAGAAGGTTTCAACAAGGGATAAGACATACTTACACATACTACAAAATTCATAGGTCTTGAAATATAAACTAGCTTCTAATATCAAACTCCCTAAGCTTATGAGCTTTTAATTTTTTCCAAGGTTATCTAGTTCTTACATTCACAGCCAAGTATTAATAATACAAGTATTATTCTGTAGCATTTGAATAAGTTGACTATTCTTTAATCTTCACATTTTTTTCCTTTTGACTAAGTGCAGTGAGTACAACTGTATGCGGTTAAGTAGGGGAAATTGATAAACACAAGAAAGAAATTCACCAGGTTTCATCAATATTATGGTATTTTGCTAGTACAAAAGAGAAATCAACCTAGCTGCACTCTGATATAATACGGAATACAAAATTTCTTTTACATATTTTTTGATTAAAAAAATACCTCTTCTTTGTTGCCATTATTTAAATGAAGATATGAATAAAATTACAAAGCAGCTGTGTCAGACAACACGCTTTCTATGATACATATAATGTAAGAACATTTTGGAAGAACTGTCTTTAACAACGAAACTCCATGGGATTAAACTGCAATGAAAATGTTAAAAGTAAAATATCTTCAGAATCTGAAAAGTGACTTCTTTAGTATGTAACTGAAAATTGTGAAACAAAAAGAAATGTGAAATTAAACAAAAGGAAAAAATTAGTATGCTTAAGGCAGCAGTTGATCCATTTAAAAACCACCACTTTATCTGTTCTCTTTTCCTTTGCAAAATCCAATAAACTGCCATTATATTCCTTTTAAATGGTTCCATTACAAGGATTCTATAACAACAGACTAATCTCTTGATAATTATAATAAATGCCTGTAATCAAAGCAGGAACCACTTAAAATAAGGAGAAAGGCTGTTTTCCATCAAACTCATTGTAGTTCTGTGACCTTTGGAGCATTAAGCTACATCATACGCTGCCACCTCTAACTGCAACACAGCTTTCCTACCAATCTTGCTCAAATAAAAATAAGGAGGACGCAAGATCAATGGAAATGTGGATTGACACATGGTAAGAGTTCTTACTTTCCAGCTCTGAGCCTTGTAGAACATAAAAACCTCAATTCGCAAGATTCCAAAGGCTCAAAGCTGGCAGGATTCAGCCAGCAGCTCTTTCACGGGCTTCCCTTCAGGAGGGAAAGGGGGAAGGACCGGACTGGTATTTTAAAAGATCATGCTATGGCAATGTGAGCTGTATATCACTACTAATGCTTAAGAAAGTATTACTTTTCAGAAAGAAAGGACATTTTATCACAAAACTTGATATTGTATTCACATGAACAAACAATATTTTCCAGAGATCATTTAAGAAACTGAAGGCTGATAAAATTACGGGAAATGACTATATATGATCAGAATGGCTTTCATCTGCATTTTGTTAGACCCAGCATTGATTTCACTTTTCAGCTGTGAACAGCAAGAGGCCAGCTGTGGCCAAGGGAGAGAGCAAGCAATGAACCAGGGTCACAGTAGAGGCTGAATTGTCAGAAAATTTAACACTTTTAATGACTAAATCTCAGCAAAAAATCTTCGAGTTACAACCACTTGAAAATTATATCCAGCGGGTCCCACAAACTGTCAGAGAATAGAAGATTTAATTTATGACAAAGTAAAACCTTTGAACTCTAGTTATGTGAATAAACAGCATTATAAGGGCAAAACAAACAAAGCAAGGAAAATATAAAATGCACTGCCTTCAAGGCAGAAACAACTACATTTTACTTCCTATTCCCAGATGTGTTAAGGGGAAATTTATGACAGCATACTGAAAAGCAAGATTCCCATTGTGAAACCCTTCACATTTATTTAACTAAGCACAATCATTGAAAATGACCTTTATCCAAACCCTTAACAGCTGTCTTAAAATGATCTAAAACTATTGCCAGATTTTCTTTAACTAACATTACTTAACAAAAAGTCATTACCCCAGGGCCATATTACACTACTGGCAAGTAAACACAAATCCATTTTAAACAACATGGTATGAAGTTTTAATGAAATATTGATAACAAATTGAAAACTCCCCGTTAAAATGGTGCCAGCAATACAAATCACCTTAGTTTTCTGTTCTAGCAATAAATACTATTTTCCTATTTCTGATAGCATATTTATCACCTATTAGAGATACACATAAAGAGAAATATTGCTACTGCTTAAAAAAAAATCTTACATTTAAAACTATTATTAAACGAGGTATCAAAATTATTTTTAAATGAAACTTTTCTCGCAGCATATAGTGAAAAAATATCATCATCTGTTCTTCAAAGACAGCACATCCAGAGTGTACATTACTCTATAAAATTAAAGGGCTACTGACAATAAATTCACACGGCAGTTTTCATTGCAGTGCACTAATAATTTAACAGTGCATTATTAACATTTGGTTCCAAGACTTAAAAACACTGTGTCAAAACTTGCCTTTTACTTGCCTTTTTTTTTTTTTTTTTTTTTTTTTTTTTTTTTTTTTAAATACATGAATACTAGGCACTCTAAGAGGAGCTGGCCTCTTACAGGTCCAGGTCAACTGACAGGGATTAGGTAAAAAAAAAATTAATCATACTTGAAGATTCAGAGCAGAACAGCTTAGTTTTTAAAATAATAGTATAGAGCCACATTTAATGTGGGTGCATACAGTGGGAAGGGAAGGAGAGGACTGTATTAAGGGGCTGGTTAGCTCAGTAAATCATGGCTTTAAGATAAAGATGATTACGGTGGTTCCTTGGTGTGAGAGGAGAAGGGTACAGGAGGTTCATTTCACCACCAAGTAATTATGCTGACCCAGAGTGTTACCATTTATCATGGCTGAAAGATGACACTCACTGTTAGCCAAGGGAAACTGCTAGTCAAATGCTTCCATCTAGATCAATACACACCACATTTTTCTACAACCAAAAGTAATTATACAACAGCAAACTTCACAATCAATACCCACTAGAGCTAACTTATATCCTGCTGTACAGACATGAAGGTAAGTCGCTGTTAGCTCCCACTGAAAACTACTGCATGTGACCCAAATTAAAGAGTTTCCCCCAGCATCACAAAAGATTTTGCTGTTTTCTGAGAAAATTTGTATCCTGGTTTCTCTGTCATTAAAAACAAAGAATATCCATGTAGGTTTTAAGGACTTGCAGCTGAAATTGATGCTCATGTTATCATTTCATAAAGTCTCACTTAACACAAAATAAAAAAGAAAATCAGTCAATTAAAGAAAAATCAATCTTCCTAACCATTGAAAGCTGAAGTAGTTTCTGAGGCATTAGTTTCTAAAAGCTGCAGTTAAAGACCTGACCTTTGTGAACTCAAGAGATCAGAAAAGGGAGAATCATATATACCTGAAGTATTAAATCAATGTCATTTTCAGTATTACACACATAAACACATATTCATATTTGTTTACACAGAGATGCACACATAGCATTACCATCAAGCCAGCTAGTACACAAAATTTAGCTTTAAGAGTTTTTATTTTGTTTCAAAATATATCTAAATGGCAGTTTTGACAACTGCCTTCAAAAAGGCAGAGCTTAGTTTTATAAACCAATCTAACCCATCAAGAGAGGTTAGAGGGAAGAAAAAAATCACTACTTCAGTAAAAAAAAAATTGACATCCAATTTTCAAGCTGATTTATCAGTGGAAAGCTAAAATTGATAGTTTGCCATTACTGGCTAGCAGGCTGTCTAAGAAAGCTGTTACAAAGCCTTTCATTTTGATTTAGCCACATGGATCAATACAAACCTATACTGTTTCAATTTTACAAATATTGATTTTCTGATATAACCTCTGCAGGAGAACATTCATCACCTGCCATACTAAAAAATATTGAAATTTATTTTGTAAACTTTGATTCTCAGCAAAATATAGCATTCTACTGAGTGAAGTGGAATCTATTTTTCCAGATAACAGCTAATCACTACTGAAATGTGTTTTGAGTAATATTCTTTTGCCTTTCCATTTCAGAGTCTGACTAACACTGTTAATCCTTTAACTGGATTCATACCAAAGATCATAAAATTTCCCTTTGTTTTCTCATCAAGGGTCTTGGGATTCCTAGCAGTTCTAATGGCCAGAACAAAATAGAATTTCAAGTTTAAATATTTGCTATTTTGCTTTCCAAATCTAGAAACACTTAATGCTTCAGGAGGATGACTTTTCTTAAGATACCAAAGAAAAAACAAATTCTCTAAGTAGAAACAGCTATTTAACGAAACAAAGATCTTTCTTCTGTATTTACACAACAATACTATTTTCACAGGCTGTTCTAATCTGCATAATGTGCTAAGAGCTGTGTTATTCCTCAGCATTCAAAACATACTATTTTTATGTGTTATTTGCTCATGTATAGATTTTTATTGCAGGTCATTCAAACTGATATATTCAACTGATATAAATATTGAATTCATTTTGAAAAATATTATTTAACATTGTAGAGACAATTTTAATTATATAGCTTTTCTTGTTCCAAATTATTTCATCAATCACAAGTAACTATTCAATAAAGAAAAAAAATTTCAAAGTTTGAACCAATTACTTACTTTCTTTATCCCCTTTTTTCCTAATCCTGAGAAGCCCTCTTATAAGCTGTTTAAGACATTTCTGAGTGCCACATTGCTGGCACTGGTAAATACAGATACACTAACCAGCCAGGGCAGCAATACTGAGAAGACACTGAACAGATTTTACGAGGAAATACCCCATGAATAAAAGTGTAAGATAGTTTTCTCAGCAGTATATGAGAAATAAACAAGAAAAACCATAATCCTATTTGGAAGGATACAGTCCAGGGACAAGATTTGGGCAAGAACTAATTGAGGGTTTAAATTAGCAAGGGTACAGTCAGAACTTGTGCTAGTAACACAGTGAAATTTAGATTCCTGCTTACTAAACAACTGTGAAAAATTCCTAAATGATTAAGATAGAAACTAAGTGAAGTTCCTGAAAAGCAATAGTTTCATCATGTAAAGAATATAATAAACTCAACTTTCTTTGTAAATTTAATGTCATGAAAACGGTAGAATTTCTTTGTAGACTTAAGACTCAATATGTATAGTGTGAACATTGATGTAATACAAGATATTATTATCTTTAGCATTTCAATACTAAACTCATCTTCTCACATGTACCTGAAATCAAATAATACCAGACATCAAAATACCTGAATAAAAAAAAAAAATTATTATGACAAAAACTCTGTAAGACACAGAGGTGGGAGAGAAAGCCACAGAAAGTAATCAGAATCATGTAACTGAATATAGAAGAAGCTTGCTAGTCAAATCAGATGTGTCCTTTCATCCTATTCCAAAAATGCCAGAAACAGATCTTAAGAGCAATGGTAATGGCTCATGCAGCTAAAATGGGTTCTTATGAGCCATCACACAAATCTTGTTATGCTGATGCTGGTTCAGATGATGATAACCTAACCATCAAAACAGTGAACACAGTGAATCTGAGCCACAGAAAAACCTAAAGAACTACACGACTAAAGCATGTTTAAAGCAAAACAGTACTAAATACTTAAGACCATTCTCTTAATAGAAAGGATGTTTATTAAGCTCTACTTTTAGTGCTTTTTCTTCCACCAACAGATTTCAAATCACTGTGTTAGCAGTGCACCATGATTCACATGTTACTGATGGGGAAAACAAAGCGGATAGATAAAGACTGATATGATTTATTCGCTGTTGAGATGTCACCTCACTGTCACCACCAAGAATATATCTTCATTATTTAGGGCATAAAGTGACTGCTGTCATAGCTGAAGAAAGATCTTTGCTCTCCCATATGAACTGTTCTGTGAATTCTGGAGGGGAGAATAGGTGGAATGGTTGGTATGTCTTGGTTGCAAGTACCATGCTCCGGTTTGTTTTTGACACTCAGTAAATCCACTATTCCCACGAATGTGTATATTTTCAACAAATACTTAAAATGTCACAAGAAATATGAATAACTATAATTCCAATCTACAGATGTTATTCAGTGATTTTTAAATTCAGCATTTTCAAAATAGAATTATGTTTATGACAACAAAAATGTATCTTCATTCAAAATAGTATTTAATAATTTCTCTCCTAAGAGGGAAGGACAGTTTTAAAAATTTCGTTTTTAGAGAAAAAGTAAAGATTTCTTGGTCTCTGGGTTTGGGGTTTCTTTGGTTTCTTTGGTTTGCTTTTTTTTTTGTTTGTTTGATTTTTTTTTTTTTTTTTTTTTTTTAATTTGAGGGGGTTTATTTTGAGGTTTGTTTTTTTTTTAATGGATAAACAAATTAAAACCACAGAGGTAAAATATTTTCTTGACACTTGAGCTGCCATCATCTAATAATAGCAATAAATAAGTAAAAAAATACAGCATTTATAGTGAATGTGGTTAAAGTACCTTTCTTTTATTAAGGCTTTTCTGTATCTAACAGTATTCAGTACGATAAGAAAATGACCTTCTAAAAAGTAATGATGGTGATTATCCATATAATGGCTGTAGCATGCAAATATACAGCAGCCATGTAAAGGAACAAAAATCAGGCAGCAACTTTGCAATGCTTAAGGGCTTCATGTTTTACAGCACCAGAATTAATGGAAAAGTTAATGTAGCATTGAATAACAGTGAGCTGCTCAGCTGCTGCTACTGCTGCAGAACATTTAGATCATGGAAATAACAGATCATTTTTTTCACTCTTATTGCTTTCCTGACCCACAGATAAGCAACTCTCACCCACCCTCAAGATCAGATGCAAAATATTCCTGCATTATCCAGGAATGCTTAAGAAATATGCCCAAGCATAAAATTTTGAAGACTGAAAATGCAGACAAATAAGTACACCACAAAACTAAAAATAATTAAGCAGCAGTGCAGAAGAAAATCTCAAAGAATATACTCTGTAACTGAATTCATACTATGGGACAAATGCATGCACAGTCAGTTAATGCAGTACACAATGAAACAGATTTTTGCAGTATTTCTACCTCTCAAGTCTTGATTTCAATACATGAAACAACAAGATAAAATGGACATTTTACATCCCCATTTTTTTCCCATATATTAGAGAGCACAAACTATTCATGCACTCAGTAAAGCATAATTTGAAAACTTTTCAGTGACTCAAACCTACAGGAAATTTTTTGAAGGCAAGAAACACCTAGGTATCTAAATAGAGACACTTAATGAGCTCAAAATTGAGTTGCACAGACAATTATAATAAGGCAAAAAACTGAGGAAGAGTCCACAGACCTCACGACAATAAATATCATAAACCATGTTCCCCTTTCATTATTACTGAATGGTTTAAAAAGAAAAAGAAAGTAAGTTGTTATGTAAACACAGAGAAAACCTTGGAATATACCATTGATTTTTCCCTCCTTCAGACAAAGACCCCAAAGGCTCTTCTTATCCTGATTCAAATGTAAAATGTGAAAATATAGAAGAATCTAGATTTTCTATTAAGGCAACTAGTCCTTCCTGGAATTCCCAAAAATTCTTCCAGCTCATAAAGGAATTAAAAATTTAATGTGTCTCCATTGATGCTGGATTAGTAAAATTTTTTTGGATTTTGTTGCAGATTGCCTTTTTCTGCCATCAGATGGAGAACAAAGTGATTAGTGGTGAACACCGCTACGGAAAGTGAGAAGATTCATCCCTTTCTTTTCTGTTCTCAAAATAGTGAAAAATGTCATACTATATTGAAATTTAGCTCAAAAGGTAATACAAATGCTTGGCTAATACTTTAGTGTTTCACTATTGATTGCAGACACGATAATAAAAGTTGGGGAGGAAGGACCTTTGCTTACAGAGCTTTCCTATTTTCTGTCAGATCAAAACCCAGAGGACCTACAAAGTGACTCTTCAGTCACACCTAAAGCTATTTCTCAGTCAGACAGTACTTGTTAGGTAGTATGAAAACCTTTCTTTCCCTACCTTACTTCATCTGTTGTGCAAGTGCCTGCAATTTCTGGAGCGGATATAATCATGGGTTTTATGTACACCAATTATATCATTCCCTGACCTATCTTTATGCTTCTCTAATGCTGGTGATGATATTAACCATGAATTTCTAACAGGGTTGAAAGAGTACCAGCAGCAGGTATGTATCCTGCCTTTACAATTGTTAATGAATGGATGAACATAGGGATAAGCCAATAAAAATTTCCGACTATTGGAGCCAATGGAGAACCTAAGATGTCACTGGCCCAGGAAACTCAAATATTTACTAAGAGATACCTCAAAACTTGCCTGTGATTTAACATCTTTTAATGGTTTTTGAAACCA
Organism: Fringilla coelebs; assembly: GCF_963513975.1. Lineage (NCBI taxonomy): Eukaryota > Metazoa > Chordata > Aves > Passeriformes > Fringillidae > Fringilla > Fringilla coelebs. Next base: position 67,722,900 of record NC_140029.1, read on the forward strand.
TGAATGACACAGAGGTCTATAGATGTTTACTTGTTATGGAATGTCCATTGTGGCCTTTTAATTTTTACAGCTGAGATTTTGCCTACAGATTTTATGTCTTTTAGAAAACAGTAGCATTAAAACTTTACTGTGAGGATTCTGAAAAGTTAAATTTACCAAAAAGAAAAGAGTAAAGGTAAATATATTTTCGTAATCCTAATAGAGAACAAGTTTCTAGAAGTACATTTTTTTTAATTTTAGCGTACTCAAATTTATAATTTGCTGATTACTTTTAAAGAAGGGGAATCCTCTAAATAAACATTGTATTGAGAGTGCCACCTTTAGAAATTTGCCAGTGTGACTGAAATAAAAGTGTACTTTCAAAATAGGGCATTCCTAAGAAAAGGTCCCTGTTTAAAATTTAGTGGTGTCCAGCAGAATCTTTTGAAAGACCCTGCTGAGTTGGCAATCACTCACTTTCACAGCTTAGAAAAAGGTTATCAAATGATACAGGGAGTACCATAGATAAAACCCAACACAGACCAGTAGATTTAGATTGTGCAATGAACGTACTAAAAAATTAATGCGCATGGCTTACACTGAATCACCACTCAGAAAGGAGCATGAGTGAATACCCAGTGGAGGCCAGGTACATAAATTTTTTTATGGCGCGTGTTTCAGAAGTAACATGTCTGCTTCTTTCTAGAGAAGATAATATATTCCTCACCAAGCAAGAACAACATAAACAGTATCATATGCCAAAAAACCCAGTCAAAAACTAAGCCTCAGCATACTGATAAGCTAAAGGATGATTTTCTCTAAAGAAAAACATAATTTCTATGTTAAAAAAAATTCCTTTTTTTAGAAGAGCTTTTAATATTTCTCTAACACTACTGAATTTTTCATAAATTCCAATCTATCTTTTATACTAATTTTAATATTTTTGTTTTATTTAATCAGGCTTTAAAACTTTATAACACCTTCTTTGTTAAAAATGTAACAGACCATATGCTTTTCCTTGAGAACATTTCCAGATAAATTGGCTATTCCACACAAATTTCCAATTGGGTTTTTTCAAGATTTTAATTCCAAGACTGTTAGAAATGAAAGGTAGTGCATACTGGGGGAATGATTAAACAGTTTGTCTATCTGGGTGCTCTAAAAGTATACTAACTGAGATTTTTACCAACTCATCATGATGATCTCACATGAAATGACTATATTAATAGGAGCTTTTTTCCCTTATTTAAACTTGTCCGGCTTTTGGCCAAAAAAATGTCTGGTAGCTTTTTATTTTGTCTCATTCTTCTCAGTATTTCTTAATTTAGATTAAATAATAAAGGATAGTAGAGTCTATTTTAGTTTAGGAGATACATATTAAAACTTGCTTCTGGCTGCTCTTCTTTTTCGACAGGTTTCACTCAATTTTCATAATTTTTAGCTCAGCAGTTCAGTATGAAACTCTACGTCTGAAAATACTGTCTGAAGTTCACTAAATAAATTTCCTCTACTATTAAGCTGTCATCAGCTTTGAAAACTTCACATTTTATTCAAGACTGTAAAAGAGGTTAGGGCATTATTCAGTGTAAAAGATTATTATGTGTTTAAAAATAATGCATTGTTACGTAACAGAAATTGGAAACTTTAATGTCTAGATATTAAAGAAATGAAAGTGAACACTCTTTAATACCAAAACAACATTCCACTCTCCGTGAGTCAAATATATCATACTTTACTTTCCTCCATGTTTTCTCATAGCACAAGATATATTATGCATAGAAATTATTGCACTCTTATGGCAAAGTATCCCAAAGGCTTCAGTAGTTTTTATAAATTGAGCCTAAGAGACATCAAATTTAACTTCCTCTTTATGTACATTTTTATTGCTTCCTACCATAAGTGCAAACATAGCCTCTAGTAAATCATCTAAAGAAATCTATTTCGCATGAATGTTTCCTAGATTCAGATTGTGACTGTAACAAAACCAAAAGCATCCCCACTCAATAAATATAATTTGATATTAGGAGAAAAGTAAAAAAAAAAACCCAACAATGGGAATCTATAAAATTGGGACACTTTAATTTTAACAAATAAGTTATATGCTAATGTTTTGGCATTGGGTATACAGACCATTTTTCAAAACAACGGTTAGCATTCTCAAATTAAACACAGAATCTACGTGGTTTATGAATCTTTTGGTGGATTTTGTAATAATCTAGACAATTGGATGATCTGCTACTTTATTGGGTTTTAAAATGGTTCAGTACTATTGAATGTTTAAGAAATACTTATGGCATAGGACAGTATATTATTGAAGCTGAAACAATCATTGGACTCTGTTTTATTCATCTTCATCTGTTTTATTGAACTACCTGCAGGGAGCTTTATGGCGTACGATCATGTCAAGGTCACAGGATTAAGTGAGCAGTGATGACAGTAAACAAGCCTTTTCTGTATATTTTAAAAGGTCTTACTGAGTTACTTAAAATGCCATAAACATAAATAGTCCCCTATCTCTACAACACATCCATGACAGATGACTTCAAAATATAACACTCCCGAGCAATGGAGCTTTACAACCTAACCAACAGTCCATATTATTGACAACAGTTACCAATATACTGGGGAGCCCAAATACTGGGAGAAGCTTGCAATCTGTCACCTTCAGATATATTATATCTGTAAGTGTACAAGAAACAGATCTACAATATACATCAAAACCCTGTGTGAACAGACATTACTGCTGAAAAAACCAGAGCTTACAGGTTATGTAAAAATACAGTCTTAAAGAAAAAGCAAATACATAATGACAAATGCACCAAATCTACATAAGCTATGTAAAACCAGATAATAAAACCAAGCTTACACAGTACTTTCAATATCAAACTGAATGATGCAATTGGTCTTTAGAATTAAACTGTGCATTACCATATCTGTTTTATCAACAAGGAATGCAGTATAAACAAGTATAGCAACCTCCTTCAAGTCATGTAACAACTATGACTGACGTGTTTCTGACACCCAAACCAATCAACCAACCAACCAAAAAAATCCACAAAAAAAACCCAACCAAAAGTGATCAACTGAAAGAGAGACATATGCTGGGAATATTTTTCAGAAATCAGAAATGTGAGTTGTCTAAGGATGATCATCACAGCTTAGTGTTTGTGAATATACAGACTGGGCTAACAAAATGCATACAGAAACACCAAACCCAAGGAAACCTGCTAAACTATACTAAGGTAAGAGGGAAGGGACAAGACTCTGGTTCTGGCCTCTGTCTCCAAGTTACCATGCTCCTCCTGTACTCCTGAAGACAGGACTTCCTTTTTACATGGCACTTGGGAGCAGCAGTTCTATATGCACTTGCCTATTGCTCCCCTGTAGCAGTTCTACAAGATAGGGCTCTCCAAGAATTGGCTTAGGAAAGCTCTAAAATATTTTGAATGAGGAAGGTGTTGTACCAGAGAGTAGTAAAAGTGGGGCAAAAAAAAAAATCCAAAAACCATCAGGAGGGTTGAATTTTTTTTCCCTACTGTGGAAAAAGAGGAGAAAAATAAACCTGAAACCAGAGTAGAAAAGAGAAAGAGATCAGTATATTACATATATTAGCTGATTACACATTTCCATGAGGAAATAGTAACTAAGAAGACAAGAGCTAGGTTTAAAACCACATATAATTATTCTAATTTTAAGCAAAGTAAAGGATCTAATAATGTACATACAAATTCAACTATAAATCTCTCAAAGACATGGAACACATTTTCTGAGGTTTGCAGAATTGCACTTCATGTCCTACAAAGAAAATGGGATGTAAAGGATGTGATTGGGATGTACCATGCTACACCTTCCTCAGTGCCTGAAGATTATTTAATCTTCAGTTCCTTTCCAAACTTTCTTCAAAATTTCTGAATTTTTTTGACAATAGTATCATTGGAAATAAATACCTTTCAAATAAAAAAGTACATGACATTAAGCTTTTGAGACAAAGAGACTCAAAATTGTTCCACTGGGTTTTCATCACTGGTTAAACTTTTGACTTCTAATGTCTACAAGAAGAAATGGTGGAGAAGTCAACCAAAACATAACAGATTTTTCTGTTTGGGAAAAAAATATCTACAGCATGGCATTCATCTTCTGTGATATATTTGAAGTATCACATGGGAAAGAACCCTGGATTGTAATGGTACTTGAAAAAGACTTAAAAATAGGGTCTTACCCATTTTATGTCAGAAAATAAAGAATATGTCAAAGAATTTTCATTTCTGAGAAAACAGGGCCTACTTAGGAGCATAAAATTTTCTTATTCAAAATCTTCAGCTCTATGGCAATTGTTCTTTTTTATTCTTTGCTTTCTATTCTTTTATATGGGGAAGATAGGAAATCCACTGCTGTATTGCCCAGGTAATACAGGTAGACATGCGAGGAAAAGTGAGAAAAGTGGTATCTAGCAATGAGAAGTTCTTCCCTCATGTCTTCTACTGAGTTTCTACTTCTTTCTCAATTGGAGGCAGGAAAAGAAGGAAACCAGGCGCTAGGAACATTGTCCAATATCAGCAACTGTTAGTCCAGTCTGCTGATAACCACTGCAGAGTTTGTTTCTGCAGAGTTTGTTTCTGCTGCAGGAGCTAGGAGGAAAACATGAAGGCAGAAGGTACTTTGAAGTCCTACCAAGACAAGGAAAATTGACAATTAAGACTGACTGAATCTGAGATTCCTCAGGAAATCCTAAGTTGAAAATTCAAGAAGGCTGAGTATTAGATGGATTCATCATGTCTGCTTGTCCTATCTTGCTGTTTCTTAATTGTTCACGTATAGCTGAAGGTTACAGGGCTGGATGGACCACAGGTCTGAGCCTTTATGGCTGTTCTTGTGACTGGCTCCCTGGAAGCTGAGTGGCTGCATGTGCATGCACCTGCTAAATCCCTGGCCAGACTTAAGGAGGAGCAGAAGTCTCCCTCAGCCTGCTAATGGTGGCCTTCCTCCTGGTATACGTATAGTCCTACAATAAATATATAAATGGCAAATTGACTGTATGAAATTTGGATTTGTATTCTGATTACTGTTCCAGTTAAAGAAGATATTGACATCTAAAGATCTGTTTTCCCAAAGTCTTAAATAAAAAAAAAAATTTACAAAGCTTTCTTTTTTTTTTTTTTTTTAATAGGGGAACTCCAAATTTAGGCAGAAAAAAGTCGGAAAAAAATCCTCTTAATGCAGAAGTCATAAGGTGAAAGTGCAGAAGACTTCTTGATAATGAAATTAAATGTACTGTACTTCCTAGAGAAAAACAAGTCATTCTGTAGAGTTGAAAAAGCCTTTCTTGAGCACCACTTGTTTCTCAACATTTGAAAACACTACCTCTTTCTAGAAAAATATTTTCTTACGAGGTTTCTTCCAGCTGTGGGGACAAATCCATAGAACAGTGCCACAGTTCAAAACAACAGAGCAACCTTGCACAAACACAGAACTGAATATATCCCACACACACAAGCTGATCAGTTGCTTGTACAGCCCATCTCTGGTAATGCAATGCTCCTTTCTTGGCAGGTATCTCTACAGTGTAAATCTCACCCTGCACCTATTATTAGAAAACGATTTAGAATCCTTACATTCCCCTTTTTCCACCATGCTTGTCAAAATTCTCAGCTCCATTAGCAAGAGCTCCTTGAAATAGTCCCTGCCTTCCACCACAGTGGTAAGCAGTCAGGGAGGGAGGAAGAAAGAGGGTATGCAATGGGCAGTGTGGCCATGCAGTAGAAAGCAAAGTAAGAAAGTTAAAAAATGGGTTGAAACGTGAAGTCCTACAAAAGAGTGATAGGATTAAAAAAATCATGTTTAAATCCTGCTATAAATGGATAACTAATAGTGGACTGAAAATATGTTGCTGACACATTTGCGGATCTCAAGGTTTCTCAAATACTGCAGTAAATGAAAAACAACCAAAGGTAGAAAAGCATTTCCTTAATGTTTTGTTCTGATGAAGTCATCTCAGAACTAAATATTTGGAACTTGTAACGGGATAGCTGAAGAAAAAGCTAAAAAGTTTGCAGTTCAATCAGACCAATTTTGAAGAATATATTCTGCCAAAAAGAAAAAATTAAAATGCCACCAATTCGAGAAATAAAAAAATTCAAAGTTTTTACGGAGTATGTGGAAAAATGCAAAACCTTAAGAGACTTTTTAAAACAGGACAGGTCAAACACGCTTCTGGATCCAGTAGACAGGATCTGGTCCTACATCTTTTCCACTGCTAAAGCCTCCTTTTTAATTTAAGCCTAGCAGTTAAAAATGAGCCAGAAATGAATGAATAGCTAAACCAGATTAATCAGATTTTCAGCGGGGGTTAGAATAGGTTCTGTGCCTCCCTGCATTTCTTAAGACAGCGTAGTATAGAGATGGAGTCAGAGAATGCCAAAGAATGGCTGTAAGGGAAACAACGTTCTAAATTCCTGTGATCTGGTCTCCCTTGCTGTAAACTGGAAACATTTGGTTTAGAAACAGTGTTTTTCCAGAATCGACTTATTTAACTGCCAACCCCCATAGGCTTGGGAAAGGGAGTTCTCTTTCCGTTCTCATCCCTCTGGCCCCCAGCAGAACCCAATCTCTTCAGAAGCTCCCGCTGCAGAGAGAGACAAAACTAGCTGACTGGCAAGAAACTTTTTATTTCCAGCCTGTCTCCCCAGACGAATTTGGTCTTCACCACAGAATGAGTTTGACAGCTCTGCCCTCCACCATGAATGATTAATTTGTTATGGGTGTCTAGTTTAACCAAAGATGGATTTGAGCAGAAAAAGCCCTTGTATACTTGCTATTTGGTACAGCTGCTTTAATGTAGGTGGAACCTCCTTCATTAAATCACAGAAAGCAAGAGAACCAAGTCTCATTTTTAAATGTCATTTTTCTCATTATAGTAGTCCTCCTGTGAATACCAAAACTGATCATATGAAAATATCTATGACAAGTATTTCATATTTAGATTTTGTAGGCTAATTGGAATTCTGAACTCCTTTTATTGCTCTAAATTGCTTTAAATTTATACAAACTGGAAGGTAGAAATATTTATATTCGGTATTCTTGAATAAAAGTTTCTGAAAAGTTGAGGTATTTGATAAAACCAGGAAGCTGAAGTAAGACAGTAACAGCTTATGGGCCAAAACACAGGCATTCATATGGTTGATGAGAAATTTGAACTGTGTGTACAGACAAGTTTTACAAAACTTTTTTTTTTTTTAATATGTGTATGGGGAGATACACAGATGGAGAGGAAGAGAAGCACCATATGAAGCTGACAGAGAAGGCAGAAGGAAGCATATGTTGTGACATGAAAACTATAACCCTGAAAAAAGCTGAGGGTAAGTGCTGGCTTAAAGAAGCTTGGAATGCTAAGCTATGAAACACCCTGTCTGATTCTTCCTGATGTTGCAGATTCCCTCTGAACAAGTGACAATGCATCAAAGAAATAACTAGCTCATCAATTTCTCATCTGAGTGGGAAAAACGTGCAGAATTTTAATTTTGATATAATGTTGAAATTTAAAAAGGGGAAAAAAACAAGTATGTTTAGGGTAAGCTATAACAAAGACACCTAAAAGTATCAAACTGCCCAAATGCAGGAAATGGAATTAGTCTTGTTGAAGGGCACAAGCAGGATTTATACCAAACTAATTTAGATTTATTTTGAAATCTATTATGCTTGATCTGAGATATGTAGATGAAAATGAGATGATTCTGTAAATTTCCATTTGTTGTAGAGGATTTGATGCTCACACTTTGCAGAAACTGAGAAAAAGAACTTTGGGTTTCACTTTAAGATACAAAGGCAAAACATTTGTGAAGGAGGAAAGAAGCTAACACTCACAAGCAAAAAAAATGAAAGGTCTTTCTCAAACTGTTATTTGCCATTTTTAGTCAGAAGAAGATGAAAGAGTAAAGAGATTCTCGGACCATTCAAACTACTGATTGATTAACATACAGACAGGAATTTGTTATACAAATTATTGTGTTTGTAGGCATTATTCAAGTTGTGGAGTACTAGCTTATAATTAATTTCACCTTCATAAATTAATAGCTAATTAGGAAGCTAATTGAAATGTAGATCACCTATTAATTTATGATATTTTTAGTTAAGTTATCTATATATAACTATAACTTAGAATTCAAAGTCTCATATGGTATTTTGTTGGCTCATACCATTCAACTTAATTTTTGTTCCTTCAGACATTTTGATAAGACTTTATGATAATATATTTAAAATTCATAATTTACAAATACCACAGAATGTAGAATACATCAAAACATCAGACCACTTGCTTTTCCTCTCAGTACTAACCTTCTGTGGTTCTTAATAAACTCTTCATTTCTTAATGAGCAAAGAGTAAGTTTTGTGGCACCTACAGATTAAACAGTAAATGCTGGTTGTTGCTTTCTGCAAAGACAATGCACAAAGACACAAAACCTGGGGAGGCTTACAAGCTGTGTTCAATTGTGCTGAATTGCAAACACAAGGAAAAGTTTTCTCTACAGTTGAGTCATAGCTGATGAAATGAAACCATAATATTTTGTAATGTGAGCATTTATGTTAAAGAACTTGAAAATTGTTTATCTTGTGAAGAGATAAACAAAAATATACAGGGAAGATAAGACAAGAGGACAAGGCCTCAAGTTAGGCCAGGAGAGGTTTAGATTGTATACTGGGAAAAATTTAATTACTTAAAGGGTTGTGAAACATTGGAACAAATTTCCTGGGAGGTGGTTCGTTTACCGTCCCTGGGGCTGTTTAAAAGACATGTGGATATGGCATTTAGGGACTTCATTTTGGAGGATTTGGCAGTGTTAGGTTAATGGTTGAATCCAATGATCTTAGAGGTTCTTTACAATTGAAATGATCCTATGATTCTATACATATTCGTATTTTATGCTGCATTGGTAGCTGGCACTGGGCAGATAGAGAACCGAAGCTTTGAAGAATCACACTCATGTTTGCACAAATATTTTCCTATCTTATCCATTTTGGATGCCAAAAGGCATTGCTATTACCCAAGTATTTATTGTGCAGAAGCAATGGCCTGTTTCTTACCCTGCCCCACCTGGGACAGAGAAGGATCTCCCGAAATTCACCATTTCAGTGAAGGGTCTCAAGTGCTCAAGTTAAACAGGAGACCAGAAGCGTGTCTTCAGAACTAGGAACACTTTTCCCAATGGAAATTTTAAAATCACAACAGAAGTGCAGAGGTCTAGTGTGATAATGTAGTTTTTGTGTATTTTTAAAGTAACTGTATTGCAGTCAGGCTATATCTCTCAAGGCACAGAGAAACATGAGTTTATGAAGAGACTGCTAATGCTGTTAGCTCCTTGTCAGGAACTAAAAATAGAGACGAGTCCTGTTGTGCTTTGTGCCAGCCAAGATGAAAGGTGTGTATGGTTCTGGAAGCCATCTCGACCTCCATCATGTAAAAAGCATTGGAGTATCTAATTAACAACAGTTTTTGCATTCTGTGGCTGAGGAGCTTTATGAGACCCCTCTCCATTTTCTGCCCTTGAAGCCTTTCAGACCTGCCCACTGGGTGACACTGGTTCCTAAGAAGGCTCAGAGGTTCTTCCACTGGGCATCGCCCTCTCCCTGCTGCCATCTCAGCCCTCCCCTTTCACTAGTCCCACGACAGAAAGTGCACTTGTGTACTTGTGGATCACAAGGGGGCTACACACAGTACACACAGCCAAACCTGCAGTGCAAGGCCATTTCCCAGCTGGCTCCCACAAATGGGGAACCCCCCTTGGAGACCTTGCACTGTGCCCCTTCTCCAGGTTAAGCTACTGCCAGTGGCTGAAACACAACCAAGCCAAACACTGCATCTAGCACTGCATGCACCAAAAATGGAAAGCAGCTCTGCCAGTAACTGAGAAGCAGACAATACTGGACAAATTGCATTACAGGGATAAAACAAAAATTTATTTTGTTTAGTGTAAGAAATTTCATAGGTTTGTCACAGGTGACAAGCTACGTTATGGCCCATCAGAAACTATCATGGACTCAAGAGAAGAAAGAGCTGCAGCAATGGACTGCTGCTATTTAGGAAGCTATAAATAATCCAGGAGATAAAAGTTATTTGGCCCTAAGAAAACATAGTTTCCTAGAAAAGGAAGTCACCAGGAACATATTTAAGTCAGCAAAGTGTCTGCAGCCTTTCGCAAAGTTGATCAACATTATTCAAAAATTACTATTAATTATTCAAAGACATTAAAAGGAGTGAAAATCGCATTTATTTTCAGCATGTTCAAGTCTCCAGACACAAAGCTTTAAGCCTCAACTAGAGATAACATGAGCATCCCTTATGGACTAAGCCTTGTCTTGAATTAACCATATGACAATTTTCTACTTGTCATTTCTTTAATTTCCCCCAGAATGTCTCTGATGTCAGAGTTTCTGTAAGACTGAATTTCCACAATTTCTACCATCTTAAAAAAGAAATACATTTCTATCATCATCCAGGAGAGAGAAATTTCTTTAGAAGAAACAGGGATAATGAACATTAAAAAATTCATTTTTGTTTTAAACATGATATAACTGCAAGAACCAACTAGATAGAATTATAAAAAGAATGAACAGTATATGTGCTATTTATTAAACCTTATTGCTGACATGTCAAATTTATTACTTGAAAACTTTTCTAACAGGCTTAAACCCTAACTATGTAGTCAACATAAACGCAAATATGTTTTGTCAAAGAATATCTATCTAGAAAATAGTATTTGTGTTATCCATCTCAACTATGTTTTTCCTGAAAAGGTTTATCAGAACTAATATGGATCTTTATGTTCTTCACTGCATGATTCAGAGCAGATAAACAGGAATTTAAACCGAAAATCAAGCTGTAAAATTTGGTTATCTGGGAGCAGGACTTCCTTGATTTCTTTTGAGTTGTTTCACTCTGAATAAATAATTTGTGGCTAGAATGCACAAACAAGAAAGAGACTTGGCAGACTCTACTTTCACAGACGGGGCACTCACATGACAGACCCAGGTTCAAGACCTTGCTCTGAATGAAGGAAAGGAGCAATTTCAGCTCAAATCTTCCACATGAGGGTCAGCACTTTAGCCACTGGCTATTTTTGTGATTCTGAGAAGCAAGGCTCTTCTCCTTGGCATGATGTAAGAAAACATTTAATTTCACAGCTATCTTGAATAGAATGAACCTTTAAAACCAGTACTCAACACTCAACACAGTATTCAGCTCAGAATAAAACCTCAAATACTGTATCAGTTACATAGAGAAGAAATAATATATTTTTAGATATTTTAAAATTAATTTTTAAACTGGAATACTGGCTTAATTGAGCTGCACTTTGTTCAGCTTTGTATATGCAACATTTAAGTGCATTTAAACCCCTCATAAAATCATATTTCAGTTATACAATACCTGCTTCTCTCAAACTTTGCAAGTGACATCTAAAGCCGCACGCTTTCTATGTCTGCAGCTTACCTGTGAGAAACAGCTCCCCAGGCACCATGTTTATTTGTTAGTATGTTGAGTATCTTCTGTTTCAGCTGGTTGGCTGTGACATGGTCTCGATGCTTAGCAGCACTGATGAGGTGATCACACATCTTCTCCTCCTCTCTCCGGTCAGCAGCATACTGCGCACACTGCGACTGGGAATGAAAGAACATCCGCTTTGTTAAAGATTGGCTACTTGTGATCACCCTAAAATTATTATTTATTTCACTCTCTGATTATGAACTGAACTCATTAAAGTGTTTTTTAGAAGTATAGGACATGCCATTTGTCCTAGTTTCATCAAGGACAGTAGCAGGGAGGCAAGCCTGTCCAAACCCTAGTGTTATTTGATACCATCTCATGTCACTTGCCAGGGGCAGGAGTAATGGAGACTCTCTCTCTCTGGTGTGAGAGAAAGTGTGGCAGGCTAAAATGTCCAGTATTGGTTTACTTACTGTGCAAACCATTTCATTGTCTTATACCTTTTGTTATCATTATTTTTGCTGTTACTGTTCTCTTTCTTATCTCATTGCTGTTTCCAGTAAATTGTTCTTATTTCAGCTTGGGATTTTCACCTCCTGGGCCTCCAGTTCTCCACACCACCATGGAAGAGGTGGGGAAGTGATCAAACAGTGTCTGGTTTAGGAGAGTCTAGGTGAGGACACTGAATTTTTCTGCAGTAATATTTCTTGATCATGACACCATTCAATTGAAATGTCCTGTCATATATTAACCATGAACAAGCACTCTGTTAGAACATGTAAAAACTGAAATACCAAGGGCAAAGACAACAGAATTTGAATTAAAAACATTAAGCCATACATGTGGGTGTGTGTATATAAGTGGCCATGGAGATGCCTTAAAAAGTTAGCCTTTCTTTTGTAAATGTTTCATGTGTTCTTAGGTATAAAATACACCTCTAACATACATAGTATAATATACAAGAAAAAATTATGCACTAGTTTTGATTTTTAAATTATATTACCACCTAAAATTTTTTAAATATTGATTTTTTTATTGCTGCAGATGCTAAACTAAAAAAAAGAGTATATTTTCTATCTCATACCACAGCATGCAAAATTTTGATAACATACTACCGATTCTTAAAACCTTAATGGATAAAAATATCACTAATCTTTTAAACTGAAAAAAATCTAATATTTCCATCATGTGTCCCCTGAGAGAAAACTGCCTCTAAAATAAATGCTGTGGTTCTTGACTTTCACGTGAATTTCTTTCTAAATTGTTAGAATTCTATAGCGTATTTTTGGTTTGATAAATCGTTTCTTTACGTATAAGGACAATCTTTTTCCATTTCTTTTCTCAAAATCATCCTAAGTTTGAACTCAATTTCTGGTCCTCGTAAAAATTCTTTCAAAATGTCTAAAGAAAGGGAACACAGCCAGAGTAATCAAAATAAATCCACTAAAAGTATAATTTTCTCAGCATAAATTGCAAAGGCTAGAATACTCTAAGAATAGCTAATTTTAAAAAATACCTTTTATGGCACATTTTTTTGCACTTACATTTTTTTGTGCACCATTTCAGAACATTTAGCCAACAGTCGATGCTGTAATAGTGCTCAATAGAAAACAATTTTCTAGTATTCAAAAGAGCAATTAAAATTAAGTTAACCTCATACTTTATATTTTTTTCTTAATATTTCTGCACACTACCTTTTTAGTACAGACCACATTAGCATTCAGTATGATTCTAACAGTGGTCTTTCTATTGTGTTTACGGACATAATTTCAAGTAATCTCTCTGGGAAAGAACAATGGTTACACTAATTCATAAAGGGTTAATTCATTTTCCAATTTATCTTCTTGTACAGGGAGGCACCAATTAGTACAATGATCTGCCTTAGTAATGAGGTTAATATTTCACCAGCTCATTGGACAGTAAAATTAAATTTTCATTTTTCTTCCTGAACAATTACAAAGGTTAACAAAATGAAAGTTAACTGTGAAATACCCATTCTGGGAGGAATTTTCCTGTCTGTGACTACAACTGGAGCCACAGAATAAAATTTAGATGCTGGTCCGTGGTCTGTGTGGGAGACACAGTAACTTGCTGCAGCTTGGAACAAATAATTTCACCCATAATGATTCAATTAAAGTTTAAAGGACAGAAATAAAATAAAATAGTCATGCACTTCTCTAGATGAGAGCACTGATTAACATGTACTAAACCCCAGAAGGTACACCTATACAGTTTATTAAAACAAAATGACAGATATACAATCATGCAGCAGAAAACTACCAGAAATCTCTTTGTCCTACTTTCAAGTAGGATGAATAATAAAATATTCAGTTATATTCCCACCATCATTAAAGACAGCATATAAAGGATTCTTTCAGACTTTAACCATCACCTTATTTAAGTACTTGTGAATTTCACATTAAAACAGTCTACATTTTACAATTTCCTTTTATGATTTGCAGATTTAAACTTACTCGCCTAAAATGTGTACCTCAGTCTTTTCCTACAACAAATACAATGAGAATTTTCATATATGAGAAACATGTTGGTTTCTTTACCAGACAATAAGACAGACTTGAGGCTACTCCTTTAGGGAATTTAGTTAATATTCTAAATCCTATTTGCTAACAGAAGCTGGAAGTTAATTGAATATTCTCATTCTGTCTGGAGTTCTGACAGATCTTATACCTCAATGTATTCTTCAAAGAGCAGATAACTCAATCTTCCATTGTCATCTTAGGTTACTGCATGATGCTCTGATAGATATCAAATGTTATTTATTGTTGAGGCAATATGAAACTTCACTCTGACATACACTTAATTGTAAATGCAATTTTATCTATGTTCAAAATATCCAGTCTAAGCTTGGTAATAAAGTTGTTGCAATCCCATATGACAAGTGTCTGCTGTCTGCTCTGACAAAATGAAGTAAAGGTTATGTGTATTCAAAATGACAACAGATATCTCTGTGTCTCACAGTTCTCAGCTAGGTCAAGGAGCACAAAAACTAGTACATCAAAGTGTACATTTAAGAGAGCTGTTTCAAGGAGATAAAAACCTCATCAAAACTAAGATTCCTGCATCCTATTTCTTGCCACCAGGTGCTTGTTGACATTTTCAGACAGATTAATAAATTGATACAGCTATTTATTATCATCAATACCAAGTCTGTCAATCTCAATCCTAATGCTAGGTCATTTGAGCAGTAAAAGATGTGAAAATATAGAACTGCACATATATACCTACATCTACAGAAATATATGCAAACACAAGGCAAGTTTGGAAACGATAAAAAACAGTGATTAAATGTACGAAACACTATAAAAATGCAAAACCATATTTGATAAAATAATGTCAAAAATGAAGTATTAAATTTACTCCATCGCTTTTGTACGACTTTTTTTTTAATAGGAATAAAATTAATCCTGTGTAAACAATTGGAAACCTATTAAACTGAAGACATTTTATAAACAGGGGATTTAACGTTTGGATCACCTTCAAGCAACATAATTTAAATTTTATACTGCACCACTCATTGATGAAAAAGCAACCAAGTGTTGACTCCTTTTCAGAATAAGAATTATAGACATTTAAGAGTTATGGGAGTCAGCTGCTTTGTTACATCTTCCAATACTCAATCTTACTGTTGATAATGATTCTTAACTACCAAAAAAGATATGCAGTATTGTATTTCACTATACAAAAAGCAAGTGTTCTAAAGCGCTCCATAATTCAAAATGTTTGAAGAAAATTACCTTAAAATATTAAAACTGTTCAACAAAAGATTTCTTATTTTTTATGACATACCTTAAGTCTATAATTGCTTTGCTTTTTTATTGAATTCATACATACTGTTGTAAATAATCAACAAAATAATTAATAAGGTGATTTGCAGTACTATTTTCAATAAATCAAAAAAGTTCTTTGTGAACCAAAGGGTTCACCATATCAGATTAGACATTCTGATTAAGGCATTTCTTCAAGCTGTAAATGCTTTTATGAATTTCAGTGACAAGATGAGAAATTAAACCCATTCCTTGTGCTTGACATTTACCAAAGCTTTTAAAAAACCAGTTTTGAAATGCTTTCAATGTAGATTTCTTCCTTGGAAGAAAAAAATAAAATCTTTATTGCAGGGAGTTACAGTCTAGGTGTCAACTGAGTGAAAACAGAGAACCAGCAATGCACCAGCTCTCAGGCTTACCTCAAACTCAGCATGCTTGTGGACATCTTCAGCTCTTTGTCGGTTTAAAATAAATTCTGCTTCATTTGCAACACGCACTATATGGTCTTTCATTGCATGGCACAATAATCTGAAATAGGAAAGATCAGAATCAACCTTTTTATTTGATGTACTTAAATAAACTATTTCAGCAGATTTACTTACAATGGAAAAAATCAATGAAACTTCTGCAATTAAATTTTGCAATTAGTTGAAATAAAAAAATAATTTAATCTAAATTTTCTGCATTGTGAAAGCACAGAATCACATTAAATGGAAAAAAGTTCTCCATTTATTATTGAAGGCAAAAGTTTTTTACTGAAGAATATATTTTGAGTATATTTTAAACAGCAGTCTCAATATGAATACTGCACTGTCATTTAAAAAAAATCTATAAAATTGCTTAAACTCTTATTTATACCATTAAAAATATTAAATAGAGGTATTTCAATTTCAGTCTTAACAAGTCATCATTGAAGATTTAAAATTCTTTTAAAATTGAAAAGTAGTATCAATATCTCTCACATATTTCTTCAAACATTACTGGGAAAAGTAGCTCACTTTTCCATGTTTTCAAAGTATCAGAAACAGAAGGAAAAAACAGATTCAGAGTGGATTGAGATTGAGGATGTCAGGCAGCCACATTAATTTAGACTTTTCTAAAGACCACAAAATAACACGAGGTGCATAACAAAATTGCATAAACAACACTGTGTTGAAAATGCTCAGGTGGTTTTGGGCAGCAATAATGGAACCAGCTGCTTTCTTGTCCCTTTAGCCCATATCTAGGGTTGGCCATTATATTAAAAATTACTCAGCTCTTCTTATCAGCAGAGAGTAAATGTCTTTTAGGATGCAATGATCTGACAGGTCTGTTTAGGATCAGGAAAAACCATTTCTTTTCCTGTGGAAGAGGGACATGATCTGGGATTTTCCTTCTTGCAGCATCAGGGAAAGAATTTCAAAGTTTCTTATATTAAGGCTGTGAAATCTCTAGTAAATTCAACCCTAATTTGGTGTTTCATGCTAGAAGTAAAATTCATTATTATTAGAAATCAAAGTAATGATTACTAGACCTTACAACTGTAAGATGGAAAGATCTGAACTCTTTACTTGCCTCCATTGTTCTACCATCTGTGAAGAAAGGAAATCACTAACCCTGAGCTACTATTTAATATGTGTACATGGCAAGGGAAATCATAAATATTGGGGCCTCTGTTTTAGAGATAAAGATAAAAAAACTTGGATCAAGGTTTCACAGTGGATATTCATGTCTTTAATAACCCTTTTTATTATATCTACCCCTTTGTTATTTTTAAAGTAAAAAGTTTTTTGCCAATTATAAGCTGAAAGATCAAAGTTGCCTAGACTGCAGTTTTCAAAATTTAGCCTTATTTTTTTATCTACCCTGATGGAAGATATATTTCAGTATTTTATTACTGCTAAGTATTCATATTTTTATTTTTAAGATGTAAGTGTAGGACTGTCCTCAGATATGGATTAGGAATGAACATTAGTGGATGTCAGGAAGATGGGGACAGATCCTTCCATGGTGCCCAGGAACAAGACAAGGGGCAGTAGGCACAAGGCGAAGCACAGGAAGCTCCAGCTGAATATAAGGAAAAATGTCTTCACTTTGTGGGTGACACAGCAGTGCAACAGGGTGCCCAGAGAGGTTGTGGACTCTCTGGTCCTGAAAAAATTCAAACTCTGTCTGGACACAATCCTGTGCAATCTGGGATATCTCAGTATTATTTCAATTGTGTCTTGCCAGTTACTTCATGCACTCTTACATATCTCTCACTGATTGTGGCTTCTTCAAGAAAAAGATGAAAAACTGTTTGTTTGATCATTACCAAATTAGGATTATCACAAAAGTGAGGCCACAGCCTCTTAGAAGTGTATCATCAATTAAATAATATGGTACCAATATGTGGTAATAAGGGACATACTGTGATTCACTTAGGTGCCTGTATGCATCTAAGGTAGAACTTCAAAGACTAAGTAAACCATGTTTTTCCATCTAGAAAACCATTAATAATCATGCTAGTCCTAAAATCGCTTGACAGAAAGACTTTGAAAAAAGGAAGGGAGAAAATCCAAGCATTCATTTAAAAATCTTGTGTGGTTACAAAAGAAGCCTTGACCTGGATGTTTTGATTTGCAAGTGCAAGAATGCAGGGCTGAACACAGAAGCATAATAAATTAAAGCAGTTAAATATGTCATCACTGAGAGGCAGCAACTACAAGGTTGCAGAAGCAATGTCTTACAAAGGTTTTTACAAAGGTATATGTACTTGTTAAAGTAAACTTATTTTTGAACTTTAAAAACTCTATTAAAAAATAATTCCTGGTATTGGTTTTTAGTTTTAACTGAAAGCTACTATGTATTCTCAGCATTCCTACTAAGTAAAAGATGGTAAAACTCTTTACAGGATTATAGCAGAGCCAGCTAACTGTGAATCTCAGATCCATATAGACACAGCATTACTCACTACTAACTGGCTTATACCTGATGAACAAGCATGATAATGTTGTCATCCTTTGAATACTGACCAATTTATCTATATCCTGAATAATTCAATCACATTCATGGCATAAGATTACTAAAAAAAAAAAGAAACCTCCAACTTTTTGGCTTGAGAAAAAGTGCCAAAGAGTCCTTTTTTATTCTCAAAGGAAATAAAAACAAAATTACTCAGAAAGAATACCAAATTTAGGAGAAATCTTACCCTCAGTAGTAACAAAGAATTCCAGTATGTTAAAAAACATTAAAAATCTCCCTTCCCACACTAAGAGTAAGAGAAAAGAACAAGGATCTCTTGGTCAGCAAATTCACTCCTTCATTGCAACAGGCAACTACATCATTTAAAATCTTTCATAAACTGCCTTTAGCTATGGAAAGGCATTTTCATTAAATCTAGTTCTTGAAATGTGTTTTCATTACATGAAAATGTGATTGAGTTACTTGCCTCCCACACAGCTTTGGAAGGTTTTCTGAAGTTTAAAACAGTTTTCCTCTCCAATCCGAATGTATTTTTCAGCATGTATTTTTTAACTGTGTCATTTTACACAAACCTTGCCCTTAGGTTTACACAATCCTTCCTTCTGATGATCTTCTGGTAGTCTATGTATTCCTATTCCTAAGCAAACCAGATCTCTGATTTTTTTCTTGGATGGCAAAACAGTAGATAAATTTTACTAATATCATAATTTGATTTTACCTTTTCTGCAAGTGCATATCCAAAATTATCAGCAGTATTCTAGACAAATTCTAGTCACTATTTACATATTAACATGGAAATACCCTTTTGAATGCAATTCCATAATTGTTTTTCCATATTCTGTGATTTTGCACAAGATAATTTCAGTGACAGATTGGTCTTCTACCTCCTCAGATATTTCCAAAGGATGCATATATTGTCTAGCATATATTTTCAAGACTGTGAACACCAGGTACTGTTATATTATAAAATATTTATATAGTAAATTACACTCTTTATTTATTTATATTATTACAGGTTGAAACCCACCCAGTATATCCTGATTGATATTTCTGTCATCTGCCCAACCAGGTTTCCCATCCACAGTTTTTTACAGAGCATCCTCTTTTTGGGGAAAAGTCCATTATCTGTATCTTCCCCTGGCCATCATCCTGTACTTGAGTGACCAATCCCACTGAGAAGCACCCTGAGGCACAAGAATGGATGTATAATTGCTTTACAAAGGGGTGATATAAAATTTGAGAGCTTTCCAATTTTTACTCTTCTTTAGAAAAACTCTGTGTTCTTTAGTGATATGTCCTTATCATGGTGACTGAGCTATGCCCACAGTTCTAATTCATACTTGTAAATCCTCATCCTGTTTTAGCAAGCACCATCCCCAGCAGACCTAGCAGCTACATTAATGTTGAGACAGTGAGGAATCAGGACTTCTGGTCATACTTATACATTTCTACATAAGTAGCATTTCTAAAGGGCTAAGAATTTACCACAGGCTTGCTGTACTTTTTAGTCTCACTTCTAGCAGTTCATGATTTACCAAAGGAAAAAAAAAAAAAGAAAAAAAAAGCCTTGAGCAAAAAAAAGTAAAAATTGGACCTTGAAAAATGTTTGGCTTTATCCTCTGTGACCATTTCTTCAGTTGCACCATTGAAACTCCTACCAGTATTGAAGACAACTGCGCTTTCCAGATGAGCTGACCTCAACCAAGAACTGATGACAAGCAAAGAATTTTATCTCCTCTTTGTGTGGCAATCCTTACTGCATAAGGTAGAGACTAAACACGACCTAACTTAAGGTACCTCTTCACCCAGACAAGCTTGGTTTATTCTAATGCCTACAAAATTTACAAACCACAGTTAAAGTTCCTTTACTGTTTCAAACAACAGGTTTGACTTGGTTTTAGATTGAATCAAACAAATTTCAGGAGGAAATCCACCAACAAGCAGTCCGAAATAATTTTTGCCTCAAATCCTTCCACAAAGAAATGATCTTTCTGTTCAGACAAATGTGGAGTTTTCAGCTGAAGATATAAGACAAAAACTCTCATTAAAATAAACTGGTACTTTATAATAAGCATGACAAGGCTTAAGTATCTGTAGGAATAAATGGTGGGGGTCTCCTTAACGTAAAAATGGAAAAATCTCAGACTTATGGGCCAGACCAGGCTGAGAGCAAGTTTCAGGACATGACTATTTATAAATATGAATTATTTGTAAATACTGTTTGGGAGTAGGTAAGAAGTTATTTTAAATCCATGTATCTAGCTTTCCAGAATTCTGTCCTCAGCAAAGTTACTTTAGAATTCCAGAGTGCTTATAGGTTAGAGGAAGTAGTGAAAAATACCTGCAAGCAATCAGAAGCCCCTGTTTTACAGATAATGGAATTTAAAAAAGCTGGATTGTGGAGTACCACGTTCCATGAAGTCATTCAGATAAATGGCCAGTGCCTGGAAATAAAGATGGTGCTATGACTATACACAAACTGTATAAGAAACGTGTAAAAAATATAAAATGCCTGCAACACATCTAACTGTGGATTGAGTGGTTATTTCTATGCCTATTAGAATGAAGGATAAAAATTCTTGTCTCACTAACTATCCTAACCTGGCTTTGCTATCCTGCAGTCATTTGCTCCTAATAATAATCTCACACAGAGAGAAAGCACTCATAGCTTTCACGCTGCTAGACAAAAGAATTGAGCTTATGCTACCCAGTCTTTCCTTTCTTTTATTTGAAACAAACTAAAAAAACCCAGATCATTCCCAAACAGCAATTTTCAAAAAAGATTACCAAATGAACATTTGTTATAATTTAGCTAAGGTCTTGCTTCCTCTAGTCATTCCTGAAGTTCTGCCAACTCACATGTCCAGGGAAGCAGATGTTTCTCTGACTTACTTTCATCATATGCCCGTAGCTTTATTTAAAACAAAAACAAAACCAAAAAACTCAGCCTGGAAATGTGCCATGTTTTTATCAATCAGTTGTTTTGACAATTATTACTCTTAATGGCATTCATGAGAAATGAAACCTATCACTGCACTGGGTATCTGCAATAGGATAGCTCATAAACTAGTTTAACTTGAAGAGTTTGAAGTTCCAGAAGATGCAGTACTGCTATGAATCTTTGAATGTAAATTCCTATGAACTTTGCAAAGTAATGTCTAACACAGAGGTCTCATTTCTTGCAAGACAGCAATGATGAAGATTACCCTAGGGAAAAGTTTGAAATTATAGCATGCAAACACTGGCTATTCAACTATAACATAAGCACACTGGCAAGACAAATTTCATGGAGGGTAACTATAATTGCTTCAGAAATGTCTCAGAAGCCGTAATTGATTCAATAAAACTCAGAGATGACTGCAAAGAATCTGTTCCACTCCCACAAAGACTTGCTATTTTGTGGAAGAATTTTCTAAATCAAGAGGAATCTGTCTCCTTGTAATAGTGACTACCCAGTAAATATGCATGACCAGCAGTTACAACTGAGATGGCCTTTATTTCAGAACCAGCCTCCACTTTCAGATATGACCTGATCAGGCAATGCTAGATGGGGAAAGCATACCTCAAAACCTCTAATAGATCTTAGAACTGTAGGCATACTGACCCCACATGGATGGTTACCATAACAATGTTCACTGTGTCTAACACAAATTACTTGTCTGGAGCTAGGACAAGGACAGCTATAGTAAGGAATACAAGATTATGAACAAGTACATCTAAAGAAGGGACACAAGCTCACACTTTAGCTGGTGTAGAAATACAGACATTTAGTGCCCACTTTTACAGAAGTATCTATAACAGGGATCCTCTACTAAAGGAAGATGACATCTAGGATAAAATTCCATAAAAAAGCCACAGTTAATAAAGGATTCCTCCAACCAAAAGTTACACTTGGTGAAGATGACAATAAAGCAGCAGAATTTGGTTATATCTGTCAAAGACAGAACAATCCAACACCTTTGCTCTAATTTATGGTTTCTAAGCTACTGCTTCCCCAGTGTTAACTTCTGACTGTATTTGCATATATTGGATTTTGCACATCAGACCAGAATCTTTTGCATGTGGTAGCCCTGAACTCCATATGGTCTTATGACCCAATATCTTGCCTTGGGTGATTCAGGTCAGGTCCCCATTCTGTCCTGTAATCAAGATCATGATCAAAACAGAAACAAGGAACAGCATCCACTTTGGACCCTACTACTAGATCAGTTCTTTGAGAGCTATTAAGAGACCCAACTGCAGATGCACATCATAAATCAAATATGGCAAGTGGCACTATAGATATACCTTTTAACATGTGCCTGAACATTTAAGTATTGCAGAGAGTGAATAATGGCTGTGAACTAATTTACCACAAACCAAACATATCAGAATTGCCAAACGGCCACAAAGGATGTCCAAAAGAAAATTTGATGTAGTTACCCCATAATCCCAGTTGAGGTAACATGGAAAGAATATAAGTCTTCATGAGCCTCCTTTCAGGACTGAATCAGCAATTCATCAAAATGTAAAGAAACACTGATTTCTAGATTATTTAAAATATTCCTGTTATTTTTTTCAAAATATTTCAACAAAACAAGGTTTAAAAGAAAATAGCTTCTTGCGAATTTTAAGTATGCTCAGAGGTCCAGGTAGGTGGATATGCTAAAATATATATTTTCATGGCTAAAGGCAAAAAACACACTTAGGTGCAGAGATGGAATTAGAGAAGCAAATTTTACAATTTTGAATCTGAGATTAAATATAGACTCATGTTGCCTTAAATTTATATTAGAATTAGACTACTTCTATTTAAAATTAATAAATTATGTAAAAAGTAAAGGAAAATATTTAAATGAAAGGAACAAGATCATCTCTTTAAAGATGTGAGTGTTAAGAAAGCATAATGGGGAAAGGAATGATGATGATGGATAGTGATTCAGCTCTGAAAGATGAACAGATCATGACCTATAAAATCCATCTCTTAGGCAGGATAGATCCCTGAGATACTCTGCTTGTCAAAAACATTAAGCTAAGGTACAACCCATTGACCACAAACTTTGGATCCTGTTTAAGTAGTAAGTCTTTTATCTATTTAGTTGTCCATCACTTCAGAATGTAGAGTTCTAACTGGTGCATGAATATTGTGGGACCTTTCCAGTGTCAAGATAAATGATGTTCATTGCTACTCCTGTGACCCCAAATCTGTTTTATCTTTTTTTATCACAGAAAGCAAACAGGTTGGCCATGGATGGTTTATCTTTTGTAAATCCATGTTGATCTCAATTACCTTCTCTTTCAAGCAGCCAGAATGTGTCTCAAAGGGACTTGCTACATGGTCTTCCAAGGGCCAGAAGAAAAAATGACAAGTTTTTCTCTGGATTTTGAGGACTGTTGTAAAGATGGGTGTAACATATGCATTTCTCCAGGCACCTGTAACCTGCTCTAATTTCCTTGACTTCTTGGATTGGTGATCAGCCTTGCAAGGACTTTTACAACCATCAGATGAACCCCTCAGGTATCATGGGCTTGTATGGCACATGTTGTTTCAAGGGATTCTTGACTCAGACCTCATCCACTGTTTGTAGATGTCCTCCTTGAACACTTTCAATAAAGGCAGAGCCTTGATAAAATTTAGTGAAGATGGAGGCAAATAAGGCATTGAGCATCTCAGTCATATCTGCGACTAAATCATCCACCCCATTCAACAAGGTATTTCCCTTGGTCAGCCTACTAAGGAAACACTTGTTATCCTTGATATCTCTTCAAAGTTTCATTTCTAGCTGACTGCTGGCCTTCCTGACAATATTTCTTATGTGTTCACACTTCTAAATTCCTCCTTTCTAGCCAGCTTTTAGTTCCATCTCCTGTGTACTCTTTTTGCATCAGAGCTCTATAATATTTTCTTTTTCTGGCTGAACAACTCTCTTGCTACATATACATTTTTCCTGTTCCTGCACTTGGATAATGCTGTACTTAAAAGTCTGACACCTTTTAGTACTACCTGGAAGGAACACATTTGCCTCCCATGGGATCCAACTGATCCATTTCCTGAAGAGACTAAAATTTACACTCATTCTGCTACTCTCAATCCTCACTTCCCTCAGGGCCTTGAACACCATTGTTTCATGGCAAGTACAGCCAAAGGTGCCATTAATGAATCACATTCAAAAATAATTCTTGCCTTCTTGTAAATAGCAGATCCTGCTCTATGTCAGTTTTAGCTGTCTCATCATGTATCAAGAAGTCATCCACAGCAGTCTTCAGTAATTGTCTTCCCTAAATGCATCCCACCTTGCTGCACTTTCAGAGGTGGTCAGGAAGGTTAAAGGCCCTCATGGGCAACCAGGGTTTGTGATCCAGACACTTCAAGGTATTTAGAGAAAGCTTCTTCCTTTCCCTCACTCTGAATGAGTGGTCTGTAACACCACTGTGATTCTCCTCTGGACTCTCTTCCCATCCTGTCCTACATGCTATTAACCAGACTGTCTTCCATCCCACTGAAGAACTTCAAAAATCTGAACTGCTTCTTCACAGAGAAGGTAACACTCCCTCCTTGCTTTCTCTGGCTACCTTTTCCTAGGAAACTGTCTATTGCAGCACTTCTGCCATGCAGCGCAGGCTGTCCCACCAAATCTTCGTCATTCCTTCCAATGATGTCATAGTATGTGATTGCATGTGAAGTAATTTCTACTCCTAGTTGCCCAAGATGTATGTATGCATTTGTATGCATATTTACTTGAGGTGGGTGCTCTTAGCTCTCATTTTTGTCAGTGAGCAGGCATTTTCTCTTGACCTCATCCATCACTATTCCACTTAAATGTGGGCTGTTGTCTCCCTCACGTATCAGTCCTAAAGAAGTCTTTTCATGTCTCCTTCCACAGCCAACATTGCAGATTCATCCAGCTCTAAAATTATGAAGCCTGCTTATGTGTACACCCCAATATAAATCTGAAATCCTAATTAAGCTGCTGTCAGTGAAGCTCTTGACAAGTGTGATACCCTCGACATCACACATTCATAGCAGGAGACTGATTACATAGAAGCATAAAGTTCAAGATCATAACCAGGATGTCACTAAATCTTTCAGGTGTATTACATACCTTGAAAGAATTATTTAAATCTCTAGTCAAATCTCTTGTCACACTAAAAGCAGTTACAACAGTCCTATTTTTAGAAAACTGTATCAGTGTTTCTGTATTGAATTCCAAAACTACATGTTATTCTGATCTTCCTAAAAAAAATTATCTATACCAAAAAACCCCAGAAATAGAGTAAATCGACCAACTTAAAATGAAAATGCAGCTTGTTAAAGTAACAGGAATAGAGTTGTAATTGTTTAAACTACACCTGTACTGAAATATTTTCTTTAAGAACATTTCTAATACATTCAAAAATCCTAAAAGCACTTAAATTATTTCAAGAAGAAATAACAAGAGTTAGGTACTCATAAAATCACCTTATAGCATAAATATATTAAAATATTGATGTCTACCTGAAGATACTAGAACTGTGGACTTCTGCATTGCATCTAAATATTTTCATCCACATTCAAAAGAAGAATCTCTCTCAAAACTTTTGATTTATTTCACTGGTCTCTCAAAATCTTACCCAGAAAGTCCTTCAAAATATTCTTAATCTTCATTTTGCTTTTAATAATTTAAAATTCAATCATTATTGCACAGCGATTATATGCAATTTTACATCCCATTAACCCTGCTTTGTTTTAATTATAAAGATCCTTTGTTAGATTCCTTTAAATGATCCAGTTTATAATTTCAGGTTATCCTAGGGAGCACTTTAATTCAGCTGCACATTCATCAACTGTTTATGTCCTGTTAATTGTTGACAACTGCACAATTGCATTCTCTAGCTATGATTGATGAATTGCATTCACAAGTTTAGCTATTAAGCAGAATAAATATTTATAACAATTTTCAGTTAAAAGATTGTTATCTTTTTCCCCAAAAGAGTAAATTAAAAACAAACAGGCTGATTGCAAAGAAGAGCATTTCAGTAACACACACATTCTAAAACAACTTTCTGAGAAAAGTATAGGGAGGAACATGTGCCCAAGGGCAGTTTGATTAGACATTCCTATGACTGGATTTAAAGAGTGGTCCTTAAATGATACTTGTTTTTGAAAAGTCACTGTTCGAGGGGATTAGAAGGTCCGCTGGTGTCTTAAAACCTGACTGCTAAAAATATGCAGATATAGGATTTGTTCAGAATCTTCATTTTATCAATAGTGAGCATGGAATAATATGTGATTTCAATACCCTTGCTGAGAAAATAATAAAAGGTCCACATGGTATTGCATATTACTATCTAACAACATAAGCTTATTATAATTATTTAGTCTGTTGCTAGGTACTATTTCTTGTACAATGTGCAGTACATGACCCACTCGGGTGAGCCCTATAATGGTGTAAAAACTCATATTTGCTCTACATAGCAAGAAGAATTTCCAATGGAGGGACTTATGTTTCCTACTGCTATATAGCACTATAACTTAACTATGCACAGGGAATCCAGGAGAATTTGCATCAGCCAAATACTGGGTAATAACACACTTTTTTTTTTTTTTTGATACTCATGCTCCTTTATTTCTATACTCTGACATTTTCTAAACTTCATTTCAAATAAATGCATGATTTAACCACTGAAATATCAACTAGACAAAAATATCTTACAATAAAGAGAAGACTTGATACTTCAGTTTAATAATTAGATATCATTGGTGAAAAAAAAAATCACATAATAAATGACAAGATCTCTTCAACAGGTGTATTGCTAATTTTTTTTTTTTTTAGCTGCACATAACAAAATGCATAGATTCAAATGGATTTAATGTATTGGCCAATACAAATCAGGCACATTGCCCTAGTGGTTTTGTTTGTCTTGGTTACTCTCCCACCAGAAGGGCCAAAAAGTCTCTCTCTGCTTCCCAGCTTGCTGGCTGAAAGTAGTGAGAAACAATGCACAGAGCAGAACACATGGAATTAAAATTACTTGAGGATTGATAAAAAATATTAAATAAAAAATTTCAAAATCATGGAAGCTCATATAAACATAATGTCATGTGTGGTTTGCAGGACTCAAATTGGCTGGAAATTCTAGATAAAATAATAATGACATTATAGTATAGAGAAGTATGTCTGTAAAATGAATGCTGTGCTCCTAAAACAGATGGAGCAGCAGATGGTTTTACAGATTGGGCTCCCTGGACTGTCTGGGTAAAACAACCTTACTGCTCTGGAGAATGGTGGTTCAATTCTCAAATAACCTTTAACTTGTATACAGTTCAAGGGAATTCTATTTCCTTCCGTCAATAAACAAAATTTTCAAAATTTACACACTTATAAATTAAATATTTACTATATAAAGTATCTATACAATAAATCTCTTAATTAACATGGCCTTTTCACAATCTTTTTGGAACAGATGGTGAGGAAGTATTATCACCCAATGGAATAAATGCAAAATGACTACTTGTTCAAAAGCTTTAAAATTCATTACCTTCCTTCATTGATGAGCTCAATAAATGCAAGTCCTGCATTCTTCTGAATAGAATTTTGCCATTCCTAAGAAGATAAAACATAACATGATCAAAACCCAAGGATTTTAAACCATTTTTGAAGCTGACCCTGGCAACTTCCTAAGGACATTGAATTTAGGCAGAACTTCTTAATTCCCCCCAGAACTCCCCCCATCCCCCCCCCATTAAAAGAATTATCTGATCAACTAAAAAACTGTAATTCATTCAGATTTTCAAATAAATTTTAGGTTGTTTAGGTCATGTCTTTTTCACCCTTAAGCAAGCTTTAGTTTCCCTTTCTAGAGAATAAGAAAATACATCTTGTTTCTGCAGTTCATGCAGTCGCCCAATGAACATTAGTGCAACAAAGTACCTTCTTCATTGCTTCACTGCTACACCTTGCAGACTTTGTTATAAAGGACTGTATAAAATCCACCCTCATAAAGTTCAATTTTTGCTTCTTTCTGATTATAAGTGAAAACAAAACCAGCCTATGATAACAAACTATTTTTTTTAAATTGATTTACTGTTACTATGGATTTCCAAGATGAAATTTCAAACTAATCTAAACCACTTTACTGATATAAAATTTAACAGGACTTTACTTCATATATCCCTGAGTTAAAGAGAAGTTTCACGATGCATCACAAATAGCTTTTGTTATACAACCCACTGCTTCTATCACATCAAGAATTCTGATACTTGAGATGAAAAAGGGTTGATCTCTCTCTCTAACAAGTAAAGAATACTTTATTTTGCAATAATTCCTTAAAAATTTTCTTTAAAAGCAATAAGAATTTCCTCTGTGTCATAATGAAAAACAAAACACAGTACATTAGTTCGATTACAGAGTTCCTAGACTAAGACTACATGTTGTCAATGGGTAGATGGTTACAGTTACAGAACTATTCCTTTAACAAATTAATTCACGGGGTTTTTTTTCCAAGAGTAAAAAGTCAGGCAGAAATTCACAATTCTTGTTCCCTAATATGGGTGAAAAAAAGATGGCTTTCCATAGATAAAGAAAATTTTCTCAAAGAGCAGCTGTGAAATCTAGTCACTAATCAGCAAAGTGCTTGTTACTGATTATACAAATTTACAGATATGACCAAGGCATGCATCTTAAAAAAATCCCAACAACAACAACAACCCAGTACTCATGATTGGTTTTATAAAAGGTAAGCTACTAAAACACCCAAATAACGAACATTCTTCTGGACCTGTGGCTGAGCAGCTAACTGCTGGTTAGGGAAGACAAAGTATCAGCACCCAAGCCTCCATCTTATGAGCTAGAAAACCATTGTAACAGGTCCTTTCTTCAGTGATGCTTATTTTGTTATTTTTCAAATCTAGTAACTGCTAATGATATCACTTTTGGAAGCAGTTAAATCATCCGTGTAGAGTAGAAAATCACTCTGAGAAACTAAGAATAAAAGAATTCAATTACCCAAACACAGGCACCTTCAGACATTTTAAGAAACAAAAGGCCTGGGTGAGAGATAGCATTAATGTGTAGTTTTTTTTGGTTTTGTTTTTTTTTTTTTATCAGAGCCTTTTACTGTACACTATACAAACCACTATCAGCATTTTCTTATGAGATGCTTTTCTGCACCACAGCTGCTATGACTTGCTGTCAGGAAAGAAGTTGAAAAGAGAGAGGAGAAAGGAATAAAGGCTTCCTAAGACAGGTTGAAGAAAGCATGCTAATTAACTTTTTAAAAGGTAACAGAGGGTCTTCCTGTGTCTGAAAAAGCCCAAGAGATTCTTGCAAGTATTTTGCCAGATCTTCCTGCTCAGTCTCCGATTCTGCAGGACATGCAAAGTGGCTAACAGGATTTTATGGGAAATATCTCAAATTGCCTAAAAAGCCACTAAGAAGATACCTATATAGAAGCAAAAAAACCACTTCTTATATCTCCATAGGTGGAAAATCTGATCAATTTATCCAAAGTTTCACAACAAAAATATTTGAAACTTGCTGAACGATCTACCCAAAACTAGTGAAAAACATAATGATGCAGAACCTAGAAAGAAAATAGGATTCATGGTTCATGCATTTTTTGACCACAAAGTAGATACTACAAGATTTATTAAAGACTCTCAACCCTCCATTAATCCACAAATAAGGGAATAATCATTACTGCCACAATTTTATTTCACATTTAAGCATAATTTAACAAACAGGTTCATGATCCTGAGACATGACCAATATATGTGAAGAGCCACCTGGTTTTCTTTTTTTCCATCTTGTTTTTAAAAGATGCAAAAAATAGATTGAAAATATTTTTCAGTGCCAGCATTACAGTTGCCTTTGCAATAGCTGTTCACGTCATCACATGCACTTTAAGAAATGGATTAAGATGTGGAGCAATTTTGTTTAGACTCTCTTGGATTCCAAAGGAATCTTTCTCAACCCCAAAATGCAAGAAGCTGAAAAAAAAAACAAATGAAATGGATGCAGGGACAGTAGTTGGAAGATTTATGCTACAGCAAAGTGGAACCACAGCATAGTAATTTGGTTATTAGCAGCTAAGTGCTTGAATGACTAGGCTACATCTCATGCGGTTTTGGTGTATCATGAATCTTGCGAACCTTAGAGCAAGAGCTCAAAGCCTTTTCCATGCCTCAAAAATGATGGTAGCAATTAGGTGCTGAAATAACAGAAGCCTTTGACACAATCATGTACGAGACAGCTACTTCTACACAAGAACATATGGATCTCTCTTCCCCTGGGGTTCCTGCTTGGTAGGGCAGTGGGGATGGCTCAACAAGGTGAGGTGCAGAAGACCCAGAGGCTGTCTAACACTGAGAGTGTTCAAGAATGATGACACTACTTCTTTGCACTAAAAATAGAAGAAAAATTTAGTTTTTAACTTTATTGATAAATAAATAAAAAATTGTCTTCATATATAATTACCAAACATCATGACTTTAGACATTGAGTTCAAGTACTTCCTGTATGGCTTTGTTGTAAATAATTTATATTATGCAAAATTCTATTAAATTCTATTCATTAAAAATGTACTAATTTATTAGGATAATGGAAATTGCCACATTCCTTAACTTCTCCTCTAATCTATTGTGTCATTGCTTGAAAAGTGTCAATGCATAAAGAAAGCCTCAGTACCATCTCCTTGAAAGAAAGCTCAGACTGAAACCTATTATGTAACTGTTCATGCAGAGGACAGTAGATGAATAACACAGTACAGATATTGCTTGAAATTCAGTCGGTTTTTTATAAAACATGATGTATATTCATTTACTCTCTGATAACATTACAATTTTTACTTCTGAGTGTATTTTCCAAATTCTATTTCTTTCAAATTCTCCAATCACCAATACATGTACAAAAAAAGAAAGAAAGGAAAAAGGAAAAAAAACAGTCCAGGCATCTTAAATTGATAATGGAAAATTTGCGTTGGAAAAAAGCAGTGGAGGGGTCACAAAGGAAAAAATAGACTTGGCATGTTAAGAACTTCTTTTAGTTTTTATCATATTGCTTTCCAAATAATCTTTTGCTTACAATTTTAAAATTTCTATTCATGATGTCTAGAACAAGTCTTAAAAAAATCTTGTGATAATGTAGTATAGTTATCAAAAAAAGGAATTGTGATTCTCAGAGTTCTCTTACCCTTTACACT
The DNA here is from genome assembly GCF_963513975.1 of Fringilla coelebs. Classification (NCBI taxonomy): domain Eukaryota; kingdom Metazoa; phylum Chordata; class Aves; order Passeriformes; family Fringillidae; genus Fringilla; species Fringilla coelebs. The sequence continues at coordinate 67,754,241 of NC_140029.1, forward strand.
TTCTGCAAGGAAGACAAAATTTGCATCAAAAATTTCAAGTTTCTCAAAGGAGTGCAGTAACTGAAATGGAGAGATACCTGGTGTAGTAATCATCCTACAATTTTCCTTGAACTACAGGTGCTACTGTGTCAATTAATTATATCAGTATTGGACTTCTCTCTTCTCCATGCCTTAAATTGAACTGAGGTTAATTTCTTTTTGTCGTGCTGAACATTTAGTGAATTTTCTAATCAAAGACATTGATAATTCAGTTGACACCTCAATTCTTTGATCACTGCATTGTAATTAAAACTTATTGAGACAGATGAAATTCTATTATATCAACTTTCTTCTTTCTAGACCCTTGAATAGATTTGGTGGAAAAACTTGTATGGAGCTGAACAGGTGATAGCTTTCATCTGGAGAAGGAAATGGAAACTATAAAAATGTGTTTGCAATTCACAACATGCATGTAATTTACCTCGGGTTTGAACTCCATGATGTGGAGTTGCCTCCTAAAATCACCAATAACTTCCTATCCAAAAATCACCAATAACTTGCTTTACTTCATTTAGGAGGAAATATTCAAAAGAAATGTTACATGACGTACGAAATGTTTTGTGGTTTTTATAGGGCAGAAAACGGTCCATTAAAAGCAGGTAAAAGCAGGAAAACTGATTTTAAGACACAGTCTCATAAATTTTTGAAATTATTATACTGTTTTTAAGACCACCTATTTGTCCCTTCCAGTCCTAGAAGAATTTACCTAAAGATATTGGAGTCTGAAAACCCTGCATTCAGATCTAAGAATTCCAGTAACACTGCCTGTATACTTCTCTCATATTCACATATATACTGCTGATAAAGGATTAAAAAAAAAAAAGTACTTTTGGTAAATTTGGAATCAATTTTGGGCTTTTTAAATTGGTCATTCATTTTAAAGTGGCTACTTCCCACAATAAGCAAGTTGCAGAATGACTGTCGACATCCTCCTGGAAGGAAAATCTGCAAGTATTGGAATGCTCCTGGCTTCTGGCCAAATCCCAGAAAGGAAAAGAATGTGAAACTTTCATAACACTATTTATGTGAATATGAATTTAATAAAACAACGGTAATAGAGAGTTTTAGATTACAGTTTCACAAGACTACGGCCTCATTTTTCCTCTGTTCTCTTGACTTAAAATAATACTTTAATTTTTTGCCTTCTTGGTAACACACAGACTCATTGCCTTTCTGATCACCTCTGGTAATTGGCCAATTATCTTGAAAATGGGTACATTCCTAGAGGAACATTTCATTGGTATCTTGGAAGAAAAAACAAAAAACCCCAAAAACTACAATTGCAAAAACGTTTATGTTATTCAAACAACACTAGAGAAATGGCCAAATTTATTTAGAAAAGTAACCTTCATCATCTTGTAGAAATTCTGCATATCTTCTAATACAGACAGAAGATATGTACTACAGGATACACATATCTCCACAACTTCTAGAGCTTACCTCCTGACTGGAAAAATTTTTTTTTTTCAAGAAAGGGATGCTAAAATTATTATTAAAAACATGTATGCTATGTATGGCAATTTATCCTAAACACCAGTCCACTTTTTACTCAACCACTCTTTGATGTTAGAGATAGATAACTAATTTGAAGTCTTCCCCAAAAAAATGAAAACAAACAAATAAATAAATCAATCTTTGGATGTACAGAAAAGTACTCCTCATATTGTCTCTATTATGAGCCCCGTTATAGTGAACCCCCTGAAAGCGACGGCATATTTATGATGGGTTCCATTTATATATGATGGGTTCCAGTAATGAGCTTTGCATCCTTTCTCAGCCCTTCAAGAAACACCAACTCACTCTGACTTTCTAGGTACTTCCTCCAGGTCTCAGATCCTTCTCAATTGTGTGGACAGCTTTATAGAGAAGTCAGGGAAAGAGAACTTGCTACATTAAATACAGAGAGGCTGATTCTTACAGTTTCCTGATTCTTGCCATGAATCTTGCAGTAGTTCAGATCAGCATCTCATTTGTGTATATTTAATATTTTTTGACAAAAGTACTCTGACAAGGAAAAGCAAGAGAAAGGTCCTGAAGTCCCTGGATAACTCTGATAAAGGATAAAAAAGAAAACACCCTGCTTATTACTAAAAACAAAACACAGAATTTGTTTTCTAAATGTATGGGAATCTTTAAGGACACCTCACAGAATGATGAAGAAAGTGAAATCGCTCAACAAGTAGGAAAGAATATACTAATGGTTTCCATTTGAAAGTTAGATTATCAGAAGCAGATGATCAAGAGATGAAGACAGATTGGGCTGGAAGACATTCAACACATGGACAGTAGAAGAAAATTCTGATAACTATAATATTTTGGAAAATAGTTTTCCAGATCATTCATACCTTAAAGCAGGTAAGACATGCTAAGGGGGAGGGGGGGCAAGGGAGTCTAAAAAATAACCACAAAAAAACCATCTCCCGAGAAAACCACTTAATTTTAGAGAAAAAAACCTAACAAACAGATAAAGGGAAAAGTTTTTGGCTTCTCCTGTAGCTTGTACTGGAGTTCATTTAGGAAATTACACTAAGTGCATAAAACAACCTATTTGTGTATAGGCCATGTGGTGGATTATGAAGAGCCCAAAATCAACATTAGAACCTAAGTATGTGTTTAAGCTGTACCATATTTGATACTGCATAAGGAAACAAGAAATATCCCCTCCTTCTTGAAAGACCTTTACATACTCCAAATAGGATGAGAATATTATAGAAAGTACTCACTTCACCTCAGTTCAAGTACTCACAACCACAATTCAAAGATTGTGGTTATTGAATTTAAATTTGAGCCTGTGGTAAAATGTGAAGATACAAAGCCTCATTTTGGAGCAACATTGCTGAAAATTTCATACACATTTCTAGTGCCTTGTCCAGCACATGAAAATCTGTGTTTTTTCATTTATTTTAACTTTTTGCTCTTGCTCCATCTTCTCCCATCAAATGCCAAAATTCTTTTCTTGTATCTTGACTCTTCCAGATACCTCTTCCAGAGGTATCTTGACTTTCCTAGAGGGCCAGCCATTGATCTGCCACCTGCTATAAGCTATTGGTTTCATGGCTACATTAGAAACATAATCAGCTAAAAATAACTTTTTTACTCTGAGTTAGTTTTTGGTTTTATGTGGCTGTTTCCACCATTACATATTCTGATGAAAGGGATCAGCAGCAATATGGAGCTAGACATGGAGAAGATACGATCACACTCTGCAAGTGTGATCTTGGCCAGAGAGAATCCTAAACTGACCACTAAAACTGCAGCCTAAGAATGTGTTTCCATTAGATGCAGAGATCTGAATTTACAGCTTGCTGCCATGAAAACATGAGCTGTGTTTTCTCTTTTCTGCTCGGTGCCCAAAATTTTTCAATCCTGAACCCTTTTCTTTAAGTAGCTCTGGTGGCTTTTGAACAAGGCTCTTAGCTAAAGAGCCACTAAAGCAGGAAAAAATGTCTGAGCAGTTTTCACATGTCTTTGTTAGTTAGTCTTGTAAATATCAGCACTGATACGAAAGTGGGGTTAGCAGAGAAGAAGCTGCAGGATGGAAGTAGTGTAGCAGATGCAGAACTTTGTTAGGATAAATCTTTTAAACACATGCTGGAAAAAAGGATTTTTGAAACAATGAGTTTCTGTATGTTTGCACATGTGTTTCTATGCATCATTCCCCTCTATAAAATCAAATTTTAGTTCAGACTTTTTCAGTGATATTATATGCAGAGTTGTCTCCTATTTGCAATAGTTCAAAAACAGAGACAGTGGATAATGCCACAGAACAAATGCAAAAACACAAGCAAAGGTAAAACACCCAACTTGTTCTGTGATAAAGAAAAGAGAGATTAAAAAATTATATCTTCATAGGAATTTGCATAACCAACACTAATTTAATCACTGAAGTTATATCAAACTTTATTTCCTAAGTAGATTAAGTTACAGGTTTTTTTTTCCTTAGATTTAAGGGAAGCAGTTGTTATTTAACTTATCTTCAGCCTTTCCTATTGCAGTTGGTGTCAAAAAGACAAATAGCAAACACTTCTGTAAATGTTCTGCTATCAGTTATTCTGAAAGGGCAATCACTTATTTAACAAAAATTATAGACTATGAGAACTCTAGGAATACCTCTGGAAGGAGACCAAGAACTACAATTAAATTTGATTCTGATACTGGCAACAAGAGTAAACAGACAAGAAATATTACAAAAAAGGAAAATCTATAATGAAAAGTAAAAGTTTTTTGCACAGTAGAGCTGGACAATTCCTCATTAAACTCTTATAGAAAGCCTTGATACAGTATGTTTGGTATCAAGAATTGTGCTTCTCCTATATGAATTGCACATTTCAAGGCATCTTCTGGTCAGCTGCAGGGACCAGGAAAGGTTTTTGGGTTTTTTTGTTCCTTTTTTTGTTGTTGCTGTTGTGTTTGTTTGGTTTTTTTTTATTTCATTTTATTTTTCCTTGATTTCTGTGTTGGTCAACTGCCAGTTTCTGAAGAGCTATCTGATACTTTGAGGCAGAATGTACATCTAGATGTGCTGGTGTCTACTGAAATCCCTGCAGTGCCTGGTTGATGGGTCTTTATTCTCTGAGATAAGACAACCATCAAATTTGTTCTCTGAGGATTCCCTTTGAATTTACACCAGCCAGGCACATCTTTGGGTATTTTTTCATTTGTTCATTTGTTTTTACACCTCTCCTCATAGTGCGACTAATTTCTTGATATTGTTCCAAATTCTGCCACTTAGGACAATAAGGCATTTATCCTCATAATAATTATATTTTTAAACAGATTGAGTAACAAGATGTCTTAAATAATAAAACAGTATTTTCTTTTTAAGAAAATTAATTTCCCTTGTAAATAGATAAGATACAGAAAAATACAAGTGGCATGAGATAAAACTCCTCTGGGACACAACTACTCGATTTTTTCAGAAGCTGTCTCCCCAAAGTGAAGAATCCGCAAAGGATCTGGAAGTAATTAGAAACTATTATAGTGTTTTGGTTAGGGAAAAAAAAGAAAAAAGAATCTAAAAAAAAGTAATTGAAATCTAAATCTGATGTAAGAAGGAACTATACTGCAAAAATTGATGCATTTTTCTAATACTGCATGGCTTATTGAAGAAATCTGCCACTCCAATAGCAACACAGCTGTGACATGTTCAACCAGGCTGAGGGAACAAAGACCAGCTAATCAAGCACAGATATTGTCAAACATAACACATCTTCATCCATTTTATGTTAAAATAGACTAAATCCAAATAAAGAGGCATATCTTAGGAAAAGTGAAAATCATTATATGTTTATTATCAATTATTTAGAAATTCTTTTTCAAGTGCTTGGATGTGTGATTATGGTTCATATAAGAAATACAGAGACTAAAGCCTTCAAATTAACCTAAATTTTCATCTAGTGCAGTAGGTGTTACTAGGAAAAAGATATAATACAAGTTACACTACAAGAAAGATTCTGAACACACAGACTAGTGCTTTTTGTTCTTCCCCAAATCTACAAATGATGTACCATCCATACAGGAGTTCCTTTAAAACTTAAAAAGTATTTTTCACAGAAACTCCAAATTCCTTTGGGGGAAAGGCTTGATTGCATATTCCTCAGAGCCTAAAAGGCTGCCCATATGAACTGAATTATCCATGACATGTACCTTCAGACATTTGTAATGTGATATTTCATGTAAATTTAGACCATACCTTGGATGTGAGCCGCTGGCAATGTTGATTTTATTCAGGAGCTCAGATAAGAAAAAAAATTCTGACATCCTTGCTAATCTGTAGTCGTTAACATGGAATTTCCAACATAAAAAGCATAAAAGCATCTAATTTGCTGTAGCAAATGAAAGGAAAACAAACTTTGCATTTCCCTTTCCTTTTCAATGTCTAAAGTTACTCTGTTCTGTGCAAACAAAATTGTACTTTTCAAAGGTTTTTATTATCGCCATCTACCTTTTGAGTGACACTTTTCAAACTCCCCCACATAATCTGTAAAATGTTATTCAATTTGAATATGAAGGATTGGCCCACGTTAGGAAGAAAAGGCCTATTTTACACTGGGATTATTAAAAAGCCACAAACTATATACTTTATACAGTCTTTCCAGTTCTCATTGCTTAATTTGTCATAAGGAAAAACTCAGGTAGCACTGTTTCTTCTTTATATAGAGATGTATTATCCTCATTTGCTGCGGACAGCATCTCCTATGATCCAAATTCCAAGTTCTGCTAACATTAGGCTGAATTATGATATTTGGCAGTAATTTTTTTTCTTGCCATTTTATGTATTAGCATTTTCATAGCATTTATCTAATGTTTTCTTTTGACAGATAGTTTTAAAATTTAAATTAAAAAAAAAACAAACCTTCCCTGTAGATGAATAGAAGTACAGACTGGTTTGTCTACACCTATAGGACAAACCACTATATTCTGTGAGAATGCTACTGTTGAGAAGAATATTCCAGAGGTCAGGAAGGTGAGGGGAGGAGGCTGCAATTTGCACCACTTCGGCCCCCTGTTGACAATTCCTGTAGAAACAATTACCATGACTCTCCCAACAAACACTACACCATTAACTCCTGAAGTACTTCCTAATAAATGGACATCCAGAGACAAAATCCTCGTGATTTAGAAGACTTGGAAACAACCCTGAAGTATCAGTATAAAAACTAAAAGCTTGCAATTTCCCCATGTAATTAGGTAGATGGAAAAGAGTTCTTCCAAGCAAACACTGAAGAAAATAAACATTTGAAGCTTCAAAATGATTAGGCACTTCCCATTATTCCAGGTATAAAGTGAACCTTATTTTTAAAATACTTTGAAACAAAACCCAACATATAGAGGAGTCATAAAAATAACAAATCGATTTTTGCTGCATTTGTTACGTAGCTTTACTGAGATGTCTAAAGAAAGAGCATTGCAGAAAGAGCTTAAATTTCTCTCTCTTCCTTTCAATCAATATTTGAGGCAAAGTTTCATCTCTAGGGCCCTTAATGGCAGGAATTCCTGGAGCCAGCAAATGAGTAATGTTAAACCTATGATTAGATGATGAGGCCATCAAAGACACTAGACCCTAATGCTACATTCCACTTTATTCCTGAGAACGGCAGTAAAACCAAAGGCTAGGGAAGAAAGCACTGTAAGTTATTCTTTTCCTTGAAAATATGTTTCAAGAGCTGCTAAAAATAAAAGAAAAAAGTTGTATGACATGAACGTTGAACTCAAAAGCCCTAATGGATCTTTTGGAATTTTCTTGGAACCCAAGACTTCACCATTAGGTAACAAATTTTTCAAGTGCCCTGCTAGAGAAGGTTTGAAGTTGAAATCCCACTGAGGATTCCTGCCAGGGATGTATTTTTCTTTTACATTTCCCTAACTGATATCCCTCTAAAAGAGGAAGAAAAGAAAGGAAGAGGAAAAAAAATACAAAGGAAAACAAGATTTAATGATTTCCTTATGACACAAGCTTGAAGAAATGCAACCTACAGACAGGCAAGGTAAGTTGGAATACTCACCCCCAAATCTACTTGTAAATGTTTATTATTTTCAGATAGAGTTCTCAAAAGGAGATTTTAATTTCAATTGTCCCTAGAAATGCCTTTGTTTACAGTTCATTTTTGGTGTATGCTGTCAATGTGCAGAATGCTTAAGAAAAGCTACAAAGAAGTAATTTTCTTTGATAATTATATATAATCAGTTAACCTGGGCATTTTATACACAAACTTGTTTTGAGTTGAACTGGTATTATAGTTCTATGAGGAACGTGGTTAATGAAATGTTGTTTTAAGTTTTTAGAGAAGTATAAAAACTTACAGAGTTATTTGGATCTGTTGGGAAATCCTAATTTTTTTTACATTCTACAAAGTGAACAAAGTTCTAAAATGTTTGCTGATAACTTCTTATTGGCAGTTTATAGTAAAAGGGTATATACACAATATTAGCCAATAATACTTCAAGCAAAACAAATAATATGAAAAGTGAGATATAAATAATCCAAACAGTATGAGAAACTAGTTTAGCTTTCAATATTTTATTTTTGAAAGCATTTCAAAACATTAATTAATTTGGATTTCTGAGAAACTCATTACTGCTGTGTTAAAACCCCAATAATCAATGACAGAATTTTTATATAGAAATGTTCCTGCTTCTGCCAGTTCTTGAGGACTACTTAATCCATGTTCCTCTGCTTTTTATATAGTGACAGCTACGTAAAATATTCCATGTTATGTCATGTATATCAAAAGTAATAAACTAAGCACAAAGTAATGTTTTAAAAAATCACTAATTCAAAGACAAATTTCAACATAAAATTATAACCACAGTATCCTACTTACATATTCTAAATAAGAACAGGCTTGCAGGAGAGGTCATACACAGAGAAAAAGCATAATGTACACCCATACACTTTCAGAACATAAATGCAAATATACCTTGTGTACCCTGTGAATACCGAAAAACTATAGAATGAATCTCTAAAAAAAAAAATCTACAATTTATGAATTACCAGAAGAAACTAATTTGGGGGTTTTTTTGTAATGAAATGGAAGAATGAAACAAACTGCCAGATACAATTCCTTGGCTGACAGCAATTACACAAGGAAATTAATGCAATCAAAACCAGAGAATGTCTTACCTGTGAACAAAGCAGCATAACCAGTTCAACCACTGAAGTACTTGACTTCATACAAACAAGACCTGAAATAAACAGCCAAAAATTAGTTCAAAAGATGGTGGTATTTTGATATTATAGCTCCATCATTCCAGAAATCCATAAAATATATAAATGTATATTTTTTATAACTCAGAATAAAAGAAGTTTCAAGCACAATTAACTGAGACTTTGAGTTTCAAGAATATTTAAATGTTCATAAAAATCATCTGGAATAACCTAGACCAGTTCAGGACAGAATGTCTTCTAGTTATTTTTGGTATTAGGATAGTTATTTAAATAAATAAATAAATAAATAAATAAATAAATAAATAAATAAATAAATAAATAAATAAATAAATATTGGTATAATCTGAGCAATTTAATGCATGATAAACATAAGTTAACAGCTTTTGAATAATAAGAATGTAAATCCATAAGAATAAAGTGATCAGTTAATAACAGGTAAATAATAGAGCCTCTGTTTAGACATTCTTTTAATTTTCATCTGGTAATTGATTATCCTGTAATTGAAAGCTTGAGTATTAATGAAAGAGCCATTCATGAGAAATCATACTTTTATTAAAATCAAACCCCATAATTTTTAGGGCATGTCTCTTAGAAAACCTTGGATTATGTAGTCTAATTCTTATTCACGGTTCTGTACTTCATGTAAATAATAAATATCTAGTAACATTGTCGCTATTGCAAATACTCATTTGCAGCTTTGGAAATGTAAATTTACTCTCTGAGAGAAGGATGCCATATCTAAGTATTTTAAAGATGAATTGTAAGGACACTTGCAGGAAATTTCATTTCTACTGTTAACTTTACATGTGCTAGCTTCTGTTATCTAAAACCATATAGACATTGAAATGATATTTTAGGGCATGGAAACACATTGGCTATGTTATAAAAATGATAAATTTATAAATAAGCTTGCAAGTAAGGGCTAAATAGGTGGCTGGAAAGCAAGCTGATATGCTTTAAGGAGGTTTCTACGAACAGTGATTAGAGACAAAAGCACTCCTACACGATAGCATGTATATTTGTTTCTGGTAGTGGATAAATACCCTTTTGTGCCCATTTTGCTAACAACCCCATCCTTATTGTACAGTAACACAGAACAAGCTGTAAGAAGCCACTAGGCTTCCATTCTATCAGATATAGGGGCAGTTAATGAAATAAGAGGCAGATGTGCAAAGCTCATTTAGGGAGACAATTGCTGTAATTGATCAGCTATTCTCATGCTCAAGTGCTGGAGGATCAGAAAGATTAATGAGATACTTATCACCTGCAGGCTACTTCCACTGTTTGGATGCTGACAAAGAAAATCCAAACAGAAGATTGAACTCTACAGTTAAGCCAATGCAGGTAGGACAGACATATCAAATATTTAATTACAGAATGTTGTCTGGTTTATTATGAATTCACCTCTTATTCTGTAAAATTAAAACAAACCAACCAAATAAACAAACCAAAATAAAACCACTTTTTGTCACACCCATCTTTCAAAATCAGACCTCAGGCGTACTAAAACATGGCTAAGGCAAAATAATGCTCTTGGAAACCTAGCCTCATGCTGCAACCTTCTAAATTTGTACATGTTCTTACTTCTGTTTTTACATCAAAAGAACAAATGTATCCAGAATAAGCACCATACACAGTTATGAAAAAGAAACCAAGTAAATTACATAAAAGTGATTATGCACCAGCAGTTAATATCTTTGTATCTTCACCAGATTTTCAAAAAGAAACCTTGACATAAAATATATACTTTGAAGAGACATACATAATGAATATTTTCTGGCTTAATTAATTAAATCAGAAGTTCTTAGCTTTCAAATACAGTTGGGCATTCTTATGCTACCTGTGCAGCTTCAAACAATATGAAAAAATTTTGAAGTGTGCCTAAAATGGCACAAAGATAGAATAAATACTCGCAATTATCATCCAGATAACAATGATGATCTAGTCCTAATAACACAAAGCTGCAGACATGAAAAAACAGGACTCTGTTTGAAAGAGTCATAATTGCTTAGACCAATATTATCTATTTACAATAAGAATATTTATACACTCTAACTTTTTAATGACATGATAATGATATAGGTCTAAAGGGTCATCTGACCTCAAACTGATGTCCTTTCACTATTTCTCTGGACATTACTTGATAATTTTTATATCTCCCATCTAATCAACTGCAAGCTTGGATGTAGCATTCCAGCACTGGAAAGGAGAATCAAACTGATTTAGGTGAAATTCAGAGAAAGAAAGAGAATGTCAGAACTGACATCTGGTTAGCACATCAACAGGCCCCTTAGATATAACCAGCTCTTTAATTGCCTGCTGATGAAACAACCCATTGGTAACAGCCATTAACACCTCTCATAACCACTAGTATCAAAAGAGGCTGTTTTCCATGTCCAAAAGAAACAAATAATTATCTTGGAGACTGTAGCACTTTTTTCATATGAAAATACAGAGAGAGATAGGAAAGCCTCATTAAAGAAGGTCACTGTGTCAACGATGTTTGTCTCAGTCTACTGCAGAAATTAAGTGTGCAGCTCTCTGCTTATGAATAAGCAGAACTTGGAGTGGCCCAGACAGAAAATGGGGAATCCTGTGCACCTTGATGGTCAGTAAGAAGGAGATAGAAACAGAAATACTTTCTGTTCACCTTCAAGTAGTCATATCACACATTCCTTGAAGTAAAACCAAATACAGAAATCTGAAACATTCATAGCAGGGCCACCATTTTGTTTTATAAATTATTACATATCAGCCCCCTAATCCTACTTCAGGGACTTCTTTCACTCAAATCATGAAGGAAAGTGTGTGCCCTCCATTATATGCTCCATTTCCTCCAACTTAGCTGCCAAAGGCTCTATTGTGCTTCTTCCCATTTTCGCTTCTTCCTGATTGAGCAGTTAAGATTTGAAATAAATAACGATTTTTTTTTCTGTTACGCAAAACACAATTAATCTTCAAAATCTACTGTCAGAGTTGTCGTGCAGTCAATAGTAGAATGATAAAAACAGATCAGACCTAATGGAAGACAGATCTATTTCTGCCTATTAGGAAAAACTGTCAGGATGCAATCTCTGGTTGCATTACGAAGATCCCACATCATCAAAAGCTGCAGGAGCAAGTTTAGGAAGAACCCCAATCCCTGCCCTATTTAACTTTTCTTTCATAGACCAGAAAAAAAGATAATCTTATTACTTTATCAGTCTCTAGATTTGTGCCCTCCTCTCTTCTAGGAGTCCAAATTTTGTGAATTGACTCATTTCTTTTGGCATAGCAACAGAACAAAAAAAATTTCCTTCAGTGCACACACTATATCCTGACATACAAAAATTAAAAGAGGGGTAGAAAAGTTCTCCTCTCATTTTTCAGACAGTACAGAAGACATAAACTGGTTGAGGTCTCTTCATAAAAATAAATATTAAAAAAAAATTTAAAAAAATAAATTTGTAGTATGAATCAAAATAAATATCAATTTTCCAATTGATTTTCTAAGCTCCAAAAGCGCTAACAACTGCATTTTTTCTTCGTCTTGACCATTTTGCAGGGTTCGACAGTTTTCAGTGTGTGCAAAATTTTATTAGTTTTAACATAATGAGGAAAAAAAAAGATGATAAGCTTGGAAAAATAATGGCTTCTCTGATTGAAGAGGGCACACAAATCTATTTTTAGTTCTCTTCCCCCTCCTTAACTCTAATGAGAAAAAGTATTTGCCACTCAAACTAAAACTGTTATCTGCTGCTGAAGAATGCAGGCAAGTTCTTCCTATACCATCTGTATCAAATGCCATTAAGGAAGCTAATGTAATTACTAAAATACAAGTGGGTATTTCCTGCATACAGCAAGGTTAAAAAGGTCACTGTTGCACTGAATGGAGTGTGTGCTTTTTCCATTTGCTGTTCCTTAGTAGTTTTCTTCATGGTCTATTCTCAGTCCATTAAATATAGCCATCAAAATTCAGCAATTTGATGGCAACAATGACCACATATATGGATGCAAAAACTGGGAGCATCAAGTGCATGACCTTGGCTAATCTGGAATAAATGATGTATGCCTGGCAATTATCTTGAAATGCTCTGGTTTACTTGACTTCTTTTTCAGTGTTCTTCTGTTGGCCCAAAGATATGCTAATTATTCCTTTTCACTATGACTTAGTAATGTCTAAAAAAAGATAAATTTCAACTATACTGTTTTAGTCATGCCTGTGGCATTAATGAAGTCATGGGTTCAAAACTTCCAAGTCACCATGCTGAACTAGTCAGTGTGAATTTACATTTTGAAGAAATATAATGTAGGCTGATAAAATCAATTTTAAAAAAAATCCTCATGAAATAAGATCATGGTTTTGAACTTCTTTTTATTATTATTAATACAATGTGTGTATGAGTCTAACTGAATACCACCACAATTTCATCTGGTATTTATCAAGGTTTCCCTGCATTTTCTTTCAATGATTTTACTTTGTGTCAACTTAAACCCTTATTGGAACTGGAATCAATTGTAATACTAGCAAAAACAAAACCTGAATGTTTTTATAGCTCATGTTCAACTTAGAAAAAAAGACGCAATTAGCAAACATTAGAGCTTTTAGAAATCTTTCACTCAATTATAGCTTCTGCTTATCTGAAAAATCTCAGGTAGGCTAGGTAAAATGTTTGAGAAAGTTGAATCCAGTTAACTCAGTTCACAGAGAAAAAATGGTCTTTATTACTCCTCTACAGTACTTCATCAAAACTATAGGAGCATTGTATAGCACAAGACACGAAAAAATACACACATGCTATAAAATCCATTATTCTAGTAACATGTGAAAAGTGAGTAAATTGTACCTAGAAATGAACAAAAATACCTAAAACGACACAAAAAAAAAAAAAAAAAAAAAAAAAAAAAAAAGAGAGAGAAAACTCTGTAATTCTTTGTAACTTTTTTTTTTTGGTAAGGTAAGCTTTTTCTACTTCCTAGTGATGTAATCTTTCATATACCTTAAACAAAACAATATTCTTTCAAATTATTTCAAATCGTTCATAATAATTATGGGTAAATCATACTGTGACATCTCTTCCCATAATCCTCAGTGATTTCTGTGCCATGAGACAGAGTAGGAATTTTCTACCAGTAATTACCACCCACAAACTGGGTTTTCATTTCGATAGGCTATTCCCTTATACTTTGTTCAGCATTTGTTAGGAATGGCTCAACAAAGTTTCAAGGACATTTCTCCTTGGGCACAGAAACTAAAGCACATTTTGGCTGTGAAGCTACCAAGACAAAAGTTATGGTGATGTTTTCGTTGGAAATATGAGTTTTCCTTACATTTTATTTGTTCTTTCTAACCCTCTTTCTTCTGCCAGTGAATTCTGGCACATGATTTCTTGAAATATATTTCTAAATCTAATTTATAACCAAAGAAATAACAGGACTCCTTTTTTGACCAACAAAGTTATTTGGATAATTTAAATGTACATTATTCCCTCTCTTCTATAGGCTGTCACTCAGAGAAAATTAGATGCAAATTAATGTTTTTCATGAATTATCAAATTTCTGGGGAGTTCCCTAAAGATCTGAAAGGAGAGAGTACAGAGAGAAAACAGAATATTGGTGAAAAATTTGGAAGTAAATGCTAAGTATGCAAAACTTAAACTGAAACAACAGATGTTCTTATTCCAAACAAAGCAATTATTGGGGAGGCAGGGGGAGGATATGTATTAAATGGAATGCAAAGTTTTGCAAGATTACACTCAGAATTGGTTTTAGAACCACACATATGTCACATATTTTGTAGGCATTTAAATTACACTAATGGTCCTTATTGAAAAGCAAAGGCTGGGAAATATTCAGGATTTGCAGAAAGTTTGCAGATGGAAATCACAGCCATGCTGCAAAATAATTATAACTTTGCTTTTACTAGATGAAAGAAAACACTATTCCAAAGACATAACTCACAAAAATAACAAAGTCAGGGTTATGGATTTAACAATTCCTTCAGCAGCCTTGACTGACCTTACCACCAACTCTAGGGACCTTGAAGGATGGCTGTATTAGTACTCCAGACCATTCTTTGTACAGGCAAATCTCCTTTACAGAACAGAAGAGTGATACAGAAAAATACAGCAAATGTGAATTTGACTCCACGTTTTTTAATTGATCAAAACAGTTAGAATTCTTAAAGGATTTTTTTGGTTATGGTGAAAGACACTGCACAGTACAAGCAATAGTCTTTTTGATTGCGAGAAATCTAGGAAAGTTATGATCCAAGTTATCAAATGGAATACCTTTAAAATTTTATCATAAATCTTTAGAACAGACATCTTAGGAGCAACACCTCAAATAAACAGTGATAGGTCAACAAAATCCCCCAAATTTATATCTGTCCAAACCCAACTCAAATGGGCCAGCCCTTTTAGTCAGATTTGTAAAACAAAACAGACCTTAATATTGGGGCAATACTTAAAAGAGTAAGAATGGTATGTAATAGTTTCTTGAATAACTTTATTAAAGTGAGAAAACCTAAACATCTTCACCACTGCAGTTACTAAAAAGGAATCTAAATATGGAATGGAAAATATCCAGATAGAATCACAGAATGTCAAAAACCTTTGAGAGTGTACCCACAGAGAGGGGATTTATTACAACACATAGATGATTTAGTTTTTAAAATTACAGACTTTTGTCCAGTAATCCCATGAGCTGCAATGATATTGACAAAACTGATGCTAGTGCCACACTACTTTGAAGAGTCCAGCCTTATGCTAACCTGTGGATTTTCTGACAATTTTCCTTTATTGTAATGGGATGCACAAATTCTCATTCATCAAGTGAAAAAGAGACCACTAAATCTATAAAATAAAATCCACTACCACTGTTCAGTTTAATATTCTGATTTTCAAAACTGATTCAGTTTTTCATTTAATGCCTGTGGTAATTTTTTATTTGTCCAGTGCTCCATTGGGATTTACTTAATAGATGCATTTGTATACTACTGTCATTCTCTTAAGACAGTATTTCTTCTGACAGAACTCTTTCCAAATATCTTCCAAACCTTTTAAAATATTGTGGGATAGTGAAATAGTTTGGTTACCCAACTTCTATAACACAACAGATCTAAAATTTACGTTAATCATGTATCAATTGAGAAATTGTTCTAATCAGCATTAACAACAAAAAAAGAGACAAAAATATTCTTTTTAAATAAACTATTTCAACACAAATATTAATTATAAGAAAACAATTCCCTATTAAGTAAAGCAGATTTTTTAAATGGTATGACACATATTTACTAGAATTTATTTATAAATTTAATGTATTTCCTCCTCTTCTAGACTACAGGTAAAAACACCCAAGTCAATGATCACACTGCACTGCAGTTGATCAAACTAAAATATCTCCAGTCTTGAAAAGGTCTTGAAGTTGGAATTACTGCTTTTCTGTCAAAATGTACTTCATTTTCAGGTAGGCTTGAGTAAGTTAAAAACTTCTTTTTCAGCAGAAGCCTGGAAAACACCTACAATTACATGTTCTAGAAAATCTAGAAAATGTAGAAAGAATCTCAATGAAAAGCATTCCAGATTTTTCCTCCAAAACCAAACAGTCAACTGTGAGAATTCAAATATTATTCCAAAAGTCTTCTTCCCTCTTTATACTAAAATATTATTCAAATAAGTGGCTCAGACTTTGTCAAGATATTCCTACATCAGCTGCTGCCAGGGACATTTTATTTCAATGGAAGAAATAAGAAAAACAATAATTGATAAAGAAATTTAAAAGTTAATTTAAAATGTGACAATTTCAAATATTTTTGAGGTTTTGTCATGTGATATTTCCCTGTCAATCCTTTCCCAAAAAAGCTGCCAATTTTCTGATCGAATCTGTAGAAAAATTACTAAATGAAAACAAGTGATACCAAAGAAGTTGCCACATAGTTAATACATGGAAAAAAAGAGATCATCTTATTAACATGAAGAAACATCTACCTCTTCTTTCTCTTTTTTTTTCCTCAGTCTTTCACCTCTTCTCAAATCTGAGCTAGAGGAAATACATTTTGCAAGTATTGCCTCAGTAGTAAATTATTTTTAAAGAACTATACAAGCAGAAATAAATACATTAATTTCACTCGTTAACATAAGTAAATGTTTATACTTTATACCTTTACTACAACAATGGTGCTTTCTGCTCATCTCAAAAACCTTTTCCAAGTCTTTTTAAATTTGTAAAAAAGGGACATCCTGGAAAAGATACATCATAGGTATGACCCCAAATAACAGTCTCTAGAATATCAGGATTTCCCTGAAAAGGTATTACTCAATGCCATTTTTCCTTAGGTATGAAGTTTTATTTTTACTCCTGATATTTATCAACTTTTGCTTTGCTTTGGTCTATAACTTATTCCTATTTGATGCCCTATTTTATGAGATTTTTCCTTTTTGTTTCTTTCCTCCTACAGTAAACATAGGAATTACTTTTTGCTTTCTTCTTTCTATTATTCTTCTAGCTCCTTGTTACATTCTTTCCTATTATTAGGGGGACATGACAAAACTGAAATATGTGCCTGATGAATGACAAGAAAGGATGGTGAGAAAAGTTTAAGTAGCCCAGCAATAAAACCACTTACTCCTACTGACCCTCCTTACTTTCTTATATTTCTTCTCTTTAGCAACATTGGGGCCACACTGAGTGAACCAGCACAGCTTCAAATAGGGAGTATAAGAAAACCTCAGAGCTCATGCAGCTTCCTAAATTTCTAAGGCCAAGATGACCCTTAGTTTAAGTAGATGTGATCTCCTGAGTAGCAAAACCAGTTTTTGTATAAATATAAATGCTTCCTGAGATTTTCATAACAAGAAAAGGAAAATAAAAATCTCCAAGCTGACCTTTGCTGACCTCAGTTGGCTGCCATCAGATTGCGCTTCTGTCCTGAAGCCCTGCTGACAAGTGGTAATCATTCTGAAACAGTGTCTCTCAAAACACAAAAAACCCTCCACAGTCATAGATCTCTTGAAATAACTTGTTTTTCTTGTGTTTCAGTTTTCTTTATTTACTTGACAGTAACATTGTTATGGGCTCTCTCTAGACCTACTTTGACATCACTTTGCCATCTTAATTTGACATATCACAACTGTCTCTGTTGTCTGACAAGTTCTTTCAGCATGAGGTTTTCTCATTGCAAGAAAATCTCCACAGACAAGAAGTATAAAAAGACTGAATCATAAAATTCCACACACCGTCAGACAAAAAATATGATATAAGAGAATAGCTGTTTAGCAGATCTGAGGGTCTTTTTTTGAAGGAGGTAAAATTTAACATAAAGTTGCACTGAACACAGTAAAAATATAGTATCTTAGTTCTTGCAAAAATAATCCCAGGTATGTAGGGAGTCTGTTAATATCTATGGATATCAAGCTAGAGGGTTTATTAGTGTTTATACTATAATTAACATTTTGTCCCATCAAAAAATGATCGATAAACGGGTGTTTTTTAAAATTCCAGTGTAGTAATTTTTCAAGTAATTGAGTCTATAGTTCTTGTGCAAGATTCTTTTTTTAAGCCTTGAAGGCATGGAAACAAGTAAATCCATCTCTAGCAGAATGAACTGAAGAAGTGCCTTTAAATCATCAGGACCAGTAAGGAAACTTGGTAAATTTGGTCACTAATTAAAATATTTCAGCCTGGGTCATAGAACAGGTGATAAGTAGACAGAAAGTTAAGGAACATATACAGAAAAACTGTGACCAGCCCTAAATGAGATTAATTTTGTAAAGAACCTGGTCATAGAGCACAGACTACATGGAAAAGAATTATTTTACTATGTCCTATGAGAAATACGTCTTTCAGGGCATCTGATACAGAGATGTTATTTGCACCCTATAGATTATCAGAGTTAGGTAGTTCTCTGGGAAACACTGCTGGTGTAATAAAGTAGATTGATTCCATTTTTAAGCCTTCAGAGGACAAGGGCTGGGGCAAATACCAGCCTAACTGTTTCAAGTCCAAAATCAGGCAGAGTCCCCTGCTGAGTTCTGAATGATGAATTAAGTGGAATAAGAACCAAAGAACCTCTGCCTGTGGAGAGCTTCAGTCACAGCATGAACATCCTGTAGATACTGAATACCATTTTGGCATACCACCTCGTTTTTCTTTGGACCTGGACAGTACAGGAGAAAATAATAAGGGGGGAAAAGGTGGCTGTTGTAAAAAAAAATATTGTACAACTTAGTCCAGTGTTACCATTCAGCACTGCTGTATAGTTGATATGATGAGTCCACCTACAGGCTGTGTTACAGCAGTGCCTGCACATGTTAAGAACTTTCTCCAGAATCTTTTAAAAATTATTTCCTTAAAATAACTAAATAACTTTTTTTTTTTTTTTGGTAGTAGGTTAGTAGGAAAATTCACTAGAAAAAAAATATTCCCAGTAAAGCTGGAAGTTAAAGCAAGAAGGGAGACAAAAACTGGATTACAAAAAAGATAGACTATCAAGGAGGGTAATAGGGAGATGGAATCAGGGAGGGTATTTTTCTAGAATTCTAAGGCAAAAAGACCAGTCCTTTCTAGGCTTTTTGGCTTGCAACTGGAATACAGGTGACTAGCTTGAAAAAGAAATTTATGAGAAAGTGGCTATTACTGCTGAAGTAAATGGGACCCAGGGATCACAAACAATTAACTCCTTTTCTTACTCTTTAAAGGCTCCAATATTTTGTGCATTTTGTTATGTGATTTAGAAAAAACAGTAATTGGTGTTCTTCACTTCCTTATAATAAAATTGTTATAATAGCACTTCCAACAGTAATTTAGTAACTTCTAACATCTAGTGGCCTCTATATTTTCAAAGATAACTTTCAGAGCTTCTTTCCATTAAACCTGACTACTTTATATTGTTACCAGCTTTTTCTTTCCTGAAGGCACGTATTTATTAATTATTTAACATCTGCACTCTCCTAACTAAACTTTACAATTAGTCTCACAATTTCAGTCTTTGTTTTTTCTCTATTGTCAAAGCAACAGAAGAAGCCCAATTTCTGTCTAATGGGAATTCTTTACATTTTGGAATGTAAAGACATCTTGATTATTAATCAATGTAATAATGAAAATATAATGAACGACATAAAATCTGAGTGCCAACAACAATTTCTACCCTTAAGTTACACTGGGACCACACAAGTCAGAGACAGAGGAGAGGGCATGAGCAGTTAACCTCTGTTCCACAGTCTAATACATCTTAGTAAGTGTCCAACTCATTAGACAGGGATAGAGTGGCTCATATGTGTAATTAATTATTGGCAGGTTTACTTTCAAAAAGGTGCCAGATGCTATGCATTTCCTAGTTGCTATCTGGATCTCTGATCTATAATGCTTCCTGCCATGTTAAACATCTGCTCAGAACATACTTCTGCACGCAGGAACTTCAGTAAATCAAGAGTTAAATCAAAATTGAATGAATGTGTATCCTCTTTCTGGTGTTTGCAATGATATCCCTTTAAAGATGTCATAAAGGAATATTATGTGAAGGAAAAATGTTCTGTAACTTGTGTTGGGTCATTATAGTTTGAAGATTTCAACCTGGGTAAATAACAGAGACTTCTTTTGTGGCACCTGCACTTCAGCTGTCTGAATTGGCATCTGGTCTTGTTACTAGTAACCTACTCTAAAAAAACTCCGTAAGTTGCAAAGCTTTGAACCTTTACTCTCTGGAGTAGGTGTAAATAAATAGACAGATTTGAATATACACTTAGCCCTTCAGCATTTCTTTCTTCCTACCAAGCAATCTTCTGGAAAACTGGTGGTGTTTTCTGTCTTCATGTGTGCCTGACTTATTGAAGCTTTTTAGTAAAATCCATGATCAGTCCCAAAGTGTGTGCAGAGACATGAGCGCACTGTGGAGCCTTTCAGTCAGATACCAGGAGCTAATCGTACCAACCCTAGGCAGAGAACTTCTTAAAACAAATTTATGACATGCCTATAATTGCACATCAGTTTGAAATTCATGAACTTTCTCTTTTTCCTGCTTATGCATGGGTTAAAATGTATGCAGGTAGCTTTTCAAGCAGCAGCAGTATTTTAAATTCTATCTGTTGGAGGATTTAATGCCCTGTTTCAAAATGACCTATGGTTTTCTTAATGGTAAAAACCTAATCTTGCATATTGCTTACAGAAATTCTTAAAACTAAAAAGGAAAACACAAACTTCAACTTACTGAAGAAAAGCATCATCTATAAATCATTATTATTCCAACCTCATTATGTAAGAAGGGGTTAATTTCAGACAGTAGTGCAATTTTTCTGGGATCTTTCTGCAAGTCTCCATACTGAAGACAAAACGTAATCTCTGACTAGGAATCCTACTACTACAAATTCAGAAAAACTGTTATACAGAGGACTGGGTCAGGAAATTCACTGGATTTAACTGCACTGTGCTAAACATGCAGCATCACCTCTTCCTAGATAGAGAAGAAGGTACACTTAGTCACTTTGGGCACAAGGAAAGGAAGGAGTGGCATGTGGCACAGCAAAGAATGACATTATTAACTTAGCTTTGAAAACCAACTTAAGAGTTCCTGACCCAGTACAACCAAATAATGCATAAGATTCCTCATCCTCACTGAACAGAGTGATTGTGTCCAGTGACACCAGCGACACCTCTTGCAAATGACGCCGGCCTTGCCCCTCCACAGAAAGTTTTGACAATCACCTTGATGTCCAGCAGGGATTCCCTGATGTCTAATAAGGCTGAGTTCCTACTGCTCCCACAGTCCTGCTTTACCAATTGCTTTCCTGCTCCTTATGCTGCAATGCCCACAGTATTGCACCAACACAGTATATTATGCAGTATGTTACAAATGAATCAGCTGTGATTACTTTGAATTACTACTCAGTTTTCTATTCCTTTACTAAACAATGATGGCATACCTCAAATAATAGTGCAGAGAAAATATTGAAGATGAGTAAGAAACACACCCTAACCCAAGACAGGGTATATTTTTTATAAAGAAATGTTTGTATTTGGGAATACTGGATTTTTTTAACCTCAGTTAAAATGGCTGAAACAGGCAAACACATTGAAAAGTTATCAAGAGACTAAAAGGGTGATCCTCCTCACCCAGTACCATAACATAAGTTTCATGTTCTCAAAAAAAATCAGATTAAAGTACATATATAGCTATACAGTGATATAATTGCAAGACATTTCTGAAATCTGAGACCAAGCTGGCATGAGCTTATGTGAGGCTTCCCTGAAAAGACAAATTCATTATGCATAGAAAATATCTCATACTAAAATGATCTTCAAGGTAATGATTAAAGAACTTATATAAAAAATGGAAATCAATTTATATATATACATTTATATGTGTGATCACACATAAAAAATCAGCAGAAAGGCTTATTTCATTAAGTGGCATAAGCATTGACCATCTTTGATGCCTCAAGGGAAAATGACATATTCTTGACTGCATCTACAGTTAAGATGCAGTCAGCTGCAAAACAAAGAAAAAGCCCACTGATTTTTTTACTGATTTCTGCAGGTGGCTAGCTGACATTGAAGTACACCTGTCTATCACCATGTGAACAAATGCAGTCGTGATGATGTTAAAGCAAATTAAGGTTAATGCAGACTATCATGCCTTCCACTATGTGGCACAGGGAAAATGTGATTTACACGCTCAAAAGTCACAAAGTTCCAAAGGCATCCAGCAAATACATGACATTTTTCCTCTTGAGAAGTTGGACGGAAGACTATATTTAGAAAATATTTTTTAAATAGTCATAATGACTAAGAGTAACATCAATCGCAAAAATTGAGGGTAAGCGCTATTAAAGATTTCCAATCATGTTTACCCTCCTTAGGCATTCTCTTGATGGAAACTCTAAGGCCTCCTGTAGTATTTAACTTCTTGTTATGTCCTTTTGATACTTTGAACATATGAAGCTCCTAACATAGTACTTCATACCTCTGCAGCGTGTGCATCATTCTTGAAGTGCTGACTGTAGAACAAGATAGTGGGAGTTTAACCAAATTTATGCACAGAAATTAAATCACTCATCTGTTCTTCCAAGGCACTGGACAAGTCCTCAGCAATGAGCCAAGGGAGCCAAGCATCCCAATTATTTTGGCAATCCCTCCATTCTTTGCATGGCTTTGTCCCTCATCTCTAGGATCCTTAGGATGGATCTAAGTCTGTTCTTTGCTCCTAGAAGTTGGACTCAGCACCTGGCTATGTTGAAATCTGGCTTTTACTTGAGTCTTGGTTAGTCCAGAAAATGATTCAACATATCTCTCCAATGCAATGCCTTTGTTTCACCTGAGCACTTAGTTTTGTCAGGAACAATTTGACACTATAAAAAAGACTGTTAATAAAAATAGCAAAATGGGATGAAATATTGGATTATAGAAATTTCAGCACCATGAATAGCTTGAGGTTTTATTTACATGCTGTTAATTTGAGTTAATACAAATTTCAAAATCATAAATTATTTATTTATTCCTTTCCCCTCTTAATTTCTAATATTAATTAATTTATCTTGTTCAAAATGTTGGCTACATGCTGTCCTACAGACTGGTAAGGCAAGTTTTAGTTAGTTGGAAGGAAGCATGCCTGGACACACAAATTAAAATGTTTTGGATGTGGCAGAGTGAGATAAAAGAATGAGAGAATAATATGTACGGGGCGAAAAAAGTTCTGCAAGAACATGCATTTTTTTCTACTTTACAGCATCTGTGCTCCTGAACACAGTAATACAAAAGTTCTGAAAAGTTTCTAAGAGAAACACAAGGGACATATAAAGCTCCAAAAAAGTAAATTTTCCCAAGAAAGTATAAGGGGTTTCCAGATTACCATAGTATGTAAAGGAAAATGGATGTCCTGCTCTTCCTAATTCAAGATTCAGTATTCTTCAAGAAAATCAGAAACTTATTGTGCCAGTATTGGTAGATGCCACAGTGATGTCACACTTGAGGACTTGGGGAGCTTTCAGAGTAGTGTCATTTAGCACCCAAGTTCTATCTGTGGTTTCCAAAGGAATGTTTTGGGCAATTTTTCAATTGTTTCAAGAAGCCTCCTGTCAAACATGATACAAAGCTAGTCCATCACCACCTCTACTGAATATTTTCATAGAGCCATGTGGTGAGTTAATGAGGAGAAACAGATCCTGCTCCTATCAGCGCAAAAACATTCTCTCTGTCATCTGACTTTAATTGTGCCTGTATCAGAAACATATCAAACGTACAGCAAGGAATTCATCGGAGATCCTTTGGAGAAGGGCTACCTGGCTGACCTTCTACCCAGCTAATGATACAGCAAAGTAAAAGCATCAGTGAAGTTTCTTAGGTGCCTCACTCAAGAGAGGGGAAAGCATTCTATGTGACTGTGTTTCAATCGTGGACCTATTCTTACAGTTCCAGACACTCCAAGAATAGCTGTAGTGGAAATACTTTTAGCCATCTGTGCTTGACAAAAAGAGGATATAGCTTTTCTTTCAGCTACAGATCAGATTACACTTGCCTGTAACATTTTCACCTAAAAGCTAGAATGTTGTCATGCACTTTACATGGAGGGAATTTGCAGACCATATGGAAACTAGTTAGCGAAAACATATCTGTGCAAGTGTTAAATGGAACTCCACAATGAGCTCTGCTAAGCCCAAATATGTGGCCTACACATATTGCATGTTTGTTTCCAATTAGATTCTGTACGGATGATTTTAACCTTTGCAACTTCTGTTCTTGGAGGCATTGGAAGAACCTCAGTTGACAAACCACAGTAGTGTTGGGTTGGTTCTGGTATACTCTGTTTGAAGCCATTTGTATTCAAATGAAAAAAGGTCCCTTTTAACCCATCACTGGCAATATTTTCTACTCATAAAATATTCTGAGAAGTTGATGAAACATTTGAAATTAAATGGAGTGTAAGATACCTTTGAAGAAAGAATTGGTTTTAGAAATAGGAGCAAGTAACTATTTCTGTAATTAGTAATTTAGTAAATTTAGTAGAGCAAATAGATGAGGAATTTTACCAATAAATATACTGTGCAATGTCAGATTACTACCTGATGGGGTTCCTCTGTTACCAGTCACATTTAGGAATTTACTAGAGGAAGAGAAATGAGTAATTTCAAGAATTAGTGGCCTAAGTTTTTGGTCTAGACTGACCAAAGATCATTGCAGCCTGTGTATTTCAACTCCAATAAAAAGTTCAGAAGGCACTAAGACATTAAGCGTAATTTACTCAAACAATAGATCAACCAGTCTCCCATGGAACAGAATGGTGATGCAGTCTGATGCAAAAGGACTTCAAGATTTTTCACCAAAGGTTTGAGGCAGCTGAACTACTACAAAAAGGTGAAATCATAACTAAGTTGTATAAACATTTCTAAAAATATATTGACAACAGCTATCATAAATCATCAGATATTCTGGAAAATTTGCATGATTAAACTGTTTTAGAAGTTTTGAGGTTAGTTTTTTTTTCTGCTTCCTTTTATTTTGTGCCGTTCAGTATGCAGTCAGCTACAAGACTGTGTACATTCTTACCAAATCTGAAAATCATTTAGCATTTCTTACACACACACATACACTAGAAAGAGCCTCAGGGAAAAGCACATGGCATCAAGGATGTCTGACAGTATTCTGATTTTACCAAAATGTGAGAGGGAAGAAACTTCGTATCATGAGGAGGTTTTGAAAAACAGCAAAGAAGGAAAGGTATCATTATATTAAGCTTGACAGTGCATCCTTTATAGAACACAACAGATATTTTTACGGTGATCAATTTGAAAAAGAGACGAGTGCCTTAAGACTTAATTAAAGAAAGTTTATTTGCTCCTTTTTGAATTCTTATAACTAAAACCTTTACATATAGAGTAGCAAATTAAACCATTGCCTATAAAAGTGTCAAGTTAATTACTACTTGCAGTAAAAAAAAAAAAAAACCAACAAAAACAATTATCAAAGCCCCACAGGAATTCTATGCACACTCATATCCTGAGTAACAGCACCAAATCCCTCTATTTTTGAGTCATTACCTGGACAGCACTTTCAAGTACTTCACGACTACCACTGGCTTTCAGTAAGGAATGACAGAAGACTTCTCAAAACAAATCAGGAATCAGAATGAAAGAGAATTTGGAATTCTCTTTCAAAGGCATCTTTATGAGGCAAAATTCAGTTTACTTGAGAAAAAAGGTCTCATGGAGGCAATGAAGAGAGAAAAGATCAGAAGCAGACAATGACTATAAGAGCAACTCTGAGTCATCTGTTAAGAAGAAAAAAAGCCCAAGTATTTTAGAATTGAAAAACAAAAATTCAAGTCTTGCAGTGTAAAAATCTATGGTGTGCTTGAAATATTTTTACTTCCTAGATTTCTACTTCAATATCTTGGGAAGAAAGGACTGGTTTTTAGAAATCAGGAATGAGAGTGTGATTGAAGAGAAGGTGAGACATAACATTAAAGAAAAATGATGGAGAGGACACTGCTTGTTTTGGAACTCAGTGTTTGGTTTGTGAACAATGTTTTCTGATTCTGAATTGGGTGGCTAAGTCATATAAAGGGAGGAAAATAGGGGCAAAATATGGAATGACACTCCAAGCAGTTATCAGAAAAATGCCACATGCCAAAAACAATCCAACAAAATGTTTCTCTATGGATAAATAGTAAGATTAAATATGGCTGTATAGGGGTGAGATTCCTGTGACCTCTAGCACTTCAGTCTTTGTCATATCCTGGGAACTGTTATAACCTTGATCATGATAAGGATCTGACAAAAATACAAAAGCAGAACAACATCAATGAAGAATTTTTTTAATCAGTAAAAGAACTCAGGAGAACCAAGACAATTTTAGTCATAGCTTATAAAACCTATAGTGCAATTAATCAATTGCCAAATGGAAAAGGATAATACTGCTACAAAGTTTGCAATCAACTTCACTGAAATAAGAGAGTTAAGAATGAAGCCCATAAATTATCTTACAGTAATCTCAACGTGAATCTCAGACCATTAATTTAGGTGTCATTAAGTGAGAAGTGCAATTTAATCACAAGCTATAAATTAACAATAAACAATACCTCAAGCTTCTGAGTATTCTAAGCTACTACTATACCATTCCTTGATATTATTCAACAATGATATTATTAAACAATAAGAAGACGAAAAAAGAAAAGGCTGTAGAAAATTTCAGCTACAAGATGTGAATATTTCTAGTAACAAGAGCCAACACTGTGAGATGTAATCATGGAATTACCATAGGAAAAACCGTACACTAATATTTAGGTAAAACACATTCATAATAGGAGGAGGTTTGGAATTTGAACACAAAGCTGGTTTTTTTTTCTGTGTAGATCTTTCCATACTATAAGCCTTGTCAGAATGAGACTTTTTCCTCTCAATTAACAGCAATACTGTGTGTCAGAACAATCCTGAAAGGAAAAAGTTTACTTTGCTGAATATATTCCTCTGAATACATGACCTGTGCATGCTCATGCAAATTCCCCCTTCACTATTTTAGCTGCATTAGTACTGATTCATTACTTTCTTCATTAGCCTGCCATATTTGCATGCTCTGCATAACTTCTGCTTTACTTCCTGCCTCATTTATGAGGCAAATTTTCTAACTATGAAGTAGTAAAATAGCACATAAACCCCATAAAAATCCTTGAAAGTGGTCAAAGATACTTTAAAATTTATCAGTTTTTACTCCCCCTCTAGGCACAGCTCTTTATGAGCCTTTGTGAATTGATCTGCCTGAGGAAAAAATAGCCCTACCAAATATAGATACAATGTTGGAGCATGGTCTTCTTTTTACTTTCTTCTGTGGGAGTAGTTTACACATTTTATTTGCATTTTCACTACTTTCTCAAAGTCAGGCTGAAACACTGAATTATTCTGAGGAGAGAAAGGCGAACTATGGAGATTATTTTGTGACAGGATGTATCATTACACAGCATCTCAGGGGAACAAAAGAATAGAAAAGCTATCACTTTTAACATAAATGAAATTAAAGGCAAAGAACTGAAATCACAGTGCATTAACAACTGATTAATTAATTTGTCAAAAATAGTTATGTGAAGTCTAGCGAAAATAAAAAATTGTTCAAATCAAATGAATAATAGCTAAAATAATATAATCTCATGACAGAACAGTACCTTCAATCAACAGCTCTTGTCCATGGCTGCCCAATAGCGTTCGAGACAGGAAAGGGGCAAAATCAACAAAAATTTCTCGCAGGAGAGGGGCCACCTTTTCTAAAGCTCTTTCAAGCTTTGCAGTGATACTGTGAAAAAAGCAGAGACCATGATTGTAAGAAAACTTCACAATAGAACCTAAATTATGTCAAATCACACCTGTTTTTAGAAGTTTCTGTAAGCTTCTTTAGAAAAGAGGATGAGCATAATTTGATTCAACTTTATAGTTTTTAAATGGCTTTAAGTAAATGGAAATGTCATGTCAGAGTAAGCAGTGTGTCAGCCTCATAAGTTCCAAAGTATTTGCAGAGTACTCCAGAAGAAGTGAAATTATTGTTCTTTTCAAATACAGGTCTGTTTTTTCCCTCTCCCCTTTAACATAGGCTTTCATTTGCTCAGGAGGGGTTGAGCGCCTCCTCCCACTGCCTAGTGCTCCATTTACCAACTTCTTACTTTCCAATATGTACTATCATTATTGAGTAAAGAAAATAAACCAGCCAACTGAAAAAATATTTTAATGAAGTATTAGTGTCTTGCATAGTTTGAACAAGTTAGACCCTTCATTTGAAAAACTCAGAGTTTTCAGTGAAGTGTTATTTTAGCATACACATCCTTGGTACCCAAAAAGTATATACACTATAGTACACATATAACTAGAGTAATGCCCATTAAATGAGGTGGTTTTTTTTTTAGAGGAATTTAGGAAGATAAATTAAATTTAATATTAAAAGATAGAACCTGTGTACCTCATGTTTTCAGCTGAATCCTCTGGCATTGGAGCAACAGTTTGGACAGCTGGCAGATTTTTGCTGGTAGCACCATTCACAAAGCTGGATGACGAAGAGGAAGAAGAAGATCCTGAGTCTACTGCACCTGTCCCCCAAAAAACACAAACCTTAATTCAGTTTTATGAAACAAAACTTTTAAGCTAGTCCTTGTATTATTAATCTACTTCTAAGTACGAAAATCATGTTATTTATTCTGTAATAGTGAAAACCTTTCCATGTGGTTATCAAAAAATCAATACCTTTACTGGTATAAAAATAATAAGCTTGAAATCTATTGAAAATCAGGCAAAATAAATCCTGACCTCATTTCCACTATTCCCAAACTATATTCCAAAGTTGAAAATAATTTTAGATCATACTGTAAAGCAAAATCTTTCCAAATAAAGGTGTAGTTAATATGAGCTTGAGTGGAGAATAAAATTTTAAATATTTCTTAAAATATATTTATATATGCACTTTTAGCTGCCCAGTTGCAACTACAGGCAGCAACTAAAATAGAAATTAAAAAATGACAGGAGAGATAAAAAATATACATCACTTCAGTAAGAAATAGGGGAAATTGGTATCTGAGGAGTATTTAGACTCTAATTACAATTTTTCTGTTTCCTTCCTTGAGTCAAGGAGAGTTGTGAGATCTTAAAAGTAAGGAGGGCAGTGGGGGTATCATTTCAATGGGTTGTGAACAGCTGCCCAGAAAAAAGCTATGCACACAGAGCATACATTTATACTTTAAGTGATCTGGGTCAGAGCTAAGGGCTAAACTTAGACTCTGAATGCCAATCTATCATGTTTGCTGAAACAGCGCTGTGAGCTCAGCCTCTCTGAAGCAAAGCAGCAAAGGCTCAGAGAGGCCATGAACAGTGAGAGTGCTGTGATAAATGCTGTCCCTGTTCTGCACAGTCCTTCTGCAACACACCACTGCAAGAGAGGTGGCTACAAACAGTCTTGGACTTGGAGTTCAAAGCCTGCGGGACTGCAATGCCGCCACAGAAGAGGCTGGCAGGCAACAGGATTAATCCTAGTTAACAATGAAGGCTGAAGAACCCCATTTTAGAGATCAATGACATTATCCTGACCATTTAAAAAAATTATTATGGTTAACTCCTTGTTTCTGGTCAGTTTTAGCAGTAGATAGATCACTGTCCTGTGCATTATACAGGTATATATTATTTTTCAGTTTCCTGCAGAGATCTACAAAGCAATGATGGTTTCTTGACTGCTTAAGCAGTGAGCCAGCAGTGAAGTAGATGCTAAATGCTCCTAAGTGTGAAAAATACTCTGGCAGCAGGAATGATTTTTTTTTATTTTTAAACTTTACTTTAGCTATTTTTTATTGATAAAAGAAGGTGAAGATTGGAATTTTGACTAGATAATTTAAGAACATTTAAATTCAAAACACTATCAAAATGCAAGCAGGATTTACTGGGCTTGCTAAAGTAGCTGGTGAGGTTCAGGGTTTAGATTAGGAACTGATTTAGGGAAGTTTTTTTTAATAATGGGATTGGGAGACGGATTGTGGTTTACACTGTGTAATCTGACTTGGATTAAATACAAATTCAAAATGTACCCAAACACACTGAGAAACACAAAAGTATAGGGTAGGCTATCTCTCCCAACCTAGGAATAACAGCAACTTAACTGAGAATAAATTTCAAGAAAGATTAAGCCTTCACATATGTATACGTATATGTGTATATATATATGTGTGTATATATATATATGTCTCTGTGTGTTTGTGTTCTCATTCACTTATTTTATTCTTATATACATATTTTTATTGTTTATTCCCTTTTCCTTCCAAAATGAAATTTTCTTCATGAAGCTTGTTTAAAAATGCAGTTGCTAAGTTGTTCAACCAGCTAGGCTTCCAGAAGGCCAAGCAGACCTAGAACCATTGTATTAACATGGAAGTAAGAATCAGGATATGAATTACAGAAATCCAGTCTAAGAAACTACAAAGCCAGTTTCTTATATAAAAAGATGAAGGAGGAAAACCTATCTTCCCAAAGATGCATTCACAGTACTAACGGACTTTAGTAACACACATCTCATTAAGTCGTGACATGACATTGACTGTGACAGTGATGGTAGATGGAATGTAAACACCAACTATAACCCATTAATAAATGAAAAAAAACAACTTTCACATAGGTCCAGCACAGAACATACCTTATAGATTGTGCACCCATCACATAGATAAAACTATTTCTATATGTATTTCTAGAGTATCTGTGACATTCTGTAAAAACAACTGTAAATAGGTTTGGGGGGACATCTAGTGTTTCTAAGAAATTGCATTCTGTTTCTTCTCTATCATAGCAAAATTTTAAAAAATAGTGCTGTTCAATTAAATTCTATATATTACTTTAAAGTAATTAATAACATAGATATTTCATGGATTAAAGTATATAAACCAGAAAGTCTTTAGATAGCCTATATGTCTCGAAAACTGACATATATGAGTCACTGTTTTGACTATCATAGGTGGAGCTTAATTAAAAATGGCAAAATGAGCATATTAATCTAATATTTATTTAAATATTTTCAGTGGAATACTACTTTTTTTTTAACTTCCAATAATACGTTTATCATTTCTAAAATGTTACTGTAAAACTTAAATCTTAAAAAATTCAGATCTTCATATAATGCTTTACTACAGAATTCAGTACCTGTATAGTTCTAATTACTTGCTTCACACTTGCTGAAATTCCATTAAATCAGTACTTTTCATTTAATCAAGATAATACATTGATTAGGTTCAAAAACAATTTCATAAATAAAAAAAAAGAAACAGCAAGGTCTGTCAAAAAAAGGAGCCTTTTATCCACACTGAATGTACCACAGCTTCTGCAATACTGCCCTCTACTAAGAACAGTGTTAGGGAAATAACTGTTTTTAAAATGCAATTACTTACAAACAAGGGCTACTACATTCCAGCCAAACTAGCTCAGATATTTAATATGGAAGAATATCTGAATGAACAAGACTGAAAACCTTACTTTTCAGTCGGAAAAGATTCAGTATAATTTGAAAACAAGGTTTCCAGTGCAAGATATTTTTTGCATGATATAAGAATACCTAAAAGGAAATCCATTTAAGATTAACACAAGTGTCTACACAAATGAACTGTTGAGAGAAGCAATAACATTATTCAGAGTATTCATTCCTCCCATCTGCCTCAGAAAAGTTAGATTTTAAGCTCTTTTTTAAAAAATCCTTAACAAAATCAAAGTTCTATTACCAGGTATTAAAGGTAATCTGCAAAGAAAAAAAAAAAGAGCTCATATTACTCCATAAAGCAGAAAGATGCCAAAAGCATCCCCCTCTGTTTGCTGCAATCCCAGAGAGATTTTAATGTTCTCAATCCTTGACTGAACTTGTGATATCCTTGAAGAGAGTTCTTCTCTCAAGTGTTTTTACTTTTTTAAGAAAGAAAAAAGTCTATAGCCAGATACTTCAGAGGAGTATAAGTTAAATGTCGGTTGCTCTCAGTAAGGATTCCTTTCTCAGTAGAAACCAGTCTCCACTGTCAACAGGCTCCTTCATGACAGATAATCCCACTACTAGTATTAAAAGTAATTTTAAAAGAAGGTTTAGTCCTCCTCCTATAGGTCACAAAAAACAACTACTGATGAATTCAGTTAAATTAAGTCGTTTCTTACTAAAAACCTTCCAAAAAGAGCATAATTTTCACTGACAAACAGTAATTCTCCAAAATATTCATCCTCTACAATCCACAATATGTTTATTAAGCATCTACTTGCCTCTTTATTTGATACATAAGGAGGGATTATTTGGTATGTATCATATAAACGTCCTCTACTGTAGAGCACTAGAAAATTTAGCTCATTTCAACTGTAAACAACACTTATAAAACAATATTGAGGCTATTTATGAACTTATTTAAGGCTGTGTAAGTCCATTGTGCACTATTAAAGATTACAAATACAGACCAAGAAAAAACACTGTCTCTAATAAAGGCCAAGGTTTAACCTTTCAGGTTTTATTTTGGAACTACAACAACAGCAACACGAAGATGATTAAGAAACAAAACACCATGAAAGGTCACAAAACAAAGACAAAATGAGGGTCACAAGAATATTTAAGGACAATACCTGTTGTATTAATCATACTTTTTGGTGTAGCTCCTGTTGCAGCAAATATATTAGGTGTACTACCCGGTGGCAGCCCGCTCCCAGCGGTGGCAGCTCCAACGGTGGTGACAGCCAGACTACCCGGAGGGGGTTTCTTCACTGGTACAACCACACTCCTGTGGAAAAAGAAACAACAGATTACTAAACTTGCACAAGGGAGTCAGGAAGAGTTTTTGATTGTGATGGGTTTAGGCTGTCGGGTGATGCAGTTGCTGAGAAATGCATATTGTAAATTTTTTTAACCTTCCTGAATTAGTGTAAAACTCTGTTAACAGGCCCTAAAACCATACTCCTTTCCTTATTCTGCAGCTTCATGTGACTCCGAAGAACATAATTAATCTTCCAACACTCACAAAATGGAAAGACTCTACCATCTCAATATGCTGAGAACACTGCTATCAACAGTATAACACTGCAGTGTGTTCTAGATTTGCAAAGATAATGTTAGCTATCAGAAATTATGCCAGCAGACTAAAAGTCTATATGCACACAGTCATAAAGACTGTCAATTTGTTGATCCTAATGAAGTTACCTAAGATAGCAGCAAACTTTTTGCCTTTCAGCTGCACATTTGAATACAGTAGGTTATTCCTCAGTACCATGAACATATTGGCTTTTCACAGAGATAACTAAGAAACAATTTTAGATTCAGCCTTCTTTCATCTTAATCTAAATCAATAGCACATGGAGTACAGTGAACAGCAACAATGCAACACAATAAATACTTGCTTTCACAGTATTGATATTGCTGAGGTTTAAAAAGCAGTTTTGAAGCTTTCAGAAGAGAACAGGGCTTTCATACAAAAAATCCAACAAAATATCAAATATAAGCAGGAAACATTGCACTCAATTTTTTTAACCTAATTTGAAATCACACTTAGGGGTTTTTTAAATGTGAAGACCAAAAGACTTGCTCTTTGGACGCAATATTTTTTCAACACTGGGAGGCTCTCATAGTGAAAGAAATTATATTTACATTTTTCTTTTTAATATTTCCATTTATGTATAAAACCCCCTTCTCCTTAAAAGTCTGTTTCACGGGCAAACCTGAATGAAAAACAAACCTGAAACAAACCATATTCATATAATGTTGAACAAAATATTTTCATCATTGTGTACACTTTCTGTTTAAGCAGATACACTCTTCTTTAAAATGATTCATTGTGAAAAAAAAAGAGCAAGGCAATTATTTAGGGTGATGAGGCCACATTTTACTCAAGAGTAACTGCTTTGTTACACTTTTGTGTAAATATAATGGCACATAATGAATCATAGGGTGTGCGACACAATGTTTTAGGGTAATGTACTTTTTCCCTATATGTCTAAATCCTCCATCTCCCTGGATTGTAAAGACTGGTGGTAACAGTGAATAAAACAATCCATAAACATTTTTTCCCCTCACTCTCTTTAGAGGGCTGGCAGTTGAAGTCTCTGCATTCTGAACAACAGCTTGCCCCTGCCCTGAAGCACGTACTCTTACAGAGGTAAATCTAGGCATGTCCATGGGCTTTTGTCTCAGACCCTTCACATTAGGAGGAGATGAGTTTGAACAGTGCAATAGCTATTGATTAAGATAAGTGACCCTAAAATAATTGCTTTGTCTGTAGTTAATAATCTTACAATCACTGCTCATATTAAGTGTTTACATAGCAGCAGCTACAGCTGAACAGTGCTGGGTCTACAGGGGTTAGATAAATCTGCTCCATAACACCATGAAATTTCCTAGAGCTACCCCAATCTACATACAAAGATCTCTATTTCAATTAATACCTCAATCAAATATTTGGATTTGGGTTATAATACTGAATAAATACTCAAAAGCAAAGTCCTTGTAGTGTGATAAAAATACAAGAAGAAATTAGAGCTTGTTTCTTAGGTGGGAATGTTCCCCTATATATTAATTCCAAAAGGAAACTACTGTCATTACCCTCTACCTTTGTAGAGAATTGCAATAGAAAGGGTGAATGAAGAATGAATGCGAGTGTTCTTATGCTGGAGCACAGCAAGGAAAGACACAGAGTAAAAGGTGTCTTACACTGGCCTATCCATGTGCCATGTTCTAATGGCACATGGATTATCAGGTCACCCAGACCAC
Organism: Fringilla coelebs; assembly: GCF_963513975.1. NCBI lineage: Eukaryota > Metazoa > Chordata > Aves > Passeriformes > Fringillidae > Fringilla > Fringilla coelebs. Next base: position 67,789,147 of record NC_140029.1, read on the forward strand.
AGGTCAACATGTAGCTTCACAAGATGACCTTGCAGACAGAAACTGTGAAGAATTATGACTCAAAGAGCTTGGGAAGGACAGAGAGGCTGTTGGCAGGTCTATAAAGGTAAAAAAGGCATATGCAAAACCTGGAAAGAGTGGCCAACATATGAAGAACACAGGAGATGTGAGGAAGACTTGACGGCTGTCATCCCACACTCTCCATGCCATTGGAGCAGATCCTGTACCTCTTTTCTGGATGCAAGCAGGAAGGATCCCTGACTGCTGAACAGACTCCTTTGACACACACTCATTCCAGGGTTTCCAAATGTAAGACATTGTGAGTGAAAGACATGTAAGTTATTTCAAGAAAAACAATTTTCCCCTCATAAAGTCTGGTAATACTATCTGTTAAATTGGCAATACAATCTCTGTGGAAGTATTTCCTTTTTTCCTGCTATTTTTCTAAAGATGAAGCTAAATTCAAGGTCTTCCTCCTCATATTTAAATAATACAGTGGTCTTTCAGAGTGTCCAAAAGATCACCTAACTTTCCATAGCAATGATCACACATGTCAGCTTTACTTCCCAGATGTAATAGGATCAGTTTGATTTGGAAGGGACCCCTAATAAGTGTAGTTTAGAACTGAAATACAGCTTCTGTAGCAAGGACAATCCTTCCCATATCCCACAGATATAATGCTCTACACATAGCTGGCATTGTTTTGTGTATCTAGATCACCACATTGGGATAGGTCAGATTCTATTAAACAACAAAATATCAAGAAATATCAATAGAAACCTCTCTACCATAAGAATAGGGAAAATCAGTGAGATGACATCATCCTAGCTGAAAGAAAATGCAGCTTTCTGACATGCCATACATGGTGACCTTGTCAAAATGTCTCATTCTTACTGATAAAACAAAATACAGTGAGTGAATACAGAATGACATTTAGATGAAGCAGACAGAAAAACTGTATGAACAACACAACAGAGTGGTCAAAAATGTGCAAAACAATAAGAGGGACAGCAGATCAAGAAAGGTGAAAGAGAATGACTGCCCTTCAAGTAAATAAACTCTTCCTTTAACCAATCTAACCACTCCAACAGCACGTACAGTGAAAACAGGCAAATAAAAAAATCAGACTTATGGAAGAAGTATTATACTTGAGCATAAGATTTGAGGAATTAATTTACTGTGGTAGATGCTTTACATGTATCTGTCAGGCATTCAAGTTTTTCTTTCATCAAGGAGCAGAAATTTACAGAGTAGAAGAAAAGGTTATATACACTTCTGTACTTCATTTCAGGCCTTGCTTTGTAAAACATTTCAGACTACCTAAATATTCCAAACTGGTCCACACAGCTGCCGGAATCACATCATCGTGGTCTCAAATGATTCCCAATGATGTAGCCAGTAAAGACTTAGTAGTAATTGTCTGTAGCAACCGATTTTATTTCTGTGTTCCTTATGTGGTTTTCAATCCTAAATATACCTGTGGCTCCTAATCACTGTTCCTTTACTCTGAGTGTCCTTTACCAAGTTTTAAACCTAAGCCTGAAGTCATCGTAATTCATATCATGCTTAAGACGAGTGTTGTTGATTCTACCCACATAGTACTTATGCATTGCTGGTTCATTAAATAACCTCAGCAAATAGCTACAGGATTCTTCTGGGGTTTAGAAATTTGCATGAAATAACTAGATAGAAAATAATACCATTAATGCATTGAAATGCAAAAAGAGAGAATGGAAATTAAAAAACCCGCCACTTTCTCAAATTGACTTTACTTAAATATTGAGCTACACAGTGCTGGTGACACACAAATTATGCAGCTCTATATTTTCTCTTTCTCTGCAATTCACATTCTGTATCTCTTCTCCATTTTAAAATTTAAAGGCTTTCCAACTTAATCACTGTGGTCAGAATAAAGGTCAGAGATAAGCCTTCAATACTGGATGTCTTGAGCTACCTATCTGAGCAGCAGCAATTAAATTAGAATCACTTTACTCTCCTGTGGGATATGTGAAACCTCTTAAGGCTGAATTTATATTCGTGCTCCTCCTCTCCTCCCCCACAGCAGCAGAAAGCATGAGGATTTTTCAAGTATTCTTCAAAAGGCAGCACAGACTTCAGACAAGTTTTTCATAGAATTGCTCTTTGTCAAACAGCGACTTCAGAGGTTGCAGAAGAAATCACATTAAAAAGTGGGTGGCAATTTGTCTGCTATATTACATGCTACCTTGTTCCTACAGCTAGATTAACTTAATCTCTGAAAAGAAAGCTTAATATTCCTTCTCTAAAAGTTATTTATATTATATATCTCTGCCTATATCTAGTCCCCTATGAAACATTTATATCGTTGTTTACCTCCTATTCTTTCTGATTTCACCCCCAGACTCTGATCTGAGCCTGCAATATTACTAAATACTAACAACACATTCTGATTCCTACTTTAAACAAGCTTCTATTTGGATAGAAGGGATAGACTATTAGGATAGACTGCATTAAGATAAGATACATCTGACACCAAGGAGGAAAGGTTTAACTCAGAGTAGAGAGCCATGGAGAAAAAAAGGGGCTTAAAAAATTGTGAGGTATACACATGAGTTGTAGAAGAGATATGGAAGATTCACAGAAGGATGTCACTGTTGGAACTTATGCAAATGCAATATTAGTGCTGAATATCCATGTATTATGGATTCTTTCAATCATTTGATTCCACACATGCACCAAAACCTCCGAATCTCAAAGTACATTAAATGATCCTAATCTACTAAACAAAAATTGCTTGTTTCTAACTAGAAGAAAGAAAATCATCTCAGGTGTGGTTTTAGGACAATGCCATGAAGATCACTGATCCTTAATCTTGGATCACGCAGAGGAGTAAGTATTTATTCACAAAGAAATTCTGTCCTTTACATCCAGGATAAATTACTTGAAGTATCTAAAGTGATCTAAAATACTGACAAGAAACAAGGAAAACATTTAAAAGATAAAAAAAGCTAATTATCCGGAAAGATTAATGGTCTTGGCTAAACAGAGAAATGGAAAATACTGGAAGTTTAATAAGTTTGAAGAAAGTGAATAGAATCTAAGTGAACATATTATGTATTAAATGTCAGGAACACCATCAAATATAGGAAAAAAAACCCCAAAGAAACAATCAATATGAGGTATAAATGAGCATGGGTGAGGAACCTAATCTTATATATATACTGAAAAAGGGGGGAAAAAAAGGTTAAAAAGCTATAATCAGTCCTGTAAAAGAAGGCAGATAGGGATAAACAGATATACAAAAATGCAGTTCAATTTTCATCTCTATAGCCAGTCAATTATAGTAGGGAGTAGGGAGATCCTAGTTTCTTCTCATCAACTTCAGGCCAGACATACCTAGAGTTCCGCGTATATGAATATGAAAAAGCTCATATTACATAGGTGATAAGAGGTGTTTTGAAAGAGCTACCTGTGTATAGATTGCTAAATGATAGATATGGGGAATATGATTACAACTTTATGAAAATGAATTGAGGATTAATATACCAAATTTTGTTTGACCTGAACCTGTTCATAAATTTAGGATGATTTTTTTCTAAACAAACAGCTGAAGTGGCAATGAGATTTCCCTTTCTCTTTTATTATACTTATTAAATGAGTGACTAAGGCACTCTCTAGGAATACAGACAATGCAACTTCAGCCCTCTTCTCTAACAGGATCTCAAACCATACCTCATTCTCTGGAGCATATTTTTACTGCTACCTCAGAAAAATATATTCTAGAGAATCCCCCAAGTATTTTCTTTGGGCCAGTCTCTGCTGCACAAAGACAATGAAAATTACCTTGAGTGAACTGGAACCAGATGAGTCCTTTAATTCCCACACTGCTGATTAGGTTTTTCATTCATCTGTTCACACACTATTGTGAACCCAAAGTAATGGGGAATGCAGTGCCTAAGAACAGACAGAACCTGTACCTGTTCCTTCTTGACTCATGGGAAAGTTGCTCTATTTTTCTTCAATTATTTGTAATTAACTTTAAAAAGTAAGCATTTTTCCTGGGAGAAGACTAAAAGGTATTTATGCATGACAATTTTTAATAAGATTTCAGGAAAATCAAATCTATTTTTCAGCAATCATTAGTTGGAGAATTTTTTACTCTAACAGGAATATGGCCTCCTATTTGAATGACTTAGTAGACCACTGAGTACTAATGATCTCCCACAGGTGGCAAATCATACAACAGATAGACATTGAACCTCTCTATTTGAAACTTCAGTGCATCTTCTCTCCCAGTTCTTGTATTTTCCCATTCTATCAGTTAACTATAAAAGAAAAAATAAAGGAAAAAAGAAAAAAAACCCTACCCCACCACTATATTCTAGCAAAACACATAGATTCTCTGAGTAATCCTTCTAAATATAGCATACCTATATAAAATTAATCATATTTTTGAAGACCACCTGTCTCTGTATTAATGGGAAGGATATGTATGAGACCTGACTGGATCTCACAAGTTGTCCACCTTCTCTAGCACTGGAAAACTGGCTCCTAGGTCCTTCTGTCAGGGGAAAAAAACAAAAACTCCAAAAATCAAAACTAAAATACTTGAAAGATGCGTTCTCCAAAATATCCTCAAATACATTCCTAAAGATTTCACCAAGCATGTAAACTAAGCAAACCCATAATCTTCCAATTTGTGAAATTATAATGGATTAAAAGGGAATCACTTCTTTAAAAGCACCAAAAAATCATATTATTTTAATTTCTAGGAATTCAAGATTTTCTGCTTATGCAAGCATTCTTCCCATTTAAGTAATTCTAAGAACAGAAAATATATATAAATTACCTCAGTTCAAAAAAAAAAAAAAAAAGAGAGACACAAAGCCACAAGCGCTCCAAATTTCAGTAATAGCACCCATCTAAGAAATTTCGACTAGAAAAAAAGTAGAGTGAGGTGTAAGCTTCAAAATGCAATACTGAGTAGAATCACAAACAAATTCAAAAACCATAATGATCTAGGTTGCATCCAGTGGGACCAATGAAAATTGACCAAAAAAAAAGAATCCCCAAACCCTAAAAATCAATAAGAGAGACTGAATTTTGTCAGACAGAAGATGAGAAGGCAAAAAGGAATTATTGGTGAGTTATGCTCCATTTGTCGCAAATCTAGGTGAAATCACCCTTTGTGTTTGCTTCTAAAAATGTCAACCTGGATGCCATTTTCAAGAAATTCAGTCTGACGTTAAAAGACATGTCATAACTTTGAGGATCCAGGCTCTTGTGTCCCAGAAATCTGTTTATACAGCTCATAATGTAATTACGGCTACCTTAAGACAGATGAGGCAGAAGGCAGCAATATATTGAAAACTAATTGAAAAATGCAGTTGTCCAGAAGCACTTGTGGGGAAGAGGTCTCTGAAAAGCTGCTCAAAGCTTCAGAGTTTGAAGTGAAATTTTTGATGTTGTCACTCTCAATCTATTGAAGAGCTGACAGACAATCAAACCCGTCTGGCTGCCTGGCAGCTCATTTTGCTGGCAGGTGGCAAACAATTAGACACACCAATTTGTGCCTCCTGATGACATTAAAGCATGAAACTAAGTTGTATGCAGGGCCTAGTGATTTGTGTGAAAGCATTTCAAAAATAATACTCTTTGCCGTGGCAACTCATTTCAGACTGCCACCTCCCATTATGGCTTTGAGTGGTGAAGACGACAGACTTGAGTTACGTGCGGCGCAAGGCCGCTTCTGTTCAATCCGTCATCGGCGCCCCCCGAGACCTCAATCCCCTCCTTTCATCAATATCACCTCATCATTTACATTTGATAGCACTTGAACTGCTGCATACATTAGCCACCATTTGATAAAACATGCTGGGCACTTTTTCTGCTTTTATGTTTCATTTACAACTGCGCAAATTCCACGGGAGAATACGTGGTAGCTTCATACAAAATGAGTCTTATGGACACATTATGAATGTACAATTAAAAGAAGATGCAGAGCAAAACACATCCTAATAAATGCAAAAATACAGTTCTCAATTTCAATTCTATTTACCAGAGTTTACATGGTGTTTACCCTTCATCCATGATCATAATTAAAGAAAATTAGCTCAACTATACTTTTGCTAGGCACTCAGACATCCAAATGCAAAAAAAAACCAAAAAAACAACAAAAAATATAGCCTCAAAAGGACTATCTTCAGATTATTGTGAAAAATAAATTTTTCAAACCTAGATTTGGTTATAAATATGGAATCACTGTGCTTATTTTATAAAACCTGAAACAAATAGAACCTGACAAAACAATACACTCCACTGCTCATGGTTCTCTCCAGGGACAAAAAAGATGACCAAAAGCCACACTTCTCAGTGAAGTACCAAAAGTTGCATAAACTGCAGCAACACAAGATCCTCCAGAAACATGGTTTACAGGCATAGTTTTACTTTAAAAATAACCCCCAAACAGTTTATCTTATTTAAATGTTATTTTATATTAGTAAACAGAATTTCATTTACATGAGCAAGTATGGAAAGACAGCCCTGCTGTAATTTCTTTTCAGTTTTTCACAAGTTATTGGGAAAATACAGGAAATAAAATGTTCAGAAATCATCACTAGGAAAAATTCATGCTGCTTTGTCAATTAATACTTAAATTTGTTCAGTTATGATTTCAATATACTATTCAAAGTTTTTTCCCTCTAACCCTTGTTTCATCCCCTATGAAAAGTTACAAGGTGAGGATCTGAATTTGCTCCACGTTCATAATTTGAAAAAGTGACATCATCACCATTAATATTTGCCTCCAAAGATTGTCAAGTAAGTACTCCAGCAATATGAAAAATCTGCACAGAGGAATACTCGCTTGAACAATGGGCATCATTCAATGCAGCCATGGAGTGGAACTAGTCAGTTGAGGTCCAAGTTGATGGGCTAAGAACATCTGTGTTTTTATCAAGATGGCCACAGTTCAAAAACATTTGTTTAGTTGGATAAAAGAATGTAACACTTCCCAATCTGCTGGACTTGCCTGAACGTGTCATTTTTCCATTCACAGTTGTTGGTTACACTAAAAATCATCATCTACCTTACTCACCGAAATCAGACAGCCAGGGTCATTTATTTAAGAGAAAAAGAAAAAAAAGACAAACCACCAAAAATTATGTAAAAGTGAATTCTTTTGCCTAAACTTCACCATTACCAATTTTTTTTTCCTCTGAAGAAGTGAATGATTCCAAAGGTTGAATGTACAATGTACACTACCGAGATACAACACGGCGGTGCACTTTTTACAGGAAATCATCAAATTGGGTTGGCAGGGTAACAGGTGAAGCAAAAAACAAACCACTAAACTCATCAGCTGCTAAACTTATTAAGTATGAAATATTTATCAAAAATTCTAAGCTCTAGACATGAGGCACCTCTTAAAAAATTCCATAATTCTATATTATCTACTACTACCAATGATGTTCCAAAGGTACAAGAAGTCATATTGTTGCAAGAACAATTAAATGGAGGTGCTTGCCTTAAATAAAGGTTATGGCCAACCAACTGCAGGCCCTTGGAGTTTTTAGTGCTTTCTTATAGAGCTATAATTTAAAAATGCACAGTAAAATTCATGTCTTCAATCACCTTTATGTCAAGTTTCCTCTAACAATGACAAAGACATCTCATAAGATTATATGCTCCTTTTTAATTTAGGTGTCTGGCATTTTGTGAATCAACCATTGCTTGTGAATGAAATATTTTTCTCATTAACCCAGGTAGAAATTTAGATAAAGTAACCTTTTTGCTTTTTACAGTTAAGGTATGATTATTTCTACATGTAGCATGATGTTTTATACTGCTTAATGTAAAAGCATGCTTTCTGGAATATGGTGGTTCCTCACAAAGAAAAAAGAAAAATTCTTAACTGCATAGGAAGAAAAAAATATTTTCACTTCATATTGAAAGCAATCTAAAATAAAAATGCGCAGATTGATGAACTAAAAAAATAACATCTTAATGTAAAAGCTCTTAAATGAGATTTCCCTAGAAAAGTTTTAAGATCAAAAATATTATTTAAGACCTAAAATATTAGAAAGGGAAATATCCATTGCTTCTAAGGAGTATTTAATTTATCCTATCTTGATAAAATAATTTTTCTTACCACAGACACTATCTGTTTGTTAATTGAATTATTTTAGAAAAGCAGTATTTCTATATAGAGAGACAAGAAAACCAGAAGATTTTTTATGGGCCTCATAATGGAAAAGTACTTCACTTTTATTCTAAAATTCTGACATATTTTCTTGCACTTTACTGTTTATGTTATGTTGAAAACACTGAATATTCTTTCTCTTAAGACTTAATGAAGATATTTATTATATTTTTGCAGGTTTTCTGCAAATACAGATTTTTTTCTCTCATAAATCACAATAAGTCTTTTCTGCCTTATTTTTTTATTTTCTTTAGTGTTTTACTTGCCTGAACTTTACCTGCACCTGCCTGATAAACTAATATACTTTTAAGTTTTCAAGACATGTCTTAAATAGTCTTTAAGCCTTGATTCAATTTTTAACATTTAAAAAATATTTTTATGAAGAAACTGAAAGGATGTAAAATACAACCACATCAACACTCAGAAGACTCAGGTCTAAACTCACAATGGATGGGACTACACTTCTGGGAGGATGCTGAGAATTCCACAACAACACAATCTCTATGTTCAGGATGACAGAGGGACTGGACATTTAAAAGCAAGTATGTTTTTTAGAGACTAGGAAGATACAGCACAAGAAAAAAAAAAACAACAAAGGACTCTTTGTGGAAATGTTTGTGAATTTAGTTTTAAGCACTAACTTCTGAGCTTTAACAGCTTCTGTTGTTTTAAAGACCTAAAAGAAAACTGGTTTCCACCATGACCAAGCAAACAATTTGGCATGGTCAAAGCATTTCAGTACCAGAAAACAGTTCAATGATGGATCCAATTAAGATTTAAGCCTTTGAAAGGATATTTTACTGAATTTCTGCACAATCTGTTCTGTATCAGCAGATATTGTCCCCCCTCCTTCTCACTAAAACAGCAGCTTAAAGAAAAAAAAGATTTTATTGCACATATATTTCTTTGCAACAGGCTTGTTTTCCAAGTACTTCATAGAGTTTTATTCACTGCTAACAGAGAAGAACAAGAAGAATTACTTTTGTCTATACCACGTAGTCTGTTGGTAATGCAGAAAGGGAGACATAGTGCTGTTGTTTTTAACATACTATAATACCAACCAATAGTAGAAAAACCTTTTGGAAGAAATAAAAGCCCTTCAAACTTCTGAATTACATCAATAAAAAATAATGAGTCCAACCATATACCTGTCAAATGAGTGAAACTGCATGGGAAGAATAGCCTGAGCTTCTCTCTTCAGTGCAGGGTCTGGGTAAGGGATCGGGTCTGGGCCACATTCTGCAATTTCAACAGGGGCTGCCACAAGACTTTTCAGGATTTCTTTGACATTGATTCCTTTACTTTGGCTGATACTGGATATTGATGATGCAGGTTTCAGAATCTCACTAGGGCTTTCTGTTAAGCTCTCCTGAGATTTCTTCACTTCTGAAGACAAAGTAGACAACAGCTCACTCATAGCATCAGGACCTGTGCTGGTCTCCAAGTCTGTCCCATTCAAAATATTGGGCATCTGTTCATCTCCAATTCCAGAATCTGTATGAGGAATAGAACTTTCCAGCTGAATATCTTCAACTGGTGTTGGTGTTTCTTTATCTTTGATATTTTCTGGAAACACAGTTGGTGTCTCTGCAGCGAAATAGAGATTATGAAAAAAATTAAGTTTGATATTTTCTCATAAAATATGATCATAAGGTTTTATATGACAGAAATGTGTTAGAAAGGCCACAAATTCATTCTACATACAAAACATTTAACCTCCAGCAGCTGTTTGGCATATAGACAGGCTTGGAAGAGGGAGCCCAAAATTGCATTATACAAACTCAGTGACATTTAGAAACTACAGGCCACTACTCACACAGTAATCAAACAGCAAAATACTGCCAGCAAAAACAACACTAAAAATTATACTTATCAACTGCAGAACCATATTATCCTTGAGCCTACCAGAAGGGAAAATTGCAATCACTTATGCTTTTGGATTACTATAAAATTTACTTTTGTATTGCTGTCATCAAATATTAAGTTTGCATTCAAAAGAAAACTGCTAGACCATTTTTTTGCTTTGTGTTTTGTTTAAAATGTGTATTACACACATTTCTACACACATATCATTGCACTGAATACAGATTAATTTACACCTGAAGGAAAAAAAACATGTGTTATTATTGATTTTTTTAGATACCTCTTCTTTTCCCACAAAAAATAAAATTATGTAATTCAGGAACAATTAATGAACAAAATAAATACAGCCTCATAGAGATATACAAGTGAAATATCTTGAGTTTGGAACATTTCCAGTTTGAAAAGGATCCTATCACATCTTGTAACCGAGAAGACCATACCTCTACTAATTACTTCAGTGAAACAGACACAAAATCTTCATTAAATAAGAATAATTTGCTATGCTTAGAAAAAAGTCAGCTAGAATTGTGAGTAATTCATATCCTAATTTTGGTTGGAAAAAGACAAATTGGGCTATTTTTATTGACAAAATGCTTTCCTAGTTTATTTTAAAACTACATTATTTTCATTAAATTACTTGTCTCGACTATAAAATTTTGCTGTCCTATGTATGAAAGAGGAACACTTTTTTAGTGGCTCTGATACAGTGGTTTAGATATTATGGGTAATATTTTATGACATATTTGAATGAAGCTCTGTTACCAAAAAAATGTACTTCAGAAATGTAACTTGAAAAACCGTCTCATATCTCACTATTGATTTTTTGTTACAGTCAGGTAAAAAATATCTATTTAGCATATAGGCATAAGTGTGGGTACATACATGTACCCATTAAAAAAATCTGTAAGAGATTATTTATGTGTTTGAACTAATGGTTTTGTAAACCTCTTCATATGTACAAGTAATAAGAAAGAACAGAAGAGGCTTTTAAAAAGATGAAGCAGAATCACCCATTATAAAGGAGCATTGTTTTCTTCTTTTAACAGCCATAAACACTGAAGCCACTTCCTTCTTTTTCTCTTAAGTGCCTTAAACGCATCTTATCAAATAGATATGAGCTCTTCTTTGTGAAGCAGGAAGTAGAAACTGGATTTATGAGCTGCATCAAATGCATTTAGCATCTGCCAGGTCAGGAAGCAAAATGATCCATATCTACTTAGTACTGCCTATATTTGGCACAGAAAGACATCTGATCCACAGAATGATGCTAATGAATTTTCTGCTTGTCTCTTTAAACTCCATCCATACAAAGATAACACTTCTCAACTGAAGGGAAGATTAGTACTGGACAGCCAGTAAAGCAGGTTGCTGCCCATGAAATGTATGGTGAATAAAATGGCATAAGGCTCCATTATTATGCAAATGAAAAGAGGGCACTGAAAAGATACGATGGTCCACTACATGGTGAAGTTAGGTTACACCCAACCTCAATTTCCATTAAGGTCAACAATGCTGAACAGAAAACCTGGTAGAAATACAATTGTGGAAAGTCAACTACCTTGAGTAGACCAGAAGATTTTTAACACATTAAAATCTATTGTAATGAACTGACTCCAAGGCAATTTTGAAAGGAATATCCATTATATCACCGGTCTAGTAGTAGCCACTTTTGCCAAACTGATGACTGAAGATAATAACACATCACTGAAGAAAACCATACAAGGTTTCTCTTTCTAAGAGATAGGAAAAAAATTATCTCAACAACTGCAAACTTTCAACAGAAAGCAAGATTTCAGGATCTATTTTGGAGTAAAGAATAGTAATGGAATGCAACAAGACAAATTTTAAAAATGGCTTTCTTAAATAATACTTAATACTTATAAGTATATACATAAGTATTAAGTATTATTTTTAATAGTTATTGTTCAGAGAAAGTAAGGGTCAATATAGTAAATTCAGTAAAGCTGGGGTTGTCACAACAGATTGCAATTTAGTCGTGAGACCCTGGAAATAATTAGAAAGTGGGGAAATAAACTGGCTAAGAAGGAACCATCAGTTACTTTCAAAAGATAATAAAATACCATGGGAGCTATTTTGTTTACATTTTGAATAAAAATTTCAGGTAAAAACATTGTGGCTAAATTTGCTGATGACAAAATTACAAGGTACCACTGCTGGTCACAAAAGCACGATTATAAGAAGGCATTACAGCAGAACTGCAAATTACATTTAATAGTGAAAAGCTTTGTATCTGGTGAAGATCACAGAACTACCCATTATAACTGGAATTCATCTTTGGTAAATGACTGAAAAGAAGGATTTGGATATATCAACTAGTGGGTAACTATTTAGTTGACCATACAATAATCCCAAAGAAAAGGCAAATGTGGCTCCAAACTTTTTTGAATGCTTTGCAACAGCTAAGCATTAGAGAAGGCTCTGGAAGGATTCATTATGGAATACTGTGTATGCCTTCATATTTGAGAAATGTGGAAGTGCCACTATGGAAATACTTAGCGATCTACTGTTGCAGAAAAGAGTTTGGCTGACATAGTCAGGCCAAACTAATGCTGAGAAGTTATACAACAGCTGTCACAAGTTGTAGATGAAAATTAAAAAAAAAAAAGGTTTTGCAGAGTTGGCACAAGAAACCAATGCAAACTCACCATGAATAAATTTTAATTTGGAAAGTGACAGTCATCAATATATAATTAAGGCTATGTAGAAGCTTTCCAATCAGCGTAGCAAGTTAAAAAAAATAGAACTAATCTTGAGATGCTATAAATAGGACAGTACTTAATTAATCAGCAGGTGACTTGCAAACCTTTGTTCCCAAATAAAAATATAATGATGGGAGGCCTGCGTCATTTGATGCTAAAAATTGACGCAAAGTTATATTTGTGGACATAAAATTTCAGTATGACATACTATTGAAAGGACTATTATTGACAACACTAATTGAAAGGATCTAGGGCAAAAATATCAAAGGAAGTTATTCTAAATTCAGGCAATTATATGTATACTTGATTTAGACAAAAATCAGATTTGTATCTTTACTTTTTTTGCTGTGCCTCCAATACCTGATACAAATATGCTACACTAAGCCAATTCAGCTCAGTCTAATTTATCACTATGAATAATGATATCTCAAAACTACTAAGTGGAGTGCATTAACTCTCATTTGTAAAACATCAAACAAGCTAAATGAATAAGGGTTTAAAAGGTTCAATTCACATTTTGTGCCTTAAGAAAAACTAAATTTTTAAGAACTGATAAAACTTTTTAACTACCTTTCAGGTAAGAATCCTAGCAAATTAGGATGTGTGAAATCCACACAAACATGGGTGAAAAGATGCATTATAAGACCTTCTTGATCAGCATTGCTATTATTACTAATATTACTTTAGGTAAATGGTAAACTTCTTTGCATAGGTCACAAAACCCAACCAGTTTTAGTTATAAAACTGGATATCTCTAAGTTCTGTTCCATATTCTTTTGCACCATGTCATAGCACTTCGGTTGCCTTCGGAATGCAGAAATAAATACTGATTCATAAAGTGATTTAGAAAAATCTTAAACCAGAAACATCTATTATTTTACAGAAATCCTAAATAAAACTTAAAGCAACTTAGCAAAATGGTAAACATGAACAGAAGCAAAGCCACATCTGATTGCATCTGTCCATGTTCTAACACTGTGACAGCAAGAGACTAAATTTTCAGCAAACCTCATCAGTTTTCTACAGCACAAGGCCATGTCAGTAGACAAAGCAGAATCATTACTAGATCTAGTGATCTTAACCCTGTCAGAAACAGGCAGTTGGAAGCCAGATGCCTCCTTCTTACTGTTTTTCATTCTAACTAATGAGTTCGTCTACTATATTATGGGAAAAATATGGGCCTAAGTTAACTAAATGACATATTGTATATCTGGTGACCTCATCTGTCACGCTCCTTCCCTAAAATACCTTGTTTGCTTGTGATTTATGAAGTGTATTGTAATTGTTTTAACCTACTGAGTTACCTAAATAGCTCTTGCACTGCTTCCATATGGCTAAAAAATACAACCAGCACTCCCCCTGTTTATTAACCTAATAATGAGCCTTTTCGTATGTAAGGGAAATACACACAATTTTGTCATTATAAAAATGACTATACAAATCACACTTTAAATATTTATTTACTTTAAAAAGATGGAAAAAAAAAAGTGTATTTTCCTGTGATCTTCTTGTCTCTTTCATAGTGTAAAACCTTCCTACTAGATAAAAATGTGCTGAAATTTTTCGAAAGTAATATGAATGAAAATGATATTTTTAATTGCTTACAATATGGCTGAAAAAATATTGGGAAGCAATACTATCCCAAATAATTGTCAAATCTCTGCTGTAAACAATAGAGAAACATTTGGCAGTGGAAGGGTTTGGTCAATCTTGATATAGGACTTGCCACCAGCTTTTTCTGCATTTGCACTGAAAAATTTATGAGTTGTTTTCTGCATAGCTATCTTAAAGCTCTGGTGATAATCTTAATAGTTGCCTTTTATAAACCCTTTACACTTTTCTACAAACTTCCAGAAACAGCACCCTACAAGCTGAAAATGCTTTCATTCCAAGAAGGCAGTGATTTTACAGCTTCCTCCATTGGTGGAAGAGTCAACTAATCAATTCATAAACTCAAGGCCATAAAGACAGAGTGGAAAAATTCTTCCCTGCAACATCACTCAACTAATTTTCATGTGTAAGAAGCAGCATGATTAAACTGAGATGAGAAACTAAATATAGGAACAGAATCAAAGAGTAATAAGGTACATTGAGAGAAGTAAGCAAGAATGAGCTTGCAATAGAAAAGTCTCTAGAGGTTAAGACACAACAGTGAGAAGAATTCCCCTAAAAGAAGCATTAAGATTCCAAGCTGCTCTCTATCTGCTACTCAGAACCTTCTCTTCTGTTGGTATTCTATTTCCCTGTAGAAGTTTAAAGTTTTTACCAGAGTAAAAATTCCCTTTATAGCGATCCTGATCATGGCCCAACCATGGAGAATCTAGATGGTTTAGAATTTTGGCAGCTTGGCTGATATTAATCTTCATGAAGCTATGCATTAATAAGCAAATTTGGTCATGTCTCAGTAAAAGACTTCATGGAGTTCTGTTATTTCTGAGGCAAAGTAACATGAACAACACTGCGAGCAGAACTCATTTGCAGTTCTAAAATATTTTTAAACAAGTTTCTTTTAAATTGTATTATTAAAATGTGAGGGAAAAGAGCCTGGTTTAGGGTTACAATTTTCCATTCTTTCACTATCAGTCTTTTATCTACAAAAACATTTGATAAATGCAGCCTGCATTTAACCTGCATCTGTTATTTAGCCAACACATTTATCCAGGTTTCTGAAACTCCTGCCAGATGAAGCACTGTCCCTTTCCTTCCACAAAGACAGCAGGGCAGATTCAGCTAACAGCACGCTGCTGCATGTGCACACAAAGAGGTGGAAGTAGAGCACATGCCATGGCAGCCTCTGGCTGGCAAGAGGAAAAGCCATAAATAGGATATGTCAAGGCTCTGATATGTGTGGCTGAGGGCAGAAGAAACAGAGCTGAAAATGAGGGGGCTGAGGAAAGTCAGATAGGAAATACTCTGGGGTGGGTTGGCAATTAGAAGGGCATAGATTTTGGTACAGGAGATTTAAGACAGAGGGCTGGGAATTTTCCTTTTAGCCAGCATGGATTTGTGAGGTGAAGCGATGTAGCTGTCAACCAGGAAAAGCAGAGAGGCACTGAAAAGGGAGAAGAATAGAGCAGAAGAGACTTAGGGTGGGGAAATCAAGATTGGGAAGTGATTGAAGAGGACAGGTATCATCAGCCTCTGTTCACAGCTGGATGTGCGTAAGTGCACGTCTTCTCTTTTCATTCTCAGGAAATTTCTTCTATGTGCTTAAATTCCTCAAAAGTCTTTTCATTTGTTTCTTCCCCTGCAGTCATTAAGGCAGGCCATGCCTACCTTGACCACAGAAAGGACACTGAAAGAGCCATGTATGACAGACACAACCTCTTGATCTGTTTAGTCTTTAATCAATGTCTTAATTCTTCCTTACTACTCAAAGGTCTTTCACTCAGTGTTTGATAGATAAGACATCGGACTGATTGATTACCTGGCTGCCAAACAAAATGTCTTAAGTCAAAGCATTACCAAGATATTAACTAAAAAATATGAAAAAGATACAATAAAAATAAGAAAATGAGTAGTCGCTTTAAAGAAATGTTAGCTTTAGAGTAAGCCAGGTATTTACTTTTTGAAACAAAACCCGAATGGAAATTAAGAACAATATGGTAATTTTTTTTCCCTAGGTGATTTCCCTAGTTTTATCAGTTTATGTTTTTAGTCATTTATATTTTATTGCATAAACTCAAACCCACAAAATTAAAAAATAAATTATTTTAGAGGTACTTATGATAATATCTGTATTTCTGATGTATGCTGAGAAAGATGGTGGTTTTGTAATTAGACATTTCTTACAAATGAAATTTAAAAAAGTCTCTGTAGGGTACAGAATCCAGCAACAGAAATTAACAGTGGAGCACAAAGAATGTTCCATATAGACAAGGAAACATATTAAAACATTTTGGTTTAGGCGCAATTTTTAAAAAACAAAGTTTTAAAAAAAAATGTTTAAAACATCTGTAATTTGTACAAACAAATGAAGATAAAATAGTCCCTATTACAACTGCTTCATGCTTACATAATTACTAATCAATTAATAATGAAATACATGTGCAAACATCTCCTATGATGCCTTAAGTAGCTGGTAAAGGGTAATAAATAATAGATTAAGATGTATTCATTACTACCTCATGCTCTTCAATTGCATGTCTTTTCAGATGTTGTTGGAATAAGGAGCATATGTTTCATCAGAAGAGCACTATGATTATTTTGAGCAGCAGGTAGAAATTCAATAGAATTGGAATTTTATGATGATCATGATTTTCACCCATGCTCCTTATAGCATTCTCCTTTCTTGGAAATATATATACAACTAGATTTTGAGGGGGATGGAGACATGAGTTTTGTCAGGACATCCTGAGGCAAAGAATATTTTCACAGGCAGTGGAAATTTGTCCTTTAGTCCACTTTGTATACTTAGGCTGCAAAATAGTTTGAAAATAGTCTGGAAACCTCTATGCTACTATATTAGAAATACAAACAACAGAGTGATTCCCAGAGTACTATATACCTAGGGGACCTGAAAAACTGGATGCTTTACTTGTCTTCAAAGAGAAAACTGTTTCTGCAACATTTTAATAGAGTTCATTCTGTCAAGAAAAATAATCAATAGCTTCCAGTCCATCTGCAAAACGTATCTTTAAGAAATCTACTAATTTACAGTGCTTTGGGAAAAATACAGGCAGTGATAGCAAGCAAGTGGAAAAGTCAATCAATTTTTGATAGAAGTTTCTGATAACCTACATACTGATTTGCTTCGCACAATATATAATAAGCTAAATTGCACTGTTGCCATACTTTCATTTCTGAAACACTCCTGAATAATGCAAATGGAAACATCAATTTTCAACTGAAAATATCTACTCATTACTTCATTAATTTTAATTGTGTTTTAAGTAATATACAGGAGGCCAGCTGAAGTGTAAAAGGAAAAAAATAAAAAGATTCACATTTTCTACTGTTGGAGATGTGGAAACTCTGTTGAAATGAATAGTCCAATAAACCTTCAAGGAAAGCAAGGACATTACTAAGACACATAATGTCATTATTGGATTAAGTGCCTGACATCAAAGAATTTGATTCCAGCTTTTGTCATAAACCAGTGTTTGTGTCTGGAGTTCAGTTATGCCATGTCACAGGAGTCAGGATGGATCTGACCAAGACACATCAGCTGTGACAGCTCTAGTGAAAGAAGAAAGATTGGCATTTCTAGTGACCAGTAGATCTCAAAGCAGGTCAGATGAACCATTCCCTAAACGTGCCCTTACCTCTCTTCACCTATTTTTAAGGGAGATGAAGATGACTAGCTCAAATATTGATTCACTACTAATATCTTCCAGAAAGTAGAACCCAAGCATGATTGATGATTTCAATAAAAAACCCTGAAAATCCAATACAGAGGTTTTGGACAATCATTTTTAATGTTATTCTCATCTTTACTAAATCTCCCTGTTTAATTAAATTAATTAATTTTAAATTTAATTAATTCTTTGGTATTTTGAACAGGAAGGAGAAAGTCTGCAGAATTTACTTTTGTAGGACTGTGTTTTTCAGAGAACCTTCAGATTCAAGAAAAAAGTCCTGATCTGCCATTTCCCTTGAGACTCTGGTAATGAATTACTTCAAAGTGTAAAGCTATATACGGCCTAAATTGAAGAGAGAGAACTTGGAAACAAGGAGGAGAAACATAAGCACTTTCAACAAACTTATGATGAGAGTAAATCTACAGATACAGAAATATTTTTCTCTCCCTTGGATCAGGTCAGAAGGAAAAATAAATACAGAGGTAATAGAATGTTATCAAGAAATAAATATTTTTATAGTTAAATGGTAGTCATGGACACTACTGTAATAGCTTTTCCTTCCTGGGCGTGACCTTTTTCCTTCAAGCACCATAAGATAACACCTAGCTTATGAGCAATAACTGAATAATAGTAAAAGAAACATTATTTTACCATCTACAAACATTTTAAGTGAGGGTAGAATATATTTCACTGCAAAATATATTTTAAAGTCTTTAATTTCAATACTATCTTTTATTTATATCCAGTAATATCAGTAAAGAAGGCAAAGTTTAATATTTTTATGGTGATAACAGAAGAATTTCATATAAAATAAAATGATGTTAAAATTCTTATAACCCAAACTTGACAGCAGCTGCAGTTTCTCATTGGAAGCATTTGCTGATCACATACTATAATGTACTTGAGACAAGTAGTGTCTCACACAGATTTAAATAGATTTTAACTAAAGATATTGCCCCACAAAATGGAAAAAAAAAAAAAAGAAAGAATTTCACTAAGAACAAAATCATTATCTTAAATCCTGGTAATATACCCAATTCTATCTTACCCTTTTTCCCTGGTAAGTTTCCTGGTCAGATAATTAGATTCTACTAGAAATGGAGAAACGGTATTCTTTTAAGGAGTTAATCCCTCTTCCTGAATTAAAGAGATCTTTTCCTGCACAGTTCTAACAATTATGATACTGCTTGCTTGATAAACAAAGAAAAAATTCTTTACATCCATCTAGTGTCATATGGAATGAATAAAATATGTCTTCACTTCCAGGTAACAACCAAATTTCTATCAATTTTTAATAAGTAGGATTTTGCTTTAAAAATGTGTTGTTAATTTTAAAGGCTACGTTAAATCACTTTGTATTAAGTAAAAATACCTTAAAATTTAAAATCATATTCAAAAATTAAATTTGCTGCCAAAATCTGAAAGCAACTCAGGTCACTGAAAAAAACCCAATTGGCTCAGCCACTGGAATGAAAGATTCTCTTGAAATGAGAAATATGTTTGATTTCTGGTCTTTTCTGAAAGCATTTGCAATTTTTTTTTATTTAACTTTTTGTTGATGTTCAAAACTGAGGAATTGTGTTCAGAATATAAAAAGTGGAATTGTTTTTTCTCCAATGGGTAAAGCTGTAGAGAGTATGAGACTGAGACCTCAGACAGTTAAAACCCTTAAGGATCTGATTATATCAACAAATAAAATAATTAATCTCAGATAACATTTCCTGTACTGCATAATTTATTTCTAAAGACACTTTTCTTTGTAACCTGCTCAAACTTTTAATGTAGTAGTATTCAACTGTTTCAAAACCAAAACTATTTTTCTTGAACTCAAGGTAAAACAAATGCAATAGATAATATTGAGCATAAAAAATATTTTCTTTGTATGGCACACAATAATCTTACGAATCAAAATCACAAACCCTGGCTTACACACTGTTAAAAATTAAAGCAATTTATAATATACACACACACATCAAATTTATGCATACATACACACATCAAAGCTCAAGAAATGCCAGACTAACGTAGTAATAGTCTAAGATGATGTAATAGGTATTTTAACAGAATACTCCCAAAACAGCATGTGACAAGCATAAATCACCTTATTACTGAAGTAGGATGCTAACTATTCTGTTCTTTATAAACTGTGTTCATTCTAAATAACTTATACCTTTAAAAAAAACCAGTCTTTTTACCCAGTGAGATTTTAGAAAATTATACCAATGACATTTTCATCAAATTATATATTTTTTTAACTCTTTTACATTTTGTGTTTACAGCACATTTCATGCAAATTATTGCAGAAATGTACAAGTAAACTTGGCTAAAGTTACATTCAGGTAACTTTCTCTTTTTCAAGAAATGACAACACCCCCCATGTTCCTACCTTATAGAGTACATATTAAAACATACAAACAAGCAAAACAAAACAAATCAGGCCCAAAACATATAATAGTTGCTTTGGCAGAAAAATTGGTTTCCTTCAAGAGAAACACAGCACAGCACATTAAGTAACAGTCATAAATAATTCACATACAGTATCAGAGGTTTACATACCATCAGGAAGGCAAGAAAAAAAGCGAGAAAGGAAGGCAAAAGAACAGGAAAAGATACATGGAAAGGGAATACTACAAAACTACTTTATATTTCATTTGGTTTGCAATTTTTTTCAAAACAGGCCTGATTTTGTTTTTATGGGCCTAATATTGAAGCAGAATAACCACAAACCAGAAAAACTTAAATTTTCCTATAGCCATTCCCTTCTCCTGACTGTTTTTTGGCTTTTTTAAAATAGTTTCATTTTATTTTATAATCATTAAAGATAATAAATTGCAATGAAAGTGGGAGAGAGATTTTTTAGAAAAATGTAGGCAGGAAGTTAAAGTTTTAAAGGTATCATCAGGTCTGATCTCCATGTAACCTGAGGCGTATACTTATTTATCAACAGTAACATCACATTTAGTTCTTGAAGTGCATTACATTAAATAAGAACACCCAAACAGGTTAGGAGATGATGTTAATATTACCTTTGTAAAATGAGTGGGCAAAGCTCTGCTCAGGAATTAACTTGGCAAGGAATCCATGGTTCAAACTTGGGTGAGGGATAGATGGTATGACCACAACTGTGGAGAAAATCATGGAATCAAATGTGAGCCAGCTAGTATTCATGTGTGGCCTGGTCCACTGTGGATCCATGACAGATATCCTATCTCATTGAAACATGCAAATATGGTATTACCAACAAAAAAAAAAAAAAAAAAAAGAAAGGCATTTCTAAATGAAAAAAAAACCAATCTCCATATCAAGAGATAGGAAACAGCATACCTATTATTTGGGCACTTCAAGAGCAACATTTATAGGGAAAAAGAGACACAGATAGATAGATAGATATATACAAGCAAATAGGCAAGACAATAATGGGTGAAAGTAGCAGTTTCTTAGTTCAGAACCATAACATTAAATCAGGAAGGCAAAAAGAATTATGATTTCTTTTAACTGACTACGTTTATGTAGTATTTTTCAAATGCGAAGCCTACAAGCACATTGACTTCAGGAAATTACGTAAACTCAGCAAATTAAAACAGCAGGATGAATCATAAAATAATGACTAAATGTGAATACAACACAAATTGGAAGAAAAATTCTATGAAGAATGAAAATTAGCAACTCCATAAATGAAGAAAGCAATTAAAGATCAATACAAGAACAAAAACATCGACAAAAAATTCTGTGGACAAATACAGCTCCTGTTTTCAACTCTTTTAACACAGAAGGTACAGTTATAATCAATCCATCAGACTAGAAAAAAATAATACTGGGCTGTGTGCAAAATATTTGAAACAGTGTGGGGTAAGGTTTGCATCCCTCATTTCTAACAGGTTCTGAGACCTAACAGATTCCCTCCTTTTGGGCTGAAGAAAACATGCCAGTAAAACCACTACTAAAACAAATCACAAACAGTTCAGTTGAAGAAGGCAATAGCAATGTTTCCTTTTTATTCTATTGTTATCATAGGCTTTTACATGCAGGCACCAATACAGCAGGACTCCAAGAAAGTACTCAGTCCTCCACCAATACCCTTTCACAAACTTCCGCACTCAAACAAAGGGAGCTCATGAGGGCAAGCAGCTGTATTCTCTGTTTATTCATTTTGTGGTATAAAGATATCTGTTCTTCCTAACACATAATAGATTCAGTAAAATTTTTGGTGAACTACCTTGTACTTTACAATTTTAACTCCGGCAGGAATACTGTTTTTTTAAATTTATTTTCAAATTAAAGAAAGATAAAAACATTAAAAAAAATACAAATGAAAATTAGTAATACCTTACAAGCAAGTATAAGCAAGTATAGAGAATACCTGAAATATGACGTATTTTAAAACTCCAAATTATTATACTGGGAGAAAGTAGTACGTAATTTCCTATTTAGGATCTTCAGCTACTCACTAAAAATACTTTGTCATAAAATAATTACAGTTCTAAAAAAAAAAAAAACCCAAAAAAACCCAAAATCACATAACATTTGAAGAAAACAAATTTACCTGTACTTGTTGGTGAATTTATTTCTTGTCTGATATTTCTACCTGCCTGGCTCCCAGACCTCGCAGTTTCT
Source organism: Fringilla coelebs (assembly GCF_963513975.1). Lineage (NCBI taxonomy): Eukaryota > Metazoa > Chordata > Aves > Passeriformes > Fringillidae > Fringilla > Fringilla coelebs. The sequence continues at coordinate 67,811,823 of NC_140029.1, forward strand.
CGCTGTGGTTCCAGGATGTCACGGTACTTGGAGACCATCAGGACAGAAATGAAGTAAACCACAGCCAAAGCTAGGAACTGAGCTTGCTTGCTGTCATCCTGTGCCAGGGAAAAAGAAACATATCTAGAATATTGAATATTTTCATGGACTCTTTCTACAAAAACATCATAAGTTTTAATAGGAAATACCTTTCTGAAACGCTGCTTCTGCCAGCATAGCAGGAAATGGATAATGCAGAAGGCTGAGTGGGTTTTCAGATGAGTAGTGCACATAGTAAGTACTGAATTTTGGACGTAATTCAGCAACTACACAATTCTTGGGGTCTGTGGAGTGAATGGGCTTTTCAAAATAGAGGCCTGACTCTACTCTGAGAGTGCTTTAAAGGCTTCGTGGCAGCAAGGGCAACTCCCTTCTGCTACCCCAAGGATAAGATTGTGACGGCCCCTGACAAAAGGAGGTAAGGGCTAAAATTGCTGAGAGGGAAATCTAAACTCACTGATGCTTCTCTAGCTGATGCTGGATGCATAAGCAGGCATAGCAGCTTCTGGTAACACATAAAAGCAGGGAGAATGTACCCCTGTTTTTCCTCCAGAAACAGCTTGTACATTCTGATTTCCCCTTCCACAGGAGATGTCAGCAGAAATCCTAGGTTTCCAGGACTGATTTAAGTGAAAGCCAGGACCACTATAACTTTGCTGTCTTCTTTTCTTCTCATCCCACATAATCGGCTGTTCAAGGGAAACTGCCATCTATGGCTTAGATACTTTCCTGATGGAGATTAAATTGCTCTAATTAAACTAAATGTATTTTACTATTATTATTATCATGTAAAACTTAACATGATAAAATGAAAAGTTTAGTTTCTATCTACTCCTCTAGTGGTTTCATCTTTTCTCAATTTCACAAGTATATACTTTCTATTACAGTTCCAGTGCTTGTTTTCCATGTTTTCTGGGTGTTATTTAACCTGGCTGCATGTTTTTGCAAGTCTTAAAATAATTAGAAATTCTCTTAATAATTTCTTTCATAGAAGTTCCAGAGACATGCTTTCTTGTATTCTTTTCTCCATTAGTTAAGAAAAGAATAGGTGACAGAACATTGCCTCTTTGAACTCATGTTGGAGAATCTAAACGTAATGATGTACTTGCAGGTATACAGTAATAATTCCTATTGCACTACATTCAAAAACAAGTATATTGTGGTGCAGCTTTGTGCTAAAATCCATTGCAGAAAAAGATGAAAAACATTTTTATATATGTTTGCATACATAAATGTGTTCAGCAGAAGTGAGAATTTGCTGCATTTCTGTAACATATATACTAATTCTTCTTTCTACCCTGGTTGGACAAATAGTTGACACCTTTAGTAATACAATTTAAATCAACATAGGTTTTAACTGATTTATCTTGGCTGTGTCTATTTGGCTAGTATAAGATTAAGGCTGAGTGTTCAACACAGTTAACTACTAATCTCAAATAGCTTAATCAATATAATTTTTAAAAGCAGAAGGTGGCTGGTAGTTACAATGTCATCAAAAGCAGAGAGTTTGCAGATAATATAGGAAGTGCCACACACAAAGGATATTTTTAATTTGGGTACAATCAAAATCTCTTTCAAAACATAAGTGATGATTTTGCAGAAGAGAGAATTACAGCACATATTACTCACCACATCACGGAAAACAACTGCTCGTAGACGATTAATATCAACATCCTGAAGAAGTCTATCAGGGTCTTTTATGGGAGAAAGATTTCCAGGGACATTTTCAAGGGGAGTCTAAAAATAAAAAGAGTGAGATTTTTTTGGTCCCCTCAAAATATCAAAGCATTTCTGTTAGAAACTTAATTTGACATATTTTTCTTAGCTATTACATCAGTCTTAGATGATATTCCACATAAAACTCATAAGGGCTCTAGAAACAATGTGATGCTTTGAATTATTGTCTTAATGCTATTTAAAATGTTACAGCTTTCCAGCAGCTTGGACCAGCTGTATCTCTAGACAGAGTTAAGATAATAATTTTCACACAAAAGTTTGTTTCAGATTACAGTTGCTTCATAACAGAATAAAAAATTATTTCTAATACGCCTGTTATGTTTGAAAATGCTGACCAGAAATAAAAAAAATGTTAATTTTACTGAGACTTACTACAGGCTATGGATAAAATAACTGCTACTATTAAAAAAAGATAGAATAGCATGCTTCCTTTAAAAATTAAAATGTATTAAATGTGAGGCCTGAATACCTAAAAGTCTCCTTATAGGGATTTTCCTCACATTGAAAGTGACAATATTTAAAAAGATAATGTCTTTGTGGGATTTAATGAAATAAAATTGTGAAAAGACCTAACTTTGTAAAGGCTATTTGAAAAAGTTTTAGAGAAGAAAAACCCCCTGATTTAATAATGAAAATATAACAGCAAAAAAGAAGGGATCCTTTACATCATGCAGTGTCTTGTATTTTAGTCATAGGCTCTGCCAAATTATTTCAGATTTTAATTTCTGTATCCTCAAAGTCTTAAAGCTTGAACAAGTTAAAAATATATTAAAAAAAAAGAAGACTTATTAATGACACTGGAAAAACCAAGTGGTAACTGAATGTCCAATAAAATTCTCTTCTAAAAACAGATAGTAAGTACTGATGCCTAATACACATTCAAACATCTATTGGAACTCAGATACTCCCCCAACAGAGATGCAATTGCAGGATTGCATCAAAACTGGAGAGTACCCTGATGGAATAAAAATCAGGTATATATGACAGAGGTGAGTAAGGGAACTTGCTCTGTCAAGTAGGCCAAGCAAGAGTGCAAAAGCTGGTTAGAATTGCTACAGTCATACTCCCGCATCAAGGTTTGCATCTTTCAAATAAGCCTCTTCACACGCTTTTACCATAAACCAGCTAACAGGAAAAACCTAAGATTTTGCCAAATGTTTGAGAAGGCAGTTACAATCATTTTCAGATCCTAAAAAAAATGGTTCTTCAGACTTGTCATCACTGCTGTTGGTTACCTAAGGCTCAGTTACCTTGGTTGCTGCTGATGCTGTTACACCCTGAAGAGCATCTTGCGTTTTACCGCCGATTAATGATGTCTTGTTTACTCTCTCTCTTTGCCTTTGCCGGCATTCTAAGCAGTTCCTCACAGCCACACAACAAACTAAAAGAAGAAATTAAAATGCCACAAATTAGAATATTTTTTTCACTATTTATATTTAGAACACCAATTAGCACTCATTACTAGGAGGCAGTAATTGAAAATTTGATTTAAAAATTGAGCATTGAGAAGAACTCCCAAATTTGACACCAGGAGCAGTAAAATTATCAGTATCACAATAAGTAGTATGAGTAACAATAAACAATGAAGACAAATGCCATGCTGTTGCAAAATATATTAAGATCTACACTGTCTGCACAAGTATCCCACTCCTTTTATTTTACATTCCCCATAGAGTCCTACAAATCCACGGAGACTTGCATAAGAAAAACTGCAATATGGAGGCAGTAAAGCAGCTTTAGGGAAAAAAATAATTATATCTGTTTACAGACTTAAATTTAATATTCTTACTCTCCCTGAATATATACAACTTGAACTACATAAGGAAGAACACTTTCAGACATGTCTTTCTTCTGACTAAATTGAATTGGCCTTAAAAGAATATCAGATCAATAAATAATAAATGGGATTTTTACTTTATCACATCAAGCTCTACCTACAAGGTCCTTTCCTGCACGTGTCACTATTTGATCCATCACAACTCATTGATCTGTAAGTAACTATTTAATACATCCTGTCTGTTGACTTACCAAGCCTTAGGCACTGTCGCATTAGACCTCCAGAAGACATGTTTTTTTCAGCTTCAATCTCACTAAAATTTAGAGAACTGGCAAATACCAGCACATCAACCATTGCCATCAGACGGCTGAGAAACGTTACTGCTGTCTCTGCCGACATTCCTTGTGTCACTTCAATATTTTCCAATTCGGTCTTTAAAAGGAGATAATTGAATTAAACAGTTTGAACACAACTGAAATATAAAGACAGCACATACACATAGAAATCTAAATTGTTATGCTTAATGGCAGAGAGATTGAAAAGTTATTTAAAAATCTCCTACTGATACTATCAACATAAGCTGTGAGTGAAACTCAAAGTAAGGCAGCATGAAGAGTGAGAAAATTATTTAATTTACATGCTGTAATAGATGAGAAAAAGTCTAATATAGATGAGAAAGTCATTAGCAATTACATAGAGACAAAGTAAGGGCAGATAATAAAACAATGAATGGTGAAAAAGGGCGCAACATATTCTTTCTTTCTTCCATAGGCTAGGCAAACAGGTAACAGATTAAAGGAATTACTCTGTCTATAGCTTTTACTTTTTTGTGTTCTTTCATATAAACAAATGTGAGGAGTGGAATGGGAAAAAGCATACAGTTTTGCGCTCTGTCTCCATGAATTGATTTTTCCCTGCAATGTTTACAGCACATAGAATCCTGATAGAGTCCAATTCTTCAATTTATGTTTGCTACCTTACGACAACAACAGAGGGAAAATAAAAAGGGACAAGTGACATGGCATGCAGCTCACATGTCCCAGAGAGTTGCTGTTTCTTTCCTGACATTGTACTCTCCTTAGTGGGAAGCAGCAGGAAATTTCTGAATGAGTTGAATATTTCTGAAAACCAAATTTTTTTTCTCCAAAAAAGACACTTAGATGTCCCGAGTCATGTTTTCAAATGTCTTCAGGTATTTAACAGTGCAGGTAAGTGAGGAAACAGTCAGCTTAATCCAAAACAAAAAATATCTGTTTCAACACTCTTGCCTCTGGAGCTAGGCAAATTGAAAACAGGAATGTGTGATACTTGTCTGCCTCCAGAATTATATGCCTAAATACTATTTTAAAATTTGTTTAAAAGTGGCAGATTCTTACTGATTGTCAGCAAGTTTTCCAGTTGCAAGATTTTCTGAGCACATAGTTTAGTCCCTTTGAAAAGTACTTTCATTGTGCTTCTCTACTTTTATTAATTTGATTAGAAGTATTTATTTTAAAAAAATATGTTGTGCTCTTAAGGTAATTTCCTTCTAAAGGAAATAAAAAATACAGAAAACAAAAATTTGCTTATTTCCATACTCCTAAAACTCCTAGGCCACATTTATGGCTTACTTTGAAGAATATTTTTACATCCAAAATTATAAAAGTGCAAACTGTGCCAAACAGTATTAAGGAAACAAATGTTTTGACAGATGAAAGATACAAAGTGGCATGTGTCACCATAATGATAGATAGCCCCTCATTTAATTTCTCTTAGGGATGTAACATGTTGGTCACAGGAGTGATTTGGGAAGGGCTGTCATCTGTCTGAACTGCCCAAGAATATTAGAAAAATAGTAAAATGACAACTCTCAGAAGAAAGATTTCCAGTCTATCTCCTATCTTTGGCCAGGGCTCCCCTGTTTAGTTTGTGCTGTGTTCCTCCTACCTTTTGGAAAAATAGGTTGCTGGGGTTTTTATAACAGACTTTATGAAGAAGATTTTTTGAAAGCACTCACCAAAAGAAAATATATTTGCAAAACTCTAAAGCCATAACAGTCTGCTAGAAAAACTCATATGTGGTTATGGAAACTTGAACTTTGAACCCCTGCTTGAAATAAATCAGGCTCACTTGCAGCCAGTTGACTGCCTAATGTTGATTTTTATCAAGTTATAACTGCATTGTGCCAACCATAGTCTTAAACCTCTCAGAATATCTATTGCTTTTTTATTTTTGCAAGTTATGTAGTAAATTCACTTAATATAAGACTTAAGTGCATTTTAGCAAGATTTTATCAAACTTTGAATTTAAATGAGGTTGGTTTTTTTTTTTACAAATCTCCCTAAAATTCTGCTACATGGAGGAAAAAAAAAGATTGACAGTTTTTTTACACCAAACTTACCATCATTTCTACCTGTTAAATACAGCACATTGTTATTGTAATAGTGTCTAAAATATACTCCATTATTGATCAAGCTGCCTTCTATATTACCAATATTTTAGATAGAGGTATCTCTAAAACTCATTGAAAAGTGAACAGATCACTATTCCATAACTACTCAGTTATGGACTACTAATTTAAGAGCAGCACAAAGTCTCCCATACAATGAACATATTCAGGACATAGAGCTTCTCTAATGACAACTGCATTTATAACTTAAATTAGCTCACAGGCCTGACTGCATTCAGCCCAGGAGCTAACAGCAAGCACCATCATTGACAATGCATTAGGTTATTAAAGGAAATATGGTAGGAAAACTTAATTACTACACCTAATATAATCCTACTCACATTCCACTGTATGTTATAGGAAAATAATTGTAAGAATAATAACAGTAAAAAAAAAGCCATAATATCAAATGATCAAAAATAAGATATTTTTGAAAATGCAAAAAACTGAAACTTACAGCAGCAATACTAACCTTAGAACCCTGGACATGCAACAGACAAAACAGACAACAGATCACAACAATAAAAGAAAAAGAAAATTATTTAAGTTAACTAAAAAAATTACAAGGTAAATTGAAACAAATTAGTATCTTGGAATTATACATTTGTTTAATTTATATTTAAAACAGCAAAACATTTAAGCTCAGCATGAACATTTGTAAGTAAAGACTTGTCAAAGACAGCTATGCACAAGGAAAACTTTAAATCTTGTATTATTATAGAGTTCATGTAAACACTGATTCTTCCAAAGCAATTTTATGAAGCATGCAAAACAAAGTAATGTTTTAACTAATTATATAGATATGAGCATTTTACAATAAGCCATTCAACTGAAATGTAGTAAAGTAGTTAATCCTTTTATGAGGAGGCAAATACGTTTAAAATGCTTTGAAAAAAAAAAAGAATTACAACAAGCAATGCTCTGGCTCTTCATGCATAATGCTCTTCCCTTGAATACACTACAAGATAGGTCATTATAATATTACATTTGGATGTGATTTCTTCAACCTAAATCAGTGTCAAACTAGATATGACAATGTTTTTGAACCACAGGAAAAAAAATATCAGGACTAAGACACTCAGGCTGAGTTGCCCTCCAAACTTCACTTTTCACAATTAAATGTGTGTTAAATTTTTATGGTTCAGTTTTAGGTAGAATCCCTCTATTACCATACTGGTCAAGGAACTAATTCTTAAGTTTTCACTGGTCCTGTTTTAAAAATAGAAAGAAACTTCAGATTCTGTCAGTTGTTATTACTATAATTTAGACTGTGGAAAAACCTAATCTAAGAAAAAGAAAAACTGAAATGAACAGATTTCTTCCCTCTTGGGGCAGAAAAATACAATGCTCAACCAGTTTTTAAATGTGTCTTCATCTTTTTGTTGTTGGATGCAGCTAGAGAATTAACTTGTGGCTATTACTCTGAATTTCTATCTGACAATTTTCATATCAGTTTTACCACTTTTGATTCTCAGAATTGTTGTAGACCACACAGCACCCATGGAACCACACGAGTCCTGAACGTGATAAAGCTAACACAATACCCAAGTCATACATCTCAGCTTTTAATCCACAGACCTAATGAGGCCATCATTAAATGTTTAATGGAGTTTTGTGGACAGTTCATATAACACCAGCAGCCCTCAGATCACGATTTGAGAGGTGATATATTGAATTCTGCAAGTAAGAAGCTGAATATAGACTTCTTAGAATAAGTAGAAAAACAAACTGCTTGCAAGGGGTCTGGAAATTTGTTCTAAATTGTCATGTAATTGTCTATAATTGTCAAATATTTAAACTCGTCAAATTTCTTTTGCCTTGCTCAATGTCCCCAAGTCCTTGTCACAGCTGCTATCCTTGTAGCAAGCAGAGATTCCTTCCAATTGCTAGCTTACACACAAAATGTTTTATCTGTAAACCAGTGTCTATTAACAGAAAGCATCTTCTGCAAACCTTTTCCCTTACACGTCCTATTTTTCACACTTCCACAACATCTTAATAATGTTTTCTTTATGGTTGCAGTTATTTTTAGAAAGCCTCAAAGACATCCCCAACTGAAAAGAGAAAAAAAACGGAAGTAGTATTTTGTATTTTATAACCTTCCCATAGTTGTACAGGAGTTATCGAATATTCCCAATTTAATATACAAGAAGTCAGAATTAAAAAGTAGAAGACATTCCAGATTATATTGTAAACCAAAAAAACTGCTCATATTTTTTGTTAATATTTACTTAAATTTCAAATTGCTTCATATATATAACTGGCAACACTTTAAAAACACTAGCATTTGAAGTAAATCCAGGTACAGACTCTGGGATAGAAGTAATATGGAATTGAAATGGAGTGAAATATTTTAAATTGTGGAAATAGATTATTATAAATTACAGTAAACTTTGCCCCATATATATAAAAATATATAACCTTCTCTGCATTCCTGAGTTACCCCCCACAGATTTTTGAGTGTTTTGTTTACAACAAAGATGCATTTTGTTTCTTTTATTCTCTTTTTTTTTAAATTTATGTTTAAAAGTTATCTATTCAGATCATCCTAGGCTAGATTAAAAAAAAAAAGAAAAAAAAAATCAACCAAACAAATAAAAATCCAAAACCATAGAAAAAAGAAAACAAAAAGAAACCCCACGAGATAAAAGGCAGATTTCTTTTACAGGCCTACAGGCACTCCATAGTGAGGAAATTCTATAGTTAAGACTGCCCATTCTACAGCAGGCAAGGAATCATGCAATAATCTTCCACCCAGCCCAGAAGAATTGCCATTTCACTCCAATCTGAACCATGAAAAAAAGTATTTTTGAAATGGGGAGTTTTTCAAGCATTCATCGTTTTAAGGAAACTGTGACAATACAACTTTTTTTTTTAGCAATGGAGTTGCACAAAAGGAAAAAAACCCAACAAAAACTAAAACTGCAATTGCTTCCGTATTCTGAAAGTCATTTTGCTAAATTTACCCTTGGCTCTTTTCTTCAAATATACTTAATTAATTCAAGCATCTAATATTCAGCATCTGTTCTACTAATGAGAAAATAGGTAAACTGCTTTATAAAATCAGAGGCAATGGGATACATGCAAGAGCAGTTAATTCTATAGCAGATTGTTGAGAAGAGAGTTTTGCAGCAGAATTTAGGACTGCTTAAGAATGAGTGGCCCAGATTTGCTAGAACTCCAACTGATTCACTGAAATAAAGGAATTGTGCACATGCAGGACTGTGAGAGAGTTGAAAAAGGAACTGTGTGCTTCTGTCTCTCTCCATTAGAAAACAAGGTAGCTCATAAAAAGAGATAATCCATAAAATGGATTGAGCTCCAGGTTAACAATCATTTCAGCCAGACCCTACAGGGATCTGGTAGATGTCTACATCAGAGATATCTGAATAATTTGCTTCTGTTGAGTAGATCTCCATTGGATAGAAATCTAGGCCACATGTAAGTACCTCAAGTGAATACTGGGATTTTACCCTAATCTCTTCATGAATTCCATCCCTGTTTCAATCATCCCAAAGTTAAAGGGTGGAATGACCTTTACTGTCTGTTCTATAGTCTTTTTGCTTTCATCTCTCATTATTCCAGACCAAAAAGTAAATTCATTTTTTGTAAGTGGATGTAAATACATGATCTATGCCACAAATAAAATATACTAAGAGGAAATAAGTAAGAACTACTACTTTAAAATTTCAATATGGGCCCCAAAAGACCATCAGTGGGAATATCAGAGCCTCACCATTCATGAAAGTGAAGGAAGAAATTAATTAAAAATGAGCTCTCACTTGTTGATAAATTGAATTAGGCATTCTACAGGATCTACAAAATGTGAGGGTTTTGACCCTCCAGAAAAGCTCTGCAGAACAGAGATATGGAGGATCAGAGACCAAAGAAGAAGAAGATGGTGTGGAATCAAACACGCACACCAGGAGATATGACTCAATCCTACAAAGTCATACAGGATATGGAGCTGAATAAAGACATGATTAACCACTCTTTTCATAGTATAAACAGTAAAGCACATAGTGACTTAATGCATTTAAGCAGGCTTAAGAAAAACAAAGACAAGAAGTGCTTCGAAGGTTATATAATTGCTTTGTCAGGCTCTATGCCATAGGATATTATGGAAGCTAAAAGCATAAGCAGCTTCAAAAAAGATTAGATAAAGTCTAGAAGGATGAATTCCTCAGTGTTATTAAATATGACAGCTCAAACACCCTCTCTAGTTGTTAAAATCCTAAATGCTGAAACAGAGTGCTATTAGAGCAATCAATATGTTTGCTTGTACTTCTTCATTTTGATCTAAGCTGCAAACAGCCATTGTTGGTGGCAGAATGCTAAAGCAGACAGGCCCTTGGGCTGACAGTGAGGCAGCTTATGCAGCCTGTGAACAGCCTTATGTAGCCTCTTCCTTTTGGAAGAGGAGTGCAACACGGCTTGAGCAGACTTCTATTACCATTTCAGTTTCAATTACAGAACTACCCAGACTGACAGAATGGTTGGGGTTGGAAGGGATTCAGGAGGTACAACACAAAATCTGAACTCTGTACCTTGTGGATAGAAAGTTATTCATTAATGTAATTAATTACAACACAGTAGGTTCCACATGGAAATTGAGAAATACTTTTCCATGGTGAGGCTGACTGAGCACTGACACAAATTGCTCAGGGAAGTGATGGAGTCTCCATCCTCAGAGATGGTGAAAAGCTGTCTCAACACAGTCCTGGGCAACTGGCTGTAGATGGCCCTGCTTGAGCACAGGTGTTGGACCAGGTGATCTCCTCTATCCCCTTTCCAGCCTCAGCCATCCTGTGATTCTGTGGGTCTTTGAGTCAGTGAAGGAGAAAGCCTACAGGTCCTTTCCCCCTTTAAGAGCTACTCTGGCAGAGAGGGGCAAGCAGCAGGCCTGCTGTAAGGACTCCTGTGTTTTTATGCAGTGGTTTTTATGCAGTGGAGATGTCATATCAATCTTCCAGTTTCAAACCTCATCTCTCTTCCCATTAGCAGCTTCTGGAAGGAGGAGGGTGAGACAGCCTTTTGTAACTGATTGCTTCCAGTGGCCTACTTTGCCCTTTCAAGGCTGAGAAGAAATATATTCTGAACCAGCAATCCATCCACTTCTCCACAGCAGTTCAAGGATGCACATGCATTAGAAGCCTGAGAATCAGTATGAAACTTTTCATTCATCATATTATGGAAACTCACAAGTGGTCTGATGCCCAGCAGGGCATCTGCTCCCTTCGAAACTGTGATTCACAGCAATACTGAGGGAGAGCACCTGCTCTAAGGAGGGAGGATGGGCTGCACTCTTCATATCTGTCACAGTGATGAACAGATAGATGCACCTTCCTTTTAATCTTCATGGATGGGCAATGAGAAACAGGAATGGAGTTGACTAGGCAGGAAGAAGCCCTTTTTTATTTTTTTAAATTCCACACAGTAGGATTCATTCAATTTGAAGCAGAAACCAAACTTTTAGTGAATTACTTTATTTCACGATTTATTTTTATTTTATTGTCCTAGACAGATGGTGAAATTAAGTATTTAAGTAATACACACAGTCCCCATATAGTGGAGAGATGTGTGCATAATAATCAAATTTGAAAATGTAGTCTTTTGTATCAGTGCATGAAAATCACTGCTACTGAGCAAGGCAGTATTGACACACAATGTTTTAAGAAATGGATGTGTAAATATTAAAGTTGTGCCAGGTAACCATCCATACAGACACACACACACACATATATATATTATCCAAAATAAATAGATGGAAATGGCAAACTTCAAAATTATTATTCCACAGAATGGTTCTGCAGTATCATACACCAGGACTTAAAGAATTAAAACCCACAAAGGGCATTCAATGGAACTGCAGCCTAATTAACGTTGTGCCTGGTTTATATTTTTATATAAAAGATGTCAAAACACCATTTTCAAATGATGCCTAAAATGTTTGCTTTAAAAATATATCCCCCAATGGCCTTTAAAGAATGATAGTGTAGCCTGGTTTCAAGATGGCTCAGTGTGCACTCACTCATACTTGTCAATATTTAAAATGAAGCACTTCCAAAATCAGGACCTTAATGTTATTCTTGTGACTACAAAATAATTGTAGTCTTTCACTTCTGCTATGGCAAATATTTTTCCAGTTAACAAAGTGAAAATAGTAAAGAGACAGCATCAAAAATTTTATTAATTGCATGTCTGAAAATTACACTAATATTTAGGAAATTGCCAGCCCATGCATTCATACCATTCAAACAAAATCTGTAAAAAAAGGGTTTTTTAATGAGAAGAAAAAAGTAATCTCAATTGCTGAATAGCTAGGAAAAAATATTTGAGATTTTACTGCAAACCACATTTGCAGTCTCCAGTGTCTATTACCTACATTACTTCAGAGGAGTCTCTTTGTCCTTTCTAGGTCTCATTGTCTCCCCTTTCAAAGACCTATATTAACTACTGATGATTTTTGCAGGATGCTAAAGATTTCATTTAGTATGGAAGAAATAGCCACAGATATTAAAGGCACAGACAAGGCACCCCGTTCAAATAACACAACTACTCTTGTCAATAATGCGATAATTATAAAATATTTCTCCCTTTTTGATGATACAGAGTGATGATACTCTGGCTGAGCTTTAATCTGCTAAGAACTTATAACTTTGAAGAGATAAAAATATCAGTTATTTTTATTACAAGATTAAAAAAAAGGGGGGGGGAGGGTTTAATTAAGGAAGAAGTAAACAAGAGTAGACAGGGGATGACTTCTGGTCTCATTTGGCATGCAAACTAATAGTGGCCATGCAAAAAAGGTTTATGAATATCAATGAACAGACATCATAAAGCATGCTGTTTTGTTACTGGAATAATTATTTTGATGGTCATCCCTTTAAATGAAATATTAAATAACTATGAAATATTTTTCTTACTAAGTAGTAGTAGTTCTCCGATAAAATAAGCATTTCAAATGCAAAATATTATAAACATTCTGTATATCAAACTGTAACAGCTTGATTTTAAATTTAAATTTTTGAAGGAATTAGCAGAAAGGGGACAGGAGTCCCTAAAGAAGAAGAGTCAGCTGAAAATAATAGTTTGCATTATTAACAACAATTTCTAATATGACCACTAGGTGGGAATATTGTACTTACAGTTGGGGATGTGGCTGCTGACAGCAATGGTAAAATTCCTCCACAAGCAATAATAATATTGTCTACCATCTGGGAAATGAGGTGTATTGTGTTGTGTACAAAAATAATATTTTCATTGCTATTGACAAAGTCCATCACTGACTTTGTGGAGTGACTGCAAGGACAAGAAAAGAAGGATTAAAAACAAACAATTAAAATAAATTTTAGATAAATATATTCTTTGCAACCATACTGTGAATGTTCCTTTGATTTAAAGGAAAAAAATTGTCTACAAAACTTTGCATGTAAATTGTCTAAAAATATCAACAAGGCTAGTCTAATGAACAAATTGATTGTTATCTCTTTCTGCACAGGATAACATTCAAATACTTAGCTGAGAACAACATCTTCAAACCTTTTATTCCCATCAACCAGTACTTCACTTCACAGACAATTCTGCTCAAGGCAGTGGAGTTGTTTCTGCAGCCTGAAAGCAAGTATTTAATATTGACTTCACCATGCTGCAGCAGTGCCATTTGAAGCACCCTTGATAACATCTAATGATAACACCTGCTACTGTTTTAAAGGAGAAACTCAATAACATGGCCATAACTTGATTCAATATTAACTTTGCTAACTGATAATAAACCTAGCCTAAATAATAGCTCCACAAGCCGCAGATGCTTGTAAGATTAGTTGAAATCTCAGCGACTCCTAATTGGTGAGCAATTGTCCCATGAAACAGTCATTCCCCAAAAATATAAAACCCCTGTGTGAAAATATTGAGGAATACTCTAAGTATGGTCTTTCCACAAAGCAACATTTGTTGTCAGCAGCAAACAAAAATTAAAGGCATCAACTGAAAATATACCATCTGAACTTTAACCTTCAAGCATTATCTGAACACATCCCATATACCTGGCCAAAAGCAAAATATCAAAATTGTCTATTTCCAAGTGAGTATCACAGAACAGTTCAACAAACTGGAAATTTAATGTAGTATAAATTGCTCCTTTGACAAAACTATGCTCAAGTTTTGTGAAAATTAACTATTCTCGAGTGGAAATTAGAGTAAATTGTCTCCTTATATTATAGTTACAGACCATCCCTATTAACATGTACAAAATGTACAAAAACACTAGGAAACCACATTGCTATCATAAAATATTATATGATCACCAAGACTAAACTCAGCCAGTAGCTGTATGCAAAAGAAAATTTGTCAATAGAGTGTTTCCTTAGAAAATGTTATAGGAAAGAGGTTTTATTTATACACCTTGCAGGTAGAGAAGCTCTTTTAACTAATTAATTAGGAAGAAGGCCATTAGCAGGAGTCATCCTGTCTGGAACAGGGGCAGTAGATTCTAATGCTAAAGATAAGCTGGAAGAGCAGCTCAGTTTGTTTAGGCATTCAGGATTTATACAACTCCTCAAGAGAACAGGAATTACTACCAGTAAAATTGAGCTGTTCCAGGCTGGGAAGGGGTAAAAAGAGAAGGTAGAAGACACAGAGAGGCACTGCAGCTAACACCAACTCTTTTCCTCCCCACCATCCCAGTAACATCCCCTCTCCAACACGCCAACTTTTCCTTATTGATGGAAACACAGATCAGGAGTTAAAGAAGAAACAACGACCCACCTTCTCCAAACATGTACATCTGTTTCTAGTGCAAAAAGCAAGTCTGTCAGGAGCCGCTGGTGCATGGGAGACCATTTAAACTCTGGAATACGAAACATAGTTGTGCGTGGACCTGGACTAAACTGGCGTCGCTGCTCTTCCGTCATCGGCATTCCTCGAAATCCCAAGTCAACACGTAAATCCCGGTCTTGCTGGGTGACAGATCGACCCTGTATTGCCTACATCAACAAGAGGTTCAAAAATGATGTTAACAGTTAACAGTGTGTTTTTGAATGCAATACAGAATCTGAGAAAGGACAGAATAAAACAACGTGGCCACAAACGACAGGAGACATTGACGTTCCAAGGCAGGCAGTATCCTTAGTAAATGAGCTGCTCCAAGCCAAATCAGTCAGTGCTGATGGCCCCCTTTTCAGCTACTCACCAAGCTTTTACTCTCAGATTCTTGAAGTCTTACAGAAAAGTAAGACTTGAAGTCTTACAGAAAAGACCAAATGTAGTCCATCCAAGGCCAGCAACAAGACTTCGTTTATATGTAACAATTCTATTTTGAGCTAATTAACATGGACAAACTACATAGTGGTGGCTTCAAGGAATGTATATTTTTGGACCGTTCCTCATTTTTGAAAACCAATTTATTTATCTGGTCATTTTAGAAGATCATTAGAGAATTACATCTAGTCTCCCAAATCCCATTTTGCCAATTTAAAGTCAAAAGAGAACTTTGCAAAACAATTATGTTAGCAATGTAAAAATGGACATAGCACTGGAGTTGAGCTGAAAAGCTTCTTGCTTATTTAGTCAATCTTGGTCTCCTATAGCCAGTGTTATGAGAGTAGAAAATGCTTCCTTTCTATAATTTGATCTCTTGGGACTAAAATTGTTACAGTTGCTTGCATGTCCTATGTTTTTCTCAGGGTTATTTTTAAATGATTTTTTTTTCTTAGACTTATCTAAGATTTTAATTTTTCCCATGAATTTCTGCATAGTGCTTTCAACTGAATTTTCCATTTTTTTTCTAGTTAGAAACATAGGAAAGAGTGAATTTGATATTTTCATGATATATATATGAATTCAATATTTGATCTATTATTAATAAAGGCATTAACTCTTAGGAGCAAGCAATAGTTCCCATCTCTGTCACACAATTTGCTTGCTTTCTTTCAGTCCATTTGAGTAAAAGAGAGTTACTTCTTACTGATAAAAAAAAGGGAAATGATTGTAGATCTGTTTTTAGAGAATTTGAGGTAGCAACTCCAGTCAAATACATTCTCCTTCAGGTACAACTGCAGGTAGCCCTCATGCCAGCAGCAACAATGGTATAATGACTTGAACATAACAGAGGAGCTTTTTATCTAGTCAATAATACTGTATCTGCAAGAACAGGCTTTGATGTGCATTGCCACTGCATAAACAAGCATGAAGTAAGTATCTCCACTTAGGTGGCTGGTCTTTAAGTAATTTTCAGTGGTCTCAAGGAGATTAAATCTAATGAGGCAGTTACCACACCTATAGCATTTAAAACTGCAACCACCAGCTCCACTGCATACATGCTAAAATAAAGTGTCTCATGATTTAAGAAAACAATAATTCTCCATTTGTTTTTTATTTAAGAACTACTTCATTTTTTTTATTATTACAGTTAACTTCATTTTAAGAAAAAGTATTTAACCGTGGACAGCTTAGAGTTCATAGCACCCAAAGAAGAGATTTGAAGATGAATTCCTGATAGTTGCTCAGATAATAATTTTTCTTAAGAACATTATTTAAAAGAGAGATTAATACCCACATATTTAAACCAATTCACTGTAATTTATTGTTGATTTTGGCGGGAAATAACTGTTATTTAACTAGTATATGGAATACATATTTTCTATATCGTCATGAAAGATTTCACATTATGGCATTTTCAAAGAAAATGGGCCTGGAAGGTATATATTTTTCATATAATTAAAGAAATATACTTCAAATATCTCTCAGATCTCATACTATTAATCTCCCCCTCAGCAATGAGGGGTGATTACATTAGACACTTACATGGCTACTTGAAATTTACCTGGGTTGTAGTAGTCGTCTGGATCTTCCGTATCTCCTTCCCTGCCTCCTTACCATCATCAGATCTTTCTGTATCTGATATTATACTTCCTGCATCAACATTAGGTACAGTTTTGCTACCAGAAGACTCTGTCTCAAGAGTTGTGGCAGTCATTTCAGCATATTCTAATCCTTTAGATGATGAAGACAACTCCCTCTCAGAAATGCTATTCATTCCCTCTGAAGTGGTGTGAATCTTGAACTCTTTGTCCTCTATTATACTTGAAGCACAAGTTATATCTACACTACCTGTCATATGTGCAAGCAATCCCAAATCATCATTTACACCAAGATGCATCTGTGTCTCTTGCACATTTGGAATGGCAATGTGATTACTCGAAAGTTCAGGAAGGAGTTTCTCCTCCTGACTAGGTATTTTATCAAAGAGAAATGAGGTATTGTTAGTAGAAGGTTCATCTTTCTCATCAGCCAGAGTTATTAATGGACCATTATCTTTTTCCTCATTCTTCTTAATAATACCCACACTTCCATGAACATTGTTTTGGAGCTTCTCGACAGCTGCACTATATACATTATCTAGAAGAGATTCCACTTCTACCAGGGCACCATTTTCTCCAGTTCCCAGTGTCTCTGGTGACAAATCCATATCATCAAGTTTTACTTCAGTAGCTTCTACTTTTTCAGCTTTTATATCAACTAAAAGGTCATGAACTTCCACATGCACTCCTCCTCCTCCAGGTCTCTCAGCAGTTCCAAGCACATCATCTGACACCTTTGTAGCCATGAGCAAGTCCCTCGTATCTGTATTGACGGGGTAATCTGTTTCGCTTTCTGGGCTTTGACTTTGTGAAAGATCTTCTATCTCTCGGATTTCTATTCCACCTTTTGCTCCCGTTGTCTGAGAGGAAAGACCTGAGATGGTGCTCACATTCCCCTTCTTCCCCTTTTTTATGTTTTCTTCCTCTTGCCTTTGATACTCTTCATACATTTTTGCTAGATATTCCTTGTGAGCTTCATATGTGACCTTAAAAAGAAAAGAACAGATGATGTGGATGAATATATGCTAGATGAACATGTAGCAAGATTTTTAGGAACATATTAAGTACAGCTTACTAAGTGTTTGACAAGAGAAAAAGCCACCTTGACATGAGTAGTGACAGCCACCAGATGGCACTAAATCACTTCACATCTTATATTCCTATTCTACCTTTGGGGGTTATCAGTATTTAAAAAAAAAACATCTATGAGCTGTTTCTTACCTTGGAATGGGCTATAGAAAGAGTATCCACCCACACTCTCCAGCCTCCCCATTCATATTTTATTGCATGGTACAAGAGAATACGGAAAATGTTGTAAACCATCTCTGTGATCTTCTGCTCTTCAGAGTTCTTAGGATTAATGTATCCCAGAGAAAACATCCAGTCCTGCCACACTGAACACTGAAGTAAACATCTAAAGTGAAATAATTAGTTCAAAATATATCCAAAAAAGCTTCTTTATCTTAACATTAAGATGGTTAAGAGGAACATCATCTCTTAACATCAATCCAATATTAGGAATAAACTTAAAAATACTTCAGTATGAAAAAAAAATCAAAAAATAATACAGAAAAGAATCCAGTAGTAGTTACTGAACTAAGAAATGTTACCACAAATGTATTAAATTTATTTTAAATATATTTAATTTATTACAGACTCTAACACTCTACACAGAGTATAACAAATTGCTATTACCCAGAAATCAATGAGGAGAAAATACTATTTGCATGGACGTACCTTCTGTTTTCACGGCTATTACTAAACAGTTTGATCATATCAGATAAGAACAAACGTCGAACTTCCATCAGTTCTGCACTTGGCGTGGAGTTTTTTAACAGTGTTGCCACCACCTTAAGAATCACTTTGAAAGAATAAATTAGTTATGTAAAGCACTTTACCAATGTTTAAAAAAAGAAATAATTGCTAACAGCCATTAATGTAAGAGGTAACTGCAACCCATAAACCCATATGTATGTAAGATAAATGAATGAGTTGTTCTCACTTTCTGAACCATCATTTTAAAAAACCTCTAGGTGACATATTTATCAAACAAACACAATATATTGTCCTTACTTGGATTCTGAATTTTCACGGTTGAATCTGGCTCTGGATGTGGTTTATGAACAACTTGGGTGCATACTTGCTCTGTCAAAATCTAAAACAGAATATTAACTTCCTTTTACCATTTTTAGTCAAACACTACAGTATTTCTTTGTAAATTTTAAAATTTGTTACGAACATTTACCATGGCCACATGCAATGTGATATTAAAAAATTAGGTAAAATGCTTTAAATCTTGAATAACCGAATAAAGAAATTCCTCTATGCAGGGATAAAGATTTTCATGGTTGTACTGTAGCTGATTAGCTAAACTTTGAGTTCGTTACCTAAATATACAATAACGGCATTTTAAAGATATTCCATTCATATTTCTCATATTTTTATACATTCACACATCAAAATACCTTTCACAAGCTACATACATCAACAATTATTCTCATATGTTTCATCAAAAACAAACCAAATAATCCTTAAAACTGGGTTTGGCTTCCTCCAGCTAGCAAGGAGTAAGAGTCAGAGTTAGCATTCCATAGGAGTAATCCTGGGGCTTCACATAATGAGGAAGACAGAAAATTCTCCTGTTGCTTGAATTGTACCTGACAACCTAATTAATCTGAATTGAGGCAACACCACAAACCTTTCACACTGGGATACCTGTCACTGGATGTGCGCATGCAACTTTATTTTTAAGAACAAGCTAAAAATTCAATAACATCAACACAGAATTCTCAGTAAAGAGAATTAGTAAAGAGATTTAGAAAAGCTACACTCAAGTAAATGTATTTCAAAATTGATTAATTTCACTAGCAATTTTTATTTTAAAGAAGAATTTTAGCTCTCTCATTAAAAAATAAACTAATGTCTGTCATAAACACAGAATCTTAGAATAGGTCTTTACATATTGATATTTAAAATAGAAATGCAAATATTCCCTTACTTAATATGAGAGAATATGGAAAATATCTGTTCCTTAGCATCAGTTTCTTAGCAAATCTTCAGTATCTAGACCACTTAACCCCTTTTTTCTCCTTTCCTCTGACTATTTTTTGAAATGTAAATGTCTGTGGATGCTGAACTCCATGAGGACTTGGATTTTGTCTAGGAGTTATGCATTTTTCTGAGAATACCAATCATAGAAGCTTTCAGAAAACTGAGTGCAGGAACTAGACTTTTAGGCTCAAGTCGCCAAACCATAAAAGGTAATGTACAATAAAAAGAACCTGGATCTTAGTCACTGGCAAATAGATGACGTTTAGGTTTTTACAATCATAGGAGAATAATTTGCTACATTACTCAGATTTAGAACCCTGAAAACCAAGCACTCCTGTACTTTTTTCTTTTATGGAACCTACCTTCAGCATCTAGTCATTAAATCTATTTGTGACTAAAAAAAGCACTAAAAACTTTTTTAGTGTATAAGATTTTCAGAAATTGCAAGAAATTCTGTTCTAAGTCACCATTTTAGTAATAATTGAAGATGAGACATGAGCTGTATGTATGCAGGCATGAAGACATGGGTTTCAACCAACATGATGTTCTTGATATTTTGCTTTTTCAAAATTGCTCATCACCAAAACTGAAGCCTCTACAAGAACCTGATAGAACAGCTGAATGCTTTGGGATTTTACTTATTTGCCTCAAGCAGCATCTGCTACATAAAAGTGGCTGTATTAGTTATCATTTGGCATGGTTAAAAAAGAAAAAAAAAACCAGCACTCTTCAAAATTTTGTAAATGTAAAATGAGTGACATAAAAAAGAAAAAAGAAAAGAGAGGCATCTCTGACTTCAGCATTTTCCATTTCAATGGAAACAAACTCTCCGAACAATGGAGCAGTATGAACAATGGGAGGTCTGCAGTATCTGGTTTGGCTTTGGTTTGGTTTTCGTTTTTGTTTAGGTTTTTTTGTTTGTTTGGCTTTTTTGTGAAAAGTGATGAACATCCTAAGGAACAGAACCTCTTCCATCAAAAGTGGGAAGTTTTATAGAACCTATGTAAAAATTATGACATTGTTAATAAAACTATTTAAAACACGGCAAAATACATTGTGAACCAAGAACTTTCTCAAAATTTCTAAAGCTTTTCTCAAAAGTCTTGAGAATCAGGATATTATAGAGCACAGCTATTTTAAGACATGCTTTTTACAGCAGAAACAACAATCTTTACATTTAACAATTTGTACCTCATAAAGCGTGTTATATGTTGTAACGGTCACTGTGTTGGTGTGAAGCATCAACCTTTCTCCCAGAAGTGTGAAAAGACTGTGAGTATGCATGATTTCAACCTTTCTCCTGTAAGAGAACATACAAACAAGCATAATGAGCATTTTAAATAAAAGATAAAACCCAAAAGCCAAATATTTTGATGCTGTACTAAAAGGCTCCCAAGCTTGTTATTTTATATATATTTAAGATATTTCCCACAATTAATGCAATTGTACAAATATATAAATCTTCTCAGAAAACAATGTTGTATTTAGGATGGGCTTTTGTATTAAAAAAAAAAAACAAACCACCATTCTCAAAGTCAACTCCTACTATCTTACTCAGGGTAAGAAAGTTCAAGATGCACACAGGCTGGTTAAAATGTTCTCACTGAAGAACACAACTTTAGTCACATCACAAGAACTCAGGACAATCCAGCTTCATATTTTCCAATATTTATCACAGAACTGGTTAGGTTGAAAGCAACCACAGTGGGTGATCTGGGTCAGCCTCCCTCAGATTGCTCAAGCAATCTGTATGTGTTAATACTAACATATATACATATATATATATTTTATTTTTTTCAGCACCACCTTTCTTCTTTATATATCATTCTCTCATGAAGGCAAAATAATTAAATCTTGGAATAACACGTTGCAATGACAAAGTAATAAAATCCTGAAAAGTTATGAAATTCTACATGATTGAAGTGTATTTCACATATGGAATCCAAAACTACTCAAATCTTTTAAAAGTGGAGAAGGAAGCAGCTCACATCAACAAACTCCCCTAGTCCCTAAATCCCACCATTTTAAAATAGGATATAACATCATAAATTGAGTACTCCTCATACTTTGCATCATTAAATTTACCTACTACTATAATGGATATGAAATAAAAATGATTTTTCAAAACAAATAATAATCTATATTAAAGCAGCAGAAAAATTTTCAATAGGATACAGTAAAGTTTCTAAAAATATTATGCGTTCAAAAGCTAAGAAACTGTGTTTTCATGATTACCGGCGAAAATAATAGAAACTATATAGGTTCTATATAGATTCATTCTGGAACTTTTGAAGTTAATAGATGATTTCATAATTTTCAAAGTAAGTACCACAAAAGAGTGGCAAATACTTATAACAGTGTGTACTTTTGTATGCACAGAAGGGAGTTCATTAATTAATTATGAGAAAACCTACAGGTATTCAACCTTTTAAGGTATGATTTAGCAGATAGAAGTAGCAATCCATTAGGAGATTTACATGTGTGGGTAAAACCCAAAAGTAAACAAGGGACTGTGGTTGCATAGAAAGAATCAAATATGGCAGAGAAGGAAAAAAGCAGGATTTTGTCAACTGCTAAGGTTAGACAAAGTAGTTTATCATCACAGATCACAAAGAAAAATCAGTTAAGTTATTCAGGCTCTCATGTAACACATTACTGGTGATTTCTGAGAATCAATCACTTCTACTCCATAGCCTAATCTGTGATACATGTATCACAGAAACTACAGCAACAGTAATTGGTTTAGCACCTACATATTTGTTAGTAATACTGTATTGGTTTAGATTTCATAAATCACATAACATCTCTTTATGTGATTCTGCTTCAGTGTATTACAAGGCAGTATCTGTCTCCTGTACTGTGAAATGGAAATATAAGTACTTTGTAATTTTTGTGGTTGACTTCCATTTTATAAAGTCATATGTATGCACACATATGTATGTGAACAAAAAGGCACAAGCACTAGCTGTAAAGCATGAAATATTTTTACTTGCTAAAATCTACATAAAATATGCAGATTTGCAGATGTTCAGAGGTCTAAAAATTAAAAAAAAAATGAAAGTTACACAGAGTATTCAAAGGGATTTCAATCACTCCAATTACATGAAAAATAAAGTTAATTTTTGCTAAGTACATATGTTCACTCAACAATGGAAATTGCATTAATATATCCATAATTGCAAGTAGATGTTTAATTAAAATTTCAGCTTCTGAAAATTCTCTTTTCTTTTCTTGTAACCACAGAATCATAGAATATGCTGAGTTAGGAGGGACCCACAAGGATCACCAAATCCAACACCTGGCCCTGCACAGCACCATCCCCAAGAATCACACATGTGCCTGAGAGCATTGTCCAAACATTTCTTGAGCTCTGTCAGGCTGGTGCTGTGACCACTTCCCTGGGGAGCCTGTTCCAGTGCCCAGCCACCCTATGAGTGAAAAACTTTTCCCTGACATCCTGCCTAAACCTCCCCTGATTCCGCTTCATGCTGTTTCCTTGAATCCTGTCACAGGTCACCACAGAGGAGAGATCAGTGCCTGTCTCTGCTCTGCCTCTCATGAGGAAGGTGTAACTGCAGTGAGCTCTCCCCTCAGTCTCCTCCAGGCTGAACACACCAAGTGAGCTCAGCCAGTCCTCCTGCAGCTTCCCCTCAAGGCCTTTCACCATCCTTGCTGCCCTCTTTTGGACACTCTCCAATAGTTTAATATCTTGTTTACATTGTGGCACCCAAAACAGAGCAGAGTGGGACAATCCTCCCTCACCTGGCTGGCCATGCTGTGCCTGATGCACCCCAGGACATAGGTTGCTACTTGATTTTCTGGATAAATATTTTAAACAAATGTACTTATCTGGATACAACCAGGCTTCTGACAAGCCAAACCTTCATCTGGTGTATCATACTTAATCGCTTCTAGCAATGTGAATGACTTTTACTAAGTAATGTTTGAAAAGTCCTTGGAGATTCTTGAGTGGACTATCAATTTTATTAATTCCCAGAACAGCATTCGACTTGCTGGATCCCAAAGGAAAAATCTCACTTAGAAGCATATTCTCAGCTAACTGTCTCTCAATTATACAGTCATACTCTATTGATCTTACTGAGAGAAAAGCATTTCTAGCAATACCACACTCTGGCTGGACTCCTACCTCCTTTCCTTTCAAATGAGGCTTACATGATGAAGTCCCTTGTGAAGCATGTGGATCATTTCTATAATACACAGCCTCCCACTAAAATACCATTTTGGGCTAATCCCAGCAGGGATCTTAGCACCACATGTAGAAGGAGAAAAATGAGCAACAGCAGGCTATGCAGCCCTGCATGATTGTTAGTGCTTTCTTGACACTATAATATGGAAGATCAGACTAAGTAAACCCATTTTGTGACATCATATCTTTTTAAATGGGAATATTTCTTGCTGCCACATTTTCTCAGTGAGTATTTCTTGCACAGAGATCTGTCCTTACCACCTTTTTTAAACACCACTTGCTTGATGTATCTGCTTTTCCTGCTGAAACATTCCCATGTCAATAAAATGTTCTATTTCATTTTTCCCATCCTTCTGAAACTATTTTTAGAAATGCTGCCCTGAAAATTTTATTGCAATGACACTGATGATTCCAGAAGCAAATCTGAGATCACACTCATGTGTTTCCTGTTAACTTTAGCTGAACATGAAATAAATAGTTTAAGAGGTATTTCTGGAAATTTTTTTTCCCTTGTTTTAAGACTTGACTTTCAGTATATCTTATATCTGAAAGACAACCCATGTATCATTTCAAACACCACAGTAATAGCAAGTTTACTGCAAAAAATAATTTAATCTGATTTATAAAGCTAAGAGTGTAAAAATTATTAATCAGAAAATGTAATAAAACTTTAAGTTATTTCCAAAGACTGACCAAGAATATACAGTAATCATGACAAAAAGACAAGAAGAATTGTGAACTTAAATACACCACTACAAAAATTTTAAAATGACACTTACTTATGACCCAAATGTTTAAGAAAATATCCAAGGACCTTCAAAGCTTGCACCCATATGCTTTCACTTTTGGAAGCCAATAACTTATAAATTACTCTAAAACAGAGAAACAAATTAAAGCTCAAACATCACTTTTATAGATGCTATCACTAAACATCAAATATATGGCTTGTATTTCACTGAGCAAGAATATTTATTAAGAAACAAAGCAATAAAACCAACAATTTACACAAAACAGGATATACTGAAAGAATCAAGTGGGAGAGATTGACAATTAATTCTTGAGGTTGGGGACATGGTGTAGTTTGGCTCAGTTCAATGTTTTATAACCAAAAGTAACATCTCATCCTATACTTATCTCTTGGAATAACCAAAAAAAAGACAGGCTAAGCAGTGGAAGCTCAGGATAAGAGAAGCAGACTGGAACACATTGGGTTGTATGCTGGAGTACCTGGATGCTAGTTAAAATCTCGTTTCATTACACCCTCTGTTTTTAAATCCTGGACAAAAAAATGTGCCTCAAATACTGACTAATCTAATTATTAAATATTTAATTATTATGGTAGGTTTAAGAACAAATTGTGCAGTCTTTCAGAAAGGAAACCAACCTTGATCTGAAGTCACCAAGAGTCAGAAAACATTACCCTTGCTCTGCACTTTTATGTAACAAATTTTTGAATTTATATTTTAGTTTCCCATTAGAATTAGCTTGGCTTCAGCTTTTAGTCATTTTTTTTCTAGTCTTTTTCCACTAAAGAGTGCTTTGCCAGATAATATCATTCTCTTTTGAAATTACTTCTGCTATTACCAAATGAACCCTTGGGCTTTTGCCCTCTGACATCCAAGGCATGTCAAGTGTTTTGTTCTCTAAAGTCTTAAAAATTGTAATTTTTTGTATTCTCCACACTTCTACAACACAGATTTTCAAACATAAAGACTGCACCATCAAACACTTTTAATATCAGTACCACAAATGTTACATAAAGATGTCTCCAGTCTTCCACATCAGACTTACCCTTCAAAAAATGATAGGAACAGAAGCCTGTTTGAATACAAACTATTGCCAGAAAGCAAAGTCCTAACCATGAGTGTTCCCTTCAATGAGCATTGTCATTCAAACTGTTTTAAGTACATATCTTTGTACAAAGATCTTAGCATTTAGGCAAAATGGAACTTGAATCTATCAAGTAGTAGACAGGATGGGGCTTTTTCCCTTTTACAAGCCCCTTGCATTTCCAAAAGTACTCTCAGAACAGAAAAAAACCCCAGCATAGTAAATATTAAATTATTACCATGAAAATTATTAGTCCCTGAAAGTAATTATTTTACCAAATTAGGCATACCCCCCCCCCCCAAAAAAAAATCTCTTTTTTTGCAATTATCAGTTATTAACTTTACAGACAAACAGATAAACACATTAATTCCACTTTTTTTCAGAATAAATTTGAGAGGCTAGGGCATGATTCCTTGTTTTCCTCTTGTTCTCCCCAGATAATGTTAAATATACAAAGAAAGAATAATTAAAATTATTCTGAGACCAATACATGGCTATTTGATGCATCTTGTTAACTACACATTCTATTTGATTGAGAAGCAAGTAAAACAAGTGCAGTTACTTTGAAATATCA
Source organism: Fringilla coelebs (assembly GCF_963513975.1). Lineage (NCBI taxonomy): Eukaryota > Metazoa > Chordata > Aves > Passeriformes > Fringillidae > Fringilla > Fringilla coelebs. The sequence goes on from NC_140029.1 coordinate 67,838,325, forward strand.
TAATGATAATCTTAAATGGAAATTCTTTTTTTTCATCCAACACATTGAAATCACTCATTTTGTCAAAAAATAAAGCCTAAGTTAATGAAACTGAAGTTTAAAAGATCAGCTAGTGTGATATTTATGTGATAAAGGAGCCAACTGGAGAGTCAAGATACTGGAACTACATTTAAGGTACTTTCTCACTTGACTGTCTTACCGTATCCCATTCCTCTGATCAAAGGCAGGAATCATGGATGCTGGATGTTCGGACATTAGTGCCACCAGCAGCTGCAGCACATCATGAATATTTTCATCCTGTATGACAAGCACCAGTGTTATTCTACAAACTAACCTCAACAACAAGCCTCCCACAGAGCTGGTACAATTAGTTACAATAAAAGGCAGGTAATTACAGAAATGTACCTCATGCATTGTTAATAAGTAATTTAATATGCTCTGCAGTTCGTCTTCTTTCACTCCTCGATCCTAAGGGAAAAAAAAAGGGCCGTTATTCAGAGAAAATACATTCCTCAGGTTTGGATAAGCAAACCTTGGACCTAGTCAAATAATTCTACAGCTTTTTTATTTGAACCTAAAAGACTACATTTTCTCTATCATTTTACTGCTTTTCTTTATCACATTGACAGTTCAAAACAGTTTGAGGTCAGATTCCTTTAGTGTGGGCCCTCAGACACTACAAACTATTACTATTACTCCTCCACTTTGTGAGACAGAACAGAAAATACAGGTTTTCAGTCTAATCTCAAAAGGCAGATTACCTCTCAAAGAGTAGCATTCAGCTGGGACAGAAAGAGTCCTATGCCATTTCTACCAGCGGTAGAACAAACAAGAAGGATGAAGCAGTTATTAGCTTGACAACTGCAATTATCTTTTTTATTTAACCAATTCATTAAAAGTTCTTAAAATATGACAATTAATTAAAACATATATATCAAACATTTAATAAAATATACATGGCAGAGTTTTGTGAGGTAAAAAAGAAATTTTGTATGGATTTACTACTTCTCCATTGATTAGAAGGATGTGTGTGAACATTAAATTAACCAGAAAAAGACACAATACTGAACAGGTATTAACGATTTTCTACTATGAAAGATACTATTACAAGTATATAACAGATGTCAATGTTTTCATTCTGGAACAGACCATTTTACCTTCAATATAAGTTGTTTCAAGAACAGAAGCATAAATGCCCTTAATGATATGATTTCTTTCTGGGAGGGCCGAGGACCATCTGGAAGAAACAAAATATAGCACTTTTAAATATAAACTAATTCCTTTAATCACTGCAGCTTCTTAAAGAAATCACAGTTCCTACAACAGATTTAGTACTCTACTCATATATAAAAGTTCATATTTGCAAATGATATCATTTATAACCTTTCAGAATTACATTTTTCAACACAATATATTCAAGTATAAGTGATGCTTCATTTGGAAAAAGAAGAAATCCACATAATGTTTTACTTACTTTTTTAAAAGAAACAGGAAGATGAAAGATAGTAATAAGGTGATAGTAATAGACAGCAATAAGTGATAGACAACGTGGAATGACTAAACCACTATGTTAAGTACCATTTGAATGAAAATCAACAGAGAAAGTATTTATGAGATATTCGTGGTAGCCATTACCTGTAGCAGAAACTAAAGGCATTTAACCAAAGAGAAACTACTATCTAAAGAAAATATTCAATTTAAATGAGGAAAAACCCTGTAATCCATAATACTTTAAACAACTGTGCTTGATGAAATACATTAAGAAAACAGAAATATCTAAAAGCCAGACCCCGAAACAACTATAGCAATTTGAAACTATTTCTATTATATTTGTCATTCTCCTTTTTCATAAATATTGAAGTTGAACTTAAAATTCTTTTGTTAAGCTCCTGCTTCTCAGACAATCCAGGGCATAGACAGTCTTAAATTTTGTACAGCAAAAATAAATGCAACTTAAATTATTTTTCCATCATCCATTTCACTTTATACTGATAAATACAGATCAAAGTTTTAAAAAAGTCTATGCTCCATTATTATCTCCAATCCAGATGAATACAACTTTTTAATGAAGATTTTCTAATTGCCTTTGGTGATGCTTTTTGAAGTGAAGCCACTGCTTTACATGCAGTAATTTAAGTTTGTAACAAGGAAAAACCTTAAGGGAAAGTATATTTGTTTCACTAGGAGGAACAAAAAGAATGGCTAATACACTCCAGTTTTCTTCCCTGTTCAGGAATAGAAAGAGGGTAACTGTATACTCTTCAGAAAAAGGGGCAAATCAATCTCAAAAAGCTAATCTCTGATTGTTCCACTACACTCACAGTTTGTATGAGCTTTAAGAGTATTGCAGTAAAAAAGTTTATCAGCTAGGCTTTAAAGATACAAGACTAGTCCACATTAATTAATTCCAGTGGAATCATGAAACATCTGATTTCCATTGTAGAAACAGAAGTAATTTGATTTTTTTTTATACTGGATGCAATTATATTGAATATTGCATGAATTTTTAGCAATGGTGCACTTGTTTTCAACAAGCCATTTTTATCTAATAAATATATAAATATGATATTTTTATATAATTGAGCTATTTTCCTCCCTAATTTAAATATGGATTCTAGTTTTCTACCTGCATCACAGAAGTTTCTTTTGTTGTACCCTCTTCCCTCCTACACCTTATTGGGAATCAATATCAGACAATATCTGAAAACCAGGACTAAAACAAAAAAATTGACATTTTGTCTTTTCTGTAAGAAAAGTCTCTGTTGTTTCTGAAAGACTGTAATTATGGAAACAGAATACAGACAATGGGGAGGTCTGCAAAACATTTCTGTAACAGAAATTGGAAGGACATGTCAAAAAGAAGATATCCCAATGTAACTGGGAACCTCTTCAAAGACACAGTTTTATTCTACTTCATGAACTCACTCATTTCCCTGAAGATATGTGACAACCTTGAAAAGGGTTCTTCACCATGCAAAGGAGACTACAGGAGTTGTTGCTTGCAGGCTACATGCCAAACAGGTAAAGTGTAATTTTCCCTTCTCTAGTACTATTTATTCCTTGCATTTTAGTTGGGTCAGGAAGCTTCACTGCTCTAGAATCAGAAAACGGGGACAGCTGCTGCCCAAAAGACTTCATTAGTTTCAAAAATTAGTTTCAAAAACTGGCAAGGAAAAATAAGACAGGCTGAAGAAACTGGAGGCTATGTAATCACCAGACAGCTACAAGGAATACAGCAATATGAGGTAATGATCATCTGACACAGACTGAAGAGAATTAATTAAATAGGAAGTTCTAAAGCTACCTAAAGCAGTTTTTTTCACTATAATTTTTATATCATCACAGTTTTGTACTTCATTACTAATTACATTTCTTCATTACTAGTTGAAGATTTATTAAAAAAAATATATTATTGACCAATCAATAGTGTATTTTAGCCTATAATAAAAAAGTATACATTAGGCACACATATACCCAGGCAAAGAAAGACAAGTAGATCAAGTAGATCTTTTTTTTAACTCAAACATTGCAAAGTAGTTTTTTACTATTAGTCTTTGTGCCCATCACTGCACATAGAAAATTCAGTGTCACCATCACTCAGACACTGATAGTCATCCCTGCTAAAGACTAAAACCAATCTCAAATTAGATCAACTACAAAGATAATCCTTTCAAGATCTGGCACAGCAGCCATAAATCCCTAATACAAAATAATCACATTCTTTTTAATTGGCAAAGAGAAAGGATGCCTCCCTTATCCCACACGAGGATGAGTCATTAAAGCATTTCCTGCTTTTAGATTTCTTTATGTATGTATTTTTCACAGAGCTCATCATTTGCGTCAGATTTTTAAAATATACACTCATAATAAGAGTTAGCCTGCTTTACCCAGACAAAAATAAATGAAAAAAAAGTTATAATTTTATGCAATTCATCCCTGCAGCATAGAGAAATTATAGGGGCATAAACCAGAAGTAAATAAGAGGAAATAAGTAAACACATTCACAGAGTTAAGTAAAATCAGTACTGCTGTAAAAAAAACAAACAAACAAAAAAACTAGGAAAAAAACCCACCCCAAACTGATTGGAAGCTTTGAATAACAATAATAATGACTTCCAATTATGTCCTTGGAAATAAAATTGTTCTACCAACAACCAAAAGTGACATTCTTCCATCTGGTTTGGGGTTTTTTTGTATGTTAAAAACATGATTTTTCTACTTCTTAAATTAATAAAGCAGGATACAGATAGCAGAATCTGATCTCCACACATACATAAATAACATCACATGATACGCGGATCACAGAGGACTTGATTTTCTCTGCTATAAATCTAACAAGAATCTAAGTTCCACTCTAACCCAGCTCTTGAAATAACTCTGTGGAACTTTTTCTATCTACAAAAACTACAGTTACTTTACTGTCATAATAATTTTTTGTAATTCCCCCTTCCACAGCTCATGTTTAAAAATATTGGATGTGAAAAACATTCTAGAAAACTATTTAGCATGACATAACTTGTACTTTAACCACCATGAATTCTCAAAAAGGATGGATTCATGATACTCATAAAGGTATCACTTATTGAGAGTTTGAAGTAGCACTTACTGAGTATGAAGAAGACAGGAAACACCAGTAGAGAGAGAAATGCTTGGCCACTCAGTTCATGAACTAAACCACAGTTAAATTGGGAACTTAAATGCACATTTATCTCATACCACACAGGCTCCCCAGGGGAGTGGTCATAGCACCAAGCCTGTCTGACTTCAAAAGCTGGAACAATACCCTCAGGCACACAGAGTTACTCTTGGGGTGTCCTGTACAGAGCCAGCAACTGGACTTGATCCTGATGGGTCCCTTCCAACTCAACATAAAATCAAATAATCACAGAAAGAAGATCTACATTTTAAATAATTTTCTCACCACTGCCTGCTTTGTTGGGTGTTGAGATACTGCAATGGCTGGGTGATCCTATTATCCCTATTCAGTATGATTTAACAAAATATTAAAGGTGTGCATGTGGCAAATCAAGATAATAGCTGCAACCATGGTCTAAATGTAAAAAAAAATATTAAAATTTAGATTCTTTTATTTGAAAATTAGCTTGATGGTTTAGATTCTCTGTAAAAAAATTTGAAACAAATAACACCAGAAGAAAAGTGTAACTCGTGATTTTAAACAGACAACCTGTCTCCACTCTGTGGATTTACATGTAAAATGTAAAGCTGCTAAGAATAATTACAGACCAAGTTGATACTTTTACATTCTGAAACGGTGTTTCCAGAACCTCAGAAGGAAATGGAAATATAAATATTAATTCAGTATGCTGAATCTAAGAAGAAATGCCAGTGTGAAACAGGAATCCAATAATAAAAGAAGATACAAAATCAAATTTAAAATAAGTATCTGAAACTTTAGATTTTATTAAAATTCATTAAAAAAATTATTCCCCCCATTTTAGAAGCTGATTACTAGGAGAAGCAAAAGAAAAACTTTGACTTTTAAAAGAAAACAGCATTTGCCAAATGGGAAGCTTCAATATTGAGCTTCTTTGGCTTTAAAGGAAGTGCTACTAAACTGTCAGTGCAGAAAACTCACCCACTTTGTGTTTTATTAAGGCAGGGGAGGGCAATAAAACCCTGAAGCAGAGTAACTGTCTGCAAGTAATAGTAGTTCAAACTAATTATTAACTAATATTAAAAATTGCTTCACTATCTCCACATAAAAATGACATGCCTAGAAGACAAGAAAACATCACACTACTAAAATGTCTGCATGAATAAGCTTACTTCCTAATATGACAGCAAATTATTTGAAGGCACTTTAGCGCATGCAGTCAAATTTTAGATATTGGCATGATTTCCAGTAAAGCCTTCTCCAGACCTGAAAAGCCTCATGTCAAGTCAGCCTAGAATTTCAGCTGCAATTTACTCACATGATGACATTTTTCTGTTTCATACATTAAATTAATGTTTACAGAAAATGGGTCGAATTCTTCCATTTGGAGAGTTCAAATGCTGCTTAAAACACAGCAACTTTAAATTTCACATAACTGTATTTTTACACTCAACTTTCTTACTTTAACAAAATTTTTTATACATTATTGTACCTTTCAACAAATTATAAACTTTCTGGCTGCAGGCAGACTTATAAAAATTAACATGAATCCAAAATCTTGGAAGAGATTGGGATTGGTGGAATTATGAGATGCTGAAAACAGAGGTGAAAATAGAAGAGCCCTAAGGCATAATAACTACAGTTAATTCTAGGACTGCATTCTATGACTATAAGCTGTCTGAATCAATCAGACCTACATTTAATGTTAAAAATCCATCTGGTAAAGAAAAGTGATGTAATATCCAAATGATTAAACAATTTAAAATATTTTCATGAATTTTATCAATTGCTAGCAACTAATGTGGACATCACAAAATATCTTTTATGAAATGAAGCTAATATAAAATTAAATTTAGTAACCCATCACCTCAGCAATTATTATATTTTTCACAGTCATTTGCTTGCAAATCATCATAGTTATTACAGCTCTATTAGTCAGAAGCAGAAGTTATCTGTGAAATAATAGCAAAAAAGTCCCAGCACTGATTTGCACAGAGAAAATGCCATGGCTGTGCTGGGTTTGCTAAGTCACTGATCCTCCTCTCTGACAGTCTGACATTCCTCAATGCAACACAAGAAAAGAACACTTTTACAGATAGAAAATAAACTATTACTTCTTTGTGTTTGTATCAGTTACACAGGGCCTTCTGCAGGGATGAAGGAAGAGGATAAGGAACAAGGAAGAACGAAGATATTAAACTTTCAAAAAGTCAAGTTTATCTATAAATCTAACTAAAGACAAAATGAGAAAATTCAGTGGATCATATGTTTTCTGAAAAATATGCATGGCCTCAGTTTATATAACACCTTCCCAATGACTGTATGAAGGCCTTAGAAATTTTGATTTTTGTTGTCAAACTGCTACACCAGGCACCCACTAATTTACACTACCTGATTACTTTTCAGGGACTGACCTGGTTGCCTTCCAGGCAAAATAAGAATCTTGTCTGGAACTGACACAAATGAGAGGAGAATGTACTATACTCAGAATGAAAGAAAAGGTAGGGATGTAAACCAGCCATATCTATGCTTAATTTAGAGTTAACTGATTCACATCTCATTCCTAATTTTGTATCCTTGTGTACCTCATGCCTTCTGTTCAGATTTTCATGAATACATTATATATTTTTTGAAGCTATGCAACTGGCATTACACATACAAATATTCAAAAAATACAGCTAACTGCAAAGAGACAGATCTGGGCAAGATAAAAACAATCCACGCTTCCTACAGAAAGAAATGTCACTGACTCCACAAAAGAGCAAACCTAGCCAGAGGGAAGCAGTCTGCAATACATTTTCTAAGTGTTGTTAAGTAGTAGTATTATGACACAGAAGCATAGGAATTATTTTCATTTAAACCAATATACTAGAAAAAAAAATTAAAAATAATCTTAACCATAACAAGTAGACTGTATAATCAGACTTCCATTCTCAAGCTAATGGAGAAATTTTCCATGTCTCTACCTAGCTGTAAATACAGTTGACACCTGAAAACTTCACCTCACAACAGCTGGGTATTCAACAATCACAAAGTAAATAAGCTGATCATCTGAGTTTTAAACTTCCCAATTCCTCACTGATCTCAGACACAGTAATTTGTCCACGGGTAAAACTCTGCCTGTGCAGCAAAGCAGGGTAAACCTCAACAGAGAAGACCTCAAAGTATGAATCCTGATAAAGCCACTCCCAGGGTAGGATTTGGTTCACCCCACTTTCAGATATCAACAGGGTAGCTCCCACACCAGACCAGCTTCTAACCTCCCACTGAGGTTAGTGGAGATACAATCAATAGAGGCAACCCAGTCTAGGAAGCAACTTCATTTCAAACAAAGCATTTCTCAAGTGCCTGTCAATTAGAGGCAAGATACAGCTTCCTAAACATAGCAGTGTAAGTTGTCATGCCATAAAGTATGCAAAATATCTACCCAAAACAAACAGATTTGGTGTTGGATACACAGGAAGCCTGCATCTTTCTGAGGGCAGGTAAGATGCCCCACCAAGACTACAATGATACTAGAAACCTTTATTAAAGCCACTGATTCCTGCATTCCACTGTGCATTATCAGCAGACATCTAGCTCAGAAGGAGACATTTTTACTGCAGGCACCAAAAAAAGAAGTTAATTCTATTTTGGCAGCAGGAATCTAGAATCACCGTAAGTGGGTAATGCAATCTATCACTGACAAAGTTTTCAAGCTAATTAAGTAACCACCCCAGGTAATTTTCATTATCTAGGATTTCAAACCTTTCATTTAAATGAACAGAAAACTGTAGGCTTTTGTTAAGTATTTTAAAATAAATTCTAATCATTTTTGAAGACTGCTCTTCATCTAATATTATATTATGCAAGAACTATAAATGTCATCCAAAATCCTAGAGCAGCTCTTTGTGTGACCTCCAACACCTTCATTGCCTATTAGGACACCTAATCTAGGAAAAGAACTGTTACTTCTAGTTTCATTTATTAAAAAAAAAAAAAAAGAGGGAAACCCCTATACATGCAGCTCACGTACAAATAAAAATTACCCAATAACTAATGTGTTAGATGTGTCACTCTCTTGAATATTTGGGTATGTGACAGCACTAAGAACATTCCCTAATTATTCAATTTCTCAGCATGACATTAATAGTTACACAATAAAAATAATTAATAAATTCTCTTTTATCAGGTATTTTTAAGAGACTTTCAGGCAAATCCTTCTTGCTTTATACAAGCAGATAGCTAAATGTAATGGCATTACAGCCAGAATGTGTAGGATTAGAATGATTTGCTCTGGTTAATACACATCTGTAACATGCAGCATTCAAGCAGTATTCATTATTACATTTTGTTGCTTCTGTCATTCAGTGCCTCCTGTGCTAAGCTAAGCACATCACTTTAAGCAAAATTAAATAAATCTCCATTTTTTAAGGACAGAGAAAAAAATATTATTGAACTGGAAATACAGCTTCAGAGACCTCTGCAGTGAGAAGTAGAAGTTTCCACTCTGTTTTCAAGGTCACTTAGCACTACTAATCACTCAAACCACATAAAGCTTTCTTTGGCATATGAAATACATGTAATATTTCCTCTTTATTACAGACGAAGAAAAATCCATCTTTTTAATATGTTTCCTGAAGTATGCTCACATAAGGATATGCTACGTGACTGGAGACCAGAGTTGGAATCTTTTGGGAATACATATAAACATAAATTATCAGCATGAGTTTATGATACACCAGAAAGTACTTCCATAGTCCTTCTACTGATGACCACCAGCTATCGCATTTATTTATCTCCTTGTCTACAGATCCAAGGAGCTTTCAGACATTTACATCACAAACCTTCCTACAGGAGAAATGCTCATATTTTCTTCCTTGTGTGTTGCACTTACCCAGCCCTTTGGGAGTGATGCCACTGCTGTCAGCAGGATTGACCACCCAGTAGTAGTATTTCAGCGTGTGCATTAACTGCAGCACCGTGCCCACCCGGCGTATGGTGTTGTAGATCGTAGCAGTTCCAATGAATTCAGCTGACAGGTAGGTGTACAAAGATAGCTGCACCTGAGCAATGAAATATTTACCCACATAAATGCAAGCTCTGCATTAGCAACTTTAAATTGTAGGGGTCTTTCTAGAATAGACTTTGGATATGATTCAAAAAAACTGAAAAACTAATTACAACTCTGCTTAGGGCAGGGGCTGCACTGGCACCAAGGAATGATTTAAGTAAGGATAAACATATTGGCTTGCTTTCTATTCTGACTTTTTATACAAGTAGTATATATTTTCAGCTTTTAGGACAATGACGCTTTTCACTTTGGTTCACATATCTCAACTATGATTACTTAGGAAAAACAATTCATTTTTACTGGAGATGAACGATAACATGTTAGAGATTTTATCAAACTAGAATACATAGTTTGAATTTAAATGAGAGCTTACATTAATGTGTAACAAAAAACATTTTACCTGCAATTAAAAATACAAAATTTTATGCTTAATCTGCAGGAGAAACAATGTAATGCAATCACTGGAAATCACTGGGTTTCTTGAAACAGTCTTTTCATAGAATCAGACAGAACCTTAGGCAATAATTTAGGTGCTTTTAGGAAATTATAAAAGGCTTTGGAGTATATAGTTAAGCGGTGTACAGACTTCATGATCTAAAATCATTGCTATTACATGCTTATAAAACAAATCCAAAAGAGAAAAACCAAAAACCTAAGTAGAATGTTATAAAAGAATATAGGTATTTAATTTTGTTGTAGGAGAGTCATAACATTATCAAGTGTACCATTACCTTTGCAGGGGTATGTATCCAGATAGCAGGATTGAAAAGGATGTGATCACATAATTGCTTCAGAAGAGGTGCTCCATGAGATAATCCATCCAAATATTTTGCAAAGGACAAAAATTGTTCCAGAACTGCTCTGGTTATATGAACTCTAGATGACTGGGGGAAAATAATCAGAAAGAAAAAAGATAAAGAAAAAAATAATCTTTTTTAATATAATTACAGCAGAACTATGAAGCAGTATTTTCACCTGGCTCATCATTACTAAATACATTCAATTGCATGTTTTAATGTCATTGAATATGAAGGCAGTTTATACATTCTAACAATATTAATGGTCTTCCTAATGGCTATATTTAACAGGCTAAAATATTCATCAATATCTTTGTTTTTTGGTATTTTGCTTAGTTTGGTTTATTTTCATTTCATTAGAATCCAGTCAGGATCCTACATTTTACAGCACAATTCTTCAGAGCTTCATCTGAAGTCCTTATCTCCTCTTAAATTAGTGTCTTACTGAAATTTGGTGTCTCAGTGTGTGAACACACATTATTGGGAGACATGCTTTTATTTCTTAAACTTAAGTCGGTATTTGAAGGAGTTGGGTTCATGGTTTCCTCAAATTTCAGGATTCTTACAGTTTCATAGCATATGCCATGAAATCACTGTTGAGACCTGCTCCTAAGTAGTAACATGGCCCGGGAATTTGACAAACTTCTTTGTATACTAAATTAACAGATGAATAAATAGAAAAACCTCTAAAGATCCTTCTCTTTGCCTTCTCCAGAAAATGTGAAGCACTGGAACAGGCTGCTCAGGGAAGTGGTGGTATTTAGAACACGTGTTGATGTGGCAATGAGGGACAAGGTTTAGTGGTGGACTTGGCAGTTCTGTGTTAATAGTTGGACTCTATCTTAAAGGTCTTCTCTAAGCTAAATGATTCTGTGATTCTATTTTTCAATTATTTTTAATGCTGTCAGTACATTCTGGGAATATAGAGATTTATTATTTTTAGAACTGAAGTCTACTGTCAGTAATACAAGTTCAGCCTGGATGCTGAATTTCCTTTGGCTTGTACATGAAAATTCACAATAAATAATCTGCAGCTAATAAGAATAAAAATGCTGTTTGGAAGTTCAAGTAAAAAAAAAAGCTCTCTCTCTTCTCTGAAGTATTTGATTACATGCAAATGAACAACAGATCCAACAGATAATTTACAAATAATAAAATTGAGACTAGGAAACAAAGTGATGTTTTCCCACCATGTGTGCCAACTGAATATAAGCATATATTGAAAAAAGAGAATAAATCCTTTTCAGAAAACTGCAGCAAAGTAAACATAATGTAAAAAAACAGCCAGAAAGCAACATATGTTTTAAGAATTATGCTGTGATCAATAGAAATCCTTTAAATATTCACATGCCCAAGTCTAATTAACATAGTAGGTGTTAATTAGAAGAGCATGGAAACTTTTTTTTTTAAAAAATTCGTGTTGAACATTCTAAATGGATGTATTCCATGTGTATAAACCAAAATGCTCTATTCAGGAGAAAGCCCTCCATGAGGGCTCACCATCAGCCTGTGCAACTCATCAAACCAAAGCTAACAGCTTTGCAAATTCCTTCTTGGTATGGCACAAGAAAACCTACCCTTGAAAAAAAACCCAGCACCTTAGGTTAGTTCTTTGAAATTGTAAATCACACTTGCTTAGCAGTGAAAATGGTAGCACAGAAAATCTGCTTTTAGGTATCGAATGAAGGTATTTCCCTAGCACAAAGAACAAAGGGAACAGAATGAGAGAAACTACTTATCATTCTTCAAAATTCAGAATATTTTGGAAAGGTGATGTTATGATTCTTATCTTCTGCTTAAAAGATTGCTATGCTGACCTCATGGTAATAAAGTCCAGTAGTAGACATGCAAGAATGTCAAAGCCATGAACTTCAATCGTGGGACCATCACTATTTTAGTATAGCTGACAGTAGTTTGCTCAGATTATTTAGATTATTAAACCTCAGTAAGAGGGTGTCATGAGGCAAGAAGGCAGGTGCTGTTCATCAGACAACTGAACCTCAGGTTTGAGATAACTCATCATGCCTGAAAACAAGCAAGTACAGGGAATGCCCCTTGCAGGGAATGCCCCCCCTCCCCCCTCCAATTTTAGATTTTTTTCAGAAATTAAATTTTGTTACCGTTGTTCTTCTTCAAAACACAGGGCAACTATTTTAACAATTTCAGAATTGTCACAGAAGATTAATTTAACTTTTATTAACCTACACATTTGCACACAAAAAATAATCTCAGTTATGATATTTCTGCTATGTTTGTACAAACCAGAAACAAGAGAACTTTCCTATGAAAGTTTGGGGGACAGAAAGTGAAGAAATGAAAATACGTTAAAGTGATTCACAAACAGATCTGAAGTAAAAACATAAATAAGAGAACATAACCACCTTGAGAAAATTGATTCTTTGAATACTGGTATATAAGAGGATGAGGAAGATGAAGAGTCCCCTGTAGACCACTTATAAAATATTTTTAATTTGCAATGTATGTCCCAAATATATTTTATTCTACCAGACATTTGAGCCAAGTGATTGAAAGTACCACAATGACAGGAGAAATACCAAGATCAAAGATAAAAATCCTCCAAACATACCTTTTCAAGGAGATAGCCAATGACTAGAAAGCCTTTTCCACCAAGCATTTGTTCTTGCATGGCTACTGAACTCTTAAGAAGCTCAACCAAGAAAGCCAATAGGGTAGCACTGCATGTAAAGAATAAGATTTTTTTCAGATTAAAATTGTTGCTTTCTCAATAATCATCAGCTATTAAGTGATTAGAAATAGGCTTAAGGTGGTGAACAATTCCTTAAGAGAATACAAATCTTATTTTTCCTGTTGGAAAATTTCTGCAGTGATTTTTCACGTTACAGTGGTAGGAGTGGGACTCCAGAGGTTACAGGGAAATCACCCACAGCCCATCCCAGCAGTATCTTTAAGTGAAGTGTTTAGAAAGCACAAGGAAGAAAAGTGTTCAGAAAAGGTTACAGTATAGATACATAAGAGATATGAAAGACTTCAGGGGATGGAACCAGCAAGAAAGTGAAACTATGTTAGGAAAACCAGTAGTGGAAATGTATGACACATCAATTCACCACAGGGAAAATAAATCATAATTGACTCTTGGGCGATGAGAGTAAAATAAAAATACACTCATCTGTTGCTGAAAAACCAAGAGGAAAGAGAGAAAGGGGAAAAAAAAAAAAGAGTGACAGGAAAGAAGCATTTAAAATTACTTTTCAAATATCTCAAAAAGGTAGATGACAGAATGTATTGTATGTCTTTTCTAAAGATTAAATGTAACAGTTCCCAGCTGTACAAACAAGTGTCTGCACCCATGAAAGTTCTCATATAGGTAGTAGGCACAGGCAAGAGTGAAAACTGTGGGTTTTGCAGGTATGAAAAAGGGACTTAAAGAAAATATCCAACCTGCATTTGATACATTTCAACTTTACTTACAGTATCTAGTCATCTAAAGGTTCACATGCTCTTCAAATAGAATCTCTTACTTTGAAATAAATGTTGAGATTGGTTAATCCATGCCAGCACCAAAAAATAATCAAAGTGCTGAGGAAGACAAGATTTATTCTGTTTGTTGAGTAAGGCTGCCATGTGAAAGAACACAGAGTAGCCAAAGTACATGCTGGGAACACGAAATAGTGCCTTGTCTTTCTTCATTGTTGAATGGTCATAATAATCCATCTAAAAATCACATACAGACTGCTCCACAGAGTGTCAGCAATAAAAGAATACAGATAATATCCATTTACAGTACTCCAAAGCTTTTATCAAAACAGCCTTTCAAACTGTCACATCAACTTCAAACCAGATTACATGCATCAATTTTTTCTTACCCCAACCAAAAGTTTCTACTGTATTTGTCATCTAAAATAAGAATCTAATCATTTTTACTACATGAAAATCCATAGGCAGCTCACATTAAGTGTTGAAGATTTAAATTTAGATTTCTTCAATAATAAAAGAGGTGAAAGAAAATTCCATTCAGATTGGTCATGCTTACTACTATACTCTGTGAGTAACCTTATGACCAAAGACAAAAAGCCATTATGCATAAAGTCAAACAGCATACATCTTTGCAGAATTAGAATTCCAATTACAATAGCAAATACTGTTAATATTATATTGAAATGTTAAAAATTATTCTTAAAATGGATTTTAAGGATTTTTGTACCATATACAGATTTAAGTTCATTTTCTATTCTCAGAAGTACTTTGTCAAAAGCCTTTATATTTATATCACAGTTTACTTTTCATTCTATGAATTTAGATGTAAACTCATGGGCTAAAGTTATTCTTATCTCATACCAATACAATCTCTATACAACTGTTGGAAATTCTGATAGACTCTGAATGTAAGTTGTAAGACACACTGACACCCCAACAATAAACGGTTTTTCCCTCTTTCCCTCTATTAAAGCACACATAAACTACAAGTCAACTCAGAAATCATAAGTGACCAGTTTGTACCTAACCCTGCCACAGACACAGAAACAGACAAGCTGGTTCTATGTAAGAAAGACTGACTTAAAAAATGCGTAGTAATTCACATTGTAGCAAGCACCAAAATATCTCTTAGATATTAACCACCTTTATGCTGGCTATGGCTGAACTAATTAATCCTGCCTGCCCGTATTACTTCTGCACAGAGCTACCTTAGCTGCTACTGCAGTGTGATGCCCGTGTTTCTAGTTTAGGAAAATGTATTAATTTAGGCAATGCCTTTGTGAATGAGCTATGCTTTCACTTAATTCCAAAATGGCTTTTAACATCTATTGATCCAGACACATAAAGATACCTCAATCCAGCTCTGCAGATTCAGCTCAGGTCTGCAGGCAGTAACTCTAACTTCTAATCCTTCTACATTATCCAAGATTGCCACCATAAATAATAGAGTTGGCTGCAGTATACAGTAATTCAAATCTTGGGATAGCACACATGAATGCATCATTACACCTTCAAGAACATTAAAAAAAATCCAAGTACCAGTAAATGCAGCAGTTACAGAGAACCATCTGTCAGGCACATAGAGGTGCAATGAAGTTTGAGAGGAATACTGTATAGAACCACATTATTGATAAAAATTAACATAATAATTGAATATAACTAGCAGTTTGCCCACATTATTATGCAGGAAATTAAGTAAGTAAAATATTGGTAATATTTTAACTCAGAGAAGAACTATAGAGTAGAGATGGAAGTTTTAAAATTCTCACTGCATGTACAGTACTGAGGGTATTTCCACCTGAAAATTATCAGAGAACAGACTACATGCTGTCTGTGGGGTTGGGGGCTATTTTTTGGGGTTTTTTTTTTGGGAAGGCGGTGGGGAATTGCATGGTATTTATGGTTGGGTTTTGTTTTGTGGACTTCTTCTCTCAGAGAGCTTGCTTAGACTTCTTTTAGGTAAAATTTTTTTTTTGGAGGAGGAGGGGGGAATTAAAGTGCACTAAGTAACTGCTGTTGCACACAACACTGGTTCCACATGTAATGGTTTTCTCCTGACGTATTATGCCAGGGAGTATCTGATCTGGTTGAATTCTCAGATAAACTTTCCCAGCCTCTTCAAAACTTCTCTTTCCCCACATTTTCAGACTGACCTCAAAGAAATGTGTATCTAGATATAAAAAATCCATACTGAAGAAATGTATTTTTCTCCTCAATATTGCATTCTAAGAATTTAATCTGCCTAATTTGGAGGGCTGTATCCAGAACTTGCAACAACTTCTAGGGATACTCAATTTATTTTTTCACCTTGGCAGCTGAACACAAACCTAAAGATTTGAAATATTAATATATTTATCAACAGAAACAGGTTGCCAAAACCATTCTTTTAAAAAGGTTGTTGACAATAGAGGGAAAATAATATTAATGAGAAGACTAAGTTGAACTATTTTTCAAACAGAATTTAACAAACTTACCAGCGACTAACATACATCAGATTGCTGCACCATAATTGACATTACACATTAAACTTGAAAAATTCTGTGCACTGCCACACAAAATTTCTCTCCATTCTTTCCTACTTTCAACACTCCTAGATATAAAGGATACTTCAGCCCATCCCTACATCTCTTCCATATCATGCCCTTCCTAGAACACATCAGTTTGTCTGCAGTAGAGCCAAGACACAGATAGAAAGTGAAACTATATATGTCAACCAACACTAAATCAGAGAACTATGATAATTACTGAAAATACAACGGACTTTTGGGGGAAAAAAAATCCAGTAATTTTCCATTATTAAGAAGCAGGAGAAAAAAAGGTGATAGACCAAAGCATGATGATGCAGTACCTCCAGTGGTTATGATACTGTTTAGAAGTACCTAAGGAGTCAGTAATTTGCACAGTTAGGATAAAAGTGAAATTTGCCTTGGCTTTTTGTTTGTTTTTTTTTTGTTGTTACACTTCTTTTTTATTTTTAAACCATTACACAGACCAGTTTCTCTAGACTCCTCATTCCCATAATATTTTTCTCTGTCAATAATGCCTTAATACAAGTTTCATCTTCGTTCATGTATTACAAAGTTATTTGTACAAATTACCTTTACAAAAGGCACCTTTAGCTAAGGTAGGCATGTTGCTTTGGAGATCTAAGTATGATTATTAATTACAGATAATTTAACTTGAAGAGTCTATAAAAAAGAGAATAATACATTTATTTGTTTTGTCTGATTCTCTTTGGGAAAGAATCCTTTATAAAGATAAAATATCCTTTATTTGTATTTTCAGCTTCTCCAAACTAATACAAAAAGATTGTATGAATATCTCCATCACAGGTGTTTAGTATGATAACTATTGAAAATTAATCATAGCATAAACAGATAAAGCAGTATGAAGGAAAATCATTCACCAACAATATATGTTTCCATGGCCTACAGCTATGGCAGCTCTCAAAAGTGCTTCCTTAGCTTCCAGTTTAAATATGTTTTTTAGTTTCTGTAAGCTTGTTGAAGAGAAATGCGAAGTGATTTCTTTCTTATGCCTTTTCAATTGTTTTCTCATAACATGTGGTGAAGCTAATAAGACAACTAATCAGGTTTCATTCAAAAACATGAGTCAGCTGAAAAGGTGTTGAGTGAGAGAATTAGAGAAGCAAGTCACCTCTGCTTACAGGCAAAACATTTTGTGACACAGACTCCAGTAGTAAATCAGCCAGCCTTAACAGTCCCTGGATCTTCTGGAGTATGCAGAGGTACAGCAGTTCAGGAGTTTACAACAGATTTCTACTACTTGTTGCAATGGTTGGATTTTCATTATAAACCCTTGTCCAGGCAGACTGATTAGGCAAATCACATTCTGGCTGTCACAACTTGGGAAAATTCAAGCAACTGATTTTATCTGAGCACAGCTAGGTCACACTAGTGATGTGGAATTTGAAGAGCAATATCCAGCATTCTTTCCTTCAAAACAGAGAGGGAGAGGGTTACCAGCACTCAACAATGCAAATTCTGAATTTTACACTGGAGGCTGGACTGGGACCTCGGCTTTCCATGAGAGGCACAAAGGCAAATACAAAAACCTCAGGAAGGATTACTTCCAGACCTACTCTCAAATTTGAAATACCTGTGCCAGCTATGACAAGAAAATTATCGAAAGACAGGATGAGAGGACAGGTTAAGAAGGTAGGATACCACATGGCATTCATCTTGTTTGCTGCCATAATCGTAAAGATTAATTCAATTAAACTGAAGACATCAATAAAAATTATTTGACACTCACATATTTTTCATATTAAGTGAATAAATAAAATCAATACATCAAACTAATTCCTGTCAAGGTGGGTTGTTTCTGTAGAAATTGATGGGAAACCTGCCTATTTCTTATCAAACAATAAATCTTTAAAAAGTAGATGCGCCATTACACCTATCTTACTTATGAAATATAGATAATTTTTAATGTTTAGATGATGAGGTTTTGGGTTCCGTCAATAAAGTTGTTCTAATATTAAAAAATCCAAACAAAAAATTAAATAATTGAAAACCCTGAGCTTTTTAAACGGAGTTTGATATTTGCAGGATAGAAAGAGATGAGAAGGATTCAGAAAAGGAGTAGAACTGGGAAAGCCCTCTGCTGTTACACTTTCATAGGTATAACTCAGCATCAGATACATAAGGAGAGACAATAATCTAATAAACAAGGGGGAATGAGGAAAGGACTCATTAAATGCACCACTTCCCTTATTCCACTCCTCAAATGATCCTTTTCATGTTTAGCATTCTTTCCCCATTAGCTCCTTTCATTGATCCCAAAAATATTTTGTTCTTTTATTTGCCTACTTACTTTTTCACTTCCAGAATTATTTTTCTTGTTACTTATATCCTATTAAGTAACATATGAGAAAATAATGCACAGACACCAAAACCTATAAACATATAAATACATCTCATCAAGCAGCCATTTGCTTAAACTTTTTTCAATATGTTCTTGAGTTAGAATCACATCCTCTTGCATTATTCATTTGTACAATCATATAGCACAATGAATTACAGATCTCTTTTTAGAATATAATCTAATTATAGAAAAAATGCATTGACTTATTCAAGAAGAATTTTTTTCCAACTTACAGTTCAACTAACTCCAGAAATGTTCTGTACATTTTCAATTAAACATTATGAATGTTCTCACACACGCTGGGTAGACCGCACACTTGGGAAGAATTAGTCTTTATCTCAACTTCTAAAACTTACATTAGTTCTTCATTTTTAAACAGTTTCAGTTATTGCTTTGTCATCTGTTACAGATTCAGCTCCTTAATGAATTTAACATACATTTTATTTCTATGTGGAGACACATATTCACATAACCTTCCTTAGACTAGAATAAAGCATTTTAGTCTTCTGCTTTGCCAGTAAATAAAAACATGCAGTGATTTTTTTTTCCCAAGCTTATTTCAAACCAAGCATTTATTTTTCTATTTCCCTTACTTTACAATGCTTCAATGCAAAGTACATCCTGCAAAAGAGACTTAAATAAATAATTTTTCCACAGTAACCAATACACAACCAGCTTTTCTGTCTTCCAAATTTGTTGGCAATTTTAGTATTAGTTAATCGTTTTTTTCAGTTAACTCTTTTTTAACTGAACTACCTAATGCAATAAGAAACATTCTGAATAATTATTAGAAGAATATTATAAGCAGGAAAATAAGCCATGTGCTTGGCATTATGCACCTGTTTTGTCACCTAATTCAAATAGAAAAGCCAGCTTATCTTGACCCTAAACACTGCTTTCTAGCAGGCTTTGGTTACAAATAATCCTCCAGGGAAACACCGTACCAGTTGTTCAGCGTTATCCTTTCAGATTTGTTACACTCAAAGATTTAGGCCAAAAATTTTTCTGGAGAAGTTTAGTTATCCTGTGCTGCTCGACAGGTGCCTGCCATAATGAGCACGTGGCAAGAGATCTTTTTAAAAATAACCATAGCTGAGCTAAGTTTTAGAAAAGATTCACCGTGCCTAGAGATATTTAAAAGATGTGCAGGTGTGGCATTTAGGGATGTGGCTGAGTGGTGGACTTTGCAGTCCCAGGTTAATGGTTGGGGCTCCATGAACTTAGAGGTCTTTTCCTAAAGGATTCTATGATTCTAAGTCAGCATGGGTATTAACAGACTCTTAGGTAGTCTTTTTCAACATCTCTTTTTCAGCATCTGTTTTTTAACATCTAAGAAGAATTTTCAACTTAGAGATGTCTTCCATAGTACCATGGGAGAAACTTCATGGGTCCCAGCTTAAAATTCCCTTGTTGTTATATTCTCAGTCACTATTGCAATTGTAATATGGTCACAAAATGCCAGATCATAGCTCTATGACATCCTCACTGCATATTAATCAATTTCTGAATGCTATGAAATATGAATTCAAATGACACAGATTTTGAAAAGGTAGACAAGACTGCACTCTCAAATAAAATCATATTGAGTTGGGTGAACTGTCATAAAACTACCCTTAAAAACTCTGGAGTGATTTGAATTAATTATTTAATCTCATCAGTTTTGTACAGTAAACTACCTTTAAAAAAAATAATAATTTTTTAAAGGAAAAAAGGGTAAAATGTAGAAGAAATTAGAGAACATGCCCACAAAAAAAGAGGAAAAATGTTGTAAGCTTAATTTAATTTCAGTCTTGGTTAAAAGAAGCTTACCAAACTGTTGTTTCCACCTGACTGTCGTGCAGCTGTCGATTGTCTAGTTGGGCAAAGAGAGGAAAAAGAACCTGGATCCCTCCAATGGAATGAATTGCGCTGTGAATGGAGTGGGTAACAATAGCTTTCACATCCTAAAGACATAAAATAAAGGAAAAATTACAATTAATTTCAATTTTAAAGGACAGTTAAAAACATAACTTTGAAGCACTTTAACACCAGATTGAGTGCAGGCTTTTAAAAATTTTGTTTCAATACTTATACTTCAATTATAATGACTATATTTAAAGGCAAACATTAAACAGAAAATTTTCAGTAACCTGGGTAACTGTGCCCTATAGTATGAAGTCTTTATTTCTTATGGAACATTTTTTTTCCTTGCTTTAGAAAGGGACCAAAGAAAGAACAGTTCAAGTGAAAGTTATATTAAGAGACGACAGAGCACAAAAGAACAATCTCTGTACAGTAGCAGACAAATCCTCTGTGTGATGTTCAGCCAACAGTAATCACAGAACATCAGCTTAGCAGCACCAACCTGAAGCATGAGAGCATGGGGGGAGTGTACAAAAATGGAAGGATTCTCCTTTGGTGAGGATTCAAGGCATAGCTGAGCATCAGTGGCCTTCGCGTTATAGGTAAAAGCAATGCTGCTTGCGAGTTTCCCGTCGTACAGCACTTGTTTATGGTGCTCAGCCAGATGAATGTCACTCTCGGATTTGAATTTGAATGTGCTCTGAAAAAAAACCCAAAAGTTTTACAAAGTAATTAATTCAGACAAATTCCTTCCCACAAAATATGCAAAAACTACATTGGACTTGAGAGAGAATAAATAAACTACTAAACTTTGCTTGCATTTATCAGTAGTCTAATACTACTGAACAATGAGATAAATTTGTTTCTATTTAGTCTACACCACATCAATGTGTCAACACATTATTTGATATTTTATGTATTATCTCTCCTTTCAGTATCAGTGTTTACAAGTTTCAGAAGTAGCTATCTTAAAAAAACATACATCAACCATAAATATGTTAAAATAAAATTTAAGCATAAAACACATTAAAAATAAAGAAAAAATTTAATGTTCTGCATTTTAGTTCATATGAGCTCACTCAAATTAGCTATACCATGTTGATTAAAGGAATAGTTATTTTTGAGCAACATTAAAAACCATGCTTCATTAACAGAGAGGAGTATACACAAATGAGCCACTTAAAATCCAAAATAAATCATAAATGCCACATTTTGCATTAATTATTTGCAAATTCAGAGCTTTTCCAAGGAAGACTGAAAATGAACATATCATGATTCATATCTGATCTAAAATTAAGTTTTTTGGCAGCACTGAAAAAGCAACAAAGCACAAGAAGATAGATTTCTATCTTTCTGCAAAGCGCTGTCAGATTTACTTGGCATATAAAAATTGCTTATAACAATCATTTAACAGTGGCAAAAAGACAGTAGTAACACAGTAACACAGTACAGCGCTGTACTGATACAAGGAAAGCAAATTTATTAGAAATGACCATAATTTTATTGCAGATGAAGATATATATATATGTGTGTGTGTGTATATACATATATAAAATATTACTGCTAAAATATTTTCTGAGTTTAAAATAATTTATTTCTGAGATTATACATGAATCATTTCCCTTGCTTTCACTGTGCACAGTGATCACAATTCTCTTTGTTCCTTTGGTCCTACCAAATATCCCCTTTCTCTAAAACTATTGGAAGTATAAGCACTGGGGGTTTTTTTTAATCCATGCTAGAATTAAAACAGGCAACTTATAAGTTATTGGCTTCTCTTTCCAAACAAATTAGACGTTGCTAGTATTGATGTAACTCCATAAACCCCATCCAGCCCTTTCAGAGCTCTCAGGGCTGCTGGAAACCCTGAAAAAAAATCTTTTGGTTACAGCCAAACAGTGGGAAAGTGCATCTGCTCACTGACTGACACAGCAACAAAAGGACCAGCACCCCTTTATGTGTGGGCCATAAGCTGAGCAGGCTGGTGACCTGACTGGAGCTGCTGGAGAGCCCTTGGAGCACATCTGTCCCAACCTTGCACTGTCCCAGCCTTGGTGATGTCCGGCAGAAGGGAGGCTGCAATGCTGAAAAGGTACCAGACACAGGTACCATAACAGAAACCACAAGCAGGAAGGGCAAATGCATGTAAATGGCAAGTCTGTGGTTCAGTCTGTGTTTGACAAGGAAGGATAATATCTTCAGCTACACTGGGAAGGATGATGCTAGTAGGTGAAGGAAGGTGTTACTTCCCTTCTACTTAGCATTGGTGAGGCCACACCTGGAGTTCTGGGCTCGCACAGGGAGCCAGTTCTTACTGGAAAGAGTGCAGTGAAGGGCCACTAAATATGAAGGGATGGAAGCATCTCTCATATGAGGCAAGGCTGAGAGAGTTCAGACTCTTCAAACTGCAGAAAAGCAGCAGCAGAGGGGATCTCATACACAAATAACAGAAGGGAGGTTATAAAGAGGACGGAGTCAGACTCTTCTCAGTGGTGCCCAGTGGCAGGACACAAGTCAATGGGCAAAACTGGAACAAAGAAGGCTCCCTCTGAGCATCAGAAAGCATTTTTTCACTGAGAAACTGAGAAGCTGCCCAGCAAGGTGATAGTCTTGGGACTTAGTAAAAAATGTCAGGAGACAGTCCCAGGCAACTGGATCTAGGCAACTCTTTTTAATCAGGGAGGACCAGAGGACATCCAGGTTCCAGTTGCTTCCTACATCTTCAGCCACTCTGTGATTCTGTGATTTGCATTTGGGTTAGGAGTCTGTTTTGTAGGGAAACTCCCAGTGGTCCCCCCTTACTACTCTGTTCAAACTGCAAAGCTGTTCAGAACCAAAGAGACTTCTTTCAGGCTGAAGCTCAAATATCCTGCAATTGGTGATATTATTTCAGCTCAAAGGATCAGACTACAACCAATTCAAAGTAAAAACACCACTGTAACACAGAGTGAGTATTCAGTCCGCAGCACTAAATCATTTAATATAGAAATGTGTTCCTATTGTGCTATTGAAGTAGAAATGCCCAAGGAAGGAATATTATGCTTAGAACTTGAGAGCTGGCTCTCTGTTGATATGGCTGCCTACATCTCACTTATCAGGAAATGACTGCTACAGATTACAGAGTTGTCCTGTGGAAGGTAACATTTAACCTCAGAGGGCATTTGAACTATACATAGAAATCTTTGTGCACTTTCTGCAGAGGAAAAACAATTTAGTGATTTCACTGATTTCCAAAGACATCTACATGATGCTTATACATTTTTTCAATGTTTTATCACATGAAAACACTTATTACCCTGAAAATATTTCATGCCTCTCAGCTTTTTCAGATTCCAAAATGCATATATTGAGTTTTTCATAACTTTGCTATTTAATTAAGTCAAGGTGTTTCAACACAACATCTTATAATTTCATTACTATGAAATCTTGCAGTGTTCTAAACTGCTTAAGTTAAATCAATTTTATATACAAATTCTGATGTTATTCTACCTCCTCGTTGGCAGTGTTTAATATGCTGCAAGAATTTGAGATCACCATTTGAAAGTCAAACACAAATAAGTTGTGAATGAGCACAATACTGCCTCACACTTTTTGCAGAAAAAACAAGAATTAAAGGAATATTCTGCCATTAAAACCCAACAAAAGTGATCATAAATTGAAAATTCTGGTCTCCTAATCTAAAAGATTATTGTAACAGAACGTAAAGAGAGGCCAAAAATTCTGATATATGATACTACCTTATTACTAGCATTGATCCACAGGAAGAGAAAAGAAATTCAGTATATGCATACTGTACTGGGGACTTGGGAAAATACATCCACAGAAGGGTAGTAGAGGCTGTTGTGCATATGCAACTCTGAGGTCTGGCACAAAGAGTGTGGGGCATCAAGACAGAAAGAAGGATTAAAAAAATTCTATACAAGGTAAAAATACATATACAGTGTCCATATAAAGTATGTTTGTGGCTCCTACCAGAATAGGAAGTAACAGAGAGGGATGAGAATTTTACTCCAGCACTGTATTCTGGAGTAAAACAATCTGTGCTTGATCAAGAACTGCTTGAACACCAGCAGCTCTCTCCCTTCCTTGAGCAGCAAGACTGCAGCTTTTTTTTTTTACTATTCACTACATATTGCCCCTGTAGGTTCAGCAATCGTACATAAAATATTTTCTTGTACTATATAATTGGTTTAAACAAATCTGAATTTTTGGTGCTGTTTTGTGTCTGTGTTCATGAATTACTGTATTCTTACTCCAACCTTATGTGGTAAAAAGATTGGTATTGCAGCACTGATCAAAAACAAGCTCAGAAGCAACATATGGAATGATCTGATAACTTGCTTCGAAATGCCTATGGGAGGGTTAGGAGGAGTGGTACAGATTTGACAGGGCTGTTAGAACAGGGCTTTGAGAAACATCCCTTTATAAGCAGCACCAAACACTGGTATCAGATGCATCTCTTCCTCTCACATTACCTCCCTGCCCCTCCATTCTGTTTATCAGCCCCTCGGGATCCCAACACAGACAGGCTCTCCTCTCTTTGCTGCCTGGGAACAAGGATGGGCAGCAGGGAAAGCGCAGTGAGAGCAAGGATGCTGCTCTCATTTCCTTTTTCTTTCTTCAATCTCCCACAACTGAAAGGGTCCACAGAGTAGGTAAAAGTCCTGTTCAGCAATGGCAAGGCTCAAAATGAGTGTGCTTTACTAAAGAGAAAACCGGGGTATGCAAATATTGAATGGTAATATGTTTCTACTAAATACAGTTTCAAATTCCAAGACACATTATGGATTAACTTGGGAAGACTTAATGGGGAAGAGACAAATCATCTAGTTCTATTGCCAGTGTATTTGCCTCTCTTCCCCTTAAACATTTGATTGTGAGTAATTTCTTTGCAATAGCTACTAAGAGTGTCAGTTTCTCATTATTGCTTCTCACACAATGTAACCTTTTCTTTTTTAAAAAAAGCCTTTTGCTACAAGTGAAAATGTAGCATTTCAAACTAAAACATCTATTTGCTTAACAAATAAAGTTTTGTATTAGGGCATGCTGGTTATAACCAAATGTACTCATAAGAACATGTTGAGCAAGATCAGCATGGAAGGACTATGAACTGTTTCTATGTTACTATACTTTGTATAAGAACATCATGTGCAATAAATAATATGAACATTATACATAAATATACAACTATTTGATACACATAATAAGTAAGACTTATTTTAATGACTTCTCTAGTCAATCCTAAGACCTGTTGCTTCTACCTGCACTACAGAACAGGAGTGGGACAAGTTGCAACAGATTCATTTTTATCTGCAGATCATTTCCTGAACTTTGTGGCTTTGATGTCATTCGCAACATTTTTTACTCCGTATATTAACAGATATGTGCAAACTGTCCTGTGTGCTGGTAGATTATGTAGATTTCTCTGTTTTCCAGAGGTTTTAATGGCAGTCATGGTAGACTAGGGCAGTCATTATGAATGATTGTGAGGGCAGCTGAGTGAGAGGCAAAATCATAATCTCCTCATGAGCAAAGTAAGTAGAGAAATGGTCACTTCCCCTAAAGAATTGGTTTCTCAGATATAATGGACTAAAGTATGAATTTTAAATCAAAGGAACTGCCATATACTGTATTAGGAAGGAAAAAAAAATCTGTGTGAAAAGGTTTTCAAAAATTCTCAACTATTTTCAATACTCCTTTGGCACAACTGGAGTTTGCAATTAATCTGGGGTCTTTTTAGGAATAGTTAAACTGTTGATTTTCCCCATTCACTAACAGTACTAACAATTTAAATGAACATGAAATGTAGTGAACTACTTAAGAGAAGTTTCTGAAAGGCCAGTTTGCATCAGTAAAGTGGGTAAGAGCAAGAACATGATCTCTAATATTCAGGAATACAAGCTATTTGTCAATTGAGGATCCCTTAGACTACTAAATCCCATACTGAAGTATCCTGAACTGGCGGACCTTTGCACCAGCACAGAATCTGAAAGGATTCACAGAAATAACATTAAATGAGATATGAAGCAGGCAGGCTTTGAGTAAAAGCTACAGTTGGTGCCCTGAATTCTCTAAATTACAAGACATCGTTCCTTTTCTGGTTGTGAGTAGATCTTGTATTGGAAAAAGGTCAAAAAAAGTCTTATTTTTGGGGGGAATAAGAAAGTCAAAGAAATAAATGCTATTTCCAGGGTGCTGCTCTGGGAGCCTGTTCTTTTTTAACTGGTATTAAAAAGTAAAATATACTTCCAGATTTTTAGACAAGGAAGGAAATTCCTTCAGAGAGCAAAGGGGCATTAACTGTTCTGTGTACATAACCCAAACCCAAAATCATGACACAACGAAAGAAGAATTTCCCCAAAATATTAAATATAGATGACATTTTTTAAAAAAAATCACTATAAAGCTACATGTGTGCAGAAATGGAGTTTAAGAGAAGCCTATGAATCAAGCAGGGCAATTTGACAACTGTAATAAGGTTAGTGCAGTAACTATTGGACATGTCATTTACCATGAACGCTCATATCCTTATCAATCCCTTCAACAATCAGAAAATATTACATAATAATTTTCACTTATTAAAACACATGAAAACCTTATTCCTGTTTGCTATCACTCCAGTATGTTTCTGCATACTATAATCTAGTAATTTAATAAATTCATAAAGGTTACCTCAATTTATTATTAAAAAGTATAAAACTACATTAATTTCTTTTGTACAACCAAAAAACATTTGCAGAAATATTTGCCTAAACAAAATACTGTATAAAGTTTGGAATAAAATACTCTTTTTTTTCACAGGTGATGGACTTTTCTGACTTAATATTTTTAGCTTCTGGGCATATTTTAACTATCATAAACAATTGACAATAGACTTCCTCTTCTCCAAGTAATCCTGATATACATGTGGTTATTCACCCTACACAGATACATACCATGAAAAATATTTCCAACTGCCTCTGTCATTCAACTGCTAGCTAAAATAAAATTATTAGGATTATGCATTTTCTGCAAACAAAATAATACTATTATAATCTAAATGTTGATTTTTACTTATAGTTTTTATTTTCAGAGTATATGATACATATTGAAAAACTGAAAGCCTACTTCGGATGAAACCACAAGTTTCAAAAATTAGGAAAAAGAAAACTTGGGAATACCTGATAGTATAACTGAAATTCATCATTGTTTACCTGGGGTTAGATTAATTTTCAAGTATTATGTACAAAGTAGTTTCTGTGAAGTATCTGTGCTGTTTTTCTTGATGAAATAATACAATACACACCCATTCCAAGACATGTATCTGACAAGAGATCTAAGTTTATGCACGTATCATTATTTTGTCCAATCTTCCCCTCAATATCAGTGACAAAGCATGAGTAAAAAAAAAGCTCAACTTTTACCTTAACAGGACTATGTGAAATCATGCATTTGAACAAAATCAGTTTTTCATGCCTTGTTGAGTGTTAATCTGCCTTAACTCAGGTTTTTAAATACAAACAGTAGAGAAGAAAGTTATTTCTCTGCTATTCAGTGCACCAAATGCTAAATTTCTCTAATCTAGTTACGACCCAAAGTAATTAATTTCCCATACAAACATATTTCAGCTATGCTTTAAACAAAACTTTCATCTCTCAAAAAGATGGTAAAAAATTAGGGTTAGTTAGGATACTTGAAAAAGTAGTCTCATGCTGCTGAAAACAAATCACATGAAAAAAACCTGTGTGATTCTAGGAGGAATATTCATATGCCTCTCATATCTTCCAACAATATCTCTCAATCATTTTATTTTTCCAGTTTTATGCTTCTCAAAATCTGGTATTACCTTATATCCAGGTCCTAACTGATGTATTGCAAAAATCTGTGCCGGGTTGAGTGCTTCAGTGAATACATATACTGCTCCAAGCTGGCCACAGAACACTCTATTTGCATCAGCAGTCTCCGAAGATCCAAGAAAACATTTATCATAGCTCTGTATCAGAAAAAGGCAGTAAATAATGAAATAATATTAATGCACAGCTACTAAAGCCACAAATAAAGGGAGACTAAAATTAAAAAGATAAACTGACTATTATCAGTCCTTTATTACTACCCTGTGGTGAATAACTTAATTTTGAATATTGTAGCATTAATTGTTTTAGAGGTCCATATGACCTCTAAGATTTGTTTTCTATTAATTGGTCAACATACAACAGAGAAAATGAGAATAGTACATTCAAGTACAAAATAATCCCCCCAGTTGCCTTCTAGGAAAGTGACACACTTGAACTCCCTTGTAATTGTACTCAGTGCTCCTACTGCTAATACAGGAGAACACATGCTGGAATACCTTCTTCTTTCACTGCTGTGCCAATAAAGCTAAACACCTCAAGAAGGAAAAATGGAAACAGATACAGATTTTTCTAATTTACAGGTGTTGCATATTTCCCCCCTCTGACCACAGCCTATAATGATTTGGTTTGACCTTAAATCCTCTTCTGCCTTATTCTATACACACAAGAGTTGTTATTTCCCATTCTTTCTTCCAAAAAACTCTCTCTCCCTTCTGCTATTAACTATCCCTGCCCTTCCATCTGTCCACATCATCCTATTTCAGATTAGGAATGATTTTTTAATGGCTATTTTGTGAGGACTTGGTGAAGTTTTTCAGTTGCTTCCAAAAAACCTGTCTAGAACAAAGACCTGAGAAACCAGAAAACACGATGCAGCAAAAAAGGACAACAGGAAGAAGCTCAAGGATCTTTGAAGGTTATTCTCCCAGCTTCCTTGAGTCATAGGTGCTTTATTGAACAGAAACAAGGATCTGACGTTACTTTTTAAGCTGAGCCAATAGAACCTGCACTAGGAAACTTGCTTTTTCATCTGGCTTAACTGCTGAGTTTTACCTTGAGGAAAAATTTTCTCAGTCTAGAAAAGGAAATCAAATATGGTGAACTGTTACAGCAACTGGTCTAGGTGGGTAGGCTGTTAACAAGGGAAAGGGATCACAGGTGTAAGGACAGACAAAGATCTGGAGCTCAGCTTTAAGAACAGGTGAGGGAAGAAGTATCCAGGATTTTGTCTATCACTTATCCTCCTTTGATTTACCTCTTAAAATTTTTTTTCCTCTTGTAATTTCTATTCTTTTAAGCAATTTTGGCAAAATTTAAAAACTTCTGGCAAAAATCCTACATTAAAATTGATTCACAAAGTGATATCCAGGATGTACAGTGCAAAAGATGAGTTCATCTGACTCCTGGTAAACCTAATGGCAAAATTTTATAAAAATTTTCAGTTATTTTATTCAAGTCCTGTTTAGCCCTCAAGGCTTTCATGACAGTGTGCCATTACTGTCAGAAAGTGTTACATCAATTAATGTTGAGCAATTGCCCTTTTCAATGGTCATTTGAGGAACTTGTCTGAGCTACTGATGCCAACTTTTCCTAATTGATACTTAAATATTTTGAGACTACATTCCTGCCTATTATAAGGGTATTTTCCTGGATTCCTCTAGTGACCATTAATTGTACAACCACTATTGGAGCTCTAAACAAATTCTGAGTTCTAATTATAGTTAAGCTCTAGGTTTGTTAGCCTCTAGTAATTTCCTTTTCTGTCTTTTTTCATTCTTCCCAGTTTACGCTTTCCCATTTCTGGCACTTCATTCTTGATTAGGCGTTTCCATTATCATTAATTGGAGGGGACGGCTAACTCCTGATTTCCTGGTAATTTTATCCACTTCTGTTCCAGATGCCAAGCAATCTGTAAACATGAGTTATTCCTTGCCATGCATGCCACTTCACCTTTTTGCCATAATCCCCAGCTATATTTACCCCTTGGAATATAAGCTTAATGAGTCCTTTATCATTGGCCATGGTATGTCGTATAGGACGTGAAAAAAATAAATACTGGCACTGCTATGGTTTTATGTTTCATTAAATAGTAGTAATGAATTCAGAGCCAAAAATGGCTCTATGAAAACAGAGTACCACCAGCATTCAAAATAGAAACAGCTGATACAAAAAAGTTTATCATGTCTTCCCCTTTTTCATCCAAAGTTGTATCTTCCCTCTAAAATTTGGGGGAAACATACAGCAAACATTTAATACATGGAGGCTCAATAAAATGAAAACATATCTCTTAATTCAAAATGTATTTGTGAAGAAAGCAGATCTGAACCTGTAATGAGTACATCATGTAATATCCTATATCTGCCTGGCCACACTACAGAAATAGTTAAGAACCTAGTAAATTCCTGGCCTTGTATAAATAAGAATTAATTCTAAGAAATACAAGAAAACATAATTTAAAATAAATTAATAAATAAACTTTTTTTTAGAGTTTCACTGTTTTCCCCCCCCCCCCTCCATCTTTACTTTCATGTCTCCCAGGCTACACATTAAAATGGTAGACTGAGGTTTTCTACAGTTCTTGCTTGGATACAAGAGGTAAATTTCAGATACTGAAAAAGGCCTCACAAAATATTAGACAATGGTGACGCAAAATCAGTCTGGGAAAAAAATAAAATAATTTCACAATCTCTACCAAGACAAAACCTATGCTGAAAAAAATTATATTCAATTCAGTTCCTTAATGTTAAACTCAATAATGGAAATGTAATGAATGTATTACTAGTCTAAAAATATGTTTAATCATAATGCATATTGTTCTGTGGTAGATTTGACACAGTGACCAAATGAAAAATCTTGTCATCGGTACATTTAGCAATTTTAACGCTACATCTTGATTATATTACAATATTCATCCATAAAAAAGACTGAACAGTCAGATGCACTTAGCCAACAATATGCAGCTCCTGACCCCTTCTGTTTTCACAACTTGCACTGTTAAATGTATCAGTGTAAACTACATAAATACTTATGCTCAACGTGGGATGTAAAAAAAGAAGAATGATTGACTGACGTATATAGTGTTTTCTTTTCCTCCAACACCATTATGTCTTATTGACATCTTCCAGGAGACTAAAGTTATATTCAAGTGTAAGGGTATGAAGGCAGATGTTAACAAATGAGCTGGATAATTGCTCAAGACTTTTCAAGGGAATACTTCTAACGAGCCAAAATTTATATGAAATTAGAAAATTCCAATATAATTAAAACAAGAGCTCCTCTTCCTAGGTAATGCAAAATAGTAAGAAGCCTATGTACACACTCCCCTATTTTTCCTTTTATGTATTTTATGCATTTGCATTCATACAGCTTCTCTGAATTTCTTGATCTTTTTATTCTACTTCCTACTATTAAGAACAGATTTCTGTTTTTAAAAAATAGATAGCTAATGATAACTAGCATCTTTCATATCTTAGACTGTTATCCAGTGGATAAAATAAAAACGTTAGCAAATATTTAAGACTTAAATCAAAATATCTAAAGCTTGGT
Organism: Fringilla coelebs; assembly: GCF_963513975.1. Classification (NCBI taxonomy): domain Eukaryota; kingdom Metazoa; phylum Chordata; class Aves; order Passeriformes; family Fringillidae; genus Fringilla; species Fringilla coelebs. The sequence continues at coordinate 67,870,353 of NC_140029.1, forward strand.
AAACCAATTTCACCTTAAGAAAAGATAGTACTTCTTTTGCATGCGAAAGTAGAAAATAATTCAGTGAAGAAAATAGAAGCAGAAGGAGCAGCTCCTCCTGTTTAGCATTTATCATTAAGGATTACTGGTCCCCACACCATATAACCAATAATCCAGACCAGATCCTCTGAGACCACAGCTGGCTTTTCAGTCATCACATCTCACCTATCATTTATCTTACCAAGAGATACCAAAATATTTATCTTACCAAGGAGAAACCATGCTCTGCAAAAATTGAAAGGCTAGCCTTTTCTTGAAAGTCAAAATGCCACCAAAAACCCCCAAAGAATGGAAATCAGAACCTTTGGAAGGCAGATCTCTCCTATTTTAATTAACATGTAATATTTAAGCTCTCCCTTTAAAACCCTATTTTGCCTCTAGAATTTAGCAAAAGACAGTTCATTTCCCTAAGGCTTCTTTATCCCTTATAGTAGTCAGAAAGAAATGAGAACTATATTATAAATAAAAAATAACAAAAGCATAGTAAGTTGATGAATCAAGAACCTCTGAAATTCTATCACAGATTTAGCTGAAGGCAAAGCACAAGAAAATAATTTAGTCTGCCTTCCACAGCCAGAACTTCAAGCCAGAAAGAGCAGTATTAGCTGCTTCATTAAGTCGAGGCTCTCAAACTTTCCAATTTCAAAGGTACAGAAGGAGAGAACATGTATACACAAACTCAAAAAGTTAATAATATTACATTTTATTAAGCAGATGAATAAGAATGAATAAAAGAAACATTTAAAAAAGAAAATTTGCAAAGATCTTGAGGAAAAAAATGTAACACTTTTTTTTCTTTTTGAATTAACCTTAAAATGAAAAGTGATGAGAGAGGAAAACCAATAAAATCTTACATCATTTGTGTTGACATGCCAGGCCATGTCACCATAGGATACCAGCTGACCGTTCACGTAACAACGTATTTCACTGTTTCTCCACCGGTTGTAGATGTGTACAATGCTTATCATGTACCACTGGAAAGACATGAAAAATCAGTACACAGGGGCAGATTTTGTGCTATAAAACAGAGTTAATGAATGGCATTAAAAAAAAGGGTGACCAATCTCATAAACTTACACAAAAAGATGAATCCTTGCAAACCGGTAAAATTAAAATTCAAGTCATTGGGACTTCAAGTCCAGTCAATAGAACTATGCCTAAATGTAATGATGGACCTACCTGGTTTCCTTTATGGGATTAGAGGCAAAAATGCATACATACAATTTAATTTCAACAGTGCAATTTCATATCAACACTATTCTGTAAAAATACGCAGCTGAGTTTTGATAGGAAATCCAGAGCTATGTGCTCTTACCTTAACAAATTCGTATCACACAACCTCTGTCTGCATCACAGCAAAAATTTCTGTCTATCAGAAATTATTAAATAAATGGAAAAAAACCCCAATAGCAAAGTTTGCAACCCAGGTGAAGACGTCATCTTGATTGTTTGCTTTGATATTTTTCCTCTATTCTTTACCATTTCACCAATTTATGGACAAACTGTCGTATCATTAAAAATGCTTTAAATAGTCAAACAGAGAAGGCACCTTAATTTAGTGTTTCCACTTACTACTATGGTGATCTTTCCCATAATTTTTTTAACAAGAATCATTATGTCCATGACAAATAAATTCAAGAAGAACTCTGGAGTCTTCTTGCTTGGAGACATTTGAAACATAACTGGACAAAATCCAAAGCAACTTGATCTAAGAGTCCCTTCTGCAAGCAGGGGAAGAGATCAGACACATCCCCTTCCAATCTAATTGACTCAGTGAAAATGTCACCTCGTCTTAAAAATAGCCTTTGTTTATTCTAAAAATTTGGAATAATAATTGACATTTTCATCATCATCCATTTTTTTGTATCTTTTTCAATTATTATATTTTGATTTCCATGGTCAGATAGGTTTCTTTTCTCCAAAGCAAAGAATTTCTGCAACCCTTGGGGCTTGCTGACTCTCTTCCTGAGCTGGGATAAGTAGACACAGAGCCTACTAATATAAAACTCTGTCTCTCTATCAGAGAAAATAAAAGTAGATGCTTTCACATGTTGATTTTAAAATTAGACAAAGCACAAAATTACAAACAAAACAGCATGCAGCAAAACCCATTTTGACAATAAGCATTACAGTAGTCGTCAAATTGAGCTGTATTCTGTTACAAGTCTGTAATAGTTATAGATGTGAGAACACATATTTTTATACATCTGTTTCTAGGTATTAAAAAATATTTTTTCATTTTTCCCTCTTTTAACATACAATTTACAGAAGGTAGAAAAATAGTGCTGATCATACAACAATGTATTGAGTATCTAATTTCTTGTGTTTCCAAGCAAACAGATTTATTGGGCATTCTGGAATAAAGAAGTACTGCTCCAGCTTTGGCTTCTGAAGTCATGTATGGAAACTTTATTTTTTTTTTTTTTCAAAAAAACCATAAGAAAAGTAATTTTTGTGATGCACTGTCATCCTCAAATAAAGCCCTTCAAAAAACGTAACTCTTCTGTCTGTGATTTTTCTTTCAAAAGGCTTTAAAACCATTTCTGAAAACATACCAATTTGGATTCAGCCTCAACTTCCTGAAAAACTCAATTTTACTGACAGTGGTCTGTACATTGCTATTTATCTGTGCCCAGGTACACTGTAAATAGCTTTTAAGGAGCCTATTGGACTTTGTGATTAATGGGGGTTTTAGCTCCTTGTTTTTTGTAAATTTCTCTATTTGGGCTTTTCCTCTACCACTAGCAAACACTTTTTTTAAAGAAGGAAAGGCAGCACTTTGCTACCACACAATGAACCAAACCAAGTTTTATGATCTCACACACAATTTTTCTGGAACTTTTTGTTGAGAAAAATCCTTTTTCCCCCTAATATTCAAAGCCAGCAGTACAAATTTCCTTCACATTCATCCCGCAGTTTTCTTCCCCATATTATTTTCTCCTGCCTCTGCTGTAACAACAGCTTCTTTAGGTAGTACTAAAAGACCCTTCACTATGCATTTTTTTGTTTAATGCTGAAACCTGTCAAGCTTAGTCACCAACTGCTAAGTCACTAAATCATATTCCTGCTCCATAGGACAGCACAATCAGAGAGATGAGGCATCACACACTAAGTGTTTCCAGGATGTGGAACTTATTTCTGTCTCTGCTACAGTCAATAAAGGTGTTCAGGGTCAGAAACACACACACACAAAAGCTATTTGCTTCTGACTATGCTGCTTTCCTGCTCCAGTTTTACAAGACTTGATGCTGAGGCTGAAACTCAAGGGAGCAAAAACACTGGGGGTTACCCATACAAAACTGTCAATGTGGAGTACCAAAAAAGCAGGATAGACATTTTAAACATAACATTGCCTAAGCCAGGTTAGCTCTGTTGAGAGATAAGGCTATTATGCCACACCCACATTTTCTATTTGGGTATACGATAACCAAATTTCTCTACATATTTTTATAAATGCTTGCTTTTACAATATTATAAAAAACACCAATTGAGACCTAAAGCTATAAATTCATATCACATATTATACTGTGAATGGTGTCATGTGACATAGCAGGAAGATCTTCATGTGAACAGAGCAACTCTGATCTGCCTACATAAAGCTTTTGACCAGACAACTTGAATGTGTTCCTTTACTGTGATTCACCAAAAATTTTTTAAAACCTTCAAACCACATTATTCAGAAGTTTATTGAGGGTGATGATTCTGACAGCATTTATTGCTGAAATGTGTGTGTCTATAAGCAAATGTCTAGGGAATGGTACATCTGATGGCCAAAAAAAAAATCATACTTCTCAAGTTAACATTAGGACAGTTAACTGCTTTATAAATGAGTACACATTTTTTAATATATATCTATCTACACATTCAAATCTTGTACAGTGAAACCAACGTAATACCTAAACAACAAGAAGAAAATCAATTTCCATGTTAAACAGGATAAATTTTGACTTGTTAGGGCCAGGAATTATATTTGACAGATTTTATTTCCTCCACTATACATTATGTACTTGAACACATGCATGTGAGCACAAGTTAATGATGGAAAAATATAAACAACTCGAAAATACATTCTAGAATATTTATTTAAAATACTTTCTAAAGCTTATGTATGACTCAAAGGGTATGGAGCATGAACTTTGGGATATGTAAAACTAATATGGGAGTTACATTTTTAAGGTACTTCAGCAGATCAGCAGATTTTGATTTGAAACTGGTATTCATATAATGAGATACAGGTAATAGCATTTCAGAATTAGTTATTTTGAGTAGCAACAGCAAAAACTAAAATTTTCCATATCTGGCACAAAGAAAACTAATCATTTGTATTAAAAATTACCAAAAGCACATCTTGGTAAAATGTGAAAGACTGCTTCCTCATCAACAAGTAAAGATCTGCTAGATCCCAAGGAGTAACTAACAATAACATAATACAAAAGCTAACAATTACATTTGTTATTGGATTCACACGATACTTTAAATGAAAATTGAACTGTCATCAAAATACTTTTCTGGCTATAAAATTGGAAAAATGTGAAAACCAGAATTTATTCACTCTAGTAGATTCAGCAGATATGTTTTTATAAGGCTTTATACAACCCCGAGTGATATGCTAGAGAGAGACATTACTTTGTTTTAAGAAAACCACAAGTGACCTCAAAGCTACAAGACAAAATTAGAATTGGTGATTTTGAACCACAAATATACACCAAGAGAAATAGTGGAACATTAAGCTGATGCGTGAACAAAGGCATTCCCTCCCTAAGAGATTCCCTCAAAAAAAAAACCAAAATCAAGCACTGAAATTCAATATACAAATAGTAAGCCCATAAAAAATAGAAATGGGCTTCATAGCAAAATACACACAAGACTGATATCAGTGACAAACACATAATGCTTGCTGAACAGAAAAGTCAATGCTTCAGTCAACTAACTGCAACACTGAAGGCCACAAAACCATCGTTCCCCTAGGACTACTAGGCACAGAGTAGAAATAAACACTAAAATGATCTAGAGATGCAATCAAGATTTACTACGAAAAATGAGAAATCCTAAAACAGCACTGAAATGGAAGAAAGTTCAGAGCATTATATCATATAGCATCAGATAATGAAACTCTAGCATTGCCAGCAAAATTTTTCAAGACCTTGGCAACAGTTACCAAGTACAGAATTTTCAGAAACAGAATGAAGATACTTAAATAATTAAACATAGCCATTCTACAAATACTCACAATTGAGCTCTATCTGAAGCCAATTAAGCAGTAGTTTTGAAAAACCTGCTGACTTTATAGAAGGGTTACACTATAAATTATTACATTTCTCTTGAATTGATTCTGAACTGTAACTTTGCATGAACACTAGAGCAGTTCCTAATAAACGAGGAGTTCTGATTAACACCATGGCACCAAAGGGATTTTAGCCCTCCTCCCAGCCCCACATTGTCAGCACACCCTCAGTGCTACTCTTGACTGTCAACACCACTTTGCTTACCTTGCGTGGCTGAAAGTCATACTTCACACAGTGCTGGAAACCTTTGCCTTTTGACTTCAAGGATGTAACTATCAAGCAGTTGCCAACAAAATGAGCAGAATACCCAACACCTTTGCTAGTGCGGAAACTAAAAAGAAAGAATTAGGAATTAAATTGGGAAAAGAGGAATTATTTTATAATAAAAAGGTCAAAATACTATTTTAAACTGCCATGAAAAAGAAAATAAATTTGTACCCGGAATGGTGAATCTAATTTTCTTCCACCATTCTTTTTGGGGCGCTACTCACCTTCAGCACTTAATTGATTCCTGACTACATTTTAAAAATAAGTACTTTTTTTTCCTAGAATACAAGATAATAAATAATATGTCTATCACATTTCACCCTTAGTTTCTTCATTAATCATCATTTAAAATAACACATCTGATTAAAGTTCTGACAATATATCCACTACACAACAATTGTGAGATGCCTTGCAGTTTTGGGGGGGTTCAGAGAACAATGCAATTGGTATGACATGCAAATTTGTATTCAAGATATTTATCATTCACAAGAATTATTTTTCAAGACATGAATAAATTATGCTAATGATATATGAAGTTTTAATCTTCTGAGTTGTGGATTTATTTACATTTGTCAAATGGATAAAGGACAGCAATTTTAAGAAAGTAAGTTTAACAAGGATTTCCAAGCTATCTTGTGACAAATGTCATAAAGAAGATAATGCAGAAAGCTCATACATTTCATATTTGAAATCAAAAGCATTTTAAAGAGCAATCTGGACTTAAACACTTTGCAAAGGTAATTGGTGAAAGCTCATTAATGACATTATGGCAAATGCATATCTACAGCTATTGCTCCTAAACACTTCTGAAAAGCTAAGTACAATGAAGAGCAGTTTGCTTTTAATAATATGGAGCACACTGTATACACCTTCTAGACTTTTCTTTAATAAATACTGAAATACAAAGTCTAGATGGTGAATTTCATCTATGAATTCTGAAAGGAAGCTTTGCAAATATAGGGAAAAAACCCTACTAATTTTGAGTATTTGTACAAAGTCCTGTAGCTCACTAACTAGTACTTTCACATTCTCTTAATGTAGCTAACTTATTTTATAATTTTATGTTATTGCAATAATAATGTTTTAAATGGTTCCTTTGTTGCAACATTTTCTTCAAACACTTTTACTAGTTTTTTCCTAGGAATATTAAGACATGAAAGGTACATGCAAACACAAAGTTCAAATTTCATCTTCATAAATAGCTGCTGAAATGGTATATTTTTAGTCTACCCTACTACATATATACAATCTTGATTTTAACACAGAAAAATTTTCATATTTGTGAAACTTATTCCATCTTCAGAAACTTACAGTTAAGTAAATAAGTGGGCATTACTTAAGGAGAGAATCAGATTGTTCTCTTTGCTCATTGTCAAAAAAAAGCTGATAGACAATGACCTAACAAAAAATAAACTCTTTACAAGACAGGTGTTGTGATTATACCCTAAGGTGATCAGGGCTTAGACACTCCTCTCCTACAAGGGCATTTGTAAAGGAGGTAAAAGACATCCAAATTCTTAAATTCTAGAAAGCCACTTTTGTTGTAATGAATTACTTTTTAAAGTTGTAATGAATACTTTTTAAAAAGCTTTAAAAAATTTTAAAAACAGAGTAAACAGAACTGGTGTAATAACACCTATAAATTATTTTTCTGCAACCCTTGCACATAAGTTCCTCCTTCTGGTCTTGAAGTATATATAGAATATTTTTTTCCCCAATTCAGGGTGTGTCTTCCTCATTCATTCATCTGCTTCTCTATATTGTACACAGTTTTCTCTCCCCTCAAGCTGCTGTGCTGAAAAGGAGCATTATTCCCTGCCACTGTTTTTAATAAGGTCTTCCATAGAACTCTCTTTGCAGAAAAGAAAAAAGAGCTTCTTTAATAAACGTAAAATGTCCTCTCTAAATAAACCTAAGCTATAACCTTAGAATGAAGAGAAATATTACATGCTGTCCATTAGCACTGACCTCAAAACTGAAAACACTTTATAACACTGCCATTCCTTTGCATCTTTTGAAGACTATTCTTAACCTGGATCATGCCAATGATCCGGCTCCCACAATGACCCCATAGGCAGCTCTACCCTTCAACAAAAGGAGCAGTGAACAGCCTCATGGAAGAATATCTCTCATACACACATAAACCTGAATTACCCAAATACACAACCTGCACAACCACAGCACTGAATTTAGCTCAATAAAACGAAGGTTAAAAAACTTAAAATACAGCTCTTACAATAAGAGCAACTGAATGTGTTGTGAGATAGTTTGAGACTTTGATTTATCTCCTTAGGGCCTTATGCCATTCAAAGAACTTTTCAGCAGGTAACTGCAACTCTCACAATGCCAAATCTGTTTCACAGCAATGTCATCTCTAAAATGGTCTCGTTTCACAGAATCCCATTCTTAAGGACAGTAAAATACTACAGAAATTCACTACATTCTGACAAAGTGTTGTACTATTTGATTAGAGATGCCAACTATAATAGTTTCTTTTAAATTGCCAACTGCCAACCATTGTAAATATCAACATTTTTGCATGATAAAATATTATTTCTATTGTATAAAACACAACCTGATACTTTGAACAAGAGCTAGAAAACATTTTGAAATAAAGAATATCTCTTGAAGAAATGTCTACATCTTTCAAATTTTCTCACTTTACTATCCTTATTGGATAGGAACTGCTTTTATCTCCATTATGGTCAAATCAGACTGTTCCTGAAATTTTAAACACTGCATTGTCCTTAAGTGTGTAACTTCCTGTTCAGCACAAGAACATGAGAAAGCAATGAAATAATGAAAAAAACTGCTCATGTCTTAGCAGGTCTCTCTGCCTTGGAATAGAATGAATGACTTTATAAATGAACTGTTTTTCCTCCAAATTAATTAGATTTCTAATACAAGAGTAGTTAAGAAGCTGGGTACTGAAATGTGGTCTGTTTACCTCAACATTATACTATATAATATTAATATTGACATTTTCCTTCTTGCCAAAGGTAACGTAGGCTAGGACTGGTCTATAGAATACCCCAAATAAGTTCTCTTACCAATTACCTGCTGTGCAGAACTTGCCACATCCAAAGATGTCATGCATGGAGACAACAAGAGGACTACCACCATCAGCAGCCATAGGGTTTTATGAGCCTTAAATTAACCCCCCATAGCAGCTGGAACACAATTTTACTACAGTTTGTTCACATAACCTTTGCAATTATGCTTCATTTCAGCCAGTTTCTCAAAGCAGCTAATGAAAGTTATTACACTTCCATAGCAAGAGAGCATTCTGCTTTCCATCAGTGGAAGCGTTTTGGGATTCCAGTTTCTTAAGCCTAGGATTTTATAAGCAATTTAACCTATGATCATAATACCATTATTGATAAGGTATTGATTAATTCTTGCCTGAATGGTGTGGGTGAAATTTACTTTCTACTAACTTTAGAATTCCACTATAGGCTTTTGCAACTGTTCTGCATTATCTCTGTTATCATAAGTCCTATAGAAGGTCTGAAAATACTAGAAAGCTTGATTTCTGGATGGTTTTGGGTTTTTTTTCTTTCCTCCCTGTCTCTACATCTGTAAAACTAAAATGTAGGACACACTTTCAGAAGTTTTAACCATTCTTCCATTTAATGTTTGTGGAAGCATTTGGACTTTCTATGGACAGAAAACAATTATAACATACCAGCCTCATTTCACCTTCTAATTATTTTACAGAACCTGATACATAATCTTAAAGAAAACACTTCTTAAAAAATAAAAACACCAAAAAAACCCTCAAGAAATCAATCAGCACTTGGATTGATCACATGTAATTCCCGGACTTACTTAACAATTATGTCACCCATCTCTTTTTTTAGCAGGAATAAATAAAATTATTTAGGGGATGGAGACTTCTCAGTTGAGCACGCTTAAGGTGAACCCTAAATATCTAAATTTGCTGGGTCTTTATGACAAAGAATCTACACCTTATTTTTAAAGAAACATTTCCAACAATCTATTAAAGTATGATAAGGATTACTATTACTGTTACTTTTTTTACCATGTCTTATAATTGTAACAGTGACCATAGTACTATGTATATAAAAGTCCAAATTTTCTTATTTTGCAGTCTATCCACTGGATCTCAGATTTAAAAAACCCAAAAAATCATTATAAAAGGTGTTTTCCAAGGGACAGTTCACTCCCAAGTGTTTTCCAAATAGTACCAGTTTTTCCCATTGTCTCTTAAAAGAAGTAGCAAGTCTGAACTGTAAATGACATTTCAGTAATGCTTTTGTCAAGATTTCAGGAAGGGATCACATCACCTTTATTATCATCTCTGTTTGTTCAGACCACCCTTAAAAAGATCACATTAGCTCTTTCAGCTAGAGCAATGAAAATGGATTTTATGATCAGCTGGTAACCTACAACAATCCTTAACATCCTGCTGTAATTCCTGCTTTCTAACATATGGCTACTCATTCTGTAAGTATGGCACCCATTACCCACTGCTAGGTACATGACATTGGTTGGCTTCAACTAAAATTTCTGCTACAGAATTCTGAACCTTACCCTTTGAATCTGACTGCTCTGCCTTGTTGTTATTTATTGTTCATGCAAATATCACACGCAGTTCATAATTGGTAAAATAGCTACAATACTGTTCCAATACACAAGTGTTAATAGACTGTCAGCAGCTGCCCAACATCATCCTTAGTGATATTTAAAATTACATTTTTTAGAAAAAACCAAACCAGCATACAGTTCTTGAGGCAGGGTTGAGCATGTCCCTAATAACAGAACAGCGGCAAATTTCCCTCACACCTGGTAAACGTGAAAGCATTTCTTTTCTTCCCTTCTCCATTTTTAAGAATCAGTTTTCACAAAATGGTTGATGTGATGTAACTGCTGTCTCACACCACAAATGCACTGCACTCACTTGAAGACTTGAGTTGCTTATACAACATTTTTCACTGAGTTCAACTGAAAAAGATATTACATCGCCAAAAAGCACATTGAAAGAAAATAGATTTTTGCCTTGGCATCTTTCTCTTGGTGGTGGTTGTGTGTAACACAAGCTTTCACGTGGCAAAGTCTGAAACCTGTGTAAAGTTTTAGATGGATATTTTTCCTACTTTGAATCAATAATTAGACCTTGGCTTAATCTACAATATTAAAATAAAAATAATTTGCATTGGTCCTGTCATGGCAAAGTCTGCAGGGCCACATCCTAGGTTCTGTGTTTTTCAACATTTTCATAAATGACTTGGATGCAGGACTGGAAGGGATAAAAGCAAGTTTGCAGATGGTAGAAAATCGGGAGGAGCTGTTGACCCCTTTGAAGGCAAGGAGGCCCTGCAGAGAGAGACTGAAAAATAAGAAGACTGGGAAATCACCAATCATATGAAGTTCAAGAAGGGCAAGTGCTGGATTCTGCACCTGGAATGAAGAAACCCTGGATGGACAAACACACTGGGGAATGAGATGCTGGAAAGAGCACCATGGAGAGGGCCCTGGGTGTCCTGGTTGGTTACAAGTCAAATGAGTCAGCAGTGCCCTGGCAGCCAGGAAATCCAGGCATGTCTTGAAGTGCATCAAGCACAGCATCACTAGCTGGGCAAGGGAGGGGATTGTCACATTCTGCTCTGAGCTGGGTGGCCCCACCTCGAGTGCTGGGGGCAGTTTTAGGCACCAAAATTAGAGAGACATTAAGCTATTGGAGAGTTCCTGAAGGAGGGCCATAAGAGTGGTGAAGGGCCTGGAAGGGAAGCTGTATGAGAAGTGGCTGGGGTCACTCGGTCTGTTTGGCCTGGAGGAGAGCTCATTGCAGTAACACCTCCCTTGTGAGGGGAAGAGGAGGGGCAGGCACTGATCTGAGCTCTCTGATGACCAGTGACAGGACCCAAGGGAATGGCTTGAAGTTGTGTTGGGGAAGGTGTACATTGGATATCAGGAAAAGGTTTATCCCCCAGGGGGTTGTTGGGCACTGGAACAGGCTCCCCAGGGAAGCGATCACAGCACCAAGCCTGACTGAGTGCAAGTGTTTGGACAATGCTCTCCGGCACATGGTGGGATGGGGATGGTCCTGTGCAGGGCTGAGTACACTCACTGATCCTGATAGGTCCCTTCCAACTTGATACATTTCCTTCTGAGATGGGTATATATTCAATTTCTTTTATACACATTACATTCACGTTAAATGTTCACGTTTTTGGGGAACTGGTCATCAGTTAACCATTTTTATATCCATAGATCTACTTTCTATTATCTTTAGAAAATTTAGAAAACTCTGAGTTTAACAGATTTATTTTGTAGTACTAACATCAGCTGAAAACCTTTACCACCAAACAAAAAATATGACAACATTCTCCATTTAAAGGTCTAAGAATTAATATATTTTAGAATTCTTAAAGAAACCCCAACACTAGATTTTATCGTTTATCTACAAGGCACATGTCTTGAATCCATGGATTTCTGAATGACAAAGCAAAAAGGACAGATGGTTTTCTAAGAGTTTGTAAACAGTGAGCTGCCATTAAATCTTCAGATATTTGGCAGGGGTGGGGGGAAAGCATGTCAGGGACAAAAAAAAAAAAAGAAAGATTAACTGTTGCTAGGAAGCCAGAACAAACCATGACTGCAGCATTATAAGCTACTTACCAATAGAGATAGGGTTTATCCTTATCTACATTGATATTGTTTAGTGGATCCATACGAAACCAGGTATTAAGAGTAAACCCATTTTGATAAGGCCACTTAGCAATAGGAGGCAATGCAATTGCCTGGAAGGAGGGAAGAAAAAAAAAAGAAACAAATAATTAGTTTTTGGAGAAATCCTGTTAAAAGTAATGCCTTTCTAAAAAAATCCTGTGTCATTCTAGATCTGTAGATCTACTTTAACTTTCAAATATGAAATATAGAAAAAACCCTTTAAATAGTGTTTTTCTATCTATTTTTAATGCATTACTTTTCTATCTATTTTAAAATAATTTAACTTTTAACTACATACATTCTATCAAATAGAGGACACAAAATTAAATTTGTGAATGGGCAATATTAAGAGAACAAAAAGAAAAATTATTTCTGCAGAAATTAAACTATAAATTCAGCTTCTAAAAATTATTAATCCCATCAATAAACTTAAATATAAAATCAAATTAATCAGCACATCATAAAATAGAGATTCATTGTTAAAACTAAAACTAAGTTTTTCAAGGAACACTTTTGGGATATGGCTCCTGCCTCCTGAGAGGCAGTTTCCTGCCTGAAGCAGAAGAGCTGCTTGATGACAAATGAGAACAACACCTTGGAGTTGTACTACCACCAAGCACAAAGTGTCCTCCAACTGGAGTGACTAACATGCCACCTGCACCAACTGGTAGAGATATAATACAGTACTGAGAAGAGCCCTGCAGCTGGGAAAATGAAGCAGCTCTCAGTAGCATATCTCTAGACTCTTAGCTCCTTCATACTGCCACTGAAGTCCTGGATATACAAGGAGCACACACTTAACTTTAGAGAGAGCCAGCCTGAAATCCTTCATGCTGATTAAAAGTTATGCTGTTTCTCTGTCTGATGTCAACCTTGTGCATCACACCTGAAAACAAACTCAGTGCTAGTGAACTAGGTCCTGTCCAGTCTCTCTCTTCTAAAGAAGTGCTTGGGTTTTTTTGGGTAATTTTATAGATTTCTGCCCATGGTCCACTTTAGAGGATGTATCCTCTCCAGAACTTCATAGTGTAATCCAACATGCACTAATAAAGAAGTGTAAATTTGAAATTTATTTCTTGATTTACAGGTGTGCAGTTCGTCATGGGTAGTATGTGAAACAAGATCCAGGAAGAATCAAAGGAAAGAGACTCTGCATTTCAATCAAGAACTCCTGTTATAGATGCACATCTTTTGACAGGAAGGAATATTTGAAATTTTTCTCCTGCAAAACCTTTTTTGAACCTCTGATAAAAAATTAAATTTAAGAGAGAAATTTCATCAGGGTTTGCCTCTGAAGCCCAAAAATGTCAAAGCAGTATCACTGTAGACATTCATATTCTGCAACACCTGTCTTGCTGGTGCATGTACTTGTAAGAGATGTTAACTGTGGTTTTAATTTAGCAAGAGATAATGAAACTTTCTCTTTCAAAACTTAGTAATTAATTCTTTACACAATCTACCCTATGCATTTTGCTGACACATCTGTTTATAAGGCTGGATATCAAACAAGATCAAAGACGTAATCTAGCAAAAAATAACCCAGGTGTAAAACAGTGATTATCAGCCAGTTTACTTCCCTGATGCAATCTGTCACTGATAAGTCTGTTCACAAGGAATGGATGTAGCAGTTTGTGCTTAAAGAAAATTATCAGTGCTATTGATGGATGAAATACAGGTAGAGCAGCCTTCATGCACTGGCATGAGAAAACAGGAATCTCAGGATTATTTTCTGTTAGAAGATTCCACATTCTACCTGAGCATATACCTACCATTCTATACCAGAATGGAACTGTACCTCGGATTTCTATTGCCCAGTATTAACCATTTGTATTTATTCTCTCAATAATCTATAAATCTGTATACAGTAATTTATTTGTAGGGTTTTTTTTTCAAAGTACGTGCAGTGAATGGAAGAGAGAATATCTACTTGGGAATGTTTGGAAAGGAATACAATTTCACCATTCTAAGTTATCTCCACTGCCTTGATGGAAAGGAAACAGTTGATGGAATTCAGACAAAACAAAACCTTTATAATAAAATTTATGACTAAGCGAGCACTGTAAACTTCGATGATGTGGACAAGTTCATTTCTTGATTTTTCTCAACTCTCTCCTTTTTATAATATTGATTACATTATTCTAATGAAATAACACTGCTCTTTGGAATTTTCAGGTTTCTCTTTCACAGAAACTTCCCCAGACCAAAATCTGCTGCTTGATAGTCATCCCCACAAGTGCAACTTCTCAACAGCACAGCTACCTCGTAAGTCTGTGGAAGGCAATGTCTATACTACTCAAACATGTTTTTCCACTCTCACTTCCTTTTCAAGAATTTCTGAAACCAAATGAAGGGAAATGCAAATGAGGAGTTAGCTATTTATTTACTCCTAAAACTGTAGAAATTTGGTTGAAAACTTACTGCAGCACTACAGCCTGGGAAGTTGAAAAAGGTATCAGGCCCATGTCTCTGTGGCATCTGATTAAGGACTGATAATAATTTAACTGCATGTCTTGGCTGTGAAAAAAAGAAAATTGCACAAAAGTCAATACAACCATTTTTGTACTCTCTAGGCTACAAAGGAAAGTGGACAGTTTTCAAATAACAGAGCAAATTAACTTTAAAATAGTTAGCAAAAATACTTCTTGAACATATGTTCAGTCAACATGAGCAAACAAATTCAAGTTTATATGTCCCAGGAGACAGTTTATGTTAACTTCAGGCTCTAATGGAATGACACTTAATGCTTTAACTGATCACAGCTTACCCAGATTCCATTTTCCCCTCGAAGCATGCTGAACAAAAGCTTCAACTCCTTGACAGTGATGCTGTAGCTGGCAAGAACCCCCAACATATCAACTAGGAGATCTTCAAAGGAAAACAAAGTTATTCTGAACTCTGAATTTCATTGCTTTGATAAACACAAAAAAAAAGCTGAAAAAATTAATAACTTTAAAAGTAAGTGTATTCACATATTCTAAAATTCCAACTTACTTGTACTGAATATTTTACAAAGGATTTAATGTTAAATTTTGCATCATACTTAAAAAAAAGTGTTACATTTATAGAGCATCAATTCTTCCCATTTCACAACATGCATCACACATCATAAACTTGTCCTTCCTGCTGTGTGTTTTTAGGATAAGAGTTCCTTCTGTCCTCTGAAGTTTCTATTTTTCCAAAAATTTTGACCCAAAAATTGCTTTGCATTAACCTAAACCCAGTATTTTATAATATAATTTGCATAATTCCCCCATTTTTGCTAGTGGTGCTTCTGGTCTTTACTGTAATGAAAGGCCAGGGGAAACTAAAAGAAAAACAACACCTCCCTCTGGCCCTGCAAAAAAAAAAAACCCAAACCAACAAAAAACCCCACAAAACCAATCAAACAAAAACCCAGCAATCAAACCAAACAATAGCAAAACAACAAAAACGATATGGAAAACAAACAAACAAACAGAAATCATAGCAAGAAAAAAATTAGAGAGCTTAATAAAAAGAAGGGATCAAAATTATTAACAGGATTATAGAATACAGCTTTCCTTACAACGTCTCAAAACCCATAAGCTTTAACAGTAAGAACATTAAACAGAGTCTTCCTTTCAGAGATTATCAGGTTTAAAATTACTTATTTAAAACCCCAGAATTTCATCTCAAGAATTTGTTAGCTTGTGGGATGCTGAACCTCTTCTTATACTCAACACTTTTTTTTCAGGAATAAAATGGACTAATAAGAATTAGGACTTCCTCTAGTGGGAGATAAACCAATTTGCTCATATTCGCAAATGAGGCGTAAGAATTTAATTCAAAGATCAAGAAGTGAAGTCCAGAGTTTTCAAAACAAAAGAGCTATGACACAACAGAATCAGCATTAACACACTTTCCCCATCTGTTCAACAGTCACAGAATTCCCCTGCTCCCTCCTGCCTCCCTGCTAAAACTTGTAGAAGACACAACTTTCTACAGATAAGTTTACATTTTATTGTAGGACTGCATTTTATCCTTGTTCATTAGTGAAAGGACGACTCTTACAGTTGCTGACAAAGAATAGTTGTCAGGAGAAACAATTCTTTCCAAAGACATTTCACATTCATATTTTGTTTTAAAACAAATTTTCTCTTAGCAAATCCATACATAGGTGGTTTTGAGCAAAAGCATTAATATTTATTTAGCTTTTTCCACAATGATACTAGCCTCTGATCTTTAGCAAGCAAAAGGCATGTTTGAAGAATAAAATATCATTTAACTTACAGAAGACATAGTAAATGGTTTGGTGAGTGAAATTGTCTATCAGGAAAGGCAAAAGAGAGCATTGTAACTTGGCAGACATTTTCACCATAAATTCTGAATATATCCATAATCTCCAAGTACAGATCTTTTTTCCCCTCTCATTTCTTTAATCTTCCCTTTAAAGACACTGCCACATACATTCGTGACAGAATTGGGGAAAACAAAGTACACCTAAGAAAAATAAATGCCTTTTCTTTCATGGTGGTGAATTCTATGACTCAGCTCCCCCAGTACCTGCCCCCTTCACAGTGGTATCCAGCCTGCAATGTAAAGCTGCCACATCCTGTACATGATCAGAAACTGGGAACAGTCACAGAGAGCACTCAGAAAAGCAAATAAGCACAATTGAATACTAATCTTTGGCTGACAATTTCCCAATCTCTATTTTGTAGTTTCAGCTTTCTTTTCAGATCAAGGGACTGAAAATTTTGCTTCCCTTATGGAGAAAAAATGTTGTGTAGAAGAAAAGTTGTCTGGTGAAAATCAGAACACCATTAAAAAAAAAAAATCTTGTAACATAGAGGAAAAAAGTGCAAATTAATACAGTCAAGCACAGAAATGATTGCAAGTTTTAAAAATCATTGAATGTGTGCTGCTGTGTTTCACTGTTATAGCCCTGTACTACCTTATGGCACAGAAAAATTCTTATTTCTACTGAAGATGTGGATAACCTACAGGCATTAGAAATACATATTTATAAGTAATGAATTAAACATTGATGGAGAGAAACAAACATAAGCTCCCTAATTATGTAACTCTGGGTAAAACAATGACCTGGAAGATTGAAGCCCAGTAGATAAGAAGCAAAGATAAAGCAAACAACATCTGTGGAAGTTGAAGCACTTAAGGCTATTTAAAGGTTCTTGTTTCAATATAAAGACTTAAAAATAATTATTACATAACTTTATTCATACTTATTAGAAATCTCATAAAAGAGTCAGTCCCATCTGGTTTATAAATCCTAGTAATCCACTCATCTATAAATGGGCAAAGGTCAGAAAGCATACTACAACTAGATTTTTTTCATGTCTACTTTTTTTTAATATTAAATAAGATTACATACATAACTGAAATCCATGATCTCATTTCAGAAACAAGATTGCATATAATAGCATTAAGTCCAGAAGGAGAAAACAGGTAGTTTCCCATTTTTAATGTATTTCTAATTTCTATTGATGGCACCTTCTGAATACTTTCATACTAAGTAGTTTTCATAGGATTTATAAATTAACCAGTAACATTGAAAGAATGTTTAATTCAGTCACTTAATATGAAAATAGAATAGGAAAATGCCTGCCTGTCTTTCAAGTAACAATGCACATATATCAAAATGAAGGGTCTGGCATTAACTTTGGAAGACCTATTAAATAGCATTCAAAAGAAAACTTCAGGTAACTACCCTCATGTCTCCTTAACTTCTTAATATTACATGGCCATGAAATTGTGCATTTTAACCCTTTGGTTGTAACGCACAATTTAACACCTTTGGTGTTGTAAATTAATTTTTACAGGTTGTAATAGGGAATGTGATAATTTTGCAGTTTTTCTTACAGAATGGTTTGAAAGAAGACAGCTTGTTAACAGCCCATTAATGACAGAGCAGTCAAAAACCAGCATTGTTGCTTGGGAACTATGAATTGTTTCAGTGTTTAAGAACTCAGTCCCAGCAGTTTTAGAACAACTACCTAGATCATCACAACATAACTGTGAGGGGAAAATGGGACTTAGGTGAGACATATCTACTCCCTATGAGTTCAGGCTACTCTCTCATCCATCGTTCAGACCTCTCAGATGGGATTACAGACACACTATCCCAAAGAGTCCCTCAGAGCAGGTGATCTGCTTCACTACTCATCACCTGGAAACAGAGAACTGCCAAAAATGAGTCCCACAAGGAAGATCCTGGGCAAGTGTTAAAAAGAAAGCACCAATCATCTATGAAAATATTTTCTCCTGAACTATTGATAAAATGGCTGACCATTCTCTATATTAGTATAACAGATTGTCACAGGACAAAGATTTTGTTTTTTTGAAAGGTGATGCTTCTGGAAAGCAAACTGAGCTCATTTGGGCTGCCATTGAGACTTTCAAAATTATTAAGCTTTTATTCCTCACAACAGAATCTGCAAAACCACATGAAGTTAGCTATTTTAAGTACTCAGAACCTCATGGATCTGACAGTCTCCATCTAAACAGACAGAAAAATTCTTCCCATTGCAGAAGTTTGGGTACATGTTTATTTGCTGCTGTCTTACTATCATAAAATCAGAGAAGACTGGCTTCAGACTTAGACTGGTCCTGAAAGTGAGCTATCAGAACACAAAACAGACATTATTGCCTGTCTTGTCTATTTAAACCCTATCTAGGTCTAATCAAAATGTTTCACAAAGGAACAAGAAAGACAACCTAAAAACAAACAAGCAACTCCCAGAGAAGCAAACTACAAAAAAAAAAAACAAAAAAGCTGTACCATTCACAGATGATAAAAGCCAATTTCAAAACGTTGGGCTGACAGAGTATTAGCAACTATTTTGGGAAAAAAGTGGTAGAAGTAAAAATTAACACAGGTTTTGTTCAAACCATCCTCCCTTTAAAGCTAAAAATCATTTTAACACAAAATTTCTTACTTCACCTCCTGGCTTTGGGAAGCTCATGGAAACATTTGATGCAAAACAATTCTACAATTATGACATCAACATCTGCATAGGACATTAGGAAACAAAGATACTGCTTTAGGTGTCACTGATTTTACCTAATATCGAAATAGTTATTACATGACCTTTTTTGTTACTTCTGACTTATCACCAATGTTATTACCCCTTGTAAAAGGAGACTAAAGTGCTTAAAGAAATCAAGAGATAAAAGCAAAATTATCAATTTGCTTGCTTCCATGTCTTTTAAAAAAAAAACACCTCTCCAAAAAATAATCTATTTACAGTTATCAGAGAAAACCCTAGGAAGCGTGATTCTTTTCAATTCCTGCTCATCATATATAGACAAATACTCAGATAATTTGAAACACACTGCAAAGCTAAAATGTCATCAAAATTCCAATTTTCAGTTTTGATTTTTAGTTAAATATGTACTCCCTTCATCCATGTAAGCAT
The DNA here is from genome assembly GCF_963513975.1 of Fringilla coelebs. Lineage (NCBI taxonomy): Eukaryota > Metazoa > Chordata > Aves > Passeriformes > Fringillidae > Fringilla > Fringilla coelebs. The sequence goes on from NC_140029.1 coordinate 67,890,031, forward strand.
ACCAAAGAACAAGCTTACTGAAGACTTTTGTGCAGAAGGTCTATTTCTGAAGCACTGTGTGACCACTCTCAGAAAAAAGATTGAGGTAGAAGATTCATTAGATTTTTTTTTTTTTATTTACTACCCCTGGCTTACATTAATATCTGTAAATTCAGAGAATTTTTTAATTCCCAAATGCTCCTAAAAGCCAGATCATATGCTCTTGATATTTCTGACATCGACAATTAACTAAGCAGTTAAACAAAACCTCTCTAATGGAGGCACTATTGCAGTCTTGTATGCCCCATATACAAGTACCACTCGCAGGAGCTTAAATTGGAAAACTTTTGTTGGTGTGATTACTCATGTAAGAAAATTATTTCCATGAGTTAAACCCTAAAAACTTTAGGATAGAAATTTTTGTTCTCATCATATAGTGTGTTATATTTAACATGGAATAAAAGTGTATCTTTATCCTTACACTGTTCTAAAATACCATACTTACAAATACTGTAAAACAAAACATATTTGGTGAAACCCATCATTTATGAATCAATTGGGCTGTTATACTTCAGTCTAAATTTCATTGTATGGTATTGAGCATAACACATGATTTTAGCATTTAGAGATACATTTCTAAACAAGATGATGATTATGACTTGCTTTGAAAAACAGAATGTAGCTTTTCCAAATACTTAATATTACAAACACATTTATACTGAAACAAAAAGAAAAAAGGACAAAGAATAAATCATTCCTCAGTAATCCAGTTTTTATCATACTGTAATCATCTTGCTTCTTATCTGAAATCCTTGCTAGTTTACTGTTCCACAAACCTGTATATGCGTCAGGAATCAGATCATCAACTAAAATATTAGAATTACAGAACGTAAACCTCTGAAATTTTTCAAAAATGCCTCACAATGTGAGGCATCCTCAGAATCCTACCATCACTCACAATTATATAAGAATAAAGAACTTGGCTTTCACACTGTATTGAAAGAAACTACTTAAGCTCCCTCAGGGAAAATAAATAGTAATCATATCAATCTCTTCAGGTGCCATATTTAAATGTGATGAGCAAACCTGTTCTGTATCCAAGTAATCAGGATTATAATCTGTGCCCTGCTATGGAGAGGATGTAGTGTGGAATACCATAAACTCCTTCAAACCTACTATGAAAACCTTAACTGGGCAATAACTTCATGAATTCTTTTCAGCAAACAAACAAAGCATGCTATTTTATTAATGCTGCAATACGTTATAGGATGTTAAAACCCACAAATGCAAAAATGAAAATACATTATAGGGCTCACAGAAATACATTATGGAATGATTGTTTAACATAATCCATACGTCCTACATTCAAACCTGTAAATAATAACTGTTATGCTGTCATACGAGGCTATGTTTAAAATGGATCTACAAATTCTGGCATCACAATCAAAAAATGACCAATGTATATAAAAACTAAAATATTGCCTTTTAGTTAAAAAGTCTAACACAATTTTTAATTCTTTAAATTTAAACAACCAGTTATTTTACACCATGTATCTACAGAGATTTCAAGCTAAGAATATATTTTTGTCATTTTCCTGAAATTAATAAAAATGTACTTCTGACTCAATAGCAGTACTAATGAAAACATCACTTTAAGTAACAATCAAAACATCCCATACCCTTCTATAATCCCAAAACATAGGCAGGTCAAGAATGCAATAATTATTTTAATCAGTTAGCAATTTATACCTGCAATCATGTCGTCCACAGTACTCATCTTCAGCAGTACCTGTTCAATTAAGCCAACTTCCGTGCTAGTCTGTAAATTACGGACACTTTTACGTAGAATTGCAGTGAACATACTCCAGATTTCTGCTTGGCACGTTACATCACAGTGCTCCAAAAGCTCTGACATGCATGTGATGCTCTCTGCATCCTGGATTATAAAGTTCATCTCTAGATCAAATTCACCACCAACCAGCTAAAAAAGAAAACAAGAACAGTATTACAGTGTGAAATACATAGTTTAGTGTCTCTCATACCTTCATTGTGACCAACACAGAATATGTTTTAAATGGTTAGAGAAGCAACTTTGATAAGAGAAAATAATAGCTATGCTTTCTAAGAGCAAATTGACAATCATGCTATGCAAAACAAAGCTTGTAAAAAATATACACACTAATGTCATAAAACACTTCTTTAATTTTGTCACTGTGTTGAAAATAACATCTCAATAAAATAAAATCAAAATATATTTGAATCATTCCTTCTTATGAAGTAATTGATATGGTAGTCTGGCCCAGACAGATGTAGTGCAGAACCTGAAAAGCTCAGGAAGCAATTGAGGCTTTTCCACCATTCTCTGAAATTTGCCTACTCAAAAATAAAAAGACACTAAAATTAATGAGGTTTTTTTCCTGATATAAGCCAATACTTGCTCTTAGTTATGCATTTGGAAAACCTTACTGCCTTTTCCATTGTCCCACCCAAATGGTCATGCAGTCATGCCTGGAAAAAGACCCACTCATCTGCTCTGGAGTAACACAGACATAGAAAATTTACATTATTATACCACACATCAGCTCATTGTGTGGTCAAGGAAACCTGCTGGCTGGTGCAAGAGAGAGGATGCACCAGGAAAGGAGCAAGCACTCGGAAAAGAAGTGAGGTAATAGCAGTTCTGATGAAATGACAGCCTGACTCCTATCTATCTAGGTACTGGCAAAACACTATCCAAAGTCCTATACTCCAATTAAACACAACAATAACCAGTTATGTATTAGGAGGGAGAGAAAAGCAAACCAGTATAAGATAGAGTCATGACCAAACATATCTTTAGGAATGGAATTCAACAATTTTTATCAGTCATTTGTGTAACTTAAAAAAGCTGAACTCAAGAAAATCTACTAAACCAAATATGAAATTTAGTTTAAAAAACCAATGCCATTTTAATGGCATAAAAATCTTTCAGTTCTGAAGGAAACACAGTCTGACTCTCATGAATCCTACTTTATCCTAATAATTTAAAGAATTTTGAAAGTACCAGTGTGAAATTTCACAGAATCATGGAATGGCTTATGTTGGAAGGCACTTTAAAGATCATCTTGTTCCAGCCACACTGCCATGGGCAGGAACATTCCACTTGACCAAGTTACTCCAGGTCCCATCCAACCTTGGCCAGTCTCTCTGATTCCAGTGCTTCACCACTCTCACAGTAAGAATTTCTTTCTAATACCTAATCTAGACTTTGCCTCCTTCAGTTTAAGGCCTTCCCTCCCTCAACCCAGTACATGCCCTTGTAAAACTCCCTGTCCAGCTCTCCCTTAGGCTCCCTTTGAGTGCTATAAAGTCCCTCTGGAGCCTTCTTTTCTTCAGGCTGAACAAGTCAAGCCTCTCAGTCTGTCAGTAACAATAATTTCAGTAACGGTAAATATATTACACAAAATAATGGAATAAATTAATATTAAAATAACTTTAAGAATTTTTGTTCTATTTGTTTAATGGAGTTATATAATTAAAATTTCAATAACAATCTTAAAGATATTGAAAGAATTATCTCTTATAAGTGCATAATTTCAACAGTCAATTTTAAAGGAAAGCAATTCTATGGCCTATTTAAAAGCAGTTTGTATTGACTTGAAATTAAACTCTAAAAAATAGGCAAGTTGAAATACTATGAAAACATTTTTTGGTGGCTAAACCTATCCAAATATTCAAAGACTTCTTTCATACCCCATCTTCAGACAATTAATACAATACATTTGGCTTCCACCCTAACTCATACTTTGCATTCACTTTCAAATTACTTTTTCCTCTATCAATTAATTGCTAATAATAATTATAATTTTGTAACATAAAAGCTTCTAATATGCTAAATATATAAACTGACTGCCTCCTTAGTTCTCCTGAGATATTTAATTACATTCAAATAAAAACTATTATCCTAATTATAATTAGTACTTTAATTTAAAACTTGTGACTGCATATCATATATTTGCATATTTGGTAAACACATGGTGTATACCAAAGGAAGGCAAAAACATTTCAAGATTAGAAGAACCCTATTTCTATGGTCATTCTTGAGAATTATGAAATAGTTTCATAGAGGTTTTTACTCTCTTTTCAAGAAATCCAGGCATAGTTTTTATTTCTGAAAACAGCAGCAACTTGTGCATACTTCATCAGCAATCTGCACTGTTGTGTTTTCAGATATCTCTTCACCAGGATGAGCCTCTCTGAGATTATGTCAAAAACACACAGAAGTACAACAGCCACCTGTAGAAGACATTCAGTTGAACTCTCTTAGATTAATATCCTGAGATTAAATTAAACACCTCCTGGAAGCATCTATTTTCCTCCATTTCTTTCCATGGAGGAAATTGAGGATGAAAAATTGTATCTGCTGAGTCTTCATCACTGGATACATTAAAAAGCCATGTGGTCACAAATCAGGACAATTGGCCTTAGTTGGCCTGGCTTTTGCAAGAGGTTTGGATCAGAGAACCTCCAGACTTCTGTTTCAACCTCACCAATTCTGTGATAACATTTAGACAAGGCTACGTTCAGACTAGATATGCTACCCACCATTTGGTTTTGATAAGCTGGATTTAAAAACAAAATAACTGAAAAAAAAATCAGTTATTCCTCAGTTGGAATGAAGAGGTACGACGCAGACTGATTCTTTTTCCTCAAACACTATTCATAGTAAAACTCTAATTAATTTAAATTAATAAACTAATATAGAATCAGTAAAACAGATGGAAATAATTCACTACAGACTAAAATAATTCAAACTGCATTTGCTTTCTAATGTAAATCAATATGCTAACATGTAACACTTGAGACTGAAATGAAGCCCCTGTATCAGTCTAAAGTGACAGGATATTTCTGTACTATTAAAACTAAGATGTCTCATTCTAAAAAATCTCAGAAAATCTGCATCAAAAAATGCACTCAGTGCTCATAAAATTGGTTCTATGGAGAATCTTCTCCTGGGCTACAGACTATCCAGGAGGTGCTACAATTATTTCACTTGTACAATTGACCACAAGAAATTTATACCCCATCAGGGTGACTGCAAAGAGAAAATGAAAATGTTCCTATTTTCCCCTAACTTCAGTTTAAGCATACTTCAGACAGTAAAAATTATCATAATTATCATTGAAATCGACTTCCTTAGTAAAGGAAACAAATTAATGAACTAATTGACAATGACAGCAAAAATTTAGGAAGGTAGGAGGAGGTGACTTCCTTAAAATAGTCATCCTAAATTCATCATGAATTTCTTGATAAAGAGAAGTCTAAGATGACAAGGAAAAGCTAAACAATAGTGAAGCAAGTATACAGAAAAAAATTAACATGGTTAATTTGTGTTCAAGAAATAAAGCAGGCATCTCTGCTTTTAAATGTGCACGATCAAATGGAATTCAGCCAATAAAAGAAGTAGAACATTCATTACAAAAAAGTAATCCCCTAGCAGCATTTCTGCAGGTGGATTTCCCAAGGAGGACAGCAGATAAAGAGGAATAACTATTCTCCAACACAACAGGAGGAGGTGACCAGAGGAGAAGCACAATGGCAAGGAGCTAGTAACGTGCTGATACCAATGAAAGGACCAACTTTGCTAATGAACCAGAAAACATTAAATGCACTTAAAAACCAACTGCTGAGAGCTGCAAAGATTCTTCTGGTATCAACTGTCCAGGAAGCAACGCTTAAAAACTCAAAATTAGTATGTGCAAAGTAATTTGACTTTATTATAGTTTTCCTCATGTGTATAAGATGACAGGGTCCAAAGTCTGATATTATCATCCAGGAAAGAGCCCGTGTGAGGATGCTGCTTCAAAAAACTATGCCGCATTAAAAATGGCCAATAAACAACTTAATATTCATAACGAATTTGTAGCTAAGTCAGGTAAAACTGTGGATGCAACACCATACACCAAAAAGTTAAACCATACTTCCAGAAAGTAACTTATTTTTAATATAGCTCCCATAATAGACTTCTCTAATAAGACAGATTTCAGCTGGAGTACAATATGAACACTTTGATAGAAATCCTCACAAAAGCCAGTATGCCATACCATAAATCAGTGCTCTTTCCATATCATACATCTCAAACAGAATCTATTTTTATGTCAAACACTAAGTCCTCTCATTCTTCAAGGGAATATTTAATATTTAGTAAAGACCATGCTTTCGCTTTGATTAAGTATCATGAAGTATTGCTTGTACTGTCTCATATTCTGCATCTTTCACAGCACATCTGTAAAAAATGAATCACCAATCTGATGTTCAGATAATTGTTACAAGTGTGTTGACTGTGGTCAACAAACAACTCTTCCCAAAGTGGTACTGAACTGCCAGCAATAAGCAAGTTAGACTGGATTCCCCATGCTGAGATTGCTTATAACAACAGGTTGACACTCCTTGCAAATTGCTCCGAGAACCTTCCTTAACCTACACCACCATTCTCAAATGCAGCTGTTTTGCTTGGAATCTCCATTTTTCTGAGCATTGCAGCCATGCCTCCGTAAGTTCCTATCATTCATTATGCTACGCAATAAAAGGGTTTCTTCCTAAATTGCCACATCTCAGAACTTAGGCTGGTCTTTTACACCCTTTCAATAAAAAACCAGAGAATAAATACTCCCCCAAACACAAGAAGTTGTCTACATATCTCACATAGTATATTCACAAAAGTTCTTGAAATGCAATAAAATACGCGCTGCTGAACATCTAGAATTAAATTGCTGACTTCTGAAATTTGGAATTTTTTAGTATCAGATTATTCAAATCAAGTTAGGAAGAATGAATTGAAATTAAAAGTGAATAGAATATTTCAGCTGGATGTGACCTAGAAGAATTACCTGGTCCAAGTGTTTGACCATTCCAGGGCTGTCTGAAAGTTCAAGCATGTTGATAAAAGCATTATCCTAATGCCGCTTAAACGCTGACAGGCTTGGGACAACAAACACATTCCAGAAAGCCTGTTCCAGTGTTTGATGACCTTCTTCACAAAGAGGTGCTTCCTCACATTCAATTAAAATCTCCCCTGGTGCAGCTTTGAACCATTCCCATCCATCCTGGCACTGGATACCAGGGAGAAGAGCTCAAAACTTCCCTCTCCACTTCCTTTCCTCAGGAAGCTGCAGACAGCAACAATTAAAGACTGTATATTAGAGCTATATAAACCAAAGTCTTCAAGCATTTACATCTCTAAGTTTTCAGTTCATTGCTGCCAAAGAAGCATTTTCCAGCTTCCTTCAAGTTGGAGTCCTATCTGCATTTATCTAAACAAAAATCAAGACTATGAATTCCAATACTAGATGGACAGTGCCACTGAAAAATTCAAGTATCACAATAATATAATAACTGAGCGCTAATGACATCCAGGCCTAATCTCCACCAAGTCACTCCTACATTCTCTCTCCCAATTAAGTAATATGACATTTGCTCTCCTTTGTCTAAAGGCAAAAATAAATGAAAGCATAACACAGTCAACATAACAACCTCATCTGTTTTAAACTGAAGCATTTTAAGTTCAAGTATATACATACACAACCAGAATTAAAAAAAAAAATCTTTTCTTTTAGCTATATAGGAGGTAAACAGTTTGGAAACAAAATTATTATTTCTCTTCCTCTCCCTAATGCTCATCTCTCATTTTAGACATTACAAAACAGCTGACTCAGCATATGGCACAAGTTTCCACAGGAAAAGAGCTGAGAATAACCTACTCAAACGAGATTGAAAATCTCTTAAAATCCCAAATCAATTCGTTCTTTTGAAGAGAAAATTAGTAAACATTTAACTCTTGACAACTAAAGCCATCATATAACATGGAAGGATAATTTTTGTCAAAACTGGAGCATCTTTGCTACAAAACAACACTGAACTGATTTCATAATCACCAGTGAGAATTCCAAATATGTGGAATCTGACTGCTACTCTTTCTTATATAAAGACAGGCAACAGTACAAGCATTAAAACTGCATTTTCTGAGAAAAGCAGTAGGGGACTCAGGCAGGAGAAAAACAGGTTACTCTTTTATGGTCATTAACTAAAACCTTAAACTTCTAAACAATTAATTCCGATTTTTAGGAAGATTCTTTTTCAACTGCATGAAAAAAGATTTCTTTAGGCAAAACCATTTAGAATGCTAAATGGAATAAATTAAATTGTTCAGTGACAGAAATGTGTGCTATCATATGCATTTGTTAACCTAAATATATCAATATAACTACAAAGAAAATCACAGCTAAAAAACTTAGGAAGGTATGTTTCATAACTGGTACACATTCTTTATTTTTAAATTTAAAAAAAAGGTAGTCCTTGGAGATTTGAATTACAGCTATGTGTATCGGGGCTAATTTCCACAATTCTCTTTACCATCATTGGAAAGAAAAAGATGCTTAAGGGAAGTGATTATCTCAGTGGTTTTAGCTGCAACATCAGAATGAAATAAATCTTTTTCAGGGAATGTAGTACTTTTTACTGACTATAAAAGGACAACTAGTTCAGACAGGCACTTCAAAAGTTATGTCAGATAAATCTTAACCAATGAGCTCACAATATGGTTTATAACCAAATGACAGCACTAAAAGACTGATTCTCATGTGAATCATTACAACAGGATATAATTCTGCACATTAACATACCCTTTTAAATGAGCCTTCCTTCATTTAACTTCAAAGCCATTTTTACTCTGAATAGTATATTGCACATACTCAGCAGTTTGTCACTAAGGGAATGCTACCTAGTAAGTTTATTGACAATTTTAAAGCAATCCAAGAAATGAATTTAAATCTTTTTTTATACTTGCTGAGACAGTATGAATGAAGTAACATGGTGAGCTTTTAGAACTTACAAGAATGTGCTTATTATTATGCAAGCTTTAAAATATCCCACGGATTTCCCTTTATTTTCTTACATTTTCCCTTGAGGAAGGAGGACACTCCTGCAGGAAGATCATATCTAGTGGTAGATCAACTGCATATATGTATGATTTACTGAGACAACTACCAATTACACTGGGATAGACCACAAGGCTGTATAGCATCCTTGACAATGTCAGACCTTCTCTAAGTATTGCAGAGGCTTAAAGAGAAAAAAGACAAAAACTCCAAACCACAAAACAAAACCAAAAAATGGGCTATTTGCCACAAATTTCTTAAGCTGTTCTTTACTTACTCCAAAAAACCACTGTTTTGGGGTAGGACAGGAATTTGTCTGAGAAGTTCAAATATCTGCCCTCATAAAAGCTTCTTTAGCACAAGAGTCAGATTCCTTGAAATAAAAAGTCCTACCTCTAGAAGGAACAGAAAAAAAGTTTTAAAGTGTGATACAGGACAAATCTTACCCACACAGAAGAGTTTATAAAGTAATCCCACCATGTCTGACAGAAATGAAGACAGATATAAGTATTTTGCGTAAAAGTACCTAATCCAAAACACAAACCTAAAAGTCCTCCTCATGGTCTATTGTTCCTGTGCCACTAGAAGGAGACACTGTTCCTATCTATTATTTTGATCTGCACAAAACCATTTTTGGCCAAAGCAGAATATGAGCTTTTACTTTAAGATGTTGAACCTGAAAAATTAAAGACTAAGAAATAAAAATTGCAGGTTTATTTTCAGTGAAGTAAAATTAAAACCATTCTCAAACTTGTAGCTAATTTGTTTTCAGTTTATCTAGTTCAGTTTCTCTTACAAATTACTTCTGATCTTGACTTAATCACAAAAGAGATCAGCCAATTTGATAAGGGACTTTTTTTACATCAAAAATGGAAACAGATACTGAGAATTTTTTTAATAAATAAAACCAAGCAACTTAGGTTTCTCACATGTCTGAAAGCAAAAATTCAAAATAGATTTTTATGGACTATAAAGAAGTTGATAAATGAGCACAGCTTAAAGAGTATGAAAAATAGCATTACTAAACAGGCATTACCAGTTCATTTTGCTTTTAATACTTCATAGCCCATTCTTGCCTGTCTTCTCTCTTTCAATAATAACTTTAAGATCAAGGTACAGATGCTAGTACAATATAAGCTCATGCTTCTAATTGCCTGTTTTCAACAACCAGGTGTATTTTAAAGCAAGTTACTTGGTGGTGGTTTGGAATTGTGGCTTTTTTGGGGTTTTTTGGGGGGGTTTTTTTTTTTTTGGTTGTTGTTTGTTGTTGTTGTTGTTGTTGTTATTTTTGGGGTTTTTTTGGGGGTTTTTTCCTTAAAGTATTTTCTTCGTTTCCAAGCCAGAAGAGAAGTAAAATAAATGGAAATAACTGGGAGTTACAAAAATCACAAATGAAATGTAGTCTGAAAAGATAAATATTTTTTGCAACTACTTTTGTAGCCTCTTCTACTAATAAGACTACGCACTTGCACTGCTGAAACTTGAACAGCCAAATCTAATAGGTCAGCAGCATTCCTTATTTATTTTTCAACAGTCAGAAACTATATGTAGCTTTTTGGGGTTTTTTAGTTAGTTTGAATGACATATCTCTGTACAGCAAATCTTGCCAAGGTTTAACATAGTTATCAGAGAGCATCACCAAAAAATTGAAATTCTAAGAAACATTAAGCTGCCAACAATTGCATATTGATTTAAATCTAATTTGTATTGCACAGCAAACACTATCACACATTATGTTTGGGCAAACAGCAATGCCTGTTTTTAAAAGAAGACATCTGGAAAAACCCTCAATGCACGCACACCTGTTTCCCAAACTTCACATACAGGAGCAAGGAGAATGCATTTGCAATAAATACTAATAGAAAATTTTAGTCAACAGAAGTTGCCAGTAGCTCAGAACAATTGTTTTTTAAATTTCTTTGTTTATTTTATTCATTTTTTATTATTCAAACATACTTGTCAAAGCAATTTCTCTTTTGCATGTTAACTCACAGATGCACTCTGTGACTAGAACAAATTGCAACAATACAGTTAATGGAATTTTAGTCTTGGAAAATGATGGAGTTTATTTTAGAACAGTCAGTGGGATTGTTCTCTGGTACATCAAGGATACCTAGCAATTAAAGAAGAAACACATGACAAAGAATGTTGATTTGTGAGGATCATGGTGTATGTGCTACCTACACACTTTGGCTAAGATCAAAAAATAGTTCCACACCATCAGGACAAAGCCCACTAGCCCCAAGTACTAGCCCACTATCTTCTAGACAGTCATCACATATTCCCCCTTAGTCTGTAAACACAAAACAAATAGTCTGCAGCTCTCCTTGCCCCCTTCTTTTCCATGGGGTATGATCAGGAAGGCAAAGTGGTTGCTCTCAGAGGGCATTACCTGTTTTGCCTCACTATTCAGGAGCTCTCTTATGTGCCACTTACTCTGCTAAATACCACTTGACTAGCTTTTTTTAAATACCACTGCACTGTTTGGTAAGAAAAGGAATTACTTACATTTCTATATTAAAATTAAGCTATTACCTACTTAAATTTCTACAATTAAATAATGAATTTTGTGAGTGTCCTATTCTCGTGTCCACCTTTTCCTTAAGTTTGGTTTTCTTTAGGGTCTTTCACTGCTTTCATTTTGAAATTTTTCATTTCCCTTTTGTCACACAACACTCAACAACTCTTAAAAGCCCAGAAACTATAAATCATGGCTATGCAATATTTAAAACCAAAACAATTCCAATGAACTTACTTATGACAGCACCGTTTTCCAACTGATACCTATAGATGTACATTAAAGATTAATGGCAGAGAGATAGCCCAGGCAATTCACAATGCCAGGTATAAAGTGATCTCAAAGAACACTGAAGTGAGATGTGCACAGCACTGGTCTTAACTTTGTTTTGCTCATAAACAGGAGCTTAGTGGGAAGGTCCTTAATTCTCAACATCCTACTGCTTGCTTACAGCACTAATTTTGAGATGTGTAGTTATATTTTCAGTTGGTGTCAGCATTCTGAAATGCTGAAGTTTCTAGTGGCAATGTTCATCACCAACTTGAGAAGCTCTACATTCAATTTCAACGTGCTCATTCTCATCAATCTTTCATTTTTAATTAACTACTTACCAGGCAGTCCTCTGCTCCAAAAAGTTAACGTGGGACAAAACAACTCAGTGTTTGGCACGGTGAAAAGCCCTCACTCACTTCTGAAGAGTGACTCTTTCGTGACTTTAATGATTCTAGAACTAATACTGGGCATGTGCCATAGTTCTATTTAATTCTCTGCATTCAGCATAACTAGGTTAAAGCCAACAGAAAATGTAGAAGCGCCAAGCAGACTTTTCCTTTAAAACAGATGTGCAGATTGCAGGAAATAATAACAAAACAATATCTATTATAGAGTTAGACTGATTTGGGGAGCTTGAGCACATGCTTCTCATATAATCTACCTAATTCTTGTTAAGACTGAAATGCCCATTGACTATATTTTATAAATAAGCACAATCAATTGTATAAAGAGTCATGATTTTACCTCAAACCTTATTTTGTTCCCATTTTTCCATATAAATTTTAATTTATACCTAGCAAAACCCTTCCAAATCTAATAAATTATTACAAAAAGAAAAAATTTCTCAGGAAATAAAATCATTTGCAACTGCACAATGTTACCTAGTAGGTGAAAAAATGCAGAATATGTACACATGAATTTAAGATGTCAGTGCTGGAAAAATCAATAGCCATGCTCATTAACTATAGCCATATAACTTCTGTTGCTTTTCAGTTTTGGCAGCCTGAAGTTTGTTAAATTTTCAAAAAAAGTCATTCTTTAAGGTTCTGTGTTTCTTTAATAAAAATCAATACAAGTTATACTATTTGTTACATTTTTCATGTCTTCAAAATTGCAAAAGATAAAAGACAGGAATTTTCATTTAAAAACTCTTTAAATTTTTCTAATCCAATTTATTTTTTTCAAGTCCTTACAAGAAGAAGTTGACCTTGATCATAAGGGCAATTTCTGATACCAAGATTTGTAAGGCTAGGGTTTTTTGACCAGATTTGTTAATATTTGTCCCCTTTGCTTCTCTAAATAACCCTCAAATAATGGAAGAAATTTTTTCTAGTTTGTGACTGGACTCCCACAGGGTTTTAGCTGTCATTAATGATTTAAGATTTTTTTTTTTGTGCAATGATAAAACCCAAAACCTCAATTGCTAAAGCAGGCACCAAGCAGACCATAATGAATTGTTTTACAAACATTTAAGAGCATCCTAATTGCCTTCTCCCAAGCTTCTTCTTAATTTATTAGGAAGCTCTTCATCCAATAAAATATTTTCTTTAATTTATAGATGATAACACAGTTAAGAACAAAGGCCAGAATTATACAGCCATATAGGAGGTGCAACCCTAATGACAAAGGATTCTTTTAGAGGAGGAAACTCAAAGGCAAAATAAATGTAACAAACAATTCATTAGTGGCCAGAATTTCCCTTATGTAAGAAGCTTGTTGGATCTTCATTACACAAAGTATCTCAGCACCTCAAAATCAGTGACAAGAGGCCAAGTATCTACAAAAAGTGTAATAGTATAGGCTGGGCATATACAGAATTTTCTCTATTATAGTATCTCAGCCTCCCATTATTTGTGACACAGCAATCTCTTGCTCCAGAAATAACATCATTGTTACAATAGGCCAATAGATTTTCTTCCAATAATTTTTCTGATTACTTTCTGAACCCTCAAATTCTTGGAGCCTTCACAGCCCATAGTAAGGAGTCTTACATTTTCCCCATGATTTTTGTAAAAATATCTTGTTATACATCTGCCATAGGTGTATTTAATGTCAGCCCTCTGCAATTTGCATGTTGAAAATCATAAATCAGGTGTTTTCTATCACATTCTTCTCTTTATTTACTTATATTTCAAAAACACTTGGTCAGCTCTTTTCCAAGCTGAACAATGCTACTTTGATAAGTCACTCCTCATCTGAAATGTGTATTTAATCACACTTCTTACCCTTCATATTTTTTGCTAGTCCTAATATATTCTTTTGAGACTGGAAATCGCCAGAACTTCACACAACATTCAAAATACAGACATATCATTAATTCATAGAGTTTCAAAATATTACTCTAGTATTACTCATTTTTCTTCATTAATGCTTCCCTATATTTATTTTCCTTTTCTGATTGCTACTAAGAACCAAAACATTTTCCACAAAGCTAATATCACTGTGAGGACATTTACAGTAATGCCTGTCAGAGTGCACAGTTAATATAAGTTCACAGATGTGAAACGAAGTTAGAACTTCTATCACTCCCTATGAGACAAGGAGAAAATACACTTCTCATAAATATCTACACAAAATAAATGCAGTTACATAAGGAGCATACTTCTCTTTAAACAACAAAACCTCCCCATTCATGATTCCCATCATAAGCTCCATTTATACATAACTGCTATACAAAATCTCAAATGAAAGGATAGTTCTACTGATAAAAAATTAGAATAATAAACTCTCTCCTCACTCAAAAAGGAAGAGGTATCCTCTCATCAGCACATTACCTCTTAGCTGGTTCACTTACGAATAAAAAAACAACTAAGAGAAGTGCTCACAAAAATATGGTGGCAAACAAGCAACAACAGTATTTCAGCAAAATACTCCATCACACCTTAACATTTCTTCCATGTTTTGATACTAGCCCTATTCATCATTGACTTAACTAATGAAGCTTGGAGGAAACACTTCAGGATACACTTTTATTTTCTAAGATTCAGACCCAGATTTTGAAAACAATACCACTGTGGACTGAGTTGCAAAACCCCCATCTGCAAATCTAATTACAGAGCTCCATCTGTACTAAGAATTCCTTTCAAGGCATCATGTAACTGAGTAAAACTGAAATCACATATCATTCGGTTTGATTACAAGATAACTATAGACGAAGTGTCAATAATTACAGGGTTAGGTCTTGCATAGTAGAGGAAATTCAAGTGTTCTTAATTGCATTAAAAGAGAAATTGATACTCTGCTTAGCTAAAAATCCTCAAAAATCGACAAAGCACAAAAAATTTTATGACCATTTTCTTTCTCAGTACATAAATAAGATTTACCTCTACTCATCAGATGCAAATATCAAGCTATTACTAAGAAGAATTAAAAAAATAGTAGGAAGGGCCTTTAAGAAAAGAGGGTTTTAATCACATTAGAACACATTTTCAATCACAGTCCTTCTATGTAGCTATGTTTTATTAATGAAGACTTGGGTTCTAAAATAATCAGTTGTCATTTGAAGTAATTATGTTTGGTGATGCCTAACATATTCTTCAATCACATTTTAGAAAAGAAAGTAGAACATAAAGGATTCAATACACCTAACTTATTAAAAAATGCAAAAAAACCCCTCCGAAAACCAGCATTCTAGTTGCGCAAAAATGAGAGAGAGAGAAAAAAAATTAAATCAGATTAGAAGTCATTCGCATGAGAAACCAGTGAAATTTCATATTCAACTGTTTTTGTATCATCTCACAAGACTTTAAACACATTTTTTTTAGGGAAAAGTATAAAATACTAAGCAGTAAATAAAAGGAAAGAACTTCAAAAGAAGGTCTTCTCAAATGGCTGAATTCAATTATCTTCAACTTCTTATGCAATTTAGAAAGAGGAATAAAAACACAAGAAGGAACTATAGCTACAGTTCACCCCTTAAAAATATCCAATCCCATAAATCCAGCAGAATGAATCAAAAGGACTTTTCAGATCTCATTTAAGACAGTCAAGTTGAAATAGGCATATGTGAATGTTAAAGAGCAAAAGATACTTTGAGAAAGACAGTATTATTTTGCTATTCTATATTTTTGCCTTATGAAATGCATTATTTTATTTCAATGAATCTTTAACATCAAATTATGTTATTTATAGCTAATTATTAAAGCATAGAAATTTTAATTTACATTAGAATTTTTACAAACATATCCAGAGGCCTATGTCTTCATAATGATTAACACAGAGAGCATGTTTTTCTCCTTTTATCTGGTGTAAAACAGAATCAGTGCTTAATTTAGGTGAATATGTTACTTCAGAGGAAGTGGAACAGTTATATAAAGGGGAAAAGCAGAGCTATTTAAATAATCATAATCCATAAAAGCTCTTTCATAAGTGAGGTCTTCAGAAACAATTATCAACTGGCAAAATAGAAAATTTATTCCGGTGCTCTTTAATCAAATATATGATAATCAGAAGCAGTATGCCAATTCATCCTGTGTGTAAACAGATGAGAACTTTGGAGGAACAGAGTCAGTACAATGACTGCAAAATCTTGATCAAAAGTTCAAGCATTTCTCCTTCCAGTACTTCTCCCAACTTTTATTACATGGCAAATCTAATGAGATTCTTAACTTACTGAATAAAGGGAATAACCATATTTGTGTTCTTCAAATAAACAACACTTTCTGTTGTTTCAGTTAACAAAATAACTATTTACTTCATTACTTCTTCTTGGGAAACGTTTACTTAAGATGTAGTTGGGCTTTATCTCCTCAAAAAATACCACATTTAAATCCTCTTCATAGGAGAAGTTACAGAAATACATGAGGGAGGAGAAAACCCACCTTTTTCCAACCATAGCACTGCCAGGACTTGAATGCCAGATTACGTCTTTCTACTTTTTGTATCTTTTAAACAAAAGACAGCTTTGATCTGATTCTGAAGGTCTATGCAATTTACCAATTATTCTTCATTTCTGTACTTCCTGCACATTTTTGGTTTCCTAGGCAGCAGAAAAATCCACCAAAAAATGGAACTAGTCATAACTAACTAAATAGAATTAAAGCACGTGAAAAGTTGCAAAACCAAATTGTGACTGCTCTAAACAACCAGAAGACAATTGAAAGCTCAATCATAAAGTGGGCATCACTCCCAAAGAAAAACAGGGCATTGTCTAACTTTTTTGTAACAAGGTTATTACACCTACTCCAAACCGAAATTTTGCAAATTAAGCATGGCAGCATCAAAAGCATTTATCACTTTAAATCACCTGAATCTGTATCAATTTGTCCTCCAAGAAGGGCCAGTGAAAATTCTGGTGTCAAATTTGACTTTAACTTAAGCAGGATATGTCATTCCCACCTCAGTCCTACAGAGACGAGGGTTCACTCCTGAATGGTTCTCCAATGGAGTTCTATGCGCAAAGAATCATCTATTGAGGTACTGTCACACAACTTCCAAATGCCTCTTCTGTGTTGAAAAGTAATCTCTAGTACTGTAAATAATACCACTTTCAATACCAGTGACAATACTGACGCAATTTTTAGCCTAGACACTTCCCCCTTCCCTTTGCTGATGACTCAGATCCACATTTTGCTAACTTACTGCAGGTTTGATTGACACTAAGAAATTTAAATTGATTTTTCCCTCATTAATAAAGATGCTTTTTTACCAGCCTTTCTCAGCCTAGCCTGATTGTTGATTCAAGTTAAATACTTATGCAACACAAGAGCATCTTGACATGTGCACAGTTTCCCTCCTAAGGTTTTGGTAGCAGTGGCCATGCTGAAGGAGGCTGTGCCAGCCCTCAGTCCAGCCACAGACAGCCACGTGCAACACAGGGAGAATTCATGAGGTGGGAGAGAGGGATAAATACTTCCTTGTCCAGTTTCACTCTAATTGAAGGGCCATGTCAACCACTCCATTTATGCTCAAAGGTGAAAAAAACAAACAAACAAACACAAATTATCCAAACTCTTTAACAATATACAACAACACAGCAAGTATGCAAAAGCAAACCAAGTTGGTGTGAAGTACCCTAATATCAAAATTCCCATTACCCTTTCCCTCCCAGCTCAAGACATTTAAAATATCTTAGAAGACTAAATAGTAATTTTCACAAAGCTCTCTCATCTAATTAATTTCTTGATATTCTAGATTCCTGACCAAATCACATTTATAATATAATTTTCAAAAGATATTATGTAGATTCTTTAATACTTCATTTTTAATTATTTTCAAATTGCATAAATTTCTTCAGAAAGATGAACTTACAGGATTCTTAAAAATACATCAAAATGTATTTTATAAAAAGGATTTATCATGCTCAGTCTTAATAGTGATAGTCTTACTAGCAGTATAAAAACACTGTAATATAAATATTTATATTTTTGGCTACATGGATTTAATGTATAATTAAATATCCTAAGTAATATTTGAAGCTTATCTCAGATCACTGGCAGAATGGAATTTTTAAAATCCTGCAAAATGTAACAAGAAGATTTTTTCCCCTGTTTTTCTTTTATTTTATGATGCCCATCTTTTTAAAACAATTGTCTTAATATTTATGAGATACCATAGCTCCCTTTAAGCATATATACATAATAATCTGTCTTTGAAAATGAATAATTATTTTAATGGAGTTATTTAATCAACAACATAAAATATATTTTCCCTGAAATAAATAACCCAAATTTTATCTCAAACCATAAAAGCTAGGAACATAGACACATGAAGACTGACTGTCAGTGTGAATTAGCTGAATGACTATTTTCTATTTCAAAAGTTGTGCCACCAGCTGCAGTACAGGTGTTTCATGCTTAGTACATTTTCTAATACTTCATTACATGGCAGTTCATTAATTATGTGTTCCTGTCTAACAAACCTAATTTCCTTTTATAACAAGGTCACCCAACTAGTTAACCAAGGCGAGTCAGTCAAGGTGGCTTTTTTTTTTAATTTTAGCAAAGCTTTTGGTACCATCTCTTAGAGTCCCCTTCTGGACTAAATGTCCAGGAGGTGGCTAGACAAGTCCATAACATGCTGGATGAGCAACAGAATGACAGGTTGGGCTCAAAGGTTTGAGCCCAGGTTACATCAGGCTAGTGCCCATCCATTAACAGGGTTCTCTGGGGCTCAGTTTTAGAGTCAAAGTTCTGGAACAGTTTTATGAATGATCTTGATGCAGGAATTGAATGTAAAGTAAGTAACTTTGATGATGATATTAAATTACAGGGAGTTATCGTCTCCCTTGTGGGTAGAGAGGGCTTACAGAGAGATATGGATAGACTAGAGACTTGGCAATGAACAACGGCATGAAACGTCACAAGAGCAAGTACTGGACTCCACCTGAGATGGCTGTAACCCTGGTTATATGTACAAACTGAGGAATGAGAGGCTGGAGAACTGCCCTGCAGAAAGGAATTCAGGGGTCCTGGCTGATGGTAAGCTGAAGTCAACAGAGTGCTGTGGCAGCCAAAAGGGCCAGCATGACCATCCATCAAGCACAGCATCGCCAGCCAGGCATGGGAGGGCATTGTCCTGCTCTGCTCCGTGGCTGCCTCACCTCGAGAATGCAGCTTTGGGCACCACAACATAAGGACATCACTATTAGAGTGTGTCCAGGGGAAGGCAACCAAGACAGTGAAAGGTCTTGAGGGCAAAGACTTATGAGGAGTGGCTGAGGTCACTTGGTTCGTTCAGCTTGGAGGACAGAAGGCTGAGGGGTGATCTCATTGCATTATTCACCTTTGTCAAGGCAGGCAGCAGAGTGGGGAGAGCTGATCTTTCTCTGTGGTGACCAGTGATTGCACATGAGGAAATAGAATGAAGCTGCATCAGGGAAGCTCAGACTGGACATTAGCAAAAGTTGTTTAAGGCTTTTCATAGTCTGAGCGCTTAAACGTACTTCATATATTAAATGCTATTTATTCTTTGATGCAGCACAAAAGCATTTATTGTTACATCAATAGCAACCAGAATCATAAGACAATATCCATTTGTAATCATGTTTAATAAAATAAATTTTAAAATGTCCAAGGTTAAAAGTTGCTAATAAAACAATGAAAATATAATAGCCTTTAGAAAAAGCATTTTAAGATGCGTTTTGTCACAACCAAACTAGACCTAGCACTCACAATATATGAAAACATGAAGAAATCATGTGACAAAAGACATGACTGATCAAATGCCTTATCTATCACATTTTATAACAAAAGCCACTGTGGTCAGATGCTTACAGTTTCACACCCAAGCCTTAGGTCACTGGAGTATCACAGGGTATTCTTCCTTCTTTATATTTCGAAATGAGCAAATCTGGAAACAAAACTAAAAAGTGGAGTAATTTCCACCCCCTCAAAGGGCAAAAATCATCAACAACAACAGGGAGCTTCAAATGAAAGAAAGCAGAATATTCCACATAGTTAATAAGAAAAGCTATTAAAATGCCTTTACAAAAGTACTGTCCAGGTTTTAGCAAAGAAAGAAGTCCAAGAAAGAAGTCTTGCGAAAGACAAGATCCAATCTGAGAAAATTCTGAAAGTACATGTTCAAAGTTGAACATGCTGACAAACCTTTGTACTGTTCTACTAGAAGTATAAGCTACATGAACCTCTCAGCACTTCATCAAACAGTAATTTATAATATGCAAAAATGACCTTAACTGCACATTCTAAACACACTTATTTTCTGTCCACAAATACTTATTTCCTGAAGAGGTCTAGAATTCATCACACTGAAAATGGGAATATAGTCAACACTTGGTAAATGAAGATAGTATACATAAGGGAGGCATAGTTACAAGTTCAGGCACAGGAAAGATGCTAGGAAAATTATGGAAGTACACACAGGCTCCTCAAGATGTTTAATGGGTTGGTAAAATTGTGTGATTCATGCAGGCTTACCCATCTGATTCCTAAGGATTTTGACAACGGTGATAAACAGACATTTGATAAATACCTGACACTTGTAAGACTATCCTCTTGTAACTATTTGCTAAACAAAGTTTCTTCAGCTACAAAAGTTTAATGTAACACAATCCAAACAAACAAAGTCACTAGTTGGACGAACCCGATTCAAAGAGCAACGCAGGAACATCACCAAGGTTTGAGCTGAATGTTGTGTAGTGAGAAAAGCTTGGCTGCACCAAACAAGCGGAGGAAAAAAAAAAAAGCTGACTGGATGAAGGTCAGAGAACCAGGTGCATTAGTAAGGATTCAGAGTATACAAGTCTGCCTTACTTGTCTACAGAATGGCAATCTTAGAAAGGCTTTCCAGAAGCCACAGCTGCTGAAGCCCCAAGTATCTCTCAAATCCATATGTACCAGACTGTCTGAAAACAAAGGAAATACAGGTTGGCCAGATTAAATTGTCTATAGTGACTCAGCTAGAAAATAATCAGCCATTACATAGTCTTTAGGATACCTACTCCGCAACATTTTTAAAGTCCTTTGAAATAATTAGTTAAACATCTGACACTAAACATGCATTGCTTTTATTTTGCAAGCTATAAAGGATATGTCTGGGATCCATCTGTTACTTTCTCAGATTTCCTGAAGTTTTGTTTTGCTTTTTGTTTTGATGGGGTTTTTTTAACTACTACTGTGTTTAATAATCTGATTACATATTTTAACATGATGCATTAGGGCTACCAATCTCTGTTTAAAATGGAAGAGGACAAAAAAATCAAATCCCTTTTTGTTTTCTTCTGAAATCCCCTGCTGTGATACAAACTTCACAATTTCCTAAAAACAGATCAGAAGCTGGTAATAAGGAGTGACATCTGAGTTAAGGGCTCTCTTTCCGTTACAGAAAAGATGCAGCAACCCCTGGGCTGGTGCTGGGAAGAAGTTTTAACAGGGTGGGAAGTGAGAAGGAAACTTCTTCCTTAGTAAACAAGAGGTCCCATGAGAGAAATACATCATTAGTGACCAGAAAACAACAGATGATATTTCAAACCTTTAAACTGACTCCCACACATGAAAACACATAACACTTTCTGTGTCAACTTGTCACTTGCAATTACTCTCCTTATGCTGAAAAACGACTACAAACCTATCCTAAAATAATCATCAGGTTCAGGATTTCCATTTCAGGCTCTACCACCTGAAAAAACTAAGAGATTTGAAGCACTAAACTCTTTAGAAAAAATTCTTCACAGAAATGTTATTGAGCATTGGAACAGGCTGCTCAGGGATGTAGCTGAGTCCCCACCTTCAGAGGTATTTTAAAGACTTGTAGGTGTGGAACTGAAGGACATGGTTTAGTGGTGAACTTGGCAGTGCTGTGTTAATGTTTGGACTCAATAATCCAAACGAGCTCTTTTCCAATGTAAATGATTCTGATTCTAAACTTAGAGACATCCTAAACAGTCATATAGAGAGCTAAAACCCCTCCAGTTTAATAACCCTGAACCTTAAAAAAAAAACTCACCACACCACAATCCCACTCCCACTCCAATTTCAAAGTGAAACCAAAATTTTTCAAAGAGTTCAAGTAAAATTCTTGATAAAATTTGGGAAATCTACTTCCCCAAACTCTTGGATTTCATCACATACCTCCTGTAGGTAAGAGACTGTCAGTGAAATTACCACTGAAGTGTTTAAACACAAGAGTGAAACATTTCCTATTGCTGATGAGAAGGCTTCAAGGAAAGGAGGAGCACAGAAAACATCTATGAAATAAAGCTCCAATAAAAAAAATACACTCCAAATTTTACTTTTGATTAGCTAATATTTTTCTTACAATTTCTTTAATTGAAATTGTCTTGACCAAGACAAGCAGAAAGTTCCCGAAAGAAGCCTAACATAAGATTCTTAATACCACCACACTGATTTTGAGCTATTTTAGTGCTAGCTCCATGGAAACAAAGACATAATTGTTCATTCAAAAGGCTGCTAAAATTTCCATTACAAAATAGGTTTATAAAAGGCCTTTACTTTGTGTTTTCATTATGAGAGGGAGAGGAGAAACTAGGTTACTTTCTGTATTTTAACACAAGCTTCAGAGACTGGTGTACAGATTCAACCAAAGCTACCACTACAGTAAAAAATCAATTCTGATGAAGCTTAGCAAACTCGGTGCAATTAACAAGTCCAGTTATACTCAGTTATCTTTTAAATTTTTAGGCTATTTGGTGTGTCAATCACACTGAAGAAACACTCAAATAGACACATATATCTGAATACATTTGATTCACTTGATTTGATCACAAATTTGGTAATTAAATTATTTAACTATACGATAGTTTCACAAAATTGGTAGAAATTATTAATTATTAATAATTAGGGGGTTTTTTGCAATGTTTGTAAGAAAAACACATTAAAACTTTCTTACTGATGAATCTTTATTTAAATATATAACTAATGCCTCTCCATATCAAGAGCACTCACACAAGCATTTTTTGTTACGTCTTCTACCTTGAAAGATTAAGATAATGTGCTTTTAATCTCATTATTTTGATTTATGCCCCTTTGACATGAAAGAGGTTTCTGACTAGAAGGACAGGTGATTAAAAAGACTATCCACTGTAAAAAATGGTTTCCTCTGACTCCTGCATACAGAAGGGGGAATACCATGGCACGTAAAAATTGCTCTCAGAGGTCATGGCTTTATCAGATGGGAGGACAAAAGGAATAAATATCCACAATTGAAGGAAACACAAAACTTAAGTTCTACTACTCTACGACAACGACATTAAGAACAAAAGCAGAGGCAGTGAGTAAAAGTTTACATAGTTAGATGCACACACCTAGCAAAAGCAATTAGTGTAACTTCCACGTGAGAGCGTGATAACAAACGTACTCAGACTTCCACTTACATGATGGTTACACTGTAATGCTCAGAAAACTCCTGTTCAAATGGGATTCTTGACCCTGGGTTAAGGACCTGATGCTGATATTAAATACAATTATTTCACAAATAAATATCTGTGATACTGACAAAAAGACAGTGGAGAAAAGTGTTTGCATCCCCTAAGCCACTTCCTTGCAAAATGCTAGCCTGCTCTTCTCTGAATGTTGTTCCAAGATCCAAGAATTGTCAGAATATTTTTTTGATGTTGTATTCAATCTTAAACAAATTATAAATTTCTTCCAAAAAGAAACATGGGATTGCCTAAGCTTAGATCTGGAAAAGACCATATAAATAGATTCAAAATCTTTATTTAAAAATGTGCAACAAGGAAACATGGATATCTTACTAACTCCTGGGTAAATTCTTGCAGTGATTTTCATTCTATTAAAAACATACTTATTTTTAATTCGCCCATACAGCTTTTAGCCATTTATTCTTCTGAATTTTCTTCTAAATTAACAAGACTTTTATTGCATAAAATCTTACAACAAAGAAGTCCCTACACACTTCTGATCAAGTCACACCTCATCTCTTTTGATAAGTTCATTTGACTGAGCTCTATGTCATTTTCTGCAAGATGTTCTCTCACAGATATAAAACAAATTACTTTTGAAGGCAAGTAGGCAGGAGAAAAAAAGAAAAAGAAGCTTTACTTATACCAGGAAATAAAACTAAAATTAAAATAAAGTTTAAAATGTGCAATATATGTATTGTTAGAGATAAATTTACATGTGCATACATTTTAAAATAATTGATACAAAAAAAATTAGAAAATAGGAGTTGAAAAAGAGTTGGGAGAAACTTAAAAACAAGTTATTTTTAGAAATTTATCATTCTTTTAACAACAAATAAGCCTACACAAGTTCATATTGAAAAAACTTTTTCTCCTAAGCAGCACTTGAGCTACCTTCCAAGAAAATAAACATGGAAAAATCCCTCTCACAGTTTTTTGTTCAAGTCTTTAGAAAAACAATTGCATCCCAGAGTTCCTCGCTCATCTGAGCCCAGCAAATACAAAGCTAAATTCCATCTAATTTTGCCAAATTGTTTATTGTCAAGTACTTTTTTTCATGAAATCTTTACAAAGATATAAAGGAGATCCTCTTTTTATTCTCTCCTCCCCTTGCTCATACTTAAAAATGCCCTTATCTTCTTCCTTCCTAATTCACTGTTCGTTCTTTCTTCACATTACCCTCCCATTTTTCTTTAATTATGCAAGTTCTTTTTGTTCTGTGAATACAGCTAAATGATAGTATTCAAAATTTGTTTATAAACCCAAATATAATGTTTTAACTTTAAGTTCTATTATTTTCTGAAGGAATGCCAAAATAGCCTTCTTTTTGTATTCACTTGTTGAATTACAGTTTTTCTCAAGATGCACCAGAAGAAGAATCACTGAAATTATCCTAACTACTGAAAGAGCTAATATATGTAAAAGCAGTGTATAAAAATATGCATGGAAATACAAGTAAGAAATAAGGAGGCTTATGTGGACTGTCCTATAAATTATTGCTAGTCTTTACCCATATATTGGTTTCTAAGCGCTCCTTCATTAGCTGTCCCTTGCTCATTAACTTACTTTTTATTCCCAGTACAAAAGAAATCCTCAGGCTCTTATCTGAAAAATGGTTATGTATAGCTATTCCTTCAGCACATAAGTTTTTTTCTGATTTTTTTTTTAATTGGTATTCTTTTTGCCTTCTTATAAATAAATAAATTTAGATTAATCAAAATCTTGCTTCTGGTCTACAATGTCTATATCAATATACAATTCTCGAGATTTACCACAACATGCTCTTGGGGTGAGGAACATCCCACTCCAGCAGGCGTGTACCTCCCCCAGGGACAGCAGCTGCAGGTGAATCCCACCAGAGCAGCAGCACCCCAAGCCACTGCCACTGAGGAAAAGCCTGAAGAAGCCCTGTGTGGCAGGGGGAAACTATAAATAAGCAAAGAGTTGCAGGAGAAAATGAGCAAGTGAAGCACAGTGGAGGGCGTAGCTGAGAAGCAAGAAATATCAGATGGGCGCTGCAATGCAAATGGCCCCGACTGTGCTTCTCAGTGCCGCCTGGAGGAGCTGGGGTGAGCCCACAGCCACGCACAGGGACAATAACGCAAGCTGGGGCTGGAAGGAGGAGAGGCATTCCACTTGCCTCCAACCTGGCCGCATGGAAGAAAGTTCTTGGCTAAGTGTTTGATTATTTACGTCTCCCCAACACTCAAATTGACCAAAGGTTGTGTTAAGGGGCAATGAATTAAATTTAAAAAAAAAAACACCAAATAAAGACAGCTTTGCTCACAACACCTTATTAGACAAGGAGAGCAATGCTGTTTACCCAGGCTTCTGTAAGTAAAAAACTCACCAGGATCAGAAGGCGCAACATACAAGGGCACCTAAGGCTTTGACTTGTTAAATATAAGGAAAATTGGATTAACAATGGAGAAAAGAGACGCCTCTAAATCTCAGCAGTGCATAACCCATTTTCATACTAACTGTAAATCAGTATGCAGCAACAGATTTGAAGGTGTAGCTGATTAATGGGACAAGGACTTGAGCCAATCCCTCTATGCAAGCTGGCTCACCTCACCTCAGATACTTTTCTGCATTAGAGATATAATACTTGGAGAAAAAAGGAAATCAAGTAAAGGTACAAAGTGAGAACACTATCTGAAGCTAATATACAAGTTAAGGAAAAGAGGTAGAAAAAATACTATGACTATTTAGAAAAAGTACTATGACTTGTAGAGACGTATCCAGAGAACCAGAACTGAGATGGTTAAGTTTTATCTTGAAAAATTAGAGAGAAGCCTGTAATCTTGTCTAAAACTATTTTCAGTATGATAACATAACAATTCTATTTTATTTAGAGAAATGTCATATCAAAGTAAACCATTTTTTCAGTGAAAGACATTTTAAATTGCTCATGGCAGAAACTGCTGGCAAAAGGATTTAAGTATTGAGCCTGGCTTCTTGGGTTTATTTAAGTACCTAATGGTAGATTTTTCAGACACAAAACCAGTCTGTGCTATTATTATCATGTGTGCCTCATCTGTCGAGCACTTGCTAGGAATTTGTAAATTAGAGTATAGTAAAGCTGTATGGATATAATATAGAACTGCAAAGCACACTCACCATTGCATACACACATCCTAGACACTAAGTGACTTCAGCTGAAGGGCATAAAGATTTGTTGTTTTAGCATTCCCTCTATTTTCTCCAAAGTAGACTTTAAAAATCTATAAAGTAAAATATTCATGTTCTCAGTTTATTCACTCACTTTTACCAATGGCAGTTCTCAGATCTGTTTTTGAAATTACATTCAGCATTTCCACCTGCTTCCACTGTCAGTTGCCCTTACATTACGCTTATTAAGCATTAACAAAAGACCCTCTAGTATCCCACAGGCTTTTGTGTCTCATTGCTCTGTGCCTGTTCCAAATGACCTTGCTGTAATGCAACCAGAGATACACAATGTGCCTTTTGCCCAGGCCCAGCTGGCTTCCTTTTGACTCCCTTCTCTGTGCACACACAGTGCTGAAAAAATGAAAATTTTTATGCACTCAACATATTTTCATAGGTAAGAAAACTATTTACATAGAGACTGTCATGCATTACTAAACAAAATTATTACAAATATTTCCTTTGTAATAACTTTTAACAGATCTGGAAAGAGAAACACTTCAAGGATGAAAGAATTTTTAATGTCAAACCATCAATCATTTTGATTCCACAATGAAAATGTATTACTGTAGCTTTATATTAAAAATATTTTGCAAATATTTGCATTAAACAGATATTTGAGTCAACTCTGAATTTCATTTAACTTCAGTACATTTTCTGTATCGAAAAAGAAATAGTAGTACTAGTACCATTATTTTTGAGATTCCAGATATATTGAAAAAAGCTTTTGCTTAGCCTACCATGTTAGTGAGGAAACAGGCATTTATTCAAAGAAATTGCCTAAAGAAAGAGGATTCCCTCAAAGAAGAACACACTTCATAAGGTATTTGAAATTTTGTCATTTTCTTCTATAAAAACTATCCATCTGGCAACTGTGCACATGAACATTTCTGAATCTATATTCTTACAGTAGCGCCTTAAGGAGTCCCTGCACCAATAAAACATTTACTGTTCCACACAGACCATGGAATACGAGTGCAAATTTCATCAATCAGAACTCCTTAGTCTGAGTCTTTTGGAAGGTCTACACAAATGCTCACAAACACTTGTCAAATACAAGTGCATTGAAAAAAACATATTGAGATTTTCTTTCATTTTTAGTATTACCAAAAGAAAAAAGAAAAAAAAAAAAGAAAGAATGAGAACTGGAAAAGGCAGCTCCATGGGTAGGCAAGACAACCCAGCCAAAGCATGATAGTGGTGAAGGCACTAGGCAATGGCTGGCCACTGGTAGTTAACCCCATTTGTTTTCACATTCTAATCTGCATGACCAGCCTTTTTCTCTGGCATATCACACAATGGCAAAACTATTTAGGCCTAAAGCTCTTTTGCTAGACTTAGTGAAGGGCCTGGAAAATGCATAAGAGAGAAGGAAAAAAAAAAATCTGTAACAAACCAAAAGAGGTCCGACTCTATTTTTTTTTTAATTTTAATTAAATTAATTTTTAATTTTTTTTTAATTTTATTTCTCTCTAGCAATACAAGTAACAGTATAGAAGCATTCACTGATACCTAATGGAATAACAAACACAAAAAAAAATTGAAAAATTTGGAAGCCACAAGGTTTATGCTACTATTCTTTAAGCTATGTAAGTGTGAAATCCCTTGGCATTCTGATGCAATTCCCTTAAGGCATCTGACCTCAGTTAACATGAAAAAAAACTCACAAAGAGCAACTACAACATGTTAAAATTCCTTGGAAAGAAAAACCCCTTCCATCTTTATAAATATAATACATTCATAATCTTTAAGGCTGTGTTCCAAAAAGAAGTATCTTTAAAGATGAGCAATAAAATGTAATAATTCAAGGAAATTTTACAGTTCTAGCTAGCTATTGAATTTTGGAAGACAGGTAAATTAAGTTATGACACCTAAAAATTCACTGGAGAGCAAAAGTAAATAACTTAGAAAACCTACTGTGTTGCGAGCACTTACACCCATTGTAAGACAGTAAAATAGCAAGACCTACTACAATCCCAGGTTCCCCCAGCAACAAGGAATTATAACTGAATTTAAGTGCAGAGAAAGGCAAACCTGAAAGCAAAAAGCAGTGATACCAGAGCCACAGGCCAAAGCTAAGTGCAAATTACAAAGCAAGTATCAAACAATTACCATTACTGAAAGCACAACAAAAACAAGCCCCTCAAATCCTACCCACCTACACCCCCACCCAGAACTGAAGCACATCAGTCTTTAAAGTCTCTTTTCCAACACAGGTATCGCGGCCCCAAGTTAGCACATCCTTGGCTCCAGGAGACTGAGGTTACTGTCATCAAAAATAAGAGAAAAAGTGGCAGGGGAGAAGAAATCACATTTTAAAAACTTCTGTCAGACTGCCCTTTCAGATAGGTATCAATAAAGATAGGCAAATTTCTTCATTTTTACCTATAATTAATCTAATTAGCCTCTATCTGATAGCTTAGATTTACCACAAATTCTCCATGATAATCGAATATATGCTGAGATTTTGTTGTTTAGTTGTTGGGTTTGTATTTTTTAAAATTGCATGAAAACATAAAATTCTTTTAAAATCTTAAAATATAGTTTAGATTAAAGAACAGACTTCAAGTTTCTTTCCAATGAAGTGTTCTGCAAGCCAGACATCAATAGTGTACTTTGAAAAGAAGTCAGTACTGCTTTTACAATACTGGGACGAAAATAACACAGTACTCTAAAAAAACACAGAAGGGGCTAATAAGAATCAAAGTCCAGTTGTATTAATAGCAGCATGCCAGGCAGACAGTCAATGAACAAGGGGGTTCATCACTAACTGATTTCTTATTAAACTGAGTTTACATTCAAAGAGAAAAATCAAAATAAGGTCACTAAATGGACATAAAATAGTGTAAAATATGACCAGAATAAATGGAGCAAATTTGGACAAAACAGTGAAGAGACAAGATTACAAGGGTGTCTTGGCACTTTGGTTAAGTAAGAAAATAGAAATACATTTAATTAAAACAATTTTAACAATGTTAGGGAGCAAAAGAGAAAAAGAATTTAAAAGGAAAAAAGAGGAAAAAATACAAGAGCATAAATTTTCAAACAAGATAGAAGTAAAAAGAACAGGGAGACAAATTTTACCTTCTTTACTATAAAAAATACGTACAAAAAGAAAGAAATAGTTAAATGCCAGAGAATTGAAAAGGAAATCTGCAATTCTCCAGAAATATAAAAGAAAAACTTGGAAAAGATAAACAGAAAAAACTCTGAACAATATCCAGGCACACCAAAAAAAAAAGTTGTTTAAAAATAGGACTGTTAGGCAAAGTCAGCTGGGAGATCCCTCAGAAACTGGATGGGCACATCTCCCAGAAGAGAAGAAATATGGAAGAATTTTGAGGTCTTACAGGTATGCCAGCTGGAACTGCAGCACAACTTAAACATGCTCTTAATTTAAATATCTATGTCAGCTGTCTATGTAAGTACTCCTTCCTGACAGCAAAAATCTTGGCAACTTAGACAGTGAAATCCAAAGAACTGTTCAGTTCCTCACAGATAGATTTGTATGTTATGAAGATACACAGAGGTGATCACAGGGACGGCAGAGACCGTGTCACCCAGACAACTGGCCTTCACTGAACTTCGCAATTTTTCACAGCCACAAGGCACAGTAAAAATGCAAATTTTTCTTTTTCAAAGCATCTCTTCAAGATTTGTTAGAAGTGGATTTGGGGGTGTTTGGGGGAGTGAGTTTTTTTTATATTTGTTTTACAGCTACATCATACCAGATAATTATCACCAAAAGCGAAAAAAAATTAAAACAAAATAATACCTCTAAGACTTGGTTACAAAACATTTATGCAAGAAGCAAGGTAATCTAATAGAAGTTTTACTTCTGAGCTGCTAAAAGTAGCATGATTACAAGTTACACCTATTTTGTTAGTTCATTATTAAAAATTCTAAGGTATATCAAAGAATCACAAAATGCTTTAGGTTGAAAGTTGGACAGTCAGGCTAGGTCCCCTGCTCCAGCAAGGCCACCTAGAACAGGTTGGCCAGGATCACGTCCAGACACCATCTGACTATCCATAAGGTGAGAGACTCTACCACCACCTCTTGGGAGCACCTGTGCCAGTAGTCTGTAACCCTCAAAATTAAAAAAAAAACAAAAAAACATTTCTTGGTGTTCAGGAGAAACTTCCTGCATTCCAGTGTATGCCTATTGCCTCTCAGGCCCTGTCACTGGGCACTGCTGAAAAACACTTGCATCCTCTATACACTCTCCAATCAGCTATTAATATACATTAATAAGACCCCTCCTCAGGCTTCTCCAGGCTGAAAGATACCAGCTGTCTCAGATTTTATCATAGGAGAGATGTTCTAATTCTTTCATGATTTTAGTGGTCCCTAATTAGACTCTCTCCAGTTATGTCCAATTCTCTTCTGTACTGGAGTGTCCCGCACCAGACACAGAACTCAAGGTGTGACTTCACCAGTGCTGAATAATGGAGAAGGATCGACAGCCTCGACCTGCTGGCAGTAATTCACTTAATGCAGCTCAGGGTAGCATTTGCCTTCTTTGCTGCAAGGTCACATTGCTGGCTCATGTTCAACTTGGTATTCACCAGAAGCTTCAGGGCCTGATTTCCATTTGATTTTCCCCTGCAACGTATTGGTGTATGTGGTTGTTCTTCTTCAGGTGCTTTATTTTGCAGTTCCCCTTGTGGAATACCATGAGGTTCCTGTCAGCTCATTTCAGCTTATCAATAGCAGCATGACACTCTGGGGTATCAGCCACTCCTTCCAGCTGGTGCCATCTGCAAACTTGCTAAGGGCACACTCTGTCCCAGCAGCAAGATCATTAATGAAGACACTGGACTGGACCCAGTATTGACCCTTGGGGTACATTGCTGGTGACTGGCCTTATGATAGACTGCAAGCCACTGATCTCCACTCTCTGGGACAGCCATTCAGCTGGGTTTCAAGCTACTTCACTGTCTGTCTATGCTCATAGGAATGCTATCAACAGCACTCCTATGAGGATCTTGCAGGAGACACCATTGAATGCCTCAGTGAAGTTCAGATATAGACACTGCTCTTCCCTCACCTACTGATTTCATCATAGAATGTTACTGAGTAGGACAAGCGTGACTTCACCTTGGTCAAACTATGCTGATTCTCCTGATGACTCCAGCAACCTTCATATGCATGGAAATGGTTTCCAGGATTAGCTGCTCCATCACCCTCCCAGGGACTGAGGTGAAGCTGTAGACCCACAGATCCTTCTTGCCATTCTTGAAGATTGGAGGAAAAGATATGACAATTCTTTGTCTTACTCATATAGAACGTAAGTACAAGATCCAGCGTCTAAACATGCAAAGTAAAAATTAAACATAAAACCTCTCATGTTTGTGATAAAAGGAACAGTCATGAAACCAGTAAGAAAAAAAAAACGGATATTGCTGAAAGGCACTAGTTACTGGTATATTACAGATTCAGGTTTTCTTATCCAAAATGATTTTGTGAAAATTCTTGCCACATGCTGAAGTAAAAGTGTCGCAAACAAATTTTTTGAAGTAATTTTAAAAATCAAGAAGGCTGTCAGCTACTTTGCGACTTTTTTTAGAGTATTATAGCACTCTACTGGTTATACTATAGTATAATATAAAGGAAGATCAACTTTGGCTAGTATAATTGTCTCTCAAAAACTTTTCTAATTACATGAAAGATTGCAACTATAGTTATTTATTGTTACATGTTGAGAAAAAACAATGCCAGTACAAATCCTTGACCATATACTGAATGTTGCCTTTCCAAACATGCACAAAAAGACCTGCAGTAATCTTCACAATCCATGCTTCTAGTCAGTTTCCAGAACTTTGAAAAAATCTTCTGATGTCAACTTCAGTGCCAAGATCCTTGCTCTTTCAGATATTGTACCCAAATACTTTTAAGAATGTCCCTCCAGTTTATTCCTCAACCCAAGTGGCAAACACATTTCTATATAACTGTGAGAGCTTTACATGAAGTTTCTCTAAGAGCAGGCATACTACAATGGAACCCTCAGGAAAAGTGCTCAGGATAGAAGCAGGACAGAGGTAATATGGCTGCAAGATGTGGATGATCAAAGAATCATAGAATGGTTTGGGTTGGACGGGACCTTAAAGACCAGATAGTCTCTAAGTGTTCCAATACCCTGCCATGGGCAGGGACACCTTCCACTACACCAGGCTGCTCAAAGCCCCATCCAGCCTGGCCTTGAACACTTCCAAGGACGGTGCAGCTCTCTGGTAACCTGTACCTGTGTCTCATCACCCTAACAGTAAAGATTTTCTCTATAATATCTAATCTAAAACCTACCCTCTTTAAGTAGAGTTGTCCTATGACTGCTCATGTTTGTAAAAACATGTTCCTCTCCAGCTCTCTTTCAGGCCCCTTTATGTACTGGAAGTCTCCCTGAGCCTTTTCTCATCCCGGCTGAACAACCTCAACTTTCTTAGCCTGTCTTCAGAGGAGAGGTGCTCCAGCCTTCTGATCATCACTATAACTCTTTTCTGGATCCACTCCAACATCTTATGATGGCTCAAATGATTCAAATGAGTCTCTAATAAAGGCGGCCATGTGACCAACATGAGACAGTCGAAGAACACACTGTCATTGAAACCAAGTCTTACCAGCTTCTCTTCTAGCATTTCTACATGCTGTCAAACTGGATGAATTTTCTAGATGCAACTGTTGCATCAAGTGACAGCAAAACTCTATGTTGACTGCCACAACAAAATCAAAATTTTCTGAACAGCCCTTTGTTCACTTCCAGTTTTATTTGGCTTTGATTTTCATTACATTAGCATAAGCTCAAAATTTATCAACTTCTCTCTCCAGATTTGGCTCATTTCACAGTTTAGGTCAACCCTCTGCAGCGACATTTCCAGTGCCCACTTATACAACTTAGTTATGCTATGACAGGGGTCAGCAGATGGCACTATTACACATTTTTTAATACTATGCTTTTTATTGTAAATCTGTCATGAATAGAAGTCTTCGCTGTTTTGATTGGCGTACATGTGCAAGTGTGCACACAAAAGATACATTTCAGTAGAACAACTCTAGCATTGTACTCATGGTGTTCAGGCTGCAGCTCATGAAAATAATCTGCCTACATAACATTTAATAATTACTACTATTTCAAGGTCACAGTCTGTTAAACACAAAGTATGGCTGACACACGCCTAAACTCAAACCACATTTTCTCTCTGGTAAGAAATGGACATGAAAGTCACCACAATTATTACCACAACAAAACAAAGTCACGCTAGAGCATTAGACTTCCATTTCCTCTATAAAGCAGAATGTCCAGCAGACTCTAACATATGTACTAGAGAACAGAATGAAAGATAAATATTGCTTACATTCTCTCGCAATCATGCAACCCACCCCTTCCTTTCTATAAATTAACAGAGTATTTATAATATCATTGCTTAGACTGGGATTGTTTCATCTTTTTCCCTAGATTAAATTGAAGAAATAGTACTGAACAAGCCAAAGAAAATTTACCTTGGGAAATATTGCTAATCTCAAAGAAGAAAGAAAAGACTGAAGACATGCATGGTGAAAGCTTCATTTAAAAAAAAACCACACACACACAAAACAACATGTCGAGCATTCAAACTGCCTTTTGCACATGCATCATTTTCTAGAAGCTTACTCAGCTAAAACCTTACCTATATATGTCATTCAAACTGAACAGACAGCCTTTCTTCTTAAGCTATATATTTCATCCTTGTTTACTATATTCATTCTGACCTTGAAATTTCTGCCTAGTCAACTATTCCAAATGAATTCAGCTCTTTCATCCTGTTAGTTTACTATAAAGTGCATGCAATCTAGAGAAAGCAGACATAATTTCTATATAAGCAAAAGCTATTAATGGCATAAACCAGTCTAATACTATGTAAACAGAGATATATGAATGTATTTTCTTGCTATTAATGTAGTACATTTTCTTGCAACAAAGCCACAGAGAAGCTGTTTGCATAGAGTTTTGAAAAATTCACCAGAGTAGAATTCTTCCCATCTTTGCCCACACAGCCCTACTCTCCTTCAAATAGCTTCATGCTTGTTCAGTATTCTGCAATTCCCATGATGTTAGCTGGAGCAATCATCTCTCCCCTTCATCTAAGTGACACCAATACTCAAAGGGAATTCAGAGTGGCAAAAAGGATTGAGTTACTGCTTCAGAACTTGCCTCAATTCCAGAAACAGTCAGAGGTCTGGGGCTGTTGGAATGACAATGCTTTAGTAGAGAAGCACACAGATTACAGGATAATACTGATGTTGAAGCACATGGTAATATCTAGTAAAACACCAGAACAAGTGGTGATTGCTGATCAGTAGAGACCACAGCAAAATGCTAGAATATATAAAGCAACCTACTTCTCTGGGCTGACTGCTGCTCCACTTTCCCTATCCTGTCCAGCTTTCATTCCTGCTCCAATCACTGAGAAGGAACTTGCAGTAGCACAGCAGGAATCCATTCAAAGGCTTCAAGATGAATAAATACTTAAATATTTACACAAAGTTGGAATAAACAAATGACAACATTCTTTGGCCAAAATTTCTACTTTTAGTTCCAAATTCCTGAAAACCCTAGTTACAACAAAGTCTGTACCCATTATTTGGACTAGACTTGCCTTTTTGATCTTTAATTTGAAACAAAACAGAGAGGTTAAAATTGAGCCATCACAATATACGAGAATTTAATGACTTTCAGGAGCAAAATAAAAGTGAAAAATTTGCTTATTGCACTTAATATCTTTAGCAGTTACTCTTCTTGGACTGTTTAGTAATTTCATAGTAATTTGCTTTTCTTCATCTAACTAATCTAACACTTCAATTTAAGTCTTCAAACAACTGTGATAGTTTAACTCCCCAATAAAGCTACAGTAGGACAGCATAGCCTACAAAAAAGTAATCAAACTGACAAGTTAAACTTCCTACTGTGGTCAGTATGGGAAGACACCATAATTTTCAGGTTCAGTAAGATATATCTGGAGTAAATATTTTACATTAAATATTTATAGAATTGTCCGTGCTCTTGAAGATTTCATGGCTGGATGAAAACTCTAATTGTTAGCTACTTAAATAATACATTTGAAATACAATTTTAAGAAAACTCTCTGAAAGAAGGGGGGAAAGTACCATCTCAAGGTAAAAGACAGGACAGAAATGCTCTGTTTATGACATTTTAATTTTTTTTTCCTTTCATCATGAAATTAGACTAAAAATAGGTTTTAATAGCCAGACATGGTACAAATCCCAGACTGAGATGCTTATTTGGCACTAAACATGGAATTTATGGCATGACAACCCAAAAGAACAAAAAGCTCAAACCAACTGCATCACTGGTTGTTTTTGGTTGGTCAAATTATGAACCAATGACTCAATTATTAATCTGAAAGAAAAATTATGATTTGAATTCTATCTTCTCTTCTTAAACTATAGTTCTAATTTTGCAATACACAAAAGAATTTTTTTTTTCTAAAAGAAACTGACCATCCTCCTATTCCTAATGTTATAGTAAGGGAAGCTTGATGGGCATAGACCACACTTTTTCCCAGGAAATTACAATCTCAAACACTGCACTGTTTGCTCTCTAAGAAAACAGCATTTGCCAATGCAGCTACAGTTTGGGAGAGGACAGGGATGGTTTACTCCAACCCAATGGCGATGACCAATGTTAGGAGTTTCCAATGCAATGTCACTAGAAAAGTACTGCTCAAGTTTTCTCTGGTAAGCAGGAGAATGCACAAACACACACAGCACAAACTCCTAATTAATAAAGACTGCAGCCAGTGAATTCCACTTTATTACCAAGTCAGTTTAAAAAACCCCCAAAAAAAAAAACCTGAAATATCAAACCAAAACTAATTGTTGAGTCATTTCTCTATAGAAAACACAACAAAAATGCTATCTCTAATGTGCTCTGTATGGAGATGATTAGCATAATGTACCTTCTCCTCCACAAGGTGCAGATTTTGCTTGATTAAAATGAGTGTACTTTATATATATAAGACCTTTTCTTTCTGCTAATAACAATGTAGCCAATGAGTTGGACTACACTAAAGTGTCCATCCTGCATGTCTTGAAGAGCCCCAGCACCTTGCTGGGTGTTCTTCCTTTTTCCTCTCTCCCCAGACACCTAGTATTTGTCCTTGCCGGAAGAAAGAGGACAGGAGACAAAGCAGCAGCTTTTACTTGCTTGCAAAAACAGCAACATTTCTGAGAAGATCTACAGATGCTGTGCCCTGAAGGATCATTACCAAGATTTCCAGCAGAGTAAGATTCTCTGTATATAAAGCAGCACAGTAATTGCTCAAGAGACAGGCAAAAAACAAACAGCAAACACCAACTGAATTTTTCGTTTTTTCTTGTTACTTGTTGCAACAACTGCCTCCTTTCTATTACTGTAAAGTAAGTGTTTGTATTTGGATGCTTAACAAACATTTTTCTTTTCTCAGAACACTTAGAGAAGGAATTCAAACCAGCAACATTTATGAATACACTAGAAAAATTGTCCCTGCGTTTAGAGAGTCTGGCCTGAATTTCAGCAAGCAGGTAAAAAGAGAGAATGTCCCATATCTGTAAGTCATTTAAGACTAAACAAAGAAAATAATATGTATCTCAGTTCAATTTCTCACATCTAAAACTGCCTAAATAATTGAGAAATTTATTCTTTAATTGTAAACATTTATTAGAACTAAATTTTAAATTACATTTGAAATTATCACAAACTGTAAACCCACTGTAGTAATGCATAGTCTAATTAAGGCATCTAAGAAATAAATTTAGCTAAACAGAACAGTCATTGCTTAAGTATCAAAGCCTGCTTGCTGAAGGGCTAAACCATTACTCAACAAAGAAGTCTCAAATAGACTTTAAGTTTATTTGTAATTAAAGTTTAGTAGTACCTTTGTCTTTATCAGTGCATTCAATTTCTGAAACAGCCTAAGATAAAACCCAAAGAAGAAACCCAAATCCCACACCCCTTTTTAATCTATGAATATAAGTGAAAAGGCAGACCTACAAGTTCTAATGTCATGAGTTTCACATGAAACTCAGTTAACTGAGTCTCAAACCGCCTTCACTATTTCAGCAGCTGTTTTAAATGCAAAGATTTTGAGGAACTGTAATTAGAACACCTAAAATTACACATATTTACCAACAAAAGCAGCTCGAAAATTCTAGGCTTTGATGCTCACTGACAGAAAGGCAGCTTCAAGCTCAGAATGAGGCTTTATTTAGGGATATATTAGAACATCTTAATGGCAAAAAGCACTGAGCTTTCCTTTATGAAATGTAACTGAAAAAGCACAGAAGTAGAAGATACAGTGACAGCAAAAACATAATAAAATTTCTTCTGATACTCTGAGAATACACACCTAGGCCTTCAATAAATTACTTAGTATTAAGATTATGACCTGATTTTAGAATATTCTTTATCAAACTCCCAAAGGCTTGGATACTTACTGTACCCCTCCCCCCCCCCCCAAAAAAGAAAGTCTCCCTCAATTAGAAATTTCAGGAAAGTATACCACTAAATGGTTATATTCAAATTAGCTCTGATTTCTGAAGTAACATAATTAAAGAAGAATCTACATTTTTTAATTTGAAAGCCATCAACATTCAGGAAAAAAAAAAGGGGGGCAGGAACATAAAAAATCCCTGTGGTTTCTCTCTAGGGTTACAGCCTTCCTCAATGGTGACAACTAACCATAAGCAGTGATCTGATTTTCTATGCAAGAAGAACTTCTCTATGGCCTTTTCCAAATCTCTTGTGAGAAAAGGCAAGAAAATTAGGTAAGGTTCTAAAAACTAGGCCCTGAAAACAACAATGGATTCTGATGTAAAACCAAGAAACAGGGTTTACCAGTAGGATTACTGGAGAATGGTCAAGTTTGTTACATTTTTTACTCTTAAACAAAAGAATGGTGATTTTTTTCTTCCATAGACACTATCAGCCTCTTCTTAGCCCTGCATCTAATCATACAAAAGGTTAAAAATAAACATGACATTTAAGAAGTAAAATTTCATGTTAAAATATTTAATGCAGAAAAGTATTATTTTCTTAGAGGTAAGTTTTCTGGTTTGGAAATCTGCCATTATGATTGTTGAAACTATCACTTTATTTGGCCTAGAAATATTTACAGTCTGTATTTTTGAAGTGAAAAAGTTAATCTGAACTCCTCTTACTAAAAGCCATTACATTTAAAATTACCATTGTATTATCTGTATGAAGAATGTATAGTAATTTCATAGTATATGCTTAAATAGTCAGGCCATTGACAAAAAAAGATTAACAAATCACAGGAGTGCATTTTAACAATATGGGAGGAAAAAAGAGGCCACTTTTGATACTTGCAATAAGTATGACTGTAAAGACATGAAAGCTTTGACAAACCAAGAGCTTAGGACCATCAAACTAATGCGATAAGACTTATTTAAACAAAAAACAAAACAAAACCCAAAAAAAAAAACAGAACAAGAAAACCTAACTAACAAAAAAACCCCCAACCTTCTAAAACTTTTTTTTTTGCTTAATCTGACTGTATCATGGAAAGTCTGACTATCTCTATGGAAAAGGATTGTGACTGCTTTCAACTAATACAGACATTCCACATTCTTCTGGAATTATTCCAGCAGTCTCACAACAAAATTATTCCATATCTGGTGTCCACCAAATACCCAACCACTGCTCTGGGAAAAGGCTGATTAGAAGCTTCTGCTGCTTTTGTTGCCTTTCTGGCAACATCATCTCAGTATGAGAGAGTGATTCCCAATTCACAAACTGAAAAGTATCTACTTTGCCCTATGTAACTCTCTGTAAGTCACTGCAGACCTCCTTTATGTGGACTGGTTTCTCTCAAGCACATACAGCCTGTGGGGGAAAAAAACCTTTGGATAGTTGCACACACAAATTTTCAAAGCAAATTCTACA
Organism: Fringilla coelebs; assembly: GCF_963513975.1. Taxonomy (NCBI): domain Eukaryota; kingdom Metazoa; phylum Chordata; class Aves; order Passeriformes; family Fringillidae; genus Fringilla; species Fringilla coelebs. Next base: position 67,929,660 of record NC_140029.1, read on the forward strand.
ACTGCTATTAAATCAAAGCAAAGTAGATATAAATATTTAAGATAAGGGATCAGGACAGTGCTTTCAAGCATGATTACTTTCAAACTTCCCCTTCTTTTTCTAGCAGAGTGAAGGACTTTATTTTTGCAAATACCATTTTCAGTGAAATAGAGTATTCTTTTTGAAAGTCCACAGCAGAACATGCATGACAGAATGAACTACATTCAAAACACCCTTTAATACTGTGTTTCTTATGAAGGATTTAATTAAGAAAAACTGTATCATACCATTCAAGAATTTCAGGATCACAGAGATCTAGATGTTATGCAATTTCCTTATAAAAACAGAAATGCTGGAACAACAATGGAACAAAGCTCTACTATAACCAGACCGAAAATTCCATGGAAAAGAAATCTGCTAATCAGTATGTACTAGTTCTGTATACAAAATAGGGATTAACCTATTTTCCCCTGTGTACCATCTGGATGCTAAGCAAATGAAAAAAATCTATTTTCACCTGCTACAAAATTTAGACACTTAATCATATTGTGCTGAGATCTGCATTAAATATACATTTTCATACCCCATTGCATTCAAACTCAGAGCTATTCCTACATGTTCCATGTTTCCAGATACTGACTTGAAAGCCCTGCTTTGCTTATGAGATAAGCATTAGGAGTTAAAACCTTACAAAACAAATTAATTGTTTTTATTGCAGAAACAAATACAGAGATGAAAGAATCAAAGACTAGCCTATGCTAGCTTACAGCTTTTTTTAAAACATGCTCAGATTTTAGCTAACATGAAACTTCACAAGGTAAATGGCCCAAATCAAAATGCGCATTTTAAGAGAGTATGAACTCTTACATCTTTAAAAATAATCACCAAAGACTTCTGCTAGTTTCATAGAATAATTTATGTTGATCTGTAAATGCCAGCAGGGAATCTAAAAGCAGTACTCTATTTTAGAACAAGCACTGCAACAAAAAAAAAGCTGTTCTTTTGAAAGAGTTTGATACTTAGTATTTCTTTTTCACCTCTCCTCCACATAAGACACAATAACCACTAAATTGCCTCTCTTTAAAAATGAATAGTTATCATGGATGAGCTTTACTGTCAATGAAGAGCTGATATTCATAAAAGACATTGCACTTATGTGCACTAAAATCTTTGAGGTCCACTAAAAGACCACGTGAACCATTATGTCATCTTTTGATTTGAATTTGGAATTAAAGAATTTTCCCAGCAGGACGAAGGCTTTATTTACTGTCCATTTTATACAAGAAAAGCAAAAATGCAACTGGTACAGAAAAGTGAAGGCTCTCTCTCTGCTGACCAGGATTGGAAAGATACTTCTTCAGAATGTGATTTGAACTTTCCATGTTAGTCAGGTGATAAATATCTTGCACAATATTATCAGTAATTGTACAGAAATATTCTTTTAACAGAAAAAATGCCTACTACAGTTGGCAAGTTTATGAAGCATGGAGCTGCTACCAGTTAAAGGCTTTCAACTAGAATAAAACTGCTCTAAGCTGCTGTGTTTATCAGATTGCTGTCGTGCTTAATGCCTATGTTACGGCATAGGCAGATCCTAGATGTGTCTCCTGAGCAGCATCCATTAAACAAAATCATGCTGCATCTTCACATCCTCATCAAGTGAGGTGGTATCACAAGTAAGAAATGATGAAATCTTTAGTAAGACAACTCTGCATCCACATCCACGTGGCACTGATAAATGATCAGCTATAATAAGTCAGGCATGTGACCTATATGAAAGATATGTAAATAGCCATGCAGCTCCATACAGAAAACTGCAGTCCAGCAAGACATGAACATCTGTGCAAAAGAGTAATCAAATGGTCTAAATTGGAGAAAAAAAAAAAACTTGATTGAATGCACCTTATCCTGCATCTCTTTTGAGCATTCTCTGATGACAAGCAGCAACTGAGCATACAGATGATAGAAAAGACAAACTTCCTTGACAGAAGTATCCTCTGCTCAGAGGCAATGTCAACAAACAAACGATGCAGAGGCAAATAGTTTATCAATCAAATGATACAGTAAAGTGTGTTCAACAGTGCTTATCCCCTCTTTCTTCCATAAAGGGAAAAAAATCATATTCATCTAGGAAAAACTCACATGGCAACAACTTTATTAATAGCATTTATCAACGTTGCCTGGGAGTAGTCTGAAAATAGTGCTGGCAAATTAATGGATGACTAGCATGAAATCATAGAAATCTGATCCCATGCTGTAAGACCAGGACTGAGAGAATGGACAACTCTCAGTTGACCCTGACCTTGTGAAGGATCTGCTGCTCCAGCTGGATCCCTACACATCCATGGGGCTTGATGGGATTCACCAAAGAATCTTCAAAGAGCTAAGTGATGCCACTGCAAAGCCTCTCTTGATGACTTGTGATGGTCTTGGGAGAGTTCCCAGCTTACCTGCTTGTCAAACCCAATTTCCTTCTACAACAGGGTAACCCACCTACTTGATCTTAGAAAGCCAGTAGATGTCACCTTTTTGGACTACAGCAAAGCTTTTGACACTCTTTCTCAGAGTACCCCTCTGGAGAAAGTGTCCACACTCAGCTTGATAGCTGTTACATGATCAGTGAGCAACAGGACCACAAGTCAGGCACAAAGTTTTAGTGACTGGGGTGACACAGGGCTGATGACCGGTCACTAGCAGGGCTCTGCATCCTCACCCCTCTTCTCTTCAACATCTTTATTCATGGCTTGGACACAGGACCTGGAGGAATACTAAGTTTGCCAACAACATCACACTGGGGAGAGCTGTCAAATCGCTAGCGAGCAGAGAGGTGCAGCAAAGAGACCTTGAGAAATTAGAGAAAAGGGCAATGACAAACCACATGAGGTTTGAGAAGGGAAACTGTCAGATTCTACACCTGGAACGGCAAAACCCTGCCCATGTGAATAGACTGGAGAAAGAGTAGCTGGAGAGCAGCCCTGTCTAAAGGGATCTGGGGGTCCTTCTCAATGAAAATTTGAATGTTAAGTCATGGTGCCCTGGCAGCCAGGAAGTCCAGGCATGTCCTAGGGGGCATCAGGCACAGCACTGCCAGCTGGGCAAGGGAGGGGATTGTCCCATTCTGCTCTGAGCTGGGGCAGCCTCACCTTGAGTGCTGTGTGCAGTTTTGGGCACCAAAATTTTAAAAAGACATTAAGCTACTAGAGAGCATCCAAAGGAGGGCCATGAGGATGGTGAAGGGCCTGGAGGGAAAGCTGGATGAGAGGGTGAGGTCACTTGGTCTGTTCAGCTTGGAGGAGACTGGGGAGACCTCATGGTGGTCTTCAACATCCTCATGAGGGGAACTGGAAGGGCAGGTACTGATCACTTCCCTCTTGTAACTGGTGACAGTACTCAAGGGAACAGCATGAAACTGAACCAAGGAAGCTTAAGGCAGGATATCAGGAAAGTTTTTCACTCAGATGGTGGTCAAGCACTGGAACTGGCTCCCCAAGGAAGTGGTCACAGCACCAAGCCTGACAGAGTTCAAGAAGCATTTGGACAATGCTCTCAGACACATGGTGTGATTATTGGGGTGTCCTGTGCAGGACCAGGAATTGGACTCATTAACTCTGATGGTTCCCTTCCAACTTAGCACATTATTTCTGTTTTCCCATATTTCCAGTGGGGAGCCCAAAAAAGAGAAGTAAGGAAGAAATGAGACATTTAGCTGAGTAACAGCATCTATGAAAAAACCTGAGGAGGTGGTTCTTAAGTGCAAACTGGGATGACTACCATGATACAGAACTTTCTTACCATTGATTTCACTGCATTGCTACACTTTTATGCAACAATACAGCATAAGCATGCAGAGTACTCCTTTCATTTAGTATCCCCCTTTCAATTCCAAATGATGCTGCTATACTTCACACTGTAGGATCTGCACCCTGCCTAGTATAAAATAGCTGATACTGAATCTGTCCTTAGCAAATGAAAAATAGTCCTGATCTCTAAATACTGGTCCTTTCTGAAGCAAAGTTTAAAAGACTGGAGAAACCATATTCAAGACCAATTAACATGAAAACTGTTGGTTGCTAGCAAGAACATCTACACTAGTGATTTGCATTATACACATGCTTTCTAATTCAAACAAAGAGTCAGAATAGGTACAAAAATAGCACATACACACATGGAACACAACGAAGGTTGTGAACAATATATTTGAATGTGCATACATACAAACTTTCATGGAAAATTAGTCATGTGCTACTTAACAATGTGTCATAAATATACAACCACCTAACACTGACAGTAGTGTTGTACCATAGTATGCTGTGGTACATGATGAAAGTCATGGCTAGTAAGCTTAAATTCTAGATGATTTACTGATACTACACCACTGCATGCTAAAACACTCATACAGACATGCCTTGACTGCTCATATCCATAATATGAAATGTGAACACTAGAGCAGGATGGGGTGACTCAGTGCAAATATTAAAAGTTAATGCAAATTTTTTATCAATGGCATTCTTACGTGAACACTATAAATAAATTATACTATCTGCCTTTTCTTAAACCAGGATAATGAGTCTCCTGTAAAAACATCTACAGAAATAAGGAAATACACATCTCCTGTGTTTGCATGACCCCAAAGAAAACCATTCAAATATTTTGTAACACTGATACATTTAACCTAACGTAAGCCAAGATAGTCCAAGAAAACAGCCAACTTTATAATTCCAAAAATAAATATTCTTTTAGAAATAAACACTAGACTTGGGACTATTTTGGGTGACTGAATAATATTTTAACATATTATGCTCCTAATATATCTAATATGGCCTTGTCTTTAGGTCAATGACAAACAAGATGAAGAAGTTACACAGCAGCAAACACCAAAACAGAATCATCAAGGTTTTAAGGGACCTTTCATGTAGTCCCTCAAATGTCAGCATAGCGCCTCAAAAATATTCCTCAGCCATATTCACAAGTGCCACACTACCCACAATTTATTACAGGAAAAAGGTACAGAAATTAAATGAAACATTAACTAGAATAAATTTCTGGTCTGTTTAGTAGATTAAGTTCATTTCAGAACATCATATTACTTATCTAGAAATAAGGCTAAACAGCCTAATTTGGGATGCATGAAAGACATGTCAGATGGGGGTTTTTTGTTTGTTTTTTGGGGGGAGGGGTTTTGTTTATGTTTTGTGACTTAGAGCTCTCAAACAGTTTTTTTAAGAGCCCAGGAAAAAAATTATTTTATGTATTTTATGTCCATCAATAAATGGATCATTATGTCATAGAAACTCAGGGCTGTCCCTGCTCTGGTATAAATTGTCCATGGACTTCAGCCACTCAGGTATATTATTTCTTCAGACAGGCCCCAACTGCCTCAGGTGTACACATACTTGAGCAGAAACAATAATACTAAAGGCAAAATTTACCTTTGTTGTAGTTAGCAACACTGAAATGCTTGAGATATGCACATCTCAAAATACATAAAATCCGCTTTAGATCAAGACATGGTTTCACTTGATTTCAAAGATGTTTTCAATTTGCATACTGATGCGCCCTGTATTATCTGCACTCCTCAAAATTCTGAAAAAAGTGCAGATAAAATAATCAGTCATTTCCTTTACTGAGTAATATAGTGCAATTTTAAATGCTTCAGTCCTAAGAATAAGTCAGAAGCTTGTTAAATGCCTTTAAGTAAATTTCTACAAACAAATAAGTAACATAGAATCATTCAGGTTGTGAAAAGCCTTTAAGATCACCCAGTTCACATGTTAACCCAGTACTGTCAAGTCCACCACCAACCCATATCCCTCAGTGCCACATCTACATAGCTTTTAAATACCCCCAAGGACAGAGAATCAACCGTTTTACTCAGCAGCATGTTCCAATGCTTGACAATCTTTTCTGTAAGGAATTTTTTCCTACTATCCAGTCTAAACCTCTACTGGTGCAATTTAAGGATGCTTTGTCCCAATACTATCACTTGCTACCTGGAGAGACTAATCTCTCCTTTCAGGTAGTTGTAGAGAATGCCTCCCCTGAGCCTCTTTTTCTCCAGGCTAAACCCTCCCAAGCTCCCTCAGCCACTCATCATAGGCCCTGCACTCCAGACCCTTCCCCAGCTCCATTTCCCTTCCCTGGACATGCTCTAGCGCTTCAATGTCCTTCTTGTACTGAGGGGCCCAGAAACAGACACAGTATTTGAGGTGTGGCCTCACCAGTGGCAAGTACAGGGGCACAGTCACTGCCCTGGTTCTGCTGGCCACACTATGGCTGATACAGGCCAGGATGCCATCAGCCAAGAACTTGGGCTACTCACATCCTGCTGCTGTTTTCCAGCACCCCCAGGTCCTTTTCTACCAGGCAGCTGCCCAGCCACTCTGCCCCCAGCCTGTGGTGCTGCCTGGGGTTGTTGTGACCCGACTGCAGGACACCGCCCTTCTCCTTGTTGAACCTCACACAATTGGTCTCAGCCCTTCAACCCATTCTGTCCAGACCCCTCTGCAGAGCCCTTCCTGCCTCACACTCCCACCCAGCTTGGCCTCACCTGCAAACTGACTGAGGGTGTGTCACCGCACATGTCACAGTCGAGACAGCCACCGTACAATTTCAGAAGGCTTTAAGCATTTGCCCATACACATACAGAGTAAAACCTTACCTCAACAGACAGCTTCAAGCACCTGCCCATATAGAGTAGGATCATATCACTTCAGAAGACTGCAAGAATCTGCACTTTCTTGATCTTTAGCCCAACCTTTTATGCCCCTCCTGTTAATGCATAGCACCTGTGTGTCCTCTGTGCCCTTTCCTGACTGGTCAATGCACCTTGGCACGCCATGGCTCATTGCCTTCAATCCTGCTCACCTGCCCTGCACAGCTGTAACCCACTGGGGATGAGGCTTGGCCGCAGCCCCACTCCCAGTTACCACAAACTGTATCTACAACAGTGCACTCAATCCCCTAGTTCAGGTCCTTGATAAAGACATTAAACAGGGTGGTCCCAGTATTGAGCCCTGGGGAACACCGCTAGTGTCTGGCCACCAGCAGGATGTAACTCCATTCTCCAGCACTCTCTGGCCATTCAGTCAGTTTTTTACCCAACAAAGAGTGCACTTGTCCAAGCCATGATCAGCCAGCTTCTCCAGGATAATAAGAAACAGTTTGAAAAGCTTTACTGAAGTCTAGGTAGACAGCATCCACAGCTTTTCCCTCATCCAGTAAGTAGGTCACCCTGTCACAGAAACAGAATAGCTTGGCCAAGCAAGACACGTCTTTCACAAACCCCTGCTGGCTGAGCCTGACGCCCTGCTTGCCCTGTTCATGCTGTGTGATAGTACTCAACATGATCTGTTCCATGACCTTCCCTGAGGTCAGGTTGACAGGCCTGTAGTTCCCCAGATCCTCTTTCTGAACATTCTGTTAAATGGGTGTCCCATTTGCTAACCTCCAGTCAACTGGGACCCACCCAGTTAGCCAGAGTTGCTGGTAAATGATGGAAAGTAGCTCTGTGAGCACTTCTGTCAGGTCCCTCAGTAGCTTTGAGATGGATCCTGTTCAGTTCCATAGAGTTACACGTGTCTGAGTGTTGTAGCAGGTGGCTGACCATTTCCTCTTGGATCATTCATTCTGCTCCACATCATCCAGCTCAGGGGTCTGAGTATGCTGAGAACAACTGGTCTTACTAGTAAAGGCTGAGTCAAAGATGGCATTAAGTACTTTAACCTCTTCCTCATCCTTTGCTACGATCCAAGAAAGCATGGAGATTCCCCTAAGATCTCCTTTCGTTATTAACATATTTATGAATGCATCATGGTAATTAAGTAAAATTTTCCAAAACTGATCAGGAAATACAAGTCATCTTCTGCTAACACAGGAGTTTGTCTCACAGAAGTAGGAAAGGATCATGAAGGGTTTTCAGTCAATGCTGAAATCCTAAATGGCTGAAAAAAGGAAAATTTAGTCTATACTTTAGTATTACTATTTACAGTATCTCAAATTCAGATAATGAAGTTGATCTATCTAAGCACATGATAACTTGCCCTTGCCTAGCTACACAAAACCAGAACATGCCAGGACACATTCTTCAAGGCCTAGAAAACAAATGCTATAAGCATATAATATCTGACCTTGCCCCTCCATTGCTGCTTTCTCACAATATTACACTAAAAATTAAAGACTTATTATTTACCTTAGTGATGTTCTAGGTTTCTTTGTCTTCTTCTTTTTTTATTTTAAGAAGATTGCCTAAATTTTCTAAAAGCTGTAGCCAATAATTGCCTAAAGTTGCAGACAATAATTTTTGAAGCATAACAATGAAGCCTTTCCCTCACTGTATTACAGACAGATTCCTAGAAGAGTCAGGTCAAGATGAATTAATGTCATCCAAATCAAGGATCATCAAAAAATCTCTGCAGTTTTCACTCAAGGCATGTCTCTGGCCTAATCTTATTTAACACCAAACTTAGCAAGCCTCAAACATCCCAACCTCACAGATACTGTCTCCAAAGGTAATGAGCCATGGCACAGAACAGCTTCCTTCTTTGGTTCAGAGACAGCTCTCCTAGTTGAAGTTCTTGTTTAGGATAATAATGTTTCATTAACCAGTTTGGTTATCCTGCTCTATTTAAATTAGTTTAGAGGGGAAGGGGAATATACTTAAAAATAGACTAATTTAGGTATTAGATTGACTTTAAAATGAGTACAGCTCCAAGCCTTTTTTCCTGCTCCATAGCAAAGTTGGAAGCAAACATCTATTTCTAGAAGGCCATTATAGCTCCCCTTCAGCTTCTTAAATCTGACAAAAGGAGCTGAAGAATTAAAGAAGTACTATGAATGCTGGAACTGTAGTGCTATAGTGGGAGAACGGGATTAGCATGCTAACAGGAAAGCAAATAGAACACTTCCCACCTACATAGAGCTGTATGACAAAAAAATATCAGAGGTAATGTCAGATCACCAGTGTCAGCAGGAGTAGAAGAGAACTGCACATTAATACCACCACAGAGGAGTAGACATATCAAAGATATTACTTCTGTCTTCCCTCTTACCTCTCCCTCATGAGAGGAATTTAATTAGAGGTTTAATTAAAGCCCGAGGCCAGAATAAAGGTTTTCATATCAAAAGAGTTCATAAAAGCTGCCATACAAGGTCAGAGAAAAACACATCTATCTAGTAAAATACCTGTTTATTAACAAGCTATCAAAAGATATCATGGAAAAAAATACAAGCATAGGGTAAGTATATACATTGCTTGGCCTAATTTCCTCTCCAGACCCTCCAGTATTTTCTTGAAACTTCTTGAGCTAGTGGGTATATATTTGTATGTGATGGCTTCTGCTGCAAAAGCCCATAGCAAACCGATTCAGAACTTAACTACACATGATGTTGAAAAGCATCTTGAATTTTGAATGCTTTTACTTGTTAGATTAACATAACTCCTACTTAGAAGCAATAGCAAATCTGTTCAATTCTGTACCATTATTTCAGCAGAACTCTACCCTACTGGCATGCTGTTCTGATCTTTTCCTTTCAAACACATTTGTAATGATTCTTTAAACTTCCCTTTCTGCAACTGAGGATTGAACTAACATTTTCATCATTTTCAAGGTTTTCTTCTCTATGTAGTAAAAATCAACTGAAGGACATTAGCTCAATATGTAGTGTTAGGATTATTCCCTCTCCATACACATACTAATTTATACTGAACTGCATTATAGCAGTCGGAATTTATTTTACTTATCCTGAATTATTCTGTAGTATCTGCAAACTTTGACATCTCATTATTCATTCTTCTAAATAATTTATGAATACATTAAGAGCACAGGCCTCAGTTCAGATCCTTATGGGATTCCATTGATGACCTCCCTTCAGCATGAAATCAGGGCACTTATTTTTGTTCTTTTCATTGTGCATTTCAAGCAGTCTTTACACGTGTAAGAATTTCTCATTATATCATGGTACCTTAAATTCTTTTACAAACCTCTGGTGAAAAATCTAACCAAAAACATTGGATAATATTAAATGTTCATATACACAGTTTCCTTCAGCAAATGCTGCTCCTTAAAACATGTTGAAATGTTTTCAGTGTTCACCCACATGGTCTCTTATTTTGAACAGTTATTTCTTGCTGCTTCACCTAAAACTCCACTGATATCCTCAGAACTATATTCACTATTATATACAAAAAATGCATTTCTTCATATTTGAACTCCTTAGAAAGGCTGGAGAAGATTACTAGTTACTTACTAGATACTATCACTAGATACTTACTAGCTGCTGCTAATGGCATGACACGTACAATTCCTGCAAGGGCCAGCAGACTGGGATCAAGCAAGCAGCACACCAGGTAAAGGCTATAGAAAGAATAGTCTCGTGCTGCTGAGCACGCTGCTGACTCACTCACGCAGCAAGGAACAGAACGCTGCACCGCAAATCCCAGCTGACTCATGCAGCCCAACAGCCGGTGGGTCCTCAGTAACACATACTCACCTTTAACAGAATCACCCTGAAATGCTGCAAATCTTGAACTTGGGAGCAACAAAGACCTCAAGATAACAGTTTAAGTCAAGGAATTTCTTTATTTGTTTATTTTTAAGGTAATAGTTCAAATAAGGGAGTCGGCTCTGATAATGTTATTTATCCCTGGGAGAAAATGCACACACCACACACCTGTCACATTGTTGAGGGACTGCTGGAAGGTCAACCCACACTATGTGCCAAGCAGCTGTCCACAAGAGAGGAGGCTGATGTAAGAAATTGCTCCCTCAAAAGTCAGACAACAGCTATGGAAATCAGGTCCACAATTTTGTTTGCATGCTTGCTTCCCAACAATTAAATTTCTACATGTTGTAGGACATGTCCTACTTTATTTAAAAAAAAAAAACCAAGAACAGACACCAATCTCCCCAAATGAAACTACACATTCCCTTGATAAAAATTAAATGAAGCATACTAGGTTAATATACAGGTCAATGTGGGCTGAGAAAAAAAAAAAGTCTTAAACATTCTCTCTTTTTCTCTGCTTCCTAAGATATTCATTAAGTAACAGATGTTGCACTCATTTATCAGCAAGTGGAAACAACAGACTAATGATTTTATCTGTCACTAGTTACCATAGAGGAGGACATTAGAGGCACTGTTTGGAGTATTTCCAATCTGATTTTGTGACATCATACTGCATTGAGTAGACTGCAGGCAACACTGAAACACCAGACTGTTGCTGAAGAATTACCAAGTCCTAGTACCACATTAGATGGGGTCTGTATTAGATTCATAAAGCTTTTCAAAGTTTTTATTTAATCAATCTCTGACTCAAAAAAAAAAAGAGCCAGCATTAGATCTCTTTAGAACAAGAATTAGAACATCAGGTACAAGAGCTGTATTTTTTAAATTATTCTTTAAAAATCACTTTACATATTCCAACATTAAAGTGAAGAAAAAGGGATAAAATAGAATCTGATACTTCTCAGGACTTTAAACATCAATCTCCTTGGACAATAACTTTCAGAATATGTACATGAAAACAAACATTTTGGTTTTAGGCACCTTTTAACAGTCACTGTATTGATTGAGTACTTGAACACAGTTGGTTTACTATTTATAACTTTCCATATAAATTTTAATACAACTTCATGAACTGTAAATTGCAACACTCATAAATATATAAATTATATGCTTTCCTAATATAAATTCTTATAAATTGTTCTTCACTGCTAGTCAAATAAGATCATGCCTTCCTCATCAATGCCAATACCCAGAGTGACCCTGGGCAAACCATATCACCTGAAGTAGGTAAAAATAGGTCTCAACCAGACTTTTCAACAGCAGTTTTATAGAGACATGTCTAATTCTTTCAGCTTAATACCATTACAGTAACATGGAAATTTGGAATTTCTTAGATGCAATTGTGATGTTCTGAAGCATCACAATCTTTGAAAATTTAGAAGACTCTAGATAATCCAACTTTCATGTTCATCACAACAAAGCTATTACACTGATGTAGAACTTCTTTGGCACAGTTCCTCAGGATTGTTTTCATTTACTTTTCTAATTGTATACCACCCATACCTATTCTGTCTTTTAGTCAAAACCCTCTCATTCCCTATTTTGATTTTCATTGTCACTTTTATTACTTATTAGTTAGTTGATGAGAAGAAAGTTATGGTAAAATAAAATCTGAAAAGAAAGGAGTACGGGCAAAACAGTGTTCTTTCTCTGAATCCACTGAATATATGTCAATAATCTCCACAGCCTCCAATTACACGTTCATCTAATTTCTAACAGAAAATCTTTAATAATCTTATCAGTAAATTAAAATCTTTCTTTAATCACCTTATTCCCAAGTAAATGTAATTTCACATTTAATTTACAGTCATTCATGTCCAATGAAGATGCAAGAACGTTTTGTGGCTACTTTATCTTTACAACATAACTTTAGAAATTAGGCAATCCTCCAAGTAGTAAGTGACATAGAGTAAGATTAGAGATATTTTGACTATTTTTCTGGGTCTTTCTAAATTATTTAAGCAGTTCTTGGTGCATTCTAGCGGTATCACAAACAAAATGACAAACCTTCCCTGGCCTGATGCCTCCACAACCCTCCCAGATCCCCCCAAAAATCTTTTTACTTTTTATTGTTCAACATGATATCTAAGATACCAACTTGTTTAGTCCAAAAACCTGTTCATCGGTGGCCAGATCCAGTTCTTCCTCATCTTAATAATTTTAAAATTTACTAAGTACATTTTCTAAAATCTAGCACTATAGCAATTTTTGCTTTCAACTTTTTTTAAGCTGAAAAAAATTTCTTCAGTTATCCCTATGTAAATAAAGCCCTGCAGCTCATCAGACTGCAGTGGCACAAGGTGGCCACGTGCTGTACAACAACTCATATACGGTTGAAGAAAAATTCAAAAAAGATGATGGATAAAGTGGGACATAACAGTGATGCTGTAACAGAAATAAAATGTGATCATCCAGTGTTACAAGCTCTTAGAGCTCCACCACTGTAACTGTGGTTGTATTTTGATCCTGGCTGACTGCTCCTTAAGAACAGCCAAAGGCAATGCTTCCACCTTTGCTGACAGAGATAAGGTATGTACCCTGCAGGTGGCACATAACCTTTTTCTTCCCCTATATGAAAGTATCACAGAAATAGCAAAAGAAAGCAATTCAAACTCTGAAGGTAATGCAAGTTTACAACAACCCTAGGAGTTAGAAAGAATAAAAAACACAGTCCTGCTTGCTTCTAAACCCTGTGTGAGGAGATGAGAGGCATTGACTTGATCAATGCACAAAGTCCAGGAACAAGTTTCTGAAGCTAAAGTCACAAGCTTCTTTATCCCATACATGTGGGACTGTACAAAACTCCTGAAGAACTAACATCCTAGTTTAATTGTTCTTTAAAGTGGTTCTTAGACTCCAGTCAAAAGTAATAGTATTTCTTGAGAAGAGCCTTGAGAAACATTTCTGATATGTTCTAAAACTAAATGGACAAGTAGGACATTTAAAATAAAATACTAGGTCAACAATTCAAATTTCTTAACTGGAAACTAACTGAGCCTGTACAAACATAACTTTCAGCATCTATGTTGAGCATACCTTGCTAAAATGCAAGCATTTACACTATAATTTGAAGTAAAAACACCATTAGGGTTTTCATACACTTACTTTTAGGGAATCAAATCCCTGGAGAACAAAGTTTACTTGTTAAAAAAACACTGGATAAGAAGAATTGAAGCTAAGTTTGTGACCTTTACAGATTTATCAGTCCTTTAATTATGTCACTGAGGCTTTTGAAGGTATACAATTACACTGTATAAATGAAGCATGTGTTATTTAAATGACTTCTGTAAAACAAACATTCTTAACCCCATTTTGTTCTTCCAGGACATGCAGAGGTAAACTCCAGCTAATCTCTAAAAAAAGCCATTGCTTGCAGCTGTTAAACCAGGAAAGCTATTAAAAAATAATAAGATAACCATTAAAAGTATAAGCATTGTTTCTCAAATCTATGCAAATCAGCCAAAGCACAAAAACTGCATTTTCCTTCAACCATTTTTAGCTGTTTATAAGAGACTATAGATACTATTATGTGTATAAGAGACTATAGATACATTTTTTACATAATTAACAGCTCAAACTGCAGAGAAATTGGATGTTAAGGCAAATTATGGAATTTCCAAACACATTAAAATCGCACTTCCAAATTATGAGATACAGTGAAGCACATATATCAATCTAGCTTTCTGAGACCCCCTCCCCTATTTCTTTTGTCCTATAAATCTATGTTTATGATCTATACTTATGATACCATAAATAATATGGGTTACAGGACAAGTAAAGGAATCCTAAAATAAAATATTTAGTGTAGACTGTATGTTGCAGAATAACGTATTTAGTTCCACAATGTTAAATAACTTGCAAGTACATTGCTTTCAAAAGTATCACTCTTCACAGACAGATGTTAGTTTTCAAGATGCAAATACCAAGTAGAAGATTAAGACATATCAGCTTTGAAATACAACAAGTTAAATAGTTAAACAGTGTTATTTCCTGGATTAGGGACGATTTCACTTTTCATCATGAAATTATGGCAGTGGGTCTTGATGTGTGCACAGTGGAATCAAACAGGCAAAATGTTCTCAGAGGGATTGCAATGGTTAGCCCATGCAGGGCTTCCAGAAGAAAGGAAAAGGTGACTCCAGAAGTGCCCTGAGAATTTGACAGAGTGAAGGGAAGTACATAGAGCCAAACCCGATCAGATGTGTAGAAACCCCAAGAGCTGCCTTCACTCCAGTTGTATACTGGACAACAATGGAATAACTCACAGCATGATTCCAGTTTAAGTGGTTCACTGTTCTATGGAAAGGAAATGCAAGTAGGCTGGAATAGCTTTCACAAATACCCACACTCTACCTCTATTCCTCTGTTATTTTTCAGAATTGCATGCACAGAATGAAACTGTAAATCAAGGATATTAAAACTGAGTGTCAAGATCATATCCTCAGACAAACAAACCATTCAAGGTAGTATTTTTTTCAGTCAAAATCAAAGCTTAGTGTTTAACTGCCCCTTCCTTAGTAATCTCCATTTCTCCTCTTTCCTCCTCCTGCTCCTCAATTTTAGGACTATCCTTATTTTTATTCTTTGTTATTCTTGTGGCTTATATAATTTCTTGCATATCTTCGACATTTCCAAGCATATTAATCTTTCCTTTTGATGAAAGGATGCCTCTTGAATCTCCTGTATTCCAAATCCTTTCTTTGCACTGTCACTCAAATGTCACCTTATTTCTCTTTGCTCTCTTTTTCCTCTCTTCTACCCATTTCTACCAAAATAGATGATTGTTTTTACCCATCAGTTGCTCATTCATACCTCACACAATGCCTTTGTCCCAAACCTTCAATAACAATGTTATTAGAATATTTTTATGAAGAGATAGGAACATCAGGGTCTTTTAAATATTTATTGTGGCAGAAGAATTTGGCAGATTATTCCTGACAATCCTTAAATGTGGCCAAGGCAAATCTCACCCTAGTGATACACCATAAAGTGCTTTCAATGGGCAACATCTAAAAAACACACATCTTATACTGCCAATAGAGTGTTATGTCAGAAAATGAATCAATCCATCTCAGAACTGAATTACTCATGACATTGTCCTTTAATCACAGACTGAAGCTTTAGGTCAGACAACTGTCTCAGCAGTCAGCTGGAGATGAAGACCTTGACATCTAACTTTCGCAAAGCAATTTCACGGCCGTAACTCATGCACACCTGTTCAAAAAACTTGATTGTAAACCCCTCACTGATGCCAATAACTACACATATATTGATATGCTGTAAAAATCTGATGTATGTAAAGTTTCTTTTAGACCAAATTTACACGTAAATAAGAAGACATCCCAAGTGACTTCAGGTAAAGAAACAAAAAATTCCCTACCTGCAAAAGATAATTTTGCATATGCTATGAAGAAACAGCTAAACTTAAAGAGACATCAGTAAGAAAATGTTATTTGTCAGCATCTTTGCAAAAAACATTTTTGCATCAGGAACTAGAATTTACAAATTAAGCAAGCAGAGACAGAAGCCACAACACAAGCTAAGGATTATATTTTTAAAGGAGGCAAAAAGATAATGGCTCATCCTATTTAATGGAATGCAGAATATGTTATCTGAACTAGTTGCAAATACCACAAAAACTGTGCTCCAAAAAGCAGTTTATAAGACAATAAGTTTATAAGTGATGTACACATTAAAAACAAAAATCTTTAGGAGATGCAGAGCCACTGTTTCAGAGGCACCTGGGTATCTAATTGATACTACAGGTATGTGTAAGTTGCTTTGAAACACTGATCTCATTAATTTTTCAAATTTCCAATCAATATGTTGCAAAACACTAAAATAGTGAGCATATGACTCTTAGATATTTTTAAAAATTCAGAAAACAAGCATCATTATTTTTAAACTAGTTAAAATGCAATTTCATATATTTGAATAAAACTCAATTGTCATCCAAATCCAGTTTGACACACATCTCAGCTGTCTAGGAAAGGAATTTACACTTTTGATATGCATTTTGAAATACTCATTGAATCAATGATAAAACCTCATAGCTTATAGGGAATGGAAAATAACTTTTCAATTATTGAGGGACGTAAATGATAAATTAAAAGATTACACTTCTGGATGTAATTTAAAGTTAGACTAAAATTGAGTACTCAATTTCATTAAATCACTACACTGCAGGAAACAGCAAAGCAAAGGCCACATTAGCAATCAGCTTTAACAGTCACATTAATTCTAACTTATATGTGAAAAACCTCTAAAACAGGGCAAGAAATAGAAAAGGTAGCCAGCATAGAGCACTGAGTGTGAGCACAGCTTCCACTACATGCAGAGGTTGACTGCTTCCAGCAAACAGTAATGTTGCCCTCCAGTGTTCAACACTTTCTTTTAGGAATCACTCCTAATTAATATCTCCATCAGTCTCCTTAGATATGCTCAATTATAACATCACTGAAGCAGAGAACAAAATACAAGCCGCAGGCTACATATTTAGTGCACAACAGACAGTTAAAGACAAGGATTTAAAACTTTTTGTTGTTTAAAAACAGAGTGTTTTTTTCTACAAAACTACCATAAGAATGCATCGCATATCCTACTTCTTTTTGGCTTTTGGTACTCATAAGTTATTTTATAAAGCTTTGCAAGTTACAGCTTTGACAACACTTAACTGTACAAATCCATTACTCCTGCTCAAAAGCCATTACTCAGATTCACACAAAGCAAATGACAGTTTTTTAAAAGATACAAGAACAGACTATTACTTATATCTTTTTAAAAGTACTATGACTTCTAAGGATAATGCAATAAATGAAACTGACTTCCAGTTGATACAATCTTCAGTCTCTAAAGAAAGATATCACTGTTAGTAACTCTAGGTTTGAGATCTTATGAAAATAAGACAACAGGACTACTTTTTGCCAAACAGAATTATTTTGCAATAAAAGCTTTATTATTTAGGCAAAGCTAAAAAAAAACCAAGCAAGAAAAAAACTACCCACTCAAAAAAGACTGCATGTGGGTCATAAAATAAATCAAGAATAAACCCACTGATTTTAACTAAGCAACTGTCCTGCAACAAGGAAGAGTATCCAGGAGACAGATGCACAATGCAAAAATATGCACAATGCCTAAAAAGGCAAAATAACAGACTTGACATTTCCCTGATTTTATTCTAAACAGAGTATGAAATTATATATATTCATAGCTTTTCTGTTAGAAAATTAAATATATGTTTTGTATCAAGTATAACCAAATTTCTCAGCCAAACCAGTATAATTTGCATAGTCAATCAAAAAATGACTATAATAGAAAAGTCTGGGTTAAAAAAATCCAAAACTGTGGTAAAACTCTAAGAAGAAAACAACGAAGTTCAAATCCCAGATTTGATTTGAATATGTCAGTACCACTAACTATACTGCAAGAAGAGAGGCAATGTTGACTGTGCAACAAAGGACCTCAGATTAACTGAAAATTAATCACTAGTTGATTAGGAAAATATGTGCATCACCAATTTGAGAGATCTGATTTGGTTCCTAAATAAATGACTAATCTCTAGCGACAAGGGAAATGGAAAAATAAGCTTTTCTAAGGTCAACTGAAAGAAAGATTCTGACTCAGGCATTTTCCCATCAATGTAAGAGTCCTTCTCCATCTCTTCCCTTCTTTGAAAGGCTACAAAGTGCACCTATAGAGATGACAGCCTCAGATGTGGTACCTATTACGTACCCTAATTGTCACTAACTCTCCAACTCATTTTATCTTCCCCTGATGACACATTTCAAGCTATCAGTCTCAGTATAAGGTCTGTCAGAGAATCCATGATGTGGTGTTTGATATGCTTCAAACTACACAATCTCACAAGCTGGTAAAACAGGTGTATGACTCAGCTCCAGGAAAAGATGAGCTACTCCACAGAATCTTTAATTACTCTTTCCACAGCCCATCAGCAGAGTGCTTTGATCACAGGACAAGAGACACCACCTTCAAAAGAAGTACAGGATGGTAGTTTTCTTTTTTACTGTGCTTTGTTTAGGTTTTGCTGAAATATAGAAAACTATGGTATTTGCCCATTCTGTCACACGGTGCAATCTAAACACATCTTATTTGGTGGCACCATTGTGAGCACTCACCAGTTAATACCTACACTGCGTAGTAGCAGGATTAGTCTAAAATTGTGAAAAACACAGTAAATTTTCAGTGATTCATGAAAGCAGGTTAGGCTATTACAAACAATTAAACCAACAAGATTGAAAAAGTGCCCCAAATTAGGAGAAACTAAACTAGTGACGACTTATACAATCATCTGACCAGATCTACATGCAAACTAAAGACACTGAAAAATGGCCACATTTTGTCTACACTTGAGGTTGAACCATTAAAACCTGGCAATCTGACATACCTAGGCAAAAAAAAAAAGCCATATCTCTCCTTCATCTGAGTAAATTACTTCACAAAAAAAAAAAAAAGGCATTAAATTAAGGAGCTGCTATGAGAAATACTAGAGCTTTAGCAAATGTCAATCTTCTTTTGAGTTCTGCCAGGAAGCAAGGGAATATGAAAAAAACAGCAGCATCTTGAGATGTTGTTTAAAAAAACAAGAAACAACACGCTAGTAGCTTTGTGATTCCAAGTGTCTTTATAACACAGTCATAGAAAAGAATAGGCAATCTGACATTTAAAGTATTGTAACATTTTAGAATAAAAAAATAAACCTATTCTAAAGTGCTAATCGAGTATATAGATCCTTATGCCCTGTACAAAGCCAAGAAAGGAGTTTTATCTTACTTTCTAACAGCAATCACTACACAAACATCAGAAAAAGAATTCCCCTTTAACAAAAACTTCTGATTAATTACTGAAGTTCAGTAACATCTGATAAACAATGTCATGGAAACAAAGTTACAGGTAGCTAAATCCAGCCAAAAGAATTAATGTAGCACCACTACTAGATTCTGGGGATGTCACTGTAGCACCAACCTCCGCTACCTGTAAGCAACCAATGTCATCTACATCAGGTTTGTGCAAGTCTTCCAATTTAATTTTAGTAATGGCCTTTGCAAATTTCCGCAGTATTCTCTTTCCACTGAAAAAAAAAAAGAATGGTCATAAAATTTAGTTCTAGTAAAATACTCTCTCCTGCATTCCAACGTCATTATTGCAATAATTTGAGACAAAAAGATCTATCCAGTGTCAACAGGGCAGCAAGGCCCAGTAAGGGAGAAGGAAAAAGTAACCAAACAGATAAGGATTTGTTCCATGTATCACACACTTAAGCAGGAAGCAGGGGGAGGGAATCACAACGCACAGGACTAAACAGTATGTTTTCAAAACTCGGGGATTTAAAACTCGGGGATTATGACTTCAATCTGTTCCAGAAAGCTCATGAATAAGAAACCCAAAACCCAAATAGTTGTTAAGACTGAAAGGTGTAATTCTAGAAAACACTTTTCACTCCAGTTAAGAACTGAAATGCTGGATGTAAAACATTTTTCAATTCACCACTTCTATTTTTTTTCTGTTTATATACAGCGCAGTCTACTAGAAGAACTAACTAAATCAGGACTCCTTGGCTAGAAGGAGGCATCTGAGGAAAAGAAAATGAGAGACCCTTAAATAATGGGTGGTACAGTCAAAAAATCAATAGCTCCTGAAACATAAGAGCTAAGGCATATCACATTAAAGTGGAGAAGGTAGGTTTTAAAATGAAAGCTACACAAGCATGTTTGTAATTCTTTCCCACTAAAAACATGCTGGTTTAAAACCATGCAGGTTAACATATATCTATGTATGTTCTAAAGCAGCAAAAAAAAAATTAAATGAAGGAAGAAGGTGGCTGTAAAGGTGACCAATGAAACATCTCAGAGCAATGTTCTGCTAGTGGCTAGAGCAGCAACAGAAAAGGTCTCTTACAAGCTCTCCCTGCTCTTTAACTCTTACCAATGCACCCACTCTTGACAGATAGTGCAATGGGCTAGATGGGTCTTTAGTGACATTTCGCATAAACACAGAGTTCTAAGCCAATATTTTTTAATGAAAAAAATCAGGGTTGTCAGGCAAAAGGAAATTATCACAGTCTTGAAATAACAAAATAAGATCTGCAGCGAAAAGAGGCATTCTGTTGAGGAATTAACCACTGTACTGACGGACTTGAGCTACTCAGTTTTCCAGATCACATTCAAACTTCATTTGGTAAAGGCAGCACCAATTTCCTACCATTTATTTTCTTGTAGCAGACTCTAATGCATGGATTTAAATGCATAGCAAAGCACACTCACAACACACTCACAAACAGAACCTTACTTCAGACAGGAGTCTCAACAGCACTTCCTGAGGAAGACTGCAGAAAGCCACGCACATGAAGTTACATGTGTGTGATGAGAGGTAACAGACAAAAAACTCTAACATATGGAGTCCTACCTGAACATGAGGAAAAAATTCTTTACTGTGAGGGTGGCAGAGCACTGGAACAGGCTGCACAGAGAGGCTGTGGACTCTCCTTCCCTGGAGGTATTCAAAAGCCATCTGGACACAATCCTGAGTAACATGATCAAGGGGACCCTGCCAGAGCTAGGGGGCTCAATGAGATCACCTCCAGTGGTCTCTTCCAACATTAACCATTCTAGGATATAAAATAATGCACTGGGTCTGGCTGAAAGAAAGTTAATTTTTCCCTTAGTAGCCCTCACAGCGCTGTACTCTGTGGCTACAAAGGTGCTGATATAAGTGTTTTGGCTACTGCTGGGCAGAGCTGGCACAGCATCAAGGTTGTCTCTCCAACATTAGGGTTGTTAGGTGTTCCTTCTCACCACCCTAACAACCAGTGGCCTGAGGAAAGGCAAGATCTTGGCAGGGGACACAGTCAGGATAGCTGACCCAAACTGTCTGAAGGGGTATTCCATACCATATGACAACAGTACAACAATAAAAGCTAAGAGAAAGGATGAGGGGGGCTTTTGTTATAATGTTGCTGGCCTTCCAGAGCTGCTGCTACGTGTGCTGCTCTCAGGAAGTGGCAGGACATTGCCTGCTGATGGGAAGGAGAGAATAAATTTTTTATTTTCCTTTTCTTCCACACGCAGCCTTTTTTTTATTAAGCTGCCTTCATCTTCATATCACAATGTTAACTTGGAGTGTCCAAATTATATTTTAGATGACTAAAATAAAAGATGCACACCAGGAGTAGTCACAAAAGTCAAGCTGAGGAACTCCAAATCTTCAACAATAAACGATGTTATAGTTGCTAACAGGACTAGGCTAAAATTAATCTCAAGTATCTTCCTCTAAAATGCATACTATGGGGACACTGAGACCCTGGTACCAGCACTGATGGCTAATGTGAGATCTTTTTCTGATAGAGGTTATCTGAAAAGCAAGACAACTCTGTTTCAAAGAAGCAACCAAAGCCTAGCCATAGCTAAGTATCAACAAAAACTTGGAGGATCCTGACATATCCCAGCACTCTCCCAATAATACTATCATATCACGGAGCTTCCAATAGCTCATCTGCATTAGCCAAAGCACTAAATTAATACAGTAGAATTTTTTAAAAGATTAAAAATTAAAATTAATTCAGCAAAATATCCTGGATCTTGTCATGCTGGAAGTTTCACAGAAGGAAATTTGAATTTCCAACTTGAGAGCCATATACTAAGATATTCAAAAGACCAACTTTTTGTAAGTCTTAATTATTGATTTTTAAGTCTGTAAGGCACAAACAAGAGTTTGTTCCAAGTGAAATAGTAATTCTTGTGCAGTATCATATGATTTCACTGGAACTGTCTTTTAGAATGCAGGCAAAAAGTTATTGTAAAACTGCTTTCTTAAAAAAAGCGTTGCTATAGAGTATACAGACAGCTTGATAGAAATTATAAAAAACCTCCAGGTGGCAACCTTTTGATGTCCAATAAGAAAAATTTCATAACTTTGAACAGAATCTACTTTCATGGCTTTCTATGTAGTCTTGATACAACAGAACATAATTTTGATATCTTCTAGACAAATAGAGCCGCATCTTTAAAAACACATGGTAATTTCAACACCTTAGTTTGTCCCAGCAAGACGGTAGTTTCCTCAGATCCAGAACACAGCTGAATGCCTCTGACAGGCAGTGAATAAAACAGAAATAAATTAAACACATCTGGGGAGAAATTCAGTCATGACCCTCACTGTGATGAGTGATCTGATCTTCCATTCATACTGGAGAAAAAGCCAGCATAATAGTAACCTAAGCCAGGAATTCTTCCAGTGAAGACAGCAGTTCTATGAAAAAGTGAAACAAAAAATGGATTGCCAACAATCTACTGACTGTGAAGTTCAGATCTCATGGAGGTACAACCCAATTGAAAATGTAAGGAACTGACTATCCTGGCATGGAAGGATTGTGGAGATAGAGAGAACACAGGAGATCAAGAAAGAGCTCATGTTGGAAAGGTTCAACACAGCGAACCTTAATGCAGTTCACAGCCTAAGTAGCATCTCAATCTGTTGACAACTATCACCCACAAACACAACCCATGCTTGAATCTGCAACCCATGCAACCCTTCCCAGATTTTGAACAAATTTAGGAAAGAAAGGTACCTAGCACATAAATCCATTTCACACGAAATAAGAGGCTCAGAGGAGAGAAACCTCCATCTTCTGACTGAGCAGGTATTTCAGAAACACAACAGGTTTAAAAATCTTAGCTAATAGGCTCAACTGACTGTTGACTCAACAGTAACACACTTCCCCACACAGTCCTGCACAGGGTCACAAGCACTCCCCTCCTTCACTTCATACTTAAACTACATTTAAATCTCACTCACCAAGGAATTAGGAAAAATACAAAAGAGATCATTAACTAAGGACCTTGAGCAGACTGACTGCATGCTCCACTTGAGCCCTCAACAAAAAACTGATTCCAGAGAAACAGATTTTCAAGAGGGACATGAAGGACAGACTGCAGCTTCTATTTATATCCTCTAAGCAAATTAAATAACTACTGTTCATCTGCCAGAGAGCACTCATATAAACATGGAATGGTTTGGATTGGAAGATACCTTAAAAGACATCAAGTTCAACCCCTGTGTGCCATAAGCAGGGACATCTTCCACTAGACTAGGCTGCTCAAAGGCCCACCCAACCTGGCGTGGAACTCTTCCAGTGATGCGGCTGGCATCCACAGCTTCTCTGGGCAACCTGTTTCAGTACCTCATCAGCACCAGAGTAAAGAATTTCTGCATAATATCTAATTAAATCATTGCTCTTGTCCTACCACTATATGTCCTTGTAAGAAGTCTCACTCCAGTTCTCTTGTAATCCGCGTTCAGTGTCAGGAAGGTTGTAGTAAGATTCCCCTGGAGCATTCT
This sequence comes from Fringilla coelebs, assembly GCF_963513975.1. NCBI lineage: Eukaryota > Metazoa > Chordata > Aves > Passeriformes > Fringillidae > Fringilla > Fringilla coelebs. The sequence continues at coordinate 67,953,555 of NC_140029.1, forward strand.
CTTTTCCAGGCTGAATAAACCCAGTTCTCTCAGCCTGCCCTCACAGTAGAGATGCTCCAGCCTCCTGATCATCTTCATGTCCTTCCTGTGGTCTTGCTCCAACAGGTTGCCATCTTCCTTAATGTGGAGGACTCCATACTTCAGAAGGGGTCTCATGAGAGTAGAGGGGGAGAATCACCTCCCTTGACCTGCTGGCGATACTCCTTGTAATGTAGCCCAGGATATGGTTGTTCTGGACTGCAAGAGCACTTTGTTGGGTCATATCAAGCTTCTTGTCCAACACCCCCAAATCCTCTTTCTCCTTTAAAGGCCAATTACAAAGCCATAGGAAAAGAAAATTTCAACAGACCATAACCAGAGCTGAGACTTCCTAATACCCCCTTAGTAACCCATTGTACCAATAACTGGCTTTAAATTTTGGTTCAGAGAATGTTAATTTCAAAGTAGTTTAAAAAGAATTATTTGATTTCCAGTCAAGTGAGATTGTTTCATTACATGTTTCCATTTGTGATTTTGCAGTTGTTTTAGTTTGTCATTATTACTTACACAAGAATAGGTATTTTAAGGAAATTAAAACAAAAACCAAACAAAGAACAAAATCAGCCCACAGCCTTGAAACTGATTTTTTCACTGTTCTATACGACAAGCAGTTAAGTAAAATCAATGTAAGCACATCAAAGATTTTCATGAAAGAATATTCTGCTGAAATACTCCAGCCAGAAGAAATACTTAATGTTTCCAATATCGCTGAGACTATTTGAAAAGTATGGTTTTTATTTTAAGGGATGCGGAGTTAGAAATATTTGCATATTTTTCATTTGAAATCCATTAAGAAAAAACCCAACCAATTATCCCCAAATCCTGTTAGAACAGATACAGCTTTGATGGTCATGAAAATGTAAGTACAGGAAAAATGTAATGTTTACTTAGGATAAAAGACTATGGTAGCCTTACTTTCATTCAATAGGCAATGATAGTGATTTTGAAGAATGATTTAAAATTAGAATTTTGAGGAAAAAAACTACTACATTTTAACTACTAATAAAGTGTAATAGTGAAGCTATGGAAACTGAAATGAATGGGCCTACAAAAAAAAAAAGACTGAAAGCTTGCATCAGATACTTAGTTTCTGTTTCCTTTGCTAATAATATCTCCCCCATATTCCACAGAGTCATTGAAATGCATCTTCAATACTTGTTTTCCATGACAATTCAATTTTTACTTAATTTGAAAGCAAAACCATAAACCACTGTTTGAAATACTTATGATAAGGATTATACTGACTATTACTATTGATGCTCAAAAGGAGATTTTTAAAATGCTATCCTATTTAAAGAGTACAGATGGGATGGGACCTAAAAAGTCAATTGTTTCAAATTTCCATTCTAAAGAAAGTAAAGTCCAACTAGGTGAAGAATGATAAGGAAATCACTGACCAGTAAATGTCTAGAACAACTAACAGTGCCTCACTAAACAGATATGTCCCATTTTTTATCCAGTTTTATCTTATTTAGGACAGATATGTAGCTTTTGTTGTTACTTTTTGACTGTAAGCAGTTCTGTAAAGCCCCTTCCTCTCAAAGAAGCAGATTTTCTTCACCTGTAAATAATGTGCCAGCCAACCAAGAACCACTTGTTGAGAACAAGCGATCCAATAATACCACATTTTTTAAAAACAAGCAACATCTTCACAATTAAAATTAAATCCAAATCTTTTTAAGTATGAGAACAAAAACCAAAAGAAAACCCCTGTATTAATACGTATACTATTTAATACCTGAAGGTATTACATTAGATCATGTGTTTCATCATGCCCTCCCCCAGACCCTACAGCTGAATACATGCTTTCTCAGTTTTGACCACCAATAATAAGAGGCCTTCCATTTTAAATTATGAGCATGATTTAGCATTCTGCAATTGATCCAAGGCTATTTTTAAAAATCATTTTTACCAACGCTCGTAGTTTATCTCTTAAGACTTCAGAATCCTGTGATTCAGAATTGGGTAATAACATCTACATTAATACTTTATTCATACCAAAGAAGTGCCTCCAAATACTTATATGTACATTTATAACTTACTGATATTCACTAGGCATTCCATTTTCTCATTTTTGACATGAATTTCTAAAATGGAAAATACAATCCAACTAAACAGTGTGCGTGCCATTCAATGGTAGTTTGCAATTAAATGTGCCAGACATCAGTGAAAGTCTTAACTGGTCCTTTACGAGCAGAAAGGAATGGTTGTGCAACTTTAAAAGCATACAAAAGTGAACAATGTTAATCTCACCTACACAAAGAAAATCTTATGTAAGCATCCATGGTATAATTCCCAAATACAGATAAAGACAATCAAATGTTTCCGGGTAGAACACACACATATATACTAGACTCTGGCAGTCAACCAGAACAGAAAATCCTTTTTGACAGTGATAAGAAGGAAGGCATTCAAAAATGATCCTGATCTTTTCTTCCATGAAAAATGAGAAAATCTTCCAGCCTCCCTCTTAAAAATAGAAATCACCCAGTAATTGTGCCATAGCAGTATAATGCTTAACTTTAAATTAGTTGGGTGCATTTTGAATATATCCAGAACTGACAAACTTACAAAATTCCCATCCATTTGTTTGTTAAATTTAAATTGTACTTACCAGTCTACCACCATAATAAATAAATGACAGTTTTCTGTTATACAAGACATTTTTAAATAGCAGTAGCTGTCTGATAAAGCTTGAAAAAGAAAACATTTAATTTCCTCTTTAACACACTTAATTGTAATATTACAAATCAGGGTAAAACATGTCTAAAACCCACTATGAACTTGTCACAATGAGAACAGATATAGTCTTCTTTCTGTTCAGCTAGGGCTTTAAAAGCACAAGGTAGCTATAGGATACAAATCCTACAAGATCCAAGTTCTGAGCCTTATGTCTGAAAGCCAGGCTTGCATTTCCAGTGGGTGTGTTAAACAAGGGGTGCTAGTTAGTAGGAAATAATCCCAAGATGTGTAAATAAAAACTATAGAGCATCAAACGTAAGGACTTTGATCCATATCACAAGGAGTGCAATGCGGAATTAGCGACCAAAAAAAATTAACACAAATTGTTTACTGGTATCACTGCCCTCCAAGAAGTTTTTTAATAGCTTCACATGTATGAAGAGAGACATTCAGCAATCTGCATAAGAAAGCTGATTAATCTCTGTCAAACAAGACTTTCCAGATATAGCAGTAGATTTACTAAAGAGCCCTGTGCCACTGCCAATTCTCATACCTAGTCATTGGGGTATCACAAATAGCAATGCTCGTAGGACAGCCACTAGGCACAGCTAAGCTTTATTCATCACTCAAAAGTATCACTTTTTTTTTGATTATACTTCACCACTGCAAATGTCAATGCAATTAGGAAAGTCCACATTTCAAAAGCTGAAAAGCAGCTGTTTGTTGAAATACAGACAAATTAATAGTAGTGTAAAACAATCAATCCCTGCATAGAAGCCTAATTCTGTTTACAACCACAAATAAAAGTATTTAATCTACAGGTTTACTGCATATCCTTACACCTGGTAGCCACCAAGCCACTCTCTCATTGCCCTCCTTGGCTGGATAGGAGGACAAATATACAACAAAAGTCATGGGTCAATATAAAAGCAAGACTAGAGATCACTCAGCAATTACTATTGAATAGAGATCACCCAGCAACTACTATCATGGGAAAAACACGTATGACTTAAGGAAACATACTTACTAAAAATCAATAATAAGACAATTATAAATAAAATGAAACTTCAAAATGCTGTTATTCCACCCCTCTCCCTTTTTTCCGAGCTCAACTTCACTCCCAAATACTCTCCCTCCTTCCCCCAAATGATGAAGAGAGTCAAGGAATAGGGGCTGTCATTTGTCTGTTTCACATTGTGTCCATCGCTTACTTCTTTCTTCTGGTTCTCCTCCCACACTCCAGCACAGTGTCTCTCCCATGGGACACATTTCTCCGTGATCTTCTCCAACATGGGTCCCTTCCAGAAGCTACAGTTCTTACACAAACTGCTACAGCATGGGTCCCTTCCATAGTGTGCAAGTCCTTCAGGAATAGAACTGCTCCAGCATGGGTCCTCCATGAGGCCACAAGCTCTGCCAGAAAACCTGCTCCAGCACAGGCTCTCCATGGGGCCACTCCTCCTATGGGCAAGACTCTGCTTCCTGGTCCTCCACAGGCTGCAGGTCAGTCCCCCACAGATCTCCATGGGCTGCAGAGGAACAGCTGCCACATCATGGTCTACACAACAGACTGCAGGGGAATCTCTGCTCTATCAACTGGGGCACCTCCTTCCTCTCTTTGCTCACTGCCCTTGCTGTGTACTGGGCTGTTCCCCTCACATATTCTCACTCCTCTCTCCAGCTGCAATCACTCCTCTGCAGTAACATCTTTTTAAATCTGTTACCCACAGTCACTGCCACCACTGCCGATGGGTCTGGCTTGGAGCCGGCTGGCACCGGCTCTATCAGACATCGGAGAATCTTTCAGCAGGTTCTCACAGAAACCACCCCTGTAGCCCCCCCACTACCAAAGCCTGGACACATAAAACCACTACATCCTCTGAGACCAGGATTATATCACTCCAATCCCCAACCTCCACACCTTCAAAGCTGAGCATTATCCCAGACATTATCCTCATGAAGCATCATAATACAGTTTTTATACGACATTCTACTTCCCAAAGATCAGTTTTATTACTTAAAGTATTTTTCTTCTACAGCTTATTTTGATGCTTATACAATAAAAGACTTTGGGTAAGTCTTTGTTTTCAGTCACAGTACAAACCTATTGACCTAGAATGGTTATTCTTAACTTAAAAATATACAAGAAGAAAAAGACCATTGAAAAATAATGAAAAATATTACAAGAAAAACAGAACACAAACTATGAAGCTGGAAGCTACTTACCATATATCAGTACCAAAATGCATTAACAATTACTTCTAAATGCCACTTTTCTCAATAACTCTCTTGGCTGTATTAATTTTTAATAATGCTCAAGTAGCCTTTCATTATAGTGTTTTAAAGATCTCATTTTGCTACACTATTTAGTTGGATTTCCATTTTCTAAATAAATAGAAATGTCAAAGCATTTGATTTAAATTAGGATTGCTTTTAGACCGCAAGTCTCCCTATCTCTCAGGCAATCTTCAGGATTTCTTAAAGGAATTTTAAATCAAAATTCATCTTGGCTGTAGTGTCAGCTGCAACTGTGCCATGTCTTGCTTGTAGTATGAAGTATGTGGTCCCCTCAACCATTCATGGTCTACAGAATGCATACATAAGAGAATTTTTAAACCTGTGATTGCTCAAAAACTAATGCAACAAACATACATGGCCATTTCAGAGTCACAGCTTAAGCAAAAACAACCCAATGCTCATCCTTGAAAATGTTGCTTTATCATCTTCTTACTAAGGAAGGCCTAAAATCTACTATAACTCCACAAGGAGCACATGAGAGAGGAATTTTGAAGTAATAATTTACACAAGATGTTCCCAAGATTCCTCTGACCTCCAGAAAGGATTTAGATTGCAATGACACTTCAAGACTTGTACTGTTTCTTCTGCACTTCTGGATAATACCAGATTTTTGGTACAAGATGCATTTAGGATTGATCTCAGCCAGACTAAAATACAATATATGTGCTGCTTTTTTTTCAGAGTGAAGTAACTTCTGGCTAAAATAGAGCTCTGCTAACTTAAAGCAAGTTAAAAAGACAGTTATGTCCTAAATCCAGCATGAGGAAAAGTCCATTACAAGGACTTCCAACCATCCTAACTTCAGAGGACAGGCCAGGACCACAGACCAAAGCTATAACAAATGATCCAAGAGCTTAAATCTGGACTATAACAGGTATTCTCTATTTACACTCTGAAACCTCTTAACTGAATTTAGTTTTAAGAGAAGGATTTCTTACTTAAAAATTTCAACACAAAGCACTTTGAAACCCACATGCTGGCTTAGACTCTGGTATTAACAGATGGTGAAAATTCCCTCAGACACCTCAAAAATTAATAAAACATCATGTAACAAGTCATTTCAAGGTCTCTGTAAATCCAGGCGGACACTTAAAGATAACCTGTTGTAATCAGGATTTTCCCATCATGCTGTTACATTTTTATTTTTTAATGTAAAGCTTCCTTTTAATAGTATAATTTCTCAATAGCTAAACTTCATCTGAACAACTAATAATTTGGATAAATTTTATACATATCTGGTACTTTTTTTTTTTTTTAAGACTCAGCTGGGAATATATCAGCTTCAACAGCCTAAAAGTTATCCACCTCACTCAGCTGAAACCTCTGCTTCCTCCCTTTCCCATCCTTCTTGATTGTGCTTAGGTACAGTTAAGGCTCTTCATACATTATAAACATATTTGCATAAGTTTGAGCTGTTGGGTTTTTGAAAAAGTGGAAGTTTAAACTACAACCTCAAGTGACAAAACACAGACTTGAAAACTACTTTTTTAACTGAGACAGCAACTAAGTGAGTATATAGAAATTTATTCTTAAATAGGATTTAAACATATTTTATTAAAGGAAAAAAATGCAAACAAACACAAACTATTTTATTATAGTTCATTTTTCCTTCCTATAGAATCATCACAGAACCACACAACAGTTTGGGTTTGAAGAGACCTTGAAGATCATCTAAATCCAATCTCCCAACCATGGGCAGGGACATCTTCCCATAGACTTGGTTTCTCAAAGCACGACCCAACCAGGCCTTCAAAGTATAAAAACCCCTTATACTAATAATAAGGGAAATCATCGCAATTGTGAGCACTGAGAATAACCTGCTTCTGGGTTTTAGAAAATACCTGCAATTATCAACTTCACTGATCCATTTTAAAGACTGCATCAGCTCCTTATTCAGTGAGCACTATGTTTAAAATGTCAAATACTGTACTGTATCAACTATGAAAGACTGACTACCTCTCAGTGACTAAGCCCACACATTGTTCTAGTTACAATGTGTTTATTACTGTACATGATAAGTTACTTTGAATAAATGGTTTTCTGTTCATGGAACATCAACTATAAAAATTTTGTTACACAATCATCTTTGTTTCATATATTACAGCTTCTAAGTTCCATACAGTTATATGCACATGAAGTGATACTGAATTTTAATATATAAATCTTAGACTTTATATAAAGTCATGAATCTATTATTTTCGAAGAACCCAATGCAGAATTTCAACAGCCTTGGCTCTATACTGAATTTTTTATTTTTAATTTTTCTTCTAACATGAAGCACCTACTGCTTTGAAAACTATGCAAGTTCTAGTTTAATTTCATTTCATGCTAATTTTTTGAATAAGGTAGTATTTATAGTATTCATAAAGAGCCACAAAGTTTCATTAACTGAGTACTATGCCATTAACTTTCTACTTTCTCAGCAAAATATTACATGTACCTACATTTTATATTTCTGAAATCCAAGAAATAAGCTTACATACAACCATAGCTTTGATTTGCAGAACCAACAGACAGACTTAGGTTTGTGTTTCATCCAAGACTATCTATTAGCAAGCAGGCACAACAGATGAAAAGCAAACGCTCACTGCTGTGGCTCACCAAGGTCTGTTTTCTTTCTTGGCTGTATGTGGTGCAAATTTTCCTTTGCTGAGTTAGGCATTGGTACATTGGATTATTTGTGGTAGACATTGCAGCTCATACTGTGAGATGAGGAAGAGGATTGCTATAATTAAAAGGCATCCCAGATTCCACCTCCCATTTTTTCTTATCTGCACAAGGAGAATAAAGATTCAAACGTGTGAATGATTAAGGGATTGAAACATCTGACATACAAAGAAAGGCTGAAGAGAGCTGGGATTATTTAGCCTTGAGAAGGTTTGAAGAGATCTTATAAATGAATATTTTTAAGAGTGGGTAGGGTAGGCAGGGAGTAGGCACAAGGGAGCCAGACCCTTCTCAGTGGTATGAGCCCAGGATACCCTGATACAGTTTCTTTTCAGATGGACAGAATTCACCTTTGGACAGCAGACTCAACACTAACAGGGTTCTCTTGTAAGTCTACTTCTGCATTCACAAAGTGCTCTCTAAGGTATTAAAAGATGCAATGGAGACTGCAATATTTCCATGAGAAACAGAGTTGATAAGAAAGTCTTTCAAATCACTTAATAAGCTATATAAAACAAAACAAACAAAAGATGGACTTCTGCAGGTTCTTTGAAGATATGTATGCCATAGCTGAAGATACAGAAGCAGTGGCAGCAAAGATTTTCAGAACCTCAGAGACTAAAATATGGGGCAAGGGCTCCACAAGTCTCTTGATGGGAAACATAAGAATGAAACAGCTCCCATATCTTAAGCATATTGCTTGGAGCACCTCACCCAACCCAATGCAGCCTTAAACCAACATTTCCATCCATTTCAGCTATTAGGGAGATGAATATTAACAGCCAAGAAGCCATCAGTCACAGATATGACTCATAAATACTGCACATACCTTGCCATTTACAAAAACAGGTAATTTATTTCACTGGAACAACAGAAGGAAAAAAGAGGGTGCTGAGCTTTTATTGGGGCTCTCAAACTCACAAGAAAATGGGAAAAGCCACCAGCCTTGAAAGTGCAACACAACACTTAGGAAGGTTCTTTACCTTCTTCCTTATTCCGTAACTTAACATGTCCGTAAATGCAGCTTTCAGAGGCCCCTCATTAAGCTTCATCATTGACATAAAAATTATGATTTGAAGAGGGATGAAGCTGATTTTTTCCCTATAAAATAGGCTTTCTTCTCTTTTCAGGCAAAACCTCTTTACCCATTCTCTCAACATTCCAATTCCTGCAATTGAACATGTTTGCTCCTATTATGAATATGCTATGCAACTGGAGCTGACACAGCTCTGTAGCTCCATTCTGATGGGTTCGTCCTATTGGAAGGGGCAGACAGCTTTCCTGTTCTTCCAGCTATAAAAAACATACATTTGACTTTAAGCAGGGATGCACCCCTGATTTCAAAGTAATCCTTTTTCCTTTTTTTTTTTTTTCTTTAATTGAAGGTTTGTAACATTAACAGTGACATAGGGAGACATTTTGCTCCAAATTAAATCAAGAGGTTTTTTTTAATGCAGTGAGCCACACTATATATTGTTTAAGATTAAGTGTAAACTGATTGGTCAGGCATGAGCAATACAAAACAGCTTGGCTTCAGCTGGTTCATTGCTATCTTGAACATGGCTACTATTCTATATTTAATGAAAGCACGTTTTATTTTTTCCTTAAGTTTGTAGCAGGAATCTGTTGCAGCAGGTTTTATGGGATCCTTTCTCACTCAAAAGACAGGCTTTCAAATTTATATTTGTGTTTATATTCAAACTATTTTCTTTTTATGAAACAAAATTTAACAAAAGACAAACCTGCTATAGTGGCTCTTAAAGCAGGTAATCAAAATTCAATAAAAGATGGAAAACTTAGCGTAATTTAGTATTTGTCACAGAATATGAAGACTTATAAAGCAAAAAAATAAGTGAGATCACATAAAACTGATTAAAATGCCTCATTGATTTAGAAGAATCTGCTCAAAGAATGATTATTTCCATCCTTCTGTCTACACTATCCCAGTACTACAAAAGCCATGAGGTAACAAAAAGCATGATATGAATAACAACTTCACTCCTAAGTGAATATTTTGCCATATCTCACTTCCAGCTAATTCCAAAACTTAATACTTATTCCGCATAGTTAAGGAAGGCTTTCAACTGTTAAACAAAAGGGCAGTGAATGAAACATCATTTTACAAAGACAGATGCCAAGCATTTGTAAGCTGTTGAACAGCATTAGCAACACTTGCATTTATACAAGCTTTCAGTGAATTGTCATGCTGGAACAATTTCAGTGATGCAACCCAATTTTAAAGCAAAGCAGCATAGTCATATTATAGGGTTGCATTAAAATAAATGAACTGACATTGCTGGTGTAAACCTCAGACTACTTAGACTTACTTACCAAAGGTTATTATTGTCCATCTATGTCAAAAGTACAAAAAATGCTAAACTGTAAAAATTACTGGAATGCAATTTTAGCAATCAGTAGGTCCATCAGAAGTCAAGGTGCTTCTCTACTGGAAATAATAAATAACCTTCCTCTTAGATATTAATGTCATTAACAATCTTCTTAAACTGAAGTTATGAAATTATAGTTCAAATAGCTGAAATCCCTATTAATCCTATAGTTGAAGTGGATGTTTCTATCATTAAGGAAGAAATATGTGACTCTTCACAAATAAAATATTTTTTTAATGTTTCATTATCTTTATGCTGATGATCATGTATCAGATCATTGTAGCACATCTACACCAAACTCTTGCAAGACAGATGTGGGAGGTAGGTCATAGAATTCAAAACTGATGTTTCATGAGATCTGCTGCCTCTGATTATAAAAGCAAGTTATAAATTTGATTCAGAATTAAAGAAAACTTAAAAGATTCTGTCTATGCAAGAATTAGTAAAGCTCCACAATGTGGTGTTTCTATAAAAAGAAATAGTAATGAATTATCAAATTTCACTAAAAAAAAAAAAAAAATGGAACCTCATCAGAGTAAACACACACTACTACATTGACCCTCTGGCCACCAGGCACATAGAATATATAATGAGGTAGCTGATCCTGTTTTGTGTAAAGGACAATAAAACACTGTACACTAATAAAAAGCAACACAAATTAATCTGAAATAGATTTCAGGACAAAATACAAAGTGGAAAAAGCAGAACCAAATAATGAACAGGTAAGACCAGGAGGCTGATTTAAAATAGCTTAGATAGCTTATTAAGTTAACATTCTGTTAATACTGTACACAGCATTTATTAGAAAAGATTGCATTCTGCTACTAACCCAATCACAGATTTCATTTCACTTTGACTAAATTCAATACCCTGCAGAAGGGGAACAAACACTTTAAAAGGAATTCAGAGATGATTATGCAGGTTTTGGGTCTTAGTTATTTGTTGGGTTTTTTTAAAGATGCAATATAGAAAGTGTTTCATCTATTTGAGATGTATGAGCGAACACACTGAAAAGCCTTTACATGAAACAAAAAACTGCACCACAGCCTCTTAGACCTCAGCCTTGCACCAGCCCCAAATTCTACCCCTTGGAGAGCTCATCTGGAAGCAGGGACAGGGGCAGATACGGAGGCAGAGAGAATGACTAGTGTATAACCAAATACACAGCTAAATGCTTAGTCTTGTAAAACACATGGCTTAAATGGGGAATCAGGTCACAATTTCATAAAAATAGCATCTTGATAGAGAAAGGTGCTAACCCTTTGCTTGGTGGAAAGGGATAAAACACAGGTAGGGTCTCAGGAGGGAGAAGGGGGAAAGGCCAAGGATTGCAGGTGTTTTTTCAGTACAAGTCTCACAACTTTATTATTTCAGTGTGAAAAAAATAAAAAAGCCTCTAGGTATTCACCTCCCTTATAATCCATGAATTGAATCCTCTGAAGACAAGTGAGAAGTAAAATCAAGATGTAAAGCTAAAAAGAAAATAGCTATTCAGATTTAAGCATTAAAGAACATTCAGTTACATGCCAACATGACAGATTTTTAAAAGTTATCACCTATAGAAATAAATCAAGCAATCATATAAGAACCACAGCAGATTCCAAGCCACCTGCTGAGATACCATTAGTGCTTTATGAATGATACAAGGATTGAAAAAACGTTTTAGCCATAAACACCTACTGTCAAAGATTAGATAAAAAGTCCCCAAAAATCAGTTGTAATAAAATAATTAAATGAACATTCAGTCATTCACAGATTTTCTGTAATCAAAACTAAGTTTTCCACAGAAGCATTAAATAATGACAAGAGCTACCGTACTCTAAAGTAGCTGCCTATGGAATGTTATGACAAACTCTCACATTAGATACTCTCTTTTCATACAGCTCTGGTAGCTTGTACAGCAATGTCCAAACAGAGATCAGTTGGATAGATGAGCAGGATACCAAGAGGCCAGTGGGACAGACAGTAACTTGGACAAGGACTGCCACTTGCAGTTAAATGTTACCTAAACCAAAACTCACACAAAAAGCAAACAAACAAAACCCCCCAAAAATCCCAACTTCGAAATTTCTCCAAACTTCACTTTTTTGATTAGTACCATCTATCAGCAGAGAATTACACTCAAAATGAGAAAGCTTACACCAAGAAATGGAATAAGATTCTCAAGCCTGCAAAGCTAGTTCCACAAGAAAAACAAAAGTCATATGACAGAGGCTACAGCTCAGGAGGCCCACACTTTCTCAGACTACAACAGTGTCCAATGAACAATAGTGTTCCTTCCTCCCCACATGAAAGTAGAACTGTGCCATGGGACAGTACAGCAACCAAAACTATAAATGGATTCAAAGAACTCAGATACCAAAGCCAGCTATAGCTTAAGAAAATCCTTAACCAATCTCTGAAGAAAAGAAGTACTGAAGGAAAAAAAACCCAAAAACCAAAAACCAGGCCTCCCTTTACATTTTTCCTTATGACCACTACTACAGAAAGCCTGCAGGGAGAGAGGGATCTCTCACATAATTCAACCCATTTGCTCTGAAACTGCAAATGCCACTCCTACGAGTACACAATGTGACAGAGCACTAAAAAGCGGCTTACCTCTTGTGATGGGTGACTAACACTGAAGTAGGATGGAACAGCCAAGAAAACGAGAAGAGCTAGGCAGAAGTGTGGGCTGCAGTCAACAAGAACAGAAAAAGACTTTTTGAACTAAGCCTGGTGTTTGACCTACTTCTTACAAGCACTCTCTAGCCTGACAAAACCCATATAAAAGCTTTCCAGATTGCATAAGGAGAACCCTGGTCAGCTACACCTGTATCAAATTGAAATCTGTTCATATCTACATCACATCATCTACTCAAGATGCACAGGCAAAATGAGCAGCATGTTTCAGCACCAGTCACAACTTTTTAGTATCATTCATCTTCCTGTTCACCTTGCTTACTGTGTACTGCCATATACTCAGCACTACAAAACCCAAAATCACAAATGCTAGGAAATTCAAACTGGAACAAAGAAAGGTTCCTAAAAGCTAAGAAACAATGCAACTCACATAGTTGTGTTTGATCAAAGATGGCCAAACAAGAGTCAGTTCAAAATATACGCTGAAGAAAAAATTCCCAAGACCACCAAAATACTGGAAAAGCAGAGAATCAAGAAAGCGAGTCAGTAAAATAATGGAAGACCAATCAACGTATATTAAAGAAAACTAATTAAAGCTGTATGTGGAAACTTTGCTGTAGGAAATAAGAAAAACAAAAGTAGACAAAGTAGAAGATTAGGTAGACGGACTGACCACTTCCACTTTAATATCACATTTTCTGGAGCACATGGTCTAGAATTTTATTTTAAACATCAGTCTAACAGCAATGAGAACATCTTCCATGCAATAACAACATCCTTGAGAGCACCCTAAGAAAACTAACACAGCTGTTGAAAGGGGCCTCCTCGACAATAGAAGCCCAGAACTGGTGTCAAAATACTCCCAAAGAGAAATCCCTTAGAGCAATTAGAGGATTACACATTTTTTAAGGAAAGCCCTTTCTAGTTTGGTGCTTTGCAGCACACAAGGGTGAGTGAACACACATCTCAGAGAGAGCATGCTGAGTCTGGGAATTCATATTAAACCCATGGACCAAAACCAAAATAAGCACCATCACAGAAGAATGCATGTGATAAATAATACAATGAGGCATTCCCTCCTACTTCCAGAAATGTAAAAATAATACAATATGATCATTCTAAAAAACCTTTCAGCTCATAGATTCTTAAGATCTTCTGACCTTCACAGTACTAACACCATCAGGTCTTTCTAAGGATAACGGAGTCCTTCATAGGCATTGGCATAAAAAAGGCTGAACCCTCTCTCCACAGTCTTTCATCATAAAAGTTAAACAATGAAAAATAACACAAGCAATACTAGATATTCTACAAAGTGAAACTCTGCTGAACAAGTTGACCAGTTTAACAGAACTTTGAACACAACGGGTTCTGAGGAAACACTAAGAAAAGCATCAAGGGAAACAACTAATCTCACAAACAATGGAGGAATGCCCAAGAACAAAATACCGTCTGATCTGACAGTCCACTGTTAAAATTTGGCAAAGCTGAAAATCCAACAAGATATTGGACCACAAAGATTTTCAACACTGTAAAAAATACACTTCCTCACCTCATAGATACAATAAATCACTACGTCCATCAGTATCAGAAGGTACTACATGAGTTGAGTCCAAAATCCAGTACTAGAGATCCCAGTGTGTGGCCACCAAAAAAAACATGGAAAGGTAAAAACTCTTCAAGAGAAACCTTAAAAACCCAACTTCACAAGAAAGAAGAGTGATGACCCCTATGACAAGGGCACATCAGAACAAAGTTTTGTCTCAGACATTTACTGCTGCTTCCATGCAGATGCAGGAAAAGTAAACAGATTTATTTAAGCTTAACACAAAACACAGCAATAATCTCTGATAAGAAAATTTAAAAGGCATCTCCATCTTTAACTTCTGATTCTCTCTGCTAATAAAACATCTCAGCTTTGCAAAATTCTTACACTAAAAAGCTATTACCAAATGGCTTATAGCAACCCAATAGTGTAAGTTACATTTCTCTGAAAGACTTAACATATCAACTGATGTATCAAAACAAGATCACTGTTCACTCATTACCCCACCTGCATCAAAAGTCATTCAGGAGTAGTACGGGTAAAAACTAAAGAAAAACAAAATAAAAAAATTACCAACCTAAATAGTTCTCTCAACCCCCAGCTACCCAATGAAGAATGCTTATAGAACAGAAAAATGTACTTTATTTTAAGTTGCTATTAAAATCCTTAATACAGAATGAGATGATGTTTAGTAGTTTAGGAATATCCCTAAACTTTATATCTGCCAGTTGTACTTTATATCTGCCATATTCACTGTTTGTTTCACATGTGAGTAAATTAAGTTTAAAATATAAAAACCTAATTTTGAAACGTTTACTGCCCTGAGAAGAAAAAAATTACAGACACAATACAGCCTCTCTCTGCTTTGGGAATAGTGACTGTTGTATATTAGAGTCCATCTGTTAAGTAATGACTGATCCAGGATGCAACACTGCTGCAGCAGACTCACAAGCAGTTTCACATTCATATACATCTCCCAGTGCTGAGAGAACTGTTAAACATTCTTGTGTTTATTTTAAAATATAAACATTATTTTCAGCAACAGGAACTGATTAGTAGGTCTATCTTATATGCAAGCAATGGATGTCTTCAACACAGATACCAAAACGTACTCTTAACCTCTCCATCAAAGACAAGGCAATGTTAATCCAGTTGCTGGTGCACTAACAGCCAGAATTAAAATGAGCTTAAATACCAGTAAGAATGAAAGAAGAAAGGAAAAAAGAAAAGGATTAAACATCTTTGTATCTGTCACGATCTATACAAAGCCAGTTAATAACTGCACATCATTAACTTATTTTGAGTGCAACATTTAAAGAAATGGGTAATAAACCAATGAAGTTGAAATGACTTGTACCACACTTGTACCATACATACAAAGAACAAAAATAAAATTTACAAGTCACACTTCAAGCTGTCAAACAGCTTGTAGAGAGGAATGGGAAATATACCAGATTACTGTTTTGACATATTCACAAAACTATCAGTTTTAACCCTGTGTGTTCAGATATGCCATAAATATTAAAATGATCTGACCAAATTACGTCCTTCCCTGCATGCTGCAGCTTTTCCATTCAGTCTGTGCTAGGTCAAATGCAAATAACTGTCAGACAGAAGAATACACCTTTTTAAAGTGTTTGAAACAAAATATATTCTTTACATGACTTTGTATAAAATGATTGGAGATTAGAAGCATTAAACTCATTTGAAACAAAGGCAGTTTCAATTAATTACCATTCAGTTTTGAGCAATCATTTTTCTATCCTATTTTATGTGCAAAATTTGAGGGTATTTCATTGACTGAACTGCTTCAAAAGCTTTGCTGCAGCAAATCTTGCATTCAGGAACAGCACCAAATTGCACATAATTGAAAGTGATTCATTTTTAGATGCACTCGCTTGGCTTCTGTAGGTTCCTCAGGCTTTGGTGTAGGTAGCGCAAAAACATTAAGTCATACAGTCCTGCAGTAACTCTTTCACTCCACGAAGTGAGCAGCTGACTAAGGAGCTACATTTTAGCATTTTTTCCTTGTTTCAGCTATTTACCTCTGTACAATAGTATTTTGCAATGCACAGACCTTGGACCAAAGGAGCAACAACACTTACTTTTGCAGACAAGAATGTGTCTTGGAAACAGGACAGGTTATTAAGACTTGGGCAACCCAATACAATACTGCAATACAACTAACTCTTTATTACAGATATTAAAGCGTATTAAATCCTTGCAAAAATCTCCCTTCTCCCCCTTCCTCTACATAAAATGCTCAACTAGCTCTGATCTAACAGGGTTAAACCCTTCACATGTTTCAGCCACCAAGAAAGGATACCAGCTCAGGCTGGGTTTTTTTTAATGCTTTTCAATTAAAAACAGATACCACATTCATGCCACTCTTCGTCTCCAGAGGAAGCTACTAGGTTAAAGGGCAGCGTCCATGACACGAAATTGCAAATTACTTAATCGCCTTATTTTTCTCACTGTAAATCGCACACACTATACTTCTGCAGGATGCGGCCGGGACGAGGCACTGGGAAGGGAAAAAGTGGCCTGTCTGTTCTAGGTAGGGTCCTGCCTGGAGTTTAGGGAGCGCTGAGGGGGCTTCTGTCACACGCACGACGGACGAGGAGATGAGCAGGTCGCGGGATTAACGAGGAGTTGGGGAAGGAAGGATGGCTGGAGAAGGGCCGTGTATGTGTAGGAGGGACACGGGGGCTGGGAGGATGCAGGTCCCTGTCGGGTGCCACAGGGGCGGAGGGGCGCAGGGGCAGCCCCGAGAGGAGGTGGGCTGCGCGGGCCGGTGCCCGCCGGGGCGTCACCGGGGCGGGGTGCCCGGCCGCTTACCAGGTTCAGCACCGTCTCCACGATGTCCCGGTTGCTGACCTCGCCAACCTGGATGAGTCCGATGAGGACGGCGAATTTCATCCGGATATTGCGGATCGGCACCGACGGGTTAATCATCCCCGCGGGGAGCACCACGGACCCGGAGCCCGACGCCCTCAGCTCCCCCATCGCCGCGACGCTGCTGCTGCCGCCTCCGCCGCCGCCTCCACCGCCGGCCCCGACGGAGATAAGTCCCGCGGGCTGCGGGTCCGGCCCCGACACCGGCTTCTCGCTCGCCATTTACCCCCCGCCGTTACCGGCACCTGCCGCCGCCGCCTCCCCGCCCGGCCGGGCCGAGCCGCGCATCCACCGCAGTCGCACCCGGCGGGGCCGCAGGGAGCCGGCCCGAGGCGCCGGCACCGTCCCAGGAGCCGCTCCCCCGCTCCGCTATAATGAGGGATTATTATGGGCGCCGATGCCCCGTTAGCCGAGGACTGCCCGGCCGGGGCCGCCTCCCCGCCGCGGGGCCGGGGGCGCGGGCGGCGCCGAGCGCGGTGCGGCCCGGCGGGGGCGAGCGGCGCGCGGGGCGTGCGGCGCCGCGAGCGATGCCGCTGCCGCTGTTGTTGTGGAGCCGAACCCGCCGCCGCTCACGCCGCCATGTTGCCGCCCCCTGCCTGCGGTAGCCGCCAGGGCGCCTGCGCCGAGCCCGTCGGGGGAGTGGCCGGGCCGGGCCCCCCCAGCCGGCCGGGGCACAGGTGAGCAGGTGCGCGGGGCCGCCGTGCGCCCGGTGCACCGCGGGCCGCCGCCCTGCCGCTCGGGGAGGTCTCGCAGGGCCGGCCGAAGAGACAGGGTGGAGCCCCCCGTGCGCCCTCCCGGCCGCGCCCCGCCGCCCCAGGGCGCCCCCTGCGGGAGGGGCGGGTGGCGCCGCCGGCGCTGCAGGTGACGGGAGGTGCCGCCCCCTCGCCGCGCCCTGGGCCCCGCCGCCCAGCGCCCTGCGCTGCCCCCGGCCCTCGGGCACTGTTCTTGCTTGGTGGTGGTGTTACGTTACCTGCTCTGATGTCCAGTCAACATCAGCTTTCCCAGGCCCCTTGATTGCAGTGATGCTCATGAACATTTTTGTCAAGTCTCTCCAGTACTAGAGAAACAGAAGTAACTCCGATGCTTTGAGGATACTCAAATTATTTTAATTGTTGTTGTATGGGTTGAATAAAGTTGTATATGTTTGCTCTATGTATGTTGGAGTTAATCCATACCTGTTAAAAAAGATGTTCTTGACTTCACATTGACGCTCATCATAAAGTTTGATTTTACAACAAAGCTTGCCCCCTGGTTGTAGAATATCATTCACCCTGAACTCTTCTGTAGCCCCAAGCTTGGGGTTTTGGCTGGATTGCTGGTCCTCCTTATATCCAGCTCTAGCTAATAAACTGCAAAAACACGATGAATCAGCAGAACTGGATCAGTACATCCTCCTAGATTACAGCAGCTGCTGTGAGCTCCACCGAAAGAAAGAGGATGCCTCAGCTCCGTACTAAGATGCATCTGCTCTATGTATGTGGAGATACAGTATGGACTTTTTTGCCAAAGTCCATAGGTGCTTGTCAGTGTGTATAGCCCGGATACATAGACATGATTAAAACAGTGGTTAGCTGTGAAACACAGAACCAACATAATTTCAGAAAGCTGGAAAAGATGTGAAGAAAACCCAAAAGGTTATTAATGAGAGATAAGAAAGCACAACGTTTTCTTGGAAGAAATTCCTTTACAAATTGCACCAGCCACAAGCAGTCATGTATGATTCATAATAAAGGTGCGCTTTCATTTTTTTATATTCATGGAAGTGCCAAAGGTTCCATTCTCATCAGCAGCAGGATGAGCAAAGCTGAATACACACTCACTCAACTACTTTCAGGAATACATGACCTCTTTTGCAAAACTGAAGCCTAAGCCCAGAACTCTGTAACAGTCACTTAAAATTGTAACACCGTCAGGAGCTAACCCACAACAGTCAGTTGTCTTGATTATTCTCCCATCTACAACATCTGTATGGTGAGACATGTTGCTATAAATAGTATTGTTGGTTGAAACTTCATCTTGGCTGCTGGGTTGACTGGTTTTCTTGTTCCGATTCATCTCATAGTTACTGTCTGTCCTTGCCAAATGGGTAGGAAGCTGTTATAATTGCTCTCCTACTGGTAGGTATATTAAATTTGATCTCTATTGACTTACTGATTTTCACAAATCCCAAAATAACTTCAAAGCTTTGAGAGCCATTGTTAAATTTGCTTAAAATTTGTCAGTGACTTGTTCATCTTCGTGGTGGAATGGATGAACTAATACTGCATAACCACATAAACTTTTTTTTCACAAAAAAATTCAGGATAACAAAGTATAGTTTGATACATTTTATTTTCCATTCCACACTTCATGCTACTCTTCATGGAAGACTCCATCATTTGCCTGTGTACCCAACTGCTGCAGTAACTCCTGAATACAGCTGTTCCATATACAACTGGCAATGCATTCCTCCACACTGAATTTCTGATAAAATTGCAATCATGAGTTCCTTTAAAAGTTGTCCTGGTCAAATCCTTTATTATATCATATCCTGTTTGACCTGGCTAACATTTTCATTGCTGAAATCACGTAATAGTATTAGGAAAAAAAAAACATTAAAAGAAGGTTAATTCCAAACAATATGTTTAATAGCAGAGACTTCCTTTAGTTTTTACACTCATATTTGGTTTTACAAATAAATTTTTCAAAATCATGTTCTCTTTATTTTTATAAGCTGGAGCATTGTTAAGAAGTAGCTGTCTTCTCTAATCAACAGTGTTTGTTTTTGATAAGCAAACTTTCATTGAGGTGAGCCATTCATCAACTCATGTGAACATTATTGTAGCACTGGCATTCTAAAAGAAAAACAAATTTGAAACATTAATCTCAGCCCTTTAGTAATTGCAGCTCTGGTGTTCATTTGCTTCCATTCCAGCACCTCATCAGACTGAAAAATTAAAGTAAGAGAGTACATGCACAACAAACGTGCTATAGAACAGGATTCATATATTTCCTTTAAAAATATTTTGTCTCATCTTCTAGATATTGACATTTTCATTCCAAAGACTGTAAATTTCTCTGTGATAGTACAATGCATGAGATGTTTAGCTGGATCTCAGTCCAGCAAGGTGTTCTGCATTAGCAAATCATAGAATTTGCATAATTGTAGTCATATTTAGGTCAGCATGCAAGATCAGTCATTGATACGGACCCAGACTAGGTGTGGCAGGGGTAAAAGGATGCTATGAATTCCTTCATCCTTCACAAAAACAGGATGATGACAAGATCTGATCCTTTCTCTTCCTGTACCTTTTACAACACTTGCTCCCCACTGAAATGAGAGAAAGCAATCCTTTTGCTTCCAGAGCATACTTTTCCCTCAGCTGTAATAGTTGACAGGAAGGAATTTTTTTTTCTGTGATATTCTTCAGGTTTTCTCAGATTCCATTCTCCATAAATGCCAGAAGGTGGTCTCAAATATAATATCAAAAAACAAAGAAAAAGACCTTTATCCGTGCTCCAATGTTTGCCACAAGCAGATGGGGAAGAAAATAAAACTGAAAAATAAAGTTTAAAGTTTTACCTCAAATTTTATTTCAGTTCTAAAATAAATTCTAGCAATACTACTTCATTTTTGGGGTAAAAAGATTATGTAATCATTCAACTGTGAAAGCTTGACAGAACATGCTTTAGAAGACAGACTCTTGGCTACAAAACATGGAACTATTTCAGTAAATAGGGGCTGCTCTGTACAGGCATATATTTACACTGACTCAGAAAAAAAGTGCGGTTTTAAATAATGAAATTATATAGATCAGAGCTGAACTGTGTTTGAAAGAAGAAGAGAATTTTCATTTGTCTGCCACTGTGGCATCAAAATGATGCTTGCTTTACCGTGTCCATATGAGGACTCCTGTTGTGTTTAATTAGATTATTCTCATGAGTAAGGATAATGTGATTTGTTCCTGTGCCAGGATCAGGAAGTGCTATTAACCCCTTTCTCTTGAAAACCAGGATTTCTTGTAAGTTCATAAAAAAACCCTGGCAAATGTAACCAGAAAGGCCATCACAGCATCTAAATTTTCCCTGCTATGCATATGGGTTGCAACAAATAGAATCATGGAATGGTTTGAGTTTGAAGGGACCTTAAAGATATATACTTCCAAGCCCCTTCCATGGTCAGGAATACCACTCACTACACCAGATTTCCCAGGACCCCACACTGTCTGGCCTTGAACAGTTCCAGGGATGGGGCATCCACAATTTCTCTTGGCAACCCATTTCAGTGTCTCACCACCCTCACAGTGGACTTCCTTCCTAACATCTAACATTAACCTACTCTCTTTCAGGTTAAAGCCATTCCCCCTTGTCCTGTGATTAGATTCCCTCTAGAATTATCCCTCTTTGGCTTTCCTATAGGCCCCCTTAAGAATCTGGAAACCCCTATAAAGTCTCCCTGGAGCTGTTTTTCCTCCAGGTTGAATGACCCCAACTCTCTCAGCCTGTTGTTGTAGGAGAGGTGCTCCAGTCATTTGATCACCATCATGGCCCTCCTCTGGTCTTGCTCCAGCAGATCCATGTCAATCTTGTGTTTGGGGCACCAGAGGTGGATGCAGTACTGCAGATGTGATCTCACCTGAGCAAAGTGGAGGCAGAGAATCCTCTCCCTTGACCTGCTAGCCAAGCCCAGGATATGTTTGGCTTTCTGGGCTGCAAGTGCACATTGCTGGCTCATGTGCAATCTCTCCTCCATAGCACCCCCAAGCCTTTCTCCTCAGGGCTATCCATTCTCTGCTCAGCCCATATTGGTGCTTGGGATTGCCCTGAGTGAGGTGCAGGACCTTGCACTTGGCCTTGTTGAACTTCGTCTGAATGGCACAGGCTGACCTGTCACGCCTGCCAAGGTCCCTCTGGATGGCTTCCCATCCCTCCAGGATGTCAATTGCACCACACAGCTCAGACATGTTTCATTCACTGTTTTTAACTTCCACATTACAGGGTGCATTAAAGCAGAGGTAAAGAAAAACTGGTAAGATTTTTTTGCCACTCCTACTCTACATGCTTTTTATACAATTTCTTACTTTATTCTTGAGAGTAATATTAAAAAAATACCTTTTATGTATTTCTTGAGGCAAGTTTTGTTATACCCTGTGCAATTTCCAAAACACCATAACAGACCTTCCAAGTGAGATTCTCTACATTTCCATCACAATGAAGCAGATAGAAATGGTATGATTTCAAGGAGATATTTTGGTTTTATTGCAATAAGTTCTCCAAATAGTTCAGTAGAAATTCTGAAAAGTATAGTTATTATCTATAAGAAATTTATATTAATCTATATTAATGTCTCTGATTTTTATGCTCAGAGTACTAAAAATAGAATAGAAATTATGTTTGTTCCGATGGTTATAAATTCTACTGAGAAGAATTCATTAAACATAAGCTTTAGAATAAAAAGACATAATAGTCTGAGAAGTAGTTGAACAGTAACCAGATCTACACAAAACAGAACTTTTAAATGAAGATATGTATTCATATGTATACAACTTTTATCTTTTTTTCCTTAATTGCTTTTATTGGGGTATAATCCTAGTAAAATGTTCATACACGTAAGTAGCAGGATTTGTATGTTTTGTTACAGAAAAATCACAGCACAATTTGTTGCAGTAATGCATAGCTTTTCTTCTTGGCTTTGTAAGAGTTTATTCTGTGATTATTTCACAAATCATGCTTTAAAACCATGAGTTTGAGCTGCTTTTTCCATTTGGACATTTTATTCTCATATTTCTTATGCTTTGCGAGTGCAACCATGACAGCCTTTTTAGTAGTGAAATTAATACAATAAATTTTAGGATTAATGTTATTATTAGAATAATTATTATGAAGGTTAATTATTAATATTGATCTCTTCGTTCGTTGTCCATGACTGATTTTTCATATCATTGATATCTAGACTCCTTGATCTGTAGATGCCTCAGTCTATGTTGTTTGCTCTTGCATAATGGGAACGTAGTAATATGAGGGACGTAAAGATCTACTTTCAAGACAACAGTTAGGATCTTAAGAAAAGCCCTGCTGTCTTTTCTCCTCCCCTTATATTCTCTACTCTTCATCAAGCACTCTTTTTTTCTTGCAGCACATCACACTGCTAGCTAACTTTAAGAGTTATCCTTCGTTGATCATCACTGTGGCCAAATCCCAGAGAAATCAGTCAATTCTGCCATTGTTAGTCCAAGACACTTTTTACAACTAGATTTCTATGAGTGCTTTTAGCATAAAATAGTTTAAAAAAAAAAAATCCAAATTCTTATTAGGGTTGAAAACGTGAATTATTGTTACTTCTGACATGCATCTTTTAGTATGTGTCTAGACAATAACAGATAATGGAAATTAACTTTTGGTGGAAACACTGCCATAATGCAATGAACTAATTGTTGCTATGAAGCATGTATTTGTTGAAGAAAAAGACCTAATTCATCAACAAATTGTGTTTATTTTATGTGCTCTGCATGCTTTCACTTTAGCTACTTGAAACCAAATAAACGCTTAAAGAGAAATGATGTTGTTCACACACTTTGTCTATATGTTGGACTATGAACAACAATAGGAGACAAAAAGGATCCCAAGATCTTGTATGTTATTGGAAGCACATTTCCAACCATATGCTATTAAATTATACCTTTAAGGACTTAACATTTATAATACACCAAAGAGGAGAGATGAACAGAAGGGTTAAAATTGATAGGCTAGTTTATTTCAACAAAGTATATGCGATTGATGGCCAAATTTCATTATCAGGGTGCACTGAACAATTTATTGTTATATCACTGATATTATCAGCAGGAACCTGATAATGTTCCTGAGTATTATTTTACATTATTTCATACACTACTCAGCACTTGTCAGGATGCAAGCAGAGTCCCACTCTAGGCACCACAATTCAAGAAAGATATGGACAGGCAGTCCAAACTGTCTTCAAGATATGAAGACAGTCCAAACCAGGGCTGCAAAGGTGGTCACAGGCTGGAGAACACACCCCACAAGGAAGGGCTGAAGGAGTTACATATTTTCTCTGTAGAGAAGAGGATGTTCAGAGGAGACCTCATCACAGTATCCCAGTACTTAAAGAGCATCTACAATGAAGATAGAGACTCTTTCACAAGGAGTCCTATGTGGAAGACAAGTGGCAGTGGATACAAGTTTTACTGGGAAAGTTGACATAAGAAATCATTTTTTTTTCAATGAGAACACTCATTAGTTGGAACTACGCCCCCAGGGATGTGGGAGAATCCCCATCACTAGAGGTTTTTCAAGATGCAATCAGACAGGGTGCTAGATGATTTCATCTAGGCTCTCTTTCCCACAAAAGGCAGAACCAGATCATCTGTGGATGTCCCATCCAACCTGAGCTATTCTATGATTAATGATTCCATGATTACCTTCCAGGCTTATGTATTTAGCTATTATATCTGTAACTCTAGAAATAGTTTACTAAAAAAAAAAGAAAAAAGAACTACCTGATAAACATGTTTGTTTTATTAATGCAAAGCAACTGATTTTCGAGAAGTATTCTGTGTGAAAATACATGCAGGATTTATCCAAAGGAATTGGTTTAGTTTTTCATTTGCTTTCACTAAAATGAAAAGAAGATGTTATTAAGGATAGTTCTTTTGTTTTCTGACATTACTGCCAAAAAAAAAAAATACCACCACCAAAAAAAAAAACCCACCTATCAGCTAGGAAAAAAAGCGCTACGGAGCACTTCTTCCTCAATTTCTAAGCATTATTTATTTTACCTTGCTTTTGCATTACCTTTTTGAGTATTTCATTGATAGTGGCTTAATGATTTCCAGCTATGACTGTAAAAGAAGGAAAATGATACCTGGGAAAAGGATGCCTTTTCAGATGTTTACAGTTTCACTAAGAAAGTAAGTCAAAATTATTACTCTGTCATCAGAATCCCAATAGTGCTTAAAGTCACGATCTTGTGTTAATTTTTCAGCATCTTTACTGAGGTAGTGCTTAAAGCTGGGCTGGCTACTACAGCTGAGATCCTGCAGTGCTGTGAAGAGGGGAAAGATTATTTTTCATGTCTTGTAGATTACAACTTTTAAAGAAAAAAATGTCAGTGTTGTTTGCTGTTATTGCTGCAACATGACATTGTTGACTCTTACTCAGCTTGTGATCCTCTGTTGCCCCTGAATCATGTTCAGCAAAGTACAAACAAGCTGGATGAGGCACATCCTGTATTTGTGCAATTTAGTATGTCTACTAAAAGTAATGCCCCACATTTGTGTCTGTTCAATAACATCCTGTTTTTCTCAGACCATTCCTCCAGTTTGTCAAGAGCATTCTGAATTCTAATCTTGTCCTCCAATGTACACAGTTGCTTCCAGCCTAGTATTGTTTGCAGATTTAATAAGCACACACTGCATTCCATCATCCAGATCATTAATGACATTATTATATAGTATCAAATCTTGGTCAACCCTGCAGAAGCCCACATGGCACCATTTTCCATGTGGAGAGTGAGACAGCAATATCTATTCTTTGTTATAGTGAACAGTATTTACAGGCTTATTATGACCGTATAATAAAAATTACATACAGACCATGATTCCAACTCTTGTTTTCAAAATACATTCTAAGAGATTTCTCAAATCTGAGCTGGCAATGAGGTGCATGACATAGATTTAAGCTGTCAGAGTCCTTGGAAGCTGACCTGTTCTAAATTTCCCTTCCCTGACCTCTCCAATACTTAACACTGTGAGTAACTTAGGTTGCTGAAGAACTTTTATCCAATCAAGTTTTTTATATCTTTAGAGTTGAAGTTTCTCTGGCAATCTTCTTTCAGTGTTAGGCCATACTCATGGTGACTTTTTTCTCCTTATAATTATCAGTAATTTGCTCTCCTGCAATTTTTGTTTACTGTGTCTCCTATTTTCACTGTGTATATCCAAGCATCCTGGCTCCATCTACTCTGTCTTCACCTACTGCATAGTTGAAGACAGCAATTAGCTGTCACCCAGCCTTCTCTTATTACAAATGAGTAAGCCCAGCACTCTCAAGCTGTATTTGTTTGTCCTGTGCTCTCATTTCCTAACTACCTTGATGGACTCTGATGGACTCTGCCAGTTTGTCAATGTGTTTGTTCTACTGCAGACACCCAAACTTGACACAACTCTCTAAATGTAGTCCTGCAAGTGCCAGGGAGAAGAGAATAGGCATGTCAACTAAACTGTTGGTTATGATCTTACTAATGCAACCCTATTTGTGTTTAAGCTTGCATTACTGCAGAACTGCACTGCTTTTTCATACTCATCATCCTCAACCTAGGTTCCTTTCTACAAATCTGCATTCTAGATAGTCAGCCTGTGCCATTACAATATTATCTTCCAGATGCAGGATTTTGCATTTGCCTTTGCTTAATTTCATGAGATGCTGCCAGGTTCCTGAGCAAATTCCCCCTTCTAGTAATTTAGTTGGCTGAGCTGAGGAATCTAGCTGGCTCAGTCCAAGGTCAGCTCCCTCATTGGAAGAGTTTTAGCAAAGCAAGACAGAAATCAGGGCATGCCCCTCCATTCCTTTGGGAACTGCTTTCTAGCAGAGGGTGTATTACTGTGCCCTGCCTGTGCTGAGTTGCTTTCATGTAGCATCTACATCTGTGCCTGATCTTGCATCTCTTTAATCCTGACCCTGGCTCAGAATGTCTGGTTTGACTTTAGGCCTACCTAACATGGCATTCGTCCTGCCTTGTGAGAACAGACTTTTGAGCTACACCTGTTCACTCTGTCCAGACCTGATCCTGATCCAGGTTTAATGACTCAGCCTTCTGGATCCTTGTTGGTGAGGTCTGCCTCTGCCTGCCTCGGCACCAGTTAGTTTCCCTTGCTGGGCAACAGGCTTCTGCTGCTTCCTGCTCTACCTGTCAGTAAGGGTCCCTGCCTCTTGAGGTGCCTCCAGATGGAAACCTTATCAACTGATCCTCTTGGTGACATCATTCACAAAACTGAAAGTGAACCCCATCCTGTTATTTTAGTCTTTAATAAAGACAGCAGTAGTATCAGTGTGAAGGCTCTGAGAAAATCCTCCCTCCTGGAGGTCTGGATCACTGTGTTCACAGTCAGCTTAGGAATAGCGCAGTGGAGGGCTGTTCCACTTCCTTTGGCATCTTTGGACAGAGTGGTCCCAGACTGCTCTGAAACAAGGCCTCAGAAGAGCCTGACTCCCATCTCTAGAGAGCCACTCAGAGCTGCAGCTCAACTCTTTGGCTCCCACCTGAGCTACCCTTCCCCCTTCATTGCAGCCATACCTCTGCCTGATCATGAGCCCTGATGGTCAAAATTTGGACCCTGGTCTGTGCATTGTATTCCTGGCTTGACTTGTTCCTCTTCACTACAGACCTGCTTTGTGATCACTGCACAATGTCTGAGTCTGGATCCCACAGCCAGACCCAACTTCCCTTATTTAGGTGCTGGTGGACTGGGCTCTTACTGTCCAGGCTCCTGTCCTGCTGCCTGTGTTGTAGTACTCTCCTCCTGGCTCCCCCTTACTTGTGGACTTTCACTGCTTCCTTACAATCAGCCCTGGTATCTGCCTGTCCTTCAGGATTGCCACAACTGCCAGGTGGACTTTGAGGTGCTGACCACAGCCAGCTCTGCATGCACTTTGTAGTCCACACACCCAGCACCTCTGTTTCCTCTCTACGAAGCTACTATGGGAGATTATGTCAAAAGCTTTTCTAAAACTAAGTTGAACAGCATTCAGTGTTCTCCCCTTACCACCAGAAGGCAATCAGATTAGTCAGAAATGTCTTATTTTGAAAAAGCACACTGACTGTTCCTAAACATTTTGATCTCCTTCATGTACCAGAAATTATTTCCAGGAGGACTTGTTCTGCAGTTTTCCTGGGGACTGGTGTGATGCTGACTAGCCTGTTGTTCCTACGATCTTCTTTCTCAATCTTCCTGAAGATTATTGTGATATTTGCATTTTTCTAGTCATTGGGAATTTTCCCTGATCAGCAAGACCAAAGATTGTATAGAACAGCCCTGTAGTGAGGGTAGCCAGCTCCCTCAGCAGTACTGAGTGCATACGGATGCCCTGCTTGTTTAAATAATCGTCAGCTCATTCTTCCTCTAGCATGAGTAGCGCTTGACTGGCACAAACTCTGCAGCTGGAAGGGACCAGGGACTGGGAGCACACATTTCCAATAAAATCTGAGACAAAGTAGTACTTAAGCATTTTCTATATCCTTTGTCACTTTGCCTTCAAGTTATTTAGCAATGAGTCCACATATCACTTACTCTTGCTTTTCTTTTACCTTTAAAAGCTCTTGTCACCCTTCAGGTCCTTTGACAATTTGAATCCCAACAGAGCATTTCCTTTCTTTTCTTCCACAGTGTCTCTGTAATCCACTGGTATAGCTTGTCCTCATTCTAGATACCCTGTCTTTACTTCCAACTTCTGTACACCCGCTATTCTGTATTTGAGATCAATCAGGAGTTCCCCATTAACTCAGACTGACATTCTACTGTATCTGCTTAAATTCTAGAACACCATAATGGAGCCATTCTTGCATTTTAAGGAAGATGTCTTTGAAGATCATTTGAAGCTTTCCTGGTCTCTTTTTGTTCTTCAGGGCAGCCTCTGATGAAATCTTGTCAAGCAAATCCCCAGACAGGTCAAAATCTGCTCTGAGATCAAAGGTCTTTATTTTGATTCTTGCCTTCATTGATTCCCTCAGGATCTTGAATTTCCATCACCCCATGGTCACGGCAGCGCAAGTTACCATTGTCACCGATCAGTTTTTCCTTACTTGTTTTTAGAAGACTTATCAGATTACCTTTGCAGCTAATCTCATCTATCCCCTATGCTGTAAGACTGTCCTCTTGGATTCCAGAAAACCGCTGGACTGCTTACACACCACCATGCTACCCTTGCAGCAGATCTTGGAGTGATTAAAACCTGCCCACTTCCCATCCTTCGCCAAAAACCTGGCCCTGTAATCCTGAGGCTTCTTTCTCAAGTCCTATTCTTGTTGACACAGCATATAATAGATGTTTATTAAAGCTTCTCTATAATCCTACTGCATGGCCTGATGTTCTTGTTTACTGATGGCAATCATCCTTCAGTTCCACACGCACAGAAATAGAAAGAGCTTTCTTTCTTTTGGTGGAAGTCATGTGTTTCCAGCCACCACACACTCAAATGTGCTTCTGGATGACCCTCTTCATTAAGAATTTGTGGATTTCCTCCTATTCCCTGTCTCCAACATTATGCAGTCTTGGCAGCTTCACCTGGTAGCTCAATAGTTTGAGCAGAGGACACCTTATAACAGCTGAGAACACCATCTCTTCCAGTGGAGTCTTGGAGAGAAGCAGTAAGCACTCTCTGCAGCCTGAGACCTGGATGATTAAGACCCCTTCCAGAAGCTTCATTCTGTCAATACTTCTGTACCAGGAGCAGTCAGTTTGGCTCCTGCTGGGGACCATGTGTTGTGGAATGCCAGCACCATCACTGTGCTGACTCTTGCAGACCTGTGCTGTCTGAGAAAAGGACTGCAAGCTCCTTTGTTTTTTCTCTAAGGTGAACTGCTTCACTGACTGCAGAGTTCCTGTTTCCATGTAATTTGGGGTGTTCCTGGTCAGTGGCACTCCCTAGGATTTGGTTAAACAAGAAGCTCAGCACAACCCTGTTTCCCTCCCACATACACTAGATTACCTGCCTAGCAGGCAACTTCTAATATTCTTTTTTGGCTGCTGGCCATGATAACTTCACTGTATGAATGATAAGCCATTCTTTAGAAAGTACTCCTACCTACAGGTAAAAGGAAAAAACCCATAGCTTCAGGTGTTTTACATTTGTCCATAGAACAGATATTTTATAGGAAGAAATTCTGAAAACTTCCTCAGCAGATACATTGCCAGCTGAAGTTACTGAATGTGTTTAGTTGGTATTATCAGTCTAGGAAGTCAATCTTCCTAGGACAACAATAAAGAACACAGAGAGGGAGAAAGGGAGTCGGATGTTGTTAATGAGTTCTGAGCTTCACGGTGGCTACCTGCAGACTTTTGTAGGGTGACAAATTTGTCTTCACTTTCACATTTGTGCATAATTTTTGTGATAAAAGTATATAATGCATTTTTTAGAAATATTTTTATAAATGCACAAGTTTTTTGTGTGGGAAAAACCATGAATAACCTTTATTTTCCAGGATACCTGGTGAATCAGGAAAAGTCCCCAGAAAAACCATTTCTTACAAAATGTGCCTCATAAGAGTTGTAAAAGTTATTGCAAGATTTTCTAGCGTATCATTTCAAAATTACTAGGTGATCAAGCAATTACATTGTCATAACATGTAGGCACAAGGGAGCAGCTATAATTGCATAGGAAAACTTTGGCATTTCTGGGCTCTAAGATTGTCCATTCTACACCTTTTTTTATTTTCACTGACTAAATAGAAGTTATTTTTCGGAATGCATTAATACAACACATTTTACATAGAGGTTCATCAACTTCCATTTCTTTTCATTTTTTTTCTTACATTTAAATAACTTGAATCTCTTCCTGTTTATAGTAATATGATGTAGTATAGCATCAGACTATTTTCTGTCCAAGTTATACAGACCTGGTGAGTAATAACTAAATTACAATGTTTGAACAGTGGTTATCTTATATTTGATCAGAGCTGTCAGTCTCACTGTGCCATGTACTCATTGCATCCCAAAGGTTTGCATGTTTGAAAAAAAAAAGGCTCATCAAGACTCACAGCTTTGACTTATTTCCTTGGATACCCATTGTGTTTTTATTAACCTCTGCACAGTTCAATTACTTGCAGTTTCCAACTTCAGGCAGACATATCAATGCTAAATTTAATTTCTTTATAGTTAGCTTGCAAGTAGCTTGGGTTTGATGTAGATGCGAGGGAAGCAGGACAATCTTAACTTTAATTTCAGTGTAGGGTATAGATAAAGTTTACATAGATTATTTCTTCTTTCATGGAGTTTTTCTCCACTGTTTAACAGAAGGGCCCAAAGGATCTTACTACAATATCATATTTTTGCTTTCATTTCTTTTTTAATCTTTAAAGATTCTTCGTATTTTCCCATTCATGACAGCTTTCTTTGCACCCACCATTATATGTGAGAGCTGTTATCACGATAAGTGGGCTGGGTTGGCTAACCTGTACCTTTATATTTTATGCAGAGGCATGCAAAATGATAAAATGATAAGATATCTTCTTCATATATTCTTTTTCCCCAAAAATATTGACTTTTTTTTTTTTTTTTTTTTTTTAAGTTGCTTTAAATGGCTAGATACTCTCTGTTCCCTACTTCCTGCAGTAAGTAGGGAACCACCCAGAATATAGCTTGCTTATACTCTGGGTGGTTCATTTGAAGTTATTCTTAACCTCTTGAAGTTAAGATCAACTTAAGCTCTACCTAAGGATTTCTTTTCAGACATACTTTGGTCAGTTTGTGAACGGTTTCTGTTATTGATTGGACTTCTGTTCTTCTATTTGAAAACAAAGAGAGAGGCATTACCTCATAAATTTCTGGCTAAATGTTTCTTTATGAAAACTGATAAAATCCTATTTTGACTTGCTGGTGATCCAAGACACTGAAAAATATTTCTGTTTGCTTTGCCTTCTGCTCTCAGATAGGTGCCCTCCCACAATATAATTTTGTTTCAGCATCCATTTGCATTCTCAGCACAAATACTATCTGCAGAGAGACATACTTCTATCTAGTTTTCTTTCTTTCCCCTGTGTTTTCATAGAAATGGTCTGGTTGACTGACCAGACTTAGTGTTATTCTCTGTCTGCTATTAAGCCTAGTGATTACAGCAGTGTTGTTTGGCTTATCTGTGGGCTCTGTCTCTTTGTAGAGAAAAGATATCTCCTAAAATAGTCTGCCTTGGAAGATATAAATGAGGTACTCCTTTTTCTCTGGTTTTCTTTGAGGCAACTAACCCTGTAAATATTTTTCTCCAGCAGGGGCAAATGTTCTCATATCCTGGGTGAAGAACAGCCTAGAGTTGACTGATGAAACAGTGAATAAAAGGGTGTGATTGAGTAAGAACTTAAATCAGGACTGTACAGTAAGCATCTCCATAAGTTTGCCCTGAAGTTCTCTTCAGCAGCTTTAGGGATCTACCTTCCTTGCGAGCTTTCTAATCTTTCAGCTGGAAAGTCCATTTCTTTTGGTTTATGACTTTCCATCAATTTTGCACTTCTTTCTTCTTAAAGGTCCAACTGTCTCACTACATTGTCATTCCAGTATGGTGGCTGGAACAGTGTCCTTGCAACTGGCAACCAAGAGTTCAAAACTTCACAGATTAAGAGATTACACGTACTGTTAAGTAGATTACTAGGGGAAAACTGAGTCGTCTCAACACAACTGTCTGCATAGGATATAAAAACCAGTTTCTACTGGATCCTCTTTGGTGTCTGATGTAAAATGATCTCAATCTTACCTGTTAGTGACAGATGCAGTCACTATGCAGTGTTCCACCTCATATATTCAACTCCATTAGGCGTTTAGATGTTGGTTTCTCATGTATTGTAGAGCTCTATAACCTTCAATACAAAGTTTAGATGTGCAGCAGCTGAAGCTGAAATGTTGACCTCAGAATCAGAGAATGGTCCCTGATTCACTTATTAAAATAGATAAAATTTAAAAATAAAATAGATAAAACTGCTGTATAGTATCCTGTAGGGAGTACAAATAACCTCTGTTCCTTAAGATGAAAATATTACTCAGTCTCAGAATATAGGAACTTAACAAATTTAGAAGTCCCACCTACTTCTTATTCCAGATAATCCAAGTATTGCAGCTTTTTAAAAAAAAACCTTTGGAAATAATTTTCATGATGTGATTTTACAACATGAATTTAGTATTTCTATCTTCTTTTTTAATCCTTTGGACTTGTCCTCTGCTTTCTAACTGTCCTGCTCTTACACTGTAGAATAAAAACAATTTTTACTGGTGTTGCTGTGGATGCTCTGTACCAAGAGCTAGAGCACTACCTTTCACTCTGTAATAGCTAAAGGTTTATTTATCAAGGTTGCTCAAGGGACAAAATTTCTATTTGTGCTTCTCATGCTACACACTCAGCTCCTGGTTTAATAGATTCTCAGTATGTCTTCTGTTTTTCACTTTTTTCTTAAAGATGTCTTTGTTTATGAGTTATTTAATAGAAATAAAATAATTCCTGAGCTCATACAGGTTTCTTTGGAAGTGTTCA
Source organism: Fringilla coelebs (assembly GCF_963513975.1). NCBI lineage: Eukaryota > Metazoa > Chordata > Aves > Passeriformes > Fringillidae > Fringilla > Fringilla coelebs. The sequence goes on from NC_140029.1 coordinate 67,986,915, forward strand.
ACTTAGGTTCTCAGAACTTAGTTACTCTCAGATTAATGTATCTACTTTTATATTTTTTTTTCCTAGACCTCCTTCTCAAGCCAATGCACAGATTTGCACTCTGGATATGTTTATACCAACTTTTTTATTCCTGGAGAGGTCTGGAATAGGCCAACAATTACATTTCCACTGAAATGCTTTTAACATCTTCAGAAAAGTGCTTTTAACATCTTCAAAGAGTCTGACTGGGTTTCAAACGGCAAATGGACATAACTCATTTTAATAATGAAGAATATCTAGAATGCATGCCAATTTCTATGGACTGAATTCAAAAATGTCTGCTGTTGAGTTCAATCTGTAGTGTGATACCACATTGTGCTATTGTGTAATACCTTACTTAGATACAAAAGCTTTGATAGATAGCTCTTTCTGTTGATATTACAGTAGGCTTTCTATTTTTCTCCACAAATAAGGCACTTCTGTGCAACTCACCAAATTTCTACCATGTAAAAAAAGAAAGAATGCTGTTCATATTATTGTAGCTAAGCTTCTCAAGCATGTGTTCTGTCTTGACAGATTTGGATTCCTGACAATGAGGTGTCTTTATTACCGAGCAAAATGGGAAGCTCATAAAGTTGTCATGCCTTTTACTAGTTTATTAGGAAAGAATTACATTTCTCATACCTGGAATACAGATGCCCAAGAAATTGGAATCTTTGTAAATCCTGCATCCCACAGAGCTGGTTACTGTAAGGTGAGCAATTATTTGTCTTTCCAAGCATCACTAGGCATATCTAAATAGATAGCATTCTCTACACAGCTATCAGAAACAAATTTAAGGAGAGATTTTCAAGTATTGCCTATGTTTGAGACAATTATTTGGGATAGTGATTTATGTGATTTACTTGTCTAGGCCAAACACAACTGAGGAAAGAACTTAAAGAAAAATATAAAAATCCATCACATGTAATAATTTTCACCAGAATATGAAGAAGTTTTCACTGCCATCAAAGTACTGAAAAATCTCCCTGGAATAAAAATAACTGTACTCATTTTCAACTTCTGTTTGGCTTGTGCATATTTATTCCTGTGAATTATTTTTTCAGATTTATGACTCTAGTTTATCACATCATCCGAATGTTAATGTGGTTTGCACAAATGTGTGCCATTTTGTGGCTTTTATATAGTGCAAAAAAGAGTATAAAAAGAGTAATTTATAAAAAGAATAATTTTATAAATATTATTCTGAACCACTCAAACTCTGCAAGTGGCTATTCACCCTTTTTATCATCTTGTTTTCAGTGCTCATAACATCTGATTATAGTTTTTGTTCTTTGACCAGATTTTTGGATAGCTAGGAAAAGATGACTTTTTTAAAAATTTATTTGAATAAATTAGATGTAATAGAAGCCAAATTTAAAATACTGTTTCTTAGTACTTCAAAATAACTAATACAAGGTTTTAAACACTAATTTTTAGTCAAACTGTAAAACAAATGATGCACTGATACAATGAGACAAGGAGTCTGGTGGGAAAAGAAGATTTGTTATCATATTTCTGATGTCTGCTGTGGAAATACTACCCTTAATGAATTTAAAAGAAAACAGAAGAGGAAGGCTTCCTTATGCGACTGAGAATTTCTACTATATTATCACTGTTCTTTTCTTACAATAAAATGGAAGGTATAGAGGAAAATTAAAACATATGAACACATGATTTTTATACTTTTATGTTGAAAATTATGCAATAAAGCATCCATACAGCCAATGGGAACTGAGTGGTTGCACTGTGCAACTTGTCACCTAAATATTTTTATTTATCGCTAGTAGTGATGCTGCAATTCCTTGCCATTTAAAAGACTACAGATGTGATAGGTGAATAAAAACATTTTCTTCTTTTGTAACCCATATTTTAAAAGCAAATAAAATCTGATAAAAATGTCAAAAAGCATCCTTCTGCTCTTATCCCTCCCCAACCTTTACCTCTCTTCCATTAAAAGCTAGATTCTTAATTCATTAATGTTTTCATTTCAATAGGTCACCACTGAAATCAAAGTCATAACATGTATTGCTGATGATAAGAAACTGGTCAAAGAGGTTTTCTACAGTAATCTGATAATATGAATGTAATTCAGTGTTAAAGTATCTTGAGGTGTTTGCAGTGTAAATATTAAACATTGATCACCTGCTGATTTAATTCATGGGCATACACATATTCCAAGACATTGCCTTGAACTTCGACAGCACACTGACACAAAAAAGTGGAATTGAAAAGTCATTAACATTTCTATGAGCGACACTAGAGTGGAAATTCTCAGGCCAGATCATTTATGACAGCAAGAAAATTCCTTCGTCAGCAGCTGCAGCACAAGGAGCAATACAAAATTTCACCCCTTCACTTTGCAAACTCCAGAAATATATCTTCCTTTTCTATGTTGATACTATCGTGATAATTTTTAACAAAGTGGAAAATCTGTGGGTGACACTGGCTGATTTCTTTTCATCTAGTACTATACTGAATAAGTAATGAATGCATTTATTTAGTGAATCATTAAGCTACTTCAGCACATCTAGTGGAGTGTAAATGTTTCAGTGACAAAACCAGCAAGCCAGGAATTGCTTATAAAGAAAACTCAATATACTTGAAATATTTATTCATGAACTAAAACTTTTTTAAAAAGTACTTGCTATTTATTCCACCAAGAATTAATATTAATTTCATCCAAACAAATTCTCTATAATATTAGATTAAGGGAAAAAAAATTGCAGAAATGAATGATGAATTTCCCACAAAGTGAAAATAGAAAAACAAGAAAATTAGTTAAGTTAAAATTTTCATGCAAAAGATATGAGTCTTCAAGTATTTTCCCATAACTATGTATTTGGAGCATACCTGGGCATGCTTATGCCTTTGGTTCTAACTTCCTGCTTCTGTATTTGAAAATCACTTACCACTAGCTATAATAAGCTTCTCACAAGTTTATCATCTATAAATAAGAGGTAAGAAAAAAAATCAGAAAACATTAGTGATGTGTCTTTTTTTCTTAATAGAGCCTGAAATATTTTACACATAAAAACTTCCAGGGTTACCCTGTGTACACAAAAGAGATAGGATCTGTCTGATCAGCTGTTGGCTATCTAAATCTTATTAAATCTGGCACGCATCTATTTGGCTGGCAGTGCTGTCTGAAATAAGTCCTAGCTATACTGTATGCTCTACCTTCCACACTGTACACTAGGACATCTGTTAGGGGGCCACTTATGACTGTTTTTAGGCTAAAACTGCTTTTGAAATCAGCATTCATCAAATGACAAATTGTCTCAAAGGCAGCTACCCTCATGTTTTTTTCTGTAGTCAGCAAGAACACCCAGAAGACTCTTTGTTGGTTCTGGGTTGGAGTTGTGGCTTGTTTATTGCATGTGTGTACCATGGGTTGTGAAACTGTCCAAGGGTGCTGGCACTCAGCTGAGTGGGCCTCCCAGCTTAGTTCGAGTGAGAGGTGAATATTTCTGACTCTTTTTAGCTGGTCTTCCCTTCCTTTTTATTCTACATTCCTGATCCTGTAATTAGATTGTTCAAATTGTTATTACATTTTTATACAGTTATATTTTAGATGCCTGAATAAAATTAGATGACTCTCAGTATAAGTTTCTGAGAACAGCTGCCTAAGAGCCCCATCTCTATTACATAGTTATAAGTCTTCTTATGATGATGTATGAGTAGTAAACAAAGATGCTTCCCTTCAATTTCCAGTTACTGTGTGCACAGTTGGGAAATGTTAATTGCTGGTGCCGTAGTTTGTGCTTTTTTCCTTTGTGCCTAGAGTCAGAGTTTAAGGAGGAGAGGAAATAACAGTAGCAGAAAAGAATTGATCCTTAGGCATCTAGACCCATCAAATTCTGTGGGAAATAGTTGGACCGCTTCAGGGATGCAGAGGGTGGTAACTTTATCATTTTTGAATGGTCACAGAGACTGGAGCAGAGAGGCTCCTGATGACTGAAGAAAAGCAAACGTACTGTAGTCAAAAGTAGAAAGAGGCACAATACAGTGAACTTCAGTCTATTCCCTAAGAAAATCATTAAACAAGTCTGCTTGAAAGCCACTTCTGGGTGCACAGAGAAAAATGAAGTAATTCATAACAGTCAGCATGGATTTGCTGTGGGCAAATCCCTGAACAACTTGCTCTGAATTCACTGTTGACTCTGCTTTGAACAGAAGGTTGGACTTAAGACCTCCCAGGATCACTGCCAGCCTGAATGATTCTTGGTCTCAATGACAGGGACTGGATTTCAGCTCTGAAAGATGATAAATGGAAATAGTAACCTTCAGCTGAGGAATTACAATTCTTAACACTGTCTGTTCCTATCTGCATGAACAAATGGAGGAAGTATTTTAAAAATTCAGGAGACTTACATATACAGTATTTTTTCCTTAGTTTGATATTTACTAAGTTTTAAGTAATGTCAGTTTAGTGAGTGTTTTCAAATAAATACTTTGTTATATTCATACCTCAGGAAGAGAATCCAGTGCAGAATCACACTCCATGTTGACTAACTTCTGTGTACTTTTCTACGATTGTTTTAAAGCTACTTCAAGGAAGTTTTCAAAATCTACACTTAGAAACTAAATTACCTACAGAATAACATTTACTAAGAGTAAGGCAAAGGTCAAAAGTTTTGAAAGAATGTTACAATTGTGTGGTAACTTTTGTTGATGACAATTATGCTCTAGTTGCTGTGCGTACACTGTGCAACTTTATTTTTCTTCCCATGTGAATTCATTTTCAAAAGAAAATAACTCAGATCAGTAAATACATCTCACCATCTATTTATGCAATAAGAAGTTTTTGTAATCTCCACATTCTAGTTTGGACCTTGTTCAAAGTTTATTGAACTGGTGAAAATTAAATTTTAAGAAAATCAGAAGTCATCTTTAGGGCTTGCTTATGCCTATATGTCCAAATGCTGTCTAGTTAACCAATTACATCTGTATTTGGGTAACTGTGAGTGAAAATCATGAAAGCCATCTAACTTAACTTCATATGTCTGGAAACTGAACCTCTGAGATCTGGATATTCACCATCTTTTTCTGTGCAGAATCGAGCGAGAGAAATAATCTTTTATTGAGTGTGGAATATGCAAACTTACTTCACAGAATCAAAGAATGTCTAAGTTTGGAAGGAACTTCTGGAAATAATATGGTCCAACCTCTCTGCCCAAGCCAGGCCACTTAGAACTGGTTTGCCAGGATCATGCCCAAAAAGCTTTTGCCTATCTCCAAAGAAGGAGATTCTACAACTTCCTTGAACAACCTGTGCCAGTACTCCATCACTCTCACAGTGTTTCCTTACATTTAGAGAAATGTTCTTTGTTTATTTTTGCCTGTTGCCTCCGATCCTGTCACTGGGCAGCACCAAATTGGAGCTGGTTCCATTGTTTTTTACTCCATCCCTTCATGCAACTATATACATTAATAAAATTCCCTCCTGAACCTTTTATTCTCCTGGCTGAACAGTGCTAGCTATCTTAGCCTTTCCTCTTTTCAGTTGATTCAGTCCCTTAGTTATCCTTGTGGTCCTTTGCTGGAGTATCTCCATTATGGTCATATCTCTGCCATACTGAGGTGCTCAGAATGAGACACAGCGCTCCAGGTGTGGCCTCACCAGTGCTGAGGAGCAGGAAAGGATCACCTCCCTCCACCTAATGCTTTCAAGGCAGCCCAGGATACCATTCCCATTTGCCACAAGGGCACATTGCTAGCTCATGTCCAGCTTGGTGTCTGCCTGGATCCCTGGGACCTTTAATGCAATGCTACTTTTCCGCCAGGCGGTCGCCAGCTTGTACTGGTGCCTACGATTGTTCCTCCTGGCATTCCTGCAGGGCTCTGAACTTCTCATTGAGGAGCAACATGAGGTCGCTGTCAGCCCATCTCTCCAGCCTTTTGGTGTGTCTCTGGATGGCAGCACAAGCCTCTGATGCCTCAGCAACTTCTCCCAACTCTGTGTCATGCATCTCGCTGAGGGCACACTGTGCCACATCACCCAGGTCATGAATTGTTAAGGATGCTTAGATGCCTCAGGATGAGCTGATCTGTTCAGTGAAGATGCCTATTTCTGTTCATTAGCTATAGAGAGCATCTGCTCTTACTAACTCTGACTTAGGCATCTAAATTAGTTAGCTTGGTTGCTAAAACTAGAACAGATTATTCTGACCTGAAGCAGACAGTCTGGATTTTAGAGAAGTGAAGCATTCTGACCTCTCCATGGCTGCACACATTCAACAACTCTGAATAGTCAGGTTAAGAGTACTAAGTCTGATATAATGACCTTGTTTCCTATAGCACATGCTTCTTAGTGCCATTTGAAATTACTCACAACGAAACATGCACTACCCTTTTTAATGATCTATTCATCATGTATTTGCTCTCACTCTGATTTATTTATTCTCACTGCTCAGTCAGTCATGTTCATTTTATACAGCTTTCCTGTTTCACCAAGCCAGAACGTTGTAGAACAACTTCAGCTACGTCCTGTATTTACATTTTACTGTGGTTTTTGAGTGTGGTTACATTTTTGCTTCTTCACTACTTCCAGAAAAAAATATCACAAAAAATCAAACAAAATTATATAATCTTTTAATTTTTTTTCATATCATGTCTGTATTCAGTGGCAAGAATACTGCTCATGCCAAGTTAAGGTTTCCAGTTAAGGGTCTTACACCCTTCCAGAGTGTAGCAAAATCAAAGCTGTAGATAACCAGAGAAATGCAGCTGAGAAACAGGCAAATGCAAATTTAAGTTTTTCTTCCAGTTAATACCAAAAAAAAAAACCCTAAAAAAACCCAAAACAAACAAGAAAACACAAACCAAAAAGCCTGCAGTGTGTGATTTTTTCATTTTTGCAGGTAATATAGAGAATTGAGAGAACAGGTAAAGGAGGACCTCTAATACCCTGATTTCACTTCTCCATTATATGCTTTGCTAACTGTTCTCACTAATACCTTTTGAGCCCAAAAACAGCCATGTGCCTCCACCACTACAAGTTTAAGATTCCATCAAGGATTCTTTCCACCTAATGTTAGACTTAACCGAATTATCTAGGCAAGAAGCCAAGTGTTTGCACATCCATTTCTAATCCACACAGAGAGAAATGCCTACTGAAGTTCTGGGTGACCCTTTGCAAATATCTCTCTTTGTTGAATACAGAGGCATTTTAGTGCCTATACACCACCACACACTTAGAATTTCAGCTAAAAATCTTTAGGTGAGATGAATAAGGTCTTACTTCTGAAAAGAGGTAGAGGGGATCATAGGACTGTGGGATGGAAAATGATGTAAGCACTTCTGGCATTAGTTTCCCCCTCAAAAGAGAGAGGTTAATTTTTTTTTAAGAAATAAGATTAATTAAAGTTGCTGTACTTACTATATACTTTTTTCTACTATTGTGGATAGTTAAACATGCTGTAACATACTTTTTAGGCTCCACCCATACAATCTTTCTATGGTTCCTTAGAATAGAATGGAAATAAACATCAAGGTATAAATTATATGGAGGGTGGACTTACTGACAGGTTACAGAGAGAAAGCACTGGTCCTAATTCTCAAAATGTTAATTTGAATTCTCTGTTGGTTAAACTATAAATGCATGACAGATGATCTTGTTGTGGTCATCCTTTCTACCATCTCCAGCATGTTGTCATACAGAAGGGCACCTAATTCACATCAAGTTGCAGCACACCCATGACAGATGGAGTGTGTTCTTTTCACTGATTGATCTTGCCCAGTCTGCTACTTGGTTTTACAAAGAAATGGAGTAAAGTCTGGAGACTGCTGAGTGTTGCAAGGAAAAGCAGGAAAGAAAGAGTTACGGGAGGGAGAGGCACACCATAAGTTCAGCAAGAAAGAGTATGTGAAGAACAGAACAATAACTGCACCTCTTGCCTCACACCCCCAGTACCACATAAAATATTAAAGGTGACTGTTTGAATCCAGAATAATTCCTTGATACTTCCTGTGATAAATAGTTGTCTGCAGTCTTTCTTATTTACCTTGCCATGCCTATGAAGCTCTGCCTTTTTAATAAATGTGTTTCTTGTAAGACCAAAAGAGTTAATCTAGCAAGAAAATCTTTCTAAAAAAGAAAATTTTCTTTTTTATGAATAATAGTTGAGACATAGTTGAAGATAAATGCAAGTAAGTAAAATTTATTCACCTGTCATTTGGGAATTACAGTTTATGGTAATACATCAAAAAAAGGTAAGCTTGCCCACTCTTTATTTGCACTATACTGCTGCCAAAGAGGATGTATGTGCCTAGAATGACAGATCATTTAGGGATAGTCTTTGCCTACTTGTTCCTGATAATCAAGAAAAACTTGTTATTATGAAAGCAGAATTCTAAAACTGAAAAACAATTGTAAAAAAAAAATCTTTCATTTTCTCACCATACACTTTTTTGGCATAGATGACAAATTCTGTCAAACATTCAAGCCCGATGAACTGAAGCATGCCATGTATGGGGTTGCCTTTGCTGGTGAGTCACCAGCAAGGAATATTCTTGAGCAGCACAGCATTCCCTGAGGACACTTCAGAAGGACAGACCTTCTTTATCTACCATCATACACTGAAGGGCTGGAAATGCTGAGAAAGGATGCCAAAAAATGTCCATGATGTCTGTTATGGGATAGGGGTCATCTGTACATGGCAAGGTGGCCTCTGGGAGAGTTCACAAGTGGTGTTTATCTGGCAAGAGAAGGACTGTCTAAAGTGTCATCTCCATGCCAAGAATTGTGAGGGCTGAAGGAGGCTGACAGCAGGGTCTTCATGTTAAGGAGTGTGGTAGCAGAGGTATTGGCACAATAACCAGGAGTAGTAAAATACCCAATTAAAAATGTAAAAAGAATAAAATTAACCCCACAATATTTATTATTTTTGCAAGATTTCATCTGGGCTTAAAACAGCATTGGTAATTCAAGGATGTTTTAGTTACTCCTGAGCAGGGTTTACACAGCATCAAGGCATTTTCTCCTTCTCACCCCTTTAGCCAATGAGAGAGCTGGAGGTGAAAGAGGAGGTAGAAGGGGACACAGATGGGACGGTTGACCCCAGCTGACCTAAGGGACAATCCAGGCCAAGTGGTGTCATCTTGAACACCAAAAAGTGGGAGAAGAAGCAGGAAGGGGGACATTTAAACTTATGATATTAATCTACCCAATTCACTATTAAGTGTGATGGGGCTCTGCTCTCCTAGGCTGAATACCTGCCTGCCCATGGGATGTGACAGCTGAATTCCCTGTTTTGTTTAGTTTGTGAAGGTTCTGATTTTTCTATTTGCTTTTATTGCCACCAATGAGAGTTCTCACTTTAACCCTTCCAGTTCTCTCACCCACCACACTGTAAGGAAAGGAGTCAGTAGTTGTGCAGTCCTTAATGTCTGGCAGGGCTAAAGCATGAAAAATGCTTAAGAAAGTAGGAGGGTTTCAGTTGCAGCAGACCTCCCAAACCATACCAATTTTTATGCTTTAATATATTGCGTTGCAAAATGTATACACAGAAGACAGTACAAGGCAGTGCTAGGATCTGGATGCAATAAGAGGTCAAGGTATTTAGAATTGGTTTTCAGTTTAACTTAACAGTGCACGAACATCATATCCTTGATCTTCATGCACTGCTATTCTAGAGTGTTGTCATCTTATTGCAAAGCTCCCATACCTTCTCGGTGATTTCTCATGGGCAGCTCCCTGCAGCACTGACTCCTTCTTCTTCACAGCACAACCAACAAACTGCAGCTCTCTCCCCAACCAGTTAACCCACTCTCTTGTAGCACTGGTTTTCTTACTGGACACAGCAGTGGTCTATTAAGGGCAGGCCTGTTCCTAATCTTTGGTGATTAGTACAGCTGCAACTCCTCAGGTGTGAGGCTACCTTCTGCACTATCTTTATTTTCTTACATTCTAACCCTCCACACTAGAGTTGATATAAAATATGTTAAATTTTATTTATTAGTTCAATAAATTATAAAAAAAGAGGGCAAACAGTGCTACTGCTTCATTTTGTGTTTATTTGTTATTGAAATAGAAAGACTCAGAACTATTTTCATTTGGTACATTTAATGTGTTTGTGTTTTAAATGTTACCAGTGACACCAATTAGAGATACATCCTGTCATATTAGGCACTGTGCAAACATTACTTCCTAGAATAAATGGTTTTTATTTGCACGAGGAAATTCTACTATTTTTTATAGTTGCAGTCTTGAACATAAAGAGCAGATCTTAGGCACATTGGGAATTTTGTGTGACATGAGAACTGAATAAGAAACTTTTAAAGCACCATTTGTGATTCAAAAAAAAAACAAAACCAAAAAACAGACAATCAAAAATGAACAAAAAGCTTTCTGAAATGTAAAGCACCTTTTTAACTATAAAACATTGATCTTTTTTTTTTTTTTTTTTTTGTACATGAACAGGTACAGAGGTCTTACTCTTTAGATTTTCTTGCATGTAAAACTTGGCGTTTGACTTGCTTACTGGCTATCAGGACAATAAAGGCAAATAATTTTCAATTTATACCTTATGTTACCTTTAATTCCTAAACATCTTGCAAATGTTGATACCACCCTCCATTTATGTGACTCTTAATTTTCCCGGTGAAATTTTAGAGTACTGAAGGTAATATCCCTGCCTAATTTGATCCTTGCAGTTTGCAATCTACAAGATTATTTTGTTTGTATCTCTCACAAATTCTCATGCTTTATATATAGAAACAGCCTGCGAAATTTCTTCCTAGAGGTTATTCACAGTTTCAGAACCTGAAATCAGAGATTGACCTATGTAGGAGAATGGAATGGAATGGAATGGAATGGAATGGAATGGAATAGAATAGAATAGAATAGAATAGAATAGAATAGAATAGAATAGAATAGAATAGAATAGAATAGAATAGAATAGAATAGAATATTCCAGTTGGAAGAGACCTACAATGATCATCCAGTCCAACTCCCTGACTACTCCAGGGCTGACCACAAGTTAAAGCATGTTGTTAAAGGTGTTTTCTAAATGTCTCCTCATCCGTCGCAGGCTTGGGGCATTAAGCACCTCACTAGGAAGACTGTTCCAGTGTCTCACTACCCTTCAGTAAACTAATGGTTTCTAATTTCAAATCAAACCCTGCCCAAAACAGCCTTGAACCATTCCCACGTGTCCTAGCACTTAATACCAGAAAAAAAGAGCTCATAAACTCCCTCTCTGCTTCCTCTCCTCAGGAAGCTGTATGGAGCAACAAGGTTCAGATTCCTTTTTCCTAACTAGACAAGCCCAGAGTACTTTTCTACTCCCCATGTGACATTCCTTCCAGCCCTTTCACCAGCTTTGATGCCCTCCCCTGGATGCATTTAAGGACCTTCACACCCTTTTTAATTTGTGGGGCCGAGAACTATACTCAGTGCCTAAGGTGAGGCTGCACCACTGCTAAACACATCATGATTATCACTTCTTTTGCCTTCCTGGTGATGCTGTGTTTGACACACCCCAGCAACGATTGTTTCCAGACTTTGAACAACTACCTATTTTCTCTTATAGAAATGAATATTGAGGCAAAAACATTAGTTACCAGGAAAACTATTATGAATGTCTAGCGCCAGAAAAATGTTTGTGGTGTTCTCTCATTTTTTTAATGGATGTTGTCAGTGAGTCAGACAGTTCATTTTAGATTATTTTAGGTTAAATTTTATATTTAACTTCTCTAGAAATCCCCGTATAACTCATGTGCTCCTTGAATAGCTAGTCAGAGGAGTCTACGCAGAAGAAAATCTGACCTCAGTCGGTACTTTCTGTGCAAAGCAATGCGCTGGTGAATATAGTCATAGTACATCCCAGCTTCTTCTTACCTCTGTTTTATAAACAGGTGTATTTAGAGCAGCTTCATTATTTCCTAATTATACTTACTTCCCCCCTTTTTTTTTCCTCATTAAAAACTGAGTAGTCAGCAATATCATCATCACTAATTTTCTTCCTCTTCTTATCTCAGCAATATTATCATCACTAATTTTATTCCTCTTCATTTTTAATTAGACCCTTTTGTTTTAGTTGGGGTTTTTTCCTCCCCTCTGCATACAAAAGTAATCCTCTTATTTTTATATCCTTTGCCTAACAATATTTCTGTTAATAATTATTTGTTCAGCATTAATATCGTGGTCAGGAAAAATAAGGTGTAATTTTTCTTGGTTTTCTGCATACAGAAACCAAGAGTCAAGTTAAAAGAAAAAAGCAGATCCATTTTAGTCCAAACTTTCAACAAAGCAAGTCTGCTTTAATCCTAAATGCTCTTAGTAACTTGTTCTTCATGAGCCGCTTTGGTTTTTAAGAGGCGTTCAGGAAACAAAGTGAATCTGGAAATACTGAAGATGAAAGACTCACTGTTCAGATTATTCTGGCAGTTTACTAAATGTTGTGTCATGGCTGTGAGGGAGGCAAAGCCCTTCTGGGCCTCTGTTACAGCAACCAGAGAGAGAACTGTCAGCAGATTTGCTCTGGCTCACACACAGCCCTGGTGGCAGGGTGCCCAAAGCACCCTAGGTGTGTTTCCCGGATCCAAATGAATTAAGTCCGCGTATGTCTGTCTGAAGTGATTTTACATGCACAAACACAAAGAATGTCCCAAAGCTACATTATATCCATACTAGTTGTTGTAGATAAATAAGAAAATTACTGTCATATAGTTTTGGTATTGTACAGTACGCACAGCACTGTAGCCTTCAGAAGCCTCAGTCAAGATGACGAACTCAGAATAGCAGATACTCTTCAAAATACAAAGCATTATCCAATTCCTATTCCTTAAAAATCATTTACATTCAGGTAAGTACAAAGCCCCAAATATTTCTCACATAAGGCTTTGACTAAATGTTTTAGATAAAACCATACTCCACGTGTCTCTTGATGATTTTATTCATTTTAATTTGAGCAATTTTTCCAATTTTTGGCAATTTTTCCTGTCCTTCCTCCTGGTTTCCTCATGCATTTTGTTAAATAGCTTTTCTGCTGATTTCGAGGTTATTTCCTACTCTAGTTCTCTTTCTGTTCACATTCTTTTGGTATATTTCTTTGTTCTTCAGTGTCTCCTGCTGCTGTCTAGCCATTCCCACATACTAAGGTGCAGGGAAATGGATTAATTCCATTTTCCTACAAACGATGCTTTGCATATCTCTCTGTATCTCTGAAATAGTCTCCAAACTCCTCCCCCTGATGACAACATGCAGTTATGCAGGCCTCCTCCAAACCATTCTTGCTCTTTATAGTGAAGTGTTTCTCTGTAGCACTATGCTGCTTCAAAGATCCCTTTTTCTGTGCTGGCCATCCCAGCAGATCGGGTATTTACTCACAGTGATTGTCATTACACTGAACCCTCTTAGCAATGTATCCTCATTGGTTTGTGCTTTCCCCAAGTCTCCCAAGTGCCTTCTAAAGAGGAAATGGGTATGTGCTTTAAAGGTCATGCAAAGTTTAGTTGTGGTATTATCAATAGCAAGCCTGCTTTCCTGTCCAAAATATCCATTGAGCAGTCTTTTTCACTTTTTCTCTCATTCTTTCGGACACTGGCTCTTTACTGCTTCTCTTTATCACTGTATTCAGGACTGAAGCTAAATGTGTTTCATTTGGGCTCCTCCTTCTGGAGACATATAGCTCTTTTTGTTTTGCCTGTACTCATTTCTTGCATCAACAGCTAACCTTAAAAGCATTCTAGAGAAAAGGAGAAAGACTGCGACAGGCAAAAGCATTTTTCAAGCTTAGATTTATTTTCTAATCTTCCAAATCACATGCATTTCACGTCTCTAGCAGCTCTGCTGGAATGTTAGACATTCATCAGGGCTGCTGACATTACTCAATAGTCCTTCCTTTCCTTTAGCATCCTCTTTTCATCCAGTCATGTGGTTTTTCCTGCTTTCTCTTTCACTGATCTTACAACGAGCAACCATGGGAAGTGACACAGGGATGAACAGCAGTGACAGACAAAGACAGAGAACACGAGTGCGTCCGGCTGCAGGGCTTTGCCTTTCAATCCTACAATTTAGGCAAGCCAGCTCTTAAAAACAAATGCACTACCCAGTATCACATACTCACAGATACTCATGTGAACCTCCTACAGCAGCTGCAGGTGTCCTATTGCAATTCTTGCCACTCTGGTATTGCTCAAGCCTGCCTGATGCACTGAGGTCTTCCATAAACCAGTCACAGTTCTTCTGTCCTATGCTACTGTCCACTGCAACTAAATCAGCTTCTCTCTCTCACCCTTCCTTCCCCTCTCTGTCTCCTGCATGATCCAGGCTCATCTTTCTATTTTCCTCTCCTTTTTTAAAAATAAAGGTTGAAATTCTGAAGGCCATAGCAGCATTTATTTTTCTGGCCTGTGCAGACTTAGTATGCTTAAATTTCCACTCTTATCATTTGCCAGGCTAAGAAAGCAGGTAATTAATAATCTTCATTTTTGAGGAAGCACGGAGACAAAACTGCAAAACTCAGCAATTCTACACAACCTCCATCTTTACTCATATTTTCTCATTTTCTTTCCTTCCCCAGTGCCTCCCATATTTCACCCCACAGACTCTGGTAATGCCTCCTGTGAAAAGACATACTTCAAATACAGTAGTGTCCTCTGCCTCTATTACTGATGTGGAGGATGAGTCACTGTACAAACATTATAAGATTAGCATCCTGTCCTCTAACAGCCTACACTGTGAAAGTCAATATGGTGGCCATTATCCAGATTGTGTGAGCGGTGCCAGGAAAAAAACAATCAGTCTCCTGCCAGAGCTCTGTGTTGCAGCTTTATTACACTGATCCTTTCTCCTGAAAGTCATAAATATGGCATGCTGCTTAAATAATTTTTTCTAAAGAAAGTTCAGGATGAATTATATGCTGGTGTTGTTCTGCACCCGTATTCTTAAGTTGGGGATTTTTCTATTTAAACAAATATAAATAAATAATGAACCATCAGGAAATATTAATTCATGATTCAAATTCAAATGGACAACACTGAGAAACGGAGCGCTGCATGTTTTAACACGCTTTCCTGGTTTTTACCATAGTGAATCTTCATTGACATTACTTCTCATGTCAGCAAATCTGAAAAAACAGCCCTTGTCTAAGAATAAGCACCTCTTAGATGTTTGTTGGTTTTTATTTTTTTAGAGTTAGAATTACGCTTTATTGTTTATGATTATAATGTACTTCCTAATAAATTGATGATACCTGTTGCTGCTAAAATCAGTCTGAACTTCAGAAGGCTTTGATTAATGAAATACTGGAAAACCTTTCTCTGCTAACTTTTTAATGTAGCAATTTTAAAATCTGGACGTATAGGGAGGAAAGAAGATACTTTAAGGAATGGCATAGAACATTATATGATCATCCTTTTCAGAACACTTAGTCATTTTTTCACTACTGTTTCTTCCTGAGGGCATAGATATTTGATGCTCCTCTTGTCGAAGTACATTCATAAAGCTATACCTTTTTATTTAGAAATGAGAAAAAGCAATTCAAAATCCAACAGACCTAGATTCTTGTTTCTTATATTTCTGGGACTACAGTTATTATTATACAAATAATTCTTATTGGGTAAGAGTGACATTATTTGCAAGAGGTAATCCTTTAGAAGCTGAAGTGTGTCAGCAAGTTATGGAACTGGATTTTTAAGACTTTGTCCAAACAGATTGTTTTCACATCTAGTATTTTATCTCATAGAAATACCAGTTTATATATACACAAATAATTTGCATTGAAGCTGAACACCTTCAGTCTGCAAGCAAAGAGGATTTTCCTAGCTCTGAATAATTTGAGTTATATTTCTTGTTTCTAATGTAATTTTTCTACAGCTTTTTTTGGGTGTAAATACAAGAACTACGTGCAATCTTCTGCTTTGTTAATGTTGTATAATGAAGGAAAATGTAATCTCTCAACTCTTCTCAAATATTCCTCTTCATTTACATTAAAGAGGGGTGCTGGAATATTCTGAGCTGCTTCTCCACTGTGACTCTCCTCTTTCTGAGCTGTTGCTTTTTGGTATATAGACCTCATTCAACAGCTTTGTCAAAAATGTTTTTCCTTAGAAGAGTGCTCTTTATGAAGTAATATGAGAATGGCTTTTCACCACTATTTACCAATCTTAGTTGTAAACAATAATTTGAAAGTTATATCTATGACATTATATGATATATTCACATTCATTTCTGAAAGCACAGAATTGCACCTTACATTTTGTAATGTCTGCACAGGCTGAAGCCAATTCTGAGTTTGGGACCTCAGTTTGATAGTTTAAGGAGTTAATACTGTTGGCTTAAAGCATTTTTACATCCTGTATGCCTGTATTGTCCAACCCTGTGCAGGAACATGCTGCTCACTTCGTTGTGTCCATTGTATAAGTGAATTAATATGGGCTTAAGATTACTCAACCCATTTTTTAAATTCATGACCATGACTAAGGCAGGTAGCAAGAACTTCTTTAGCTGATCTTCCTGCCAAAGCTTTTTTTTTATTGTGGAATCACCAATTTCTTTAACAAATGAATTATTGATATTTCTTGCTTAAATAAACCCCAGAAACCTGTTATGGATATTTAAATTGTTTTCCAGCAAATGTGGTACCACCACATAAAAGGCATCCATGGATAACTAATATGAACCCTTTTAGTTTCAAAGAAGTCCCAGAGAAATCCTTAATGCCTAAAAGGCTCATTCTATGTGGTGAGACATAATAACAAATGAGATTGTGTAAATTGGACTGCCAATGCATTTTCAAACATGTGACTAAGGAACAGATTTTTATCTTAAACATAATGTCTTTCTTGGGTGCTAGAAAATATTTTCTCTCTTCATTGAGCACAGGAAAATATACATTTAAAGGGTTAATAGGTAAAAAAAGAAGGCTAAATAACAAAATTATGCATTGCTAAATCCTTTTATGTTCCCAATAATGTGTTAATTGTTTCTTAGCAACAAAGATAAAGAAAAATATAAAGGTATTTGAAATGGGATAGAATGATGTCTTCTGTAATTTGCAACTATTCAGCTTCTTAGAAAATTAAGACCGTGAATGCCTACTTCATTTGTCTGCACTTGATTACTGAAGTATTACACATAATTTAGAGTTGTCTTTTATTATATTTGAATCTTAAATATGATATATTCAAATGATCTGTGATGTTAAACTGCAGCATAGAGCCTCATTAAGTGGCATGGAAGTAGCCCCTTTTTCCTAAAACTATCATAAATTTTTTTGTGGAAGTTATTTTTAGATATTTTCAGCATATAAAAATTATAATACACAAAAGGTATTATATCAAGTTTAAAGTTTTTTAACTGACTTAGAAGGTCTCAAATACAACATGTAAGTGAATACTTGCAAGTTTTCTTTCATTGGAAGGCAAACTAGGGGCTTGCAAGAAACAGAATCTCAAGATGGGCTTCTATATATATGACCTTGGTAAAGCTAGGCTTTATTGTGAGCAGAGATTCTGCTCTGTTTCTTCTGGCAGAATTGTGTTAATATTACCATTTTATGTTTCATAGCATCATAGTACTTAAATCTGAGAAAGAAAGACTTCCAGAAGGGAAACAAGGGCACAAGGATAATTCTGCTACTGGAGTTTAGAGAGTACTGTCCTTTCCTCCTGCTGACTGAAGGTATTGTAGGCTATGGTTTCATTCCCTGAACAGTTTAATATAAAATAAATCTGAATTTTCATCAAATTTTCCTTTGTGTCCATTGTAAACCAAGCACAATAATTTCTTCATGCTCCAAATTCTCCATAGTATGTCCTGCTATTTACACAGGCATAATGTCACAGATCAATAAATTATCCTTATCATTAACATTCTAATGTCTATATTGTGCACATCTTTGACATGGGGGCCACACTCAAGTAAATTCCCAAAATTCAAAGCAGTATGCATTTCTCTTTACTCCCTTGAATACGCTTCTAATTTATTTCTTCTGCTACTGTTTTCAAAGATATTGTGGCATATTTATTTATATTAGCAATATATCTGTAAGGACAGGGGAGAAACTTGTTATTTGGAAGTCCCAGAAATTTTCAACATTGGCACTATATCAAAGACTAGTTAGTTTGAAAATACATTATGTTCATGATAAAATAGAGGATCAGGGAGATGATACAGACTCGCTAACATATGAGGATAACTGAAACAGCAAAAAGCATTGTCAGCCAATGCTTTGCTTTCATGCTTTGTCTAGACTCAAAGTCCCATGCAGTAGACTCAAACAGACTAATACTGACTGTATCTGAATGATAAAACCCCATGACATTATAATTACATTTTTGTGATATCCATGAGAGGCATTTGCCAATGATGTGCCATATAAGGAAAGCTTGGAATCGGGCTTTTTTTAGCCAACTGTTTCATATCTGGCTATGTGACTGTGTAGAGAATGGCAGACTGTATTACCATGATAAACCTTGTGTAAATAGAAAAGCCCTGAACGATAGTTTTTAACATACCAAGTTTTCAGAGAAATGTGAGACTGAAGGAAAAGTAATTATCTGTGGAGGAGTTTCATTCAGTTGATGAAACCAAATGGCTTTTGCTCTGTGCTTATTTGCTATCTTGTTGTTCAGAAAGGTAAAATTTTCACATAAAATACTTTGATTACTGTAATGCAGAGGTTTTGTGTATGTTTGTTTCTGAATAAATGCAGTGCTTTTGTTTATATATGCAGCATAGTCTGCTGTTTATACGCACATAGACTGAGCTTTCTACCTCAAAAGTTCTTTATTTGTTTTTCAGTGGTATAGCAAAACCCTATCCTCCCA
This sequence comes from Fringilla coelebs, assembly GCF_963513975.1. Classification (NCBI taxonomy): domain Eukaryota; kingdom Metazoa; phylum Chordata; class Aves; order Passeriformes; family Fringillidae; genus Fringilla; species Fringilla coelebs. Next base: position 68,005,710 of record NC_140029.1, read on the forward strand.
TGCTGGACTGTTTTGACATAGTAGGAGGTACTCCATTTTCCTGTGCACACACCATTTTAATTCTGAGATTGCAGAAGAATGAATGCTTTCATTTTGTCTTCCATCTTCTTCTGAATCCCCAAATCAGCATGCATACAACAGTAGGCCAAGAATGGTCTCAAGCATCTAATGTCAAGAAGGGTCATGGTGGTTTTAGAAAAGAGAGCAAGCAGTTCCAGCTTGTACACAACATCTGTAAAATTTTATAAGATTGTCGTATCACAATTCAGAATGTATAGGACAAGGTTAGACTGGACCACCCGTCAAGGCACTTTCTCCTTTCAATAGCACAGGGAAGAGAATAACATGATTGGCACAGAGAAGGCAACAGAATAAACACAAAAAGGTGGACATGAATTTCACTGAATTTAGCCCCCCTTTTTTGAAGATAATAAAACACACCAGAAACACCTATGGGAAAGAGACGTGATAAAGGGAAGCAATTTAGCTCATCCTAAGAAAAATGTCAATGCAAGTAGGAGTTAAATGCTTTTTTCCAGGAACACAGAGGGAGCTAAGGTCACTAGCTTAACTGGCCAAAAAAAGGAGAGAAAAATCTGTTTATGATTATTTGAACACAGTTCTGACCTCCAGTGAAGAAAGATCTATAGGTGTAAAGCATTTATATCCTTCCTGATGGATCAGAGAAAGCAATTTGTTGTTTGAAAGCATTCTAGTTCATGGTGCAATTTAACAAGGGTTTCTTTTCATACTGAAACAAAAAAGTTTCTGAGTTGACAGAGAATGCAAGCAACTATGAAGTTTAAGGAGGAAATTCCAGTGTATGAAATTTAAGGAGGAAATTCCCAAATTTTTATTTTTTTTCCTGGGGGGAAGAGGGGCTCTTGATTTCATTAGAATTGGTGTTGTCATTGGGTGGAACTTCATTTAATGATGAAAGTAATTTGTTGCTCAAAATGCTGCAGCATGGTACAGAAAAAAACCCAACATATACTATAAATTCCAAAAGAGTTTTGCTTTTATTATTTCATTTCTTTCTCTTCTTTGCTTTTAAGAAAGTTATTCATGCAAAAATAAATGGCTTAGCCTAAATATCAGAGGATGAGGGATGACAATTGAATTAAAACCAGTGCAACTCGAGGGAGACAGAGTGAGATCTGGCTGAGAAGTGGAAACAAATCATAAGTCATCTACAGAGTTAGGAAAGATATTCATTTTATTTGAGGCATGTATAAATCTGGAGGAAATCTTTAGGACACTGAGCAGTCTATTTATGTGAATACTTCTGAAAAAAGTAGCGATACAGAAAACAGACATTCTGTGGTGTTTGAAAAATTGATATTTTCTAGTATGTTTTCTACAGACTGAACAAGAATGAGGATCAGCACTTAATCAAGTTGTAGTATATAGCAAATGAATTCATATTCCAACACTGAACAGGTATCTGCACAGGGCTTTGAAAACCAAAGCACTGTAAGTTATAACTGATGGATATTGGTTTTTATTCAGAAATTTTTATTTAAGGTTAATAGATATTTGTTTCAATACCATTCCACCTCCATTCTTTTAAACGCAAATCACAGTTACGGGGCCAGAGAGCTTTTACCAGTAATAAATGAGAAGACTGTTGTGGTGGTTTTGGCTGGAATTGGGTTAATTTTCTTCACAGTGACTGATATGAAGTCGTGGTTTGGATTTGTGCCAAACAGGTTTGATAACACAGAGATGCTTTTGTTATTGCTGAGCAGGACATGAACAGAGCCAAGGCTTTTTCTGCTCCTTATGCTGGTGAGGATGATGGGGGATCTTGGGAAGTTGGGAGGAGACACAGCCAGGACAGGTGACCCCACCTGACCAAAGGGAGATTCCAGGCCTTGGGGAAAAAAGGAGGAAGCAGGGGATGTTTGGAGCAATGGCTTTTGTCTTCCCAAGTCAGTGTTACTCATGATGGGGCTCTGGTCTCCTGGAGATGGCTGAACACCTGCCGCCCACAGGGAGCAGTGAATGAGCAGTGAAACTTGTTTTGCTTTGCTTGCATTCAGAGTTTTCACTTTCCCAGTTAAGCTGTCTGTATCTCAACCCATGAGTTCTTCAGCTTTTACCCTCCTGATTCTCTCCCCCATGCCACTGAGCCAGTGGCTGTGTGGGGTTTGGCTGCTGGCTGGGCTTAAACCATGACAACAGTGAAAAGCTACAATATCCTGCCTATATATTGCTTCAATTTTTCAGAATGCTCTGGTGCCAAAACTTTTCTTCTTCCTTAAGAATTATCTTATGTGAGAATGTGACTGGATATAGTGCATATCTCTTGAGTGTGTTAGTCCTCCAAAGTACTGAACAGCATGCATTAATTAAATGTTTTTGATTGACTATGAATCATCATCTCCTAAGGGTAAGCTTGATATACTTGGGATTAAACTTCTCCAAGTGATCCTCTGAAGAGAAATAAGGAATAACTTGAAAAGATTTAGTCTTTATGAACGTCGTGTACAAAGTCTTGGAGCAACCTATTTCAAAAACCACACTCAAAAGTCTGTTTCGAGTTTTGCAGGCAATCTAATGCATTAAAGTACTTGGAAAGAACATAGTAGTATGGAATTTCACACCATTCACAGTTCATGGATTGTGACAAGTTAGAGTTGAGTCATTCAATGGGTAGAAAAACATTCTAACAGAGGGTGGTACAAAAAAAAATTCATAATCTGAAATGCTGGAAAAGTTGTTATTTTCATCATTCATTAGCTCATCCTGTTATAAAAATATCCCAGGTAAAGCAGATAAGTCTAGAAAGATTTCAAATTATTTTGTTTCATGAGGAAAAAATAGAAAGAGTGGAGTGGAAGTTTTACTTTGACATTCACAGTGTTTATTTTTCAGTAATCAAATTGATGACCCTTTTTGCATATAAGATTACAATCTATGTAATTTGTACACATAATATCTATGTGTACAAATATCCATTGGTATGTCCAAATGGGGTTTGAAAAAGATAGGTGTTACAGGAATATATATCACAGCTTTCTTCTGAAGTCTCCAGATATTAAAATCTTGTTGAGAATAAAGTGGAGAAGGTCTGGCAAAGCAATCCTACAGATATTCTCACTTGGGAAAGTGCATTTTAAGCATTTTCAAATCTATGCATTCCACTAATTCCTTTCTCAAGTCAAACAAGGTTCCTAATTTCCACCTTTCTCCCGAAAGGGAAAGCAAAATACCACACTCCTTATGGTAGGAGTCAGTTTCCAATTTTTTTTTTTCCCTTTCCAGTCAGCTTTCATAATTGCTCCTTAAACCAGCTAGGCTTCACAGCTGTGGTGCCTCTTCTCAATGGGTGGCCCTTTTATTCCTTTTGAGTCCCAGTGGGGAGCCCATACAATCACAGCAGGCACTACATACAACTCTATTTCTGAAGTGGTAGCAATATGGTGAAACTGTATATTAACTTTCACACAACCTTTTTAATTTGTGAATTAAAATTATTTTAACTCTTTAAAAAAAATTCTAAACGTTTATGTGACATTAAAATTGCTCCTTACTTTATGCCTGTTAAAGAGGAGCACAGATTGTGAAATCATGAAAGCAAGGTCTGAGTGATATTTCAGGAGTCTCTTTCAGACGTGTTCCAGCTATACCAAATCATAAGTTATAACAATTTCTCAGACTTACAGAGTAACACTTCTGAACATTTGTGATTTTTATTTTTTTCTCTAAGGACTTATGTCCAGAATTGTAATCAAATCAAAATATATTAAATGATACTTACCTACATTCGAATTTATCCATTTCTCTATTACTTTCATAAGTAAATTCATCATAATGGATTAATACAAAAAAATTACTGTCTTCTTACTATATAATACTGACTGTACTGTTTCTTGGCAAAAGTTGCCTCTACACAATGAGAATTCAATTAAAAGTAGTACATGGATCACACTTGCATCCTTCAGTCAACTTCTCATCACTGAAATGTCTAAAACAATATGGACTCATGGAGCAGCTTCAAAACAGCTTGAGATGATGTGGGAATAGGAAACACAAAATAATTTATTATGACATTGAATGTGCATTGCCTGTCCTCCTGCAAAAACATGTATCACCCGTGTCAGTGTATTTACACACACCTTGTATGTGTTTATATAAAACTTGTTCCTCCACTCTGAGCTGTTTCAACAACAGAAAAGAGAGTTGCTAATGTCAACAACTTAGTTGGCACTGACAGCTCTTTGAACTGGTAGAATGTCAATGGGCCTTCTATACATAGTCGCCTCTGTCAGTCAATTGGAGGCCTCATCTATAAAAGATCCATAAAAAATTTTCTTGGGAAACGTGTAGACTTTTCAAGATTTAAGAAATACTAAATGTAAATAGCGTCAGCTGCAGTACGTCAAGAGTTATGAATCCATAAAATGTTAGGAACAAATTTTATTTGTAATTGAATATGATCTCTCAAACTTATGTACTTGAATGAATAATTAGACCTTATAGAATGTCCTTAATTTCCAAGAAATAGTTACATCAATATTATATTCTTTCCCATGTAAGAATATCAGGTAAAATACTGGTTTCAGCCCCATAAAAACAAGTGACTGCACTAGGATCTGAGCTTAATTACAAATGCCTTAAAGCCTTCTTCAAAACTAGCTTCTGTAAAAAGAGTGTGCCTTCACTACTGATGCAGTCTAGGTAGGTAACCTGTGCTTCTCCCAAGACTGATTCTTTCCCTTCTTTTACCTACTTGATAGGTCCATGGCTTTTCTTTCTGTTTCAAGAGAGTCTGAGATGCAGAACAATATGCATGAGGCATGAAGTATAACAAAAATGCATCTTGATTTTTGCCCTGAAGGTGACCAGCTCATCCTTGCACAGTCATCGCAGTGGCAGGATCTTGTCCTCGGCAAGGCACGAGCAGGAGATGCATTCATACGAAGAGTGGCTCTTTTTTCCCATGAGGAAAATATTGGGGAAAAAAGTCTCTGAGTTGGGATAACATCAAGACTATGTGTTTGACCTTGTTGTGTCCACTGGCTCAGACACACAGGAATGCTATTGCCAGCCTGTTATTTAGAAGACAGTTTTCTGTACTGCACACCAGCAGCCACCTCTACTTGAGACTTGATGACTGCATTCCCCAGTATATTGTGGTGCAGTTGTAACAGCTGAACCCAGAGGATGCGAAGCTGTGGACCTCATACTGCTCACATACTTTTACATCAGCTCCTATGCTCTGCACAAATGTTTTAAATATTTACAACTCTGTACGACTGCATCCCCTTTTGGCATTCCACAATTTTCTAAATACAAATTTCCTTAACTCTTCAATTTTTTTTTCCAAGTCCTGTTCCTCAAATACTGATGAAAAACTGGATTGTAGGGAAAGGAGAAAATTTGTCAAAAAGGTGAATATCGAATCCTAAATAAATCTCATCAAGTTATGACCCAGGCTAAATTTTTGACTTGGGCTCTACATAACATAACTTGATTTCAAGGCAGCACTACAGCCAGCATGTAAACTTACATTTTCCTGTGGTTAACATATGAAAAACGTCGGTCATATTAATTTGGCCTAGCACCAGCTGAGTGCTATGTGTAAAATAACCCGACTCATTCAATGTTTAAACCAGGAACATTTTATTTTGTTTGTCTCCCTTTGCTGTGAGGCAAGAGGCGAACTTTTTCTGTGTCTTTATTCATCCCATTTATTCATAAGGTATTTCATGCCTGAGCAAAAGACTCTCAGTTTAGCTATTAAACACTCAGATACACAGATATTTGCAATATCAGAAAATAGCATCTCAAAGCCCCCATTATTTTTGTCTTTAAAATGTACAGAATTTTTTTACAAAGCTGTTCATTGGTTTAATTGGCTCCACTTCAATTTTTCTCAAATCCTATTTGCTTAACTCATATCACTGAAGAAAGATTTTTGCGATAGAGGGTAGAAAGTTTGGTAAATTTGGCACATCTATTGACAGTATTCTTAATTATACTTTGTGTCTTTGAGCAATAACAAAGTTTCATATATATTATTTGCCTAAATTTGCAGTCTGCATTTATATGAGTGATTAACTGCTTTAAAACAGCTATTTCCTGGGCACACATTTCCAGCATTAATCCAAATTTATGCCTTGTAGACAATGACAATTTTTTCTGGGTGCCTTGTGGGCATCTCATAACATTGTCAGGGAAGAGATCAGATTCTTATAAATTCCTTTATGTATTAAATCCTCTCAGTCCTCGAGGACCTTCTAAAGGGTAGAAAGCTTACTGAGCATGAATTCCCCTTTAACAACAGAGACCACTGATTTCTTACAGATTAATTATTTCTGATGTTAGTTAGTATGGATTCTTCAGTGTAATATCTAAACCAGTTTTTTCTAGCTATAAGGTAAGTGTATCACAGCTTGTCAAAAACAGCTGCAGCACTGGGGAATATGAATTACTCTGCTATGCCCTGACTCACTGAAAGGTAACGGAGGGGAGGATATCTCACAAGTTCAACATGAGAGACTGGCTGAATGTCTCCCAGGTAAATGGAATGGCAAGACCCATGGGACAGCACTGTGCCCTCAGTCTGGGGTGGGCAGCATCTGCCTAGTTTTCTGGTGGAGGACACGACCTACGTGATATTCTGTCAGACCTAGTGCTGGTTCTGTAGCAGGGTGGTTGGCCCAATATTTGAATGAAAACTTGGAGGGTGTTATGCAGGCTGACCGTCCGCATTGTTGCAGATGGGCTGGGAGACACTTCAAGGTAAGTTAGTCCTTGGTAGAGAGGACATCCCAATGCCCAATTCAGGGTTGTGGTGAATGTGGGAAACAGCTGAGATCCCTTACCAGCTCTGGTGTCACTGGCAGACTGTCACACTCCTAGAAAGCACACAGCAGAAAGCACTGCTGTATCAGAAGGGTGGTCTGGGTGACTGGGTTAGCTCATGCACACACGTGTTGGAGGCATGCTGTAGGTAGCAACTGGTGTGGGTAAAACTTGAGGTAATCCCAGCATGGGTACTGGCCTGGCACAGCATTGTCTGCCTGGAAACACCCCTGGCTGCAGCCTTCAGGGGGCAGGACAGGCCCACCTGCTGCCTCTCTGCATTGCTCCCATGCTATCCCTGACCAGCTCCAAGGGCTGGTGGGACAAATTTGCCGAGGCCAGCCTGTGGACTAGGTATTAAAATCCAATGCTGATTTGCTACTGGCATCATTCTCGCTTTAGAATTAAATAAACTGCTGCAAGTCTTGTTTCTTTTTATGTAATTCTTGTCATCTTTCATTCTTCATTTTCAATAAAAATAATTAATTTTGTTTGCAGAGAAAACAGATGATAAAATGATGTTTAACCAACTAGGGGTGAAGCAGTGAGTTTTTTATTTTGAGACAAAAGGCACTCAGGTAATAATATTGTTCCAGTTTATTTTCTTTTAAATCAGGTGTCCAATTGCTTATTCTGTGTCTAATGTTGGTAGCAATAACATTCCTAAGGCAATAACTTATTGGGAGTGCCAGTAAACAGCAATTCATTGAACAAATCACAGTTCTATTGGTGACTAGCATGACATACCTGTCAGGGACAGCTTTGTTTTAGAGAAACTGACCCATGATGCAAGCAAAAATGGTGCATCAAAACAGATTATTTTAATGAATTTTATTAAAAAGACAAGCTAATCTAGAATTAAATTTATACATCATTGACTAAAGCTATTACTACTATCAAAGATTAATAATGTAATAATGTGAAAATTAAATCAAGGTAATAATAGAAATTGAATCAATAAATCAATTGCATCAAATTATCAAGTACCAAATTATTACAACTAGTTAAATTTAACCATGAAGTCAGCAGCAGAAAGAAGCCTTTGGGTTTTTTTTCTTTACTTCTGCCTTAGTAGCTGAAGAAGAAGTTGTTTTCTTTCACTTGAGTCTTTATTAGTGCTCCATCTGTAAAATGAACGCTGATAAAATTTTCTGGTGGAAGATTAACTAAGAAAGGCTGTGAACCAGGTTTTACCAATTTTACAGAAGTATAGAGGTGAAAGTGACTCTTTTAGCACTCACCACTGCCAGTTAGAACTCATAGCTGCCAAAGAAGCCATTTTAATTCTTCTGCTCAATTTCCTCCATATGTAAAAATAGAAAATTTAAGAAACTTAAAATTCACTGAATGTTTTAGAATACTGCTGCTTGGTTTCTTTGAGAAGATAGCCAGGAATGACAGATTTCACAACTTGAGCTTTTAGTGTTGTATAAATATTCTTTTCTGTCCATACATTTGCAGTGGCATGGAAAAGCCCTGACCATGTACAAAGAGAGCAAAAGAACACCTCTCCCAAAATGAAGCAGGCAGCTACTTGATTTTCCTTGTCTCTCTGCTTTATGTGAATATCTATTACAAGTATATTATTTATTACAACCAATCTTTCATGCAGTGATGGACTAAACGTAGCCAACTCTATCTTTCACCCTTCTTCCTTTGGACAATTTGTCAAGATAAGAAAATATTACCTCTCTACTATCTGGTCTTAACTGTTCTATGAGACATGTTCCACATTAATAAGGCATTTTCTATGTGACTTTGGGATTAAGTAGAATGTTTATAACTTTAGATATGGTCTGGCCCAAGTCCCAAAGGGAGTTATCTTTGGCTTTATGACAATTTAAGTTACACTCAAGAATTACAAGCAACTTACTAAATCCATTATTAGAACACTGTGCTAACATGAATGGGAACCATAACAGAAAAACTAGAACCAATCTGCTCCAAAAACTGTGGTTCCACTCTCACAGGAATTATTGGTAACTCTCAACATCTAGTTAAACATGATTCAATTGCTTAGTTACTTTCTTGCATCAGGCAATAATATCATGGAAATTATAAGGTGGCTTCATTCAAGACAAAAATGTATGGATTGCTCCAATCACATTTAATCTAACCACATAGAGCTGTGTTTGTATCTCTGTGTGGTGGTCTCCCATTTTCTGTAGAGCAAACCTTTCCATGCTGTGCTCAAAGAGGGACTTACTTCTCTGACTGACATAGCAATAAAGCTTTGCCATTGTGCCAGTCCTAAGGTGAGCCATGTAACAGAGTTTTCTACTATGTGGATGTAAATCAGCCACAGATATGAAATGCCTACAAGTGAAACATAACAATAAAATGATAAAACGTTGTAGTAAAACAAAACAATACAATGATAAAACTTTGCAGTAGCACACAGATTTCCTCCTTTTGCTACTGTCTGTTCAGGCCTCCAGGGCTTAATACCTGCATAAACCTTGTAAACAAGAAAGAGCCATTAATTTGAATGAATTCAGGCATGAACTTAGGGGGTAGAATTGCATCTCCACAGGGTGCTCATTCTTTTCTTGTCGTCTGTGAATCACCATGATGTGCACAGAATCAGATCAGCCTCTTGCAATGCCCACCTCCACCACCTAAACCCTGCAGAGTGCTCAGTCTGCAGTGGTGCAAGGCAGCTGGGGATGGGCTGGGGGCTGCTGTGCACTTGCTCCATTTCTGTTTGGAGAAGCTCCTGTCCTCTCCTGCCTGTATGCCCTGGGCATGGCCCACTGCCCAAGACCATTTAATTGCTTGGGCTAGGATGTGAATTGCCAACTGCCATGTTTGGCACAGGAAAACAGCAATTTTGAGCTTACTGCAAAAAAACTGAAACAGTGTGTGGTTGCTTTCAGAGGTAATGTAGAAAGCTTGGGTTATAATGTAGCTGACATTCTCTGCATACTGTGCAAATACAGAACTAGATTTTTAAACATTTAATACTGACTGCTACAGAAAAAATATTCTAGATGTGTCCTTCAGAACAAGGGGAAAACGATGAAAAATGAGTACCTATAAACATGTATTTCAATTCTCATAGAAAAACCATTCTCCTCATTACGGAATTAGCAACCACAGTTTTCCAGGAATTCATGCAAAAATTTCTTCCGAGGGCTGCAAGCAATTGTGATTTACTGTGTTAGGTTCCAAATTGTCCATGGCTTCCCTTGGAGTAGTGACCTCTCTATTTGTGCTGGGAATGATTTTGGATAGGCCTAGGAAAACACCATGGAATGAAAGTAACAGCTCAACCCAAGAACCAAGTGCCTTATTCTTATACTTGTGCACAGACACACACAGGTGGCCAAGTACTAATACCAAGACACTTTAAAAAAGGAAAATTATGATTTTTCTTTCATCACATTATTTTGTGGAAGTAGCAATTCCACAAGAAAAATAAAATTTGTAATATCTTTCAAAACAGTTACATAAGTCTTAAATTAAAAAACTCATCACTACTGTCTGGAGTTGCTATTCTTTAATGGAGTACATTCAATTTTATTGGAGTGTCTTTTCCTGAGAAATTACTTCGTCAACTTTCAAATTTCCAGGGTTTACTCATAGAAAACTGTTGACAATAAACACTCTCAGGTTGGATTCTTACACTAAGCTGAGTAACTCTAATGAGATTTAAGACATATTTCCCAAAACAGAAAGAGCATAACTAAATAAACATCATACATAAGATTTATGATATGATTGCATCTTAACTACAGTGTGTATCCTCCTGCCTTAGTGACACAAAACAAGACACATTTTGAAGGGCACGGCAACTTCTCCTTTTCCCATTCAATGAATTTCCTTCCCAGACTGCCAATGTTTCATTTATTTTTCTCTAAATGGACGAAGCTGCTGAGTGTTTTATCTCTTTGCCTCAACATGCCGTACTGACTTTTTATGCTGCCATTCTGAACACTAAATGAAATGCACGATACTTGCAAAATTTCTAATGGTGGCTTTCCTTTCATGGGGAATCGACATATGTTTATACTATTTTATTGGTGCTTAGACAATATTGTCTGTTTGACTAAAAGTTCAAAAGTAAGCCACAAAACAGACTATCCAGTCAGAAAAAATAAACCCTGACTACTCAATTTTGATTTTGGGTGCACATTGTGGAATTTAGGCTTTTTGCCTTCATATCAACAAAGCTTTAGTGGCTTGTTTCCACTTAGTGTGTAATGGGTTATTTCTGACTTGTATTTCTATTTGATGGTCAATTTTTTTTTATCCTATCTGTATTTATTTTGTATTTGTTTTGTTTTTATGAAGTGCTTCCAATGAGGATATACTTTATAAAAAGCATTTTAATGCCTACAATTACTTCAGTCAGTGCTCAAAGAAGTTGTTTTTAAGCAAAATAAACTCAAAATAAAATGGAAAAGCTAAATTCAAATTTCTAAATTACAACACAGAAAAGAGAAAGTGATTAGATTCCAGATGAAGTAGAAAGAAAGTGAAAAGGAATACTGTAAATGAATTTAATCACTAAGAGGCTCAGCAAGGAAGTTGTTTGTGATTTTGGTTAAATACATATCCTATTTTTCACTGGCCTGGGGTTCTGCTTTGCATATGTGGTTATGCAGACTGGAAAAATCCTGCTGCTATTCTACAAAATAGGATAACTGTGCCTTCACTGCCACAGGGAAGACCCAAGCCCCAGTTAATTCATATTAATTAAGAAGATATTAATCATAGTATTGGCTATAGTGTAGTTATTATTAGTAATAATTTTAATAGGAAGAAGAGGCATATATATACCCATACACACATATCTGGCAATCTCTTAGGAAACCTTGCAGTGAGGACGTCAAGTACAACAAATGCTTTGGGTCCTTTTGAAAAAGAAAGCATGACCTTTCCTAGGAGCACTTTGATGTGCCAAGCCACAGGGGCAGGTGGAGTTGAAGGCAATCAGACCTTGGCCTGAATTTAAGCTATTTAAAAACGAGTTTGGACACTTGATGATGGGTTTTGAAGAAAATAGAGGAGAAATACAGTGTGATCATTGCTGAGGTAGAGTTCCTGTCCACATCTCCAGCGTACAGCAGAACAGTGCAATCAGGCTTTCAGAGGATTTGGGTGCTGTGACACAATCCAGTACTAATATTAAATGGCTGGGATTTTTGAGCTGTGTCACAGCTCTTTGTGTTCATGTTTCTTTTAAATTGCTATTTCTGTCAAAACCACATCACTTTTGATATTTTGAAGTTGTTGCTTTAGTTCACTTGTAAACGGCAGTAGAAGCCTGTGGGACAAACTCCTGGAAAAAGATAAATATATACATAGATGGATATATATACATAATGCAAACCTTTATAATTCCACAAAATTATTCTCTCTTGGATGTATAGATACATGCCCATTTATAAAATTACTGTTGCTTTTGTCAAGGATTCCCAGCAAATTCCAGCAAAGTTCTCAAATTTGTTTACTAAAGCAAAGCACCCTCCTACCCCTGATCGACTGAGATCATTCATCAAATGCTGATTCCCTACAAAATATTTTCTTTCTTCATATTTTAAGTCACACTAAAGCGATTGATGCAGTTTTAAATTCTGTAAATGACTAAAAATTACTGAAATTGGGAAAACTATTCAAATACTGAAAATCAAACCCTGTGTTTTCAGCCCGCTGATCCTGCTAGAAAAATCACATCACCAAAAATTTGCATGCAATTTGAGCTAAGCATCTTGGCACATCCCTCCTTGCTCATCTACAATGTAATGAAGTTGTTTCTTGTGAAGGGGAAGAGAATAACATTGTATCTAGGAAGATAAGGAGTGCAAGTATGGGAAATCTAACAACTAACTTTCTTCAGCAAATCTTCATGAAAAGGAGTCCAGTGACACTGTAAAAGAAAACAGAGACTAAAACAAAACAAGAAGCAAAATAAAAAGTGTCTGTAACATGCAGGTACTGGGTACTGAGAGAGCCATATGCCTGCCAGTTCTCTGGGGATTAAGAAAACGAGAGGAAAATGAAACAACTGAAGACATTTTTACTGGATTACTTCCACCATATCTGGTGCATGTTTTATTATCACCGGTGTAGCCGAGGAATTCCTATTTCTCTGATAAAAGGAGCAACACTAAATGATTTTCTTACAGATTTCCAGGGTTGCATTACTAAATCAATTGTGAGAAGTCAACCCTGACAGAAGAGTTCACAATAGAGCTAAAGAACTTGGTTTATATAAAGGCAAAAGTTCAATTGGCTGATGCTGAAAATGCCAACATTTTTATACTGAATCTGCAGCAGTTTTGATGCTTTTTTTGTTGTTGCTGTTTTTGTTTCCTGCCTGGATCACCAACAGTCGGAATGATATTTCTTGGAAATGCTTCTCACAGACATGGATCTTATTGCAAAGGAGGACATGTTTGCCTGGGAACCCTGTATAAGGATTATCTTGTACAGGAGTGCAACAGTGGCACTGTTATCCTTTAGGGGTGTTCATCAGTCATGTTCTGGGAAGAGCATGAGGGGCTCTAGTTGTCACTCAATCCTAAGGCACACATGAAATGAACCTTTTTTTCACAAATGAACAGTCTTTAGTTTCCCTTAGAGTTTCTGGCTATAAGAATCTAAGTAGCTAAATCTGCAGTTCTATGGGAAAGAGGCTGTTTCTACACCTTGCATCCAATTTCCAAGAGCCAATGTACATGATCAGGGTAAGTAACTTACAGAAAGCACCCCCTAAAGTGCCCCCAGACATTCCCAGAACTTTGCTTGTGATTCAGGATGCAAACAGCCATGGGATGGTCAGTCCATTTGGGGTACTAATAAAATGTAGCGGGCTCTTCCCCTCATATAGAAGTTCTTGTAACTAAGTTGGAGCACCTATTTTTAAAATGTGTGTTTTTACAAGAAAAAGGGGAATGAATCATCCTTAGCTTAAGCATCTAAAAGTTAGAAAATCTGCATGACTTAGGGTCCTTTTATTATTAATGGGAGGGAAAAAAAACCATCCTGTAATCAGAATTCACAAAAGGGCACAGACATCCATATTTGATGGTGTCTATTTTTGTCTCTTGATCATAAAGTATCATACAGGGATCAGTTCAGGCTTGATAGCTCACTTGCAGACATCTTGATGATATAGCTCTGCCACAACCTTTGTAGTATATTACTGGTGAAAGGAAAACAATTTTATGCTTTAGTTACACTGTTAGCCATCTCTTGCACATGCAGATAATTTTACTTTTTTTGATGCTTTTCCTTCCTAAATTTTATTTTAATTTTATTTTATGGGCATTTTAAATTCTGAACACTTTCTTAGAATTTTCCATTACCGCTGCTGATAACTTGTGTATGTCGTCTTGAAAGTGTCAGTCTGGTTTGTGTGCTAGAGAAATTCTTCTAGTCAATTACCATATCCATCAAAGATAGTAATATTTTCAATATTTTACTTGCTGTTTTGCATTTCTCTAAGAAACTATGGGAATATATCTAGTTCTTATTCATCTATGCAGCTATAGAAATAATATAGCATCAATCAGACTTGAAAATTGAGTTAAAGTTGGTAATTTTATTTTTCTGTGTGGTCATTAGGTATTTAATATTTCCTTTTTGTCCTTTAGGGGATAAATTTAAGAAAAATTACTTCCCCTCTAAATGGTCTCACTTCTGCCAAGTGCCCCAAGTAAGACTTTCCTGTGATAAATTATGCTTGGTTCCATGGAGCTTCTACCTGCTTTGTTAGGAGGTGACAATTAGGCTTGTCCAGAGGCTTTTGATAAGGACCTTTTATAATAAATTTCAAAATAGCCCATTTGTATTCAAGGTCTTATGTTTGTGTTGAAAAGCTGAGAGTGGTATGCTATTTTATCAAAATATTTAAATTGAAGTATGAGCATATATTTCTTTAATTTGCTTTAGGTGCAAAGAAAAATAAGGAATTGATAATGAATGAGAAAAATTGTCTTTAGCTTATGGAGTGCTTCACATCTATTAGGATATATATGCTATTTACATTTAATTATGTACTTTACCTAGTTTACAGGTACTGATGGTCCTTCAAAATATTCTTGCCATATGCATTTTATAATCCATTTATAGTCCTGGTTTTGAGAAAGATAAATCTATCTTTGTTAAACACTAGTATTCTGAAACAATGAATAGTAATAAAAAAAAAATCAGTAGCATTTCAACACTTTTAAATGCAATGTAATTTTTATTAATATTATCTGGTTTTATTAGCTTTTTTGTGACCGGAGAAGGAAATTTTTCTGTGTTCATATGAAAGCTCACATAAAAAAATCTTCTATCAAAGTAAACTTAATTAAAAATCAGAAAATGTTTTGGGACTGCTCCTCCAGGTGAAAAAGATATATCATCCAATAACCCATATGAAAAACTATAGAAATATAAACCTACAATATTAAAACTCAAAGTCTGAGAATTATAGTCAAAGTCTCCAAATATTCCATGAGAGAAGCTTCCTCCCATAAAAATAAAAATAACTATAAATGATAATGGTAATCCCTTTGGTTTATGGAAACTTTTATGGAACCTTTTATGGAACCTTCGGTTTATGGAAACTTTTATGGAACAACTAATGTAGTGATCCTGGAGTCAGCCACCATTTCACCACACCTCACATCATCTGCCAAGATATAAACAGTATTGAAAAAATGGCCTCATTAGAAAACCTGTCAGAGGGAGGCCTTCTTCTGAATTGGGCATCTGTGCCATACAAAAAACCAGGAGGGAAGCTCCTCTTCTTCACACCCTTTCCTCCAGCCCTGCTTCGATGCCCTGCCAACACAGAGAGCTCCAGGAAGAGTCTCCTCTCGGTCCTGTGAGCCTGGCTGCTAGGTTAGGGACAATAGTACAAGACAGAGGAATTTAGACACAGAATTCAGCTTCCATGGCATTAGAAAGTGATTCCCCAGAGGTACACAGAGTCCAGGGGTGCCAGGGGTACCAGATTCACAGATAACTTGTCCTGCTGTGTTGCAATCTAACCAGGCAGGGCTGCTGCCTCTCCAGTTTCCATTTATTTGTTCTATGGACAGAACAGAGGACTCTTCCCAGCCAGCCACCAGACAACAGGGACAGAACAACCACTGCAGACAAAAATGAGAAAGAAAATGAATAACAGAAGAGTTCATGTGGGATGTTTTTCCCGAGCATTCACTTTGAAAATTCCTCACTAAGTATGTTCTTTTTAAAAGGTGTTTTTGTACCAAAATAGAATGCATTATCCAGTGAGTCTCCATGGTAACTTTGTTTCTTATTAAATGGAAGATGAAAAAAGCCTAATTAACTCATATGGCCTTGTATTTGTTAAAGTGTTCTGCTATACCTTTAGTGACTCTACTGTATATTGAAAGTCACTGTTTTTCTTTGGCTGTTTTTCTTTTTAAAGAGTTACAGGCTTTTCCTATTAAATGTAGATCATTGTGCAAACAGCAAATGGTATATCAAGGGAGAAAATGATGCCTCTCTGCCTCTTGTTCCTTTCTTTACTTTCAGATGTAGTGCTACCTTACCTTGGTGCTGCAGAAATAGTTATTATGCTCCTCATTCTTTTCATAACCTAAATGATAGGCTTCCAACAATCATATCTGGTGCTAGTCAAGTACAGTCCTTTAGACAATTAGTTTAACCCCTTTACCCAGGGAAATGAACTAAAATAAATAACTTTATCCAAGCCTTTCAAAAGCATTCTAGAGTAAAACTGATGAAAAGAAAATACCATACAATTCAATTCAGTAAAATAAAATAAAATAAAATAAAATAAAATAAAATAAAATAACTTTCTAAAGGAAAAAGGGCAAGCAAATCTATGGGCCTGGTTGCAATTCACACTGTGGCCTTTTTACTTTTGTCATAGTCACAAGAAAAGCATCCATTGTACTTGAAGGTAACACAAGACTGGGAAATACTATAGAGGCAGAATACCAGAATGGATACATTTTTAAAATATCCAAATAATCTTCAAAGACCTTCTACTTCTATGAGTTTTAGTGTACCAAAAGAAAAAATATCATTTGAGAATGAGCCTTGAGTTTCATTTTTTGAATTTTCCATACACAGATTGAGTTCTTATGAGCCTGTGCCTTGGCTATCCTGGTGCAGTTAAAAGATTTTAAAGAAGGTCTTCAGCAGCAAAGTTGGACTTGGTGATATCAAAGATCATTTCCAGTTTTATCAATCCTATGATTCCCTGAAAGCTGCTATCTGGCCCTGGGGAATGCTTAGCCCAGTCTTAGCCCAGGGAAAAGCATCATTACCAGTGAGGATGTGGGGAAGGAAGAAGAAAGCTTTCAAACTAATGGTACCCAAAAGGAGTTATTCACACTACAGACACATATGAGAATGCCTCCCCTACCCACAGACATCCAAGGAACTACTTTTCCCTGGAGGCCCATTCCTAAGCCAGCAATGGGCAACAACAGGTAGCAGAATGATCAGCATCCAGGGCATGATGCTAAACCTCTCCTGTTGGCATGCATACCTGGCAGGTGGCTGCTGAAGTGCTCTTGTGGATCACCTGGAATAAGGCCACCATTGTTCCCTGGTCTTCTTCCTGTTCCCTGGAAGCTGGCTCAAGTAAAAGAAGCAGACCTAGGAATAAAATCTTTCAAGACATTGATTCCAAGTAGTGGACAATGATCTCAATACAAATGTGAGCCTCTTCTTAACCTTCACATCTGGGTAATTTTCTTGGGTATGCTAGCTCCAGAAGGCAGCTATTCTTTATATATACCTGTTTTGTATACTCATTTATGTTTCCAAATGGCACAGAGCACTTAGACACAGACTCTATGCCTGGAATGTGACATGACAACAGGTATTCAGTTGTGTGGAAGCTTTTGGAAATGCACAATAAAAAAGCTTTTGGAGAAGTACTCACGGAATGATAGGGAGAAAATTTGGTCCATTCTTGCCATTGCTGCATTTTGACAGCCATCATTATCAGAACCATGCCCAAGTTTTGCTTTAGAGAAAACTAATCCCAGGAGTAAGCCAACATCTGTGCTACCAGGGGACCAGTGTGCTGCAGAGCAGGATTGGTGTGGATGCTGAGGAAAAATAGAAGGGAGCTCCCTTATGGAGGAAGGAAAACATATGCTCTTATGTGAAAGAACATATAAATTAAAGACAAACTAGGGTATGACCTAAGATCTGGAATGGCCTTGCCAAAGGTAGCCAAGTCCTGCAGCATAACAGGTATTCCTTAAGGCTCCCCATATGATATGTAACATAGAGATAGCTGTTAAAGCCAGAAGGCATTATATGAGCTTGAAATGAGGGAGGAAGATCAGGCTTAGCCTTCCCAAGGTGTGTCCCTTGGGAACAATCTAGCAGAAGGTAGCACAGGTAAAGGATTGGAAAACACTTCCCCACTGGACTCTACAGTTTGCTGTTTATTGTCTGTGCTGGGGACACAGCTCTCCCCAAACTCAACTGAAACAAAGAATTATAGTTGCTGGCTTTTAGACTTGTGTGAAAGGTTGTAGCCATGAGCAAGACAGCAGTAGCTCAGAGAAATGTGTGGAGAATCGCTGGCAAACTGCTCGAGATATGTGACATGGTGACTGGAATTTGTGAGCTGTGGTTTTAGATAGAGCCTAAGCTCTTTAGACAGAGCCTAAGCTCTTTAGACAGAGCCTCAGCTGTGCAGAATGCAGAACAAGGCACTGAGCATCTAGGGTTTGCTTTTTAGAGAAGTTTTCCCATCCCTTGCAGTGGACCTGGATAGGCAGCCACCGTCCCTAAAAAACACATCCTTAGAAAATCCATCTGCAGCTGCCACAGAACCTGGTCACTTGCAGCTCCACAAGCCCTGCTTGAGCTCCAGCTTTCTGACTTCACTGTGGTTTCAAGGTTACCTCATTCTAAATTCTGTGCATGAGAACATCCAAAATGTCACATCAGTCATTGAAGAAGTGAACATAACATGAGGATTATAAATCTCTGATTGTCTATAGCTCAGTGTATTTTCTGGAACTAGCAATGTAGCAGAGAAGATGCCTGACAGAGCAGTAAATAGGGAAATGTTCACCAGCTGCAGTGGCAAGAGCCATCTGAGTTTCAGTGGGCCAAAGAAGGAGCTGGAAAGTTATTAAGGAACTGAATTAGCTTCTCACTTATGTGTCATCAGTTAAAAAGTCTGGTTTCCAGTAAGCTCCACCAATTTGAGAAACATTGTATTAGAGCATTCACTTCCTTCCAGTGTTGTCTACAGCTCTTGGAAAATCTGCTCAACTCCTTTGCTCTTCTTTACTAATCCATTCTGTATCCATTTTAAATTGTAAATACAAAATAAAACTCAGATCAGCCGTGACTCTGAAGGGTCATGTTACAATGATTGTTCCTGTCATAGATTTTTATATTGTTACAATTTTTCAGGTATTTTTTACTTTTTTTTTAAACTTTTTTTTCTTTTTAATAGAAGTAGCATATATATTTTCTGTGCAAAAATGGTAATAATTCCACCAATATTAAATTATCTCATATTTCAGTGCAATATAGTGAAAAAATAGATTAGTAAAACAATTGTAGTTTGGTGTCTAACAGCTTCATCCTAGTAGACTTCAGCTTTTTGCAAATCTTTGTTATCTCCTCCAAACCACTCCAGGTTCCTCAAGACTGCAAGGGAACTCTTGGGTCACCAGCATCCACAGGATCATCTCCTATCATGTATGTATCAATTTACCTTTTTCTAGAACTGAGAAGCTGAAAAAACCTGGAAGGTGTTCCCTCTTAGGCATCAAACCTGTTTGGCACTTCACTGTGCTGTTAGAAAATAATCTAATCTTGAAAATAATCTGATCTGCAGTTAATGTATCCATGGTTCATTCATACCCGTGCCAAAGTGGCTCTTTAGCATGAATAGATCTGAACCTCTCTTGTTCTTCTCTGCTTTAGATATTTATAGACAGCAATGACACCCCCACTCCATTTTCCTCCTTCTTGTCTAAGTAAGCCACACATCTCTATCTCAGCTAATGAAATGTGTTTTGCATTCTCTAGGAAAATCTGGTTAATCTCCCTTGAGTTTAGCTTCACTGAGTTCACAGGTAACTGAAGTGTGTGATCTAGCTGATAGGACCTGCAGAGAAGCATACTATTCATTCCTCTCTCTCTCTCTGATGCACTCTATCAGAAGGGATACACTCTAGATTTAAAGTTTCATTTTTCAATCTCCTCATACTGTTGGACAATTTCTTGTGTGTCATTCTCTTCCCTGAAATCCACCTGCACTTTCCAAGTATAAACTCCAAGCTTACAAATTTCAAATTTGCAAATAATTTTTCAGGGCTGTTCCTGTCAACATGGTGCTGCACCTTATGCATTAATCTACCATTCACATTCAGTTTTGCTGCATTTTATTCTGATCTTGCTCGATATAACTAATTTCTGACTTAGCTCACCAGGAAATTTTTATATACTGTGGATTTTTGAATCATTACTTTTATTTTTGTCTTGAAAGTGTTCCTCAGAGCTAATAGTTTTTCAGCCTTAACAGGTTTTTTATCAGTGTTGATCAGAGTCACTGTTACTTTTTTAAAACGGGTGTCATTTTGCCATGCAAACACTCCTACTGATTTAATAAAAAAAATAGCGGAGTAAGCTATCACTTACAGAGAAAGGATCTGCATTTTACTTAAAATGTAAAAATACAATGTACATCTGGTTTACAGGCTAAGTAAGAAGTTATCAAGTACCTGCAGGATTATTCTTTTTGTTATGCACTTCTGTTGATAAATCACTCTTTAAATCACTCTTTGATCAGAAAGAATTGATTCTTCTCTATAAATATATATGTAGGAAAAAAAAATAAAATCTCTAAGACTGTGTTTCCCCTTAAGCTGAATATTTCAAGAAGTATTATTGAACAAGGTGCAGAAAAAAGACAGAGGATTTATGATGTGTGTAAATGTGTTAGAAGCTGATGTTAGAATTCATTTAACCTGAGGCCTCTAACAATAATGTAGTTGAAATAATTTCAATTATTATCATTCTTATTAGAGAGAGTAAAATACTTTTTTCATTAAAATCTGTGGCTTGCTAAATGAACTAAGTCAGGCATCTTAAAAATGGCAATAAAATGAATATGCCATCCGTTGTAAGGAGATACAACATAAGATTCTATTTACATCTTTTTTTCAGGGTCAAATCCTACTTTACATCACCCTATTATGTGTTTCAGGGATTGGCAGAGTTTGTAGAGTATGCAGTAGTGTATGTTGTAAGCATTTAATGCTTTTGTGTTTGCTTGAAAAGGAAGATGGTGGTACACACGATTTTCAGCGCAGACATTCCTGTATTTTATTTACTTACCTGACTTTGCTATCAGAGCAACCCTTTGTTCTGACTGCTATTTGAACTGGTGCTCTCCTGTACAATGCAGGTGCCTGAAAGCTATTTCCTTTGATGGTGGGTTTGTTGCTTTTTACTGAACATTTAGTGTGGCTGTCTTGCTCCAGGAGGGGAGGGACACCCCCAGGGCCATCCCGAGGGGCAGCAGGGCTCTGCCACACCAGCCAATTGTCCAGCAGGTGCCAGGTAGCCAGAGCAGTAGGCAGGTCTGGGGTCAACTCCAGAGCTCTGTCTGTGGGTCAGAGTCCAAATTTGGTCTGTCAGGTATGTGTACAAGGTGCCAGCATGGCTGTGGCTGGGGAGTGGCTCTGGACATAGCTCATGGGCAAGCCTCATCTTAAACCAACTCCTGGACTAGTAGGAGGACTCCTTGCTGGAGTATCTTAGAAGACCTGTTCAGGAGGAGCCTCCACTGAGGCTTTTTCAGCAGAGATTCTGCCAACAGCTCTCTCCAAGGCCAGGCACCCACACATTATCTAAGTTGTCCCTAAGCCCAAGCAGACAAATCCCCAGCAGTGGGACAATGTGCTCAGACACCTGAAATTCAGAATCACTGTATGTATTGACTATCATAGGGGAAATAATCCTGTTGAGCAGAAAAGAAAGTGGCAAATAAACCAGAGGTACAGTTATTTTTTTCACTGAAATTAGCTGAATGTGATTGCCATCTGTCACTGAGGCTAAGTGGTTCCTGACTTGATATTCTTCTCTCTGAGAGGGGCTCAAGGAAAAAAAACAATGGAAATGTTCTTAATTTAGCTACCAGCAAACTTTGATGTTTCATTATTTCCTTTAACTTTTTGAGACATGTCTTTGGTTTGTAATAATGTGAGCACCTTAATGTTAACTTAGGTCTTGTGGTTCCAGGATTTTCTCAAATGTCAGATAACAACACAGGAGGGGAAGGTAGACTGATGTGATAAATTGAAGAGAATTACTAAAAGTGCCACAATTCACCACAAATAAAACAAACAGGAGGGCAAGATAAAAAGACGGAAACACTCTTACCTTTCCTCAGCTTTCTGTTATGAAATGAAGCTATTTATTAAATGGTCTTGAGTCTAGAAGGGGTTTGGAACTGCAAGCAAGGAAATCCTGGTCTTTCATTCTCGCTGTTTTGAGAGTAAAAGAACTTAGTCTTTACTGTTTGTAAATAAACAGGACAGCAACAAAGGTACCTGGCTCCACTTATTCCTCCTTCTAACAGAAATAAGCTGCAGGACCCTGAATTTTGGATAAATGCAGGGGTCAACAGAGGCATCAACTTTTATGCCTCCTGCCTTGGTACCTGCTTGGATTACTGATAACATTTTCCAAGCACCCTATTGAAAGAAATGTACCTGCTTCAAGTCAAAGAACATTTGATGATCCAACTTTCTCTGCTTCCCTTCTGCTTAAGTTTAGGGTTAGAATTGTACAAACCCCCCTTAAAAAAAAAAAAAAAAAATTGGTCCTGTCTTTAAATATTTTCCTTCCCAGGAAGACAAAATTTCTTGGTGAGGACCCTTATCAAAAGTGTAAGTATGAGCTCAAGTATACTTTTTTCACAAATTAAAACTCCCTCCAAAGATTCAGGAGGAAAAAATATGGATTTAAAACTATTTAAATGAAAGAATCACAAAGTCACTTATATATTTGAATATATGTAATTAGAAAAAAAAGGAAATGTTTTCTCCACTGCCAGACAGCTATAGAGTACAACATTTTGCAAAATAATAGAATCATTCTTCTACAAGCATAAAAATAACCAACAGAAACTCATGAAAAAAATTACAACAATTTTTATAAAAAGTACAGGAAGATCTCTAAATGGAAGAGACTTTGGATGATTCCTACCAGACAGTAATATCAATTGATTTTCTACTGGTATTCCTATTGATAAATAATTTACTAAGTTAAGTGCTACATGAAGTACACTTTCCTATGAGAAATGTATTTTGACCATGCTATATTGTTGCTATTACCTTTTGCTCACTTTATCTATTTTAAGGCTTCGATAGCTACTATGAAAAAGTTCTGTATTTCCCTTGTTGGTTGTCTGGAGTGGACTCAACATCTCTGGAGAGCATTTCTGCTCACTAAGCTTCCTTTCTTTCATTCATTTTTTCCTAATTTGGTTGATTTATGGATATCCTACCTGTGTGATAGAGATTCAAATTTTTAATAACTATCTAGACAAAAGCTAAGCAAATAACATATCAGGAACTGTGCTGCCAAATGAATGACTTTGGTGAAATCTATCATATTGGGGCTATTAGTATGCATCTTGCTTACCATGTGTTTTGTAAGCTCTCCTTCTTCACCTTCATTAATATTAAGTACAGGCATTAAGAGGAAAATCCTTGTCTTGATCAAGCTTCAATTTGGTCTAATTGAAAAGTACTTAGTCTTAAATATAAAGTTCCCATTTCTGCAGCATTGTTATTATTGTTTTATTGTATTATTGGAGGAAGAAAAAGAACTTATGATGTACTTGTTCTACAATTGGACTCTTTTTCTAGTATTTATTTCTGTGAGAGACTTTTGTTTTCCTTGACTTCTTGTTCTGTTCTCAAACGTGTATGATAATCTCACTTGGCTCTCCTACTGCTACTGTTTTCAAGTGGCTGCATTTATAAGTAGCTAACCTGCTGAGACACAGTCTATTTAATACCTGGAGCTGTCTTAGGGACCAGACATCCCTACAGAATACAAACAATTGGCAGTGGGCAAATGCATCCGGAAAAAATAAGGCTCTATTCAAACTTTCAGCAGGTGAGAAAGAGTGATGGGGGACTTTTATGTACAGAAAATAGTAATCCCTGAAATTGTGTCCAGAGTTTGTGTAAATTTTGTGAATTTGGAAAAGATCCTTCTGATCGCTCAATAGTTTTTTAATTGTGTTCCTCATAAAATAGGAGAATAGACAAGCAAATCTTGAGTTTTATATTCTTTGGGAATAGACTAACGTAAGAAAACATGAAAAGGAAAAATAAGAAAAGGGAATAAATACCTTGTACCTGAAGTACCCGACTTTTCAAGTTGGCTACCCACAACTGTGAATATTTGAAAAGTTTTGTTTCCACTTTGAGATCACTCTTCTTGCTCACTTTGAATGCCAGAACCCCCCTTCCTCAGGATCCTTCTTATTCATTACCTATTCTTTGACAATTGGCTCAGCTAAGGAGGATGATGGGGAGAGATAGAAGACTAGCTTCCTGCCTGGGCCAAATCACATTTCCAGTTCAAGTCAGGGCAAAAATGTCTGCACATAAGTTCTTGCAATTAAGCATACATTTGTTAATAAGTCATTCCTTTCAGTGTTTGAGTCCAGTGAAAATTTTGTTCCATTGCACTATGGAGATCAGAATTGCTTCTTTCAACATTTCAAAAACTCTAAATGAAACTCCAGTTATCTTCAGATCAAGTTAAAAGCAATGATGCTTTAAAGATTTTCATTCCTTTTTTTTTTGTTGTTGTTGTTGTTTCCTGATTGCTGAACTGTCAAGATAAATTTGAACATGTATTCAAAACTTTCTCTGTATCTGTGAAGCACTGAAGCTTTCAATTTTTTTAAAGGAAAGCCTGGATTACAGAGTGTCCAGGTGATTTCAGAACTGTCGACTGTAAGAAAAACATTGCAAATACAGAGGCACAAAGAAGGCAGTCTTCAGTTCCACTCCCAAAGACACTGTCTGCCCTAGAGATGTCACAAAATGATTAAAAGGAAGCAAAAGAAGGTAGAAGAGAAGCTTTTCTTTCTAAATAAGAAACCAAAGTATTCAGAAGGAAAAGCTGCCGCCCGTTACCACATTTAGGCCTAATTATGTTCTTAAAACCCACTGACTTCAACAGCACTCCTCAAGAACTTGTATTTATGCCCCTTATGACTTACTCTGAACTAGAATCTGTCTCTCAGGTCCAGGTCACCTAATCTTAGGCACCAGGCTGAAGATAGCTGCTGTGGACTCTCCTCATTGCTCAATAAAAAGTGATGCTACACACGTCTGTGAAAAATCCATGCAGTTGTGTATAATATATATGCTGTCTTGTGGTCTCACATGTATTTTGGGGTAGTTTTGAGATGACATTACAATCACTTACCCACAGGACTGTCCTTTTCTGCATGATTCCTAGACATGACTGATTCACTGAACTGAGGAAGCAGCAGCTTGCTTTGGTGTGGGTTATGGGAGGCAAACCCTGGTGGAAGGAGAAGCTGGTAAAGGCAACCCAACATACACAGGCTCAGGCAGTGCAACCACAGGACTAAATTCTCTAGAGTAGGAGGGCCTAGGTGGCAATTGAATGAATGACTTCTTCCACTTTGAAACAGGTTCTTTTTTCTGATTGAATTTTGCAGATCAGTATGAGGCGCTGGTGTGGTAGAGGAAATGCAAAGAATTTCTCCATATCTAAGTATGCACTGAGTAACATCAACTTTGTACCACACAGTGGTGGAATCTTGTCAGACACTGTTTTAAGTACCTTAAAGAAAGAGAACCTTGAAAGAGAACCAATTTAGAAATACACTGAGAATTTCTGTGTGTGTCTGGAACAGTTCAGAGGTTCTCATCCTCTGAAATACAGCAAGCCCCTATTTAGTTCTCTCAGGTCTGAGTCCCTCACAGCATCAGAATTTCCAGACACCTTCCAGTGGTGCTCGATTATCATATGCTTATTGTTTTGGCTTATAGTTTATTATTATGCTCATCATATGAATGCCTACATATTTTTATTATTTTTTATTATTATGTAAGTATCTGTTCAAGGGGAAAACCCTGCCTGTTGAAATGCGTGCAAAAACTGTCTGTGAGACTATGCATGATGCAGGAAAAGTTTTAAAGTTGAACAATCTATAACATGGCATTAAATTTCAAAATAAAATACTGAATAATTCACATCTTTTCAGGTTTCTTTAAAAATGGATCTAAAAAGCACTTGAGACTGTATGAGGTTTTCAAATTTTAAAAACTGTATAAGCTAACATTAGTATCAAAGGTTCTTTAACCATACCTCTGTCAGGTAGAAATATGTGCCAGGTCAAGGTTTCCATCACTGTGAGTTTTGCAAGTTTTGAGAAAAAAAGAAAAAATGATAGAATTCAAGATATTGTAGAGATGAGAGAGAAATATGATGCTTCTAAAATTCACACAAGAATCTTCTTAAGCAAAAAAATTGCTTTGAAGAAAATTGTAAAATACATTCTGAGGATTAGAGGTAATATATGGCATTCAAGGACTGTATGGGAACTGGAATAGACATCTCTGAAATATTGCTAAACAGAAACACTCTTTGGAATTGTGCAATGGAAGATTTTAACTTCCCACATACAAATTGGTGAACAGAGACAATAAAAGCGAATTACATGGTCAAGTTATTTATAGAAATGTTGGCTCAAAGATTTATTCACATAAATAATAAATGCGTAAGAAATGGTCTAGGCTAAGAATGTGTTTCTAAAATACATGAGAATATAAGGACTGACTTTAGAGTACAATCTTGGACTGAATAACATGTTGCCTTCGCTCTATGTAAATTTATGTAGGAATAAAAATTAGCTTTTCATCTAAGTTTTTCAGTCTCACAGGAACAAACAAGCTTTGAAGACCTAAATGGTACAGAAAGGATCTCTAATATGCTGTTGGTTTGGACTCAAAGTTGTAAAATGTCTTCAGAGTTTGCATCTCAAGTAAAGAAGAAAGGTGAGGGTTCTAGTTCTAACAGTCTCAAGTGCTGCCTCTGAAAAAGCTCGAGGAATAATCAGGAGCAGGAAATGAGACAAAACAAGTCAGCAAACATCTTGCAGCTCAGAAAGGAGGCAGTTCAGACTTGCCCCAGTTCAAACAAGGTTAGATTTTGCATTCAAAGTTAGAATAAACAGAGGGTTGGTTTTTTTTTTCAAGTTGCTTTAATGAAAAGAGCACAGTGACAGATCCTGGAAGCTTGATAGTGGCACCTATATTTTTATACTATTACCTTTATCATGGCAAATGCTTAGTGTACTCTTGTAAAGATGATATTGAGGGACATGGACTTCCTGTTTGACTTGGTGGATTTTTTGCTGTGTTTCTAAGAAGGAAAAGAAGAGAGGAAATCCTAAACAATAGCCATGGTATTGAGGTTAAAAAAGTTTTAGTTGTTCCTTCCTGCCATCTTCCTTAGCTGTTTCAGTTAAATAAGAATCATGGTATAGATTAAGCAAGTGAATGCAATGGAAATAATGGAGATGTGTACAAAATAATAATAATTTAAAAATTACCTAAAGCAGAGTAGAAATCTCATTTATGAAACACAATATGCTCCTGTCAGAAAAAATCTGGGAAAATTGTGCAAAATCACAAATCTTGATATAAAATTTTAAAATGTACTGTGCTTTATGATTGGAAAACTTCCTATTTCAAAACAGGAAGATGTGGAGCAACCTCAGATGCAGAAGACTGATTTCAGTAGTAAGCAAAGCTTTACAATAAATTTGAAGAGACGTTAATGCCCTGAAATAAATGTTATAAGAACATAACATGTTATGCGTGACAAATAACACCAAAATAACACAATGTCTCTCTAAAATAGAAAATTGTATTTTTAGACAAGGAACTAATGTATCTGACATTCACTACAGTGCTATGGTGGCATCTGAGACAGTAATGCCAGAGTAGAGAGAGAGAGGAAAGTTTTAAAGAAGATAAGGATGAGGAGGCTGGTTGTGTCAAAAGTGGAACCATGAATCTAGGGAGCTATCCCCCCCAATGTTCCTGAAGGATAGATTCTGTTTTTTTCTGTCAGTTTACTAATGATACAGGCAGAAATCATAGAAGTCTACCAGTTAAACATGGGAATATAACAGTTTGGGCATTAAAAAAAACAGAATTGTAGATTTTTGCTAAGTACCTTCAGTCTGAAAAGTCAAGAGAAGGTTGTAAATATAAATGTAGTGATGTTCTGCACAGCCATTTATTAAAAACAAGGAAGAAGATTGATTTAAGTAAGAGAAAGATGAGTTTTCAAAAACCTGCTACATAAGGTGATCATCTGCAGTAGCAAACTGTTGTCCTTGGCGACTGAAGAGTTCCTTCCCAGCTTTGTGTTCCTAGGCAAAAAGCTAAAAATCAGTTCAGATCCTAGGGATGTTGTGATAGTCAGATGCTCACGCAAAGAATCTTCTTTCAGTTAAACCAGTTAAAAACAACCAGAAATCCTTTCAAAGACTGCAAATTGTCTTACTTTTAAGGTAATTTTTTGTAATTAATTGCAAGGAGCTGCCATCCCTTGGAGTGAAATCCCCCGGAGAGGCCCTGGCTGCCGGCAGCTGCCCTGCCTCTCATTCTAATACACAGAGCTGAACCTTAGCCAAGATAAATCTCTATTGAGCATCCTCAAAATTCAAGTGTTATCCATTGCTCTGGTGGCTACCAGAGAAGTCATTGGTATGGAATTATACATAGTATATATCTAAAAAGAAGTTTATCTTAAAAAATTGCAATTTATTTTTTGGTCCAGGCTAGTCATTTAGCTTCAGGGAGCTCAGAAAGCTTTGTAAGAGAAGCTGTGAGCCAAGACTCACAGGCAGGCAAGGCAGATCCTCACCAATGAGGCTGTCCCACTGCCCACACTGATGAGCAGGGCAGCTGGGGGTAGCCAAGGGCAGCCCCAGCCCAAGGTATTGGGCACCTCCCTGGGAATGAAGATGGACCATGGCTGGGCCAGCATGGGCCAGAGTCTGAATCCATGTGAGCCCAGGCAGACAGTTGTGATGCAGTGCAGCTCTGGTGGGGACAAAGGACCAGAGTCTCCCAGGAAAGCAGCTCCAAGAGCTCTAAGGTAGGGAAGCACAAGTTAGTGGGGAAGTCTCAGAAACTGCCCTCCCTGGGAGACACTATGTCCTGGATTGCCAAGCAAATTGTATTCTATCTGCCATCTGTATGGCAGCTGTTAAGTGGGCAATTTTCCTTGTCTCTTCCACACCCAATCCTCCCTCCGGGGAGACATCTGCTGATAACAGACTATTGAATGTCACTGCATGACTGATAAGAACCTCAGCATCCTACTGTGAGATGCTCCGCCCAGAGGGAAGAGCCAAGCATTCCTACCTGGATAGAGTCTTGAGCTCTGGAGCACCAGCATGGCTTCTCCACTGGATTTCCCAGAGGAACAGCTGCCTCTTCCACTGGATCATCAGAGGAAGACTACACCCTTCTCCACGATCCCTGCTCCAAGAGAACCACACCTGACACTCAGGAGGACTGCAGCCACAATTCCAACTGGACTGCTACCAACACCCTCACCAACAGGGTGTCAGGTTGTGTTCTGACTCTGTCAGTGTTGTTTTAGTTTACTGCATTGCTTATTTTATCTTTTTATTTTCTTCCCTAATAAAGAACTGTTATTCCTGCTCCCATATTTTTGGCTGAGAGCCCCTCCCCCCCTTAATTTCAAATTTATAACAATTCGGAGGGAGGGGGTTCATATTTTCCCATTCCGGGAGAGGTTCCTGCCTTCCTTAGCAGACACTTGTCTTTCCAAACCAAGACAGCACACAAATATGATTTTCAATTCCCTAATCAAAATGAGAAATAGTCTACTTTGAAGTCCCTAATAATTAAAAAAATACTTGGCAATTTGGTAAAAAATGTGCATTCCTTTTTATTTTAGGGGGGCAAAAGGTAATCATGGGTAAAGGTGCACCAAATATAAGTCATTGACCTAGTACATTTTGGTTCTTCCCTGCTCTACAAGAAGGGGAGCTGTGTTTCTCCAGATACAAATGTGAAATATCATTCATGGTCTGATAATGGTGTTGAAGTTACAGCATTTACAAAATTAGGAACGGTTTTCATTATTTGTCATGGGGATTGTATTCCTCTACCTTTCAAGTTTTCAAAAGAAATTGGATTATTAACTTTAAACTTTAAAAATCTAAATTACTGTGGAACAGTAAAGCTACCTGAAAAGCCTGATGGATAATAACTCCTGAAAGTTGTTTATGACTGAGATTAGACAGCATGGATAGAAACTTACACAGCAGCAACAAAGGTTTTCAGTTTCACATGTTCTACAACTGCAGTATTATCCTCCAGATGATTGACCAGTGCACTTACACAAATCATGGGCATAAACTTGTATCAGCATATTCTTTTTCTTATCAATTCTCTGTTTTCCTGCTGTGTGAGATGTTTGCTCCCTATCAGAGGTGTCAGGAGACAGCTCCCTCTCCTGGAATACCCTAACTGTTCTTTAGGTTGAAATAAAGATGAAGTTCTGCCTGGAAACTCTCCTAGTTTTGAGGAGATCCCAAATAGCTTGCTAAGCTGCTTTCCATAATACAGCTAAATATTTGTCCAAGTATAATCACCCCTCTACAAACACCATCCTTTGTATTTTTTATAAAAAGAAACATTACAGGCTTTCTGTACCTGTCATAAAGGAGCAGAATTAGCACATTCCCAGCATATTTCCTCAACAGACCTCCTTGGAGATTATCACACACTGTCTTGGAGCAGTTTTAATGAACCCTGTAATCCATGCTTTCCTGTGCATAATGCTTCCTTAGATAACAGTAGATTGGGTTCACAGCAATCAGTGCTGAAGAACTCTATTTGGGCTTCTGTGTGCTGAACTGGACATTGTTTTTTCAAAGATTGCATTCAGACATTGCACTGTGGTTTTAAATTTTCTTGCTCAGGAGAGGCTTCAAGAGGGTCAAGGACTGAGCTATGATTTTAAGATGAGGTGGTTATTTGAAAAATAGAGATGTAGCTGTAGCCTTCTTTGAAGATCTTGATTCATATCCTACAAAGCTTCTTAATTTTATACCCTTTATGGTAGCTCTTTAATAGGCAGAGACTCATCAGTCTTAGTCTATGTTTTTTAATGATGAAAAGAGATACCAAAGATGAGTTAGAAATTTGATAAAGAAACTGAGATTTCTGTTAAAACATATTTTCCAAATATTTCAATTTCTTATGTGATGTAAGCTGCAAAAACAAGAGAATATTTTCATATCCTGTTTTCAGAGAAAGAGGAAATTGAGAAGTTGATGAATGGAAAAGCTTTAGGTAGACCCATGGTTTTCCTTTCTTAGTATAGCTATTCAATTAAAATGTTCCTCATTATATTTTTCTATCACAAATGCTATTTTATATTTATGTGAGCTGCTAAAAATTTTAAATTTGTTTTATATAACAGATATATACAACTGCTGTCACGCTGGTTAGCACTATTTTTTATTTTATTCATGCAATTCTTTGGACTTGGATTTCCTCTTGACAAAGAAATGATGCTTGGTGCTAAAGACTTCTGGCAAGGCTTCCTCATTGATTTAAAACACTGAATTGGATTTCTAGTTCTGGCTCACGCTGAGGTTAAGTCAGTTTTGGAATGGTTTGCAGGTTTGTAGCAGGAATGAGGAAACAATGGCAATTCCAAAGAAGGACCTGAGTTGCTCAGTTCATCACCAGCTCTCAGAGCCTCCAAAAGCAACACATTTCTCCACAAATGTGTGGAGCAACACATTTCTCCACATCAGTCTCTGCTTGTCTCTTTCATTTACATTTTTCGACATTTTGTTCTGACTTGGTTGTTGCAATGTCATCAATTGATTCTTGTTAACTTGTTGAGGGTTCCAGGCTCCAATGAGGAAATAAAACCATGGAGTTTTCATGTATTTGATCAAAGGCAGTTAAGTAAAAAATAGTTTAAATAGAATAAAATTACTTAGGTTTGCAATTATCATAGAGCCCAACGGGTATTTTAGCAAAGTGCAACTAATGAATGTGACATAATAGCAATCCCTAATCTGTAGCATTGTGAACTTCAGAAAAAAAATCCAGATTCCTGACCAGAAATTGTTTCAAGCCTCACTGCTGTTCCTTTCAACATGCAGCACTATACTGGAACTAATCCAATAAAAACTCTGAGAGTTCACCTTCATCCTCCTTTACCCTCAAGGATTTCTCTTTTGGCAGAATCTACTGCATTCACACGCTGTTCTGTCACAGTTGTTCACTTGATTCAGATCCTTTGCTAAACTGGAAAGTGTTTCCCCTTCAGAACAGCAAAAATATTTGTTGTTAAAATTCCACTCAGACGTGCTGATCAAAACCACCTTATTTCACTGTTTACCTTGCAGTACTCAGCCTTCAGTTTTTCACTTACATTAGAGAATGACTCTGGGTTTCTTTCACCTTCTAAGTGTATGCACTCTGGGGAGACCCACTTTGCAGTAGCCATGCGCCTTGGTAGCACTTTCAGCTCTCTTCATGTATCACAAACCAGTCCATCTGCACCCTTGGCAAAAGCTTACTTGAGGATGGAAAACTTGCTCTGCTCCCCAGGATGATTCTGTATCATCAGCCTTTCACGGTCTAAGGCTGTATTAGCTTTATTCGGTTTTCTCCTGTCACATGACAGTAATTCCTGCTGAGAAAATCTCCTGGGCAGGTTCTGGGGTCCAGAGGTAGGTCCTCCAGGGAGAAAGAAAATTTATTCCACAGTATCTCTAAAGACACTGCTAAGCCATCCCAACTCCAGGCTAATAACCCATACTGTTGAAAAGAGAAGAAGGGAAATGCAGAGCCTTCCTGCTGAAACATCAGGATAAACACTGGAGAAGGATTTTAGATTCTTAGAAATTGTGAAAACTTCTGGAACAGAAGTACTATTTCCTTCCTTCCTTCCTTCCTTCCTTCCTTCCTTCCTTCCTTCCTTCCTTCCTTCCTTCCTTCCTTCCTTCCTTCCTTCCTTCCTTCCTTCCTTCCTTCCTTCCTTCCTTCCTTCCTTCCTTCCTTCCTTCCTTCCTTCCTTCCTTCCTTCCTTCCTTCCTTCCTTCCTTCCTTCCTTCCTTCCTTCCTTCCTTCCTTCCTTCCTTCCTTCCTTCCTTCCTTCCTTCCTTCCTTCCTTCCTTCCTTCCTTCCTTCCTTCCTTCCTTCCTTCCTTCCTTCCTTCCTTCCTTCCTTCCTTCCTTCCTTCCTTCCTTCCTTCCTTCCTTCCTTCCTTCCTTCCTTCCTTCCTTCCTTCCTTCCTTCCTTCCTTCCTTCCTTCCTTCCTTCCTTCCTTCCTTCCTTCCTTCCTTCCTTCCTTCCTTCCTTCCTTCCTTCCTTCCTTCCTTCCTTCCTTCCTTCCTTCCTTCCTTCCTTCCTTCCTTCCTTCCTTCCTTCCTTCCTTCCTTCCTTCCTTCCTTCCTTCCTTCCTTCCTTCCTTCCTGTAGAACAAGGTTAAAAAGGTGTAAAATTTTTAAAAAATCCCATACAAATTAAACAAATGGTCTTGGTGGAAGGACAGGAAGCCAGCAGAGGCAGAAGGACAATACTGCTCAGGCTGATGAATTGTGTGTCCTCACATAAAGGAGAGGACAGTAATGATGAGGAAAAATTCTCAATAAATGAGTTCCCAGTTAAATACGGCACTGAAAAATAAAATTTTGTGTGGGAAATATAAAAAGCCCAGAAATAAGATGAAAACCACATTTTAAACTTGCATATTCTGCTATAAATATGCAAAAAAAAAACTTAATGGGAGGAAGATAATTAGAGACACAGTAACAAATAAGCAGAAACGATATGGTAAATACCACATAAAATGTAGTGTATTTGCTAATATGGAAATAGTCTAATCAAATAAAAAAATTCAATGTTTCAGGAAATGTTGAAACCCTGCTGGATGTTAGAAATTTTCATTTTAAATAGGAAACATCTAGTACTATGCAATTAGGATGACAATGATTTTATGTGACCTGGTCAGAGCAATCATCAAACCCAAAGGCCAAGAAACAGAAGAGCAGAGGAGGTTTGCACAGTCTCTTGTTGAAAGGGTACATGTCACAACAGAGGTAGATGCTGAGACTGAATTTTTAGACATGACTGGCTGATCTGTAGAGCAACGAGTCAGGGCATGCAGGATGGGATGCAGCTTGCGGCTTGCCCTTCCACAGCACGTAATATTTTTTTACTAAAAAGCTCTTGATACAGTTCCTAGATCAAGGATTTTTGTAGTCCTGGTGGGTTCCCTGTCACCCAGTCTTCTACCCTACTATTTAATGTCCAAAAGAAGACCACATAAGCATGACAGGATGTGGTTTCTTGTTTAAAAAGAAGATATAGGGGAGACCCACAGGATAAAATGTGTTTACTTGATGTACAAAATACATTAAATAGACAACACAGGATAGTCACAGAAAATTCATGTTACTTAAGATGTTAGAAAGACCCAGAAAGCACTCAAGGCAGAAATAAGATGACATCCTAAAAGAGTTCTGATAACAAAAGGTACCAGACAATTTCCTTTGTCAAGAACAAACAGAAATAACTCACATGAATTAAAAGGAACATTCTAATGTGATTAAATACAGGAAGCCAGAGCAGTAATAAGTGCTTTTCACAGTACAGGGAAAAACTGAGCTGCCATTCCATACTGGAAGCAGAGATCCCCACTGAAACTGTTCAGTGTATTCACAGATGATCTGTAAACAAGAGAAAATAATTAGGTGACAGTTTGCTGATATTAGTAAGTTTTAAAAACACATGTCAAGAGGAGAATTGACTAACAAAGGTTGCAGAAAAGGCTAAAGATAATGAATCACAGTGTAATAAAATGCTGAATAAAATCCAATAAAAAAAAGCAAACAATTATACTCCTATCTCAATGCTTAGTAGCACTGAAAAAGAAATAGAATGTTATTAGGGAAATACTGGGGAGAAAGCAGAAAATAAAAACATAGCAATCCTGCTGTGTAGGCTTATTGCATTCAGTACTTTCCATTCCACTTGTAGTTCTTCTAGTCTGCTCAGAGACGATTTGGTAAAATTGGAAAATATTTCAGGTACAAGCTGTGTCCCTTGGGGTCCGTATTGCGATGAGTGTTATCTAACATCTTCGCTAGGGCCCTGGATAGTGGGATTGAATGTACTCTCAGCAAGGTTTTGAATGACACCAAGTGGTGCTGCTGGAAGGTCCTCTGGAGCATGGAGAGCCATTCAGAGGGATTGAGTTCAGCGGGGCCGAGTGAAAAGTCCTTCGCTTGGTTTGGGGCAATCCCAAATGTGGATATAGGCTGGGCAATGAGTGAGAGCAGAAGAAATTCTTTACTGTGAGGGCAGTGAGGCACTGAAACAGGTTTCCCTAAGAAAGTGTGGATACTTCATCCCTGGAAGTGTTCAAGGCTAGGGCTTTGTGCACCCTGGTCTAGTAGGAGGTGTCCCTGCTCATGGCATCAGGGGGTTGAACTTGATCATCCTTAAAAGTATCTTGGAATCCAAATGATTCCATAACTCTGTGACTCTATGATACATGTTAAGTGAGTTGCTAGCTATATTAAGAAAGAAAAGCAGTGAGTCAACCTAATACATTTCTATTCATCAGCTGCTCAATTTCCTCTGTCTCTGAAAACAGGATATGAAAATATTCGCTTGCTTTTACAGCTTACGTCACGTCACATCACTTGATGTCAGACCAAGGAAACAGGCCCAGGCCAGTTTTATTTAATAGTACAAATGTGGCCTAGATTGGATCTGGAACACATTCTGCTGTTTTACCTTAACTTGCACAATATAGTCCTGGTACTACCAAAAGCTTACAAGATAAGATGACAAGGAACTTTTTTTAAATTGAATTCTCATTTTGGAGACGTCATGAAAATACTGCTTTACATTTACGTTATCCTGATATTTTCCTTGAGGTTTTCAGCAGAAAAAGGTGGTATGGAAGAGGAGAGAGGGGAAAAACATCCTAAGATTTCTGTGGAAAATTGGGAAAGAGCTCCATGAAAATTAATTCCTTCATATAGAGGCATTACTGTCACACAAAAGATGAAGAAATCAGTTCAGCTGTAAGCATGTCCTTGTCCGAGAAAAATTCCAGTCCTTGCAAGAAACTCAGGATTTACCCATAACTCTTGGATATAATTAAATTCTTAAGTCAATATGGGTTTACCCACTGTCTTTAAG
Organism: Fringilla coelebs; assembly: GCF_963513975.1. Lineage (NCBI taxonomy): Eukaryota > Metazoa > Chordata > Aves > Passeriformes > Fringillidae > Fringilla > Fringilla coelebs. The sequence goes on from NC_140029.1 coordinate 68,041,796, forward strand.
TCTTCAAGGTATATGCTCAAAATATTAAAGTAATTTTCTCAATTTTTTACAAGTGCTAGTTTCTCTGTCACATTTTCCATCTGACACTAATTATCCTGTCCCAATTAGATTCTTTGCTTTTTGTCTTAAAATTTTAGGAGTAACCCTGGCCTAGCCTCTTTCTGAGAGATGGGCAGGCTAAAGAGTATTTTCTGGAGCTATTGTCTAAATTTAGTACATTTGCTATTGCTCCTTTTACAGACACACCTTTAAAATTCTGAAGTAACTCAAAGTGCATGGGGGTTTATCCATGTTTTATAGTAGGAGTGAAATTGACATTATGTTCAATGAAATAAAACATATTTAGTATTTTTGAAAATAAAACTCATGCAATTACTATTCTGGTATTTAAAAGTTTTTATATGGGTTTAGTTTTAACTTGCAATAATTGAGCTCCTATGTAGGAAATAGAATCACAATGACTGCTTGCACAAAGCAATAGAGAAGAAATTTGCATCAGAGATGTTCCTGAAGCCATTCTGGTACTATTTTTATATGTATACTACTTAAAACACTGTTTTCTATAGCAACTAAATAACTGAAACAAGATAAGAGCAATAACACACACTCCACCACAGAAAGTGCAAACACATAATGTGAAATATTTGCCAGTATTGCAGAATATATACCTCAGCTCAGAAGTTATTCTAGCGTCTACAAAAATTATCAATCACTAAAACAAACAAAAAAATTGTTATCTTGAGAGTACATAAATGGTACAATTCTATTAATGATTTGGAGAAATTTAACAATGCTATTTTCCCCATTGTCTCCTACATTTTATGTAAACTTTTTCTTCTACGGCCAAACTAATGTTCTGTAGTAACATTATCCTTAATAGTTGAGGAAACCATTTGATAATGGATGCATTAACTAACATCTTAGGTTTGTGCCTAGCCTAAGTACTGAGGTACCACCTGCTTTTCTTTCCTTGACACCCATATAGGAGGACAGTGATATTGTAAGACAATAGTAGCTAAATTCATCTTCCAGTTGTTGATCCAAAGTCATTCCATTGCTGACCTCCCAAGGCTATAATAAATAAAATCACACAATCCCACTCAAACACTTAAGCCCTTCATACATGCTGGCAAATCTTCAGTGGAGTTGTAGCTTTGTAATAGGCACTAGACACCGGCTTGCAGTGCTTTTGTCTGTCTGCGATTTCGGATGAGTGAATGTGTGCAAATGTCAAAAGAAATAAAAACATGGTTACTTTTAACAGTGCTGATGTTGTCTCATACCCTTTAAATTGCTTAAAGTACCTCTCATTGTTTGCCTTTCTCATAAGAATATTTTTTCCCTTTAATATTCACATTTAAAGAGCACATGGCCCGTTGACACATTTCTCCAACCCCCAAAGTTTGTACATTCCACAATTAATCTTAATGCCAGCAAAAAGCCCATTTGATCAGTAAAAGACAAGGTGAAACCCCATGGGCCTATTCCCACCTGTGAGCTATTCCAGAGATCAGCAGTGACTCGTGCTTTCCATCTCAGATATGTGTGCTACTCCACTGAGACAGTCTGGGGACTTAGTAGAGCAAGCTTGTAAATCCTGACTAAAACCACCAAGCTCTGGTATTTGGTTAGAAGCTTACATGCCTCTGATGTCTGTTTGTCATCTTACATGCCACAATTCTTTTTATGAAAAGGAAATCAGTTTTATTGGGGGGGAAAGCCTCCTGCCCAGATAGAATTTAGTGTCCATTTAGCCTCCACCTCTGTCCATGTTGCCTAATCTCCATTTTGGGATCTCCCATCCCAGAAGTGTCCAGCACTGCTGAACTTGGACGTATGTCATTGTGCAGTTCAGTTGCAAGAGAACTCTACTAAACTTTCATGCTCTGGATAGCCCATGTAATATATGTTTATATTGTCAACTATCACAGGTGTTATTGAGAGATTCTGAGCATTTAATTTCATCTGAGACTGAGGTCACTGTTTAACATTCTTTTGGTTTATGCTAGTAACTATTTTAGTTTGCACATCTACTAAGGAACACAGTTACTGATCCAGTTCACACTGAAGTAATTGGAAATTCATTCATCAACTTCAGCAGGAGTTAAATCAGATCAAAAATGAAGACCAGTAATAGACAGGGACAACATTCCACTCTTAAATTGATATTCTGTTGCTAGAGATGCTCTTTCTGAACATCTTTTCTTTTCATCTGTAGACTGCTACCTTTCGTCATAAGATCCAGGCTCTGAGATATAGTTTAATAAACTTGTTGTTTAAGAGACTTGGAAGATATTTTATAAAAAATTTGAGATGCAATTTTCAGTATTGATATGCTATATCATGACATCTTTATAATTCATATAACTAGCACAACTAAAACAATTTCAAAAATTAAGAGTACAGCTATATAAACTAAATGTGCTATTACAATGACTGCTATTAAAATAAGATGGCTTTTAAAAAAAGTGAATATTATGTGCTTTTCAAATTTAGCTATCTCATTTCTCTGAAATGTTTACTGCAGAATAACTACTTTTCTTCCTGTACTTAAGATATTTTGCTCTGCTGAAATATTGGCTTACTTGTGCTGTACAAGTCAACAAGCTGTGTATGTGTGTATATCATCTGTATTGTTATCAATTATCACAGTTTTATCCTGACTAATGTGATTGCAAAAAATACATGAACCCCTGGATCTTTGTTTTAATGAATTACTGGAATTTATGTAAATTAACCTTCTAATCTTGGTTCTAAAATACAGTTTTCTGACTAGATCAATATCACATCCCCATGGAAATTAATCATGGGCAGAACGTATTCCTTAAAGGAGAAATATAATCCTTTTCTATCCAGTGGAAAATAGACTCTTTGGGACAGGATTTGGAGTCTGACCAATCTGCACATGGTGCAGGAGGAATTGTTTACTAGTGTTGATAAGTCAGTCTTCTTAGGCCTTCTTAATACATACATATAGGGCAAAGTTTAGAATGCCTTCATATCTTAATGCCAATTTCTAATTATTCAAATGTCCGTCTTTACCAATAACTTCCTTGAAATAAGTACTTTTTCCTAAAACATAAAAATGTAACTAAATTATGATGTGGTTATTTTGTTTTCTACTTTGAAATCCATACATGCATATTTACTTAACTTTGGCTTTAACCTACAGTTTAAAAATTTTATTTTTCTGCCAGCAACGTTCTGAGTTTGAAAAGGTCCATAGGGTAATAGAAAATGTATAGTGGTGATAAGCAGTAATTTCACAGTTAACTGATCACGATGTTACAAGATGCAGTGCACCCTCCTAATCTTTCAGTACTCTTTCTCTCCCTTTTTTTTTTCTTTTTTTTTTTCTTTTAGCCTAATTAGTTTTGCTTGGTAGTTTTATACAAAGTAATGAACCAAAGAAGTAATGTGGCTGTGAAAGTGCAAAAGTGCCTGGCTGAGATTTCCAGCTGTGGTCATGAACTTGGTCTAGTCAGGGGGATAAGAGGATGTGTTCCAAACTGAATCCAACACATCCTCAGCACCTTATGTGATAGGTCTTGAGATGCAGGGAGATCACTTACTTCACATTCTCTCAGGGAAGTTTAAGGTAAAATGTTTTATTTTGCTATTGTAACTGCCTAGGACTGTGCATCCTGACAGACACCACAGCAGAGCTCACGACAGGTTACTTGTCACACTTCTGTAAGGGTGATCTTTGCATTCATCTGTACCTATTTCAAATCTCAGAATGACCTAAACTGAATCTTCATGTGTCTGCATTTTTTACAAGTTAAAAATACTGTGCTTTCATTTCTGAAAGCGAATAAATTGGTGCTAAGTAAAATTTCTGAATGTGGTAGTATCTTTGACAGCAAGACATAGGGAAGGATGCCTCAGAAAAAGCCCAGTGAGGATTGACTGTAAACACTTGAAATGAGTGTGAGTGTCACAAATGTATTTATTAAGTTTTAGATCACACCAAGTCAAAAGGCTGGGGAAATATTATATACTTTCTCTTATAATAAGGAAAAGGAAAAAAGGAAAACATGGCCAAGGAAGCACAGGACAGGTCAAAACCTACTGACCTTCCTTTCAAGTCTATGCTTAGCTGAATGTTCTACAAACTGTCCATCAGTTCCTTAACTTCTCAAATGATCTTTGCACAGACCTTCATAGACAATGCTCTCAGTTCTATGCAAAAGTGCCAAACCAAACCTCTACTTGAGTAGTTTTATAGCATCAGGGTTTCCTTGATAGAGCTGATTTTTGATACTTTTATTCAAACCATCATTATCTCTTTCTCGGGGTAGATTTTTAGTTAGTTTCGCTGTTCTTAATCTCAAAAGTATACCATTCCTTTTCTGTATCTGCTTCAGGAACAGAAACCCTTTATAAAGGTATAATCTCACTGTGAAAAGCAACTTCATTTTACACAAAAAAACCCTGATCTTAACTACACCATCCCAATAATACTTTCTCTTTGCCTATAATACTGTGAATGAAATGGAACTAATTGATTATAGTAAGGTGGATGAGTTTTAAAGCTCGAGAAGAAGTAAGCTAGAGATATCAGCAGTGTCTCAGTGTTTTGCCTGATCTGTGGTATCCTGGGATGGAAAGCGCCTTCTCTGGCACAGGGTACAACCTGGGCCTAGATTTTCCTCTGATCACTTCGTGAGGTGTCTACCAAAATGTTAATACCATCCACATACTAAACAAAGAAAAGTTTTCTGTTTCCAGTCCCCAAAGGGATTTTCAAAACAATTTTATTCTCTAGTAAATTATTGAAAACTGTTTAATTTTACTTCCATTAAGTAAGAAGACATGAAATGGACTGTTCTGCAAATAAACTTCTGTATTGCATTGTGCAAGTTGCATTGGTTAGGAATTTAAATATTTTTTGAGACTTACACTGTTCTCACTAACTCTATTTCTATTTGGCCCAGTGCATGTAGGAGCAGAATCCACATAGAACTTTCAGGATAAGATACATAGTGAAGTTCTGAGAGTGAGATAACCCAGATGTTTTTATTTCTGTTGCATTGCACATAAAGAAAGTTTTAAGTCAAATAGGCATGGGCCTGAACAAAGATTTGAAATGGAATTAATTTGTCCTAAGACAGGCATCAGGAAGGTCTGACCTGTCCACAATGTGTTCTCCTTCCAGTCTGTGGAAAGAAGGAGAGGCCCTCTAAAAGATACCCATTTTCCAGTAAAGAATTTCTGGAGCAGATTGACTGATTGGCCTTTTGGGGTTGTCTATCTGCCTCTGCTTGTTATGAAGGGTAAGTATCTCAGAAAACCAACCTGGACACGTGGTGAGCCATCATGGCTACTGAACATTAGGTCTCATGACATTTTAGATTCTGTAGGATAAACAATATGACAAATATGACACAGCATTTTCAAATATTGACCTTTCTAAGTTCCTTTCTTTAAAAAGTATACTTTCATACTTCAGTGACTTCTGAAGAGGGTCTTAGGTTAGAAGCCAGAATTCATACGCATGTTTGGAGACCTGTTCAAACATAACAACCTAATATCGTGGATATGAGGAATCAGCTTGGTTAAATTTGGCCTGGGGAAGTAAGCAGACATCATGACTGCAGAGTCACCACTCATACCCTCTTGTCCTCAAGTTGCTGTCTTCTGTGCAAGTAAAAAAAACATTGCTACATTCATCTTACTGGCTTTTGTAGAAGAGGTAGATGGAGAATGTGCCAAGTCAGAGAAACTGTCAGCATCTTTGATGCTGAAGAACCAGTGAGAAGGAAAATGACACGTAGTAAGATTCCTTCTGAAGTTACAAACTTCTCAAAACCAAAAAAAAAAAAGAATTTGGGAAGTTGGAGGTTTATAAAATACCCTTAAGTGACCAGAAAATTTTGCTTTTCCTTTTTTTATCACACTTAGTGATGGCACAGCTTCATGGTACTATTCCCAGAATTTATGTGGAACAGAAAAGCTGTTTTTTCTGGGAAACCAATCCTGACTATCACAAACCAATCTAGTAAAGTAAATGCTGCTATTCAGGGGCAACTAAAAGCAGAGTGAGGCTCAGTAACCAGTGACAGAAGCCTTTGTCACATATCAGACTAAAATTAATGCAAAATATCATCAGATAAGAATAATATTTTACATTCATACAGCACAGTTATTAATGCAAGCAACAGGTAGAAAATATCACTATTTGGCAAACAGAAACTGACAGCTGGGACCAAATCTTGCATAGACTGAGTTGCATAGAGATACAGAGTGCAATGCTTTGCAATGGTGTGGCAGACAGGTCCGTGGTCTGTGCCCATTTGCCTCATGGGGAGAATTTTGTACCTTGATATGGGAAACCAAAATAAATAAACTCTCACAGCCTATTCTGGCATGGAGTAAGGCCTGGGTGCCAAGGATCAGTGCAGAGTATTTTGACATTTAGGAAGTGCTCAGTAAGTTAAATTCTTCCAGGTGGCCTCATACTTAGTGCACACGGCCAGAACATCTGTGACACGTGAGCTATAAACGCCTCTGAAAAACACATTGGATCTGATGTGCTCCCATCCCAGAGTGCAGTCCAACATTTTCTGCTGTCACACAGGTCCAGTGTTCCCCACTGAGCACTCGTGCTGCTGTTGCTGGAGGGCTGTACTGTTCCTGGAGAGCGGAGCAGCACACTGCTGGACATCTGGAACAAACATCAGTTTCTTGAACCACTCACAGATGAGATTTCTAGGCTGAAAAAGAAGCTATGTCTGAGAAAATATTCATATAGATTTTAATATTCCTTCTAGTGTTAGGTAGAGATTACTGGACTGTTAAGAGTTCATTTTAGAAATTCAAGGCTCAGAAGGAAAGAAGCAGAAGAAAACTCTTGATTCCCCAGCTAGGAATAAGGGCATTCACCCAGGCAGGAACTGTGTGAGACAGTCACCAACTGTTTCAATATATTGCAAATAGGTGTATGGGTTTTTTTTGGTTTTTGTTTTTTTTTTCCTAGTCATGAAAAGCACACAGTTCCAAGGCAGATAACTGTTCTTTTTCAGCTGACTGTATTTGTTCTTTCTGTTTCTGATTATAGAATTATTGATTTATTTTCCCCCGGGCAATGTTGAAACTTGAACAGAAGGGGAAAAGGATTCTTGCACTCATTCTAAGCTATAAGTATCTTCCTAGGGCACTGGGGATGAGAAACCAAAGTTTAAACTCCTCAATCTGACAAGGGAATAGAAATAGGCTCCCACTTCCTGCCAATCAAGAGCTCAGATGTTGGAAGCAAGAGGGCCAAGATGCTCAGGTGGCACTTGAACATACCTTAAAATAAGTGAGCAATGCTGGCTACACGACCAGGAGAGAGGAACTATTGGAGGAAGTCCCAAGGGAAGGCATGCTGTCCTCATTGGGAGTCCCCCACTGGTGAGGACCAGAGAGCTCAAGTGCAGGTGGCTGGGCCAAGACAGGTGCAGGATTCTCTTCCCCTGCTGAGCCCACTCCTTCTCAGTGTGACCTTATGATCACAAGTCTCAGGCAGAGCACTTTGCTTTGCCCTGTTTCCTGTCTCTGCCTCCTTGACTGTTATTCTGTCCAATCACCCACTCTCCTACTCCCAATCTCACCTCCTTCCCTGGGGATTAGTTAAATGTGTCTCCTTACTGAATGAAGGCCTCCTAAGCTTCCATCTCAGACTCTTTAACACCAGGCTGGTGCCCAGATACTTGAAAGTTAGACATGGGAGCACCTAATTAGCAAGTGGTCAGACAGCTTCACAGCATCTATTTATAGGCGTCTCTTGGTAGTACTGAGTGGTGAGCCTGATGTTTCAGAGGGGAGTAATTCTGCAGAGTAATGCCTGCAGAGCAAGCTGTTTGAAATCAAACAGAAAATATGTCCACAATGGGGTGGAGGTTTAAAGACTGTAAAGTAAGATTATGGGGTATCAAAATTCTCATTTAGATGCTTCATCCTTTGTGTGATTACAGCCCACAGTGAATGGCTTACCTGTCTTATGGGATACACCCACTGTGGATCAAGTGGTGATAATGCAAATGTTTATGATTGCATGTAAGATGCTTCTGACACATAACATCTGGTTTATTTTCTGTATATGGGCATTCAGGTACTTTAAAACACTTAGGTTCATCTGATTAAAAATGAGTGAAGCTAGAGACAGAACTCAATAGTCTTACTCTATGAAAAAGCCTTTCAATTCTTCTATACCTTAAAGTTCAATAAAGCACCTAAAGGAAAACAATAAATCTTCACAATTTGTAATTGATTTGTCTTTAGGATAGTGGTATGCTCTCCTCTGCTCCATGGCTGAATTTTTTTTCTTTAAAATTAATGCCTTTATTTCACAGATAAAATTTCCCCAGCATTCCCTATCCTCCCTTTAAACTCAGAGGAGAGACACAGATGCCCTGAAGGGTGATTCATTCATTTCTGAAATAATTTTCCAAGATTTCTGAAATTAATGTCTCTGTGGAGTTGTCACTTCCTCTTCATGACTATGGAGAAGATCTGCACAATTAACACAGGCTACACATCAAGCTTTTGTATGACCCAACTTGGGTGCAATTAAACTTGCCCTATACCTTATTCCCTTTTCCTCTTTTTAATACTTTCCTGTTTCATTTCACATCCAATGTTCTCCCTGGGTCTATTCTGCCTTCATTTTATATACAATGCATTCCATATATTTTAAACCCATTTTAAATCAATAAGAACTGATGGCATTCAGCAAAGTTAGCCTGAAGTCAATGAAATTGACTGTGTGAGTCAATCTGAGCACAAGCAACAGTGTTTGTCAGAGAAGGTTCTTTACTTATTTGCCCAGCTCAAACAAGCTAGCAAGTGCAAATCAGCATCTTTTCAGGATTGATTTTATGCCTCAAACTGGTAATATTTACATGTCTCAATTTTCTCATGAAAATGACTTCTTGTATAAGAAGGTTATCTCTCACTGTTCCTAAAATGTACAATAAAAATATGCAAACAAAAAGAACAAAATGAAGAATATTAAAAAAAACAAACCTGCAGAGTTCAGGCTGAGTGTGTTATCTAAGTGCCACTACACTTCTTATGTTAATCAGTTTTCTTCTGCTTCTTTAGCAGAAGGGAAAAAAAAAAGACATGGGGCAGGACCATTTCCCATATTTAGTCAGTTTGTGCCTATATAAAAAACTCTTTTCCTCTTGCCCTTTTTGGGTATTAGACAGAGGTTGCTGTGATGTGGGACAGTACAGTCTGCTCATCTTAGAAAAGCCTTTGTGCTGTTGGTTATGTTTAGCATGTTGCTGGATTCCCTGCCTTGATCAGCCCAGAGCTCTATTACCTCTGCTGTCCCCTCAACTCACAATATGACCCCCAGTGACTGAAGTGGAAAATGTGCCCCTGCAACTTACCAGTTACATGGCAGGTCATTGCTTGTGGCAGCTGAGAAAGGCTTTTTTTGCTGATCATGTAACTGTAGTCCATCCTTTACTAGGGTGTGACGTAAGGGAATGCCTGTGGATCTCAGCCTGACCACTGAACAGCCTGATGGAAAACTGACTGCAGGTTTTGTGGGATGCCGTGGAGAGGCTGGCTAGCTAGGAGGTGCTGTGACCTCACACGTTGGTTTTGCTGAGAAGAGGCTCTTCTTTCCCATCCTGGATACTACATCAGTCCTTAGGCCGGGTGGTAGCAGGCTTGAACAAAGAACAGCTGTCTGGGATGTAGTCAGGAAATGCTCAGTAGTGCTCAGCCTTTAGAGAGGCAATTAATGCCATCCCATTACCATCACAATGCCAGCTTTTCAGTTACTAATACTACTCTGGCCTGTTCCCTAACATGCCTAAAATAGGGAAATATATAACAAGAAGAAAGCCTCTCTGCCTTTTCCCCAGCCAGAAAACAAAGGACCATGATGTCAGACAGTCACAAAACCCAGACATTTATGCATAACCTGCTCTCTTTTTAATAGAATTCAGACTGATCATGGATATAGGAGAAAACTGAGTTCGTGTTGAGGGGAAAACCAGATATTTGCAAACGAAAATGGGATGGGAGAAGCATTTCCCCAGTATTGGCTCTGAATTAAGCACCTAACTAACACTCACTTTCTGCATTTCAAAACCTTTGAGAAGATCAGATCTGAATATCTCAGGTGATGTTTTCCCATGGGCTCAATTCTTGAAGAGCAGAGAAAAGCATGGAAAGAACATATCAATAGAAGTTTGCACAAGAGCTTCCCAGATTATAAAAAAAGGCCCTTTAAATTCTGTAATAAATAGACACAAAAACTTCATAGATGGACAGTTATGCTACAAAAATTGGTAAACCAGATATTTTTGCAGCTTGCCTGTCAATATAAAGAGTTTTATCATAAGAAAAGAAAATCCCTCCTTTTTGGTAATCATTCATGCTGTGTTATATAGATGACAATGGAGTTTGGCCTTACTTGCAAAACAACCAAGACAGACAGTGAAAAGCTTAAACAAAATTTGGGGTAACTTTAGAAATCTGCAAACAGAGACACAGGAAAAGAGAAAAAGAGACACTGCCATAACAGCTGTCATGGGGAAACAGTAATTGATGTTTTGTGTAATGGAACACAAACCTCATACTAAGTAATAAGTACTCAGTCATCATGCCACTAATTACTCAAACTTCATTATAAGGAACACCAGGGCCACAATTAAATATTGTATATTACCCCTCATTCTAATTACATAGCTCTTTTAGTTGCACTGTAAAAGCAAGACATTATTTAATTATTTTCATTTAATGCATTTTAAAACAATATTTAAAACCTCATTCAACACCATAGGGATTTCCACTAATCATTAAAATCCCTATTCATGTGTACAGTAGCAGTTCTGTAGCCACATAAAGCTGGCATCCATTTCAACTTCATTTATAAAAATCAAACTTGGAAACCCACAGGCTTAAAAGGTCCTGATTCTGGCTGCCAGAGCCTTAATGGGGTTTCGCAGATGTAAGCCAGCCTTAATTATATCCCTAAGGTGTAAAATATCAGGTGTAAATCCTGGCCTCTTCTCTCACGAGTTTTCAGAAAAAGCACATTCCTCAGAGGATTCTGCTGGGCCACTGCTGCTGCTGCACTGCTCACTGAGACTGCCCCTGGGGAAGGCAGAGGCTGTGGGTCTGACAGGCCCCATTGCTGCAGATATGAATGTTTTATTGACTACTGAGTGCAAGGGATGCTGATGAGACAGACAAATGAGAGGCTGATGCAGCTGATATTGCTGCTGCTCAGTTTTCCGAAGCGCTCAGGAACTCGGTGTTGTTTGTGGTCCTTGAGAGCACACCAGGGCACTCCCAGGATGTTCTTCCCAACAAGATGAGTGGGTTCATAAATGACATCACAGCATCAGAGAGAAGCCCTGTGGATTCAGGGGCCCAAGTGTCTAAGATGAGAGGACAAAAATTTGAAGGCCTGTTTCAGCCTCCTTTTTCTTTTTGATGGAACTGGAGATTCAAGAAAAGCTGCTAATATGACTGTGTCCTATCTGAGTGAGAAAGATCCAGCAGAACTTCAATTTTGAGAGTTTTAGGAAATTTTACTGCAGATGTAACATGACAGCCAATATTTTTTCAGCTATCCCAAACACTGTGGTCTACAGAAAATACAAGACCATCTATCTTGACATTTAGAGATGGCAAGTCTAGTCTAAAAGAAGTAGACTGTGTATTTAATCAAACAAAGGTTATTTAATGGTGTCATCTTTTTTAGACTACTTGCTTTCATTAGCTATGACCATATGGAGCTCACAGATGGCAAATAAAACAGTGACATCCTGTTCAAATAAGAAGGAGGCAAGAACAGTAAATAAAATGCTGGCAAAATCAAGATGAATGATGCATGTGATATATATGTCATAGAGTACCCAAAATGTCATGTAACAGTTGAGTCTGGAGTGGTTTTCGGTCTGAACATCAGGAGCTTTTAGACTGACATGAGAGAATAACCTTAGAGATCATTATTAGGGAAAGGAGAATATTTAAATCCTTGGAAATGTGAAAGCAAAGGCTTCTCTCCACTCATCGGCTCTATTTCCACTTTCGTTCTTCCACGCTGGGTTCCCTCTTTTCTTCCTTGCCTGAGGGTACTGTCATGGTCACTCCCTCTGATTCTTTTTCTTTCATCTCTTGCAAGGGAGAGTATTTCATTGCATTCACTTTTGTATCCAGCTTGACAAGGAGACTTTCTGTGAGCAGCAGGACCCACTGTTTCAGTTTAAACCCAGAGATATTGTACCCAGGGAAGGACTGGCTGTACACTAACTGGGAGAACATTTTGAGGACCATGAAGTACAATTCTTGGTCACTAAACTTGGATAGCTATTTACTCTTGTCTCCAAAGTTCTACCAGAACCTGGTTATTAAGCTATATTGCCTGACGCACATGAAGCTGGGGCAAATCACCTCAGCGTGTTAGGGCACTCTGGTGGTGGGCTGAAATGCCACAGGCAGTGGATAGATTCAGCTCACAACTTCCACCAGCTGAAAGGTGTTTTTGCTCTTCACCACTTCCACATTGAGGCCACTGATCTTCATTTCTCCTACAGCAAAGGCAGGCAGAGGAACTCAAGATGTAATTCCTTACTGGCACGGGTGGTTCCAGTTCACCCCTTTGGACAGCAATAGACTGTAAGTGACTCCACAGCACAGGAAATTTCCCTGGGTAGGTGGCAGCAAACAGCACTTCTTCTGCAAGAATCCAGCTCCTACTGCCTTGTACCTAAAATGTGTCTGAATATAAAAAACAGCTGACAATCAGAAGGCTCACTACACCAACCTCTGACCTGAACAAGCAATATAAACAGCCCCTAAGTCAGGTGAGCCTTTGACTGATTGATGGTGAGGCTTTATTCAGAAGAAGAATTTACACACAGGCCTTATACAATCACTATGTGACATTTTTGAGCATAAGTCCTATGAAGAGTGGCTGATGGAGCTGGAAATTTTTAGCCTGGAGAAAAGAAAGCTCAGGGGAGACCTTATCGCTCTCTACTATTAGAGAAAAGAAGGTTGCAGTAAGATGGGGATTGACCAAGCAATACCACAGCGGAAATGACCTGAAGTTGAGCCAGATGGGGTTCAGTTTCATATTAGGAAAAATTTCTTCCCTGAAAGTGTAGATGTGACACTTTGCAATATGGTATAATGGGCATGGTGGTATTCAGAAGGAGGTTTGACTTGATAATCTTGGAAGTGTTTTCCAGCTTTAATGATTCTGTAATTCTAGTCTATGATTGAGGTGCTGACTCAGACCCCTGAAGAATTGACAGATATTTTGGGAAGCTAAGAGAGATGAAGTTATTCTTCTTCAGAGAAGGTCAGTTGCATCTATTTTCCTTGTTTAACTCAGACATCTCCAGCTTAGCCTAACTTGAAGCAAACTAGGCAGACCTAGACACAAGAGCATGTTATTTGTTCTTTTACTTTAAGACAAAATTTTAAAATACTGAAAAAATAGAACCCAAGAATGCTATTCATCTCAATTTTCCAAATGGATGACAATAACACTTGGTCACTGTCTGGCTGTTTCTTTCTGAGGTGAGAACAGAGGATTGAAAATATTCACTTCAGGCAGGTAAGGATAATGAGAGCTAATATTTTAAAGGATACACTCAGAAAGACAGACAGAAGACTAGGAAACAATTCTGCATTTCTAGAAACAATTAAAAAATGTTACTCTTTTTTGTGCTGATTTGTCTGAATTAAACTATTACAGGATTTTGGTTGCTTTTCTCTTTTACCTAGATAGCAGTTTTTTTAATATAGGGATCACTTTCTGGTTTTCTCTTAGTGCAGCACTGTGCATTCTAAATATGCTGGGCTGATTTGTCCTTAGGCACTCTAACAATCCATGCAATTGGAATAATGCTTTCAACTTTAGGATTCATTCTGATAGGAATATTGGGTGGACAAAATTAGTAAAATAAGCATGAATACTGTAGAAATGCAAATGTGCTATATTTAAAAAAAAGGTGTCTATCAATTTCTGAGTATTCTGTCAGTGAAAGGTTTACATTTTTAAAGAAATGATTAAAAGCAAACAGGGCTTAGTCAAGGGGTTGAAAACTGAGATGCCAGGAATGTTTCTTTTCACTGTAGCCCACTAATTCTCTTGAAGCTGGAATTATGGAAGATTTTCTTGGCATTCTTTAAGATATTGAGTGTTCAAATTAGTTCTCCATTCAAAAGCATGAGCATGTACAATGGTGGGATACATTAACATTACACCATTTAATACTCACTCAAAAACTGGGTATGGTGTGAATGGTGTGAATTAAGAAAAGATCAGTTAGAGGAAAAACCATACATGGAGAGATGCGGCATTAGCAATTACAGGTCAGATCCAGAAAAGTATTTAACTGGACTTTATATCCAAAGTACAAAATCAAAGCCTCAAATTCTTTCACTCCTAAACTGCTTTACACCAGAAGTCTCTAAATGCCAGCAGTTCTTCACTTCAAATCTGAAAATGGCCTGAATTGTCCCTTCCTTATGTGTGTACAGATCTACCTGGTCCTAATAGTTAGATTCTTCATTCCTTGCAATCCCTCCTGGGACCTAGAAACTTGGAGGCACATAGTGTAGGTGTAGCAATGGATGTATTGGCAGCATGTATAGTGTTCTGACCAAAATAAAATAATCATAAAATAATTTAGGTTGGAAAAGACCTTTAAGATCATCATTCCCAACTGTTAACTTAGCACTGCCAAATCCACCACTTAACCATGTGCCAAAACACCACATCTGCATATCTGTAAACACCTCACCAAGATATAAAGACTCCACCACCTCCCTGGGTAGCCTGGTCCAATGCTTGACAACAATTTCAGCAAATAAATTCTTTCCTATATTCAATCCAACCCTCTTATGGAACAACCTGAAGTACTCCCCTCTTTTCTTATAATTTGTAATCTGGAAAAGCTCATTTCCTTTAATCTTTTAGGTTTTCTATTTGTTTCTTAAATGCTAAAGTTTTTCCTTTAACTGCTTCATAGTTTCAACTCTCCTTTAACATAAAAAAAAGGGGCACCTTTAAATATTGAAAGACCTGCATATTTTTTAAGAGGATGGGTCTATGTACCAGAATTAAACCAACTAAGCTGAAAGACTCACCTCTGGTAAATGGTATAAGTTAAAATAATTTTTAAAGTTAGACCCAGTCCTTAGTCTCACACTATCTACACACTATCTACAATCTTGTAACAATCAATGTATGATGGGTCTTGATTCTAATTCTAAGTGCACAACTCTTACCATGATTAGTTTCTAACTGCTTTTAAATATTTGTGTTCTGTTTGTTAATGCTTGAAATTATTTGAATTTCACTTCATCCATTTACTTAAATGTTTTATAGACATATTAATGTCAAAAAAGTTAGTTTTAGAAGGCCACAGTGCAAACCCATTGCATTGTGAGATCTGTAAATATGTTGCAGATGCAGGCTCTGCAGTATCAAAGAGCTATTGGTACTAGATTTATTTTCTATTAATGCCTCTATCAATGTAAATCTGTTCAGATAAATTCCTTTACTGCCCTTCCAAAACTCTTCCAAAATTCCTTAAAATTAACTATTTTTCAAGCATTCTTACAGGCATTAACAAAGGGTGTTTCAGTATGATATTTCACTAGTGGTATATCATTTCACCAGTACCTGAAGGAAAAAAAAAAAACCAAACCAAAACAGACCCAAAAACCTGAACAACCAAAGAAAGCTTTATCAGCCCACATTATTTAGTTATTTAAATGTACTTTCAAACACTAATAAGAGTCAATCTTCTGATTAGTCAGTGGATGCTTAAGTGTACACCTTATGTCTATACACCTTATGTGTGATTCACAGCTAAGTACAGACCTAAATAAATGGATCTTTAGCAGAAATAATTAGAAATAACTCCTGACCTCTGTCTTTTTGCAAATTTCCTTCCTCAGAAATATTTCAGGCAATGTATTGTCTCAGGGTCCTCCTGTTTGAACAAGTAAGTTACCTCAAAGAAAACAGAGTGATCTGGGAAAACTTTCCTATATGAAGAAACATCCCCTCTGCAGGCCTAATCAACACCGATGCTGGTGGAGAAAGCTCCCTTTGATTTGAGTGGAAACTGGTTTGAAACCTTTAATTGGGTATATATCTTAATCAGAACAAAAAGCTGTTCTGTGAGGTCTCTTGATTGAGCAGATATTTCTGCCCATAAATGGATAACCCTTGCCTCATTTGCTCAAATACTGCTTCTTTTTTTCATACATTAATCACACCACAATGAAATAGAAATCAATCCTGATCAAGAGAGTTCACTAATGTCTGAGTTTTAATGAGAGGCTTTTTGTGTCAAAAGGCCACTGCATCTTTTCTAACAAGGCATAAAACCCAGCTTCCAACAGCCTCCAGGAAAGACTTTTTATTCTGAGATTAGTTCCAGAAAGATTTATGCCTTTTACTTTTCCATCAGTTCTACGTGACTGCAGCCAATGTACTAATGAGAAATAAGGTTAATAAAGACAATAGGGTGACATTCAACTTCTTGAAAATATTTGAAATCACCTGTAGGTGTGATGACTGGTTAGAAATCAGAGAGCAAAAGCAGAAATTGAATAGAAACATTTAACAAAATTATTATTATTATTATTATTAGTAGTAGTAGTAGTAGTAGTAGTAGTAGTAGTAGTAGTAGTAGTAGTAGTAATAGTAATAGTAGTAATAATAATAATAATAATATGAATTGAATGCATTCATATAAACAGGAGTGTGGTTCTAAGAATTTATCTCAGGCTGGCTGACCAAAAATGTGTGATTTCAGCTTGTGAATCCATTTTAGCCTGTAGCATGGTCTTTGGTTTGTAGAATTTACAATAAGCCTGGGGAAAAAGTAGAACCGGCTTATTCTGGAAGGGTAATCATAATTTATATAAATTCTGGAAAGATTTTATGCAGGTGTGCTGCCAGATGCTTTGTGTACCAGTGATAACATGGTGGCTAAGTTTGTACCCTGCAGGCAGAGGACAGGAGTTCCTGAGTCTGACATCCATCCCTGGCTGGAGTGAGCAGCCATCATTAGGGTGTTGTCAGTGACAGCATCCCCTTTTCCATGCATGGTGTGTTTGTCCCTGTAGTTTTTCTAAAGAATGAGCCCTCAAAAGGTGCCTGAGCTGAAGAAAAGGATTTGGACAGTGGGTACCACACATCTCTCACCAGCTAAGTGCCTGGCTCAGTGTGGTGGGGGACACACGAGGTTCCCACCCTAATGTGTCTCCCTGTCTCTGAACTGTAAATGAATTGCTGGGGGGATGAGAGCTTTCCTTTTCACCTTCCACAGTCTGTGACTCTAGTTGTGGCAAGGGTTTCTGCTACCCAGAAGATAGCTAAATTGTATGCCATCAAAGGTGGGCTTTTTCTCCCTCCACTAGTGCATGGGGTTCTTCACAAGAGAAAACCTATTGCAAGAGTCTTGAAACTAAGAGAAGCTACGAAAAGTCACCTGGGGGAGTGTCTTCAGGCTTTAGGCAGAGCTTGCAGGTGGATAGACCAGCCAGCTGCAGTGGAAAGAGGCCACTTGGGAAGACTTCCCCAGAAACGCCCCAGAAATCAGCGGATTAGAAATCTTATCCCCAGAAGCTGCTTGGTTGGCCTACATCAGGAGCCCTTACTGCCTCAAACCAAGCACCTCACCAAATAACCACACCAAAAAACCCCATGAACACCTGGGAACTTCTGCTGCCTTATCTTCTGCCAGGCCTCCATTATGCCACTCATCAGAACAAAGCATTTTACTGCAGTTTCAGATATTCTTAGCTGACATGTGCTGGCAGTTATACTAGACAGACCCAGCCAGTGTGTTATTTTGCTGTTAACTATTTATAACAGTGCTTCTCCAACTTTGCTGTGGTTTTGCTCTGCACTTATATGAAGGCATTCTACTGATTTCTCAGGTTAGATTTATGTATGCATGGAATCCTTGGAGAGTTAGTGCTGCCCAGCGGACTGAAGAACAAATTTAACACCTGCAATCCTGTTGCCCAAAAGGTTTTCGTGTTTAGCCCTGGTTGTATCCCAACAGTTACACTCAGACTTTGCTCAGGGTAGGCACCAGCAGGTGTTGTGGCTTGCACAACCAGTTGCAGTTGCAAAAAATCTGCAGATTATACTGAATTATGCTAAAGCCGTGCTACTCGTCTCCAGAGTCGGGAGATGTTGATGTGCATCCACCTGCAAACACATGTCTGTGTAAACACTGTCAGCAGCTCCCAAGTGTGAAATGGGAAATGGATTTAATGCTGCAGGTAATAACGCTGTGCTGCACTTCCCATAAGGTTTGCTGGAGCGGCAGGGTTGAAGGTGAGCAGGAAGGTGCAATTTTTATTATTTTTATTTTCAGTTGGAGGCTCAATGGCCTCACCATGTTGGAGAGCCCCTGTAGGACAAGCAAATGTTTCTTGCTTAAGGCCAGGCCCTGGCTTTGCCCCAGGCTGTTGCTTAGAAAAAGTGTTATGGTATATGAGTTAATAGAGAAGAAAAAAGGCAAATTAATAATGAAGTAGACTGAACTTTACCAGCACTTCTGCTCTATTCCTCTCTCAGAGGATTAAAGAGATGGTGCTGAGACGGTTTGTTAAACAAATCTGTTCAGCTTCTGACCTTCACCGCTGCTGAACAATTTTCTTCTTCCATAACCATCTCTCTCCTTTGCAGAGAGAGAAATAAAAAATGTGTGCAGTAAGTTATAGAACAGGGCACACTGTTTGGCTGAGGCACGTGCTCTTTGTGACACAGGTGACCCTGAAGCATATGATACAGGGCAAACATAGCTGCAGGGCAGCTTACAGCTAGTCCTGCCTTAGTCACTGTCAACACAAGAAATGTTGGGATGCCTTCCAAAGCACTCTTTGGATTGAAATAACTTCATATCTTAGAGTCACTTTGAATTTTCCTTTTTTCCTTTTAGACTTTGGTTGATGTACCAAAGTGTAGTACTATATTAAAAGAATGTTTCTGCCTGTCTTCCTCCATGCTCTCTCCTCCTCCCCTCTCCACCAGCTATTCTCTTTTCCTCTTCCATTCCCAGCTCTGGTTGTTGCAGTACTAGTATATACACTTTAAAAAAAGCTAGGAGTTGGCTCCAAGATCTGATCTTTTCCATTATTGGAATGTTTAAAGTCACTGTCAACTGCAACAGAAGGGTAGGGGAGGAGGTTATCTTAAGACCCTTTTGTGCAGCCTAAGATAATAAATTCAAGACCTGTAGATAAAGGCTCCCATGCAGGATTACACAAATAATAAAAAAGCCTGGGAATCCTAAATGAATAACCACACAGGACAAAATGTGAATGTGAAGGAAAATATCTGATGAAACCCTAGCTTTGGCCACATTTCCTTTCTCTAGGAATAACAACTTTTTTTTTTTCCTGAATTGACTGTAAAACCAATTCACTATAAGCATTGAAAGTAAATACACAGATTTTCAAGAGCCCCAACTCTGAATGCTTTGCAGATAAATTTTGCAATCATTTCCAGACCACAATAAGCAGAAAAAATGTTTTATTTGACATACAAAGGGATGTATCCATCCCTGCACCTCCATTAACACAACATGTTTGTGAGTCTGTACTCCCAGCCACAGGAGCCAGAAATACCCAAGTCCCCGTTTTGGGTTAACTATCTCCTCTTCTCCAAGCTCCTTCTGTTACAATAAATGCATGTGTATCCTAGCCAACGATAGCTCATTAATGCTTAGAAAACCACCTACATATAGTTCTTGCTAAATATAAAATATTGATTCTTTATAGCTTTTCCATAGTCTGTTTCCACCACCCTTCAAAACATCCTCATTGCTTTCTAGGGAATCATAGAGATCCCAGTCCTAACTGGTGCTTATATGATTAAATTCACACCTTAACTGTCTACAAATGGGAAGTCTCAGATATGTGTGGTTTTGGTACAGGGAATTTCATGGATGCCTACATAATATCATACCACAATGCACAACAAAAAGATCCCCAAGGTATATGTGTACAAAATAGCTCTCTTCTTTTATGGAACAAGTTTTATCTGGAATGTTCTCAGTGCTAGCCTGTGCTTTAAGCAGCTGTAAAAAAAAAAGTTTGTTCCCACCATCAGACTGTTCCAGAGGCCACTGAGAGCCTGTCTTTTTAATAAAATAATTCAATTTTAGGGTGTAAAATACCAGGTCTGAGATGCTGCCTTCACATGATGTACAGAACTGACTTAGTGCAAATTCACTCTACCAGCTGAATTTCCTGCAAAATTTTTGAAGGGTTAACTTTGTCCTAGAGTACACCAGGTATCTGTCTTCATTCAGCTGACACAGAGCCAGCTGTACACTGCAGAGTGTGTTCTGGCTAATCGAAAGGAAATGCAGTTGTGTTCTCACAGAGGGCTTTCGTGTTTGTATGGTGAGTCCATCTAGAGCAAGCTGATCTGCTAGTAACAGCCACAACATCAAGCAGGTAACTGGAAGTGACATTAAAAAAATGGGATATTTTTCTCAGAAGCCTGGAGAAGGGACCAAAAGTTGGGTCTGTTTCAGAAGAAGGAGGATTCTGAGGAAGAAGCTGTTTTTCTCATCCTGAGGATTGATTGCTACACATTGGTATTGCAGCACTCCTGGTAGAATTCCCAACCATTCAACCATTTCCCCAAGCTGCCACTGAATCCAGATCTGGTTAGAGCCCTGGGAGCACTACAGTAGGAGGGAGAGCCCCAAAAAAGTGGGCTACAAAGAAGATTTTTTGGGGAATAACAAGTTAATTGGATAAAAATAGGAAGATATTTTCACAATTAAAAACTATGGAATAAAAAAGGATTACAAGTAGAGTTTTAAAATCCTGTTGGTCTTTAAATTGTTAAATATTTTAGTCTAAACATAAATAACATAACAATTATTTTCAAAATGAATACATTTAGCACTTCTGTAGATATCTTGAAATTTGTACTTTTGCTTTAGTTTTAGGCACTTTTAAAGCAAATCCATACCCCAGTACATCAAACAGACTTTGACTCTCTTCTCCATTATCTAAATAAAATGAACACCTGATCGAACCTGAAGTGGCATCTTTGATGGATCCTTTGCAAAGACCTGTGTTTTTTTGTCCCTTATGTGGGAACAGTGCAGGGAGGATGCCAGTGGAGGAGGATGTTGATATTGATGCAATTTGAGCAATTGTGTTTGTAACTGAAGGCTGAATCCAAGCAGTCTCAAAGGGAATCAAATGCACCAGAATAAATCAGTGAAATTCAGATGTGTGAAGCACCTTTGAAATGGAAATGGATTGAGTCATTGTAACATCAGGACATGATTTATTTTACTGAATGTACAGATGATTTATATACATATATGTGTATATATACACACACACACATATATTTTGATTTAGACTTGATGATCCTTATGGCTCTCCTCCAACATGAGATACTGTGAGATATTCAGTGATTCTATGAGATGAATTTTTTGTTACTTGTTAGCCAGTGTTAATTACTTCAATGAAACAATTGTATTATTGACTGGCATGCTCTTCTAGAGTTTTAGCTGAAATTTCTTTTGTACTTTAATAGCAGTCTGCTTTATTAAGATTTTACAGTGAGTTCAATCTATGTTAGTTGATTAACAGTGTTGTTAGGGAGGATCAATAATGGGTTTGAAGTATAATTTGCTTAAGCCTGTTTAATTTTGTGAAAGGTTTGCAAAAGACTTGGAGCAGCTTGAATTCCATTCATAATGTTTCAGGTATGGCAGTTTTAATGGACTTGCTCTACGCTGATTTTTTGAATGAAGTCCAATAATGCTTTTGTTTGCTCCTTTTTTTTCTTTTTTTCCACAGAAAAATACATAAAACTTAACATTAGTGGGAGATGTGATAATGATGGTGATATGTCACCGTTTCTTGCTTCCTCATTGCTGTCTGATTATCCTTTCATGAGTAAAATACAATTTTTTTTTCTCAGTCTTTTTTGCCTTGTTTCTGCCCCAGAATGTTTTTACTTACATGTTTTAAATCCTTCTCCTTTGTCTTAGGGGAAAAAAATCCCTACATGAAACCTCCCCCCCTTCCAGTCCTGATCTTTTCTTCACTTTATACATAGGCATTTGCTACAAAGAAATTAGCAAATATAAATATGTAAAAGAAGTACAGGCAGCTAACCTTTAGTCAACAAAGCCAAAATACTTAAATTTGTTCCATGACACCAAGAATTGTGGAAAGTGTGAATGCAGAGCTACATCTTTGATAGGAACAGCTTCAGCATCAATGAAATCACATCAGCTTGCTGTGGCTTACGTCTACTCCTGTAGTCTCAGAGTGATATCCCAGTTTTTTAAGGAAACAGAAATGCCACATATCCTTGGATCTTGCTCTAAAGGCCTCTTGAAGACTGGAAAGATACCCCTAGCTTCCATGGACTGTGAACTGTCTTAGTGCTCAGCTTTTCTTGCCGAATCCCACCAGGAATTCCAGTGCAAGTCTGCCACAGTTTTGCCAGTAGCCTTGATCAGCATAAAAGCCTCAAATGAAAGAAACTGAAATGAAGAATTGGAAAAATTGATGCACTAGTAGTAAAAGATAAAATAATTACACTGCTGGAGAGCTTCAGCACTGCAACAGTATTTGAGTTTTCTGCAAGAAAACTTCCAGATGGATATAAGTTTTTTAAAAAATTGGACTTAAGCCAAAAATATTAGGGAACCACACTCCCAAGATGCAGATGTATTCACAAATGCTAAATCCTACATAGAGGAACTATTGTTGGTTGTTACCAAAAGCAAATATTTTACTGTCAGTTGCACATTAAAGATACTATATGAAAAGCCCATACTAGCTAGCTATTTCCAAACTGCATTCTGAAGCAAGGACTCTTAAACTTTTTCTAAAGTCTCTAACTTTGTTAAATAATAGCCTCAGTTTCTCTGGACTGAGAAAAAAGGGTGGCTAATTACCAAAGGTCAAATTAAAGGTTACTGGGATGAATGATGTCTTTAAGTGCTGTCTGCTATCAGATATTTTATGCTTGCAAAAGCTTAATGCTTCTCCATGAAAAATGAAGAACAACCTGAACTTTGGAAGTAACATGTACTCCATTGCTTACAGTACAAACCTTTTGTCTTGCAGTTGTCTGTGACAGTAGTCATGAGAGCATTAGGATCAGGCAACTTGCTTCCTGTAAGTCTTTTAGCAGGTGAAAAGCCCTCCAACAACTCAAACCCCAAAAAATACAAAGTCAATTCTCTTTCAAGATCTTTAAAGGGTTTTGAAGTCATTGCAGGTAAAAAAAATAGCCTGACTCTGAAAAGGTCCATTTCATATGGCATTTCTTTGGTTTCTCATAAACAAGGTTCTAAAGATGCTAAACAAGATGCTAAACCTTTCATGATAAGAGATGAAAGATGTGGTATTCAGCTAGTTTTATCCTCTGTAATCCAAGGGGGAAAAGGTCCACTCTGTGTGTTCATCTAGGGCAGAGACAGAACATGCATTGGTCATAAGGTTTACAGGGCTCCCATACTTTACATTAAAATCTAACTTAAATGAAGCTTCCTTGTGTTTTGTCTACTAAACTTCAAATCCATTTAGCTGCAGCACCATGGGTTTAAAAAAAAAAAAAAAGGAATAAAAAAGAGGCAAGAAATGACCCCTGATTTGAGACCATCTCATACATTTAGATGACCTTGGGTAAAATCTGATTCCACTGAAGCCAGTAAATTTATTAATTGTGAAACAGGGCACACTTTTATCTTCAATGTCTTCACCTCTGTATAATAAAGACTTATTCTACCTGTCATTGAAAGAAAAAAATATGTCAAATTCAAGCAAAGAAGCTTTATCCTCTCCTGCCGACAATACTTTGCTGCTGTCTCTTCTCTTAACAAAATACAGCTTCCATAGCAGCTTCTTCATATTTATTGTCATACATACGAATATTTTTAGCATTTACCCCTTCATTTTCTGCTTGGTTTTAATATGATAACCTTTGCCATTGTCATGCTATCACCACCTTCATTCCAGATACTGAAACCGATTTATTATTCTTCATTCCTGAGTACAGTCTATGTCCCTTCCTTCTGTCTTTAGGATGTCTGAAAAAATCACCGTCATCTTTATCACTTACTACCCATGACTCCCTCACAGACCCATTTCTGTAGCTAGTGGAAGGGAGGGGGATGATTTCCTGTGACTGAACCCTGCTCCAACCATCTCCACATAAAGGTTATGTATACATATATATATTTTTTCATATTACAATGTATAGTACAAGTCTAATAGATGGATGATGAGGCTGTTACTCCATTAGGGACTTCTGGCAGCAAGACACCAAGTTCCAGCTGCATAAGACAATTGGAATACTCCACTTAGCTCTAGTTGTTATGAATTTTTCCCTTTCTTCCACAAGCTTGGCAATTTTATTTTGAGAGCCGTTTACAGTCTCCAAAGTGAAAAAGAGATTATTTTACTGGATAGGTTCACATAATTTTCTTACTATGTACTCTCTCCAACTACTTTCCTGTTATGACATACTGAGGAGTAATAAGCATGAAAGTAGTGTTTTTATATTGCCGTTTGCTGTTGATTTTGGTATAACTAATTTGTGCTGACATAAATACCAGATTATTAATAATAAGGATATGACATTTCAGAGTATTATGTTATTCTGTATATAAAAACACCCTGTGCTGTCCTAGTTAAAAATAATTCAGGATCTCTGGCCTTTATTGTTACATCATTTTTCAGAGCTTATCAGACATCGTAACATTTTAGCCTAAAATGTCTCCAGTTCTCTGCTTTCAGTAACTTTTGTCAGTGAGTGAAGATTCAGCCCTCTGTGACAGAGGTTTCAGCTCTTGTCAGCTGGGCATCCAGCAAGCTGAATAGGATGACCACAGTTTGCTGGGAGCACTGAGAGCAGGGCAACAGGCTTCCTTTTCTCTTGCACATGCCTTTACAGCATCCAGTGCACAGCTTGTTTGTACACCAGAGAGTCACTTTTCCAACTCCTTTCTGTAGGTAGTATCAATATTATTTAAATAAGTACTTTTTGGGGGAGTAATGATTTAGATGCCATGGCTCACAGCGCATGAAGAACAGAAAATACTCATTCCCTGAAAATTAAGACAGCCTATATTAACTAGCAGCAAAAAATACCTCACCTGGTTTTCACACCATGTCTTCAGAAGATGTCTCACACATTCCTTCTCAATGTCATTTTCAGCAGCCCATTCCTGTGAGAATAGGAGACTGTTAAAGCTGATTTTCTTGCACATGGTCTCTCGCTCAATTTTTAAGTGTCAACAAAGGCAGATTAGACACTGTAGTAATACTGAAAAGCTTATTTCTCTGTCTTGTTTTCAACCTGTTACCTGGCAGTTTCCTCTAGTGCTGGGTGGCTCTGTTACTGTGAGAAATAGTGAATAATCAGTCCTTATACCACTTCTAATTTTAAAAATCATATATTTTATACTAGTATTTTATATTGATTGTTTCATTATGTTTTTTTAAGCTATTATGTCCCACCTCAGTCTTCTCTTTTCCACTTTGGAAGTCTATTTTGTTTTACACCAGTTGCAGTCATGTGGTCACCCAAGTTTCCTTTACTTGAATTTTTTCTAGTTCTCCTACATGATCATAGAGACAGACTCGTAGACTTATCCATATCTGTTCTAAATGGCAATGCCTCCTTCCAGCACCCATTCAAATAAATGGTGCTCCAGCTGGACCTGCCCTCATGCAACAGAGCATCAACAGGCGCAAGGTGAGGGTACTCTGGGCTGCTGGTCAGGTGAAAGGCTGAGAAGCTGTGCCATCTGTAAAATGCTGAGCTGCAAGAAGCAGGGGCTAAATTCACACTCAGGTCACCTATTTACCACCCTCCTTTACCCCCTGTTCCAATCTTTGCTACCACTGCATGTCAGGTTAGGAACAAGAGCCGTAGGAATACTAAAGTCCTGCGCTGCTGATAGCACCGTACTTCCCACAGGGAGCAGGGCAGACAGAGAGCAAGCTGCAGGGTGGATGTGCCAGGGCTGGTGTAAAGGTGCTATTTGGGCTGCAGGGTGAGCTCGTATAAAGGTGCTATTTGGGCTGCAGGGTGAGCTGGTATAAAGGTGCTATTTGGGCTGCAGGGTGAGCTGGTATAAAGGTGCTATTTGGTCTGCAGGGTGAGCACAGCTGGGTGTGCTGACACACCGTGAATCCAGCAGGTAAAATCTCAGCACTCGCCCACAAAAACAATGGCAGTGCAGATATGGGGACTTCTGTGGGAGCTGGATCAAGACCATGCTTTTTGTAAGTGTAAACTGAAGCTTTTAAAAATAGCAACAGATAATGTTTTAAGAGCATAAATAAGTAATGGAGTGGCTCACTTAACAGGGAAACTATCATTATAAATGGTAGGAGAACAAATTAAGGCACTTAGTTTTGCTCCAAATTAAACCATGGCTTTTCTTATGTGCATAAAATTAAATGTGTGCACAAGATGCTGCTGAAAGACTGGACATTGATGCTTAAATCAATTCACATACTGTATTTTCAGGTGCAATTCAGCACAACTGAACCACTGCAGAGAATTTCATGGACTCCATTAGCCTGTCAGCAAGAGATCAGAGAGTCATCTGTGTAAATTGTTGTAAGGCAATGCTAGTGACAGTCAGGCCCCAAGAATGTAACTGAGATTTAAATCCTACCTGGGATAATAATGTCCATGGATTTTTGTGGGCTGTTGAGAGGAGAAGTCCAGGCTAATAGGAGATTTTTTTTTTTGTCTTTGCCTTTTCTTAATCATTTTTCAAGCCTCGTGTTCATTGAAGTGCAGGTCAAAATGAAACAAATATTTAAAAGCACAAAATATTACTTGATGGGGTTAGAAGGCAATAGAGGCTTATTTTATTATCCCCCTCTGAAAAATAAAAGCAAATTTAAGAACAACTGACAGCAACATTAGGCAATGACTGAGATAATGATATATAGCATCCTCTCAGCTCTTGCTTTTTGTGCAAGTGTGCTGTGTGCTTCAGCTTGAAGGCAGAAAAAGCAGCTTTCATTCACCCCTCCTACACTGTGTGGGACTGTCAAACGAAAGCCCTTGAAAGTACTCATTATTATGACATAACAAATGGAGGATTTGGAGGGAAAAAAGGAAAGCAGCCATTAACAACTTATTTAAGTTGCTGTTTCTGCTGTTTTCATTTATGTGTTGCTTTCACTATGACAAATATAAAAATCATTGAAATAAAAAATTACTTGAAGTGCAAGTTTTAGAACAAACAATATGTTTTTGACTGCCCTCTTTCTCTACATGCTGAAAAATTAAAATCAAGATGTGTAAATGCCTAGGATGAAAAATCACAGCTTTTACACTTTCTATAACTCTGATTATCAAATGCCCACATTTAATATACATACCCTTTATTTTATGGCAGGCTGGATGTTAAAAAAAAATAGTTTAGCTTGAAATCAGGCAGTGGAAATTGTCCTGTTTCATTAAGGGAAAAGTGAAGGTTTTTACTTAAAAGAAATTTTTCTACAATCAGTTTTTGTTAAAAATCGAAAAGCTAATTGTATTTTTCATGCAGCTAAGGAATGACAAGTCGAACTACTATTCCTTGTAGCATCCATTTAATATCTCCTTATATTAAAAAGATTTCTTTACTCTTAAATTTTTGGATCTTACAAGATGTCTCCTGGAAAACCCTGACTTAGACTACAGACATGTCAGGTCATTGGGACCAATATTTAATGCTTACTGGAAGTAGTTAAGAAGTGGGTAGAATAAATTGCTATTTAATAAAAAAAAAAAAGGGTAAGAATTTATTCCCCCCCTTGAGATTTTTCTATAAATATCTTATTTTACCATTTTTCTATAAATATTTTACCATTTGGGTCCCCCACAGATTTTTACCATCACTAAAGCCTCTAATTCACAATTGATATTTCAATTAACTATAGTTCTATCTTTTTATTAACTTTAGCTTTCCTGGAAAAATTATTTTCTCTGTGAAAAGGAAAATTTTCTAACAAAATTATGCATCTGCCACATGTTGTGGAGGTGGACAGAGATTTAATTCTGGATGGGTAAGGAGTGAGTTCTGTAATTTAACGTTATTTTAAATTTACATAACAATGGTGTAGGACCTCAGATTCCCACCTGCTTGACAAAGAACAAAGAGAGTGCTGTCTTCCTGTTCTGCTCAATAGATGACCAGAAACTGGGACAGGTCTATAATTTTGTGTCCTGAGAGAAGAGCATTAGCAGTAAAAAGTTTTGCAACAGTTTAAACCAAGGATTAAAACCAAGGCAAGGACATTGGATAGTAAATTCAACCCTCTGGCCTCATGAATTTTCCTCCTTAAGGTTACTCTTAAATTTCTATTTATAGATTATAAAGGAACTCCGCACAAACAAGGGGTCCATAATAGCACCTCTATTCTTGAGAAACCTTGAGGTGTCCTGCTAGTAATGCCTGAACTTTATCTCTGTGTTAACTTTGTCAGAAACTTCCACTGATTATTTATTCATTAATTCATTCTTTCCTTTGTTTTTTTTTTTTTTTTTGAGACATAATTCTCTGTGTGACAAGTGGTGACAGACTGAGGGGCAGAAAGTCTTCCCTTTTTCCCTGTAAGAGGCACAGTGGAATGAACAGATGAGTTTCCACTGCTGAGCCTTTATGGCTCATGTCACATCTATGAAGTTAAGTACTCAAGGTCAGAGGGTCTGCTTCCATGCAGGCAGATGTAATTCCATTAATTTCATATCATCAGCCACACTTGCATTTTGGTTCTGAGAATACCCCTGATAACTCTGAGCAGATGAAATGCCAACTGAGATGTGGACAGCCATCTTCAGGAAGCTGACTCGATATTACTCATTTTATGAAGGCAATTGACCTCAAATAGGAATTTCCAGGCATCTTGAGATAATCTGCTGCATTTGAAACAGCAAGTAAGGAAATCAAAGAAAGGCTGAAAGTCTCTGCCTGCCAGGCAGAGCTGAGGGTCCATCACTCTGCAGGTGAGGAGCTGGGAGCTGATATTCTCAGCAAGGCAAGTAGCACCTGTACTGACACCATCCAGGGCTGTCCCACTTCTCCTGAGCCAGGAGTGCAGAGCAGGTCTGTACAAGCAGCCAGCATCAGACACAGAGCAGCATTCACCCCCCAAATCCGTGGTGATGAGACAAGTCCGAGGTGAGGCCAGAAAGTCAATGCAGAAGCTCAGAATCAGAGTAAATATCAGTGAGGCACAAGATGGAGCACACTGAAGGTGGCAAAGCAGTTGAATTTAACCTCAGGACCAAGAACAAAAACTTCAGCTATAAAGCAGCTCCCAAAATAAGGAGAGAGAGCCTCCTCTGAGGCTCTTGCAGCTTCTGCTGCATGGCACCACTCATGGGTGACCTGGCCTTGAGCATGGCCATCTGAGTGCCTAGGAGGGAGGGACTGTGCTCCAGACCTTTAACATCCCCATTCTCTTGGGCTGCAGGATACCAAATAAATAGACTGGCACAGTCTTGGACCCCTGGATGCAAATGAGCATCCTGATTCTGTACTGATTCCACTCTAGGGCAAGACCTGGATGTGGTTGAACTCCTTTCTTTCATGCCTAGACTCTTCAAAAATGGGCATCAGCTCCCTAGTGAACAATGATGTCGTGGGGATGAGATGACTAGACAATTTTTCTTCATTTTTTTTTAGTCAGCCTTATATTTGGGAGGGAAAAAAGGAAAAAAATAGGCAAATAAAGCAGCATTGAAACATGGAGTTATGATAAATTTGACTTGGATTTGCCAAGTTTTGGTCGCAGTGAAACAGAAGTGATGCTAGGAATGTCAAAGCAGTTCATTTCTACATTTTCTAACATATCTTTACCTGCATTTCCCAAATTTCTTTCTTTCAGACACTAAATAGAAGTAAAGACATGACAGGCTGGGTTGGCAATGTTATCAAGGTATCAATGTTATCAAGGTGATCCCTTTCTACTCGTTGAGAAGTCACACAGTCTGATGATGGTGAATGAACGTCCCTTCTTTCTTTCACGTTTGCCGTATCCTAGCTGCCACGTTTTAAGGTATTCCAAGTTCCTGTCAGACATAATGGAACATGTGCTGAACCAATGGCAACATGCAGGCTCCTGATGGAGGCATTGGCAGAACGGCATATGTGGGTTATGTCCAGGCACTTGCATCCTGTTCATCTGCACACTCCCCTCTCTGCTGCAGAGCGTTTCAACCAGTGTATTTTGTTATAGCAGAGAATGCCATGTGAATATCCATGTGGACTGTCTGGTACCACCTGGCATTGTGGCTACACAGTGGTCCAGTGGTCCATCTCCTGTTCCTGAGTATGGATGTTGCTAGAGGAGAGATAGAAAGATGTTCCAATATCTTGTCCTTCCTATCTTTCCAGACTTAATCTGGCTGTTCTGGACTGCTGCTCACCTCACAAGGGTGGACTTCTGCCTTCAACAGGCTTGAACCCATTTGAATGTCCCTCTGAAAAGTGCCCATGGAGACCATTACCGGCTTCATTCATTTTACAGCTCCTTGAGGGAATGTAATTTCTCACACTCTCTTTCCAAGGCTGGATGAGAGCACTCCTAGCTGAGGATGGCTTTTGCCAGATGGATTTCAGATGCACTGAAGCAGAAAGCATCAGGCACTAGTGGAAGCCCTGAGAGGTAATCAAGCTTATTGACATCAGGCATGAACTACCCAGACACCTTCTCCTTCTCCTCACTCCTCTTATTTTGCTGTAGTCCCTGTCTTGCTTTTTAATCTGTCAAACATCCAAGAATGAATCATTCTACTCTAAATTTAATACCTAGGGTTTTATTGTTTTTAATTTGGTGAGGGGATTTTTTTCCAGGTTTTGGTTTGGCAGTAAAATGGAAAATGTAATTATTTTTATAGCCTTAATCCTTATGGCTTTGTTGCACATACAGGATGGTGAATGAGCAAGGTAGTCAGAAGACAAAAAATTAATAGTGTCAAGTATTCAATAGGTTTTATATGCACTGTTCTTTTGGAAGAAAAGTTTGCCAGGAAGGTGGAGGAAATTTAGTTCATATTAGCAAACTTGCTTTTGCTTGGATAATGAAATTCCTAGGTCAGAGGGAAGCAGAAAAAAATTTGGAACGCTGGTTCTGATATAGAAGATTGTAGAGCTAAAACATTTTATAGAATATACGCTAAGGACTAGAAGGCCATGAGAAGTCATCAGGATCTCATATTTTTACCTTCCATGGAGTTTGGGGAAAATCGTCCTTTCTTGTCTTATTGTGCTTTTGAAGGGAAACACAAGAAGATCTCTGCTGATGTTAGATCTTATTGTCTGTTGTTTTTATTGACCAGACTTCACTCCTATAAAGACACACTAATTTAGCTGAACAATATCTCTTTTCATTATTTCAAGGGGCAGACATTCATGAATTTTACCTCTCTTAACAGAGTGAGGCTGCCCCATGTTAGTGGGAGCACACTCACACATCCTTGAATCCCTGTTTTCCAACAGGCAGCAGACCTCAGGACAGACAGTAAATTTATCAGACCCAACACAACCTTTTTGACTTATTTCTGCCTTTGCTGTTTTTAAAGCAGCCAACAGTGTTGGAGTCTCTGAGATATAAACTATTGAACCAGGGTAAAGAGGAAAGCCCCGTGCCTGAGCACCTCAGGCTCCTCCTGTCCTTCCTTACTCACCCAAAGCAAAGTAGATCCTGCTACATCCGATGGTGGCAGCAAAACCACTCCTGTGTCAGTGACACACAGGGCCAGCCTAAAAGCTTGAGGTGCAGAGGCTGGCTAATAGGTAAAGGAAGAGGATTAAGTCATTATTGAGAGTCCAGAACCTGATGGGTAGAATTAATACATCTGTTTCAATACATAGACCAATGGACATTTTGCCTGGATAAAGACTGGGAGATAATAATAATTTAATATGTATGCCTTATGCAGCATGAGTCCCAGACTATGAATGAGCAAGACTTTGACCTTCAGGATTGCAGAATTTGGTTCTGGACTGTTAATAAATTTTTGTTAAAGGCTCGTTCCTTTAACTTTCTGCTCATACTGGTTCAAAAACTAAAGTGTTTAAGGGCCAGTTTAAATGTAAGCACAAGGGTAGTGCCAGTGCTCTTCGTGGGACTTTATCTGTCATCCACGCATGAGTGGTCTGCTGGAGCAAAGAGAAAATGTTCAGCTTCTTGTAAGATCAAGTGTTATGACAGTGTGCGGCTCCCAGTGAGTTGTAAGTTTAATCGCTCTGCAAAATATTTCTCTTCTGGTACAAATTTCAGGACAGATATTGATTTCACATCTTTCAAAAGCTCTTCCTCCTGCAATTATGACTCTACTTTCTTGTTCATCTGAACATAACATGAAATAGATATTGCCTGAACAAAGATAAGTAGATATAGGATATCCTTATTACTTTGTCAATTAATTCCCATGTATTATTATGTGGAAAGTGCATTCTGTAATAAATATCTTACAATGCAACGGCTTGCTAGTGTTTGATAAACTATGTTTTTTGGTTAAAAATTGATTTTTACATATAGGCAGGCTGTAGACAAGACACTGTCTTGTCTACAAGTGATTGTTCCTCAGTAAGTGAAAACTGTGATAATTTTTTTCCTCAGTAATCACTTCCTTTTGAGATCTCTGGCACTGTAATCCCTTCCTTTATAAATTTTAGGGATTAAGATTTCTTTTCCAGCGTAACGGATTTTAAATACCTTAATGACTATATTATAAATAGCATGTATTAAATATTATCTATATTATAAATAACAACATGTAGTCCTTGTGAACACTGAGAATATAAATCAGATTGCTCTTGCTGTTTGCAGTATCAGAAAAAAATCCACAATTGAATTACAACCTTATGTTTGACCATGGACCATGAAATTAGTGGGTAATAGCAATGTACTGAAACTCCTACTCTTTAAAAGGGATCAGGACTAGAACTTATCAAAAAAGGGGTTTTATCAAAGTGCTGTTCATGTGCAGCCTGAGTCATTGCTGTGCCACATAGAAGAGAAACAGGTGAAAAGTCGAATTTACATTTGGTGGCAGCTGGTTATTAGCTAGTGTAAAGAGTAAAGACGTATGGTCTTTAAACAGTAAATAACAACACAAAAATCTGCTGGGGAGTCTCCTAGTGCACTTCTTTCATTTTTTTATAGTGACTTTTATGAGTGTGTTATTGACTGCCACTGCTCTGCCATTTTGACAGGAAGTATCTGCAGAGAGGTGTGAGGTTAATTTAGAAGCTGTAAGCCTCAGATAAAATGCCTGACCTCCAGGACAGCACTCCAGACGTACAGAAGGACAACCCCCCAGAGGAATATTCCCCTTGCTGCATCTTGCACCACCCTGATCCCTTGCAGGCTCAGCCACAACATCACCCCGCTGCACGACAGCCCGACAGCTGGCTCTGAGTCACAGGGCAGCCAATGATGCCAAAGCCCTGAGTCCAAAGGGATGGGCAGCTGGGGCCAGCCCTGCTGGGGAAGGCTGTCCAGCAGTCAGGGGTGAGGCACATGGAGCCTTTGGGCCAGCGTGGCTCATGAAACACGGCATTCATTCATTCATTTTGGGCTTCACTTCTGTGTAATAAGACAGAAGATCACAAGATCCTGGTCTGAGAGGAGTTGGGCTTGCACTCCCTTCTGCAACCCTCGTGGTTGCATGGCTCCACCAAAGCTGAGGTACTCAGGAAATACACATAAGGGTTAGAGAAAGAGGACTAAATTTAATGAAACCCTAAAATTCAGTGTGCATAAATCTAAGCCAAATTCTAAAATACATCTGGAGAGGACAGAATTGAAATACAAATGTTAAAAACACTACTATGGTATTTGATGCTTCTGTTGCTCTTTTTGTCAACGTCTCTGAAAGCACTTTCAGAATGGTGATTCTTGATGTCTTGGGCGGGAAAATTTTCCTCCTATATTAAGCCTGAGTAAAGTGAGGCTCTGAAAAGCGATTTTTTCCAGTTCAAACATGCAGGGGTAGAGAGCAAAAGCAATTCTACAAGCTGGAACTCTCCACTGAGAGAGGGCTAGAACGTGGTAGGGGGCACAGGCAGGTCAGCTGACCTGTAATAGGAGAAGGATATTCCATACTTATGGTGTTCTGCTCAGCAATAAAAGCTCAGGGAAAGGAGAAGGAAGAGGAATGCCCATGGTTGTGGCTTTAGTCTTCCTGAGGAACCACTGAAGGTGATGAAGCCCTGCTTTTGTCGAAGCGACTGGGCATCTGCCTGCTGATAGGAAATAGTGAATAAATTAATTCTTTCTTTGCTTCGCTTTTGGGGGTAGCTTTTGTTTCGCTATGAGACATATCTCAATGCATGAGCCTTCTCACCTTTCTGTGATTATTTCTTCATCTGCCAGGGAGGAGAGTGAGTGTCTGTGGGGGTATGTGTCTGTAGGCCAGTCACAATCCACCACAAGTTCTCCGGTCTGATCTGTGCATTCAGTGCCAGGCTTCTGCTCCCAGAGCTACACTCAGCCAAACCCCAGTCAGCACCTGAGATTTCAAACTTAGAAAAAAACACATTTTCAAAGAAGTCTAGATTAATAGAAGCCAGTATTTTTCTAAATGAACAAAGAAGCACTGTTAAAAAACTCAGCTGAAGTTAATCTATCTCAACTATCTAAGTGGAATAATCAACCCATCAAACCCATCAATCACTCTAATTGACAGTATCAAGACCTTCTGGTAGAAGGTGTCCATAGAGGAACTTGAGCATTACCAAATATTCTCTGAGCCAATCAGGGAGTATCACAGAGATATGATTTGTGCACTTGGAGCAAAGTGGTATTTCTTTATTTTATTATTTTCTTTAAACTACAGATGAATAATAATTTTTAAAAAATCTACAATGAAGCAGTATTACAGATCTATTTTTCACCTGAAAACACACAATAGCGCTGAAGCAAAAAAACAAAGTAGGTTGTCACCCTCCCTACTTTGTCAAGAGAAAGGCAAAGTAAGTGTGTTTGACATTAACTGCTTCCTTGAAATTCATCTCATTCTTGCAAGATGTGCATAATTCAGTTTTAGATTAGAATGTTAAAGGGACATCTTTAGCCTTAAAAAGCAAAAATGGTCGCCTTTGAAATTTTATCACTATGATATGCTGTAACTGAAGAAGACACAAAATATTATATTCATCTTATTTTCTTCCTGTTATTAAGAGTACATTTGGTTTAATTATTTTTCCTATGTGAATATATCTTTCAAAACTCACTGTAGGGTAATAGGTGGAACAAAGAAAATCAGTCAATTCCTTTCTCCCAATCAAATTTTATTGCAACAATAAAATCCATAAATATTGCAGGATGACTGTCAGATAGAGGCAAAATTGCATTTTAACTGTTTTTGATTCACTGTGTTTCAGTCTGACAATGCTTGAACTTGGTTATTATTCTTGGACAGAAGTAGTTCTCATTTTAAGACAAATTATATGAAAACAGCTTCTATTTAAAGAATTTCAGCACCTTTTAAACAAATGAGGTCATTATAAAGCATTACATCACATATTACATTAAGGTTCGATGTATGAAATGGCTAATAAATTACAAAGGTAGCAAAGGATAACTGTAATGGTAACCTATGCCATTGAGGAATAGAACATCAGAATCATAAAGATCAGTTAGGAGTTTTCCTCTGTATCAATAGCTGTATACTTTTATACATGTACATATAATTAAAGGCAATTTTACAGGGCAAAAAAGTAAAGCCAGCCAAATAAGTATTACCTTACTCTGTATGACCTTTGACTTAGTGAAACAGTTTTTTTTCCTACAGATTTTCAGAAGCACTTTTGATACTGACTTCTCTTGCCCTTCTGTTTTGTGTGATACACATATTGTCACACTGACCTGAAAATAGCTTGAACAAAGGTTTCTGCTGTGTTTTTTATCCCATAGTTTATGTCCTCATCAAAGTATACTCTCCCCAATTCCTGGGGGATTGAGAATACTTTCCAAATCCCAGTGTAACTACTGTGACTGCACCCAGAAATGGCAGTGAGGTGGCAGGTCCTCCACACTGTACACGGGGAAGAGGTTTTGCTAGAGGAAGGTGATGAAGGCTTAGACATAGGAACAGCTCTAAACTAAAACTAAAGAAATCCAGAAAGGAGAGCTGTGAACTAATCCCTTTGATACAGTTAGGTCAAGTACATCATTGTGCACCTCTGGAGAGGTCTTCCCTTTGGTTGGGATTTATAGCATGAAGCCTTGTTCAACATATGGATCAGTCTGATTCCCCTGGGAAGAGGACTTTAAGCATGGCTTTTTAAAAAAACCTACATTTTGAACATGAGAACCTAAGTCTGTTTGCAATTTCAGGATAGAGGGGAGGCCAACCTGTTTGGAATGAGAAACACCTTCCCCAAAATTTTAACTGGGCATAATAAAGCAATATGTTGCTCTGCAATTTTATCTTTGGAAGTGGGAGAAACCTTACCAGAGCTGCAGTAGAGCTTTTCCTTTCTGGTGCAAGAATAACAAAAGATGAAAATTCTGTAGTCATGTAATAATGAAAGAAATGACAATGGGGAAGGTGGCACAATCCATGTAGGACGTGATGAACTTTCTCA
Source organism: Fringilla coelebs (assembly GCF_963513975.1). Classification (NCBI taxonomy): domain Eukaryota; kingdom Metazoa; phylum Chordata; class Aves; order Passeriformes; family Fringillidae; genus Fringilla; species Fringilla coelebs. The sequence goes on from NC_140029.1 coordinate 68,078,401, forward strand.
GGTGGCTGCATCACACGCCTGTGAAATTTAGATGTCTTTGGAGATGTATAAAGAGGCAACTATGATTCCTCATCTACGTTTGCCAGTTTACTCTTAGTGAAGCTTTAGTGACTTTGACTGAGAAAAATGAGAAGATAATTGAGTTCAGGGTCCCTGCTTTGAAGACTTAACAATCTAATTTAGGACCAGGGCAGAAAACCAAAACAAAGCCCAATTAGAGAGGAAAGGAAGACAAAGTCCCTCAGGTTATGCTCATGCCTTTACTGGATAGGCTATGTGTCTCTAAATAGAACTCTAAATCACCAGTTTATTAACATCATGAAAAATAGGAATAAAGAGATTTCCATTTACTGTGTGCCATTAGAGCACAAATATCTAAGTTTTCCATCAACCTTGGCTGATTTTCTGTTCATGTGTGATAAAATTACTAAGCTGATATTTTTGGAGACATGCAAAAACGTCAGCGATTGATACTCCTTTTCTATCAAACTAAAGAGCTTACTATGTTATTTGTCCTGTGTAGATGACTGTGCACCACCTTCTCTCAGAGTCAGATTCCTCCTCCCGCCCTCACGGAAAAGTACATCTGAGACCTCATGTACCCCATGTCTTAGCAGCTGCCACTGATGATTATGTCTCTAATGGCACTGTAGCTTACTACTGTTTGTACTGCTCTACTGAGTTGCACTTGAAAATGGATATTAAGGTAAAACCTCTTCATTAATATGTATTTTCCTCTTAATCTCACATTACACACTAGCTAAAGTAAAATCTCATGCATTGCACAGGCAGTATAGAACTTGCAAGGAGAAAATTAATTCAGTTTCTGCCTTTTAGAGCTTGTTCATTTGCTTGTAATCACAGACAATTTTTTTTTTTCCTTTTAAGATTCAATTCTCCCACTTTAGCTCAAAGCCTTTACAATTTAATTCCTGGATGTGATACTAAAGTTTAATCTTTGAGGATGTTGAAACGTATTTCCTGCAAAATGTCATGGGCATAATGCAGGAAACATATCCTGAAATAACAGACAGCTGCTGGAGTTTTGTGATTTCAGTTGTGTTTGGCTTTAATGTCAAGAGTAAGCTTGCTTTGCTTTGCTTTGTTTTCTTCCTTTCTTCAATGGCAACATTCCAGGGCTTCAAAGTCAATAGATTTCTTGCCGTAAACTCTACCACGTATCGAGTTCATCTTCTGGAAGACAAGCAAGAGAGGGTCAAAGGTAACAATTGTCGTAGTAAAAGACGTTTCCCATCATCCTTTGAATCATACACATGAATGCTCTTTCAACAGCTGAAGCTGTTGATATACTTTATCCAGAGCTTTGCTCACTCTACAATATTTCTTATAGTAATGAAAAAGGAATCTGCTGAACCAAAGAAAAAAACAAATCCCATCAAAAGGTTGGCATTTCACTAGCAGATTTTTCAGCCAGCTGAATGGTAGTGCTCTGGTGTATACTCATTGAAACTAATTTCTCTTTGCATCTGGTATTTTTCCTCACAAAATGCATTTCATAGGATTCATTCTTTCTTTATCTCTCTTTCTCTCTCCCCCCCCAAATCAGGGCTTCAAATTGCTGAACGGGGAAGAGCAGAGAAGGAAGTAGGGTTAACATTCATTTGAATTTTTTTTTGTTTAAACCTAGATTTTAGTATTTAAATATACTTAGAGCCAAAATATTCCAGTGTTCAATTATTTATCCCTGAGATTAGGGCAGCTCTGAACTTGTTCTATGCACTTTTTATAGTATGATGCTGTCAGCTTCCAGAGATAGGAATTTATTTATCTCAGGACACACAGACTGATCAGACTAATCACTGTCTTTCCATTAATATTGGATACGACCTAGATTCTCTCCTAGCTCAAGTGGGACTTTTTTTTTTTTTGGTCAGCTCTGAAAAATGCAGATGAAAAGTGAAATACCTGGAAAGAACAGTTCTACCTATGTTAGATCTTAATTGCTCTCTTCAGGTGTCTCACTTTCACCACAGATTACTGATCATAAAAAGCATCTCATTTAAGCCCAGAGCCCAAGACATTTAAACACGTACATTGAGAACTATAGTATCAGTCCAACAGGGAGGTGTTTTAAACTGTTTCACACAATGTGTCTTTTAGATTTACACAGAAGATTGAAGAAATCATAGATATTCTTACAGAGATAAGAGGTTTCATACTTGGTAGTAGCTACAGAAGGCAAAGATGATAACTAAACCTGGGTAGAAGATATGCCAGTCATGTATGGGAGCAACAATGAAAGTTTAACATCCCCAACCTCTAAAGGTTATGAATGACATGTGCAGTTAAGTGGTCCAGGGAAAAGATGACAGATATGTGAATGGAAACGAACTCTTGGGGAGGCGAAGGTTTGCAAGAATCTCAGGATACATTTCTACATGGGGAGTCACTTGTGACTTGGCCATTGTTCTAAACACATAGACACACTTATGTGGAACAGATCAGAGACCAGACCATCTCCAAAGGTTTTGCTCATGTCCCTCTCCTGGGGCTGTACACACAAATAAAGTGGGAGGACAAGATCCAGGTAATCCATTGGTGCAAGAAATGAAAAATACATTAACTGGAAGTGCTTAAATTCTGAAGATCAATCCAAAGATATCTACTTAGCCACATGAGGAACTTGAAACTTTCCTTGACACAAAGGTGGTACTTATAAGACCCAATTTTGATCTATGCTTTTATCATTAATAGGATGAATGAACACTTTCAGAAAATGTTTCTTTTCATTCTTACTTACATTTATAAGATAGGTGAGAGGAATCATCTGTCACAGAAAGGCTTATGTAATTGATTAACAACACAGTGTAGGATGACCAGCAATCAATATCAGCATATCAATATATTGATTTACATTGTAGACATCCAAAATGTAAGGCAAGATAAAACCTGCCTAAGATGTCTTGAACCCAGTCTAGCACATGTCTAACACTATTACTACCTTTCTAGAGTTATTGACCCATGTGTGCATTTCCTACAGTCACCAACACTAGATTTTGCACCTGGGATGAAGTAAGACCAGGAAGAAGTGGAAAGTGAGAGAGGAGTGGTTGGAGAGCACGTCTGCAGACAAGAATCTGCAGGGGTAGCAGGTTGGCAGCATGCTCAGTATGAGTCAGATGAGTACCCTGGCATCCAGGAGGGTCAGCTGCATCCTGAAGTGTGTCAAACATGTAGACACGGTGCACAGGGATGTGGTTTAGTGGTGGACTTGTCAGAGCTGGGCTTACAGATAGATTTGATGATTCTAAAGGTCTTCTCCTACCTTAAATGATTCCCTGAGTCTAAACACAGCATACACAGTGAGTCAAATCCCTGTATTTAGTGTTGGTGCATTCTCCCCTTCAGCACCGAACGCAGTTCTGGGTCACACAATTTAAGAAGGATGGGAAGGTCCTTGAATGTGTCCAGAGAGAGAAACAAAGCTGGTGAAAGGGCTGGAAGGAATGTCCTGCAGGGAGAAGCTAAGAACTCCAGGTTTGTCTAGTCTGGAAAAAAATGAGGTTGAGGGGCAAACCCAGTTCTCTCTGCAGCTTCCTGAGGAGGGGGTGTGAAAAGGGAGGGGCTGAGCTCTTCTCCCTGGTATCTAGTGATGGGATACATGGGAGTGGTTCAAAGCTGTGCCAGAGAAGGTTTATACATGACATTTGGAAGCATTATTTTACCAAGAGGATAGTGAGACACTGGAACAGACTTCCTAGAGAAGTGGCTGGTGCCCCAAGCCTGTCAGTGATTAAAAGGCTTTTGGACAATGCCCTTAACAACATGCTTTAATTTGTGCTCAGCACTGAAGTGGTCAGGCAGTTGGACTGGATGATCACTGCACATTCCTTACAATTGAAATATTCTATTCTATTCTATTCTATTCTATTCTATTCTATTCTATTCTATTCTATTCTCTGCAGGTTCCATTAAGAGGCCAGTTTCATAATTTGCTGTCAGCCCATACTTTTCATGGAGACAGCCCCTCAATGGTGCTGACCTTTGGCCACCCCCTTGCACATTTAGTACCCAGCAACATCAAACCTGTTAAAGGTCTCCAGTACTTCATATAGGCACAGTACATGCAATGAAAATTGTTACTGCTGCTCAGTTGAATCAGAGACTGCACATACTTGAATGAAGAATTATTCAAAAGACATTTAAAATGTAACTGAAACTCTGTATCAGGGGTCTTTATTTCAATGCATTTAAATCTTCAAACACCAAAGCAAAAATCAGGAATGACAGCTGTTATTCTGTTTCGCACCATTCAAGTATTCTAGCTCATTAAAATCAACGTACCAGAGTTGTGGTTGAACTGATGAGGTTTGAAATACTCTTGGGTTTCTAAATTGAAGTATCATCAGACAATAGCAATAATGACATATAAGTATTCCTCCCTATCTGGCAACTCTGAAGGAAAGTACTTTACTGATGATAATCTGAAAGAGACTGAATCCTTCTGCCTCTGCTTCAGATTTTTAAAGCTGGAGACTAATTAATAAAATTAAACCCTAGATAAAGAAACTGTTTCAAACAGAAGACTGCCAGCACTTTTCAAATTGATCTTGAAAAGCATTGCTATAATGGCTTCTGCTTCTGTTTTTTAAAGAGTGGTGTACAGTTTTTAGGATCCCAAAAGCTCAAGGTGATCTGAATTGGGCAATGACAACTGCTCAGAAGGATCCATTTCTGAAATGTACTGTGTACTCTAGCATTCTCAACATAAAAATGACATGGAACTATTGAAGCAAGTCCAGAGGGTGGTCTCAAAGCTGATAAGAGGCCTGGGGCGCCTCTTGTATGAAGACTGACTGAGGAATTTGGGGCTGTTCTACCTGGAGAAGAGGAGGTTGTATAGAGACCTCAGAGCAACCTCCCAGTATCTGAAGGGGGCCTACAGGGAAGCTGGCAAGAGACTCTTCCTAAAACACTAGTGAGAGGACAGGGAGTAACAGGTACAAAGTGAAAAAGGGGAAATATAGGTTAGATATTAGGACAAAATTCTCTACTGTAAATGGGCTGAGACAGTGGAATAGGTTGTTCAGGAAGACTGTGGATGCCCCAATGCTGGCAGTGTCCAAGGCCAGTCTGGATAAGGCCATGAGACACCCTGTTGAGTAGGAGGTGTCCCTGCCCAACGCAGTAGGGAGAGCATTTGACTGGATGATCTTTAAAGTCCTTTCCAACCTCTAATATCCTATGAGTCTCTGAAATTCTTCAAAAGCGGTATATGTATCATCTAGATTTTGTTTACACCTGTAAATTTAATAAAAATCCAATTACTTTCCTAGCAGAACATTGAACTTTCTCATGTATTAAAGCAGACCCAGAAATCCAGCAATGGCTGATGACCCAGAAATACATGAAAGCATGCATCAGCCTCTTTGCACCTGGGCTACCTTGTTCTGCACAGTCAGTAAGGCTTGCACCCTGAGCTACCTGCAGCTTCAAGCTGTCCTTGTTCCAGCAGGAGGGGGTTTGGCCAAGACTATTATCCAGTGCCACTTCACATCATTGCCAGGTGAGGGAAAGGAAGGTCTGGTCTTGCTTCTGGGTTGCTTCTGGTCAAATAAAGGGACACCATCCACTATTGCTTCAAGCTTGGTGAGTATTTTGCACATAAATCACCCTCTCTTTTGTACACTTTTATTATTAATATTGTTGTTATTACTGTTCATTTTCTTATCTCATTGCTGTTTCCAGTAAATTGCTCTTATCTCAACCCATGATCTTTGCCTTTTCTGCTTTCAGTCCTAGGAGGTAAAGGGAGAGAGGGGCAGCTCAGGTTCACTAAACTGGGGACAACCATTCCTAAACCACAGCAGAAGCCAGAATGCAACTTCAGACTCATCCACAGCTCGGTCCATGTGCCACTCTGGACTGGTCAACTGCAGCCAAATACAGCTGGCAACTTGTCAGGCATGAATGTGATCACAGGCTGAGCTGAGTTCACCATGGTCCAGTAGTCTGGAAGACATCCACACCTCACTTTTTTGGACTGCATTTGTCCATCCTGTAACAGATGCTTCCTTGGAGAAGTTTGAAGCTGAAATCCAGCACTGTGTGTCCACAGTGTCTTTTCCAGCAGCCTGAATGCTATCCCATTTGAAATCTGCCTACAAGCCCCCACTGCTCTCCAGATGGCTGTGCCACAGCCCTTCCAGGAGACAACATGAGTCTTTTTTGTCTGCCTGACATTGTCATTGCAGATGTGCAGAAGGGCTTGGTGGAGGTTACAGGGAGTGGGATGTGGTAAATTGGTTCAGGATTAAACTATAAACAGGGCTCATATGAAATGATCTCCAGTTGGACAATGCCACAACCTGAGCTAAAAACCCTTTGAGAGGTGAGCTGTGTCAGTACACATTTAAGGTGGCTTTGAGCCCACACTCAATGAAGCAGGGAGCTGAAAACATGGGATGGGGTGTGCTTAATTCCAGGGAGCTGAAAACATGGGATGGGGTGTGCTTAATTCCATGCCAAGCCAGTTTGCTATGCTGCAAGAGCAGTGTAGTCTCCTTCTGGGTCACCTGAAAACCAGCACACTGACTTCTGTGAAGATCTGAAGACTGTTCCTAATCTTTATGGATCACATGGTGATTCCTGTCTCCACTGAAGTTCACTAAAACCTTCTCAGATTTACCAGTGCTAAAGTTAACCCATTGTCAGCTGTAAGACTAATCACAGAATCACAGAATAAACTAGGTTGGAAAAGACCTTTGAGATCACAAAGTCCAACCTATGACCTAACACATCCTCATCAACTAAACCATTGCAGTGTGTGCCACGTTCCAGTCCTTTTTTTAGTGTGCTGTTCAGAATGATTTCTGAATATTATAGTATCCTACCTTCTGGAGTGGGATTATGGTCTGCTCTGCAGCTGCAACATTCAGCGCTTGGCAATTCCTTCAGCAAGATCAAACTTTGCAAGAAGGCTGAGTCCTTCTTTCCAAATTTTCCCAAGCTGGGACTTCTTTGTCACATACAGGGACACCTGAACTTAGTTTCCCTGTAACAGTCCCAGAATCAAAAGCACTGGGAGTGGGATAAAACCCCCCTAATTTCCAATTGTAAAGCAGATAGGGTCAGGGTGTGGTATTTGTCTGGGCATACCTGTATTCCTCAGCATCACAGATGTCTCGGACACGATGCTGGGCTAATAATGAAATGTGTGGACTTACTGCAATCACCTCCAGGAGCTCAGGGAGCTGTGTGCTGTCCCTCATTAGGCAAGAGAGGCATGCTTCAGTACAGTGGTAATTGCTAATAAATAAATCTACCATCTTCTCCTACATGACCTCCAGTAGACTGTTCTGAGATCTAGTTGTATTTTCTTTAGAGCTCAGAACTGAAAATCTGTCCTTTAGAGGATGGTTGCAACCTCTTTGTTTGGCTTATTTTCTCAGCATTTAAGGCTCCTCTGTTACTGTCCACCTCCAGTGCAGAATTTTAATCAAGATGGAGGTCAGAAGACAGCAGGAGAGCAAAAGCCAGCCTTGCAAGCAAAATAAAGTTTTCAGCTGGAGGCAGACATGTTGAGAGTGTCGCTGGTTTCAAACATCATTCACATGGTGTAGGTGGACGCCCTCAGCTTCCTTCCTGGTGAGATACTGCAGCTCATCACACTGAAATGATCACTTGGGTCAGCAAAGAGCCGTTGGACAGGGATGAAATGTGCCACTGGCCACAGACCCAGCATTTGGGAAAATGTTTCACTCTAAAATCTGTGCTGAAATGTAACACTTTGATTTAACCAGCTTTAGGTGTTCCATTAAATCTGAGATAGCACCCTGTAAACAGCCGAACAGATCTTTGTGCCTCCTGTTTCTCTTGTAAACATCTCTTCTGTTTGTTGGTTTCCTTGTCCTAATTAACAGAGATTTGTCACAGTGGTAACTTCCTAGTCTATCTTCTTATTAACCACTCCAGCAAAACACCGCTGCACCTAAGAGTTCCCTGCTGAACTGCAAATTATTGCCACTCCTTTATTTCAGCAATTACAGGCTCTTTTTTAAAAAGCATAAAAACTGCTCACAGCTGTTTTGGGGGATTCCTACACTCTTTGCAGAGAGTCCTTATACATTTCCACCTCTAAAAACCTCCATCTCCTGAGACAGGCAGCTCTCATCTCAGCATTTATGCGCCTTAAATTCCCTCTGTGTGTCAAAACCACTTCCTAGACTCTGAACCACATTTTTACAACACGCTTTGTGTCAAATTCACACACATTCTATGCTGAAAAAAACACTTGTACTAGGCCTATTATGAAGCAGAGGGTCTGCCTGGGGAAGCAACCTGTCAGTTCATCCTGTGTGCCAGACACAGCAATGTGCCCACCCACGGTTGGGGTACCCTGGGAACAGGTAGGATGGGACCCAGTGGTCTCCATGCCTCCCATCTACCTTTGCCACCTGGCTGGCAGAGGACCATGAATTGTTTCATAGTAAGACCTTAAAACATCTGTTCCAGTGGGAGGTGTGGCTAACAGGCCTCACACAGCTATAGATCATGTAACTTCAGAGCGTAGAGGGGCTGCAGAGAGACAGACCTTGGGAAAATGCAGGGGGTTCAGGCCAGCAGTATGGTCTAAACAGCACCAGCTGATAAATTATAATGTAGATGTAACCAAGGCTCCAGCAAGGACTAATGGGAAAAGAACTCTGTGCAGGGGCATCAGCTGGAAGTAAATGAACACAAACTCCTGCTGCTGCTGCCCCAGGGACCAGCTGCAAAGGTCAGAATTGCAGTTTTCCCTTCCCTGCCCCATCCACCATGGAGCCAGAAGCAGAGTCCATATGGGAAAGGACTGACATATACAGATGGATGGATGCCAGAAAGTAGTGATGGTGGATATCAGGGACAAAGGTTGCCAACTGCACACATTGCAGCTCTAGCCTCGGCTGTTCTCCCCACATAATCAACATGTCTTGCATATAACTAGTATTTCCCTTCTGAAATCCTTACACTCTACTGGCAATCACAACATTTTTCTTATATCCCTGTTTACTTTCATATTTTCTGCTATTTCTGCACCTGCTTCTTCAAACAGGTTCCTGCTAGCAGCTCTTGCTGCTGCATTATCTGGACAGTAAAAGGATGGATTTAACTCCAGATTCCCTCCCTTCAGTGACCAAAATGCCGATGGCTGGGCTTTACCAGTGGCACTGGAGTGGGCTCCAAAGAATTTGCTTTCAAAGAGTTCTGCATTTCTCTGTACAGTTTTCAAAGAGGCTGTTCCCAGCAGAGGAGAGAGCACTGCTCTCCACTTCAGAAAGCTTCTGGAGAAGGCTGTGTTTAAAACTGAATTTTTTGAAAGGTAATTTTCAAAACAATCACCAAGAGAGGAAGATCCTTTTCTTTATTGTAAAAACTTGTAAATTGAAACAAATCACAAATAGATTGCTCAGGTGGAGTCCAATAACCAGACTCTTCTGGAAACAATTTCCAGTCCCTAATTACTGCTTACAAAAGGTTTATGTTGTTTCAGTGTTTGTAGCTACAAAAAATAAAACTTATAAACAGAAAATATGCAAATTAGATTCAAGATAATTCCAGTGATATTATAAATATTGTAAATTCCTAGGAAATATCTTGTTTAAATGATACATTCACACATATGAGATACACAAATTTAACAGGATCAGTCAATATTTGTTACAATAAATTGAGCATATAGCTGTCTTAGCAACGAGGACCTCTGGCAACATCCACATCATGCACAAAGAATCTAAATTCAGACCTGTCAATGCAGAATTTGGCTACAGAAGAGAGGGAATTGGGAAAGGTGACATGGGTAGGTAGCAGTGAGTGGATCTGAGGGGGTCAAATTATTAGTGCATTTCAATATTCCTTGTTATTTTTCTGTGTTTCCAAATTGCCTGGAATTTCATTAACTATCAGTCCAAAGCTCTCCAAGGTGGCTGCTCACATCAGCCTGAATTTTGCACAAAATTTTGTTTAAAGCCCCTAAATAAAATCAAGGCAAGTGTTTTGGCAACTCCAGTCTGTGGAGCTGCATGGGGTGAGAGCAGGGGTATGAGATTCCACAAGGCCAAGTGCCACGTCCTGCACTTGGGTCACAACAACCCCAGGCAGTGCTACGGACTGAGGGAGTGGCTGGAAAGCTTCCCAGTGAGAAAAAAAAAATGGGAATGTGGTGAATGGCAGCTGAAGATGAGCCAGCTGTGCCCAGGTGGCCAAGGAGGCGGATGGCATCCTGGCCTGTGTCAGCAATGGTGTGGCCAGCAGGACCAGGGCAGGGATTGTCCCCTTGGCACTGGTGAGGCCACACCTCGAATCCTGTGTCCAGTTCTGGGCCCCTCACTATAAGAAGGACATGGAGAGGCTGAAGTGTGTCCAGGGAAGGGAAACAGCTGGAAAACAGTCTGGAGTGCAAGACTAATGAGGAGCAGCTGAAGGAGCTGAGGGTGTTTAGCCTGGAGAAAAGGAGGTTCTGGGGAGATCTTATCATCCTACAACTACCTAAAAGTAGGGTGCAGCCAGGCCATCTCTTTTGTCAGGTCATCTCTTCTGCCAGGCAACAAGTGACAGGATGAGAGGGCATAGGGTTAAGCTATGCCAGGAGAGATTTAGATTGGACATTCTTCATGGAAAGGGTGATTAGACAGTGGAATGGACTGCCCAGGGAAGTGGTGGGGTCACCATCCCAGGAGGCATCTCAGAAAACGTTGGATGTGGCACTCAGTGCCATGGTTTACTTGATATGGTGGTGTTCAATCTCAGGTTGGACTCAATGATCTCAGAGGTCATTTCCAGCCTAACTGATTCTGTGTTTCTGTGGCTTGAAATACATTCCCAGAAGGTGCAGTGTCCTTGCTACTCTGAAGAAAAGAAGCATCCAGTCTGTCCTTGTAGTGTCTTTACTGGGAAATGTGGAGAAGGAAAATGCCTGTTTCACATGCAGAGGGATCAAGTATCAGGTTTGTAGATGCAAGCGAGGCACAGCTGTGGAGGAGGCACCTGGGCACACACTAAAACTTGACATTTGCCATCCCGAGGATTAGAAGGCTGTTGGTGAGAATACCTATCAAGTAGGGATACTGCATTTGGTAATTGCATGAGAAAGCTCAGGCTGTCTGTTCAAGTTAACAGATAAAAAACTCTGTAACTGAAAACAGGATTATTTGGTGTGGTGACTGTTTTGAGGGAAAGAAAAATCCTGAAAAATCCAGGGACCAAAAGTGATCAGAACTGAGAAAAACTGTGGCATCAAATGTGAGTCCATGAGAAACTCAGTGTCTCTGAGCTCCAAATGGTAAACCCAGGTGCCAGAGGGACACCACACCACTCTTCAGGATCTTTCTATATTGGTATTTCAGATTGGTACAGAAGACATCAGCTGACTACTGCAGCTGCCACTTCTCAAAAACGGGGGGACCCTGTCCCCCATGAAGAGTTGTATCAGTGCACTTAAGTGAAAGCTGTGCAGTGTTGGCTGCTGGACCCAAAATTTTGGGAATTCGTATGTTTAGGAATCCAGATTCCAGAGAAGGACCAGGTAGTGGGAAGAGAAGCAATATGTTTTACAAAGTCCTTTAGAAGTGTAAGACAAGTTAGATCTTTTTCCTTCCATTTTTTCTTTAAAACGTAGAATTTCAGAAACAAGCTCACCGTTTGCAGTTGACTAGAGGCTTGGTTCTTCTTAACTCATCCTTTATCTTCCCAGTCATAAGCAAACATAACAACTTTGGCTCAAAAACCTGTCAGCTACAGCCTCCAAAGTATTTGATCAATATCACAACATGCTTGCTCTGTTTGCATGCAACAACATCTGCTATTCCTCACTGCTGGAGACTGAATACTTGGTTAGATCCTAGACTGAGCTTGTTGTCCTCCTAGCATTGTTAAATTTTATTTTTAGGGTTTTTTTTTAAATGGGAATTGGTCATTAATCCATTTTTTAGTGGTTAAAGAGGATCATTAAAATGGATGATTGGAGCACATGTAGAAAAATAAACAGCAATGACTACACAGGAACAGAAAAAAACACATTGGCCAAGGCAGTACAGCAGATTTATTTTGTTACCTGAAACACTAGTTAAAAGGCAAGGGAACCATCATATGTTTATCATTATAATTGGAACTATAGCTGTTGAAAGCACTGGTTATGCCATGTTTCTATAGTGGCAAACCCTTGGTAAGCTGGAATGCTAGAAGCATTATTCCCTGCAGCAAGTACTTTCTTTGTGGTGTTATCTTTCAGGAAACAGAGTTTCTTTCCTAATTTTACTGTGTTAATAGATATGGATTAATTTCTAAAAAAGCAGACAGAATTAATTAGAAAAACCAAACCTCACCTCATTTTGGAGATAGTCATGAACTTGATGCAAATCACTGTCTTATCATGATCAGCTTTTTCCAATAAGTGAGTACTGAAGTGGATTATTTGAAGACTAAGAGTGGACCCAAGCTCTCCACTTTGTTTTTTCTTCTTATGAACCCGCATATTCTCATACTCCTGGATATATGCCCAACTTAAACAGGACAGAAGGAGAGTTCCCAATGTATTCGTAAAGTTTTTCTTCTGGGACAAAACAACCCTGAGTTTAGGGTTCTCTCCTCTGAATGAAACAGATCTAGAAGTCATATGTCTCATTTCTCAAGCATGTTTAATAATCACTAGGGTCTAATGTAGGGGAAACCTGGAAAAGGTAAGAATGAGACAGGTTTTCTGTAACCCGTGCTGCATCAGGATCATGCTCACTATTGAAAGTCAGTGAGAAGGCAAAGCCCAGGCCCCCTTCTGCCACATCAGTTCCTGTTTGTGCAAAATGACCACAATGTAGTCCCACTCTGATCCATGAGAAAACAAACATGAAAAAACAAACAAACAAAACAACCCAAACCTGAGGTCAAGAGGAAGTTTTAAACTAAATCACAGTGTGTAATTCATCTGGCAAAACACAGATGTCTACACCTGAGTTTCTTTATTGAGCTACTTCTTTTAAGTGATGAGAAAAACAGACACTAAAGCATGACCTTAAAAGTAGAGGTCTAAAGGAAATCAAATTACTTCTGCCTGAAATTTCCAGGTTTTTTCCTGCTTGTTGTAAAAACCATTGGCTTGACAAACTCAGGTATAGGCTATGATGGGATGAATCTAACCTGATGTCAGAGAGGCATTTGTTCTTCCCTGAGATAAGTGTCACAGGAAATGGAGAAGAAAGAGCTACCAATATATATTACCCCTGGCATTTCCTACTGACTGCTTGAGGTATACTAATCCATATGCATCCATGAAAAAAAAAACCTCATCTGTTGAGTATGGATCATGAGAATAATCAACCTTATGAAAATCATCACAGTGATCTCCTTTTTAATGCATCCAGAGAAGGCTGTTTAAATCCTAGCACTCCCTGGGGTCTGTGATCAGCTCCATGTGCAGTATAATTGCACAGATTCCAGATAACCCAGCTCATCACCTGGGAGTGTAATGCAGTTTAAATGATGCACATCTCTTACTCTTACAACGAGTTAGACATGCTGATCTTCCCAGAGGAGACACTTCAGTGGGTATGTATCATGAGTTGTGATGTCACTGATAACTTTTCTAATTGAACAGCCTGAAATAGATAGATGAAATACAAGATTTATAGATATTATTGCTTTTTCCCCAGCTCTTACATCTATAATTTCCATCTGCTGTGCAGAAAGAAAATTTGTTTTCTTCTGAGTATGTCAGGCTGTTAAAGGTATGTTGCTTATGATCTTGAACATAAGAAGCACATTTATCATCAGTAAAATTAACAATGTGCCACCAGCCCTCTTCTGTGAGAGTGGCCTGACCAAAAGCCTTTCTTCTACTGAAACTGATTTGGGTTCTTTAGGGAGAGAGACTTTTGCATTTGGCTTAGATAGTTTGCCCTGGTTTGCCCTGCATAACTGCACCATTATACTGAGCTTGGTTACCACCCCATGAAAAGTGCCAGATTTAAGTGGTGCAGGATGATAACTTTGAGAACTGCTATGGTTTATGTACTGGAATGGAGGCCAGGGTGCAGTAGTGGAATTCAGATATAATGGAGATTTTAAATTTTGGCTCTCTTGAGGTCAGTGGTAAAACTGGTCAGCTTCTGTTGGGCCAGAATTATAGGAAGAGCTTTGCATTTGGTCCTCTATTGAGATAACATAACTGAGTAGTAACTGGATTATAAAGCACAGCTCTGGGCTCCTGGGATAATTCACAGAGATTAGAAGAGGCCTTCCTCTAGGAGTCCTGTCCTTCTTCCAATAGAAGAAGAGTGCTTTGAAGGCTGTTCTTAGCATGCAAATCTCATTTTCCATAGCAGTCAGGAAACAATAAGGCAAAAAACTCCCAGCAAAAACAACAAAATGCTCTCATACTTACCTTGCAGTTATTATTTTTTCATTTACATCTTGGAACTACAGAAAAGAGCACTCATTGATGCTTAATACTCTTTTTCCTGTTCATTGAGCTACAGTAGAGCATCTCCGATACTGGAAAAACTATTAAGGTCATATTAGATCCAATTAGATATTAAAATTCACAGAATAAGTAGAAAACAGAATTGGGCCACACAGAAAGTAAGGAAAAGTAGGGAACACTTGGTTATTTTTCATTATCAGGGTAGTTCAAAAGTCCTGGAACTATAGTAGGAACATCTCCTTTCTTCCTCACTATGGGGAGCTGGGATGAAAAGAAGGGAGGGAAATGCTCTGCTTTTACTCCTTCAGGACACATCTGGACCAGCCAACACATCCCAGCCTGTCTGAACCAGAACCAAAGAGGGCATTTCTCAGCACCTGATTTGCTCTTCAGCAGCTCTGTTTTGTAAAACTGGCTCCCGAGTCAGAGCTGCTTCTTGCTCAGAGAGCACACGTGTTTTTGCTGTATCAAATGTGTGTGGTAGGGCATGCCTGGGATAGTTTTCATCCCTTTCAGATCTCTATCTTTTAATGATGCAGCTGGAACTGCTGCTCTGCCTTAAACCAGGTTGCCTGAGCTGGAACATGCTGTGGCATAGGCACAGAGTAGCTAGGGATTCAGAGAAAACAGCAAAAGACTGCCATGGACATCTGATGTTATCAGTGCCAATAAAATTGCACCTCTAACCTCCTTCCATACCTAGAATGAGTTGCTAAAGCTGCAGGTTAACTCCAGCAAAACATGAGCTAAAACTCCACATATCTGCAGTTGAGAATATGAGCATGAGAAAACTGTGAGCATATTCCAGCAACCAGGCAACTAATTCCAGCCCTCTTGTTGTCACAAGTAATTCAGGTACACCAGTAGACTCCATCCTTTGGGTGGCTGGAACTCATTTAAAATTATATGCTTTTCATTCTTCCTCATTAGCCTTGCTGGATGGCTCTTTCAGGACTTCACTGTGTCAGCAAATAAAACCTTTCTTCCAATATCCAATTTTAATGTATTCCTTGGGCAGTCTGTGTCTTTTGGGGCTTGCAACAGCACTTCCTTCAGATTAAATAACTCCACTTTCACTCTGATGTATTTATAAGAATCAATTGCATCACCTCTCTATCACCTTTGTTTTGTTATACTATCTGAGCATTAAATTTTCACACAAAAATATACTCTCTACTCCTCTGATTGCCAAAATAGGTCTTCTCTGTATCTGCTTCAGGCTGAATTCCTTGTTCTTGAACCAGTCTACAAAGATTTCAAAGGTTAGATCTACAAAGGGAATTGGGAGCTTTCAGGTGCCTTATTCCATTAATGAAATTCATTGTGCTGAATTTGGTGTTAAGATGATTTTTGTGTTAGATGTGAAAGGTTGAATGCCTAAAACTGAGCATAGGAATAGTGAGATATATAGATATACCAAGACAAAGTGTCAAAAGGGGAATTAATGATATTTTATCCATAAAGTAAGATTAAGATACCTACTTTTACTAAGAATGTGCACAATTTGTGCTGTCTCTTTCCTGGTTTAGTAAGTACATCTGTTAATTCTGCTTTGAAAGAGAGTTTAAAACTTTTGCTTTAATATCCCAGACCACTGACTGAAAGCTTTGAAGCAATGGCCTGTTGGTGACGGACTTTGCTGACTCTGTCATTTGACTTTACACCTTTCCCAGCCATCTGGGATGTTTTGATTGACCAGCGGAATAAAAACCCCACAAACACTTTTGTGGCATGCTTAATTTTCAGTGGATCATGAAAGAATCTGTTAACTACAGGAGATAAGACAGTCATACATTTCAGCAGTCAAAAGCTGTGTGAGGTGAAACCCACCCAACATAAACCTTTGCCAAAAGGCCCCTGTAAAGACACCCATCGCTGGTGGAGAAATCCCCTGGTTTTTCAGAAGAAACTTTGCTGTCTGACACTTGCAGAAGTGTTGCTTTAATAGTCCTGCTGTATATCTCACTGCTTCTGCATGTTATCGACAACTGTGTTTAATTCCACCCTTCTTTATCACAAATTGAAGACAGACATAATGCTAAATTAAACATAGTAAAATAAAAAAAAAGGAGGAAAAAAAGTCTTTAAAACAAATCAGAACAGTGTACTGGCTGAAATAACAATGGTTTTATGTTTACTTTCACGAAGCTCCTAAAGGCACTTTTCCAATGTGTGCTTTATGAAAAAAGAGAAAGAAAACCACCACACACAAGATGACTTGGAGACCAAATTAAATATTTGATCTTCGCCCATTCTGTTTCTTGGGAGGTCTGACCCACATGGGTTGGTTGGTGTCCCCAGGACTGGAAATCATCATGCCTTCAAATCTTTTGCCAGACTGCAGAGGTATAAGTGTATCCCCCTACTTCCTTCTCCAAATTTTCTAGCAAAAAAATAGCAGTGTTATTTAGCTTCAGATGTTGCAGAGGGTCCGATGTAAAAGAGAGAACTCCCTAACTGCATTATTTTTCTGTATTGTCCTCACTGTCACTTGGCACCTTTGCCCTTCTCTTTCTCTAAGGTACCATCAGACAGACAGAGTTCTGCGGTGGAAAGCTCTCTAGTCTGCTGAGCTGTGATCTAGCTCAGCTCAGTCTGGGATCCAATTCCAATTATCCAGGGGAGGCGACCGATAAAAGTATGGATGTCTTCTTGATAGAACGAGGGGTAATGGTTTTGAACAGAAAGAGTGTAGATTTAGACTGGACATAAGAAATAAATTATGATGGTGCTGGTGAGATACTCTAGAACAGGTTGTCCAGAAAAGCTGTGGATGCCCCAGCCCTGGGAGGGCTCAAGGCCAGGTTGGATGCGACTGTGAGCAACTTAAATAGTGAAAGATGTCCCTGCTCATGGCAATTGGTTTGGACTAGAATATCTTAAAAGGCTCCTTTCAATATTCTATGAACATTTCATTTTTAAATTCCCATTTTCCATTTAAATGTAGTCATTGTATGAATACACTCCTATCAGAATGATAGCACTATTTCACAATATATTTGAAATTTTTACGAAAAAAAGACCTTAAGTGAATTGTAGGAACTCATAATTTACTTTAATTCTTATCACAAAATGATTACCATTTCATATTTCCACTTATAATTGAATTTTTTTTCCTGGTTCATCACAAATGTGACTCTATCTTCTTCTTTTGGAAAATATTTTTGTACAGTCTATACCAGATGAGACCTCATTAGAGGTCTTTTGGGGTACGTCAGGGTATCTGTCTGGGTTGGTTTTTAGCCATGATGGAAATTAGCTGAATTTACAGATTTCATTTAAGTATAAAGGCCTACCCACAAAAAAACATCTTTGAGAACTCATCAGAATTCAACTGCCTCTCTAAAGTGCAGGAAATGCTCAGTGTTCTAAATACAGAAAGTATAAGAAATGTATAAAGGCTTTCTCTCTTCTTTTCCTCAGATACCAAGCCATGTCACTATTTGGAACAGTGCAACAGGTTCCACTCTCAGCCAGGACTGTCATGCTGTAACCAACATTTCATTTTATTCATCTTTGAGTGACAAGAGCACAAGCCTGCTGCAGGGAAGAGAAGACAAAATCTCCCACCTTTCCTCTCTGACACAAACTGTTCAGTTTAGAGTTCACATCCAACGTAGATCAAAACTCACTCTTTATTGCTTGTCTCCAGAAACAAATGCATATACAGGGTGTATGTGGACTAACCCTTTCAAGGCTTTCTCATACATCTATCAAAATTAGATCAGGACAATGAGAAGTAAAACAAACCTTAAAAACACCTTCCCCTCTCTCCTTCCTGCTCTGTACATCATCTCCTGCAGCATTGTAGGGAGATGCAAAATGGGGGTTGTGGTCAGTTCATCACCTTTCAGCTGTTGCTTCCTCCTTAGGGAAAGTATTCCTCCCCCTGCTTCAGCGTGGGGTCCCTCCCATGGGAGACAGTTCTCCAGGAACTTCTCCAAAGTGAGTCCTTCCCACGGGCTTCAGTTCTGCATGAGCTGCTCCAGCCTGGGACTCTTCACAGGATGCAGTTCCTCAGGAAGAGACTGCAAGAGTGGGGTCACAAGTCCTGCCAGAAAACCCACACTAGGGTAGGTTCCTCTCTCCAGGAGTCCACAGGTCCCTTCCAGGACCCGGGCTCCCCTCCTTCCTTCTTTTGGTCATACAGCTGTTCCAGCATGGAGTTTTACCAGGGGCCACAGGTTGGATATCTGCTCCTGGGGGGAAGGTGTTTTCAAAATTTGGTTTACTTTTTATTATCTTGCTCTGATTTTGATTGTTAACAAATTCAGTTAATTTCCCTAAATTCCTTGTTTTGCCCATAATTGGACTTGGTGAGTGATCCCTTCTGGTCCTTTCCTCAACTCATGAGACTTTTGGTGTATTTTCTGTGCCTGCCCAGTTGTGGTGGAGAGTGAGAGAGCAGCTTTGGTGGGTGCCTGGCATCCAGCCAGGGTTAACCCACCACATAGAGCAAGGGCAGACTTGGTCACGCTATGAGACCCAGGGATTTTTTGAAAATCCCCCTGCAGAAATGTAAGAACAGTTTAACTAAAACCATTACTGAAACTGTTCATCTTAGCTGTTTTTTAATGAGTGTGTCCAAGGATTAGTATTTTCTATTAAGAACCAAACTCTCAGTTCATATGCAAGTACTGTTCTGCCATTAATTCACATTTTTTTGTTGTTGTTGTTTGTTCTTAATTGCTAACAGCAGCGTGACTTAGATGGTCTGTTTCCCTTCCAGAGTGAGACTGGCTGCAGTTAACCATAACTTTTAAAAGCAGAGAACAGCCAGCAACTATACTTACACGGGAGACCACTGTTAGCAGAAAGGCAGACATGGAACATGATTTGTTTTAAGGAACAGAAAGGCCTATCATTTTACAGAAGTGGCAAGTTCCCTCTCTTACATCAAGTTAGTCATTTAGGAAATAATTTTAGGAGCATATAGTTCATGAGAATTCTGGAGGGAGGAAGAAATTTAATAAGAAAACACAAGAGCATCGCTATGAAGTGGTAAAAAGAGGTGTTAAAAATTGCCTAGCAACATAGTGTTTTAAAGTATATTCATAGAACACATGAAGCAAGAATATTCAGTGCAAAAGAAGACTCTTTGTTCTTAACAAGTACTTCTGCATGGCTTTTCTGATGCACAGTATCACTTCTGTTAGTGGCATATCTATATAAAGTTCCAGCTGTGTATAGGGCTGTGCATAAGGGTTTCAGGAACTCAAAAGTTTAGCAGAATTTTAGGAAAGCAGCCTTATACCAGTATTTCTGATAAGGTCATAAATAATTACTTTCCATACATTCAGAATAATTCTTTACTATTTCCTACAAATAACTCCTTTTGCAGTGATGGTATTCTGCAATGGCAGAATGTAACTGAAGCAAGAAAATTTGTGTGGAAAGGAAAGAGCTGATATAAGATCAATAGATATTGCTGGGAAAAACCAAACTACAAGCAGGTTTTTGGCCACACCACTTTTCTTTGAGTCTGAAATCTGAAAGAATTTCAGCTCTTTAAACTTTTACTCCCTATTGTACTGCAGAAAAAAATGAAGTAGATTAAATTGCATGGGAAAAGAGAAAACATGGGTCCCACCACACCGCCTGGAGACTCAGATAAAAACACTGTGTATCATTTTATATAAGCCACTAATCATTTTTGAAAGGCAGGGATGTCACAAATTTTTGGAGAGCTGGAAGAAAGTAAACTCTGCTATGCTGTTCAAGAAGGGCAAGAGGGGACAGTTTGGGGAACCCCTCGCTGGCCAACCTCACCTCAACCTCTGGGAAGATGACAGAGCAAATAATTCTGAAAGCCATTTCCAACCACAAAGTACAAAAAGGTGACTGGGAGAAGTCAGCATGGATTTACAAAAGGAAAATGATAGTTGATAAATGTCATAGTTTCTGGCATGAGAAAACTAGACTGGATGTTGTTTACCTTGATTTAATAAGGTTTTTGATGGAGCTTCTCATCACATCCTCACTGAAGAGCGGAGGAAGAAGAATTACATGGACAGAAAGGTAGGATCAAACTTGGCTGAGCTTCTGGGCTCAGAGGGTTGTGACCAGCTGCAACAAAGTCTCCCTGGAGCTCAGTCACTCATGGAGGATCTCAAGGGTAAATACTACATCCACTACATATTAACAAATTCTTTGACCTGGAATAATGGAACACTCTTAGGAAGCTTGGGAAGGATGCAAAATTGAGAGCAGTGGCTAATACACCAGAGGGTTATGCTAGCCTTCAGAGAGATCTTAACATTCTGGAGAAACAGGCCAACAGGAACCTCATCAAGTTCAGCAAAAAGAAATGCCAAGTCCTGCTACAGCAGACCCTGCATTTGAGATAGAAACGAGCTGAGACACAGGCTCTTGTTTGTCAGCCTGGAAAGGGTCAGAGTTTACTCTCTTTCACAACTCAGCCATCCTGACTCCAGCTACTCACTGACTCTGACTACAGTAAACTCACACTGCAGGCTTCCCTTGCAGACTCTGACTGCAGACCCAGACTGGCCTCTCAGCAAATCCTTCACAGAAGCAATTCCCTCTCCCCTTTAGCCCACCCACCAGTCCTTCCAAACCACTCCTGAAGTTCCCCATCCTCAGGATCCTCCCCTGACTGGCCAACCCACCCTTTTATCACACTCATCTCATTGGATACAGCTGTGTCTCATCAGGAGTGAGGTTGTTTTTGGGTAACTAATACAGCTGTACCTCATCAGGGGCAAGGTTGTCTGTAATTCCTTCTCCTAGGACGTCCTGCCCCTGCAAGGGGAACAATAAGCCTGTGCAGCAGTAGACACTGGTCACTGAACTGCTGGAGACCAGCTTTGCAGGAAAGGATTCTGTGGCCCTGCTGGACAAAACTGCAATGCTCTGTTGTAGGAAAGGTCAACCCCCCTCCCACACTGCATTGCCAGCCAGCCAAGGGAGCTGATTCCTCACCTCTGCCCAGCACTGTCAAAGACATATCTGCAGTGCTGTGTCCAGTTCTGGGCTCTACAGAACAAGAGAAAGATGGATTTACTAGAGGGAGCCCAGTGAAGGGCCATTAACATGATTGAGGGACTAGAGAGTCTGACAAGCAGGAGAGGCTGAAAGTGCTGGTATAGCTCAGCCTGGAGAAAAGAATGTAAAGGAGAAACGTCCTAAGATATGTTTTGGCTGTAATGATTGTAATTAATTGTGAGGAAAAGAGATTATAAAAGAGTATAGACATTTTCTGCGTCTTCCTTTGCACTGCTGGGTGAAGGGAACATTTGATTTCAGGTATGAAGTCTTTTTTCAGGTTTCAGTTAACCTGCCCAGTTATGAGACAATTTTATTTTTCTCTGTATATGTCCAGGTTTCAGTCAACATCCTCCAGAAAAGTCTCTATGAAGTGTGTAATGCTGGTTGTTTGTACCATGAAACACTATGTAGTGAAATCAAGACAATTTAGGCTTTGTATCTGAAATTTCTTTTTCAACTCAAGAAGTGTCAATATCACAGGCCATTATCTAGAAGTCTATGAAAGACACTTCTTATTGAAGTGGACAGTAACCTGACCTTCAGTGGTCTTCCTCACATGCTCGGGAGAGGCATATGTTAAAACACACACACTGAATCAAGTCTTCTGGTGACTAGAGATTGGGTGGAACAGCTTTTTAAACCCATCAGCTGAAACCACACAGATGACAATATTAACTAGGCAGTGCTTCCATCTCCCTTCCCACCTCATATGTATGTCATACCATACAGTCTACCCAGTGCTTCCTTGGGTCACTTCCTTGTTTTTCCTTTGCTTCATGTTGTAATTATTTGCCTGCTATCATCCTGTAATGCCATTAGCATTATGCAGTATAATGCAGTTGCAGAATATTGATGGCACTCTGAGTCGACCCAGCAATTACTGTGGAAAGGCCCAGAAAAACTACTGTACATTATAAAAGCATTAAAGTGTGAGCACTACACGATAATGATGGAATTATCCTTATTTACTTCCTGCCGCTTTCTGAATGTCACACACAAATTGAATACTAGATAATCATATTCCTACCTGGTCATTTTCCACCTCTAGACTCTATATAATGTCATAAACAACTGTGTACTTTTACTGTAGCAGTTGCATGGGCCCTAGTAACAAAAGCTATCATAAAGAATTAAACACGTTAATATAGCAGAATAATTTCCTGTTTTCTTTCTTCACTTTTTGATGAGCTATATTTCTATTCAAGCTCTAATTCATGCATTGGAAGAGAATTCAAATTCCGACTTAGTGTGATCATTGTTAGACCAGACTCTTTTTTTTCTTTTTTTTTGATCATTTGTAATAAAATAGTTGAAGTCAACAGAATATGAATTGCCTAGCACGGTGTGCATATTCACAGCACACTGAAGAACATAAGAACAGAATAAATGCCTGTCTGGGTCAGACCATGGTTCTATCCAGCTCCCTGTTCTCCCTCTCCATTGAGAGATGATAGGAGATGCTGTTTCAGCATTGCAGACAAGCCCCACCATTTTTGGCCATCTCTTCTCCTTGTACTCCTCACAAACCCAGCGGGCATGTTAGAAACTATATATTAGAAGGAGTATGACTTTCTAAATATTACAACTATATTAGTTCTGCCTGTAGTATCTCTTTATGGACTTATTGTGTATGAGTTGTCTAATACTTTTCTGATATCATCTGCATCCACAAACTTATGCTGTAAATTGGAAGGTAACCAGAGAGAGTTACTTTCTCTCAGATATTTTAAATCAAACTCCTCTTGGTTTAAAAGCCTGTCTGTAATTCAAAGTTTGCACAGTTTGGTGAATAACAGTTCTAAATGATCTCGTCCACTGGTTTCATGGCTTTACAAACCTTAGTCATATGCCATCCAGATTTCCCATCTCCACAGACGAAGAGATTGAGATTTCCCCCCCTGGCCTTTTTTGTTTCTCCTTGTTAGTCGTGTCCCTCTCGGTCTCTCCTGAATTTCTGAAACTAGAAATGTCTTGTCCATCTTTTTATTTTGTGCAAGTGTCACTGCAAGCACTTTTGAAACCATAGCAATACCCCTGTCAATCTCTACCCCTCAGAAAGAGGAACAGTAGGGTGAATATGTGCACAGGCTGTTATTACCTTGCACCACAAGAGCTGAGCATCAATTGCTTCATTTGGTTTGTTTAGCAGTTGCTAGTATTTACCTCCTTTGCTTGTGTTTGAATAGGCTGTCTGAGTATTTTGGCAGTGATTTATTTTTTCAGGCAGCTGCTCCTTTTGTGTTGAGGTTTTCAGTGATGGTTTTTTCTCCTGGCTATGGTACTGTGGGTTGGATGCAGACCTGCCAACCTTGTACAATTCCCACTAAGAGAAAAATAACTGCTGGCTTGAGGGAGAAATTGAGGTAATTTCAACAGATCTCAAGCACATTATTATTTCTGCATTTTATAGTGTTAGTTTCCTTTATTCTGCTTATTATTCCAGCAGCTGATTCCATTTTGCCTCTTTGTTTTTATTTGTAAAGCTCAGTCAATTTTCAAGTATAGAAGTTCTTTATAATTTTTCCCGCTAATTATTAATTAATTAGTTCACCATGATTTCTTTACAATGTTCTTTACATTCTCTTCCTGATCTGTAAATAGGATAATTTGAGTTGTCCTTTCAACAGATTACTGGACATATGGTTTCCTGGTTGAAAATGGGAACATATAGGTATTTTTACATCTCATTTCTCTGGAATTGGTGGGGTAGGAGTGCTGAAGAGGTCATGATATGCTGAATGCTTCCAGAATTATCTGATTTTTAGTTCACATTAATTTTATAATCTGGATTGGTTTTTCCTTCGAATATTGCTTATGAACCCTGATAAAGCACAGCAAACAGGACTGAGAAAAGACTTGGTTTCAGCACTGCTGTTTATATATGTGTTGGCTAATTCTGTCCTTCTTGTCTGGTAGAAACCTTTTGATTTTAATTGGTTCCAAGAACTGAGTAGAGAAAGGGATGTAGTTGAAAAAGAAACTGAACAAAGATTTTCTCCTAAGATTTAGCAGACATTTACAGATAACGTATCCCTTGTGACCTTGCATCAATTAGAAAGTGAAGAGCAGATCTAAGTGACAGAAATAGAAAGTTATAATATCTGTAGTAACGGAGAAAGGAGAACAAACTAAATCTGTGTTAGCCAGGAAGCTCTACTAAGAGAACCTCTTCATATTTAAAAAATAAAAATCACTGCACAGGTGGCTGCTGGCTCACTCTTTCCTATCTAGCATTGGCAGGGTAAGGGACCATAAAAATTTTATCTGATCACTTCCTACATTTTTTTTTTTACGATTTGCAAACCAAAACCTTTTACTTGAATGTTTAGGGAACACAACTGTGTTCTCTAAATGTTTTACAGTTCTGTAAAACATTCCTGTCTCAAATCAAATGCTCTCAAGTTTTCCAACTGAACCTAGCCTTTGATTCCCAAAAGCTTAAAGATTCAAACAGCATCTAAGCATGTGGAGGGGATCTGCTCTTTCTTTGGAACAAGAAATCATTATTAGCTTTTGTTCACATAGAATTGCAAAAAACCTTGAGATTGTTTAACTCAGTCTGTTCCGAAGATGCAGAAAATGTTTGTTTTATCAAGCAGAGATAAGAGTAATGTTTAGGTGACGGTGCAGTGAGTTCTTGTAAGACAAATCTAACCATGAGCCTGAAGGGACTGGTTCATTTGCAAATATTTCAAATCAAACTGCAGCATTCAGTCTGCATACAAATCCCCATGGAATTTTTATGATTTCTAAAGCCATTGTTTTGAGCAAGTGAAACAAAACCAGAATGTACAGACTGGATAAAATATGGGAGCATGGTTATCTATGCAATCTGTAATCCATATATGCTTAGATGTGCCTGACACAGCTCTGCAGTTCCACGCAACCAGGGTTCAAGGCAATGATAGACTACACATGTCCCAAGAAGTAATAAATCCCACTCCCTTAAACTCACATTTGCTCTTACATCATATAATATCAGGCTTCTTTTAAAAAGGGCCCAAGGTTAATTTGTCCACCAGAAAGTAGCTCTATGGTGAGGCCACAAGGGCAGGTGCTTGTTTACAGTTGGGTCAGACCTGGTGTGTCCAGCCATGGAAAGAAACCCATCAATTTATGTTTATCCTATGTTAATGCAGGTTTCCTCTATACTCTATAACACAACTGTGTAAGATGATTTAGAGCTCAAGAGTATGCTTGCAGCCTGGGCTTTTCATAAAGTGTACATACATCAAGTATCATATCTTCTTTGTTAGGCAGAACAAGGTGATGAATGGAAGGCTCTATTTTGTGCTATCAAATCTTTAATGGCTTCTAAGTCTATTACCATCAACTGTAGCTGTCAAATCAGTCATTCAAACTCTCATGGTGTCACAAGCATAATAAATATTAACTGCTTTTTCAAAGCAATTTTGTTATGTTGTGCTCTTCAGCAGAGAAGCCTTCCTTGATATAGTAAGTAATGCATAGGCAGTATGGGTAGAAATGTTGTGGCACTTGATAAGGATTAATGTGTTTGTTTATTATGTTGGAAATTATCTTCTTCTGAGCCCTTTTAATGTTCTTGTCCTGAAAAATCTTTTCAAGGTTCATCTGTAATGATGTCAAAGTTACATCTCTGAATCTGAACATGTCACCCTAGATAACCTGTGTGCAAAGAAATTGGCACTCAAGAGGGTGATGCTTAGGACACACATTTTAGCACAGATTTGCACTGCCTCTGTCATCACACATGGGAGAGAACCCCAAACCAGGTGTTGCTGACTGCACCATCATTGCCTTTTCATGAAAACTGCCCACGGCCAGCTTTGGCCTGGCCTTTCCTAGGTCTTTCATGGTGCCCCATAAATAATGCTCTGATGGGTGGGATTCAACTCAAAGCAGCTAAAATAATCAGGGGGCTTGTTTTGTCATGTGGCTGTGTTGTGTGACAACATTGGGGTGCAGGGAGGCAGAGCAACAGCAGGACATGAGGCGTGCCAGCTTGTGGTCCTGGGATGACCGTGGGTGCAGTATGCCAGGCTGCCTGTCCAGGCAGGATCACCCTGCTGCAAACACTTGGTGTTCATCATCAGGCCCTCAAAGGCAGGTATTCAATGTACATAATCTGGATTGCAGGATCTGGGAGTAAAATGGGAGCTGACAGTGCACATATGAAACCTGGGATGAATTGTGTCGCCTCCATAGGTATCTGTTTCTCCACCAACTGTAAAGCCATGCCAGGAAAAGTACGCAGACTTTGACTTGTGGTTTCCTGAGCTAAAGCAGATTGATTTCTCCACAGACACCAGAGACACTGTTTGTCTCCTGTCCCCTTGGGTTCATTGTGTAGTGGTGCTGAACAGGAAGGGGCCAGGTGGAGAGGAAATAGTGGGGACTGGCTCATGTCCATGCTGCTGAGGAGGAACTGCCTTACAGCAAGCCTCCCTCTCATGGAAAGGGAAGGTTTAACCATGGTTAAGATGGTTTAAGAGATGGTCTAAGATGGTTTAAGAGATGGTTCAAATCAGCAACAGGAATTGAGCACCATGGATGCTCAGTGTCTGAGCTCACCCTTTCACACAACCCTCTTTTCAATGCAGCAGTGTACGCCTAAGCCAGGCAACGTGTTGGGGCATGCAAAACTGTAATGCTGACAAGACACAGGGGTGGAAAGGGCTTTCTCTGGAAACCCCTGGGGAGGAGGAGCTGATGCTTTCCTCCCAGCTGGATACAGAATTCTCACATACAGTGGATGATACTTCTGCTTCTGAAAGCTATCCAAATTCATGTCTTACAGAACATGCCATAACCACCAGCCAGTAGACTGGTCACCAAGGAATTCTACATGGAGGACTTTTCAACCTACTCTAGCAGGATAGATCTTTCCTGAGGGAAAACAGGCCAAACTCTGTCTCTCACATACTGTCAAGCTATTTTATAAGAATGTCCTGTCTGGCTGTTGTTCTCTTCTGCTATTAGAAGTACAGTGCAGGCATTGTAATCTTGGTGGCAGCTTACCAGCTCTCTGAAAACCCCACCCCTAACCTTGTTTTGCAAAAAATTGCTGTAGGTCCAATTTGGTAGCAAAATCAGCCTTTTTTGTCTGTTGCCAAGGTGTAGCCCAAACAAAAATAATTTACCTAGCAAGCTTATAGCACACTCGTATCTATGACAAAGCTCTGCCATTTCTCCATGTCTAAAACCTAGGCTGTGATGCTTCTGACTCTCCTTGATACATTGATCAGAGTAATATTTCAGACTGCTTCTGCCTCACAATCTGATTGTTCATGTTTCACCTTGAGTCACCCTCTTTTGAGGGAATACACTTTTCTTTTTTTTGCGGGAACTGTGCATATTGTTCCACCCTTCCAACTGAGTTAGCACAATCTTGAATAGACAACGTGTCTATCAATCACAGCTGTCTCTGAGGGCTGCTTTAAGTGGTGTTTCAGTGAGGCTGTTAGATGAGTATACATGGTGATCTGTCCTCCAGCTAGGCCTGCCCATTTTCTCCTCTGCCTGAACAGTCATCTATTTTAGGAAAAGAAAAAGAAGGGATATGAGTTTGCAAGAGAGACTCCTGGGTTGTTAAACACCTGTGGAATAAAAAACATGCTCTGAGGTTGCTGAGTGAGGTCCACCCTTTTCTCTCTGTCCCTCTCCCCATGATCTTAGGCAATTCAGAGCGATTGATCTGGGGAGTCACAGTGTGAGTGACCAGTTCTTTTCTCTGGTTATAAGAAGAATCCATTTAGCTAAAGCAGGGGTTTAGATGTCACAGTGGAAACCAGCTGCTTTCAAGTAAGGTCTTACAGTGCCCTAAGTAGATTTTTGTTCATAAAAGTCCAATTTGTTACCCACAGTACAACAAACCCATAATTACACATTTGAGAGAGACATTGATTACTTATTTCAGATTTGGGCAGCCTGGGTGTCTGGTGGTATTCCACAAACCAAGCACAGCAACTATCAAATCTTTCTACTGTTTATTCATTTGGCAAACAAATAATTATTGTTCTTTGGCTACAAGCTACCTAGCTCTCTTATTAATTATTAATCTATCTTCTATTGGTTAATGATTCTCTGCATTCCCATGCTAATTACTCTGCATAATCAGAATTTCTCTTCTTTTGAGTTAGTGAGTTCCTTGGGTGGTCAGCAATCTGCCTTGATGGAATTATCTTTTATCTGCTGGGAGATGATTTCAGCACAACTACTGAGAGGGCTTTGTTAGATTCTTCCTTAACTTGGGAGTTCTGCCAAAGGTCCTTGTGGTCCATAAATTCTGTATTCTTTGTGCACACTGTCAGTAGGCATCCTTCTTCCCAAGCTTTTTCAACCTCCCTCTAGGTCTGAGAGAATTGTCAAGCCCTAAACGAATTCCCAAGGTAATTCTAACATCAAGTAATTTGTAATTTGACATCACTTCAAGCTTGTTATCAGCTCTCTGTTTCATGTATTAAATCTCTCTTCTTATTGATTAATATACAAAGATGAAACATCAAATATTCTTTCTTAAGAAAATTTTACATATTCCACATTTTTGCTCAGGGCTTGAATGACATATTTTCCTAGCAATTTCATTCATATTGTGACCAATTTTGAATCTACCAGTGCCAAAAAATAGAAAGCTTCTGTATAAATAATGTGTGATATAACCAGTTATGAAATACCATGGCTGAGTGTTATCTTCTCACAAGGAGTAACTTGGAGTCCTGGCTCTTGAGCCAAATCATTTGCCAAGTTTGCTCTAGCTCTTCTTATATTTGGCAAAGTGAGCACATTCCTGCACATCAGTCTCATGTAGCCCTGGATGTGGAAGGGAGCACATGTAGATTAGGGAACTGGGAAACACCTGTGGTGGTAGTAGTGTGGCTGAATTGGCATGCAAATATTCCCTCACCCTCAAATGTTTCAAGTGAAGATACAAATACTGTAAATACAGCAACTCCAATATCATGAGGAGTGGAGGATATAGTGTAATACAGTTGAAATAAGAGCTTTCCTGAGCATTTACTAATTTGCAAGTTTAGAAGTATAGAAATTCAGTATATTCTAACTTGAGAAATTTTAAAATGCAAATTAGAGGAAAATAGAAATGCCAACAAAGAATAATTTGGGAACTAGTACCCAATCCACAGTATCTACTCCTTTTTAGGCACAACTTTTAAACAATTAAATAGACAACTAATTTAGGACCAGAACCTCTCTGTACTGATGGATATGTTCAAACAGCATACATCACATTCTTCTTGCATATATCTAACCATATCAAACCCCTTTAATTAATGTCTGTTTATACTCTATAAATCTGGATTTCATAGGCACGATTCAGTAACCTACCATTACTTTTGCTTTTTCAGATGAGTGAATTTTATGCAGCCACACAAAATCAATTCATCTGAAGGCAGAAATGCATACATGGTTGTCCTGGCCTATTTCACTCATCTCTTCTGTCAGCTCAAGGAATGTTAATGATTTAAATAAAAACTGTTTGTCACAAATGATGTAAGATATTGTTTTCCTCAGAGACAGACTCCTTTTACCAGTGAATAGTGTGAGTGGTGTCATGTCCACCATTTAGCCCTTCCTCCTAGTGGGTTGCATGACTCAAGGGACAGCATAGGACCTGCCCAGTCTGTAAATACAGCACCAGTGCCTCCTGCTCTCAGCCACAGGAGTTAAACCAGATCCTATTTTTGGTCGCATTTACGCACCTTTGGAATTTCTCCATTGCCAGCATTGTGCCCTGGGGGACAAAAATTGTAAAGATTGAATCTCATCTTGCACAGACTTGCTGTTTTTAAAAAGGTAGTAGCCCAGCTCATGTGCTTAACCATGTAACTGATTCTCTGAAAACTTTATAACTAATCAAGGGTGCACTACCCCACAGTCCTAGAAAGAGGCAAGCAAGGATTCTATAGGTCAACTATTGGCCAATACAGCTTTCCAGATATAACACACACCAGGACAGCTTTATTGTCTCTCAAAAGAAAAG
The DNA here is from genome assembly GCF_963513975.1 of Fringilla coelebs. Classification (NCBI taxonomy): domain Eukaryota; kingdom Metazoa; phylum Chordata; class Aves; order Passeriformes; family Fringillidae; genus Fringilla; species Fringilla coelebs. Next base: position 68,108,802 of record NC_140029.1, read on the forward strand.
AATTAACCTAGTAACCTCTAGATGGCTGACTTTTTAAAGCAAACCTCAGTGGTCTGTCACAAAAGTATTTATGTGAAAGACTGGAACATTTTCTGCACAGGAGGTCCTGACAAAATTGATTGCTCACTTTTTTGTTCACAAAAAATGCTCATCATCTCTAGGATTTCTAAACAGTTTACAAATCTGTAAACTGATGAATTTTTAGTTGCAGATATTAGTAAGGTATGAATCTCAACACTTTCCCTCTATTTATTTCACAAGGGGTCCTATACATGAAGATGGGAAAGGAATGAAAAGATTTATTTACTCTAGGCTGGATAGACCAGCTCCTCTAACTCTAACTCTTTTACAGATACAAATGTAAAAAAAACAAACAAAAGAAAAACCCAGCCAAAAATCTAAACAAACAGACAGCTAATCTCAGCAAAAGAGAAAAGGAAAGAAAATAATTGAAAGAAAATTCATCGGTTTGTGCATACTGAAAAAAAGAAACATGTAGGATGACATCTTTAATGAATTAAAACAGCTTTTAAGCTTTTCTCAAATATTGTGACAATGGGATTTTTTTCAGGGTCTGCCAGTAATATACTACATAAAGACACAGAACAATCACAGTCTTCTAACGTCCTGGTTAGAGCCAAGTCCTGCTCTTACACACATGAAGTTTAAATAATTTATAACTCTTTTCTAGAGGCTGCACTTCCAATGAAACTGTATCTTTTTCCTTAGATAAATAACTAACTGTATATTTTTCCTTAGATAAATTAAGTTCTATTTTTTCCACCCTCGATGTTGTTATTTTCAGCCTTATTTTCAAATCTGAAATCTCTGTGCCTTACATCACAATCCTTACTGGTATACAATTGAAATAACTCTTTGAACATGACATCGAAGGTAAGAAATGTTCCTGTGATGGTCCCCTGTGTTATACAGGAATCATATAATATGCATAGAAAGAGGGAAAAACTCAAGGAAGCTCTTCAGAAGATTATATTTCCTCCTCTCATACAGAGTGTGCTTCTTTTTTAATCCATGGAGATTGTGATTCAGGAATAATTTTTAGGTATGTTCCTTTCACATGAAGTGCTCTATTCTACTGTCTTACCAAAACTTTCTGATGGTGAACCAAAAGTTGCATTCCCAAATGGGAATCTGCTAGGCAAAGTGATTGAAGTGACTATCCAGTGAGTGTTCATCTGTGGGAGGCTGGATGGATGGACCTGAGGGCATGAGGTCACACTGGTGAACTAGAATTGGCAATTCCTAGGAAAGTGCTAGCACTCTCTTTGAGTAAATGCCATCTTGACCACATTGAAATTATCACAGTAATCCAACTTCCCATACCAGCTGGATCCTGGCAAGTACACTAAGTTCTGCTTCCATTCCTACAGCTTCACTAAATCCACAAAATTTAGCACACATTAAAACTGGATAGGTCTCTAGGCTGCTAAAATATGATTATCCAGTTATTGCTGTGGGTGTGGTTCTCTTCCTGGAAAACACTATTCAGTACCAGCACAAAAACTACTGTTAATGACCTTGGGACTTAGAGAGGAAGGAAGTTGGTTTATTTTTTATTTAATACTTTAGTTACATTTTCATTTAAATCCACAATTTAAAGTTACTGTGAAAACCCAAAACCAGACCAGGTGGTGCATGCCAATGCTCTTTCCATCACAGCAAGACATGATATAATATTCTTTCTAGATTTACCTGCCCTTCTGTTTGTCATTCAATGCTCCTGTTGCCATGGATGTCAAGGGAAGTTTTCCCATCTAATTCATCTGTGACGTTTGGAAATTGTCCAACAATGAACTGCCTAGAAAACTGTTTCATACTAGGAAGGTATAATTTGTTCTTTCTTCCTTGTCTGAGAACTGTTTCTGTTGCTCTTCTCTCAGGATGGATGGGACAGGGTTTCAGGATTTGTGAGGAAGGAAATTATGCCTTTCTTAGGAAGCTCTTCTAAGAGGTGTTTTATCTGCAGTAGAAGGTGTTTCACATCTAATCTGAACCTTTTCGGTGTCATCCTACAATTTAAAGTTGAAATGGTACTTCCTGTCTTCTTAAGATTCAGTTCTTTCAGTTTATTCAGTACTGTCACTACTTCCTCATCATTTCCCAAAGGGTTTGCCCTCGAGATGAGCATAACAAATAGAAGTGTTCCTTGAGTTCTGTGTTGGGATCTTCTGTAATTAGTGGGTCAAAGGTGACCCTGTAACTTACAAACCAGAGCCATGTCAAAGGTTTATTTCAGAGAGGAAAGATGAAAAGAGTAAGGCAGACAGTGTCTGGAGTTCTGTTAGGCAATTCTGAAGCATGGAGAGAAAGCTTCCTCTCCAGTAAGTGAAAGAGGATCAGAAAATGAGATTCAGTGGTGAAACCCATCAACATCAATGTTACTTAATTATTAACATGGTCCTTGATCTCTTTTGGACTGCTCAGATGAGCTCTCATCAATTCCAATGCCAGCAAAATAATCAGGCTTACTTCCTTTCACCTGTACTGGTATAAGTGAAACTCCATCCATCATTGTTAAAGCACAGCAAATCAAATTACTTTTTTTTTTCTTCTAAAGTGTTGAGAAGATCTTGGTTCTCCTGGATAAGGGTTGAATGAGGAACCACTGAGAATGCTTTAGTTTTGGTAAAATAGATCTCGATTTCTCTTAAGAAAGTTATGCCTTGAGGGTATTTTTTGTTTGGTTGGTTGGTTTTGGTTTTGTTTGGGTTGTTTTGTTTTTGTTTGGTTGGTTGTGGGTTATTCTTTTTATTTGCATATTATGAGGCAGATGTATGAATGCATTGATTTGCTCCATGTTCCATGAAATATAGATTGATGTGTAGCAGGAGGCTTTCCTGCTTTCTGGTCATACTTGCATGACAATTTGTCCTTAGAAGAATACATTTTTCTCCTTAAAATATTCTCCCCTGTTTATAAATCATGTTCTTTGTAATCATCTATATTCATCTACATCTGGAAAGACTAAAGACAGAATGTTCGTTTAAAGTCATAGTGAGAATTTTATTTGCCAAAATGTCCATCAGCTATGCTTTGTAAAATTCTATTTTAAAAAATAGTGTTGCCTGTAAAAAGGGGTGGCTTTGAAATATTTCTGATAAATTCTATGCTATCTTGATAGATTTATACATTTGTGATGTCCTAATTATGTATTTACTACAATTTTTCAGGTTGCATTTAAGCTGATTAACATAAATCAGCAGTACAGAATAATACAGCCTTGCTGGTACAAATATAGCAGAATTAATAACAGTTCTTTCCTTTATTCAACTAGTCCATCTTGATTAGGATTGCCTGTAGGAACATGGAGTTCTTGACGTTCATTAAGTGCTGAAACCCCTTCTGATATGAAAGGAATCCTAATCCAGTGAGGATTATTTACTGTGCTGGGTCTCTGAGAACAGGTGGGATGGACGCATGAATGTAAACTGCTTTCAAGCAAGCATGGGGTGGCTTATGGTGATAAAAGTGAAGTCTTAGAGAAGGAGGATCTACATTGGTGTAAAGATGAAAATATTTTTCCTCTTCCCTACTAAGTACGGTTCACTATATTTAACACAACCACCAGGCCAAGTGTGTTAAATAAACATAGATGCTCACATGACTCCCTAACTTACATAGACATCTAATGGGAGAATGAGAACTCTTATGCCAGCATTCAGTTGATCTTTTTCAGATATTGCCATCAAGTTTGAAGCAGTTTTGGATCTCTGTGTCAAAAGGCTTGTTCCCCAAACACAATGGAGCACACTGGAACAGTGGCAGGCAGAGGAGCCCCAGTAACCTGAACAGAGAAAATGAAACACCTGGATCTAGCTCATTCCAGGTCTGTCTCAAAGCATCAGCCAGATTTTCCAGACATTGCACCAATCAGTGGGACAATAGGAGATGGTTCTTCCATCACCTTTATACACTGAGCGGGGTAACTCCCTGCAAGGGTCTGGGAGACACTGTGGGGTGCAAGGGAAAATTATTTTGGATTTGTACAAACATTTGTATGAAGGATACTTAGGGAAGAACAGAATGTGGAGAAAGAAAGGGATCAACATGGTTTGGGGAGGTATCAGAGTGGTACAATAGAATGAATAAAAAAGAAAATGTGTAGGTCACTTGTACAGAGGTTGCTGGCTGGTACACTTGCCCTGCCACATGTACCAATTTTGTCTGATCACAACTGTATGTCCTGTTTTCTCCTTTACCTCCATCTCTAACTATTTCTTCTGGTCAAGGTGGCTCCATGTGCATGTATGTAGGGAGGCCAGTGTGCCAGCAACTGAAAGAAGGACAAAAAGTCAAATGTGGGGGGCCAGATTCCTGTGATGTCAGCAGTGGGGGAGGACAGGGTGCACACTGTGTGAATGTCAGTGTGTGTAGGCACTAGGGAACATCAGTGCAGACTTGCCTGAGAGTACAAGAAGAATCTCGAAAGTCAAATACCGAGGCAATCAGAAGTGTACAGGAGAGTCAGAGTGAACTGGAATAATCTGAGGTCCTTGCTTCTGTAGTCACTAGGATCTGGATGTCTGCTGAGGGAAAAAGATCAGGGCACTGGTGCTGTTTGTGTTGTGTGGGGTTTGTGGTTTCTGTCTCTGCTGATTTATGTGGCTTCCTCTGAATTTAAGCACATATATTGAGAGCACATACAAAGACTTTGTTCTGGCTGAATGGAAGGACAGGGAGCTGCAGCAGCCTTGCCTCTCTCAGGCTGCTGGGTTTGGTGTCTCCTAACACCCTAGAAGTGCTGGTTGTGTCCCTTGACCAGAGAGGGTCTGACTCACCATTTCACACTAAGTCATCTATGAAACAAATGTCTACATGTGGTCAGAGAAATCCCTTTCTGGGAACCTGAATGAATGATCAGCAAGTGCATGGTGCTGCCTAAGTATCAGAGACAATTCCCCTTTCCTACTTCTCACATAATCTAATGGAGAAACTCCTGAACAGTCTGAAAGCATCGCACAATGTGCGAGCACACCTCTTCCAAAATCAGCAAGAGAGTGTCTGGGGAGAGATTGCTGCTGTAACCCACAGGCTGGGCACAGAGGTTGTGTAACACGCTGTTCTCAACTCCAGTGAGCAGTACTTTTGAATTAAAGAAAAGTGAAGGCTTAAAAAGGCTCCCAGGCTGAAGTGCCATTTCCACATGCACAAACAGTTCTCATGCAGCAAGATGTATTTGTACCTTTTTATGCAAAATGCCGTGAAAAATTAACAAGGGCAGAGTATGTGCAGTCCCTGGGATCCCTTCCAGCATGTGTGCTTTATTATTTCCATAGGCCAAAACACATTGCCTTTCTGATCTAAGCCTGACTGATTTTGCTTCAGGCTGTTAACTCTCAAGTCCCCTGAACTTCGGAAGATTCTGGCCCTCACATCACACAAATGGAACCCATTTATTCTTAAAAGCATGAGGCTGGATGCTGGGCTCCCCCACAGCAAATTTGTGATACTCTTCTAAAGTGAGAGGGCTGAGTCTGGTTTAAATTAATGTAAATGGAAGTAGAAACTATTGCATAGGTTTCGGTTTACAGAATGTGTGATTTCCATGTCAGTTTTCTGTTAATTCCTATTTTCCCAGACATAGGATGAACCAATAATTAGAGTACAGAATAATCATGAAAAGATTACTGTTGTCAGGTGAGCACACAGAGACACTCTCATTACAGTCAGCAAGAAAGTTCTCTACCATGTAACTCATAAAAAATACCCTAGATTGCAGAGAAAGGGAAAGTGTTCTGAAGAGGGATTGTTTGGTGGGTTGTTCTTGGAAAAATGCTCTATATTAGAAGTAAGCAATTTATGACATGTATTTTCCTTCTTGAGCACTATATAGGTGTCATATAATGGAAAATCTTGCAGAAAAATTAACTTGTATTCTGACCTTTCTCTTTTAGTTATTTCTCTTCTGCTTGAAGAGCACAGTCTCAGGAAGCTACTCACAGTCTCAGAATCACTGTATCAATATATACAATTCTTAAAATCCCTTGATATTACAGGCCTTTCCCCTAATTTTTTTTTCATTAATAACTCATGGGTCTGTCTATACCTTTGCCTCACAAACAAAAAATCTATTAAAAATACACTACAAAAAAAAAAAAAGAAATCTGGAATTTGAAATTAACTATTAATTAGTTGAATAGTTAACAGAATAAGGTAAGGCAAAAAAGGTTTGTCAGATGAGAATTTTAACAACACTGATGAGAAAAAGTCAAACGAATAAGAAGTGCATTTTATTACAGCACTCTATTGGGCTAATTTTGAAACAGGTTATGCCCCATTCATGTATTTAAAAACTGACTTTGCCTTGGAACTTTGTGTTGTTCAGACAGATCATGTCCTTCTTTACCCTAGGCACAGCTATCTCCTTGTCTTACTCTGGAAAATTCCTCCTCCTCTGTGCTAGGGGGATATTTTTCAAGGTATCAGGAAGTGTCCTATACACGAAGAATAGCCTGTGCTCCAGTGTTTCTGGAAATTACTTGCTACCATACCATATTTGCTAACCGAGAAAACATACCTTTCCCTCTAGCTTGACTTCTTCCCTCCACCCCGTTCTTTGTTTTACTTTCAAACACAAAGGTCATGCCAAAAGGATATTCTTAAATTGACAATAATCTGATTTTGTTGCAGGCAGAGGACATGGCCATTTTTTTGCATACATCAGCATATGGTACAAATGCTACATGTGGCACTCTGTGTTTCTCCTACAGCTTCTTCAAGGCAACAGGACATGAATTCCATTTCTTGGCTTTTCTGACGTTCTCTGTGTGATGCTGTCTGGGCAGTAATGCAGAGAAGCAAAGAAACAGAAAGTCCTATGATTTGAAAATGCAGATAGCTAATGATATCACAAATTGTCCAGATGTTTTGAAACCTAAGAAGCCTACTGCCTAAATTTTTGAACGTTAGCAGGCAGTTTCTGAAAGCTAATTGGTATACACGTGCATGTTGTTCATATGATTTCATTGAACTTGTCACAAGAAAATTGAGATAGAAAATACCTGTTTAGGCAAATACATTTCAATTTAAATCTTGTTTGCTGATGCCTATGGGAATTATGTAAGTGAAGGGCTACAAAAGCATAATGAAATGCAGGAAGTAAATGGTGGCATCAAAGCAAAACATTCTGGAACCTTCAAATTGGTTTCAGATGCGTGTCCAGCTCTGCAAGTGTTTTATAACTCATTCTCAAGAGAGAATGTCAAGCTTTTGGACTCACAGATAATGACATGACAGCCCATAACCCTTCTGAAATATTCTGCCCTTTCATTAAAAGGAAACTCCTGAAGGTGGAAAATAATACAGGAAGAAAGACAAATGGGAGGTGAAGAAAGATATCATATGAAAGAGAATCAAATTTCTTTCTTTGATTTTAGGAAGTGTCACACTTCATATTTCTGATTATTCTGTGTTCAAAGAGCTCAGTGGTGTTTGTACCACTGGAAACATTTTTCTTTTAATAACAAAATTAAAAGCAGAAGAAAGCCAAAAATATATACTGGGGTAGATGTCCTTTATTTTCCTGACTCCTCTCTTTTCTTCTGGACTTCCTTCTAGTCCACTAAATTTCTACTACAGAATAAAGCAGGTGGTCAGTAAGTGTTGTTTGGTTATTTTCTTTCTTGAGCAAATTTGTACTGGGAGTTAAATTACAGAGCTTTCTATTCCCATCTGCTCTGCAACTGGAGTTTCATCTAAGAAGAAGGGAGAAAAGCATTGTGCCAGTAATAGTTCAGATGGATATCAACAGAATATTTGCAGCCCATTGTGGCTTCTCTTTGTTTAATACACACATTTAGATCTCTATGTAGAACAGACCTCCCAAGATGCGTTTCCTTTTCTAAATTTGCAATACATCATGACTCTTTTGAGATATCTGCATCTCTGGAATTGCAGGGAGATGTGTGAATGTCTTTGAGCACACTGGACAATAAGACATGAGCAATAGTAAAAAAAAAAAAAAAAAAAAAAAGGGACGTTAGAAAGTTTGTAGATGAAGCCTATATTTAACTGTGAGGATCTAATCTTTTCAAGCTCCTTCTGTAGTCCAGAGGAAGATTTCTCCCAGGGACAATTTAGAGTGGGAACCCAACTCATTATTCTGTGAGCAGCCTCCTGGAGCAGCCCCAGGCAATCACAAAAGGCCAAGTCAGAGAAGAGCTGCATCCTGTGGCTGCTTTTTCTTGAGGGATTCAGCTCGTTCATGTGTGGGCAGGTCCCCATCCCTCTGCTGCACTGAAAGGGACTATCAAAGAGCAGCATGTTATAATTTTCTCTGTCAGTAGAACTGTAATCTATTTATCACTTCTTCAAATATAACATAATTTGTTAATTTAAAACACAGTCTTTAAGAGGATTACACATTAATTTTACTATATAATGCAGGAATTTTGAAAAATTAAATGTACTTTCAAACCTTTCTCTATGCCCTGTTTTGAATGATGACTAGGATTTCATTCTAATTCCTTTTCTAGGACCAATCCACTTATGTTCTGAATTATCAGCACTGACAAACCTTGTTGTGTGAAGACTAAGTTCAAATTAATACAGTTCTCTTACCTTTTCCACATGAGACATGGAGTTATTAAATTTCCTTCATTCATTTTCAAACTGTTTGAGTTTGGGGGTTTTCCCCACACTATTATGATCAATCAGAAGGAAGGCTGCATTTAACCTGAGTACAGACTCCTGTGATGGCAAGGATGACAGTGACAAATTATGAGCTGCATTTTGGCCATGTCTGAACTTGGCAAAGTTATCCCTGTTGAACTGTGAGCCTGACAGCTGCCTGGGCCTGGAGGGGTGAGAGCCCCTCAAATTAGTAATGGGGCACTTCAGATTTGATTAGTTCTGCAATGTTAGTGTTTGGTTGTGCCCATTTCTGGCTGACTGATCTAAAGAAATCACCTTTTCCTTTGGTCTGCAACTGTCTGATCTCTTTGTTGGTAACTCCTGCTGTCAGCTACTGTTTCCTCAGAGCCCTTCATGAAATCATTCCTATCAAAATGAGGACACTTATCAAATATGAACTATTTGAACCACACACCTCAATTGGACAGAGACGAGTCAGAGGGTCCTCATGTGCACAACATTTCAGCAGATCTCAGTGAGCAAAGGACTCCAGAGGAAAAGCAGTGGTGGTAATTTCTTCAGCCAGCAGAGACAAAATGTGTTTCTTGTCTCATTCTCTGCTTGTATACAAGCAAGCCCGTGCAGGTGCCCTCCAGAGCCCTAGGAGAAGACTACACTTAGGAAAGAAGAGTTTCAGTTTCCAGGCTGATCGTGTTCTATCTTCAAAGGATGCGAGGCAAAGGGCTGGAATTTCACTGTGCCTTTAGCTCTAGATCTAAAATATATATTTAAACCAAAAGTGGCTTGAAAAGACAGGATTTGTCAGCTGTGTCCACTTGCAGCAGCCTGGGCAGCAATAAGGCATGAGTTGCATGTTCTTGTAAACTGGCTAGAATATCTAGCACATCTAATAGTGCTGTTATTTGCCTTGAAGCAGTTTTTTTTTCTTTTTTTTTTTTTTAGAGTTTGCCTCTAAAGGAATAAGCCAAATAGCTCTTCTGCCCTGTAGAAATGTGGCTGACATTCCTCAGTTTCAAGCAAACTGGATTCATTTAACCTCATTACTGGAGTCTCTTTAGTGTATAGGGTGTGACTTGGAGCATATTTAGGCTTGTGGGTCATGTTATGTCACACAGGAAAGAATATTTAGAAAGAGATTTTATTTTCTGGTTAGCCACACACCCTGACTAAAGAAAATCCAACCAACAACCTCCTCTAGTCTCTATTCCTAGAAAACCCTGTTTGAGACATAGTCTGGAATGATAACATACTGAATTACTTTCATATTTTCAATTTGATGGAATAAACCTGCAAAGTGTTTTTATGATTTTGGTATTCCTACAGAGGTTGAACAAATAAATGTACATTGAAAGAAGGACATTTCTAAGCTGAGACTTGGTGTAAAATTATGCTTAATGCTTAGCTTATCATTAAGTACAGCATTGCCAAGCAAATTAAAAGAAAGAGGAAGTTAAGAACAACTGATATTGAATCAATTAATAAAATTTTCATATTTTAAATGGCCATGTCCATAAAAATTATTGCAGTACTGAAAACCTGGAAAATTATTTGGTAACTGATAAGTATATTTATTATTGGCATGATCTTGTGAAAAAAAAGTTAAGAACCAGCTTCTTTTCATTCTATCAGTAGTGAATGTTCTAGGTAACACATTGAAGCAATGAAATAAAGGCCAGGCATTCTGATCATCAGTACACAGATATTTAGCGCTTATGGGATGCTGAAATGCTGCTGAGCAATCAACAAAGAAGCTGCCCAATTCTGAGGGCATTTTTCTTTTATTTGAAGGGCTTTTCATGTAAATATTCTCTTTTGAGCACTGAGATTTTGTGGGGATAAAAATTAGAATGGCACAGACCCTTGTAGTTACTGCATATAAGCATGCAAATAGTTTGGAGAGCTGTGTTTGAGTGACTGCTCAGCCTTACTTGTCCTCTCTTTAGGCTAATAAACAAACAATAAAAAGCAGAAGCAGAGGGCAGTAGACACAGGGGCAGGAGAGGAGCTACAATTCCTCACAGCCAGCCAAGGCCTCACGGTAACAAGAGTCAAACTCAAGCACAGTAGATCCAGAGAATATATGCGCCCATAACTTAAACAGCTGCCCCCTGGAATTTGATTCCCATGGTTCTAAGTGGAAACACCCACCTGTAAAAAGACAGCATTAAATGCAAGATCTGAAGTATGCTGCTCTGTAACATCAGTGCCTTTGTAATTTCATATCGCTCATTTAGCTGCTAATGTTCACATTCTCCTGGATTTGCAGCATACTCTGATCTTACCCAGCAGAAAGTTCAACATTGATCCTTGATCCTTCCATGACCTTCCAGTACCAGATTGGACAAACCACTTATTTTCTCTATGATTCAATTTCATTTATGAAAAATTCTGCTTATGAAAAATGAAGATAATATTATTTCCATGATTTGCAAGCCATGTTGAGGCTAAATGAAAGAATGGTAGCACATACAGTAATAAAATATGAAGGAAATTGCTTAGTTTAAGGATACTGAGAATAATATCACTTTTTGATTAAGGAAGAACTTACAGCAAAAAATACATAATGCAATTTTACCTCTAAGAATTTATGAATTTCTGGCTTCAAACAAGACTTAATGGATTTCTGTGAGATAAAACATCACTAATCCCAATTAAATCTTTACAATTGCTACTTATTCTAGGCAAGCACTCTAAAATCTTACTTGTACAAAAAATATTCATCTCAAAAGCCATTATTTTGTGAGAAACATCTCAAAGCTGTTTTATTTCTGGCAGAAAAATACATTACTAAACTCTCATTTTGAGTGAACTGCATATTAGAAGAGTGGTAATGCCAAAGTGTGAAGTGCTTTGTGAGAAAAAAAAAAAAGGCCTCCAGTATATCTCAATTATAACCAGTATGCCACTTTTCAATCTCTTTCTTTGAATTGCTGGTAAGGAGGGTGTTTAATAAATAGACATTACATGAGCATATATAATAAATGTCTAAATGTACACTTATCCCAGAATTATAGAGCTCAGGGTTTTTTAGTCAGATCATTCCAAAAGTTGATTCAAGTGACTACTACTCACCATCTGTTTTTAGGTAAGATCAAGAGGCATTTTGTCCAATATGATCACATTACTGTCCTGACAGGATCAGGAATACCAGATCATAACAGGAAATGGAATACCAGATCATATCATCTTTTCTTCTCATATTTTGTCTCTAACATTGATGGATTTTATCTTAAAAATTAGCAAACAATACAATAGTCTCCTTCCCCAAAAGCTTGTCAAATCTTCACTTGGTAACATTTGCTGTATCTCCTATCCTCTCTCAAATACATAGCATGAATTTTTGTACCTGTATATGCAAAACAAAAGTGCTTTGTTTCAACTGTCACTATTTTTCTAGTTCATATTCACTTCTAATTTCTTTTTAATTTAAATCTTGCTAAATATACAGCATGGTTATGTAATGAAAATAAGCTTCCTATGAAATGCGCTAACTATACAACATATAATTTATCTATTTTTAATTTTTTTTATATTTTATCAGCGATATTGTGGCCAGCAGGACCAGGGCAGTGACCATTCCCCTGTACTCAGAACTGATGAGGCCACACCTTGAATCGTGTTCAGTTTTGGACGCCTCACTGCAAGAAGGACATTGAGGTGCTGGAGCATGTCCAGAGAAGGGCAGTGGAGCTGGGGAAGGGTCTGGAGGCAAAAAGAAAATCAATTTCATTTTGATTAAATTCAGGTATGTTTTACTATTCTCCTTTGTTTCTTTACCAGGCTTAATTTCTACCAAATTCTGTCTCATCACTTTTTCAGTCCATTTACTGTTTGGTAGTAATAGTGCTTCAAAATCCAGATTCCAGCTAACATCTCATAATCTGTTTGGTGTTTTTATCAAAGTCATTTGTTGCACATCACTGTAGACACAGTTGTGTCACAGCAGGTATCGTTGTTTTACTCTTCTACAACATTTCGTATAAATGAATATGCCATTTGCAATTTAAAAAAAATTAATTATACTATCAGATCACAGATCTTTCTGGCAATTCAGACAAATAATAATATAACATGTGTAGTATTTACTCTGCAGATTGGCAATAGGTTGGCTAAATTTAGAGTAACCTCGGACCCTGAGCTGAGACAAATGAGACCAAACATTTGTCCTGTATCAAGGGACAAAACATTAAGTCCAAAGAAGCTTCCTAATACCTAACTGTCTCCTAATAATGCCTAGATTTCACTCAGCCTGAAATCTGGGGAAGAAAGCTTTGATGAATATGTATAGTTGTGATTTCTTCTTTCTTTGCTTTTTTCATATGGTAATTTACATCCACTGAATTCAGTCACAACTTTTCCAGTCTGGCTTCTTTTTTAGTCCCCGTGGTTGAGCACCTGTGTTGGATATTTTGTTCAAAGAGAGCATTAACTGGGTGTTTTTTCTGACTATCACAGGTAAAGGGAGAATGGGCATCCTGGTGAGTTCACCCAGAGGAGCAGCTTGGGGTATGCAGGATCGAGGGTGCTTTCCTGGCCTCCAGGAGTGCGCACCAAAGTATGGCACCACTGTCAGACACCTTGGTTTAAAACCCCTCCCAGTTTGGGAAGTAACATAATTTCTTCAATTTATTTGCAGTTTGTAGCTCCACCAACAGCAGTGCTGTTGTCTGAGGGGTGACTGAAGAGGAGAGGGTACGAATCTCTCCTGCCTACAGTGACAAGAGTGAGTGCCTTTAGAAGCTTCATCGTTCAGCACCTCTCAGACAGCATTTCAGTTTCTACTCCGATTTTTGACACACCAATATGGATTCTTAAAACACATCATTTTGCTCTCATTATCATCAAGAGAAATTTAGAGCTCTATTCAGTTGCCTAAGTGTCATTTGAAATGTCCTCTAGCTGCCATTCTGCAAGTGTGGGGATGTCTGCTATTAATTCTGATGTTTTTTTTCTGAGAGCTAGGCAGAAAAGAATAAGAAATGTAACTCAGCCCTTTTTTTCCTTCCCCATGGGTTTCAGCCTCCCTTTCAGCATGATGTCTGCTACATCTCTGAGCAAATCCTGATGCCACCCAGGCTGTGTCTGGGCCCCTGGAAGTGATATGCTCAAGACAACTTGTCCACATTTGCTCCTCAGACCTGCTGGGTCTGTCACTCAAAAATGGATCCAGCAGTAAATAACTATTTTCTAGGAAACAAGAAATAATATTACTGAAGCAGAAACCAGAACATGTCACTAACCCTCTTAATAGCATGATTTGCCTACTTAGGTTCAGTTTGTTCTCTGTCTCTTTCTTGTTTGTCCACTGTCCTCTGTATGGCATGGCATGGCATTTTCTCAGACTTTTCTCCCATTCCTTTGATTTTTTTCTCTTATGCATCTCCCTCTGTATAAATCTTTTCAACAGTGCAATCACGCTTGGCAGTCCTCAGACAATTTAGTTCTACTTGGAGCTCTGCATGCTTCAAGTAGCCTTGTCTGTATTTCAAGCACAATTGTCTGAAGAGAGCAGAAACAATTTCCCTCCCTTTGCTCAGCATTGACATGCACATCATTATTTTTATAGTTTATGGCTGGATAGTGCCCTTAGTATCAGAGTTCCATCATATAAAACACGGCACAAATAGAATCAGAAAGTAGATAGTTCTCTATTCCATATAGGTCTCTATACCAAATTATTTAGAGATGAAATATGTAAGAATGGGAGTTCTACTCCTTGCATTTTATGTATGGAGAATGGATAAAAAAATAGAACTATCCAGATACCTACAGAACAAAAGCCTGTGGGACTATCAAAAGTGACTCATAAGGAATTTAGGAATATCTGTTTTCTGAACATGACCTAGTTCTCTGCCAAGAGAGTGATCTCATCATACCTGTTATATATCTCTTGCTCAACTTCCCTTGAGGTCAAGAAGTTGTTTTCTTTTCATTCAGTCTCTGCCTGCAGAAACTGTCTATACTGCTATTCCAACCAGCTGTAAATATTACTGCATATACAAACTCATCCTTTGGAATGCTAACATTTCTCTTATTCAGATGACTTTCATTTTTCTGTATCAATGTAAAAGAAGTAGATACCATTTGCAGGAACTGACAGCACAGGAAAGCAATGGCATGATCACAGTAGCATGGTTCTCTATCCAAAAAAGTAAGTTTTGTTCAGAAATCCAAATGATAGAGTTGCTACTCTTTTGGAGCTGTACCCAGAGCTGTGATGTAATTTTCCTTAACTTGCTCACCAGTAGACCTAGCTGGTTTCACCCTCTGCAAAGGGTAGCTATAAGCCAGATAGCCTAAACCTTTTGCCTGGGAAGGTACTGCACCTTCCCAGGCAAATTCCTACACCTCAGTTTATAAGCACTTGAAGGATACTACAGGAATAAAAGCAGATCAATGTGGATTTGTCAAGAGCAGTCACATCTCTCTAGTTCTATTTCTCAGTAGGGTAACAATGCCTAGTGGATGGGGTAGGAATAGAAGATATGATATGTACATCTTGACCTTAGTAAAGCTTGTGGCACAGTCCCTACATTTTCATATACAAATATGGAAAATATGGTTGAAGTGGTTCCATCAAGGATTTGCTTTCAAAAAAGGGAAAGTTCTGACAAATTGTGAGGGCCTGTGAAAGTCCCTCTCCTTTAATATTCAATATAAAACTTGAATATTTTGGTGACAAAATGGGTAGTCCCATGAAGTCTGCAGATCGCAATGTTGAGAAGTAGAGCATGCACTTCAATGGTCAGAAGTAGAACTGAGAAGGAATTTTATAAATTAGAGCACTAGACTTGAATCAATGTATGAAATTTAATTAGACCAAAGTAAAAGCTCCTCAGGTAGAAATGAAAAATTAAAAATGCAAAATGAGATAAAAACCATAATTTACTGTTTAGCTAACAACACTGCAAGCAAGGCTCAGGGGGGTGGTTGCAGGAAATGAGTCGGTGTTTGAGACACTGTCACAAGAGAGACAAGTCTCATTCTGAAATGTCATTATATACAAGACTTACTGATAGCTAAATATTAGCACACAAGTAATTATTAATATACTGCATAGCTATTACACTCCTTGGAACAAATGCTAGAGACTTGATGACAACATCATATTCCATTTTGAAAACCATCATTAAAAAATCTGTGGATAATCTGGAAGGAAACCCAGAATGATGAACAAAAAAAAAGTAGTCTAAAAATTTTGCAGTAAAAGTTGAAGAAAATGTTCAGTCCAAAAAAGAGAGGACTGAGACAAGATAGGATAATCATGTTAAGAGATTTGAGACTGTTTGAACAGTAATCAACTGTTCTCAATTGGAGTGATCAAAAAGCAAGAGGAATTCAGACTAATTTCTAATGAGATATTTAAATTAGACATTGTAAATGCTTTTTTGATGTCAAGATAATTGAACACTTTATCTAATTTAATTTTTAAATTTAATTATCTCTGAAGGTTATGGAATTCCTGGAACTGGAGGTTTTGAAGAACAGGTCCAGTTAAAGAAGTGTGTATCAGGAGCAGCTCAGAAACTGTGTTAGATCTTATTTCAGAGCTAGAAAAGACAGTCAATGACCTTCTAGCTTTTGCTTCAATGGAGGACCAAAGGGGTTATGCTGGATCCATGGGTGGTATCCATGGGTGGTGACTATCTTCTGCTTGCTGTCTCTCTCCTCTCTCTCATCTCTCTTCTCTTTTCTGTTTCTTTCCATCTCACTACCACACTTTCCTTGTTAAATAAATTCCAAATTGTTGACATCTTCATATTGTCTCATTTGCACCTTAATTCAGGCAGAAGCATCTCTCACTAGTCTTACCTTAACACACATATGCAGCTGTCATTTTGTAAACCAAAAATTTAAAAAAGATCAGACACCACCAGGAGAAATGTGCAGTGCCATTTGCCAGCATCTATGATCCATGTCCCTAATGTGGCTGGGTTTTATTTTGGATCAGTTTGCAGCATTTCCAACTGCACATCCTGATTCCAAGTCCCTGATGCTTAGTCACCTGCAACTTTCAAGGACCACTGGTTCACTGATTTAAGCCAACTCCCATCTGTTCATGTTTCACTGGTCGCTCCCTTGAGTGGTTTGCCTAGGCACAGTAGTTCAGTTTATTCAGATGTAAGCATAAGGAGATATAGAAGCCACAACACAAATGTTTTAATCCAGTGGCCTAGAGTAAACATTTATCACTCATTCTCTCTTTCTCTAGGAAATGTGAACTCAATAACATTTGAAGACACATTGAACTTCTGAACTCTCAATTTTGAGGCAAAATTGAGACAGCTTGTACTTAGGTGACTATGGAAGAATGAACAATACTTTGTCATTCAACCCTGACAATTTTTCTGTAGTTCAGAGCCATGTTTCTGAGTATTTTGAATAATAAGTACTATGAGAGTATTTCCTGAAGCTACTCAGTTAAGTAGTGGCCCAGCTATGGCAGAAATGAAAACTCTATTCAAAGTCTCTCATCTTGAAATAAAAATAAAAGAAAAATCCTGAAGGGGAAAAAAATTGGCAGTGAGTCAGGGATGGGAGAAGATTTACTGCTCCCATTTGTAAAAGATGCCCTCATTAAGCTGACGCAGAATGAGCGCTGAAGACATGCCCTTTGGGAACGGGGCATTAAAGAGAGCTAACTTTGAACAGAAAAATCAGGGTACATTCTGTTGGTATGAATAAATGTCTTTCTGATTATGGAGATTTTAACAAATACACTGTAGCATAGATGAAAGGTACTTATATGTTTGAAAGATCATTCTTAGAGATTGAGATTTAAAGGCTATTGAAATCTTTCATATTTCCTTAAAAATATATCCTTTAGAGAAATCTACTGTGCCTCTAAACTCTTTCCTCAGAACCCCTTAGACCATCTCTGAAGTCAATGACTAGATGAAATTTTAGTGATGTATCAGGAGCATTATCTCCTAACCAGTGTTACTGAATATTTTTATCCCATGCTTCACTTTGGTCAATGAGTAGCATCCCCAGCGCCCTACAGGGCACTGCACTTCATCCCAGGATTAAGCTCCCCCAAAATGTATTTTTGCTTCCCTCATTTGATTTTTAACTTCAGGGATAAGATATACACACCTGCATATTGCAGAGATGTTCTGACACACCTTTTTGTATCTTCTCTGACAGATATCATTGGTATTGTCTCATACTTTTCATAATGACTTGGTTGTTAAAGTTTCAGAATTCCTACTTTAAGGAGAATTTGTCTTTATCTGTCTTGATTAACACAGGTTGGGCCACCTCAAAGTTGCTACACATGCTATTGGATAGGGGACAAATCTATAATTATGTGCCATGTGGTGTGTGATTTATATTTTCCATGTATTCACAGTTGCATAAATCCTAATTTATACAATCTATAAAAAATATAAAGGACTTATTGAGTAAGAAAGTTGACCAAATTATTTTGCTGTGCCAAGTACATGTTAACAGATCTGGACAGCTTCTTTGTACTGTAAGGAATTAAATCAGAACAGAAAACATTCCCTTGTTTTAAATAGGCAAGTAATCATTGCATAATTCAACACAATACTTAAACTCTGGTTTATTTCAATTGAAAATTACCTGCAGACTCAGTATATTAAGGCTATAAACATCCAGAAAAGACTGTCACACAGGTGTTCATGTATAGATGAATACCTTTCATTTTAGCCAAACAAATTTCAAAATTTGATGTGACTGAGTATGAAACTAATTGTGAAATGTATTGAGTGTGAATATGAAAATTTTAAAACTATAAAAAGACCATAATCACTGCAATAAAAATATGAAACACCATCTATTAAATTTTATCTCTGATGTCTAAGATCTTTCAAACTTCTTTCTGTGCTTCCCAGTGAGATAGCTAGAATCCAGCACTTGTCTGCTTTATTAACATTTCCAAATCACTTCCCCAAGTCAAGAGGAGTAAAAATACTTAAAAAAACACTGAAGTAAATAGAAAAAGTAGGGTACATCAGGTTTTTCTGGATAAATGATAGGACTGGTTACCCAGGGTAAGAATACAAACTTACAAACTCAGGTAAGCAATATTGAAGGCAAGAATTGTTGAGAGTGAAATGGAAGTTTTGTTCTGTTTAAATATCAGTGTCTGCTCAATTTCACTAACAATAAGATACTCATCATTCCTATTGTGTTTTCCAGATGCTGATTGGAAAGAAATTACATTAGGGGCAATACTTATGGATAATCACCAGATTCCACCTGTGACAGCAGTTTAACAAAAATGCTTCAAAATCATGTATATCTGAAAATTGAATTCTTTGCTGTTGTTTATTGCCTATCAACTGTCTCATTGCTGAACCTTCTTCATTTGGGGTTTCAAGACACCTCGTTTTAGTAAAAACAGTAAAAAACAGAAAAAAACCTCTGCAAAACATCTTTACAGACCTAGGGGGAAACAAACCCAATAAAAGAAGTTGTGGAGGTAATTTCCTCACCCTGTTTACACTTTACTTGTCTTTTCACCTACCAATATCTGACTGTGACCTTACTCAAATACATGCTCTCCCTACCAAAGGCTGCCCATCTGGTGGAAGGTGCTCCTGCCCATGGCAAGGGGAGTGGGATTGGAGGATCTTGAAGGTCCAGTCCCTCCTACCCAAACAATTCTGTAATTCTATTATCTCCTTGTGTGCTCAGTGCTGTTTGTGCAATGTCTGTATAATGAAATATTATCTGATATTATCTGAAGGTACTAATTATAGAAAGGCTGTCTACTGCAGCTATAATGAACATTTGAGTCAAGATTTGGGAGAGCTTATCTTGACATTTGAGGTTACCATTGCATAGATATATATCTGTAGGTCTTACTAAGCATCTTTCACAACAGACACCCTAAAAGGGAAACAGAGAAAGGAGATTGTTTTCTTGAGAGCCTAAGAACTGTTAAATTGTCACCTTACTTTCCCGACTTGCTTTAACATGCAGAGAAGGTGTCAAACTAGAGACTTCTCCGAAGGTGAGAATAGCTAACTACAATTGCCTGCAGGCTAAAATCAAGGAAAAGCTGTGGTGGCAGTGTGGCAGCTGAGAATGGATATCCCAAGCCCCCAAAGGATACTTCATGCAGAACTATGTGAAAGGGGTTCCACCATCATCCTCCCCTTCTCCCAAAGAAATTGAAAGTTTTTTAGAGAGTATGGTCATGTCCAAGCGTACTTGCTGTGATCTGAGAACCCTGGTCACTGGTTCCTCTGGACAGGGAATGAGACAAACTCAGCTATTTTCTGGATCCTGGTTGAGAATCATTGTCTCTGCTGGGAGGTAACTGTGACCATACATGCCTGGCATCCATCCAGGGAGCTGCACTGCCCAGACAGAGCAGCCTGGGTCTTCATCACGGATTTCAGCCCATCAAGTGAAAAGCTATAGCATTTTGGCATTGAGGTTGATGTCCTGCCTGGCACCTGGCTGTTGAGCGGCTGCATTTAGCTAGTGTCCTCAAATATTTCTAGTCCAGGTTAATTAGTCTTTGCTCATTGTGTTAAACTACAGAATACAAAACTGGGATTGTTGTTTTGTCAATTTAAAACAAACCCCTCCCTGGCATATAACCGATGAAAAAGAAAGGTCTGTATTCAAAAAGCATTAATAATATCAAATGCCCAATCTGATTGACTTTTAAATTGCACAGAAATCAGACGCAGAGAATTTTCTTCAGTATTCAGTAGGCATTTGACAAAATAAATCACAGCATATCAGATTTCCTTATTCTGTATAACTGGAGTCATAACCTCAGCTAACTGGATTTTTGCTACTTTTCAAGCCTGACTGTGGAAAAAATGTGTGAAAATTGATTAGGTTAGAAAAACTGGCATGAAATAAATAATTGATAGAAATAAATGGAGTAAGAAAGGAAACAGCTTAGACACTTTTTTGGGTAGAAAAATGAGAAACATTTGATATCAATTCATAGAAGCAATTATCTTTACAAACTTATAAAATTATTACCTTCTGAAGAGCACATGGTCACGTTACAAACACTTAAACTGTAAAATCCATCACTAAGGCAGATTCTGTTTTAGGAAAATCAGAGATTCTTTTAAAATGTAATTAATAGTTGGCAAAAAGTATTATTCCTTTGCAATTGTAAATAATTTAATAAGATGCATTTAATAATTTGTCCATGATAATTAGTGATTATATTTATTTCTATCCAAACATAAGGCTGGGGGTTTTTTGGTGAAGTGAAAAGACTAATTCAGTCTCAGGATTTTACCTAAGTGAAATTATCATCTCATTAAAACAGAAAAATCTGATTGACCAAATGGGGATTAGAGCAGATATGTGGGAACAGATATTTAATGACATGGTGGAATCCAGCTGCTCTTGATATCAGATTAAGTGAACACTGCATATAAAACAAGAACTGTATAGGTCACTTTAGCTAAGTTAGCAAAAAGTCTAAGTTATGCTAACAACCCAGCAGAAGTGCTAAAAAAATCAAGCAGTCAAATTTTAAAAAGCCACAAAGGCAGGCGATAACTCATTCAAGTCCTGTCAGCTTCGACTCATTTAATTGGAAAACCTCCCGGACACTAACAGAAAGTGTATCCGTTCCTAACATAGGTGCTGCAGCAAAATGGCATTTGGGAGCTGCCAAACAAGAGAATTGCTATTCCTGCCATTGAAATATGCATGAGACCTTGTGTATACAAAGGCTCCTGTTAACCAGTGGGAAACCAGTGCCACTGCTTATCTAAAAGCTTTATGTTAACAATCTTGTTTCACAAAGGAAATGATTATGAAGAATTGCAACCTTCAATATAAATTGCAATAAGAAGGCAAACTGGCTGTTTGACTGGCATGAGTATAAAAGAATTGGTGTCTTCTAACAAAATTCTATCTCAAAATCTGAAGTTTTTATCTGTTTAACCATTAAGAATACGTGGCCTGTATATACTTGTTTTCTTAGACTTTTTTTCAGACAAGCTTACTTTTTTTTTCTGTAGTGAAATAGGTACATTTCTTTCAAAAATTGTATTTAAAAGAGTAAAATATTAATTTTATTTTTGCTTTTACAGAAGCATCCCAACATGGCATTCAGATCACCAGCAGCAGGCATATGCTGTAGGTATAATATTTACTTATTTTCATAGGAATCCAAGGTCTAGCAGCAATGAAGAGCAGGGAATTTCAGAGTGACTGAGACTATTCCTAGGGCAGACAGACATAGGTTGCCTGTTGGAAACTTTAGTGTCTGTCTTGTGGGAGCAGAAAGAAAGGGTAAATTAATGCTTGATGAAAGCAATGAGAGTTTGGTCTTCATCTTCTTGAGAGCAGTTAGGAAGCTACAATGATGGTGGAAAGGACAGGGGAAAGTCACCACAATCCACCACTGCAGAGAAATAGAGAATTCCTTCTGGAAATGCCAGTTTCCAGACGCTGGAACTACTCTGAGAAATCCCAGCACAGACATAGCCTGCTTGTACCAAGGTGTGAGAGCTGGGTCAGGGTGCTGGCGCTGTCTGAGTGTGTAATGCTTCTCTGAAGAAGAGGGAAGCCCTGCAGCACCCCTGCATGGCTACAGTTCAGATATTCCTGCTGATGCAGGCATTCACCCCCCATTGGATCATGAATATTGTCAGAAAGGTTTCTTAGAAGTAGATTCAGGGTGCTACCCCAGTTTTCCTGTTGTATCCACTGCTGCACTCTCATGGCTTCCAATTCTCTCAGGAACATTCTTGAGGGAAGTCACAAGACAATCCTGAGGAACTTAACCTTCTAAGTGCTGTGTCAGGCATTTTGTAGTGTAATTACAACTTCTCTGTCTTGCTCATCATTGTGTTTGTGCACAAAACAATTTGCTAGGAAGGCTGGAGGTGTCATCTTTCAGCCATTCAGAGATTCGTAAGACTATCTTAGTCCCAGGAGAGTTTGCAGTGAGGGTCTAATACTGACGCTCAGGTAGCTTAGCCCACAGGTTTGCTGCAAAATAGGAGAACTCTATTTCATGTGAAAGTCTGATACCACCTCTGTGACCATGGAGAAAAAAGTACCAGATACATTGGGCAAGGTGTACAGAGAAAAGAGTTTTATTTGATAGGGCAGTGGCTTGAACCGTTTCTACAAGAGGGAAAATAAGGATCCTTGACTCTCAAGAAATCTTCCTGTATTTTATTTGCATGACTTTTAATGCCAAATGCAGATATATTTTTGACAGCAAAGACAAGAATCAAGCCTCAGCCCAGTGGTCCAGCCAGTAGATATGACAGGTATTGTGTCACATTGCTAACCAGCGAAATCATATTTGAATCACACTGCTGAAGTGATAAAAACATGCATATCTTTATGCTTCAATCTGAAAATGAAGTTGAGCTTGCTTCCTAGAGGAGAGATCTACAAGCCAACCTATTTCATAAAATTTATGCCTCTTTCTCATAACAAAAGATGTTATAGAAGCTGGTAGGGAGTTTAATTTTTGTGGAGTAGTAGGTAGCCTCTGAAAAGCTGTCGCAGGCTGTAGGAGAACTGGCAATGTCAGAAAATTTATGCAGTAGCCACAACACAGAGATTAGGACAAGGATTCTCTGGGGTGTGGATGACTAGTAGGCAAAGTGGGGAAAAGAGGATGACAGAAATAAAGAAAGAGAAGGGTCATAGGTTTATGGATAAGTACACTGGAGGAAAGAAACTAGAGGCCTGAAAATAGCCATTCAGGAAATCTACTCTTAGGGTGTGAAACCCAAGCCAATAGACTTAGATTTTATCAACACAGAGATTGAGGCTGAGGTGGGGGTTTGCAGAAGGCAGGACTGAGGTGTCTCTGAACAGAAGTGATCCCATAGGTGTGAGAAAGGCAGATACAGCTGTGCACACTCCTCTCCAGAGCTGAGAGTGGAGCTCAAGGCTCCTGGCATTGGCCACTCCTCCAGTGCTCTCTGATTTCTCAGTGGGAAACTCTGCCATCCTATGTTCTGCTTATCCCCATAAAAATTATCTCCTGCTACTGCTATCAGCTGCTCCTTGGTCTGGAGTGGTGGAGGTCTCTGCAATGATTCCTAAAGCCTTATCCTGTAGGATGCTGGTTCTCTGAATAGCCTTACTCTGGGCTTTGGAAGTGAAACACAAGCAGCACTCATGCTGGTGTTGTTTTTGTGTTGAATACTTGACTATGGAATTTTAATTTTCTTCTTTTTTTTTTTTTTTTGGTGTGCAATAAATATCATATGGATTTAATTACTGTCTACAGAGTTAATAATTGCCTTGCATATCCAAAAAAGTCAATTTACTCAAGAAAAGGTCAGAAAACAGACTGTAGTATTACTCCTTCTGCCTTCTGACTTCCAATGGAAAACACTAAGTTTTCTGTAGATCTCATTAAGCTTTTAAATTCAAATCTACATTTCTGAAAAGATGAATTTTCACAGGCAAGGCTCTGAACTTTTTAATTAACCTGTACCGACACACACAGAGAAGAAGATGGCCATATTTACTGAAATCAATGTGATAACAGTCCAATCTATATTTATATTGTAAAGCTGCTTCCCTACTCTAGAGACAAATAAACCTCTGCTGACCAATTTTTCCATATAAATTCTACATGAGGAAGAATCTTATGTTTTTTCTTAACAATAAATAATGACAGTTTTAAGTTCCAGCAAGTCAACTCGCAAATGAAGACAATCCTTACTGACTTGTGCTGATGGCTCTCTTTCTGAAGGGAAGCCATAATAATGTGAAAAAACACAAAAAAACCCAACAAAAAAGAACACAAAAAACCCAAACCAAACCCAATACACAACAAAAACCAAAACAATAAAAAACCCCCAACCAAGATAAAGCCATGCTTTAGTAACTTTACAGGGCAGAAGCTGTGTGGAGACTTCTTTGGGACTTAAGGACACTCAGTATTTCATAGAGCTACTAGTTTAACAAGTCAGATGGCTCCTATTTTGGCATGGAGATATTGCTTTATTGCCACACAGGGACACTGCTTTTCTTTCTTTGCTTAACAAGATCAATAACCTTTATTTTGACATGGGGATACTGCTTTACTCCTAGTTCCAGTCCAGCTCCCGCTTTGCTGTGCCTTGCACTTCCCAGGCTCCCAGTGTTCAGAGCCCCCAGACAAGCTGTCAGGCTGCCCATGCACTTTAAGTGCTGCAGGGAGCCACCTGGCCAGGAGCAAAATGCCAAGGAGAGGGGAAGACAAAGCAGCAGCCTAAGTGAGGGAAATGGTTGAGCCAGCTTATTGAGAGGGGTTGCCTGCTCACAATCCTCAACCAAAACAACATAACTTTTGTCACACATGAAATCCCTTTCTTCAACAGCTCAAACCCTGGCAGCCAAAGCACACATGACACCTTCTCCATGGCCATTGTGATGATAAAGAATCATTGAAATTGGAAAAGAGCTCCAAGATCATCTAGTGTGTCCTTTGACTGATCTCCACCCTGTCAACTACACCATAGCCCTAAGTGCCATGTCCAGTCCTTTCTTGAAAATATCCAGGGAGGCTAAAGCAAACTAGAACAGGTGGACACAGCCAGAGCATGAAGCTTTTGATAGATAAGACAGAAAGGCAGGATAGATATTTAGATAGAAATATAACATATTTCCTCTCTTACTCAAACCTCAGGGATGTCACCAGTGGGGAGCAGGACGAGACCAGCCCAGTGGCATCGGGGTGACCCCACCTGTGGCACTCCTGTGAGCACAGACGTGGCCTTGCTGATATGCACTGTGAGACATACACAGCTCTGTGCCTGCTGCCACATCCCCCAGGGATGGCACTGGCCTCCCCTCTCAGCCACAGTCTTGGAGAAGGTTTTACCAGCTCTCCCCTGGCCCTGGACAGGTACAATCCATAGCACATGCCATAGGAAATGGGAATCAAAAGGGTCAGGAGAGGAAGTCTGCAAAACCCTAGCTCTTTTCCCATCTGTAGAAAATTTACGTTTTCCTAATAACTTCACTTCTGGGAATCTTCTGAGCCTCAACTTGACCTTGGTGTGTGAGTTATTAGCCAGCAGCCAAACAGCTTTGCTGCTTTAGTCAGCTTTAGAGGCACTCAGGGAGGGAAACCTAGTCACCCTTAGGAAGAGCAGAAATTCGGCTGAAGATTTGGAAATGCCAATTTTAGCCTTGGAAGCCTAAAGAGCTATGGGGCTAAAGAGCTATGCAGTTATTTCCTCTTAATAACAAATACTGTTGCAGATTCACCCAATGGTCACATGGAATGGCTGCCACTGCAATGAGCACACTCACAAGCTCCAAGGGAGCTGTGGTTTGTCAGTGACTTTATAGAGGCATTTCTAATAACCAGAGCTCAGTTTTCAGAGTTAGGGGAAAGAAAATATCCATGTAATGGTAGCATAGGGTTGTTCATGAAGATAAAATTCTTCAGTGTTTTTGAGATCTATCTCATGGAAATCATAACATGCACTTTCCTTGATGTAATGGCATACCATGAAATTACTTGTTTTGTTGGTGGAGGATTAGGTTAGAGACCTGCTATCTATGGAACTTAAGTTATATTTTTATGATGATGTTAACTTTGATAACAAAGTAGATATAAAATTAAATAGCCAAGTTTGCAATGGAAAACAAATCAGGTTTAATTGCACTTCAATTCCTTAGTGTCAGAACAGCAAAGTAATAAGGCATTTACAGCTTAGCCAAGGGAATTCACAATTCATGATAAAACAGCAGGTTTATCTCTTCTTATCTCTTGGTTCTTCAGAGTATGAATCCCATTGCTAGTGAACCTGAATCTATCTTTGGAGCTTCAATACATATTTTACGTAAATAAGCTCTGTGACAGTGAAGAAGTTACTGTGGAATACTGTACAGTACAATCAAAAGGCTCTGTTTCTTCCTTGAAATGTAATGTGGCATGGAAATGGCAACATGCTTCGGAACAGATTCCAAGTGGCTTAGAAAATCATACCATGTGAGTTCATTTCTGCATCTCAACTAAATATTAATAAATTTAAGTGTCCACTCTGATTCCTCTATGATTGTTCCAGCACTATATACTCTTCATCAAGACCTAGTTGTAAAATCAACGGTGTATTTATAATTTATCGGAGTACTGAGTGAACTAGATTTCCCCATCCCAAGAAATGCAGAGTGCCTTCACTCCATTGCCTCAGTGGGAGTTGTGGGAATTCAGTTCGCTGTATCTTGTTCTTAATGCAATCTACTTGAGTTTGTGTTGTTGTTTGCTTTACAAGAATAAGATAAGCTCCTAAATTCTCATTCAAACACAGAAGAATGATAATTTTTGCTAATATCCCTGCTAATAGGAATGCTGAAATAGCAGAACCTAATATGAAGTCAGACAGTCACACTTCCATAAATCTTCCATGTAGTAGGCAGCTGGTGGTGCAAAAGTAATAGCACCCTCACTGCTACACAGCTGATAAAAACATTTTGTCTTCTCTGCTGAATTTCACTCCACCCCTCATATAGGTATATATCTACTCAAAGTGAAAAAGGCAAAGAGAAATAGAACTGCCCTGGTTAAAAAGTCAACAGCTAATTAATTCCTATTCCCTAAAATCTTCTATGGGAATACAAAGCCTGGGCTGATGCATTCGGTTGAAATGCACTTTACAGGGTGAGAGAGGATGGGGGTGGCATGACCCATGAGGAGTTCTTACCATTCACGCTGTTCATGCCAGCACAGTGACTCTCAGGTGCTCACTGTGTCTTCTGCAGCTCCTGGGGAATCTGCACCACCCAGACTTTATGAGCATCACAGAGCCAACACATCTGCCCTCTCAGGCTGAACATAAGACCCAGGAACTCCAGCATCAGCAGCACGAATTTAAAGATAAATGTCTGCTGTCCTATGCTGCTATGGAGCATGAAGTACGTGTTCGGAATCTATGCAGAAGGTGGGATTAGTAGGTGACAGTCCTCACCTCTCCTTTCTGTGCTTTCTTCCTGGTGGCAGAGCCTTGGCAAAACAGCATGTTTGCAAAGACAGGGGACAGGGAATTATCCATGGAATACATCAGCCAGAAAAATAAATATATTAGTGTATGTAAGCATCAGAAATACATAAACAGCAAAATATTTGTTAAACGAAACAAGAAAGCAGCAAGTTTTGTCTTTCTAGTTTGTTGTACATCTCCAGAAAGCCCTAGCAGGACACTGTTACAACCCATTCTTCCTTGTTTCTTTCAAATTATTTTTCATTTCATTTAAACATAGATTTTTGTGTGGAACAATATGCTACTTTCAGGATATAAGAGCCCCGGATGGATCAGAAGGAACTTTATAAGGAAACTTCTGGGAGTTACTGAAGCAAATATTGCTGATTCAGATGTCTTTTACACTTCCTCAGGGACCTGACCCTTTTATAAAAATTAAAAGGTTTTTGTCTGTGTGAAAAACACTGACATGCAGAAAGGCAGTGAACAGATGACCCAAAGCTGTAGCCACCATCCCTTCTAATTGTGGCTGTGTATCAAATGCAAGGAAAATGCACACAATCTGATGGTGCTGTGGGCAGTGAAAAATCACTGTAAGCCAACAGGCAGCAGTAACAATTGCCCCTCTCCTCCTTCCCAGGCTGTGCTTGCTTTCTTCCTGTGGTCTTGCTTTCAGAAACTGCTGATTAAGAAAGCCCCCAAAATATCATGACCCGAGTGGAGAGGAGGAGGACAGGGAGGGAAAAGCACAGATGATATTTATGATTAAGAATCTCAATCACTCTAGCATAAATGATGAACTTAAGATCATTGGCAATAGAAATAGTTGATTTAACAGATGGTAGGCAGCTCCTATAAGAGGAAACCATTTTGAGCATGAGCTTAATTGAATGGTTCTGATCTGTATAAATTAACATGTTTTAAATCCATGCCTATATTCAGCTTGACTTTCAGAATAATCTTTTAGAGGCTTTAAGATCCTCTAAGTGAAAAAATTATTGTCAGAAATCGATTCCAAATTTTCAGATGCTTATAGGTAAGAAAAAATGAATGTCCTATTACCTATCTTCAGAAAGCAAATGTTTGGTAATGCAAGCTGTAGTCTGCTCCTGATGCTCATGATCTTAAGAGTGTTTCTTATGGAAATTCTCTTAAGTAATTCCTAAGGATAAACATCTGCTATTTTATTAGATAAATAATTTGAATTTACCGTAATTTCCCCGTTTGACGATCTTGCAGTAAAAAGTAATAATTGAAAAATTTAGCGACAAAGAGTCTCTACGGTAACTCTCTTCTTTAAATTTTCACAGTACCATGGATTGCTGCATGTGTGAGAGGACATCAGCTTAATAAAATAAATTGTTATGAACACCCAAATAATTCTGATCACCAGCGTGTGCCTCAGTACAATTGCTCGTGGGAGCTGTAAACAAGTGCTGCACATTTCACTGACATTTGCAACAGAAGTGTGAGCAGTGAGTTTCCAT
Organism: Fringilla coelebs; assembly: GCF_963513975.1. NCBI lineage: Eukaryota > Metazoa > Chordata > Aves > Passeriformes > Fringillidae > Fringilla > Fringilla coelebs. The sequence continues at coordinate 68,137,807 of NC_140029.1, forward strand.
GTATTATGGGGCAAATGGTGGGCTATTCCTGAGAGATAAAGGGCACAGAGTCAGTACAGGTAGAAGAACAGGAATGAGATGTCTTGCCTAGATACATCTAAATGAGAGAACGGCGCAAATCTACTGAATTCATTAAGTTTATAAGAAGTTTAGAGGGTAGGGTTGGTACAACGGTGAGGCCTATCCTTCACTGCCTTACCCTGTGTACAAACAGTCCCCAGGCTGAAAAATTCCATGGAAATAAATACACAGTGCAAAAGCAGAGTGAAAATATCTGCCAAAATCCCTGTCAAAGAGCTGTGTCATTTCAGCACATCATATCCCCTAAACCAGGACACAGATAAAGTAAATTTGAAAAATACATGTTTACTAAGTTTGTGCCCTGTCCTGGCCCTCCCCTCTGCATATCTGTAAAATTTTTCATGGAGTATATTTCCAACTGCTCTGACATCTATTTCTGTGCTAAAACCTGACAAATACTCATTTTTCTATCATTTTTGCCAAGGTCAAAATGGTTTGGGCTAGATATTACAAAGCAGGAAAAGTGGCCTTCTGCCTGCCTGTATTTTGGCATCAAATAACCTTTTTATTTATGAAAATACTCTCTTATTTCAAAGTAACTCATATTAATTGCAAGTGATGGTCCAAATTCCCTGCTGGCCTAAGGCATTCCAGTTCCATCAGCTTCAAGGTGCTTGTGTGCCCATCAGTCATGCATTCCTGAAGAAGCTATTGTGAGTTAGTGGCAGTATTGATCTACAGCAAATGCTTAACTCTGCAGTAGCTGCCTCTGTAGCTTGTTCAGCTCTGTAGCCCCCTTATTTCAACAGCACTCTGGTTTCTTTGAAATGTAACTTTAGGTTTGTAAGCAAATTTGTCAAACAAATTGCAAATTCACGTAAAGACTCCAGGCTCCTCACAAAGGACTAAATACTTATTTCATGTCGGTCTCCACTAACACTGAATCAGTTCCTGTTCCCAGTTGTAGGAGGAATCCACAGCGGCCAGTGTAAATAGCATTAGAGCAAAGTTGGTGGGTTTGGCCTGACCCTGTATGAGGCAGATATGGAATTACCTTTCTTTCTCTTTAGAGCATGAACAATGGAAGAAATCTAAAGACTACAATGGTTTAAAAGCCAGATTTATCAGAGAGAAAAAAAACCCACGGTGAGATAGATGTTGCTTCCTACCATGTCCTTCCAAGAGGCATCTTTTAATTTGGCATTCTAGTCTAATGATTTTCAGCAACTTTCTGGGCTACCTTAAGTCCCCAGGGAAGGGCTACTGTAAGTCCCCAGGGAAGGCAGAGGCCTTGCTTTTGACCTGTATTCTGCTCTACAAACCAGTCCTTTGTTCCTCTTGGGAGCCCATGTGCTGTGCCACTGCAGCCATCCCTTGCAGGGAGCATCTCTAGCTCCTCTGCTGCCCCACACAGAGCTCTGGGAGCTGCTCCTAGCCAAGCCTGTCCACCTGCTCATGGGAAAGGCTAGACCAGTCTCCTCTTCCTTGGGGTACCAGCTACTGAACCCTCTGTCCTGCACTCAGGACGATATAAGGAGTCCTCCTACCTCCTCATTGCCTAGTTACACCTCCTAGCAAGACATGAGAGATGGAATATTTACAGTAAACTGTGCCCAAAACAGTTCTGCCATCAGTGAATAATGAGCTCTTCATACTTCCACAGAGTTATGCATTCAACAATCCCCCTGTAACTGCAGATAATAAATGTGGACACCTGCCATTCCACTGATGGCTGTATTAGTCCCAGTTAATAGATTGGTAAAGCAGGGTATGAAGTTATTAAAGGTAGATTTTTACCTCACCTAATGACAGCTATCTAAATATAAGGTATCTTGTCTATTCTACTTAGATATGTTCTGTCTTTATCCTATAGAAAGAGACAGGCACCTCCAGAGGGGCTTATTTATCACACATTTTCTGGGCTCCAACCTTTGGAATTAACCATCCTCTGGAAATTCCTGTCTGTATTCATTGACTGCACAAGGAAACTTGATAACCAACAAAACAGCTCCCTTTTGGATGTCTAAAATTAGGTGAGATTATTTCATACAAGAGTTGCCATTAGGGGTTTAAGTAGTGAGCTGAACCAACTCCACAGTTCTGGCCTCAAAGGGCAAGCAGGATGGCCACACCACCTTACCTGGAGGGAACATGGGAAGAGGCAGATCCCAGCCTCAGGGATTAAATGACACGTATTCTGAGTAGTTCACACTTTTAGCATAGCTGCTGACAGCTGGTTACAAGATCTAGTCTTTGGGAACTGGCATCTTCTTGGTGGGGAGTGGGAATAAAACTTAAGGGAGCAAATTAAAGAAGCAAAGTTAACAGGTACCGTAGAGCATAGCAGAGAAGAGCATACCATAGAAGCACAGCAAAGGTTTCTGGGAACACCAAATGATATCAAAAGTCACTTTTTGAAAGCTTTTTATCTTGATATCAGATTGGTCTTGTAGATAGGACAGGTGCTTAGTAGAGCTGTTCAGGTTAGTCCTTACACCTGCCTGCTTGGAGAGAGGCATGATTCAACTGAGCTAATGCCAGACTAAAACTTGGAAGATTTGGTTTCCAGCTCTGTCAGTGACCTGAAAAACAATTGCCAGATCCTCTTCCCTTTTCATGCTTCACTTTCCTGATTTATTGAGTGAGGGTAGTTATTCTGTAAGATTTCTTTATAAAATATTTCTGGTTGACTAAATGGAAAATCTCACTTCCAGAGCTAAAGGTTCTTGATTACATGTCTAATGCCATCTTTTGAACTCACTTAACAAAAAAAAATCAATTTTATATTTTTTAGAAAGGGTAGAAACCTATAAATATAGAGAAAATTAATTACTAAATACATACATCTATGCAAATACAGGGAAACATTACACACTTAAGTGAAGTTTGGGCTCTGTTCAGGTGAAGTAAACAGCAAAGTCCCACCTATATATTTAATGTTAGAATTGAGCCAACTGAGAGTTGTGTGGTTTGCTTTCAGGGGTGACAAATGCCAAGAATAGCAGTAGTTTGCATTTTGATATTGATAGAATTAGAGGAATTTGATGGATAGGTAGCAAGAAATTTACTACATTTGGCCATGGCTTCTCCCACGTTCTCCCTCCAGCAATCTGCAAATGTCCCTTGGCTGCTCTGTGCACAGATTTATCAAGCCAAGATTGAATGATGGGAGCATACCTCTGAGGTGGATTTATTCATGTAGTGACTGTGCTGGTGTGTTTAGGCAGTTGCTATGGCTCCTCAGTTGTTCACCAAGTACACATTTTGCATCCTTCCAAGGAGCTGTTTCATTAGGAACTTGCTAACTACAGCTTCGCTCAGGCACTATAGTGTCTGTCCAGGACCATGCAACTCCTTGGAGCAAAATCCTTTCCCCACTGAGATCAGTGGAAGGTTTGCCATCAAGGGAAAAACCTTTACTCTTTGTCTTCAAGACTGATTTCATCCAGTTGTATATTTGCCCATAGTATTTTCAGATCCTTCTGCACATCTGAAACAAGGGAAACAGTTGTTTTTGTGGAATCCTGTAGTAAGGCTTGAAATTGTACTGTGATATGATTAATGGCCTTTAAGCAGAAGGACAGTAAGTGTAGATGAGATATTAGGAAGTAGTTCTTTTCTCTGTGCATGGCAAGGCACTGGAATAGGTTGCTCAGAGAAGCTGTGGATGCCTGTTCCTGCAGGTGTTGAAGGCCAGGCTGGGTGGGCTCTGAGCAACCTGGTCTTGTGGCAGCTTCCTTGCCCAAGGCAGCAGGGTTGGAACTAGATGATCTTTGAAGACCCTTCTAACCCAAACCATTCTATGATTCTGATTCTATCAGTTGCTATAAGGCAGAGCAAAATACATATGAGTGCCTGATTTGCATCACCTAATTATCAGATTATTGCCTATTAGATTCTATCGCTGGTTTTACCTTGTCTATGCTGCCCTGGATTAACAATGAAATAAATAGTACATATATATGGTCTGTTAAATACAAAGATATAAACCCTATGGAAAGAATCAGAAAGTTAAAAGTGCATTTTCAGGTATAAGTGTTGCAAAAAATGGGAAACCATGTGTTCCATCAAGAGTTTGTTCAAAAACCACCTCATCTTTCTCAGTAAGGAATTTCGCTTATTTCTGCTTTAATCCATTATATGGGCAGGAGGCAAGGTATATATAAGAGTCTGAAACATTTTTATCAACATAGTTTATTGAAAATAAACAGTGGAAATGTACAGCTTGATACACACCAAATAAAAAGTCATTATTGGCAGCATCTCCTCTCAGGTCCTAGATATACACCCATGTCCATGTGTTGGTTCCCTATGAATACTGCAAAGCTGTAGGATATGTACCCACTAATATGGAGAAGACTCATCAGCTCATGGCAGACTGAACTCAAATTTTTTAGATACTTATATATAGCAATTTTCTTCATTCCATTTCTCTTGATGCTAATCATTGTGGTGATGATAGTCTTCCAGATTAAATTAACATTTAAAAGGCATTGCTTGGATTCAGAGTCAGTGAAAGTATTTGGCTGAACCAATGAAGATGTCTACCTTGTGGTGAAACCAATTGGCAACTAAGCTGTGCCAGGAGTTCAGACACACAGCTCATAGTTTTTGTGATATGAAATAGCCTAGTGCATCCAAGATTCACACGGGGCTGGAGGCTGTGGCAGAGAACTGTGCCCACTGGAACTGCAGATGGAGACCAGCTGCTGCATCTGAGAGCGCCCCAAACAGCCACAGGACTCTGCTAAAGGTCATTGAACCAGACTCTAAGATCAAGAGTATGAAGCTGAATCCTATCCTTTGTGGGGGGCAATTTTATGAGACAATATCCTCCTTGTGTCTCCTCAGTGTCAAGAAGATTGCCACATTTTCTTTATAAATGAATCAAAAGTGCAAATTGCAGAATCACTGGAGTTTTAAAAAGTTCTGAAAATCTTCCAAGAACTCACCAGGAGATGGAGAAAGTTGAATGAAATTTCTTTTAGAAATACACTTTTATCTAACTTAATCAAAAAATGGTAAAATTGCCCTCATGCTTCAAAAACTGTTTAAGCAAAGTTTTTTATGGCAATGTATATTGTTTTTATCTATTGTTGAGATGGAGTAGGTAGTTGTCTTGTTAGCTTGGGTGAAGCACTTATGGTACTAAGACTTATAAAAAAAATTTTAATGAGGAATTTTGGCAGTTTAACTTTAGGCAAATGAGAGTATCACTGTAAGATTAAGTTTCAATTACTGTTAATATATTTGGATTCTTTAAAATACATGGTGAAATTGCCTCTCAAGCCACAAAATTCAAAATGTTGAGAGTCTGGCTGTGTTAAGGAATTTAGTATCCTCTGAGGTATTAAATGAAAACTAAAATTTGGTCTGAAATAGAATTCATTTGGTCAGAGTTGCTATCAGGACAATTACTATCCATTGACTCCCATGCAGAAGTCCCAGAAAAACATGGTGGGATCCACTACAGTGCTAACCTCTCTTAATACCTCTGCACCTGGCAGAGAGTGCTCTAGATGTGATGGGGAAACAAATGTAAGGAAAAAAAATTGTGCAAGAAAGTTGACTTTGAATGGGATTTTTAGCGATATATGAAACTTGAGGGTTTAGCCACCTACATCTGCTTTCCAAAGCATGGGGCACACAACCCACTTTAGCTGTCTAGATCATCCAGAGGTTTGTAGACAGATGCTGTCCCTGAAAACTGTCCCTGGATACCTCATAGGGATAGTCAAAAACCCCTGGAGAGATCAGAAAGAAGCCTTCTCACCGTCTCTGTAACTTTGGTTTCTGTTCCAGGCTAAAAACATTTTGCCTTTCCACACAGCTTCCCAAGTGGGCTGTAGTCCTGTCTTTTTAAGGCTGCCTGATAACTGTGCTGATGACATTTTTTATGATAGACCAGTGACATTAAAGCAGTGCTCCAGGAAGGGGCAACCTGTGTTTCCAGTCTCCTTTAGGAGACGAGGTCTCAGATCCATATTCCCATAGAATACATTACAGACCCTTACTGTGGGGTGCAGTGGGAGGTAAAGAAGAGTATTTTCCTGGCAGGCCTCAGCTTGGCATGCAAGATACTCATGTTTAAAAGAAAAACAGCGAAGGAAGAGCATAACTGCAAGATTTCTGTTCAAATAACAGGCCCTGTGTTTCTGCTCCCTCACCCCTGGATGATTGCTCCAGCTGAACGTCTGTTGTGCATAACTTGTGCAGTGACAGCAGCTTCTCTGAGGTTCCAAGTTAGCATGGACAGAGCGTAACTCCAGTGCCTGGGAAGCTTTCAGGTTAGCTGCAAGGTGCCTATTGATTTTGAGCTGACAGGCATTACACAGGGCTGTGCTGCTGTCAAGGCAGAGATGCGTAAATTGCATTTAAATGCAGCGGCAGCCAGGGCTGTAAAGATGTGCACCTAATTCTTTGTCATCAGAACTTGGCATCTTAGAAATCTTTTAACACCAGCATTTAATTTAATGGAAAAAAAAAGTAATTATAAAAGAGATCTTTCTAGATCTAGTGCAGGTAAACCAGCAGAAACAAAGACAGTCATGCAGTTTACTGCAGGAGAAAGCACACTGCAAACACTGTTAGAAAATATGGAACAAAACCAAGTGTGAAGGAGCATATCAATGAAGTCAAGGCAGCATCACTGAACATTGTTAATTAATCACTCCCAGTATTAATGACTCTTATTGAAAAAAAGGTCAAATTTTTAGAGTTCTCCGAGGAAACAAAATCATGGCAAACATCACAGAGCCACAGGGACACTATAAATGTTAGACAAGGTGATGCAGATATTATCAGTCTCACACAGGTACCACAGTCATGCTGATACACTGATCACAGGATGAGGAAAAGCTGACTAGGTGGGATCCAAGTTCAGACAGTATCTTTCACTCAAGGCAGTTATCATAATGCAAATCTGCCACAAAGTCTACTTAAAATACATGGTAACAATGCTATCAATTTGTTAGAAACCTGGCAATAGGAGGCTAGTTTTTCAGCAAAACCTCAGCAAATGACACAATGTACAGAAAGTATATATTAGATCCTCTAGGACAAAAAATGCTGTTCCACAGTGCATAGAAGCTGCCTTTGTCCAGTGTGGGGAAGTGTTACTACATTCATCATTGGCTCCATTTCTTTCCCTGCTGTCAGCAGCAGCTACATCTGTCTTAGCAGCTCAGGATATTATTAGGTAAACTATTAACATCCTCAGAGGTTGTAGGCTATCAGGGCATCAATATATCTGTCACTTTTCAAAATCATCAATTACATGTAGGGAACTGACTCTTCTCAGAGTCACAGCAGGGAGCTTGGCAGCAGCTGCTCAGTGCTGGCAGCACAGTTCCCATGGCACAGTCACTCCCGGTCACCTTACCAACTCAGTGGGGCAACCCACCTTTCCCAGCCACCAGAGCTGCTGTGCAAAAGCTCTCCCTAACTCTGCCTCCATGTAACTCCAGTGAAGGAGTGATGCTGCCCAAGGTCTCATGCTGGCTCCAAAGGGTGAAATAAAATGGAGCAACTGGTGTCAAAAAGGTGCAGGCAGGCTGTGGGCTGTGGACCCACCACAGCACAGATGCAGCCAATGTGGCAACAGGTGTCCTCAGTACAAAGCTCCTTACCACTCTCTCAGAAGCAGCATCCTCAACAACAACAGCCCCATACCTCAGACAGGTTAGAAATCCCCAAGGACGTTTGTCTCAGCACCTTCAGCACTAAAGAAACTAAAGGGGCAATTTGCAGTCCATCCTTGGGAACCTGCTGAGGGCACTGCGCTACACAAGGGTCATCCTCATCCCGCCAGCTCTTTCTGTTTTGGCTGCTATGGGCTACCTGCAGCTCCCTGCAGCTTTGCAGCTGCCCAGCACCATAGCCAGGTCTCTGGGAAAGGAGCTGGGCCTTGGCTGTGGAGGCCACCATGCACATACATGACTGCTGCAGAAAATGTTTTGTGACAAGCACCTTGTCTGCAAGGGCTGGCTGATCTGCTTGCTGTCAGGAGGCTGTTGGGGTGTCTCTGGAGGCGTATGCACAATGATAGGCAAACAGCACACATACTGCCCCTTTAGGCAGTTTCCTTGCCAGGGAAGATCATTACAGACAGCATTTAGTGCTCTTAGTAAGCCCAGCAAATGACATCTATTAAAAGTTTAGATTTTCAAAGGAGTACTGCGGTCCTAAATGGTTTCTGTAAACATACATCATGCAGCTGGTGAAGGAAAGGAGACTGCAATAGGCTAGGAGACTCCAAGGCTAGAAAAGGCTCCAAGTACTAATATACTTGATAAGAAAAATCTTTACTTTCTTTTCTGTCAGGCTGACTCCATAATGCTTATTGGATACTACCATGGGGAGATTACAGGAGAATAAGAAGCAACTTCAATGACCTGATTGGTTTTTGTATAAACGCATTTTTTCAAAAACTAATCTGGCTTCTCACACTTGACTAGTAGAGACAGTGCTCCCAAAGATGTTAGGACCTTTATTGCTAAACATGATGATACTAAATAAGCAATAAGAATAAAATGTATATATAGGAAGGCAAATTGAGACCTGGCATTATCCCACTGAATCTTTCATATTCATAGGAAAATATGAATTTTCACTCATATGCAAACACTGGCAATGAGGTAAAAATTTCAATGGTTCTCTGTTGTGCAGTAAAGAGGCTGTCATGGACAAGATGAGATTCTCTAAATTACTGGACTGTCCGTGATGATGGCTGCAGAACTGAAATTTAGTTTCCTATTTTTTTTTCTTTTGTCACTGGACCTAATTCTGTTCTCAGCCGTGATGGTGTAAAACAGTATTATTGGAGCCATATTGGAGCATAAAACTAGTAGAAATAAAAAGGGTGAAGATTCTTGCTTTCAAAAAGTACAAGTTATCACTATATACTAGAATTAAGAAAAACAGTAGATGTAAGAAGATACATTTGAAATTAATTTACATATTTGAACACTATTAATTGCTATATTCTATATAAAATACTGAAAATATAATTATGCTTCCCAAACACTAAGACCAAAAGATATTTCAGCTGTCTAGGACAACCAGGACATAGAGCCCACTTATAAAAATTACCTTACTATCCTGTACCTTTTCCATTGCAAGACATTTATATTGTTGAAATACACACAGCAGGCATGCATTAATTAGTCTGTTGATTGTTATTAATACTGATAGACTGGTTGCTGAGCTAGATTAGAACACAATCTTATCAGCAGGAACTGCTCTAAAAAAATCACAAAGTAGGAACTGTAAACTATCATCTGATTTAATCTTCAATGGGGTGCTTAAAATTAGAGACATCCCAGAAACCTCTGTTTATCAGGGTAAACCTAGTGCAACATCCTTCAGATTCTTTACTTGTGCTAATCTATAGTTCTGAAATCAATCCATATGTATTCCAGTGAAATGTTGTGGGTTTAATAATTATTTTTTTTTTAATTTAGTTATGGTGAATTTAACTTTTTTTAATTCAAGGAAGTGCACACTTTTATAGTCACCTCATATTCCTTACATTTTTAAGCATGTTCTTCCCTAGTCTTTCCCACAAATCAGTTCAAAGTCTTTTCAGAATCCTCTTCTAGCAGTTGCATTAGTACAGGCCAAGCAAAACTTTGGTTTTATCAGCATTGTCATGAAATCGTGACCGGCCAGCAAAAGGCTCGCCCTGGGCAGGCACATGCTCAGATTGTCTTGAACCACTTTCCCTCATGAAATTGTGGGGTTTATAGTTTCTTCTGCATAGTAAAAAGACGCTTTGGGTATTAATAAGAGATTTCACAGGAATAATAGCAGACTTGTCTTGGTTTCCAGAGGCAGAGAAACACAATATGCTGAGGGTGAGAAACTAGACTTCAGTGATTTCATAGGGGCACTTTTTCAAATTCAGAAGCTGATGAAAACTGACTGCTCAAAATCTCCTCAGATCTGGTCTTTTAGACTTCTATTGTCAAGTATACCCCAGAGTAAAATGTTCTGTAATTGAACATACTGCAGACTGCATCCACCAAAAAAATAAATCTAAGCAACATGGTCCTGAAATTATCTGACGCGGCTAGATCCATGTTCATAATTTTTAGAGGCCAGCATTTGTATAAAATCTACCAAGTGAATAGTGATATGTAAATACAGCCTTTCTCAACCTCTTGAACTAAAGTCAACTTTAAATATTGTGACATCTTTAGAAAAAGGAGTGCTACAACCACATTTACATTCTTTCTTTGAGATGATACACCACCAGGGAATATGTTATCATTCAAAACCTCCCCATTTTCAGTGACTGCTTGCAAGCACCCCAAAGGAGTGCTGGCATAATCATGCATACAGAAGGGTGTACAACTGCAATACATAGAGATAAAAAGTCTTCCTTGTCTCAGCACATATTACAAGTGTCCAAAGATGTTACTGTATTTAATTGTTTTATGTTTGACAATAGGATCAGTTTTCCTAGTCAATTTGGTTAAAGATGACTTGGAATATTCTCTGTCCTGCTGCAAAGCATCGTAGAGTACATTACCCTTTTGCACCTATTTTAATGGTTTCCTTGCTGGCCTCAGCTTTTCCTTAGATGCTACCTAGACTTACTCCTAGTACCCACAGCTAAAGAGGACTACAAGCTTATAGGGCTTTCACTCTAATAATGTGGGACTGTCTTGCATCATCAATGCTCTGCCTAAGATTCCCCTACAGTCAATATGTCTTAGACAGAGAGAGTAGATGTGAGCAAAAACCAAGAAGAGAGGTAACAAACTGAGTTGTCAGGGCAGCCCTCCCTCATTTGTCAATCTAGACTTACAAATCAATGACATTTACAGTTCTGCATATGGTATTGTGCTATTTTTGCATTGATATACTATAATGTGCAACCTACCTGAAAAGGTTATTATGGTGTCTAATCAGTGGGCTAAATGCAAGCTACCTTCCAGGATCTCTCGTGCTGGGGATGGGTGCATTGTAAAGTGACTCATACTGACATGCTAAAACATGTCAGGTCTGTATCAAAACAGAGGCAGACACTCTTACAGACAATGAGGGAGACATCTGTATTGGTTTTACCTGTCTCCATTTATGTGCTTGATTTTATTTTTTTGGGTTTTTTTTTGTTTGAGTGCATGAATTTAAATCTGGAGCATCTCTTAGCAGGAGCATTTCCTTTGCTCAAACAGAAGTTATTGAACCCACTACAAGGATAAATGGGTGAAATTAAAGGGCCTCTGATATATATAAGATGAGAATAGTGCTTCTAATGGTCCCTTCTGGGCTTAAACTTTATGAATCTATGTTTCATTTCCTGCTTGCTCAGTGATAGAGATAAGGTATCTCCAGGGCAAATACCAAGAGTCCTTCAGAGAACAGTGGGTAGGCTATTAATCTCAAAGTGCCTACCTGCCTGGTTCAGGCTTAGGTTAACAAGCTTATTGTCCCACTTCTATGGCTTGAGATCAGAGGACACTTATCTGTTTTAAAACCTTTCTAGAGAGGAGAAGGGGAGAGCAGAGAAAAGCAAATTGGGGAAAAGCAATGCAAGGGGACAAAGAAACCAGAGGAAGGCAACATGGGGTGACTGTGAGACAGTAACTCTAAGAGATCGTTAAAAACGTCATCAAAAGCCCAACCAAACATAATGTAATAAAGCCTAGAAAATAAACTCAGGTGTGGGTAATCTGCAGTGCAAGTTTAATTATGTTTCCCACTTAGATAAAGTATCAGAAGAAGAATACTCAACTGTGCTCTAGATAGTTGTTTGGGATCACTGTTAGCAGCTGCTGCTGGCAGTTTTGAAAGGATAATTGCCTCCTGAGACCAAGCCCACTTAGATCAGTCAGAAACCAGAAACCAGCACCAGTAAAAGAGACTTTGGAACAGTGAGTAGAGGAGTGACTGAACTGCAGAGTTTTGGTGAGGACCCTCAGAACCAGTGTGACCCAAGACAATTTGTACTTGGGACAGTCGAAGGCTGTTAAGCACATGCAGTCACATGTTTTAGCCATGCCTTCCCAAGTCACAGCTAATGGCTGATCAACATGTTCAGAGCCTTCCTAACCTGCTCCCTGTCGCTGTAACTCACAATGCTTTGCAACCCCCTTGGTCTTACTGCCTAGCAGCACATCTTCTTATTTCCAGATGTCGTGTCCATTTGAAATTATTAAGATATTTGCTACCACAGCTGAGGGATAAACGCTGAAATCAGGAGGTGAGGTTCAGTCTGCATCTTTGCCAGAAGAGTGTCCATGATGTGTTGTGATGTGTGCTACCAAGACCACGGCTCCTCATAAATAGAAAAATACTTGTAATACTCAAGTTAAATATTAAAGATCTATAGGATGCCCAAGGTATGTAGACTAGCTAGCATACATACTGAGCATGCTTCATTGGTGTAACATGGCATCCAGCACAAATTATAAATCTTGCCCTAAACTCTGCCTTGTTGTAGTTGATGACCAAATCCACTGGTCTCAGGACACATTAATTTTTCTATCTCCTGTATGACTGGTTAAGCAACCATCAGCTTTTCCTCACAGTAACAACATATTTTAACAGAAACCATCCCTTACCACTCCTTTGATTTCACATGTGGCTCTCACAGTTCCCTGGGTGATCTTTCCAGGCAATACTGTGGCTTACTGATTTGTTTTTGCTTCTTATGAGTTTGTGTCTTTTCCAGTGAAGAATTGCACAGATTCTATGTTACCTTAACATCATCAGTGACCAGCTCTTCTATTAGTTTGGTGTCTCTCCATTGTTCTACCAATTTATTTCACCCAGAGCCGTTTCACATCCCCTACCACTTCTCCTGTTCCTTAGGATATAGCAAGGAGATGTAGCCTCAAAACACAACCTCAACAGCCTTCACATGCTCGTGGCCATTTCTTTCCTCATGGTATTCAGGAGCCCCGATCCCTTAAAAGGTTGTAAGGTAGGGAATAGCTGCATTTTTTCAGCAATAAAACTTTTAATAGTATTTGCAGGGATGCCTGCCAAGCTGGGTTATACTGATATGTCAGAAGCTCTGTTATGATAGCAGGCTGTGGATATTTCAGTTCAAAGGTTGCAATATCCTGCCAAAATAAAGAGAGATAAACTTACATTATATATGGAGTGTATTAGAACAATCTATCTGTAAAAGAGAATGGAGGCAGAGAGGACATTATATAAGTTCTGTCTATATGAACTTTGATTTAACCCTTGACAGCACTGGGCAAGAGCCAGGGACTGCCTGGAGGAGGCAATGAGGCCAGCTGGGGCAGCTGCTTGGCTCCTTGCTTCTGTTCAGCTTTGTGTCATTTCTTCCTTTGGGTTCCAGTTATGTCCCTACACAAGGCTGATGCTAATAATCCGCTTAAATGCCAACACTATAAAAAGCACAGCAGATGCCTATCCTGTGTTCTCCACTAGATTAAGGGCTCCCTTGCTGTTGCCTGGGACGTACTGATGGTCTCAAGAGCAGCAGTGGGAAGTTTAGAAATGCCATTATGGGGGCCAGTGTCAGATCTGTCAAGCCTTCTGGACCCAAAGAAGAAGTATCGAGTTTTGATGGTTTTTTGTCAGCGCACCAAGCATTTCCACAGATGATTCATTTGTATGAGTAGTGTGAGCCAAAATTAAGTTCAAACTCTGCACTCATACCAATAAAGAGTGTAGGAGGTTGTGGATTTTTTAGGAACCTGACTAAGTGATGTCTTATGTAGTTTGAAGATGATGCATTTATAAGTGCTTAAAGTAGCTCTTATTTCTTTTAGCTACAACCTATCCCTAAATCACCACTCTCCCCTGAGGTGTTCAGCCCTGCACCAGCTTCTTCCAGTGCAAATGTCAACTGTTACACTCAGTGAGTGAGGGAAATGAGACAGAACCATGTTACTTATATAATGAGTTGTCCCTTATAGATATTGAATATTGTATTTTACACCTCTCAATATATCCATAATCCCACACATGCATACAAGGAAAAAATGTGACTCAATTGGAATAATTGCAGTATGGAAGCAAATTTTCATGAGTCTGCAAATAAATAATTAGGAAAAGGTTGATTTAAGGCATTAAAATATTCACTTTAAATTGTCAAATCAATTCTAAATGTATCTTCCAAGCCGCCAAGTGACTAAGAAAACAGTGTTGTTGGTGCAGGATTAGTCACTGTGTTGGGATGTGTTTCTGCACATGCCTTATGGATAGATTTCTGTGGGTTGAGATAAACTGCATGTTTCTGACATGCTCTTCAGCATGAAAATGTGGAAGTGAGTGAATGTATTTGGGTCTTCTTGTGTCTTTACCCAAAGGGCTTGAGACTAATCTCTGAAGCTGTTTTTTGTCATGGTGTAACGACATTATCTACATTGCTACGGCTCAATGAGTGAACTTTAATTTACTTATGGCTGTTTTGGCCCATAGCCAATGACTTTCAGAGAACAGGACACCTGACAGTGGAAGGCTGTCTGTGAAGTTCACCCTCTCAGCCATGTTTTTGTCTATACTTCAGGAACCTGATCTCTTTACATTACCCGATGACTCCAAAACATTAATGCAAGACCTATTTTTCTGTATGAAAGGAAGCATGGAACAAAATAGGCCAGGCCATCCTTTATCACAGTAAAATCTGTCATAGTTATTTTGTCAGCTTTTCTGTGATGCATTCCTTCAGGGAAAAGTGTGTCTCTATTTAAAATGGAGAAGAGGGTCCATCATGCTTCCAAGGTGTTCAGCAAGAGCTGCCCACCTGGAGCCACGTGCCGGAATTTTGCAGTGTGTCTGTCTTCCAGACAAAAATGCTTTCACTGCCAAATCTCCCCACTCTGCTCCCAAACACAGCCATGCTCCTCCATTCTGGCTTTTGTGCAATGCTCAGTACATCTTCCCAACTGAATTGCTAGAGCTCAGCAACTTTAACACTCCAACAAAGACAGCTGTGAGTGTTTGCTGCACATTGCTTATGTGGACATCAAAGCATTTGAAAGACTCTACATAGTTCAGCTCACTCACACTTGCAATGAACTCTAACCACATAAGAGTAGTTCCATATTTTCTCAATGATTATCAACACAAATATGATAGATAAGAGTGTCAGTTTTGTTTCCCCAAATTCCACCCTTGCAAATTCAGTCTGGGGTTCCAGACAGTGAACGTTACTTTTTTCATTTCATGCAGCAGAAAGAGTAGCACAAATAGTGTAGGACACTGCTAGGATCTGAGTTATCTGGCCAGATTTAGTGTCTTCACCTGGAGTGTCAGGGACTCTTTTGTTTTTGCAGCACTGGGGGATCCCTAGGGATGCAGTCTGTGACTTGCACTGGCACTTCTTAAGTGAGAATGTACTCCAGCTTACATACAATTAAACTGTGTTGCCTCAGAGAGGTTAACACCACAAAGGTGCTCTCCTCTTCAACATATGCAGGTGTAATTAGGAATACGTACCAAAACCAGCTAAGACTGGGCTGGTGTTATTTTTCATGGTCGAGTGATCCACTAAATGATTTACTCAAAGTTACATGTAACCTCTGAAAAAGAATTTCCATTTTCTAGGCTGTCAATATGGCATTTTTTATCACATGATAACTCCACTAGGTTACAAAGAGATTGTGCCTTCTCATGTTACTGTTTTTGGTTTTCAAGTAAAATATCTTGACAACTCAGTTGCATTTTTCAATGCCAGAATAATACTGAAATGAAAAAACCCAGTTTGATTAGATTAATGTGGAGCAGAAGTACTCTTCTTGAGCATTTGAGCACTTAGAGTTTGATGTGATCAGCCTATTAACTTGGAAAGAAGTATCATTACTAAAAAACAAAAAATCTACTCAAGTATCCTATTCTGTACCCACAAATCAAAATATTTGCTTTTTTTCTTCTAAAAAAAAATCAGGTATGCATTTTTCTTACAACTTACACTTCTTCAGTGCCTTAAGCATAGAAATGTTTTAGTAAATCTAACGTCTAACATTTACTGATTAAATGGATTTAACATCAAAAGGTTGACACATGGCTCCTCAAGTGCTTTCCAAAATTATCCTGATGGGCAGGAGAAGGACACTGCTGCACCCTTTTCAAGGCAGAAAGATATGGACTATGAATTGGAGTTATTGATCTCCTAGACTAAGCCATATGATTGAGCTGAAGTGATTTTTTTGTTATTTGTGCTGTGGTTGATAATTTAGCCTAAAGTTCTAAGTGAAACAGATGATCTTTGCACAGTCTTGTATGGCTTCAGCCTATCATTATTTTATTACAAAGCACCACATTCTGTCTCTGTGGAGTCCAAATACCTGTTCTTCAGATAAGAGTTAGACCACAGTACATCAGAAGACAATGCAATGTTGTCACGAGTGCTATTTCAAAGCCCCGAGGGTGTTGTAACGCAGATTTCTTTTTCACTGGACATGTTAGCACTTTTCAGGCATAAAATGTTCTTTCTGCACTCCTTTGGTTTGGACACCATCAGCCTACCTCCAAGCTATTGGCAGTGAACTTTAGCATTCCTGCTGGGAGGAATATTAGAGGCTAGTGATATCAAAGGCAGCTCGCAGCACTGACTCAGGTCCTGAGTGCTTTATAACATAAGCTTGCAAGCTTGCAAATGGAAGTCTGGAGCTTTCAGCACAGAAAAGAATCTATGAAAATTCTCTTATGTAACATGCATACAAAGTTTTGCTTCTAAAAACCTTTTTTTTTTTTCAGCTGCGCAAATTGTCCTTAGACCTTTATGCCCCACACAGACTGCACAGAGACAGTCCAAATAATGTACAGCTAGTTGTGTACTTTTGAGGCTGATAAATGTGAGAAAATATGGGGCTACTGCACTTCAAAGATTAAATATTTCACTTTATTTTTGCTATTGCTGTTGCAAATTAAGATCAAAGCAATACAGCTACCTCAAGGGCAACTAATGAGATAAAAGTTAGTTGTTTGCTAGTGAACTCATTATTTGTCCTGTTCAATGTGCCTCGATCCAAGCACCATTCCTCCAGTCCTGCCCTGGGCGCTGTTCTCCAACACAGTTCTGGTATTGTCAGATTATTTTGAATGTTCACTTGGTATGAAATGCCATTCTTTCATGAATCCATCCTACCTTTTCAAGTAGATCACAATTGGCCTGAACACTGACAAAGTAAGCAGGCAAGAAGAGGCAGGCAGACTGAAAATGCTGAAGGGAAAGAGAAAGGTCCTGAGAGAATGGGTTTAAAACAGTCTGTTAACCCAGATATTGCTTCCCTTCGACTCTCTAGTGGCTGGCTCACATAGAAATTTCATTTTCTATTATAGAAGATCAACTAAAAAGAACTTCTTAATAAAAAATGAAAGTTTTATATCTGCAAGCTGCTGGAGAATTGCACACTTAAAAATAACCTGACACAGTCTAGATGAGAAAATACAAAAACATGCCACTGAACAGGGTCAGAATTTTAATGAAAGAGAAAACATCATCAGCCTCCAAAAATTCTGCTATTTGTCTCCTGTCCTAAATCCTTGTGTGTTTGGTACATGTTTCTCTCTACCAGTCTTACTGTCTTTCTCTAGTTTTTCTAACATATATTCCTCCTTCCACATTGGTACATTATGTTCAAAACAACATTAAGAGAAGTTCACTGAATGAGCCAGCTGTAATATAGGAAAGATTAATTGTAAGTGCTGGGTTTAGAGGTGATATGGGCATATCATTCATGTCAGCAGTAAGGCAGATTTATAGCTCCAAACAGGAGTAAGAGCTGCTTGCTTTAGGTAAAAAGTTGCTCTCAACCTCCTTTATTAAATCAATAGCAGTAGAGGAGGACATCAAAAGATGGCCCTGAGTCCCTGCTTGCAAATGCTACAAGGGTCTCATTCACCCCAGTGAATGGTTCATCACTCTATGGTCAAGTGATGGAGTAGAGAGGCCCTCTGCACCATTTCAGGCTTGCCTGACCTAGAACAGGTCACCCATGTGAATGCTACATAACAGCAGAACCCCAGAGAAGAGTTATACCACAGTAATTGGAATGGAGCTTTGTCATGAGTATCACAGAAACTGCTCTGGGGTCTGGGATATGACTGTTGCTGCATGTATTTTTTTCTCAGCTCTAGGTTCAGAAATAACATAAATGTCCTGTTGCAGCCCATCAGTAAGAACCTGAGGCTTTTGTTGCCTGCACTGAGATGGAAACATGGGTGTTTGTGAGAATGAAAATCCTTCTGGGATCATTAGGACTGTGCAGAATGGAGTGAGCCAGATCTCATACAGGCTCATCAATACTGGCCTTTGGAATTGGCCCTTGCACTGAAGCACTTGCCTACCTTAGCTGAGCACTGATTTCTAGAGACTGGCTTAGGGTGGTCCAAAACAAAAGCCAGATGCAAAAGAGCAATGTTCAGAAGAAGAATTTGAGTGAATATTCAGTGAAGAATTTGCCTGGTCCCATCATTATTTATCAGAGTAGCTGTATCAGCATGACCCCTTTGTAGAACTTTACTAGATTGCCTCATTTCATTGATTTACAACCCCCAAGAAGCAAAACTGTATAGCAAAGCAGTGATAGGCTTCAGGGTTTGTCCTATTCCCTTTCTAGTTTTGAGGTAAAAATGTGAAACAATTTGCTCATTTCCCGCACTGGAACCAGAGCCATTTTTGTACAAAGTGGCTGCACCTCTAGAGACAGTGCACACCTGTGCCTTCTCAGGATGACATTGACACAGGGGAAGGCAGAAACAGTCTGGAAGGTTTATTGGGAAATCTTCTGTAGGACTTAGCATAAATTTAAAAAAAGCACAGTGTTTCTTCATCCAAAAAGCTCTTGAATGGAGCTAACTGATGAGATTGAAATAGTCAAAAATAAGTCCAAGACAGCTTTCAAAAGGTAGATGAGATTAACAAGTACTGCCTGATGAAGATGAGGGATTGCAACTGAGGAAGCGGAAGGAAAGGCCAGGTTGACACAATGTTTTCAGCTAATAGTGCAGATCGTGGCTTGTTGTAGTAATAAGGGGAAACTCTCAGGTCCAAGTTAGGATGAGAGTTATGACATGTAAAGCATTCTCTGCAATCCACAGCTGTGCATATGTAACATCTTACTTCTACTGGGAGAACCACTTTTTCCATCCATTTAACAAAAACCAATGAGGCAGACAAAAAAAGCACAAAAAACAAGGCTTACACTTAAAGCTTTTCTTATCTTCCATTGATTTTACCTTTTTTTCTGACAATGGAGAATTTAATGGTGGGGAAAACATCAATCTGTCTTGTCCAGGCCTCTTAATTATTGTAGGACAAAATAATTAAATTTGTTTATGTGGCCTCTGCTTGGAGGGTCTTGGAAATTAATTTCCCAATCTTTCACAAGAAAGAAAATGAATACCAGAAAACATAATTCTTGTCTCTGTAGTTTTATTGATTAGCACCCTGAAAGATTTTACCAAAGTCGCACTATTCTTAAAGCAGCACTTCACAATGTCTCTTGGTATCCATGTGTAGTCACCAAGGACTTTATGAGCAACTGCCACAAGAAAACATTATTACACAGTTGCATTTTGACTGTGACTGTCAAAACTGTTGCCACTGGGAATTTGGCAAACACAGCAGAAATGTGTTTGAGAACTATGAGGATATGTCTAAATGAGTACATGCAGAGAGATTTGAGCTAACTTTGTGCTCAGAGCTGGTCTTGGAGTGCTGTGCTGTGCCTGAGCTAACACACCCTGCTGAAAGGCAAATTATGGCTTTGTAGGCTGGACCTGGGACCATGCAAATGTGTTTTCTGAACATTCAGGCCAGTATTATCCTGTACAAACTGTGCTAGGGCTGTGAGCTCCTCCATGCAGATGTGCCCGTGGGTGCTGAATCTGGATTTCCAAAACACCGGTAAACTGAGGTAATGGCTTCTGTGCATGGGAAATCCACCCTATGGATTCTTAGTGGATTTTTTAGTATCAGTATTTTGATACTTTCCCCTTATTTTCACCCTTTTTCAGTACATTTCTGCTATTTGTCTCCTAGACAACTTGAATTATTTTTAGCTTCATTACAGCAGGAGCTGTCCAGTCAATCATAATTATCTCTGCATACTTGGGTTGTAGGCACTTGTTACTGCAATTGATGTCCCTACTGGACAACAATATGCTAACATTTAGTTCTTTATGAAATATACTTAATATAGTCATATACATTGGCATCAAAGGAAATAGAGCCCTTCATCCCATAACCTCTTATGGAGTGATCCAAGCTGTTTTCACTGTGCATTTATTTAAACCTTGGACATCTGTCACACAAAGTAAATGACTTATAAAAAGCCAATGAGATTCTTTTTTCCTGCTATGCGTTACGTTACAGGCTGTGCACATGGGTGCACACGGATGCAACTGGAATTGCTGGTAGTGAACACCCAGTGGGGTTGGTGGTAATTATCCATGACCTCATACATCCTTTCACACTGCCAAGGAAGGGCACGCAGCAAAGCTATTCTTCACAGTGAGAGCCATCGTTGCAGTGGGCTTGCAAGCAAATTGTTTGCATTATAGAATAATCCCTCTGAATGTACATTGCCTTAAGAAGGTTTTTAAAGATACTTTTCTTGCCAGAGATAACTGTTGTTGTCATTCTCCCATGTATTCTTCTGTCTGCTAAGTGATACTGCCAGCCAAAAAACTAATCATCAGGCCCATACTATAATACATGACAAAATAGATCTGATATTGTCATTGGCATTATCTCTTCTGACAACAGCCAAATTAGGCTAGTGAGTTTATGTCAATAGCAAGGAACCTTTGGTACCATCTCTTTCTATACATCAGCTGGCTGACAGAGCAACTCACCACCTGAGAAAAAGCTTTTCATACATGCCAACTAATTATGCCACGTCATCAGCCCCACATGCCAACTAATTATGCCACATCATCAGCCCCAATGGCAGCAAACTAAACTTCTGGTTCTGCAGAGAGGTACCCTACTCCAGAGCAAACTGTGTCAGAAAGAAAAGCTGCTAATAGTGGCCTCAATGTACCTCTAACACGTACTTCTAACATCCCCTGAACAAAGAAATTAAAACTCTTCCATCATATCTTACTCCTCCCAATATAATGTCACGTTTCTACTTCTGTTCCTCACTGTGAGTTAGTCAACCTGTGGCAGAAAATTGAATTTGGCACTGGATTTCAGCAAGGATGGAAAACAAAACTTTTTGAAGTCTTGAAATCTGATTCTTTTTTGTGAAGCTGG
Organism: Fringilla coelebs; assembly: GCF_963513975.1. Lineage (NCBI taxonomy): Eukaryota > Metazoa > Chordata > Aves > Passeriformes > Fringillidae > Fringilla > Fringilla coelebs. The sequence goes on from NC_140029.1 coordinate 68,159,021, forward strand.
ATGAAACTGAGCCAATGAAAGCCACAAACAAATGCACAAAAAAAAAAAAAAGGAAAGTAAAAGAGAGTTTTTCAAGAGTAGCAAATTGTCTGGAGTCACATCATTCACCTGAAGTGGGAAAGATCCCTTTCTACTGCAATCTCTTAGATTTCTACTGCAATCTCTGAAGTTGCTATTTTAGAGCCAGTCATGCTGTTGGTTAGGGGCTCTTGGCTGTGTTGTCTGCTTCTGAAGGCCCTGATGCATTTGTCTGCCCAAATCACTGTATAGTCCCTAAGCAGGAAGTAAAAAGCATTTATTGCATTCATGCTCCATGTTCCTCTTCCTTAATTTAATCTTCATTGCCTTCCAGTAGTAAACTGTTCTGCACTGAGTAAAGGCACTCCCAGTCTTATGGGACACAAGATGGTTCCTCAAAGCCACCTCCTTTGGAGTAGGAAAAACTCTCTGTTACCTTCCTAATAGCTGCTCCTTCTCCCATTTCTGTGTTTTCCCTCTACCCTCTCACTGCACGCAAATGTTCAGTGCTTCAGGGTCACAGGTCATCAGCCCCCCTGCCCTATGCCAAGCAGAGTATGATGCTGGTGGTGGGAGTAGGGATTTTTTCTTGCTCACCCCATGGAGCTATTTTTATGTATCTTCTATCAAAATTGTGCTATTGGAAATGTGTGATTTCATACACATGAGATTTCATATATGCGGGATACTTCTTCCTTGTTTTCTTTGTTAACCCTAAAACCAGTTTACCCAGTCCTCAGGACTGCATTTCTCCAACTAACACTGATAACTTGTTTACAGCAGGTTACTTCCATGCCTGTAATCCTCCACTCTCTGTCCCTCTAGACAAAGGCTCCTGCTACTGTACCATTCCTTTACATCACATCATTTTTCTAGGGTCAAAAATATGTTCTACATAGAATAACAGCTTGCTGAATAATATCCACATAAAAATTATGGTTATACCAGATGATTAGAAAAAGCTCAGCAAAAGTAGAACATGATAGGCAGTAGCCACGTGTTCATGAAGAAGGTGCTGGTAACAGCTGCAGCAAGTTAAAGCAAAGTTGCAGGCAGCCCAGGACACAGCCAGCCAAACCCTGACAAGTCTGGGGGTCTCGTGGAGTCAGAGTGCAGCTCCTGGCAGTGGCAATTCACTGGAGTGCAGCTCCTGGTGTGCTGCTGGCAGTGGCAATTCACATCTGTTGAGTCACAGGACTGCTCTTAGGACACTGCTCAGATCCCTGACTTTCAGTCATCCAAAGTGTGAAAACTCTTACAAATTTCCCCAGAGTGCATAAAACCGATTTAAAACTTCCAGCAGTGTTTCAGATCAGGAGAGATTTGTGAATTGTGGCTTGTGACCTCGGCAGCTGCAATGTCCAGGTTCCCACCAGGCTGGTCCCAGAGCAAGGTGGGCACTGCCCTCCCCTGCTGCAGCCAAGCTCCACTGCAGGAAAAGCCTGCTCCTTCCCTGCTGGGCACAGTGATCAGCCAGACACCACCAGTTCCATGGGCTGCTCCTTCCACCTATGAGGGTCCTGCCTGCCACCTTACTTAACTTTCCCACTCCTTCTCATTGGGAATTCCTCACTGCTGCTCATCAGCACCATTGGAGCTGCCTTCTAACTTGGGATGTTGGTCTCTGCTTGATTAAAGTCAGCAGGCATCTGAGAATTTTATCCAAGAGAATTACTTGACAAATGATAGCTATGTCTTGGTACTGCAGCAATTCCTCCAAAATCTACAGGATCCAGATGCAAATTTCTAATGAGGATGCTTTGTAGAACAGTCTCAGTGATGTTGTTCAGTGTTAGCACCAATTTGTGGCTTATTTTTGCAGCAACTATGGATGGAAAAGGGATTAAATAGATTTTACCTTCAAATGTAATTTGATTTGCTACTATATATGAAAACCGTATTTCTTTTTTGTTGCATGTGTACACTTCTATTTTTTTTTTTTTCAGGAATACCTGCAACTGGCATATGCTTTTTGCTATGGAAGTCAGATGGTTTTTATCTGTCTTATCTTTTTCAATGAGAAAATACAAAATCAAATTGAAACAGCAGGGGAAGTAGTATATATATGCACAAAGCAACATGCAGTCATGCCTCCTCCAGGCTGGAGCTGTCGTCACTTACAATAAAGCCAACAGACTGCCTGTGCAAAATATGCCAATAACCCATCTTTCTCTTCAAGTCATACAGAGCTTTGCATGAGGTGTGATCCAAGGGAAGTACTGGTTTTGGGAGAGAGCCAGTATCTGAGAATATTTTCCTCTCCATCTGATGTGAAAGTGCCTCAGTATGGTGCTGCAAACTTTCATGGTTCTGGCTGACAGCTAGTCCAGATGTCTGAGGTCACACGTAGCACCACACCACCAACTGCATCGCAAAGAGACACGTGAAAGCCAGTGCTTTACATACATCAGAAGTCTGTAAGGCTGAAAAAATATTCTCTGTGTGGCACAAGGTGGTTTGGTGTCAAGTTGTTTAAAAGCCTTCCCAAATATATGTGTTTACTTTGCTCTGAGGCACCAAGTCCACGTCGACCACCACAGAAATCAGATCTAAGATTGAAAGGTTGAAGAAATTCTTTTCTTTCCTTCTGTCTCTGAAATGGCTACTTTTAAAATCTGTCATCTGCCGATTGTTTTACCATGGAAGCTTGAGGGGATGTACAATGGAGCAGAGAAATGCTTAAGAGCGGCTGTGAGTAGTGGAGAAACTGGACCATGTCAGAGCTGCAGCTGTTGTGACCTTTTCTCCCCAAATTGTCCCACTTACCTACTGGATGGTGATCTGTCATGCCCTTAAGGGTGTGGAAAAGCAAACTCTCAATCTAAAGCGATTTTTGCAAAGAGAACATGTTTGTCATAATGCATTTTCAGCATTTATATGGAAAAAGAAGATAACATAGAAGGCTTCATTCTTGAGTTATATCACCAGTTGCAGATAAGGTGAATGTCGGCTAGCATATTACTGTTTACCTTGGGAAAATTCTGCTGTTACTGATACCAAAGCAGACTTCTGTCTGTCAAGAGCATCACTTTTTGTAGTACCAGTAAGGCCTTTCAAGTGCTTGTGGAATTAAACACTTGTTGTCCTGCCTTGTTGTCCTGCCAGAGTGATTTGGGGAGCACAGGAGCACAAGAAAAACCATCACGGTTTTGGGAATTAGGATGAGGAGCAGCATGCTAATGTTGGGGCCTTTCTGCCCACTGCAGGTGAGAATTCATGAGCCTGGGCAGGAGAAGAAATGAAGAACTGGAGTAGTCCACAGGGCCATGTAGATCAATGCAGCTCCTCAAACACATTTTCAGCACCAGGCTGAGCCCTCCTGCATACTCCATGACTGCCTTTCAGAAATATCATTCCTTTATGTCACCATGCACTGGGCACCCACTCCCCCATTGCCCTCACACACTCCCATGCCTCGCCCTCTGTGGATCCCCCAGCACTGCTCAGCTCACTCCAGGGCTCAGATCCAGCAGGGAACAGTGCCCTGCAGCTCCTGGATGGGAGTTGCAGGAGCAGCTTTGTATCTTTTGGTGAGCATGGAGGTCCTTCTCTGGTTACCCTTTTGTTTCTGTAGAAAAGCTCAGTCATCGTTTAGATCTCTCAGTGACCCAGCCTGCTCCTGGTCCCTCACCCACTCATGACACTTTTGGCATCATTAGTGGCACTGGTGCTAACCCCTCTGGGGCTCTGGAGGAGCTGGGCTGCTGTGGTCACTTGCATAATGCGTGACGTGCCTCCAGCGGCATTGTACTCCTTTGCTCTCTCACAGCAGCAGAAAGGATTTCTGGGTTTAATTTCTTCCCTCTTTTCCTCTCTTCACCTGGTCTTATTAGCCTCTCTGGGGTCAGCATTACTGGGCATGGCTCCCTCAAAGCACATACCCCCACACTCCTCTGCTGCTTGCTCTACTGCCAGTGCCTGGGGCTATCCTGAGGACTAGTTCTCCAACAGGGTGTCTAATGCAGTTCTCTGCATTTCCTTCTCATTTCAAAAAATAAACCCTGCTGTCTGCTATCTTTGTCCAGGTGTACCACCACTGCTTTTTGCTATTTTCATGTTAAACTAACCCATTTTAGAGACTGACTTTTAAGCAAGAACATTAAAAAAGGAGATTTTAATTTTTTTTTTTTTTTTGGCACCTGTGGTACTGCTGCTGCCTGTGGCCACCTCTGGGGCTGCCCTCTCTCCAAGCCCAGGACCCTAGGCAGCTGGCTGCCATGGTCAGTGGGGCTATCTTTAGATTTCAAAAAGACCAGTGCTGCTGCTCTGGCACCAGGGACAGTTTTCTCTGCTGTTACAGCTGTTCAGCCTTTCAAAGGTTATTTTTAGGATGCTAACCTTTGAAGATGAACCTTCACACTTAATCTCACCAGGTACTTACATGACTGTTAGGGAATTATCAGGTCTATGAAATTTTAAAGTGAACCACATTGGTCTCTCAGCTTTATTTCACAGCTACATCTCTCTTGCCTGTATACATATGTCTGTGCATACTCACCCAGAATGGGAAGGTGTTGATGGGGCAAGATGTCCTTGAACATCTGAAAGTCAATGACTTTACTGTATCAAAGCCAGCACAGTTGACTTAAGTCCTGTCAAGCCAATGAAAATCACTGAAGGTAAATGAATGAAATGAGGAAGTGAAAGTTAAAACGGGTTGTGACAAAACTCAAGCTGGTCTCACAATTGAGAAGCTCTACTGGCTTCAGACACTCTCAAATTTATATTTCTATTAACTCAAAGCAGATGAAGAACAGAATAAAAATATTGATAGAAAATTATTCCATCTTGTGCCATTGGAAGAAAATTTTAAAATTCCTTTGTTGTTCAAAGACAGAAGTTCTGGCTCTCATCGGTACAGTGAAAGACTTTATTGTGCTATCTAACACTATATTTACATTTAAGAAGGGTATAGCATTCCAAACCTCACAACATATTTTTCTTTACAAATGGCTCTCTGAATTCCATTTAAGGTTAGAATCACTCAACAAATACTGTACAAGCTCTGCAACAGTTTTGAGACAACAACTCCAAATGTCAATAATAATAATTTATTTTATGTGCTGTATTTTTTAATTCCATAAGTATCTATTTCTTGTTGCAGCATTTCCATGTATGTTTCAGTGATACCCAGCACTATGCATGCTTTTGACATTCCACCTTATCAGATTTGTACAATGTGTTGATTGAGGAGACAACAATGTCCATAGCATATTCTTTCTAAAATTCTCTTTTTTTTTTAGAATAGTGTTCCCACACTTCATTTTCATTTGTTCTTGTAGCTGATGCCAAACTTCATCCCTATTGCCACTAACTACTTTTGTTAGTCAATTCACATTTCTGCAGAGCATATTTCTGTAATATAAACAGTAAAGACAATGTGAAAAGTAAGAAGAATGGAGAAATAAGTGAACACAAAGAAATAAAATGGCATTCATTCTGCTCTGCCATAGTGTTGTTAATTCAAAAATACTTAGGCATTTCCCTTTTTATGGAAATGTTTATAAAATCTCAAAAGTTCAGAAATCTAATATAAAATGCTTTTGTCAATTTGTATATTTGTTATCTCCCTCTTTGTAAGTTTTCTTTGTTCAGTCTGTAAACAGAAAGAGTATTCAGTGAAAGAAAAGCAATCAAATCCAGCATAATGTTAAGAATAAAAATGTGGAATATCTCCGTGCTGCTGCTGCATACAATTGTTGATGATAAATTAATTCTGAGATAAAGTGTAGTTTCACTGTTTGAGACCACTGTAAGGATTCCGCATTCCCACATTCTCCCTTTTAGTCCCATCAGCAATCCCAAAGCTGTTCAGTGCATGAGATCCAGCGGTAGACCCATGACACAGAGGGTCATATTTTGGTAGGACTGGTGGTGAACATGATCAGGGAGCTGAACAGAACTGGTTGACACATGTCTGCGTGGTGTGGGGCAGATGTGATTCAGTTTAGGGGTGATGGAAACCAGGGTCCTGTTTCAGTGGTAACATAAGCTTCATATGTTTGCATAAGCTACTCGTAAAACCTTGCCCTGAATAAAAAATGTTAGGCCCATATTACAATCTGAGCAGCACTCTGATTAATTTCTGAGCAACCATTTTGGCATCTAGTGAGGTCAGTGTTGATTACACCCTTGTCCTTTTTCTTTTTTCAAGTCAAAAGTCTACCCACATCTATTCTAACTGAGTTTACTACTATGCCCATTACACAGTTTACAAGCCTTGCCCCTTTTCTTTTGTGACAGCAAAACTGCACATGACCCTATTTGGTGTCACTGATTCTTTACAAATTCCCTTCATCCTTCCCCTAAAACTTTTTGTCTCATTCAGATATTCCAGTTCAAGGATCATGCAGCTATTTTATCAAAATGCATTATTTGCCTAGTGTGATTTGTTGACAGTAAGTTTAGGCTTCACCATCTCCTCTTACCAAGATTTTGCTAGGCTTTGAAATTGTTATTCAGTGAAATGAAGTGGAAAATCTGTCCTCATCCAAGGTGTTCAGACCATTGACTGGAACATTTTTGACTGACATTATTAAAAAGAAATATAACCCCAATCTCTTTTATTTTCAGTTTTCTGTGTCTTCAGTGATGTATGAAATTTCTTTTAGGTTATTACAAATCTTTATCAGTTTTTTTCCTTCACTTGTCATAGTAACGCAGACCTTGTACTGTGATTTTCACCAGTGAAAGAGCATGACTTGAAGTTCAAAGGGGCAGAAATCTGCCCGGAAAAACTATATATTATCTGCAGTGGGACTTTACCTGCTTGGTCACCCTGAAGTCAAAAGGGTGGGCTACAGTGGAAATTTGATTTTGAAATCTTCAAGATGACATGCCAGCTGTTGTACTCTGACTTTTGTGGAGCTATGCTTACCTGAAGTTTTTCCATGGTTTTTGAACACATGGTCTTTATTCTTCTTAAAGATGTCGCAGAAGCACACTAACCTTAGAAAATCCTAAACCAACTGTTCTTAGCTGGGAAAGAGGAATGGCATTCTCATTCTAACTAAGAAGTCTTCTGAGAAATGGGAAAAAATGGAATAGATATTTGTAACTGCTTTCAGGAAAGGAAACAGAGGCTTGTTATTGGCAATTTTTAGGTGCAGTGCTTTAAGTACACATTCCTCTTTTTCCTTGTTACTCAGCCACTTCTTCCAAGATCTGTGTGACTGATACTGGCCGTGGAATACAGAGTTTCACCTGAGCTGGAACATAGCACAGGACATGGCATCTAACTAGTGGTCCAGAGGATTGCTAAATCTTGTGATTATGCTGGTGTAAAAGGCAAATGTTGTTCATTGTGTGAATTTAAGAAAAGTGAGGATGCAATCAAAGAGTTTATTGTCTTCTCTCTATGAAGACAATGTAGGGATGAATATTACCCATGACAGGATTAGTTGAACACTCTTTAGTGGAGTATTTGACTAGTCTTCCTTCTTTCCCTTTTATTTACAGTAAATAAATGTACATTTAATTGTATGCTGCTCAAGGTCAATTTAAAATGCAACCAGGCTTTTTTCTGTTCCCATTCATTTCCCTATGGCATACCTGTTAGGATTTTTATGGACTGGAGATTTTTTCCTTAGTATTACTCTACATATTAACTTACATATTTAATGAAGACAAAATATGCATGGGCAAGTTACCTTTTTCAAGCAGAACTTTGCACACCAGGTTCAGCAGATGCTATGAAAAATAAACCACAATACCTGTCAGGTAGTCTGGAAAAGTTAACATGATGGGGCTAAAAAGCATTACAGCTGCATCTCCCAGGAGGAGCCATGACAGTGAAAGCAGATGAACTCTGAACTACATCAGGAACCCCAAGAAAAACACCCAAGAAAACTCCAATGGTATGCAGCTCAGTAGACTCAAAGTGTTTCAAAGAACCTTCTGGTCATTTTTATGAAAGCATTATTAAAATTTGGTATTATTTTACACAATTTTACACAGTCTATTTCATAAGGTCTTTTAAGTTCTAATTCAGAGCAAGAAAAGATGTTAAACCACCAGTATTTCACAAGCATATATGTTTTAGCTGTCATTTAGTTTTGCCCTCCATAATTCAGGTCCTTTATTAATGGCTAACTAAGACAATTCTGTCTTTTTAAGCATGGCTTATGGCACTAGTTTGACATATATATGACATATATATTTGAGATACTGGGCACATTGTCACAGTCTTATTGGAGAAAGATATTTGATTCAGTTGCTTGCACTGAAGTATTTTAGATGCCCTAGGGTTTCTGGGAGACATCTACCACAACACAGGACCCATGAGAGACTGATGATCACCTGGAACAGTTGCTAGAGGCTGGTGTGGATGCTTAGGGGAATCTCAAAAGAAGATGACATTGGTGAGAGGTTACCTCTTGACAACAGAACTGGGTTCATGGGACTTGTAACACCTCGTTTTAGACTCCCAGCACAGGTTCCTGTGATGAGAGTACAGTCTCACAAGATGCCCTAAAGCACCATTAGAATACCTAAACATAAGTTTATAATGGCTTTTCAGATACCTTGTGGAAAATGAGACATCTTCCTGGGACATTCAGGCTTGACTTTCGGGCTCCATTGGACATTCACGTTTCTCCACAGGAACTAAAAGTTATGCAGGTTGCTTTGGAGCAGAAAAAATTATTAAAGCAGAGGCGTTAGGCAGCTAAATTCCACCTCTTGTGCAGCAGAGGAGAAAAAGACTTCACAATAGGCTTATTTCTAGATTTGGAAGCTGAAAAACAATTTGAGATTGTTTCTCAATCAAGGAACTCATCTGGCCTCTAGCTGCTTATCCCAAAGGCATATTTTCCTGTAATGAATAAGTGGTTTACTTTGCTCACTCAAGGACCAGCCAAGGTATTGGCCAAAGCATTTTTAATATGAAAGTACAACAAAGTTTGTTGGCAAGGTTCATTCTACTACTTGCTCGTTGTTTAAAGCACACACAGAAAAATTGGACTAAAATCTAAAATCAATCAAGCTAGAACTAAATTTAACCTAAAATAATCTATATGGAGGCTAGGGATGGAAAAGGGATAACGATAAGACAGGTAAGGATAATAAGTTCAGCATGAACCCTCCTGCCAAATCTAGCCACAGACTTTGTCAAAGGTTTAGGTCTAAAGGTTTCAACTGAACTTTAGCTTAATAGCACTTAATTACCAAACTGATGTTAAAAAAAATAACAAAATATTCTACAGAATTTACTATAAGCACAGCAGTGCTTATACAAGCTCACTTATAGGCCCAACTTACTTAGGAATCTAATGCACTTGAGAATCTAAGAGAGCAAAATTCATAGTGCATTTGCTGTAGCACATTCGCAGGCACAGAGACCTTAAGGAGTTTGTACAAGGTATATATATCTGTGAAAAATTGCCCTTGAATTCAGTGAAGCTGGATACCTTCACAACTTCTCAACAGCCAAAGGGCTGAGCCTCAAGGAGTGGGGGTATGAGCCCAGGATCCATCATTCGCTATCATTTGGCAGTTCTTCAAGATATAGCAAACTTGAGAGTTCCCTGGCTCTGAGGCCCCACTCAGAGTAGGATTCCTGGTCACAGCCTGCTGTGGTCCAGAAAAGCTCAAAGGGCCTCACTTAGGATCACTATCTCTAGGGCTACAAGAGCGTTGGCTTTAGTCATAGTAACTTTCCATCCTGGTCATACCTCAGATTAGTAACTTCCTGTAAAAGTTCAAACCAATGTTGTTCTACTGAAGTCATTGTTCAATCAAGAAACAAGTTTCCAAGGCTGTTTGCAAAAAAACCCCTGGTGCTCCTTAGACAGCTTAAGTTTCTTGGAGAAGACAGTGTTTCTAATTAAGCTCAAGAGGAGCTTAACCCAGGCGCTTTTTGCCAAGGCCTGATGAGCATTTCTGAGATCTCAGGGCAGCCCAGCGTGGGGCTGGATGCACCACCACGTAAGCACACTGTCAGATCGACTTGTAATCTTTATATGTCCTGTCTGACTCCGGCATTTGAAACCACATCTATGCAAGGACAACCATATCAAGCCCTGAGGCTCTGAGGATGGTTGGCAATTACCTTAATCTAGGTGCCTCGCATCACATCAGGTTGACTGCATCCCACACTGAATAATTGTCTGGCTGAGCCCACCCGACTGTCTTGTGAGGTCGTGTGGAAGCAAAGAGGAATGCAAACTTGGGGTAGAGGTAAATTAAATGAGTCCTCTTAAGACTTTTCTTTTTCTTCCAACTTCTTTCATCTTTTGATATCTAACAGAAAAAGAAAAATGTCTGTCTAATCCTTCAATTGGTGTTCAGGTTATAGATCAGGCACTTAAAACAAAGATAAATCAGGAAAAGTAATGAATAATAAGAAAAAGGAGCAAGGAGGTGGGGCATAATTAAGGTTTAAGCTCTGGTACCTATGGAACATGTAATATAATAAAATTTAGGTCTTCTACATTTTGTGACTATTTCCTCCTTAACTGGATGTTTCTGACTCTCATTGGGGAAAAAAAAGGCAGATTGATTATTAAGTGTACACAAAATATCTTCAAGTGAAAATTCATAGTGTACTTAGTCCTGGTGACATGTGTGACACTCATTTCGTACAGATTTAAATATGAATGCCAAATTTAAAGTCTAGGAATCTTGAAGGTTATTCATCTCACAACCCATGCCCAAAAAACTTGTATGTACCTTTCATATTTGGAGAGGTGTCAATATGACAAGCAGTCAACATGACATATCAGCCCATTCTGCCCATTCTAAATACTACCAAAGGTATAAAATAGTGTAAGATCAAGTATTCAAAGTCCATAACGCTGGAGCATTCAAATTAGCCTAGAGGCATTGCAGAAAAATTAAAAACTACATGGAATTTCATATTTCATTATCCTAACTACCAGCAGTATGTCCTTAGACATTCTATCTCTTGGCTAATAAATGACCTCAGGAAATAATATTTATTTACATTGTTTTGCAAAGAAAAACATTCTGAAATTTTATGTGGGATAATTCCGAATATGAAGGAATGCATGAATAAACTTCTAATACATTGACGTTTTCCCCTTGGGGTGGTAGAAATCTATCTACCAGTCTTTCATACCTCATAATTGTGTCATTAAGATGCCATATAAAATGGGAAAATGGATAATTAAATTGATGAGAAAACAAGCTAGAAACATTTTTTTCTTCTATTTTTTTCTGCTGGTGGTTAAATGCCCTATTGCATTGTAGCATGGAGCTTTGGGGGGGAAAAAACAACAACAAAAACAACAATAATAACAATGAAAATAAAAGATAGGTGTAAAGGCAGACCCACTCCAGGAAATTCTACCTGTTATTGAAATATGAACACACAAGAGATCAGGATGATAAACTTCTATCACTGCATCTTGCCTTGAAAGCAAACAGTCTACAATATAAGTAACATGTAAAGTATAACAGACAATACAAGAATATCACAAACAAAAAGTCTTTGGAGTATATCCTTAGGTAGCTAATGAGAGTATAGGCAATCTATGAGCATAGTCCATGAAAGCTTGAAAAACTTTGCTAAAAATGTCCCAAATTTTAAAATTTTCTTGTTTCTGATATGCTACTACCCTGCAATGGGACAATGCATATGGAATGATGCCTTAAGTTTTTATCTTTTATATTTTTCATATCTTGTACTGCATTAGTGTACAACTCTGAACTCCATATAAAGTGTTAGTAAGCTTTCTTCACATTTTGGTCAGACAAAACAATCCTTCCAGGCCTGAGAACCAAGGTCACCATCATAGCCTTAGGCCTCAAAAAGTATAAACAAAAGTGAATTGGGGGGAGCAAACTGTGGGAATGTGACTTCTTTACCTGAAGCTGTAATTGGACAATTAACCTCTGATATGCAAAGAGGCCAAACTCTGCAAGGCTTTTGCACTGCCCAAGATGCAGTGAAAGGCCCTGTTGAAGGCCTTTAATAAATACCTATTTTATTCTTTTAACTCTGGCTAGCCTCTGTTCTAGGTAGCCACGCCAGGCATCAGTAGGAGACACATCCACAAAGTTTTTGCCAATGAGTGTTTGAAAGTGATTGTGAACAGGCTAAATAAGTACAAAGCATAAAACAGTGGGTTTGACTAGTGCAACCCTCAATCTAAAGTAAGTTGCAGTGAAATAATTTCCATGTTAGAAACTACCTCTCCACACCACCCACACTCAATATATTACAACGATCAGACAAAATGCTGCCACATATTTTCTTGGTACTTTACATCTATTGATTTTAACATTAGGGGGAAGACTTTGGGGAATATTACTATACTTCATGATTATGATGTGGGTAGTGAGTTTGTCACTTTTTCAATAATGTGCTTCTTTGTTCTCAGAATGTTCATGAGGCAAAAGAGCAAGCTGTCTCCGGGAGTACAGTGCAAGCTTTAGAATGTCTGCTCCTTCTTTTATCCTCCTGAATTCCTCAAAGTATAGAAGGGGGTTTTAGATTAGACATTCAGAAGAAATTCTGTGTGGTGGGGTAATGGGGTACTGGAACACATTGCCCAGAGAGGTTGGGGATGCCCCATCCCTAAAAGTATTAAAGGCCAGGGTGGTTAGGGCTTTGAACAACTTGATCAAGTAGCAGGTGTCCCTGTCCTTACCAGGGGTTTGAGACTATGTGATCTTTAAGGTCCCTTCCAACATAACCCATTCTATGACTCTGTGATTCTAGCAGAGGCATTCTTCCATATTGCCATTTTTTAAAGTAGACCTGTAGCTATAATTCTCACTTTAATTTTATTTTCCCATTTGTTTTCACGCCCATAAGCCTGAAGGCTCCCATCACGCTGTCCTTCATCCCCACAAAATGCTTCTGAAGAGCTAAAAATTTGCATGAATATTCATGAGAGTTTAATAGTTTATCAGCCCTGCTTGAAGATACACTATGAATTGCATCATTCTCAGAGTGGAGAGACAGAGTTAATTACTGTTCCCTGCTTTCTCTGTCAGCCATTACCTCTGTTGCTGACAGGTAGTTTTTTCTGGAGTGACTTATGACCTGGTTCTCGCTGTGACTCCTTCAGGATAAAGACCTTTGTAGTCCTGACTGTAGCATGTTTCACTGAAGTATCCTTTTGAAACAAATGCCTCATCTTGGACACTCAGCAGAGTCAGGATCTTTCTCCATCTTTGAGTTTCATTGTCCTCCAGTGCTTCCTTAACTGGTTATGCACCACTTTGAGCATGCCTGTGGTGCCCAAACTCAAGGCAATATCTGTACAAATATTTTCCTACCTTCACAAGTCAGTGGAGCCTCAGGAGTTACTCAGCTGTCCCAATGCAGGCTCCTAGTCAATAATAACAAGACTATTGAATGTAGTGGCTAGATTTCCATTCACTCTAACAGGAGCTTAGATACATGGCTTACAAATAGACACCTACATTACATGGAATCTAGAACTAAACACCATTCTTAGTGTCTCCCTAAATGCATAAGGATCTTGGATGTGCTCAGTCATGTTGCAAGGCAGCAGGTACATATCCATGGCAATTGTCCTTTTGAACATTCTACTGGTCTTATCTTTTCAAAGGTCCTGAGGAAGAGTGGCATTCACTTAACTTTGCTTCAGTTTAGAGCTTGGTTCATCTCTAAAAAAAGACAATAAAATTTAGGTGACCGTTGCTGTAGTGAACCTGAGATATATCACTGACACTTGAAGATAAAGTCTAACATCTGTATGCAGAGTTCCTTCTCTACAGCCTCTGGAAACCAAATACCCCTAAGCAGCTAGGTGCCGTCTTTCTCCTTAGCTGGCTACCAGTGCTTCTATGGAGTAACATGGAAATCACTGGGAGATTCAGAATCCCAGAACCATTGAATGACAGAAAAGCATCTCTGAAGGTCATCTAGTCCAGAACCATTCAGGTCCTTTTTTGAAGAGCTGCTTTCCAGCCAGGTGACACACAGCGTATGGCGCTTGGGGTTTTCTCTCCTCAGGTGCAGAACTTTGCACTTCACCTTGTTGAACTTCATGTCATTTCTGTCCACCTATTTCTCCAGCCTCTTCAAGATCCCTCTGGATGTGAGTCTGACTATCTGGAGTATCAGCCACTGCTCCTGGTTTTGTGTCATCAGGCTGTCATAATTTCTGAGGCTACACTCTGTCTCATCACACAGGTCATTAATGAAGATTTTAAGAAGAACTGGGCCCAGTACTGACCAGTGGGGTACATTGCTTGTGACTGGCCTCCAAACAGGCCCTTTGTTACTGACCATCACACTTAAACAGTCTTTCAAGGATGAGAGGAAATGTTCCCTGAAGTGGTCAGTCTCTATGATCAGATCATGAAAGGAAAATAGAGTGACAGAAAAACGGAAGACTAAAATTAGAGTAAATAGCCACAACATGGCTTAGGACAGATAAGCAAATTCCATGTCTGTGTCCACAAATATGCTGCCATGTGAGTGTACATTTCTTCAAGACCATCAGTGACTGGTTTAGAACAATGGCAAACATTTTATTGGCGGCCAGATAATAAATCAATAAGTCGTGCTTCCCCTGATTTTGCCACTATTATTTTTAAGTTTTCTCTCAGATTGAAATCTCTATCTCGGATATTTTCTGTCATTTTTCTGAAGTGCATCCTATGTTACTATATTGTGCTTTTTTTCTGAACTCTTCAAGGAATGATTTTTCCATTCACACAAGTGTGCTGAAGTCCTTATAAAGTATCATCTGGTCGTTTCATTAGTCCTGTTTATTTTTCCTTCCAGCTCTTACCTCACTGTATAATTAGCCCACAAGATACTGTGCTACTTAATGCTCCTTTTTCAAGTAGTATTTAGTTAGCTTTTTCCTACATGATAGCACAATCACATGAATTGTGAGTCTTTAGAGTGTGAATACATTTTAAAGAATAAAATTTAATGATATGCAGTAAGAAGCGTGCATGACTCAAATCCACATCATCTACTGGCTTTCCCTACTTAGATTTTTCTGTTTTTTCAAAAAAAAAACCCAAGCCTGCCTAGTAAATCTGCTTATAAACACTCCTGCACTGCACTGTAGCATGCTTTGATGGTCTCATTCACCTCCATGTTAGAGCAGACTGAAGCAGAATAATGGGAAATCAGGCCTGCTAGTTCTCATAGAGTTTCTGTAATTTGTTAGTATTGTTTCTATTTCAAAATATGAATTTGGCATTTGGGAGAATGAGAATCTGGCGCTCCAACACCAGGCAACAGTTCTGAAGAGATTGCAGGCAGCCTGCAACATCCTTGGCTGGTGTAAATAGGTCTTGCCCCAAGAGAGGCTATGAAGGTGATTTGTTTCAGATGAAGATTATGAAACATATTTCTGATCTGTCCACAGCACCCAAGAACACAAAACCTTAGGCCTCTTTGTCCTGTAGATGTATCAGGTACGTAATAAGAAAATCAGGAACGTAATAAGTGTCTAAGAAAAACACATTGCTCGCCATATGCAGATTTACAGTCCTGAGCAATAGGATTAGTGTCATGAAGACAGCAAACTGGATTTTTTCCCTATGAGTATCTGCTGCTAATCTGTCTTGAACATTCTTAGCTACCTTTATGACTGCCAAATATAAACTCTGCTCATCTTTTCTCTTCCTGATTTTCTGCATAGTTTGCTTGTGAGATGTTAAACTCTATTTTATTTTTATTTCTATTCAACTTGCAAATTCTCCTGGGGGGAAAAAAAGTTAAGAGATAGGAAGTCTCAAGGGTGACAGAGCACTGGAACAGATTGCCAGAAGGGTTGTTGGAGGATCCTTCTCTGGAGATATTCAAAACCTGCCCAGATGCCATCCTGCATGGTGAACCTGCTGTAGTAGGAAGTTCAATTAGATGATCTCCAGCGATTCATTCCAACCCTAATTAGTCAATGACTCTGTAATACTTTGAAAATTAGGAGTACAGAGTACTGTATGCCATCACAAGGGGTGGCATAGGAATGGGGATCTCTCTTGAGACCCTTGAAAATATCCTTGAAAATATCTTAAATTTACTTGAAAATATCTTATCTCGAGATAAAGCAAGATGATGGGTGAGGAGAGGGTTGTAGTACAACCCCAAACATTCACACATGGGCATTTTTTACTAAATTAGACACATTCACTGTAAATTCACAGCACTGAGATTCCAATCTGCTGACTCGGGAAAAAATGCCACCCATCAAACCCATGCAAATCAATATTCCTTGATACTTCTGGATATTACAGGTTTTGCCCTGATAAAAGGAGGAGAATATATCACTGCCTAGGATTTCTTAGCAAGATCTGATGATGACCTCACACGATAACAGGGAAGAATTTTACTATGCATGGAACTGAGTAAATCGAGTGCAATCAAGACTGAGCTGGGCAAACCAAATAAAAAAATTGCTCCAGAAGTCTGCCTAGCAGACAACCTTGCGGGAAAGGAAATGAAATCTTCTAATTACAGTTGCATTTTGTTTGATCCTATCTCCTTTCCAGTGTGTTTGTAAGTCTTTCTTTTCTGTTTCACAAGATTTCAATGGGGATCAACTGGAAAATCTTTGGTCCATGTCCCTGCCCTTCATAGCATCACATGCCTTTTGATGGCCTTCACTTTGGTGAAATTTTTTTTTTCCATTATCCATGCCATGTCACTCATATCTTCCCCTCAAATTTGCGTATTCCTCCATGATTTTTTCCCCTCTTTTTGCAGCATCTGTCAGCTTAGTTCTAGCATGTTTTGGCCCTTTGCACTGCACCGCATATAATCCTGGTCCATTTTCTGGTAGCCACTAAATTTCTCAATTTTCTTTTTTTTCTTTCTTCAATTGCATTTCCTTTGATTGTATCTCCATTTCAGAGTGTTTGTAAGTCCTTCTTTCTGTTTCTCACGATTTCATTGCCTTTCCCAAAGGGGGGATCAAAAGAGAGACCAGATTATTTGCAAGCAGTGACTTCCAGCTTAACTTGCAGCTTTAGCAGAGGCTGGGGTGCCCCAGTCTCACGTGTTCCACACTGGACTGGGCTGAATCCCACCTTGTTCAAGTCTCTGGTCTGTTTTGCTCTTCTGCCAGGACAAAGTACAGTGGGCAGAAAAAAGCTGTTGGGTTGAAAGGCTTTACGCTCTCAAAGGCCACCATCTCAGTGAAACTGGCTGCCTCCCCTCATTCCTTTTCCTCTGTGATTGTGGCCTCATCCTCCCCTTTGGTGGAATGTGTTCTGGTGCAGCACAACATGCTTTGAAGTGCGGCTCTATTCTGAAGAACTAACTATCCAAAAATGTCACCTACTAACTCATCAGATTTGTCACTTTAATGTGTTCAGAAGCAGATCTGTTCCCTTTAATGGCAAAAGTAAGCTTTTACTACATTTTGCCTGTGATAACTCTATGAAGCCAATACAGCTGAAGTATTGGAGTAGATTTAATTTCTTCACAGCTGTGCAAAAACAATTTATCAACATTCAGTCTTGGACTCAATTGCCAACTCTAATTTTGAATTTCTAATTACAATCTCAGATCCACAAAGTCACTAAAGGAAGTAGATGAATGAATTCCAGGGTAAGATTTATTTACAGACAATGGATGTTCTCAATGAAGTCATAATTTGAAAGATGTTAGTTATGATAAAGGAGTAAAATGGATCCTAGCTTCCCAGAATTTAATTGGATCTACAAGGCTGATGTCTGTCATAATTTTTATCAGTAGAACATGGGCCAGACACTCAGGTATAGGATGGAGTACTCTCATGGCTCTTCACACTTCTCCTGATTTTCCTTTCCAGAAAATTGAAACAGCGTTGTACAGTGCTGGTGTGTTGAGAAACTTCAATCCTTTCCATAAATATAAAAAGAAAAACCTCTTTGGGAAGGCCAGAGTTTGTGAGTAGCAAACAAACAGTCTAATTGACGACTCTTGGCCCACTAATGCTCTCCTAGTGCTGGCGAGGTTGTATTTTGCTGTAAAACAGAAGTCTGGGTAAAACTGTCTCTGCGCTGGGGAGTAATCCTTCTTCTCACATGCACTATGGCTTTCCTTTCTCCATTCAAAATTTTTCCTGGTGCTAAACTGTGATTTTCCTTTGAATCATCTCTGCAGATGAAGATATGAACATTGCAAAGTAACTTCATGTTATCAAAAAATTCCTAAGTTCCAAAATTCCCCTTTATCTTATATTTTACTATCTAATATTATTTAAATGGCGCTTTTATTAAGTTGTCAACCAAGTGATACTGTAAACAAGTGATTTCCAAGTCCTTTTTTATGCTGCTTTTTTTCTGTCATTTTTACAGTAAGAAAATTATTCTCTGTAAGAAAGCTGCATAGGGAAAATGGTCTTAATTTTGTAAATGGAGTTCTTTTCCCCTGCTTAGAAATGGGACTCTGCTCCGAGATTTTGGAGCTTTAAGCAACAACAAAGGTTTAACCCCAATGTCACAATTAAAACAATCTTCTCTACTTGTAGAATATAAAAGTGAGTGATTCATAATGCCTTTCACTTTGTCAAAAGCAGCGGGAAGTGCTGTTTGGTGTGGATCAGAAGTCAAGGAGAGAATGTGAGAGACTGGTTAGGATTAGGCATCTCCTAAATCTTCCATCAGGTTGAAACAGAGCCTGGTAGACCATGGGGGTCCATCCATCTAAATCTGATGGTGATGGACTATATTCTTATCCATCACAGGCTGTGATTTATTAGGGGTGACAGAATTTTTACAACCTGATGTTTATGTCCATTACTTGAACTAAATGAGTGAAGAAAATAATGCTGCTCTGTTTATAGATATTACAAAATAAAAATGAGCAAACCTTGAAAAACATATCTCACTCCTTGTCCACATAAGCCAAGTTTCTTCTAGATTTCTAGACAGAGTTCTTGATGTATTATGGTTGACTGGGAAGACTTTCCAGGTCATACAAATTAAACCCTTTATTGGTTTTTCACTAATTATGTGACTTTGGTATTTGTGAATTTCCTGAGATAAAATGTAGCAATAAATTTTAAACTCATCTTGCAACTTGTGACTGAAAATGGCTCAGCCCTGTCAGTGAAATGGCAGGTGCCTCACTCTATGCTACCCTGGAAACTGTGGGTTTCTGTGGGGTTTTTTGTGGGTTTAACAATTTGTGTGGGTTATGAGCTGTGTGAGCTGTCCTGAGTACTTTTCCAGAATTCTCCCAAGTCAGTGACTTTGCAGAACACAAGTTCAGAACACTCAAAAGGGACAATAAGCAACATCAGCAAAAGAGAAATGTTCCAGCTCCCTCCCTCTTTTCAAGCCCTGTCCCCTTGGCAGTACGATAATTTCATGCAGGATTTTTGACACTGGTATAAGGACTGTGATAGTGTTTACAGAGACACAAGGCGCCAGTCTTCAAAACTACTCAACAAAAGTCCAATTAAATTTCTTGACAGCTGTTAACCCATCTCAAAACAATCTTGACAGCTGTTAACCCATCTCAAAACAATCTCGAATATACTTTTCATTCTTCTGGGAATAAACCAATATAATGATGGAGGAAATGTAGCAATGTGTTTGCTTTCCAGGCCATGTTTTAAACTGCAAGTGACAAAACCAGGCAACAGTGTTCCATGAATTGTTAAGAGTTAGGTGTTTATGGCAGGTGACAAAGCAGAAAGAGTACAAGTTTTATTTCCCACAGACTTGGCTGGTCCTGCAAGGCTAAATATAATTTTTTTTTCATTCATCAACATCCAGAAGTAGTCAGAGATTGAATCCCACTGTAGACTTCTATGGGGTCCAAAAGTTTTAGGCACCCTCAAGTACAACACTAAGAAAATGATCCCAAGAAGAAATTCTGCCAGAAATAAAAGGCTAAGGCAAATAATTCTGCTGGAATAGAGACATTTATATTTACTGCCTTAATTGAATACACCCTTATTGGAGTAAATAATGCAAAATCATTAATTTCTAGCAATTCTAATGGAACCTTTGCACATTCAAAAAAATTACATCATGTTTCATCTCTCTCTATGCTACTTCCTTTGCCAACCATCTCTTTATCAGCACCAGACCACATAAACAATTTTTACGATCACAACCAAAGGCTGTAGGGTGAGAGCTGGATGGTGTAGGTGAGTGCATCATTTTCACAGAGGTGAAAAGATCAAAGGAAATATTTCTATTTTTAGCATGGATCACATTATGAACTGTTTGGCTTCATCTTTCATTCTCATGCCCCAACAGTTCTTTATTTAGAAGCAAAAGAAGTCAAGCCTTACAATTTTCTTTGCCATGAGGTTTTCTGGTCCTGCTCATAAGCCCCTCCTCCAGCTGCTCCAACTGAGGCAGAGAGGGCAGCTGAGAATTCATCAGGGCTGTGCAAAGATGTACTCCCTTTCTATTTCTAATCCAGGAGGCAGGTCTATCCTTGCAGTTTCAGATACAGAAAGGCTACCAAAGCCTGAAATTAATCCAATAACCAGGCCCATACTCAACTACCTTCTTCTGAAACAGCCCCATCTTATGCAAAGCAGCAGCCAGCTGATGGGGGAAGCTGTATTTGGGGCGCTCTGGATGTGTTGTCTTCTGTGACCACCAGGAGATGAATTAAGGGTTGGGGATGCAGCTTTCCACTCTGTTTTTTATTTGGAAAAGCTCTTGTGCAGGAAAATAGTTTGAGAATACATTAAAAAAAGCAACCACTGTGATGAAGTAAACATAGGGAAGACAGCTTGAGCGCAAGGTAAATTTTATGCGGCCTTTTTTCAATGTGAATTTTTTTTTAACAGTAAAATTTAAAGCATAGGAAACTGTATTTTTTTTGTTGTTGTTGTCTTTAAGTAAAATATATGTGTGTGTGTATATATATACATGTAAAAATATGACCCATGAGTATTTTCCAGTGATGCTTCCATCTTATTCTAGAATTCCATTTCTGTCCCTGAAAAAGCTGAAAGGAGTCATACACATTTAAATATTGGCCTCTGTATGGCCTCTGTACTCTGTCTTTATTATTATCAATAAAGATACAAATTAGTGTCAATGGTGATGATGTTTTTTTATGGTATAGACACCTGCCCACTAGAAACTGGACTGAAGCCAGCAGATAGTACTCATGATATCCAGCCACTCCAGTGCTGGGCAGTATTCAAGCCAGTGGCACAAAACAAAAAGCTTATCCACCCATTATAAATCACCCAAAACAAGCAATCTCCCTGAATATATATAATTCTTCAACATTGATTAAAATAGCTTCATTAAAAAATGTATTCAAGGGCCCTGGAATTTTAGCCTCTGCTGCTTTTTATGTAGGCCAAAGAACACTTGTTCTACAGGATTGAAGGAGGATTAATCAGCAAATTGGCTGCAACTTCCTTCACAAATAGTATGTTGACTTTTAACTACTGTATTTTAATAGTATCTCTGAGCCTGAAACTTGATTTTGTGGCATTCAGCATGTGACTCATGTTCTCTTATAACTTTGAATTATGCATTTGATCTTGTCTTCCAATTTTAGTTTTTACCCCCAAAGACCTCAGTCAGTCCTAAACATAACCAACCAGCATGCTTCTAAGGGTTTTTTGGTTGTTTTAATTTCTTACTATTCATGAGGACTCAGAGACCCAAGTCCAGCCGCAGGCTGAGTACTTGTGCCCACCTGAGCACCTCTCATAGTCTCACCAACTGTCTTAGAGTTTCTCTTTTTCTCTCCAGACTTGTTTCCCTTTTGAGACTTCAGGAGCCTTGCTTTGCTCACTGAGTGGAATGGATGTCTTTTTTGAATGCTTATCCACCAGGAAATCTGCCTTCTACTCTATCTGGAAATCTATCTGCTTCTTCACTGCCTCTTTGTGTGGCCACACCAGTGCATAAACAGCACTTATGACCTGGGTTGGGAAAGACCTTTCTGAATGTGACTCTCTGGCAGATAAATTGCTCCACTATTTTTATTTCCCTGATTTACTCCCCCTTCTTGCTATTTGTAGGACTACAGGACAGCTCAGTTTGCAAGGGATTTCTTATTTCTAGTGCAACCTCCTGCCCCACGCAGGGTTATCTTTCTTTTCAGCAGGGTCTGTAGTGTCTGTCTCCATCCTCACTGTAGCAAGTCCAGCTCCCTCCTCAGCTTCTCCTCACAGCATAACTTCTCTTCCTCCTCCCACTCTAGTGCCCTCAACTGAACTCCCTCCAGTTTATCAGTGTTTATCTTGAACTGGGGAGACAAAAATGGATCCAGTAGCCTAAATGTAGTGTAACAAATGCTGAGCCGAGGGAGTCATCACTTCCTTTGCTCTGCTGGCTGTTTCTATTCATAAATTCTAGGATATTGCTGCTGCCAGATCCACTGCTCGCTCAGACCCAGCTCACCACCTACCAAACCTACAGCAGAGCTGCCCCACAGCACAGCCAATCCATCCCCATAGTTCTCCCTGACTAGGGGCAGAACTTCATTCTCCCTATCAAATTTCAAGATGTTGTTGTTGGCTGTTCCTCTGGGCTGCTGTTCCACAGCCCTGCCCTCAAGCATGCTGATTGCACCCACACTTGTAGGTGTCAGCTGCAAAACTTCCACAGTTTCTTTAGGCAGTCTCTTCTTTCTTCTCATGACCTCCTTCTTGCTAGATCCTATTTGTTTTTTATCTTATCTGCTTACTAAAAACAAGGTAAATTGCAGCCTGCTGTGGGAGCTGGCAAGCAGAAGTCTCCCTGGTTTAATCCAGATCACACTCCTTACACAACTCTTTCTCATTCATAATATCCAACCACATGGACTTGGAGAATGTAAATTTCCTTGCTGCTGCAACAAAGCTTTTTTCTACAACCTTAATCGAGGCCTATGGTGTAGTTTTGCAATGCATCAGTAAGAGCAAATGCCAGCTCTTTCCGTGCTAGCTGATTAGGCTAATCTCAGGAAAACCAGCTAGCGAGCCACGCTAGAAGAGTATTTCCAAACTGGATTCCATTTGCTGATATGCAAATAGTTCTTAAAAACTTTCAAAATGTTGCTTGTATTTTAATGAGCAGATTTTTTTTCTCTTGTCATATGCAGGCTTTTGTAATCTTTATAAACATACATTTTAAAAATTGGTGTTTCTTGTATCAGTGGGGTTCACAGATTCTGAAAATTTTAAAGGAAGACTTGGTCATCCTATGTTTGCTTTATTTTTCTAGTTTATCGTGCTTATTAAAGGATCATTAATTTCAAGCACAATAATATATGCAAAGTTCCCTTCAAATACAAACTCAAAGCTCAGTTACTGTCCCACATTTTGCTGTTCCCCTCCATAAAAAATAGGGTAGGGGTCACTTTGTTCTAAAAATACACAGAGAGTGTATTTTACAGCTCAAATATATGTCAGCAAGTATTTATGGATCAAAATAGGGTAACACCAAATAAATGATACTAAAAATGTCAGCGAAAACATTAGAATGGAAATACACCACCCATTTGTTTGTCAGCCAAGTAACAAACCTGGACTAATGCTTTTCCTTTGCCAGCCTTTTCTGGGTTTTTTTTCAAGCCTGTATAGCATTAAAGAGGAAATCATGCATTCTGTGTGGCTATAAATATTCACATACCCCATTTCCCTCAGCTGCTCTTTTGTGCCCTGACTGAGATATATGGATGTTCACCTGAAAAGCAAATGCCTGGCTGTCATTATTCATGTCTGAATGCCAGCTCCAGAGCAAGGAGAAGCCAAGGCTCTTGAAATAAGCAGCCTCCAGGGGAAGCTTCAAATAGCATCCAGGAACTGTTCCTGTGACAGTGGCCTCTTGATGACAAGGCTGTTCCCCTCCAGAAGGCCCCTGCTGAAGAGGTAGATCAGTGTCAGACTCAGGATTTGTCCTTGTCCTTTCTTCAGACATCACTTGTTAGTTTCATTGGCATTGTCCAAACCCCAGCTACAAAGATAATAATATCAACCAAAGGATACTAAGGACAGCAGTGAAAGCACTATGTAGAAATACAAATCTTATTTATTTGTCAGTCCCACCCAGAATGAGGTCTGCTCCCTTCTTAATGACTCGACATTACACATGCTTTGAGATCCCTGGGACAATCAACTCATTGGGCTGATTCTTTTAGATGAGTGCATCTTACTTGAGTATATTTACTTTCTCAAGCCTTCATTTGCTACCTCAGATTGGAATAAGTTAGCATCATTTGCCCTAGGTGTCTGTAGGACTCCCAGACAAATACACCAGCTAGAGACAGGCTGGGAAATGAGTTGTCAGTGCCCATCATCTTTCTGAACTTTGCCTTGCCATGGTTGTGCAGTGCTGCATGTTGGCTGTGCCACTTGCCTAGCAAGTTTGATGACAATAATCCTCTGTGACTTACTTTTATTTCAGAACAAACACTGAAATCCATCAAACACCTTTATTTCACTATGCAAGTCTTTGATTCATTTGTTCATTGCTAAAGCACATATCTAGAGTGGTAAACACACAGTTTGCACCAAAAGTGGACACACCTAAAACAAGGTGAAGGTCCTCAGATGCTGTCCTGATTGATATTAAAACAGTACACATACAAATGAATAGATTTAAATATTTGAATTAGCTTTTGTATAGAAACAGCCCTATGGAAAGAAGGAAGAGAGCTCAAGCTCCTAGCAGCTCAGAACAGAGACATTTCATATGTCCACTGCATTTTCTTGCTGTGAGTAGTTAGGTCTAGTTTTGCTGTAGAGCAAAAGTGTGATTGGCATGGGAAAACTTATTTTGAATGGCAAAAGAAACACTCGTAAAATCTGAGACAGTTCCATCAAGTGCAGATATAAAGCACCCAAGAACCCTGTTTTTCAGCTTGCTGTGTTTTTCAAATAAAAAATGACCACATTTATCAGATCCCTTTCCATTAGCTGCATGAATTTTTGCCCTCAGTTTATTCTGTAGGTCTTCAATTTTTCTAAAGCAATTCACTGCAAATTCTTTTTCTGTAAGAGAAGGAGAAGATGGAGAGAAAAGGACAGGCTGAGGATGCCACACTGCTCTTTGCACTGACAAATTCTCTCACCACACTGCCTGCAACAAGCAATATAACCAGTAATGGCTTCAGTAATCACAATGCCTGTGTTACATTGTACCCTGGCCTCTCTCTAACAAAGTCATTTATTGCCCTGGAAAATTAGCCCAAAGATAAAGATTTTTCAGTACCTCACAGAAAAACTATTAGGTGTAATTTCTGTCACTCTCTTAAAGACATTTGCAGGAACATGCTTGAGAAATTATTGTCACTGAATGATTAAAATCATGTTTTCAGCATAAAGTCATATGAGATGTGAAAACTACCTACTTTCTATTTTGTAATTCATAATGGCAATTTTTAGGACCTTCCAGTATCTTCTGTCTCCAATACTGACGAGCCTGATCACAAAAAACATTGAATTTAACTGAAAAATGGTCCTGGGAGGTAGAGAAGGTGTTTTGTTCCAGTTTTATAAATGCGAGTTTGTCTTGCAGACAAACAGACATAATTCTGTCACACACTGAGGAGAAGAGGGCAGAAGAGGGAACAGAAGAGGTTGGAAGTCACCTCAGCACTTCAAATATTAAATATCCAGTATAAAATAAGCTCTGAGAGAGCAAGAGAGGGGTTTCCCAAGCAGAGTACATCACATAATTAAGAGAGATGGCTGGGGCACGCTGCCCGCCAAAGACATCCTTCCCCACTGGTCCTGTCAGGAGCTGAGCCAGCCTGAGCAAACAGCATTGTGACAGCTGAAGCCTGAAGCCTTCCCTTTAGTACTGCCTCTTCCAAGGTGACTGTGGGAGTACCTACCCATTGGGCTGTCTCCTTGTGCAACCTAGGTCAGCTCTCCAGGCAGTTTATTTCCAAAAAATGAAGCAGTAACCA
Source organism: Fringilla coelebs (assembly GCF_963513975.1). Classification (NCBI taxonomy): domain Eukaryota; kingdom Metazoa; phylum Chordata; class Aves; order Passeriformes; family Fringillidae; genus Fringilla; species Fringilla coelebs. Next base: position 68,184,810 of record NC_140029.1, read on the forward strand.
TGTCACAACTGGCCACTGTGTTCCCGCCTTAAATCAAAACTATTTTGCTAATCAAGATACAACTTACAATTTCACAGAAGAAACTAATGTTCTTGAACATAACCAACATAACTATATCTATTATTTAGCATTTTAGACCAACTTGCTCTGCAACATCCTCTGGGCAAACCTACAATCTGCCCTATTTTTAGGGCATAGACTGTGCTAGCCAGAAGAGAAGACCAGTAACTGCAAACATAAGTTGCAGATCTCCATTCCCACACAAAAAGCTTTCTTCAGAAGAGTCAAAATACTGTTGATTTATTTGCAACAGCTTTTCTTTACCTCACACCATGAGTCCCAAAGGAAGACAAGAAATCTTGCTGCTTTGCTTACTCATGCAGAGGAAACTAAAATCTCTTATGAAATAATAAATGCTCTATGAAAGACCTGTTGCCAGTCTAATCACTCTGCAGATCTTGATCTTAAGTAGTAAAAATGCCTGTGCTGCTCAGTGACAAAATCCAATAGTGAAGCCACATGTGGATGAGGAATAGAGATGCTTTAATACATCTCGCTTTCCCTTGTGTTCCAATGTCATGGTTACAGAGCCTGGCTTCTGCATTAGTAAGAGGTGATGTGTAATAGCAGTGAATCCACAGAGAGGGACAGCTGGTGTTAAGGCTCTGCAGGACACACTATCTCTGTTTCAGGGAGCAGTACCTCAGGTAGGTCTAGTTGTGTCCCATGGACTGAATGGGACTAGAACACACTAAAAGCTCTCCTGAACCACATAATTTTGTTTACTTCAAACAAGAGCAGCCCATCTGTTTCAGAGACTGCCCCATGACCCAGAGCAAGGTAACAGGGACAATTGGTCTGCACTAAAGTACTGATCTAGATTGACCAGGCATTGTCTTCACAAACTCGCTGGCAAACAAAAACTGAATGACTGAAGAGCTGACTGTCTATGGCTTAGTCTATACTACTGAGATTAGATTGTCAAAGCTACCTAAACAAACGGGCAACTCATTGAAAGGAAAAAAGAAACTATTTCTTAGGCAGCACTACATCATATTTCTAAACTCCACCCTCTTTATTGGCATCTTTTATAGGATAAACTGCATATAAGTTTGCATTTACATACTCTGAGCTAGTATAACTTCCTTAGCAAGAACTTTACATTTTGGTATTTCATAAACTCTGTGAAATTTATGAACCAAGAAAAAAATCCAGGAAGGAATCAAGGTGTCTAAACCTTTCCTGGTGAACCAGAACCCTGTTCATAAGCACATTTCATTCCAGTAAAACATAATTGACCTCACACACTGAATGCCTTCTCCTTGCCAGTCTTATCTTCACTAATCGGATATTTGTGTGAGCTAGAGTCTGCTTCATGTAATACTTAAATAATCATGAAAGGAATGTGGCCCAACTGTGAGAAACCTTTAATCCTCTCTTCCCCTTCCCAAAATGCAGGTGCCCATAACAACACTGTGCAAAACTTTTCTTTGCAAAACTTTATCTTTCCTTTGACCTCCTGCGCTCTTTAGCTCCTGTTGGCTCATAACCAGTTCCCTGTGTCACAATATACATGAATTATCTCCATGCTCTTTTTTAGCACTAGGTTATAAGAAGCAGACAGCAGGCCTTTTTTGGTATCTGAGGTCTGGATCAAATAGAAGATATGTGGACTTGAAAACAACGCTCTGCAAGGCTTCTGCCAGGACTTCTGGCTTTTGGCAGAGCTAAGCCTCAGAGGGGCAATTATGGACAGATATGCTACCTTCAGCAGAAGTCATCTAAGACTTTTAGGAGACACTAAGCACAATGAAATGTATCAAACCCAATCCCCCAACAGGGTTTAACTGAGGCAAGGCTGGAGGGATACACACCTCCATATTCACATCCATACATGCCTACACACACACATATACACATATATCTATATATATATACAGTCTGGACCTGCAGCACTGTGTCCTGCTCACTAAAGAGAAGCCTACAGCCCTACAGTCAGTTTTGCAAAGTTACAGACAGTGCCTTCTTTGCAGAGGCAGGGTTGGAAGTGCTAACATGGTGATGGAGAAAGTAGGAAGCCAAGGCAACTTCCTTCTTCAGCTTTTGTGGTTACAGAACAGCACCTTCTGGTACTTCTTCCACGTCTGTAAGGAAGAAAGTTAATCTGGATGTGGTCAGTTTCCATGCCTCTCCTTGATGTGATCACACCACGTAGGAAAACTCTTAAGACTCTGGGAAAAATCAGAGAGCATGTGGGCTTCAGAAAATGTGGTAGTCAGGGCACTCACTTGTAAAACAGAAAACTCAGGCTCTAATATGAATATCCAGAGTCCCTTCTGGGGTTTTATCCAGGTGAATAAACAGCTGGATAACTGGTAACAAGTATGCCATGCCTTTCAGAAGGTACCACCATTATGGAGGAAGACTGATCCCTATCCTGGCTTATGAAGCTTGCCTTTTTGCCCCTACAAATAGGGCACAATGCCCTTGCCATGACTTACAGACCCACAGAGTGCTCTGCTGGAGTCCAGGTAGAGCCAAACTTGCTGAATGCAGGCACTGGTGGCCCAGGTCAGCTCAGGGACTGTGTCAGCTGTCACTGTGCAGAGAACCTCCTTCATCAGCTGTATGTTTGAAAGTAAACTGTTGAGGCTTCTGGGGAAAATAAACAGCTGGGTGCTCAGTTCCAACTAAGTAGTAACATTTTAGCCTTCCACTGGAGCATAACTTTGGGCACTTGAGAATATTTTATCACTAAAACTCAGGCCTTTCAGCTGCTTCAGCAAGCTAGGCACCATGGGGAGGCAAAGGAGAAGTACTCTCTTGTACCAGATTATGTGCAGCCTGCATTCAAAGTTGTTAAATACTCTTTTGTTCACAAAGTCTTTGAAAATGAAACTGGGCAGGGAGTAAGCATCATGAGACTTTTACAAACACCAATGAGGAACTCCTCAACTGTGCCTTGATCTTATTTTACAAAACGATGCCCTATTCAAGACCCAGACTAAATTCTGATGAGTCTAATCCCTAGCAGAAAGGCCAGAAAAAATGATCCCAAGCTTTGATCATCAGCCATGGTCTTCTCTAAAATACAGATTCAGCTCAAACAGGGTCCTGGTGTTCCAATCTAGTGACACATAAGCACATCTGGATATGGGGACAACAGCTGCTACACGAAATCTGCCTGACTGGTTACTTGGTCAGAATAAAAGAGTGATGTTTGCAATGCAATTAAATGCTCCAAATCTGAAGCTGAGTGTAGTGTTATATAGGTGACTCTTTGCTTTCTGCCCTACCTTCACTACACTTCTGTTTTCTCCAAATGGCTCTACTGTTGGTTCTGAGTCCAGTTCCTCTTATGTCTGTCACTGCCACAGTCCAACTACTCTCAGGAGGTCAGGCTAGACTGCCAGACTTTCTGGCAGTAATGTTCCTTGGAAAGCTTAATCTCACATTTTCTCTGTCAGAGAGAATAGGATGCTCTTCGAAATGCTGCAGTACTGAATTTTCAGAGAGGGCAATCCCTGCATGGCTTATGAATAGTTACACTTAGTAACACACCACAGAGCTTAATAAATTGCTCAGGGGAAAGGAGCTCAGTGGCACCAAGCATGTACAAAAGTATGGGTGAAATCTTGAAGCTTTGTAAAATGCAGATAGTGAACACATGAACCATTACCCAAATTTTTCACCCTATTGATCTCAGAGCTATACTTGAATCTGGCAGAGGTATCACCTGGAATGACATCATTTAGGGTTTCTGTAAAACTCTGTTACTGATTGACCAGCTTGGAAATCTTCATAACTGGAAGGGTCAAGGCCTGAACTGGTAGAATATATTTGACTTCAGCTCCAGGCACTGATCAAAATCCCAACTGTTTTATGAGAAAAAGTACATCTTGCATTTTGCTCCAGTCTTTTCAAAAGGGAAGAGTAAAAAAGAAGGTGCTTCAGACCATGGCATTATCCTTTCTCTTCCCTTAAAACCACAGGCAGGTTGAAGCATGTTGGGAATTACCACACATTCTGGAGGAGCATAAACCTAATTTCAGGGCCATTAGTGATAACTGGGCACTTACACATGGTGATTTCCATAGTCCTCCACAAGTAAGGACCAAGACTATTACAACAGTCAAAAAAGACAAGTCGAAAAAAGTTGTAAAAAACTGCAGAAAAGAGACAAATATGTCCCCACTGCAGATATCCACAGCTAGGCACTGATGTCCACAGTAGGAAAGCTGAGCTATGAATCCCTGGGGAAAGCTGAAAAAATAAATAAATTACTCTTTACACTCATTTCAGCCTAGAAATGGATAAACAACAGACTGACAAGGCCTCTCCTTCTGCTATACCCTGCTTTGTACTTCCAGGCCTGTACCTTGTGACATTGGCACAGGTGGCTGACTCTCATACTTTTGTGTAATCCACTGATTTCACAGATAAATGTGCATATGTACACACTTTACTGTGATTAGGGCCTACATTGAAATTATTTCAATATTTCCATGACAGTTTAATTACAGAAAATGACCACTGAATCTGCAGTTTCTGTAGGCCAAACTAAGGGTTGGGTAACAAGATATATTTTACACACTCTGAAGAGCTTTTCTGTAGTCTCTATTTATCTTTTCCAAAGTAATTTCTCTCATCTTTCTCAGTATGGCTAATCTAAATAACCATAAAACCAGATTAAACCTTTTATATGGACACTCTTATTCAGAAAGAAACAAGGTTAAATTCAATTTAATTTAAATCACTTCTTAAGTCCAAAGGAAAGCAAATTATAGTGACTGAAAGTAAGTTTCATTTTGCATAATAGTTTCCACTGGTTTGGGAAATTAATGTGACTTCAATAATCAATTTCAAAATCACTATTTTTAATTTGGATAGTTTTCCCTCAGCATCAAAATGTAAGGAGGCTCTAAATGGCAGCTATTTGTTAAAGTTCATAAACCCTTTAGAAAGGATCAGGAATATTCTTAAAGAAATAGAAAAGAGCCAACTTCAGTTGCCAGGATGAAGTCTAGCAGTCCTCCATCAGCCCTTACTGACATCCAAGATCATCAGGCACCCTGAGCTTCACCAGCAACCTGCTGACACCATGCACTGTCAAGTGATAACAGAGTGCTGGAAAACATCATTTTTAAAGCAGCATGATCACAGTGAATTTGGATGACCCAACTCTGTAGGGCTTGAAAAGGCCAGTTTTCTGAGCTCTACTCCAAACACCTCCTGTCTCGTAGGTCACAGATTACACTTCAATAAAAGCTTGGGTTTTGGAATCACTGCAGTGTTCCAAAAATGTTGTCACAGACATCGGATTGAACTGTTAATTTGGCAGGATATCGTTCCTGTCACTAGCACTGTGACACATGGGGGTGGAGGAGGAGAAGAGATGGGAGTGAAAGGTGGCTGTTTTGCATCCCTACTCAACTTGCTCTCTCTTTTTCAACATAGTCATCCATTGCAATCCCTGACTGAACAAGCTTGGCAAGCTCAGGGGCCAGATGTCAAAGCCCAGCTTTGACTGTAACTCTCCAACACTGGCATTTGGCTGTGCCATTGCCTTATGGATGGGCAGTCCATTACTCATTTTTAAAAGAGTAAAGCTATTGAGTTTGCATCATTAGGTCTCTGCGTTCAATTCAATTTATAAAATAGCCATTTTTTAGCCACAGAAAATTCCAAGTGGCCAAGTAACTCCATTCCTCTTCTTAATACTAGGAGACAGATCAAGCATTATCTAGATAATTGGCTTCTTCCTTAGTAATCTAAAATCACTAATCTTGTTATTGAATCCAAATACCTCAATCTGCAAGGAATTTGGAGAGTTCACCCTGGGCTGCTTTTGTGCTTGCACTGTGGATGCCTGTAAACAGTAACGAGATGTCACAGTAACTTGTGCATGAATAAGGTCAGGCTCAGAAATGGCTATATATCAAAGCTAATTAGAAAACAAAATCCTGGAGGATGTGAAAGCATTTCTCTGAAGTGCTGCTCTATTGGACAGCTGCAGAAGTCTACCAGCTATTACTACCTCCTGTGGGGAGTCTCAGTTTTCTTACACAACTCTTCAGCATGAAGAGGGGCGGATGAGCTGGGCCCATAATAAAGGGGTTTGAAGCTGGATTATTTTTGTGGAAAGAGGCCTTTGAGATTTATCTATGGAGCTATATATTGCTGCCCAGTGATGGGGGAGGGATGTGTGACATGTGTCATAATTTCAGCTCTTATAAGGGAAAAATGAAAGGTATTAGTTGGAGAAAACAATGCCATTATTGTCAAGAAGAATTAATATTGCAAGGGAAAAAAATGCAACTGAAAGAAAATGTTATAGTATTGTTTTTAAATATTCATTTCTATGAACTAAAACTACCGTTCCATTTTATTGACTAAGGTGCTTCAGATTACTATTGGAAACCTCTGTATGCAATTTACTATATTTTAATTATTTCTTGCCCCACCTGGAGGAGGCTCCTGGCAGGACCCATGGCTTTGGGGAGAGAGGAGTGCAGGTTGGAGTGGGTTTACCGACAGAACCTGGTTTATTTTCATTAACCAACTTGGATTTGATTGGAAAGAAGTGATTTATCCAAGTCATTCCTGTTTTGCTCGTGACAGCGATTGTTGAGTGACCTCCTCTTGCTCTTGTCTTGACCCAGGACCCTTTTCTGTTCTCTCCCTTGCCCAGCTGGGAAGGGAGTGACAGAGTGATTTTGGTGGGCACCTGATGTCCAGTCAGGGTCAGCCCACCACACTGAGTTACTGCAGTTGTTCAATAGACTCATTTATCTCAATAATTTAAGATATTTGGAGGTCAGAGGATCTCACAGTGAATCCCAAGGATCTTGTTTCTGTAATAACTAATCTGGCTATGGTTCTTTCAAATTTCTAGAGTTGGCAGCAATTCCCTAAACTGGTTCCAGAGCCCATCAAAGCTTTCTTTCCTGGTCAACAAGAGGCCATTCTGCTTTCCAAGACAAGAAGAGGCAAAACCATGATGCCTGATCATACTGGCAGCTTTGCTTTAGTCTGTACAAAATATCAGCTACTTCACTGTATTAAGCTGGAATCCCTGAATGTTTTTTCTGATCTAACTTGTCAGGGAGCCTATGGCTACCACACAATGTTTCCCACTTGATGCCCAGAATTGGAATATTTTTGTGAGAGAGGCAGAGGCTGTAGAGGCAGCAGTAGAAGGGAGAAAAAAAATAGAAAAAAAAAAGAAAAAGAAAAAAGAAGAAAAAAAAAAGAAAAAAAGTTAAAAAAAAGAAAAAAAGAAAAAAAGAGGAAGCTTTCTCATGACAGACAGCTAACAGCATTAAGCAGATGTTTTTCATACGTTAAAAAAAAACATTTCTCTCTTTTTCTTGCTGTGGTCACTCCCAGTGGAAACCACTTTTAAGTTGTAGAATAAAGACAACATCAGAGCAGTGATACCAAGGGAGATAGTGAGGAATTTTGTTTTGTTTTGTTCTATTTCTCTCTTGCTGTCCCATGTGAATAAATAAGAGATACTGAAATACCTTATGGCAAATCTCACTCTAGGTTTCCTCCATGGGAAATGTGGTAAGAAAAGGATAATGAGGTTATATTTTTTTTGTCAGTGATGACCTACCCCATGGGAAATGTGCCTTTTCTTCAGCCCTGTTTTCACTCCACACTACAGCTACTTAGGCACCCATGTGTGAAAATTCAGATCACAAATATGAGTTAAAAATCCAGTATGATATCCTGTATGATATCTAGGAAAGATAATCAGTTTTAAAAAGGAGTCACAGAAGTCAACACATTCTATGAAGTACACCTAGTTCAACCAGAAGAAAATACAGAAACAAAGTTCCAAAAATCTTGTCCTTCTTTTGTCTTTGAGGTATGTACTTGCATTTTTAACTTGCTCACTTAGTTGAGAATTGCTTTTACAGCCTAAAATCATTGTGAAAACTCTGCTTTCTTTCAAAATATGATTGCAGAGTCATATGAGCCATAAGACTGCCTTGGCATATAAGACAAGGCAGCATTGTTCATTTCTTGTACAGAAGGAAATACAGACTCTGCTCACCAAGAGAGTAGCTTAAGTCCTCTGCATCCTAGGAATGTTCAAACTCGCCATTCCAGGAAAGAACCCAAACCCTGGAAGAGCACCACTTTCTACATTTACTTTTGAAACAAGGAAAGTAACAACGGGGAACAAGACATTTGTTCACCCAGCCTTCTGCAGCTTCAGGCAGGGTGAAGACTCTCCAGTGTGGGATGGGATGTAACAGAGTTCCTCGAGGCAAAGAATGGCTGGGGTGCAGGTCTCTGGCTCCATGAGTGGCTATCAGCATCCAAAGTGGTGTATAAAAGGCATTGGGTTGCACATCTGTTATCCAGTTGATTGCGCTTTGGTTCTTCAGAAGAATACTTAGAGTATCACACATTCAGGAATATGTTGTGCAGACAGAGAGAATAAAGGCACTCCCCTGCAGCATTTGCTTCAATTTTTGGCATCTGGAGATGGTCAAGTGTTTTGACTTCATCCTTTTTAGCTTCTTGCAGGCTAGCTTCAGACACTGCCCTGCCCAGAGGGAGGGTTTGAGTCCCAGGCACCACTGGGGGTATGCAGAGGGTGTATTACACAGGCCTTTCAACTTCCATTCTGGTACCAAGACAGCCACTCTGCCTTTTCTCTCCTACACCTTCTCTTTTCACTGGAAGTTGTCAAATGATTTCTTATATTACACATGATTTGCAAAAGCACTTCTTCATTCTCTGTATTAACAGGCTAATTTGATGAGTTAACCTAGAAAAAACTACCTGAAGGCATAGTACGAAAAGTACAGGACATGAGGAAAATATGTAGAGAGATTGTAGAAAGCTGTTAGTTCAACCATACTATCATTGTTCAATGTGGTTTTGGTGAAACACTGAAGAAGCCACCACAATTATCTGGAGTAAAAATTAGAGCCCTTCATGAAACCTTCCACCGTGTGTGTACACCAGGAGCATATCTGCTGATGGCTACTGAAGAGAAGTTGTGGCTGAAATCAACTGGATGTGTTTCATTCAAATGAGTATGTGAAGTCATCTAGAATATTCTGCTCCTCTGCTGGGCCATCGTTACAAGGTTTTATGATACAGTTTCCTTGACAAAGCTGTAAGTTATCTTCCTCTGCGTACAGCACTGACTTTGGGCAGAAACCACAAGGAGCACCTTACCACCTTGTCATTAGGTAGATTATTGCTATCCAAATACCACCCCATGGCATTGTGACCAAACCTAGAAAATGTGCTCACACCACCTGGGAGTGTGTAGGTGTGTAGGTTGGCACTCTCTCCTTACCACAGGAAAGAAAAAACATCCATTTTTTTTCCAGACACACTGTAAGTGATAGTGCCGACTCCTGCTGGCTGAGGTCACACCACATTGGCCATAAAAGGATGAATAATGGCTCCAGCACCAATCATTTAATGAAGGAGCATATGTACTTGTGTCAACAATATAGATACCCTCAGTGCTGCTACTGAGGGTGCCCCAAATGCTGTCAGCATAGCTGCCCTATCCACAGCTTCTGGATGCTGTTTTTGGCACAGCAAGAGTGGAAAGGCAAGTGGCCAGTCCTCACATCCTTGCTTATGGTACTGGCTCTGCATTAGCCCCACCCAGCTCACAGCTGGATTAGTGACCTCTACCTGCCTGGCCCAGCAGGGTGACCGTGCCAGGCTAATGCTGTGGGCCATAAGTACAGCTGACCTGTTTGGGCCTCGATTAAAACAAGTTAAAAGAGTGAGTAAGAGCAAGTACTGAAGATTAACAGCTGTCAGTTTGTTAGAATGCATTTTATTTGAGCAAAGCTTTTTGTTTATAATGAGAAAGGCCTTAAAAAAAAAAACAGTTAAACCAATAAAAACAAAAAATGTGAGGTCTGAGGTTTCCATCCAATCCTCTCCAAAACAGTCACCTCGGAGCCCTACTAATTCCTGTCTCCACACAACTCCTACCTAGTCTTATGCTAGATCTAAACCAGCTGCTAAGAGTGGCTTCCTGGACCATGGCCAGGAGCTGAGCCTAGGGCTGCTAAAGCCACCGTGTACATCACATGTTGTGAGCTATTAAATGGACTCTAGCAGTGCTTCCAAACACAACACCTGGGATCTGGGCTTTCTGCTGGCCGCTCACTTCTCAGGTGCAGAGCAAGGGGAGGCTGCAGGCAGAGGCTCTTGATAGCTTTCCATCAGCAGCAGCCTTGACACAGTGTACAGCTGAGGGTCCAAGGTGCGTGTGAAGGCGGGAGAGGATGAGGGTGTAAGGGCTGGAGAGAGCACAAGGACCCTTTGGAGACCTCTGTGTGGGCAGGGAATACTGGGCTGATCGGCTCGTACTGACGAGCGGCATTTGTGTTCCAGATGATAACCTCCAAACGTGCAACATCTTGCAAGCAGATGAGGGCTGGGTATGAAATCCAGCTGTGCCCCAATGGGGCAACATGTATGTACCTTCAGAGATTTGTGCTTTAAATCTGAAGCTTTAAAAAGCAGAAAAAACTTTAAGTAGTTTCCTATTTAAAAGCCAGACGGGCAGAATTAAAGTTCCTACCCAGCGAAGAGGGGTGAGTAAAGTTTTCTTGGGCCATATGAACTTATAAACTCATCAAAGAAGGTAAAATATGAATGACTACTCATCAATATGCAAACTATTATTTAATTCAGCTGTCAAACTGAAATATGTCTTTGAAGTCTAATAATGTATAAAGCATATTGTGCCTTTGTGTATGTATATATATAGATGTACAAATAAAATATTTAGAAATTTTATATACGTTCATATATATTATATGAATGAAGAATTTTTTATCGTCCCGTTCAGTTTCCCATTATTATAAGTTCAAGGTTATCAGATTGTTGCTTAAAAACGCATAAGACCACATCTCAAATACAGAACGCCACTTTTTTTTCTTGATCTGATTGAAGTGCCATTCAAAAACCCTAAATCAAATTTTAATTTAATCTACTTTATTACTTGGGATAAAAAATACTTCCAACATTCTTGTGTTACAAATATGTGGTGGATGATCTGGTTCCTCTGCAATATGAACGCTACAAATGTTAATTGACATATCAGTAAAAATACAGTAGTTCCTTTGGACATAGTGGAGGAAAATTCAGTTTCTTCCAACATGACTTTGAATAGGAATCCCAAGTAAAGGAAACTGAAATTGCATTTCAAATTACATTTTCTCTTTTAAATTTGTGTGGTGCAGAGAAGAGTATTGATCTTATTTTAATTCTCTACTTTCAACTCGTTACAATAAACATCTTAAAACATTTTGCACTTTATCTTTTTCTTATGAAAAAGACCAAAACAACCCAAGGCCATTGATGGAATGAGTAACAATGAGATTCATTAACATTCCTAAGAGATTCTTGAAGATTCACAAGGCATCCAATGCTTTCAATCTGTGTGCATCACCTCTTTACATCGTAGCTTACTACAATTATGTCAACGTGTCAATGAGAAACATGAGGCTATCGCACAAAGTGTGATTGAAGAACAATCCAAAAAGACAGAAATTATTCCAGGAAAGAAAAGGCCCCCTGAGGAGCTTGCTCAAACCCTGAATGAGCATGTTCTTCACTGAGGGCATGTTTTCCAAATACAGTGAAGGAGGAATCCTTCAGCCAAATGCAGTGAAGGAGGAATCAGCTTCATTATGAGACCCTGAGACTCGAGCAGTACCAGAGCCTTTTTACAGCAGCACAGGCACAGCACCCATCCCTAAGGAATGCAGTGCATTTACACATTACTTCAGGATTACATACAAATGCTGCTGTCCTTTTGCCTGGGCCTATGAGTCTCACAGAAACATTTGTGTTCCCAGTAGGCTTCTGAGGCAACAGGGCCTTATTGTACCACACACTACTGCTTTAACAACTTCCCTCCAGTCAGGTCGGATCTTACTTCAGAACAATTTGGAAATCAGAAAGGGTCTTCACCCTAAAACCTTGAGTGTCCCAGGAGCTACCTATTATGAAAACATGCAAATATGAAATGATCAGCAAGGAAGCGGGATTATTATCACAATCCATAGCTATTTAAAAGTCAGAGTAAACAAGACTGAGGCTGAAATATGCTAATTATGTTTATCTATGGACCTTGATGACTAAGAAGAAAATAGATTAAAGTAAATGGAACTTCTCAGCTGACTCAGCAATGTCTTCTTTCTTGTTATTCTGAATCTCCTGCTGGTCTTTTCTCCAGTCAGAAATCCCTTTTTTGGGATAGTGTCCCTATTCACATCTCCCAGGATCTCTTCATAATTCAGACAGTCTTAGCACTCCAGTCAATTTGCTGAGACAAATCTTTGCTGGCAGGTGCTTGCATAAGCAAGAAGTCTAAGAGAACATACTTTGATCCATCATTAATCAGACAATGCTTTCCGAGGGCCAGAATCCTTGCTCAACTACAATCTTCAAAACGAAGTGGTCTGCTTGCCTATCATACTTCCTTGACAAGACCCCTAGAGAAGAAGTACAGTAACATTCCACACTTACAATTGTCTAAAACTGCAAAAAGTTTAGGAGTACATGCCTAGTTCTTCAGCTTTATGTGAGAAGTGACTGTTATCTATTCCTAATCAGTTATTCCTCCCTCCCCCCAGCCCCATTTCCCCCCTCCCCATTTCCCCCACATTTTTGCTAACTCAGTATTTTCTAGAAGACACATCTTCCATAGGTTCTGTATTTAGCACTTCCTCCAGCAACCATCACCATGTCACCTAAGCCAATCAGAAGCCTTTATTATTCTCAGATATATAAGTAATCAACCCCATGGGGATAACCCCTAAAAGGCAAATCCACTCCATGATGGAACAAGCTGGATCTTGGAGAGATTCTAGCAAAATCTTTCCAACCCCTGAAATAAAGAATGCCCCAAGCCCTCTTGTCAGGGCACTTCATTTTTCAAAATTAGCTGCACTTCAACAGCTTGAACCTGTAACTCAAAGACCATTAACCTACTTCCTCTGCCTTTCTGCAGGAAATTAATAGAAAGGTGTCTTCCAGTACCTTACATATGTATGATTTTCCAGTGGCTTAAAAAAGATTTACTCTACAACACCTACTAAAATAAGGTTTCATTCCTCAGCTGAGACTCTTCTTGCCAGATGATAGCTCAGACTGACATTTTTTTAATGGTTCAATATGCAGGCATATCTGAAAACTATGGATTTAGTGCCAACAATAGATTGACTTTTAATGAGAATAGCATTTACCAATGTCCCAGTAATTCACTTATCACATACTGTCATTAATATACCAATAATTGTAAATTGCTTCTGCCTACAGAAGCTCTGCTCACAAGGTCCTGTGAAGTCAGCATCTTAGCCTTTATGTACTCTGTAACATCTTGCTTGGCTAGTGAATGTACTGTGTCATTTATTTTTACTGCCTCATTTGTACATGGTTCCCATTTCTTTCAGGAGCTATATTCTGCTTTCCATGACCAAGCTCTCCATCTTTATATAGAGATAAGAATCCTTTTAAAGGATGAGTGCCTAATTCTGCACTTTATTGAGGCTGAAACACAGGCTGCCACACTGTATTCTAAAAAGCAAACAGAAGAACAAATTGAAGAGCCAAAAGATTTCAGAAGTTGTTTTATCTGTTGGACAGATAAAACAACTCTCTGTATCAGAACCACTGGGATTATTAAAGGTGCACATGGTCCATGCACAGTTAAAAACTCCTTTCCTGAACTGCACACAGAGTAGAACACTCAAGAGCTCCTCATCTTCTCACAACAGCGCTCAGGTGGGACAACAACTAATCAAAAACAGAAAGAGGGAAAATTATCGCTACACAGGTCATGAGAAACGCTGCACAAATATAATTTCACTGTTTAAATTATGTCAGGAAGGAGAAGAATGTAAAGCCTTTCAAAGAGCCACAAATAAACATGCTTGCCATTTATTGCATCAACCAGGAATGAAGCCAGAATTTTTCTAGAATTGTCTTTTCTGAGGCTAAAAGACAAAGCCTTGGGAAGAGGAGGCAAATATGTTTTACTGCAGTTTCAAGTGAACTTTCTATGCATGTTCCTGATATTTTTTAGAGCTTCTTTACAAAATTAACCTTATGAACTAATTAGCAACAATAGTAATGCAGAGATGACTAATAACAAGTTAAAAATTCTATACATGTGCAAGTGATAGTTGCATAAAGCTCGCAGCAAACAACCAAGTACCTCTATGCTTTTTCATCAAAGAGGAATAAAAAATTTAAATAATCCATGAGTATTTTCCATATCATATTTTCTCATAGAAGTGTTGTATCCATAGCCTGGAAGCAAGCAGTAGATAGAGTTAAATTACCATTTATTTTAGATGGCCTTGCTTGGCCTCAATCTAGGTTTGTAGGGAAAAACTAGAGGGAAAAATATAACCATTACAGAGGAATTATAGTAATTTGCAAATGGAAAAGTGGGTCAAATCTGCTGCATAAATTATTCATAATGAATTGTTCATTCAGATTTGTATTGGATAGATTTGAAAACACTGAAATTGAGATCATAATTCCTGTAAAGGTGAAATTACTTCAGCGTGTTACTGAGAATAGCTATAGTATTTTACTTTGTGAAATATTGAGTTGACATTTATTTATTCATTAGGTTTACCTGCATTACGGAACAATCCATCCATCGAGAAGTCTCTAAGGACAAAATGACACAAACAGGATGTGCATTGCATTAATGGCTAGCATTTAAGAGAGGGTGTCAGAGAGAACCTGACTAAAAATATCCACTAGTACTAGAAAATCACACTCCAGGCTCAAGCTTCCCCAGTAATAGGTTGCAGGGCAGTTTGGCAGGCACAGAAGCAGAATGCAAGATGCATCTCTCTTTAGGACTGACTCATCCTTTCTGCTGGCACAATCTGTTTTCCCCAGCATGCAAACATTTAATCCAGCCCCCTGGGGATGTTTATGCTGATAAATAAACGGGCTCTGTTTCGATCCCACTAACAAGCTGTCTCTCTTTCACATCCTCTCTAAGTGGCATGGTTGGCAGATGCCTGTTGGGTCTATCAGCCCAGATGTGTTCTCCTGCTTTACTTAGAAGTACAGCTGGGGAAGAGACAAGGAGGTCTCCACCAGCTTCCCCTCTGCACCCTCCTGTGCCCACCCCACAACGGAGATGTGCCAGGGAGGAGATCCAGGCCAAACCTTTTGGGTGCCTGCTCAGAGCAGTCTCTGCAGCACAACCACTTGGGCAAGGACTGGGCACAAGAGCCAGTTCCTGCCAGAAGAACTCATCCTCCTACAGCATTTTTCTGGATCTTTTCAGGGAAGCACAAACTTGGATAAGATGTGCTTTTTATTGGAAATCTGTCTTATTTTTCCTAATTTATTTTTGGCACCTTCCTTGGTTTAACAGGCATGTAAGGGGGAATTTTCCTCCTCTCGAGACAAATTTGTCCTTGACAGAACTGCACTGACTGGAACAATCACATGAGGGATGGATCTGGCCAATTATCTTTTCAATTTGGGTAAACATGACTTAGCTGCTTTAGCATCATTTGCTCAGATAATCAATAGACACAGCAGACATGTAGAAGTTAAGGCACACCCATTGCAGAACTCCACTGGACACAGCTGAGGATATGTGAGCAAGACTACACAAGTCCCACAACTTGAAAATGCATAGTGTGTCTCTCTCAGCAAAGGACTGTTCCTGGCTTTGATCACATATATGCCTAACAGAACCCTTTTTAAATGCTCATGACTCCCCCTCTTGTGTCTTCCAGTACTATTGGTTCAAAAGAGAAATACCTTTAGTAGTTATTAGTGTACAGGATTACACAGCATTAGAAAGATGACCTTTTTATTCTTCTCCACAAGTTACATGGAGTGCTTGTAAAACATGCTGAGCATTGCTCTCTGGGCTGCTGAGTGGCAGAGAAATTATAGCAGCTGAAAGGAAAAGGTGCAGGTTAGGTAACTATTTTAAGAGATTTTTTTTCCAGTCTTTTCTAGTAGCTGCTGACATTTTATTTATTGTACATTTGGAAAAAGTGGCCCGTCAAAAATTCCTCACTTCATGCATCAGTTGAGGGGAGAGATTCTGCTGGAGAAATATGCTAAATTTTGTAAATGTTAAAACCTTGCATTATATTTTTGCATAGCCTCACTTAGTACTACACCTACCATACACACTGAGGTCTGCTTTAGAAATGCCTCCTGATCTTGTGTCCCCTGGACACATGAGGTATGGGTCAGAGTGGTTGCCCTGCCTGGGTTTCAATGATATCTGGGTGTCTCCAAAAGAATAGCACCTCTCTCCAAAAGGATGACCCTCCTGGCTACCCTGGGATCAGTGCTGAATACCTTTCTCTCTCTTTTGCTCCAGCAACCACCATCATCTTGTTTTTTTTCAAAAGCCCACTCTGTTAGAACTGACACCTGCAGAAACACATGAGGGTAAAAGGCAAATCATCCACTGATGTCTCTACAAGGTTCAAACCCATGTAAACCATGGCTACATTGCAAGAGACAGACAAACTTGTGGCTAAAAGAACTGAAATTGGTACAGAGAACTCCTGATTATCTTGCCCCCTCACATCTTCCAGAACTTCCCAGGACACACTATTTTTCAAGACCTCCATCTGGATATGAGTAGCCTTTTTATTTCTCTCCTGCCTCATTAATTAGAGTTCAACCCATAGAAAAGCAGTTTCTTGGCTGATTTGGTGACTTAATTTCCCAAGTTATCATGAAGAATAAGTTACTGGCTGCTAACAGCTATTCTTTGCCAAGATTTGAAGTTCCAGAATGGAGGTTAAAAAAAATAAACAGAGAAGTTATGGGGCAGACTTACAAACAACTAAATGGTCTTTAACTCATGGGAACAGTTGGGGAATAGGTGTTTGATGAGGATGCAGGCAGACGTGCACCAAATAGTCACAACTAGATTACCCTCTCAGCAGACAGAAAACAGCACTATCAGTATCTCACCTCCCTCAGGTCTTCACTCTGCAAGACACTCCTGGTTTATCACTTCTGCCTGCTAAAACTGCTCTGCCCTTTTGAGCCTCCCAACCATTTTAATTGAAGTCCACCATTATCTTACCAAAAAGAATGCAAGGGCTGCATTGAACCTTGGTCTCCTCTCGCCTCACAGAGTGTTCTCGTCCTTGTGGATAAGAAATATGGAAGAGGGAAGGTAACAATACTCCCTCCTGGGAATTTTTCCTACTCATCATTTTCTTTCTAGCTTAAAATCTCACATAAGTTGTCACAAGATAACTGCACTTCTCAAGAAATATATGGATTGAAAAAAAATCCTAACAATTACTCCTGTTAGAGTCATCCTGGACTGAAATAATGAGATACCTTCTTGTTGGAAAATGAAGAACCCCACATTTTGCCCTTGTAGCAACCTCCAAGAATTCACTCTTCTCCCTGAGTTCTCAATAGCTTTTCACTATTTGTTCTCCTTTATGAATAGAGAGCTGCTGCTCCGGCAGCTCAGAGAAGATACTATACTAACAATTTTGACAGAAAAGGTGAAAGGGGAAGAGGGTCAGTGGCAGGGCTTTGTGAAGACTCAGGGTTGACAGAACACTGTAGCAAGGTGGTCCATGCTATAATCTGAGTTCTGTGTCAGCTTGTGGAGCACATCCTGCATGCACACATAAGTGGGACAGTAGGTCATGGCACCGGTGATGGATAAAACTTTTCACAATTCTTCCTGCTCCAGGACTAGCACTATAATCACACAGGATAATTTCCTACATACTGTGTCTCATTCTCTTACTTACATTTAGAAAGTTTGTTCCTATTTTCAGCACTGTCATGACTGACCCAGTGTCCCAATTATCTGGCTTTCAAAGCATGCACTTTGAGCACCAAAGCTCTCAGGCTAGCTCATGGTTCACAGGCCCCTCTGTTACCACACGAAAATTTTAGAAGCCACAAATGGACACACACTCTTTATTCAGCTGCTGCAGGTTTGCTGCAGTATGCTTGCATCAGAACAGAACTGAAATAGCAGCCAAAAAAGCAGATCAGGAGATTGCTGTCTGTGCCAGCCCTATCCAGTCCAGGACCTTGTAAGAGAATGCATGTTTATTCCATCACTAAATAGGATGAGTAAAATTGGGAAAAAAAAATCCCTGCTGGCCTTTCAGAGGCCTCACAAAATTGACTAAGGATGCTATTTTATTCTTGTCAAATGTAGTTGGCACCATAATTTTATTTGCATTTGATTCACAGGCACAATAAAGTGGAAGATATAACACTAGGCAGAAGCAAGTGTTATGTGGCAGGAGTATTAATCTCACAAAACTATCACCTGCTTCAAGTGACTGGGGCAAGAAATAAGTCTCAGTAGAACTTGGGTGTCACACACTTATTACAAACTACATCACATAATTCCATAAAGAGCTGTTCAAATACTTATTTGAACTATAAAGTTATGTCATATTTTCAAGATAAATACATTCTAAGTTGATGCCAAAGTTTATTTCCTAATATTTCTCTTTCTGTATTGGATCCAGTATTCCTAACCTAACAAATCTCTCTCAGTCAGATATAATATTTCACGTGTCAGTAAATTTAATTATTACCAATGTATGGTCATTAATTTTCCATGAGCTGTATTTGAAACTTAGATGTTGTTCTTATTCAAATTGCAATCTGTTGGTCACACAAATGTGTGCAAATGCAGTCTGATTTGATTTGCCAACCAAGGAAGAACTCACAATTTCATTAGGAAACAGCTGAGGAAGGGAAGCTTTCTTCATTAATAAAAACAATTAGTGAGTTGCCCAGCTGTGTTACAAAGCAGCCAGCGACTTTTAGGCTGGCACCCTGGCAGACTAATAATCCAGTGCTAATTGGGATACACTAGGCACCTTGTTCAGCTTCTGGTTCTTATTTATACTGATCTCTATTCAAAAGGAAATTTATTTCAAACTTTATTTTTTTTTTAATAAAATAAAAGCTTTATTTACTCTGAAACATTAACTAGTGAAACCCTTGATATAGGAATATTGGAGAGGACTCTGAGTAACGTTTGCCAAGGAAGAATGCAGCCTTTTGCTGCCACTGGGGTTGTCACAAAAACTGGGAAAGAGACTGTAATCCCTTCTTCACCATCCTGACTCTCAAAACAAACTAGGTGAGAAAATACAGGCATTTCTCAGAGAAAGGAACAGTAAGTCAAGCTCAGCTGGGGATCTTCAGGGCAGCATTATGGCTTGCTAGGGACCTCTGCCTCTTTTCTCCCACCTTGAAGATGGTGCACTATTACAAATAAAAACAAAGTATTGATGAATGCTCATCAATACAGTAAAATTCCCTTCTCAGTAGCTGCTTTTTATATTCTCTGAGTTTCTCACCTTAAAAAAAAAACAAACAAAAATGTAAGTAAAAACAACAACAAAACCCCTCAAAAATAAACAACGAAAACAAATGAAAAAGCAAGAGTAAATTAAGAGAAAAACAGAAAACAAGAAGTGAGCCACAGAAAAACACACAAATTCCCATGTCCCAGGTTATACATATAGTCCTACCTATTCAAAATTACCATGGTTTCCCCAGCCATGTGTGTAGCCCCGTTGGTTCTTTTCTTCCCCAGAAGACTCCTCCATGCAGACCCTTTGGACTGGAGTCAGCTGTTAGTGAGAGGCAATCAGATTCCCTGGTGACCTATCTGCAAGCTCAATGCCCAGATTGGTTTGGTACCCTCTGCCTAACCTCAGCTATTAGCTCCAGTCTGCACCCTCAGAGCATGTCCAACAGGCACCAGCAAAACCAGGGACATCCCAAAATTTCACAATCATAGAATGGTTTGGATTGGAGGGGATCTTAAAGACCAATTAGCTCCAACCCCCTGCCATGGGCAGGCGATCTCTTTCACTAGAGCAGGTTTTTCAAAGTCACACCCAACCTGGCCTTAAACACTTCCAGGGATGGAGCAACCTGTTCCACTGTTTCATGACCCTCACAACAGAGATTTTTTCCTTATATCTAATTTAAACATACCCTTCCACAGTTTAAAGCCACTGCTTGACTTGGAACTATTGCATTACCTGACTTGCAGCCATCTGATTTATTTGCTCGACTTTGGATTTCAGCCCTAGTTGAGTAATTTCGCCTTCATTCATCTTTGGGAAATTTAAGTATGAAGTTTTAGATTCCTAGAGGTTCTTAGGTGATGGATAGAGCAGACAATTTCCAGGAGGGTGTTCAGAAATATGTCCTTTCCTGACTTACCTCCTACCTACGGAGGCATCTGTATTCTCCTGTGCTCCTCTTGTTCATCCCAATGAACAAGATCACACAGCAGGTCAGGAAAAGAGGTGTCTGCAGGTCAGGCTGTTTCCTTGCAGCAGTGCAAACACACAAACCCACAAAGAAAATTAACTGAAACTGAGTAGAAAAGACTAAAAATAAGCCATTATGTCAATTCTGGTACAGTTTTCCGCTTCTAACTGGTAAATTATTGGGCATGCTCAATGAGACAGCACCTGTCCTTTATTGTGAGGCATACTTTTGATTGGCAAATGAACCAACCTGGGGCAAAGAAAATTACTCCTTGTTTAGTGAAATCACCTTTGCCAAGCAACACAACAAGGTAAACTACCTGAAGGAGAGCCATTTGTCATAGGCAAATGTATCAGAATGTTAATATTGTATGAAGAATGTAAATATCCCTTGAAGGTGCCCCATAAATAGA
The DNA here is from genome assembly GCF_963513975.1 of Fringilla coelebs. Classification (NCBI taxonomy): domain Eukaryota; kingdom Metazoa; phylum Chordata; class Aves; order Passeriformes; family Fringillidae; genus Fringilla; species Fringilla coelebs. Next base: position 68,205,526 of record NC_140029.1, read on the forward strand.
ATGATAGCAAAATTAGTTTATTTGCTCAAGTTCTACGTGTATAATATGGTAGTCATCAATCTGTACAGGCAAAATGAAAGCAAAAAGCAATGCAATCAATCAAATATGAAGCTTTCCTGCAAATGAAAGGAAAAATTGCTTATTAGATGATATGCAGTAAAGCACAACTGCATGACCGTTGACTTTTTATCATGTTGGACACAGGCAAAGCCCACCAATCATGGAGAATTTCCCTGTTACTAGTGAAAATTTTTTAAGATTTATTATTTTGCATATGTCTGACCATGGTGTTTCAGTGCATGGTTTCTTTTTAAGATTTTTTTTTTCCTTAATGACTATATTTAAACATGCATATGTGCAAATTGTGAATTCCTACCAAGGTCAGACTTTACTAGTAAAATGTTTTATTCACTGTCTTTTTTATTTTATAGAATAAAGTGCATTACACCACAGCCAGTGAAATACACAGTTTGAAATCAAAATTCCAAAGGGCTATCATTCATCTTCACAGATTTAGGTCAAATCCAGCTAGGAAAGTTAGAAACTTGCACATCTCAAATAAAAAATTAGATCAAAAATTAAACTAAAGGCTTCTATTTCAAAACCCTCATATGGCAAATTGCATTACAGCTGTTGGAACACACCCTCAAAAGGCAAACACGGTGGGGAAAAACTGGTGTGATCTTCTATATTCTCCTGTGAAGGATCTACAGTGAAGAAGCCTTTACAAGTTAACTCCATTGTAATACAGTTTCCTCAACAGAATTGCTCAGGCACATCCTTAACACATAATGAAAGATGGTACTTTTCCTATTTGTCCTTGTTATAAATGCCACCAACCACTCCTGATCCACCCAAACAGCCCTGTTGGGCGCATGGCCTATTGGTTTGTCCTGGAAGACCTGGAGAATTGCTTGTGGGGCTACAGCTGAGAAAGCCTAATTCCTTACTCCCACTCAGAGGACAGGTATGAAGGAGGCAAATGGGACAATGTCCTTCTCCACTCTCTGAGCTCAGTTACCATGTCCAGGGACATGTCCATTGCTCCTCAAAATTCCTGGCCTTTGTCATTGCTCATTGCACATGGCAAATAACACCATTTGACAGTCCATTTTGTCTTCACTGCAATGTGCCAGGACCACGGGCAATGCCTCTGGCTATGTTGGGCAAAGGCTTCTCAGAAGGGCTCTTCCAACCTGGGGATGTGAAACTGTCCTTGCTGCAGAATGGAGGAAGCTTTATCCCATCCTGACAGCAGCAATTGATCTTACCCAATGGCACTGAGTAAGATTCAGGCCATCTCCTGCTGTGCAGGGCTGTGCTGTATGACACCCACCCTCATTTGGGGGTATTTTTCATTAAAACTGCAGACAAACCTCGAGTTGTGTATGAACCTCACCTGCTCAAAATACAGCAGGTGAAGTAGTGGAGCTCAGGATGCAGCCTCTGCCCTGTACTCCTCGTCCTTCTTCTCTGTGGCAGCTCAGTGGGCTCAGCACAAGGAAGAGGGATGCTGTCTCCTATGCTTTCACAGTGAGAGGATGCTGGGAGCTGGGGGGCAGAGGAACTGACCATCAGTCTGGAAGGTGCCTGCCAGTGACTCCCCCCAGGGCTAGCTGATAGTGGAGGTTTGGCATGCTCCTGCAGGGCTGTCTTTTCTGCTCACACAGCCCAACCATTAAGCAAAAATTGTCTTCTACACCATGGCTATACCTTTTCTAGGTTGATGGAGTCTTGGTCTCAGCGAGGGGCTCCTGACTGAGCCACAGTTCAGATATAATAAATGACTCGACAACAAACTTTGTGTGCTTCTGACAACTTCTTCTTTGGAAAACGAGCCTGGGAAATGCTTGTACAACTCAGGGGGTGACTAGAGGTTTTATTTCTCTTAGTAAGTATAAGAAAAGGAAATCCTATTGCACTATTCCATTGTTTCTGGAAGGTGCCAAGAGCTAGCGCAAGGATAGCATAATAACATGCCAACAAAATTAAAGCTGGAAAAAAGCAGGTGTTTGTTCATATTCTGGGGGTACTTTCTATAGTACTAGAAAAATGACAGGTTTATGGTCTTTATTTAACTGGTTTACCAATGTGCTGCCTTGTATTTTACCTTTACTTATTTCAGTAAGTCAGTAGTATAAGAGAAGAATCATGAGTATCTACTGATTTTGTGGTTGAAGCACATCAGTAATTTATAATTTTGAAATGCTTTTTTTCATTCAAACGAATTGGAGCTCAAACCACTGCAATAAGAAGTTGGCATCTTTTCACTGAGGCACTGTTATAATTCTGTTACACTGCAATGTGTGTTACAAAATGAAATGTTAAAATTTCATTTACACAGACCACTAGATAAAGTATTTACTGAAAACCTACCTGGCAAAGAGGGCATGATTTGTTTAAAACAGTGCCTGAACAGATATAACAAACACAAAATGTATCTTCTGCCTACCCTCAGTGCTCTGCTTCAGTTTAATTAATTTTCTTCACTTCCTCATGTAAAACTTAGTGTCTGTGAAAATACTCTCAGACTTAGAGAATTAAATTGTCTACCTGCTGCAGTACAATGGATTGAAGAGACCAGATCTTTGTCTTCTCTCTGCTGTCCTGTGACTGCAATTCAGGAAATCACAGAGTCTGTACCTTGGGGTGGGAGGAATGTCTCAAGCACAGACATCATATCATAGCCCAGCACAGATAGCACAGCATAGCACAGGGAGGTAGCATAGCATAAATACATAGCATTGAACAGGACAGGCCAGGAAGCACCAGGCAGACAGGACAATCATTTTTCCTGCCATGCTGTGTAAACTGGGGCAAACACAGGCTCGTCCTATCTATAAATACCAGCTTTGCTTTTACTAGTGCAGCTGACACCAGCCCAGGCTTGCAGGCATTCACAACTCAATACTGAGTTACACTGTCAAAATTGAAGACCCTGACTCTTGGCTTAAGGTTCCTATCAATCAAAGCCCTGGTAGCAGTGTATTTCCCTGGGCTGATGTCTGGGTGGATATCCCACAACCAGGGCAAGTTCACCCTCAAATAACACTTAGGAAAAAACAAAACAAAAGGATCTTTCTATGCTTTGTTCCCTTCTTCAACAATTTGGAAAACCTGGAACTTGTCAGGTATAAACAGCAATGCTTGGTGAAGAAGGATCCGTATGCCAGCTGCTGATTTCTCTTTTTTCTTTGTCTTGATACAGCAGAGCAGGTCCAAACTTACAGGCCTTTCTGCAGAGAGTTTGAGTCAAAATGAGACTTATGCTGCTTGAAGCTGTCTCAAGACTACTCTGAAGGGCTTGTATCATCACAAGAGATAGATCAAGCCAGGTTTCCCGCCACTAGTAACTATAATGTCTTTAAGTAATTCTCTAATTGCTTTTACAATAGGCCTTACATGATCTGCTCTCCCTTCCCCAAACTCTCAAGTGTCACAAATAAGTCTTGCCCTCCCAGCAGATGGGGAAACACAGCAGCTCTCTGAGGAGGAGGCCCGAATCACAGCCTGAGAGACTTCACATTGCTTTGAAATCTTCCCTGGGAAAGTGCACAGCATTTATCTTACTTATCTTAGAGCTCTGCCAAGCACTTCACTGCCACACGCTGCTGAATTTATCAGGGCTGCAGCAGGATGCAATTGAGATGCACTGCCCCCACACATCCTCACAGCCTGACTTGTACAGGGAGAAGAAGAAACAGATAAGGCAGGATGCTTCATCTTCTCATGAGCTCAAATCTAGATCTGCAAAAGAGAGGAGTCTGGGAACACATACTAGATAACAAGCAGAAGGTCTGACAGGTGCACAGCTTCTCAGACGGCAAACATAGGCAGTACAAGCCTTATGGAGAAAAGTAGCAATTAATTTAGGAAATTGCATACAGAAGGTGCATGAAAAACCCACTTCTAAAAATCTCTCCAGCCAAAGAGCACCTCAGGCTGCCTGCAGAGTTGTGGTTTGCTCCATACAGGCACACTTTTCTTTCCTTTCCTTTCCTTTCCTCCCCCACACAGTAACGCTTTCCTCTTTGCTTTACAACTTGCAGAATAGATGAATATCCACCCCTAGTTTATGCAAGCCCCAGGGTGACACACCTATGAAGAAGCACCCTGCACCCATGCCCTGCTTTTACACTCCCCTCTGGACACATAATATTAGCTACTTCTGGACACAAGATGCTGAGCTACACAGACCTGTCACCCGCTGCCCTGACCTTGGGATGAGTTTCAGCTCATTGTGATGCAGGCTAGTCATGCAATTTCCATGATGCCACTTGATCTCCAGACTGGCAGTCCTTCTCTAAAATTCTCTCTGTAGATGTTCAGCGTCTGCTCCTCAAGTGGTGTCCACTTGCACATGACTGACACTGACACCCGTGCCAGTCCGTGGCCCTGGGAGGCACTTTTAGCTCAGGCTCAGCCATGGGATCCAGCTGGATCTGCAATCCCTGCCACTTTGCAGCATTGCCTCTGCCAGCCAGGAGGCTCCAGAGCAGCACCTTGCCTATTGTATTGAGACTTTCATTAAAGCCTGATCAAAGGCACTTAATCCATTATTATTTATTGCCCTCTTCCTCCTTCTGTCTATCAAGATACAAGTGATGGCAACACAAGAATAAACTGCCTCCTGTCACTTTAGCATACCTCCAGGAATTTAATTCCTCTTGGGAATTTCACTGCTATGACACATGGAAAATAGACAGATAAAAAGGCCCAGGTATCCCTCTCTCACACAGATTTAGGGAAGTGCTCCAGAGAACGTGAGAAAAAATGATACTCAGGAGAAAACTAGTTTTTCTCTATAGTTACCTGAAAGGAGGTGGTAGTGAGGTGGGGTTTAGTCTTCCTCTCCAAGGCAACAAGTGAAAAGACAGGAGGGAACAGCCTTAAGTTGCACCAAGCAAGGTTTAGATTGCATATTAGCAAAAATTTCTTCACCAAAAGGACGGTCATATATTGGAAGAGGCTGTTCAGGGAAGTGGTAGAATTGTCATCCCTGGAGATATTTAAAAGACATGCAGGTATGTCACTGAGGGACTTGCTTCATTGGAGGACTGGGCAGTGCTGAGTTAACAGCTGGACTCAATGATCTTAGAGGACTTTTCCCAAATGATGGTTCTATGATCCTATAAATATTTAGCAAATGCACAGAGCTACACCATGTAAGAACTTGCCATTCTTTCTGTTTCTTTCTTAAAAATACAAAGTAAATCTCATTTCAAATGCTTGGAAAGTACAGGAACATAAATAGGCTGGACACATTTGTCTCATGGATAAGGTCTCTTGCACACTGTGTGAGGTTCTGGTTAAAGATCTAACATATCAGGAGTATTCAGCTCATAAAACCCTTGCACCTAAAACACTTTTTTTTAATCATACAATTTTATACAACTTTAAGGATTCAGTTTACATCTTCTGTAATGGTAATTAAGTAGGAACCACAGATATGTGTTTCAGATATTAATTTCTGAGATAGGAATAATGAAATCTAATACACAAGGTATGCTAGTCTCTAACAAAAACATGTTCAGCCAAAATTAGTTGTGTTTAAAAAAAAAGACTCTAGAGCTAAATCCAGCTTTTTTGTTATTAATTATCCTCCAGTTTTATTCTCCTAGTTCTTAGGCCTCTACTTGGTAACAAAACTGTACTATTTGTGTAATGAAAATTTTCTCCATGTAGTTTTGGTTTTTTATGGTGTGTGTATATATATATCACTTGCAGTAGTTATCACAGAGAAGGAGATCTGGATTCCTATAGCTTACCTTGGCTTGTTGGCTCTGTAGCTCAAACCACAAATTTTTGTAGTGTTGCTTCTCTTCAGAGGTGTACAAGCCATTGAGTTGAAATATGACTGATACTGTTTGTCTTTGCAGGGTAAGGTAGAGATTTTTATCATGAATAGCAGAAATTGAGAGATACATGTGTTCCAACCTGTAGTTAGACAGGGTTTCTTGAAGGGTAGAGCTTAATCCACAGTACAACCTTCATTACTTCTAATTCATTGGTGTCCTCCAGTGAGATCTGTATCACCAGTGAAACCCAGCCAGGCCCGTTTCTGAACAGTGGCACATGTGTCACACATCCTGACACTCCTTTGAGTGGATATCACCAATTTGAAAAATGGGAGGGAATTTTCCATTAAGAGTAAACTGCCAAGGATGTGAGATGCAATATTTTTTCCTTGGGTTCCTAGGCAGTCTTTTCCCATAGAGCTCTCCTGGAAGTACTTGCTGGAAGGTTTAAAATCCTGTCTCCTCTGGACTAGACTGGAATAGCATAAATTGCTGTGAGAGCAAAACAAATATGAAACAAGCAAAAAAAAGAAACACACACACACACACACACATACAAAAAAAAAAAGTAAAAAAAGTGTAGATGGTAGGCAGGAAGAAACCTAATGCTAAATATGCACAATGGACACAATGCAAAAATAATAGCTATATATCAGCATTCAGAGAATATTTCCCTTAAACAGTGTGAGAAAACGCCTAAAAACCTAAGGGCAGCAAACTAGAAATGCAAGAATTACCTGTAAAACAAGAGCCAAACTTCTCACACTTAAAGATTCTTAGTAGAGTAACATTCAAACCAGAAGGGTTTTTCTTGACCTCTGTGGGTTTGCCTCAAATCCTGTTATTTTGCATCAGTTCATCACTGGAAATAATAAGACTTGTCTTGTTCAAAAACAACTGAAGAATCTCTGCAGTTGGTATGCTCCACTAAGGCAGTCATGAGGAGAAAAACATGCCATCATTTCCTTCCCTCTGGCAATCCCTGGCTGTTTCCAACAACCAGTCCTAACATATTTACAATTTACTTACCTTACATATAAATTAATTAGACCTTTGTCTCAGTATCTTGTATTTTTAGTTTCCCTAATCTGATTACTGTACCTATTTATGTTCTGAAGAATCTGTAATTAATCAAATTATCCATCTAGCTTGATTACTAGTGGTAACTGCCCCTAGAGATTGATTAATACATTCTCAAATTATTCAGGAAGGTTCTTGAAAGAGCCAACAAAATTTACTCTTCTTGCAACCACAAAGTGCCTTATGAGGCCCACAGTTCCCTGAGGGTTTAATATAATCAATAATCCATAAAGATAATTGTTCCCACATGATTGGTGAACAACCTCAAGCAGAGTGCATAAGGACTAACACTGCAATTGATGTTTTTGTTGGGTTTCTACACTTAATGCGATTTCCCTTCAATAAGCCAACTCATCCCTTCTGTTGGACAGTAAATATAGACTTAAGCTTTTCTCCAAGGTATTTCACATTAAGGAAAAACATATGCCCTCTTTTTATTTAAAAACCTGAGGTTTAGAAAAAACTTATATTTTAATTGCTAAGATATCATATCTAATAACACTAATACTTTACAAGTGTATACTAACCTCCATCTCATTTGTTTTCCAAAATGGTGATAAGCACAGTTATTTAGAACAACGTGGATATGTCCATTCCAGCTCTTATTAATGTTATAAGACTGCAAGGCTCCTAAGTACCTTAGCTAAAATGCTTCTTCCTTGTATCATTGCTGACTGCACATGGAGATAATTCCTGAAGCTATTTCTGATACAGAGAGATCCTCAGAGACTCAGAGATATGGAGAGGGTCCATCAAACTAAGCTGTGGGTGTTTTTCTGGAAGGAGTGAGGTTCATAAGAAAACAGGAAAAAGTATATTAACCCAATATTCCATTATTAACAAGAAACAAGATGCATTATCAACCTATTAGAAATGTACCAAACCCTTTCAATACAGGGAAGGGAAGGGAAGGGAAGGGAAGGGAAGGGAAGGGAAGGGAAGGGAAGGGAAGGGAAGGGAAGGGAAGGGAAGGGAAGGGAAGGGAAGGGAAGGGAAGGGAAGGGAAGGGAAGGGAAGGGAAGGGAAGGGAAGGGAAGGGAAGGGAAGGGAAGGGAAGGGAAGGGAAGGGAAGGGAAGGGAAGGGAAGGGAAGGGAAGGGAAGGGAAGGGAAGGGAAGGGAAGGGAAGGGAAGGGAAGAAAATAACCTCTCAAGAAGTGTGGTTGTGTCTTTTGGAAGAATAAAAATCTGATGCTTCCATTCATTCCTGTAGCATCTTTCTCACCTACACTTTTGTGTCTTCATTTGTCTTCTTGAAATCTGCAGATTATTGCTTCGCTTTTGAGAATGTTTCGTCATATTTAGGAGAAAAAGTTTTCCTTAACTTTACAAAACTTAGGTGATATGGTGATATCACAATCCTAGAGCTATTTAATAATTTCTTCTTTTCTTTTTTTTTTTATTTTTCTTACCTCTTTACTCTTCCCCACAGATCTGTAAGACTTTCTTCTCAATCCTACTTTGTTGCAGTACCTTCTATATTTTGCAATGCTAATGGTCAGATCTGTAAAAACAGCAGCACCCAGTTGGTTTCCTTGCTCATGGTCTTTGGAGGTCTCCACACAGCCTAACCAGAAGGAAGATGAAATATATATGAACCTACTAGCCAGTTCAAAAATGCTTCATAACCAGTGATGAAGGTGCCTGCCAGAGAAAAAGCATTATCCTTCAGGCTCTGAAATACTCAAGGGCCCTTAAAGACCATAGGTGGAGGAATTCATCAGCTTCCAGCAGCAACAGCAGAGCTGTACCCATCTCTGGACTGCAAATCATTGATCTAACATGGGAAAAAAAACCCCAGTTTGTCTCCTTGTACAGTTACAAATCAAGAATTAGGAATAGCATGAAGCTCCTCCTTGAAAAGGTGGCACCTCTTTGTGGTCATAGAGTTTCCTATGATCACAAACTCCAAACTCACATACTCTTGCTACCATTTTAACTTCACCCCTTATTATCATCAGCCATTAAAGTGTCTTGGAGGAGCCTGTGTCTCCTTACTTTTTTCCCATAGTATACAGAGCAAACTTCTGATGATGTAAATGAGTGAACAGCAGATGTTTTGTTAATCTGTAGGTGTCCTCTGTGGCAAGAAGAAAAAAGAAATACCCATTGAGACATTTTACCAGGGATGACGCCAATTTTCCCAGGCTTTGTATTCTCGCTGCCACCAGTCCTTATGTTGCCATGTAGATATGGAAGAGATTTTAGCCATTGTAAATATAAAGGGGGAATCCACAGAACCAGAGACAAGGACTGAACAAATTTAGGCCAAAAATATGAGTCTCAGTATTCCCCAGCACTGTCACCTGTTTGTTTTTCAGCACAATAGCCTCAGGGACTTTGTTTATATGGGCTGACTGCCTACTGGGTGAAATACACCCCTTTTTGTTTGTTTTCAACCTCTTGTACAGTATGGTCTCTGTTAAATTCCTCTATACTTGGATTGGAAGAGACATGAATGTATCAAGCACTATCACCTTCACATCACTGATGATGTTTCATGCCTCTGTTTTGTCCCCTCCTGTAGGGGCTTGCTACCCAGTGCTGAAGAGTCCTGGTTTACTTAGTTTGTTCTCACTTGGAAGTCATTCAATACTGTGATCATTTTTGTTGCCCTTCACAGAATGTTTTTAACATTTCCTTTTGAAAATGAAGGTACCTGTGTTTTATACAACACTTAGGATGTGAGTAAACCATAAATTAATGAAACGGCTTTATTATATTTTCTGCTATTTTTCTCTATTTTTTTCTAATGATCCTTAACATTTACATCTGCTTCTGACTGCTACTGAGCATCAAGAATGACATTTTCATAGAAATATTTATTGTAACCTCAAGATCTCACTCTTGTGAGGTAATGGTCAGATAAAAGGCCATCATTCTGTATGCAAAGTTAGGATTTTTCCATCTGTGCATTACTTTCATAATTCTACACTGAATTTTACCTGTAATTTTATTCTCCAGTCACTCAGTCTCATAAATTCTTTCTGTCAGTCTTCACATTCAATCCTCGCCTTTGTTTTTAGTCCTGCTATGAATAATTTTACATCATCAGCACCCTTGGTCTTGGCATTGTTCAAACCTTCCTCCAGGTGGTTCATGAATATGTTGAACAGTCCATGTGCCCGCTCAGACCTCAACAGGAATCCCCTGGTGACTTCCTCCACCACCCCCAGGCCTCCAAATATTTACTCAGATTTTCCATTCAAACAATTAATCAGCAATAAAAGGACTGTCTTCTTTTTCCATTACACAGTTTTCTTAAATGTTTGAGTTTGGGGTTTGGGTTTTTTTTGTGAGAGAATCTGTTGACTATCTTTCAGGATTCAAATGGGTTATGTTGACCAGACCATCATGTCCACAATCCCAGTGTGTTCCCTAAGGAATGTCAGCAGATTCATAAGGCAAAAACCTGTCTTTACTAAGGCCATGTCAATGATTCTGAAATAGATGGGACTTATCCAAAGTGATATCCAATGGGAACCCAGTGGCTAAGCTAGGTATAACTTAGTGATCCTCCATTCTAGTGTTTTATGAATCCAGTCAACTGCAATGAGACGTCAGCTTTTGACAAAAAAAAGTCCCCCAAACCACCTGCTCTTTTCTTCTCTACAGTATAAAGCTCATTTGTATACTGGAAATTAATAACTCTAAGATCATTACTTTTGAGCTGTGACTTGGACTATGACATATATCCTAAACATCCTGACTGCCCAATACAAAAAGAAGTTGGGGTTCTTTTTCTTGTAGAAACCTGTACATTCATACATCACTTCTATTCAAGCTCAAAGCCCTTGTCTAAAAAAAAATAATTGTGAAATTTGGATATTTTTAAGAAAATTTCTCATTATTCTACATATAGCTGCTCTATCATGTGCTCAATACCTAACTAACAGATGTGACAAAAAACCTCCTTGAGCAGTTTTCACAACTTGTAAAAAACAATACCTAAGGAAGACACATTACTACAAAGCAGCTGTGTTCTGAAATTGGTCTTAATTTAAGTCATCAACAAGGCATTTACTGTTGCAGCATGCACCTGTGTTTGCATAGTTCTGTTCACCCATATATGCTTTATCCTTAGAGCTAAAACCTGCTAGTTAGGGGAAAACAGGCATGCAGGAGCATGGACTGCAGTGCATTAGGACCAGCCAGGAGCACCCTTTGACAAGGGGGAGATCAGATATTGTAATGTGTTAGGGCTGATGGAGTACAAGGGCCTGTTATTCACTCACAATTCCACCAACTAATCTGCTTTAAACTCTTCCTCAAAAGTAAAGGATCATTCGAATCTCACAGAAAATTCAGGCTTCTCAAAAAAAAGAAATTCAGTTTGGGAGCTCCAAAAAGCTCTGAGACACTCAGAGTGCTGTATGTCAATTGTGGTGTTCAGATTTATTTTGTTTCATCTCAATATTTGAATAGCAATGAAATAAGCATATGTATCATGTATTATTGGCACAAAAATAAATGCTAAAAGTCTCTGAAGCAGAATATCTGACTTCTTCCCATTAAATGTTTGCAAAAAACTCCAACACTTTCCTGTAAAGTATTCTTATATTGGTAGAAACTTTTCTTTTCCTAGGAAGATAATTCTATTTTAAAAAAACCACAGTGAATTTATTATCTGATTACCTAATTTACCTACTCAGTATCTGAGCACCTCAAAAGAATTTTTTTTCTGTGTTCTTTTTCCTAACTGTGACAGGCCCTTTTCTTCCTGGATTTTAATTATTAGCTTTTTCCAATGGGGAAGGATATTTATATTGGGAATGCTCGACCTCTCACAAAGGGAGACAACAAACTTCCTGCAGGAGTCTAACTGTAGAAAACTTTGGCTGAAAAGACAAAGAGGCAGGATTAATCTAATCCCAGTAGGTCATTTAGGGTCATTCTTTGGTGAAAGACGTTTGGGAGCCAGTTTACATCCCATACACCAAGACACTTTGCCCAAGACACTACCCATCTCCCCTGCTTAGCAGAGCAGCCTACACATTTATTCCAGGTGCTCTGATATTAATTATTGAAGGTCTGTAACCAGAGAGGACCTATTCCAGATGTGCTGGCAAGTACCAATGACTCCATTTGTGTATGGAAGAGCTGCAACTCAGAGTAAAACTGAATAGAGAGCCCAGAGCTGCCCCTCCACTCCAGTAGAATGTCCCCATATCCCTGGTGGAAAAGGGCTCAATTTTTGTATTGCTGCTGAAATAGAAATCAAATAATCCTTGGAAAACACTAAATCAAGCCTAGACTCACAAATTAACATTTAGGACAGCAATAATTTCTGTTGCATGGAAGAGAAGCTCTTTGTGAAACTTAACTGGGAAACTAAAATCTCCAAACAACATTGTGACCCTTGGGTTCTAATAGTTTGAGGAGATTTAAATATGACATGTGGCATTTTTTTTAACTTTGAGGTTTAATACTAATCAAAATTTTGCAGTACATTTAATCAGCAAGATTTTACAGGTTTTACAGCAGTTTTTTTAAAAACAATTTAGTTTGAAAATAAAATATTCCACATTTAGTCTTCTTTGAACTCAACGATAAGGACTGTAGAATTTCTTTATAATGGATTGCTACATGTGGTGTATGCGACTTATTTTTTAAGGCTGTAGTTTCTGATTACCATACAGTTCCTCACAGCTCTATGGTTTTATGGTATATTCTTCAAGGCTGTGTCACTTTATTTGGTGGTACTTCTGCATCTCGATATGCACCCAGGAAGCTCAGCCACTCAAGACTATGCAGTGAGTAAACTTGAAAAGGGTGGACAAGGAATCCCCCTGGGCTTCCCCTGTCACTAGCATGTTTCAGGAGCCATCCCAGAAAATGTTTTTTCTGCTGACCACTGTATAGCCACAAATATCCCTTTTGGGAGGCAGCCCTCATAAAGCTGTTGTGTGACGTCTAATTCCATGGAGATATGAGGAAAGTTTTTAAGAGTTGCTTTGATTCTCTTTATCATAAATTTAGACCCAAATCAGAGGAAGCAACTCTCCCACTGGAGTGTTCTTCAGCCATGAAGGTAAGAGATGGGCAGCTTCAGGCTTTCCAGAACTTTCTGCTCTGAAGGGTGTCAGAGCTCTGATTTTCAAAACTGTCACAGCTCCTTAAGGCAGCTATTATTTTTTTTCAACACCACATTTGAAACATATTCCACCTCCCTGCCAGTAACATACTTGCTGGAAACAAAGGACAGGGACTGTTCCTGGAAAGGCTTAATTTCTGACAGTTTACAGCTGTCACCTCATCGTTTTCTGAATGGAAATGTTTTTTCTCTGGACAGCCATGAGAGCTATTCCTGAGAGAGCACAGAACCGCTCTTGAGGAGACTGGAAATGACATTGTTGGAAAATCCAGCTGTAAGACAGGCACACACCTGGTGACCAGGGAAGGACAGCTCCTCTGGGAGAGCGAGGTGCTGGGGCCGCTGGGCTGGGCAGGTCTCTCAGCAAGTCAGCTGAGAAAAACAGAAACCTGTGCCTTGCTCTGCTTGCTGTCTGTCCTCTCTCAATTCCCTGCCCTCCCCAGGGAAAAGCACATAACTGGGAAAGTGCCTTCCTCAGCTCACTGCTGTCTCTTCCCTGTCCTGGGGCAGGCCTGCGAGCACCTGGCAGAGATGCTAAACGAGGCTGACTCCACAGATGCTGCTGGGGAAGGCAGCCTGAAGCACACACCATAGAGCAGCCTCCAAAACACCTTGTGAGCGAGGGACACTGAGAGCTCAGCCATTACCCAAATAAAATACTGGTTTAAACCACTGTTCTTACATGCAGTCAACTGTGTTTAATTATGAAAATAAATAGGTGCTATTCCAAAGATTAGCTCTAGGATATTCTTATACAGGCAAAAATTTCGAAGTAAAATGTTTGCATGCATTTGTTCTGCCCTGGCTGTCTAAACCAGTCATTCACAATGTATCTGAGCTGCCAAGGAGCAGCAGGATAGAAACACCAATTGATCAACAGATGGATTTAATAATCATTGAGAGTGAGATTGTCCCAGAAAATATATACTGGGGGCTTAGCACATCAGCTGAACATCAGGTCTCATCTCACATCCTCCCACTGAGGCTGGTAGAAGGATGGATTTCCAAATTGTTATGTCCCCCTGCAGATTGCCAGTATTGAGAGAAGTGGTGACAGCAGAAGTGCTGAGCCTGCCTCACAGGTCTCAGCTGCTGCCCAGGAATCAACAGACATCAAGAGATGGACAACCTCAAGGAGAAGGGGCAAGGCTGGCAGCTTTCACAGCCCTCTGGCAAACATGGACACAGTGCTATAAATGAAAACACACAAAGCTGAACGTGAATACGCTCTTCAGTCTTCTCTAGAGAATTGGTGGGATATAAATACCACTATAATAGTATTATAGATGCAACTAGTAAGTATGGACTTTAATTTCAACAGACATTGTGTCACCTGCTCAAGCCAGGCTATTTCAGGCAGTAAAAAAAGTCTGTCTCCCAGAAAGTTTAAGAAAAATTTCCCATTGTTTTTAGGCTCTTTGGTCAGAAGCCCCTTCCCTTCCCTTCCCTTCCCTTCCCTTCCCTTCCCTTCCCTTCCCTTCCCTTCCCTTCCCTTCCCTTCCCTTCCCTTCCCTTCCCTTCCCTTCCCTTCCCTTCCCTTCCCTTCCCTTCCCTTCCCTTCCCTTCCCTTCCCTTCCCTTCCCTTCCCTTCCCTTCCCTTCCCTTCCCTTCCCTTCCCTTCCCTTCCCTTCCCTTCCCTTCCCTTCCCTTCCCTTCCCTTCCCTTCCCTTCCCTTCCCTTCCCTTCCCTTCCCTTCCCTTCCCTTCCCTTCCCTTCCCTATATTAAGACACCTCATTCAGTTTCTAATTTTTTCTTTGGAATGTCCCCAAGTGACCTATATCCTGCATGTCCCAAGGGCTACCTGGAGTTTCTGTTTCCTGAACATGCCCTGATGGAAAGTGTCTGTAGCTGTCTCCCCAGCATCCTGCAGTTACTCTGCCCTTTACCTGCTATAACTACATGCCAGCCCCAGCAGCACTTTGCAAAAAATAAAGGGGTAATAATGTGAGAGAACTAAATTCTTTATGGCTGAAAGCCAATACAATTCATGTACCAAAAAATGCACATCTAATCCTGTTTATTAAGTATGATAATTTATATATTATGTTTACATTTAACAGATCTGATTACTGTATAAGGTACATTCTTTATTTGTGTTCAGAATCTCTTCTCACTTTTATTTGCAAGTATGTTTCCTCTTGATTAAGGAAATGCTCAGATGATACTGAAGGAAAAAAAATAAGCACATTCAGTTGATTTGCAGAACATGTTATTCAGTAATAGTACACTGCACCATAGCTTCTGAAACTAAATGGTTCAGTGCCTTTGTATTCTCATAGAAAACTTTTATTCACTGTGTAATGCTGCTACACACATGGCAGACAGAAATCTGAAAATCAAGGATTGAAGGTTAAGGAAGAATAAAGAGAATATTAAACATCATATTGGGCTCCACTGTAAAGGAAAATGTCAAAGAACAAAAAAGGAGAAAAATCATTAAGAACAATGTCTGCTCCTGTGACTATCTGTCGCATATTCTTGAGGATCAGGAAGATCAGATGGAAGGAAGATTTACAGCCATGTGAAAAGGAGAACACTTGGAATGGATGAAGAGCTTTATAAGGAGTAAGTATCCTCTTTTACTTGAAGATTTCTGTTAAAAATAAGTTTAATAAACTTAAATACTATATACAAGGAAGTAGGTAGGAATGGTAGGAGATTTTTCCTCTCTTTATGTAAATTTGCCTGCAAGAAACTTCTACCTGGCCCTGCCTTCCACAATCTACTGTAATTGTTCTATCCTTGGATAAGATGTATGCTAAATGTCTCAAATCAAAGCAGCAGAAAATAATCTAAAAAATCTATAGAGAAATAGCAGAACTGAAAAATTACAAGCTTGATGGCTACTACCCTGCAGTTTCACTGTGCACCATTTGATACATTTCCCTGCACCACCTTATTGCTTTTTTTTAAGGTCTGTCCTTGCAATTTACAATCCACAAGGCTGCTGAGCTCTGTGGAAACGTTAATTTGCCACCTCATCGAGGCACAGACTTTGTCTTTACTCCTGGAGGCACACAGGATGCTATGAGCACTACACAAATATTATCTGAGATAATGTAATGGCAACTCCTCCACAAAAGGTGGGTTAGGGTGGATTTAGAGTTCTCCAGATGTCTTCCATCACAGTGGACAAACAAGTAACACATTAAACAACCAGTTCTCAGCCCACCAAGGACCAGCCTTAAGGGATTACCCTGTACCATCACATTTCTCGCTGACACCAAGCACTAACAACATCTCCAGCACGCACACACATTCGATTCAGCAATGGTACCCTCGCTCTCAGTGCACACATCAAACAGCTGAAAAGGACCAGCTAGTCACTGACACATAAATGAGCCCTGCAACATCAGCTGGGGTAATTGAATGCCTAATTCTGGTGCTACTTCCAAGGTGATAAAAAACTAAATAGTGGAAGGGAAGCATAGACTAGAATAAAGCTCACAGTCAAGAAACATCAAAATTCTTTATGGAATTCATTGAATTAAATTAATCATATTGAACTACAAAAAGCAAGGAGCTCACTGAGCTCCATCCATGCCTGAGGCCAAGTAGAGGAAACTCAGACCGAGACCAAATCAATTTATTTTCAGCCAGGTCTAAATTTTTGAACAACAACTGCCCCACAGTTGATGTTCTGGGCGTACAATTACTATCACTAAAATGAACAGTATCAATCCAAAGACTTAATGCCACACAAAATGGAAGGAAAATATCTTTCACATAAATTATGTCTCTCCCAAAAGACTCAAGTGTTTGTGCTTTAGTCTGATTTTAAGGGCTTTTTTGTGGTACTTTGATGGTGTAAAATAGGTCAAGGAAAACCTCTAAATTAGGGAAACACCAGACAAAGAGCTATGAGGGTCCTCTTCTACCTCCTCCCACTCCCCTCAGCCCACAGCTCCCAGAGGAGGTTCCTGCTTAGGAATACACTGGGGGCTCTGGGATATTCTCTTAGGAATATACTGAATTCTCAGGATTTCCCTGTGGCCTCAGGTGTCTGTCACCTCCCAGGGAGCAGACACATGGGGATGCAGCAGCATCCACCCTGTCCCCATGTGCACATCCACAGTCAGAGCTGCACAAAGCCATTTACATCTTTGTGTTCTTCCCTACACAGCCACATAAGTCTGGAGTAACTCCACTACTGCAGCCAAAGGGCAGCAGCATAAAACTGAGCGTGAATGAGGTCAGATGAGTAGAGCTAATGTGTGAAATGCACACTCGTTTTCATACCATTGATTTGATCCACCATTCTGCAGTTCCCAATCATATGGCTTTTTAGGAGCCTGACATCCAGAACCAATATTTTAAATCAGGGAAAAAAGACCATCTAATCACATTAAGGAAATGGAGAACATGAACTGAAATTTCATATCTAATTACATTATCCATATATCCAGTATGCATTCAGATTATAAAAGTCTTGAATTACTAAAATTTGGTTTGCAGGAAAAGAATCCTAGACTATGCTTACTCACAGGCTAGGGAATTAGAGTCTTCATGCAGAAAGAAAGGAGTCACACGGTATTTGCACTCACATAATGAACCTGGATTCTGAAAAAAAAAAAAAATCCGTATGGGCACTAGATCTTCCAATGTTTCTGAGAGGAAAAAATGTATGGAGTTTAAAGAAAAAAGGTAAAACATTGGACAAGATCCAACCCATTGAATTGCAGTATGCAAATTTGGAATCTGGCTCTCAGCAAGGGCACCTAGATCTGATCCATCTCTTTGCAGGCAGTAAAGAAAATAAAACTGAACCAGAGAGAATCTCTCTGTGTGAGCCCTGTCCTAGGGACACTCAATAGGAAAATCACTATGAAAACCCTCCCACCCTTTTGTGGAGCTTAAGGAGGCCATTCAGAGCCATACAAAACACCTCATCACAGAGTGCAGATGTCCCAGCTAGGGAGAGGCACCCGCGTGCACAGGGCTCTGAGCAAAGCAAAAGGAGCAAAGGGAGATGAGCCCTCCACACAGTGATCCTGACAGGCAGAACATGCACCTACCAGGGGTCTGAGATCCTGTGCTGCCTGCTGGATTTGATGGAATGTATGTGAAAGGGGTGCACTAAAGCACAAAGCTTTTGGGGCATTTGGATGGTGGGGAGAGGGGAGAGATTCTCGTTGTGGCAACTGCTCTTCTGGGCAGCCAAAGAGGAATCTTCACAAGCCAGAAATATCTGGAGCAAAGGACTGTGGCCCCAAAGCCTCAAAGTTAGGGCACTCAGGTAGGAGAAGGGAGTTCTGGTTTCTTCCCCTGGCCTTCATCTGATAAAGATCTAATGTAACATGCGTGAGCAGTCCAGGGACTTTTGTCGATCATTGTCTTAATTGGCCGAAGTGCAAGGAAACTGTTATATGTATTGATTTTCTAATCAAATTAATGTCTGGTATTTAGCCTCCATATGTTTATTCCTCTGTTGTGCAAGGCTCTCTAATGCCCCAGGGGGTTTGTATCCAAGTTAAAAGTTTATTGTCCTGTGCCTTCTCTGAATATGCCCAGAATGCATCAGGCTCTCATACCCATTAACAACCTACTGAAGGGGAGAATTTATTTATCTTTTTAATCAATGAAGCTGCTGATAAAGAATTAGCCTTGCATTTAGGGAAATCTGTTTCATTATGAGTTACACTGCTCCAGTTTTCCTCGCTCACCACATAGCCTGACTTACTCTTGCCTTGGTTTCACACTAAAAATCCAGGGGGTGATGAAGATGTGAGAAGTTTTAGGCTGGAGACAGCAGTGATGAGACCATTGAAATCTCTCTACCATGCAGAGCAGTCTTCAGGATGCCTGTCCTGAGAAGCTGGGTTCTGCCCCCCTGACTCCAATGACTTCTTCACCAGATACTCCATTTATTTGGCCTGGGAAGTGAGTCCTGAGCCAGGGGAAGAAAATATTATACACATTTCAGAAGCATCTCATAATGCAACAGGGGAAAATCTTGTTACAGTGCACTCCAAGCAGTCTATTCAAGGTAATCACATTTATATTTTTTTAAATGAGGCAGCATTCACAAAAAGTCAGCTTTGCAGCCAAGACATAAACAAGCCAGGACATAGTCCAGAAGCAACAAAATGGTTTATGACACTTCCTGTTCTCAGCGTCCTCCTTTCCACTTCCTAATGAACTTTAATAAGAGGATGTACCAGCATTTATGTACAGCAATCTCCAGGCTGGCCACTTCATATAAATGCCTTTCTCAATAAAGGAAACACCATGCAAGGTGAAAAATTAAAGATGAATGCCAAACTTCTTTCTCTATAATTTAGTTAATTATAGCCCAAAAGAGCATCTGCAGTAGGCTTTTAAAGTTTTATTGTGCTAATGAAGATATTTTTTTGTAAAATAGATGTAAATTTGCTTTCTTTGTTTATCCATTAATTTATTTAGTTATCCCATAGTAAAAGAGCAGATATAAAGAAAGTGGATCTGAGTCAGTTAGAGGTTTTGGAGAAACAGCTGCAGAAGTGCTGGTGAGGTTTCAGAATAGGAAACAACCTAAATAAAATAAGGGCACAATGCAAGGGTATTTCTTTCATTCAAGGACTGAGGCAAAATACACTAAAGAACAGAGTTTGACTTACTTTCATTTGAAAAACCTCAAAATATGGTGCCAACAACGCCCTCTTTATTTCAGAAATACAGCTTCTAGTATTGATTAAACACAAGCATAAGCTAACACATGCTTTTAACCATTAAAATAAATACATCTCAGCAAAGTAATTAAGTCACTCTTATATGGCTTCTTGAATAAGGTTGAAATTCTGAACTTCATTCTGCAAAGTGCTTTGGGGCAAAATTTTGAAAATTAATCTGAAAGTGCCAATATGCTGCCACCACATTTTAATGAATTTGTACAGAGATAAGCAAAGAACAATGGATTCAGGATTTTCTGGCACATCATTGCTGAGAACAAAAGCTACTTTATTTTAAGAAAAACAATGTATTTCAAGAAATACATTGAAAGCTGCCCTGGCAAGAAGAAGATTCTATCAGAAACTGGAACTTAGCTGGTGCCACAGCATGAGTTTAACAAAGCCTGTTACAATCAAACTGAAACAAGAAAGTCAGAATTACTTGTCTGTAGCAACAATGATCAGCTCTTGAGAAAGATGAAAGCTATTGTGGAAGCAGCATGATGTCATTGTAATTAGATCTATAAGCTGCAAATACCTACACAACCCCGCTACCCACCAAAAAAAAAGCAACAAAAAAGCCCCACCCAAAAAACTCAAAACAAAAAACCATGCATACGAGCAAAAATAACAACAACCAAAAAGCAAAACAAACCAACACCCACATAAGACTTAAAATGAAAGAGAAATTTCTAGAGTGACAGATATGTTGGTTGAGATGCCTGCCTATTTTCTATAGCACTTTACAAATCAAAACATTTTTCTTTCTAACCTTCAAGCTCTGATGTGTCTTTCATTTTGATGTGGCTTTCAAAGAAGACAAGACATTGTAGTCAGACCACAGTATGAGGTCTGTAATATGCTCTGATGGGCAAAGCATTTCTGCTGTCTTGGTCTCACAGTAATTTATTAATGGATGGGCTGATAATGCTTATTATGTGCCTGAGATAACCTCAAAAGACCAAGCAAATACAGCTAGACTTAAATACTGTCTGTTCTTGTCAAGGTTTCTTAGCAAGAAATTGGATTTTCAATGCAAAATATATCACATTTTTGAAGAAGGAAACAACCAGACCTCTGAGAGCATAGTAGTTGTAGAAGGTGTTTGGGAAATAAGAAAAAGCACACCTCATGTCTTCAAAATGATTTAATTCATCAAAGAGTAAAGAAATCTCATTGAAACACAGCATTCTGTATCTTTTATTTCCGATCCACATGAGGATAGGGAATAGTAGTTTTTTGGTATTACATTATCTTGTAAGACAAAAATTTATTGACAAAAATTCAGTCATATCATCCAGACTATAAAGATGAGGTGATCCTCTTTTATTTCCCTTGTTAGTATTTAATCATGTACTTCAAAAGAATTTATGAAAACACAGGTTTTCCTAGTACCATTGCACCTAAAGATGCACAGCTAGGTTTCATATTGAACCATTTATTTGTATCCAAATGCATGCTTTTGAATTAAATTAGTCTTGGGGGCTTACTCCACTGCCAACTGCTATTTGTCCTGCAGGAGAACAACTCCCTGAAGGAATGCAAATCACTCATGGTTCTTGAGGGCTTTGGGACAATTACCATGCCATCCAAGCTGTCAGAATTGCAGTAAGTAGGTTATATAGCCTTGGCATCACCATTCCATATGGCTGCAGCTGAAATAAGATGCTTAGGTGGGTTGTAAAGTGACATAGTTTGAATATACATAATTGTATCTTAAGCTCAGCTACAAGCCCTGGGCCACCACTGGTTCAATAAGGGATCAGTCATGGGTCAATTAAATTCTGTGAACATTTTATTATCTGGGAGCTGAAAGTCTTTAGCTGAGATTAGACAGCTACGGATCTTCACAGATTATAAACGCTGCTCTGATGCACTGCTGCTGCTTGATGCAAAGAATATCATCTCACAGCACAGATCAAACTGAAAGGAAAATAATGTGAAAAGGTAATTTCAGGAGACACTAAAAGGCAGCATTGATTCTGTGCTTTACACATGGGAGCCATTAAATAGGGCTACTTTTGTAAAAGCTACGTGAGCAATTAAGTGAGAACATGGATGAAACCAGCAGCTTTTCTACCATGAAATATTTCTGTGTTGCCAGACTGCAAAAGGTATTTCACTGGAAAAGGCATTCCCACAAAACACCTGTCCAGCTCTTGTCAACTTTTCCTGCTTTATTTGAGATCACCAAAGTGAAAGAATTACTGTAAGACAAAGGAGTTGGGTTTCTACTATGTGCTGCTGCCTTTTTGTCTTGAACTGGACTGACTTGCCCAGCTCTTTCTGAAACCCCACCATGCTGTTTGGGAGAAGGTACCATGGGGGCCAGCAGTTGCACTAAATTTTTATGCTATTCTTCCCATCATTACCTTTCAGTTTTGAATGCTTTGTGTTATCCCCATGGGACAGATTACTATGTAGACTGGGAATTCCCAGACCACAGAATACTTGGGAGTTTTCTGCTTTCACACTTTCCACTCCTTTCCCTTCCTAATCATGATATAATTTTTAAAGTAATTAGTAATTTATCTTTAATTTAAGATACTCTTAATTTGATTATTCTCATTATTCTTGCAATACTTATTACTTTCTTCCCCCTTTAAAGTATTTTTAGAAAGGATTTTAAATGCAAGACCACTTTGCAAATGCAAATTTTAGCAAAAAATTAATGCAAATCAAGATTTATTATTCAAAAATAGATTAGGAGTTTATTCACTTTTTAGACACAAGTATCCTATCTACTTCACAAGAACAGATCTTGGATCTTGGACTGTATTCTGAGGCACTTACAATTCAATCTTGACTTAAGGTGCAAGAACCAAATATCAGTAAAAAGGGCAAGGGGAAAACATTTCTTTTCCCCCAAGCAACACCCACCTGACTATGTAGCACCACTGGGGCCATCAATTATGCTGAACACACTAATAGAGTGCCTTTATTAACAAATATGATTCAGAACTGCTGATTAACTCTAGTTTCTGGAACACACAATATCTGCATTTTTCATTGTGATGTCTTATCACTCACAGAGCCTTAACAGGTACTTCTTCTCAGTTTCCTAAAGAAAAATACTCTGTTTAAGGTAATCTCTAAATGCAACCATACCAAATGATGAGACAATATGTAAGGGATTTACAAAATAATAAAAAAGAAAGGCAGAAATTTTAAAATATAAACTCATTTAAGTACTTAAGAAGCTCTAAGGCAAATGTGCCCCTGAAAGGGTGTTGGGACTTTTGTCAGGTCCACCACAGATACACCTTAGTCCAACACTGCATTGTATTGTAACAGCTATCATCCCATTTTCTGTGGATGCATCACAAGATTTACTGAAAATGCACTGGTAAGGGTGCATATAGCAATGATAGTGGAGATTACTGTTTCACAAAAAATGTAAGGTTGGAGATGGTTCAAAAGCCAAACCACTTTGGGTCTGTATTTTCCACTTTGGAATTCTCAAGGTAAATATTCCAGATTGCATGGGAGCACACAAACAAAAGTGGCCAGGTTTCCAGTGGCACCAAACATCCCAATTAACACAGGAGTGCATGTGTTCGTGTCTGTGAAAACTGGAATTCATGCTTTGCCCTGAGGCTAGGCACCTACTTTGGGGTAGGCAAAATCTGGGAGGTTTTTTCTTAGTTAAAGGTAGTTCACAAAATTAATACAAAACACTGAATGACCAAAAAGGTTTTCTAGGCTCCTATCTGGTTATCTGATTTCTTGAAATAATTCCAGGTAATGGAAGCAACCAGAAAGTTGAAAAGGCTTTTATAAGCTGTATTGGCTTATGTGGCCAAGTTTTGGTAGCAAAGGGGAGTACAGGGACCTGCAGACCTGTGGAGAGAGGAGCCCACACTGGAGCAGGTTTCCTGGTAGGACCTGTGACCCCCTGGGGGACCCATGCTGAACCAGGCTGTGCCTGAAGGACTGCATGCATGGGACAGTGACCCATGTTGCAGCAGTTCACAGAGAATTGCCTATGGGACGGACTAACATTGGAGAAGTTTATGGAGAACTATTTCCTATGGGAGGAACCCCGTGCAGAGGCAGGGACAATGTGTAATGAACTGACCTTAATCACCATTACCCATCTCCTTGCCCCACTGAGGCAAAGAAGGAAAAGCTGGAGACGTGAGGGTAGGGAAATTTGCTTTTAGGATTTATTTTATTTTTCATTATCCCATTCTGGTTTTGTTAGTAGTTAATTTGCTTTATATCTCTTAAGTCGAGCCTTTTTTGCCTATGATGGTATTTGATGAGTGATCTCTCCCAGTCCTTATCTCAGCTCATGAACCCTTTGTTATGTTGTCTCTCCCCTGTCCAGGTGTGGAGGGGAGGGATAGAGTGGCTCTGGTAGATGCCTGGCATTCAGCCAGGGTCAACCCATTACAAATGGGAAGGTACTGAATAAAAATAAACCATGGTTTATTTTTCTAATAAAATTAGAAAACATGATTTCTAATAGAGTAATGCCTAAGAGCCAGACACGTCTCTTTGTTGGACACCTCTGTGAAGAAAACAGGGAGAGATTAACAAGCAGAATAAGGACAATAGATGCCTGCATTGCTTTATCTCCACTCATTACACAATAGGCAAAGAATATCCAATGAAATCTACTGGTATCCAGCTGCTACAAAGATACGTGGGTCTTCGTGAACAGTCATTGACTTTGGAATTCACTGCTGAAAAGTGCCTCTGAGAACCTCCACTTCTGAGCAAAAAGAGGAGCAGGAAGTTTGCTCACACACTGGACATTCAGGCACTGCCTCTGCTTAAACATTGCACTTTTCTCAGCAGCTCCAATTTAGTTTCTTGCAAAGGCACATTTGGGAGAAGTTCTCTTTGGGCAGCTGTTCTTGCATGGACAATGCACCAGTTAGTCCCTTTCTGCTTTCCAGTGATATCCTCAAAGGATCCAATATTCCCAGATGCACTCCAGGCTATAAGAGATGAGTCCTCAGTTTCATGTTGTGAAAATGTCACTTTCAAAGATCTGACATTTTGCTGACATTATCTCAGATATTTGAGTTTAAAAAAAAAAAATAAAAAGGAAACCGCACATCATTCTTATGTCTTTGAACCACCATTTGGGCCAAGACACAGTATGGCAGACACACTTTGCTGCAGAGGGGCAGTGTGAGTACAACCCAGTTGATACCACCAGTCCTGGAGCTCATTTCCTGGCCTTCCAGCACCATGAGATGTGCCAGATCTTTTATCCTCAGTTAGGCAGTGGGCATGCATCAGTTTTATTTACCAGCATAGATGTAATCAATGATACCTGTAAATTACGAGAATCAAAAAAGTATCTGAGGTTGGCAAGAGAGCATCAGGACCTACACAGATAAATCAAATACAAAATAAACATCACCTTAGCTGTGAATCCTCATGTTTCAGGGCAGCAGTTAGCAAAATTCCTGTGATTAGACAGAAACTACCACATACACAAACTTATAAAATAGGTAATTGTGATATTGTTTCCCATCTTGCTCAGTACAAATCTTCACATCCCAATATCTGGATTGAATGTGAAAACTTCTGTGATCCTCATATTGGCATCCGGTCATGTTTCTGTTCAGCCAACATTCCTCTTAACGCATGATGGTCAAATAATTCTGCTACTAGTGTTCTCTTTGAAGTTTATGAATGTAAAGCATTAACCTATTTCCAGCATGAGATACCATATGATCAAATTAGAATATGTAAATTGCTCACAAGAGCTTCCTGTGGTGCATGAATTTTCTGTTATCAAGTGCTTTCCAAATGAAATAAGTGTTCTTAGCTCCTCTTAGTATAAGACATCAAGCATTTCAGGATTAGACTTGAGCCCCTCAGTCCTTGCCTGTCTCCTGGCAAAATATGTCATCTGGCCCAAATACCAAAAGTTCATCTTGCCAACCACCACACGATCCTCCTGCAATTGAAACACATTGGCAGAGAATTGTTGGATCAAAGGTAAGCATCTGAGAATGTGATCTATTGTGACTTAGTTGTCCACATTCTCTCAAACAGTCATGAAGGGAATAGAGAGCCCTACAGATCAATAATTTGAAATTTAATGGCTTGGTTTTCCATCAATTCTATGGGACTTTCACAGAGATTTATCTCAAATATTAGCAGCTACAATAGATGTTTACCATTAAGTGAGGTGAAGCCCACAGCAGTTTATATAATTCAGTAACTTCACCAGTTGGACTAGACTGTGTAGCAGGTAAGTTCTGTATGGTCCTCACCATGAAAGGAACTTTTCAGTTTGGTACTGTTGTTGCAGGGATGCTTGTGCTCACAAAAGCACGTCATATTTTTCCAACCTTACTATCTGACTTGGTAAAAAAACATTATTTCTGCAAACAAAACTCACTTTGGCCTTTTTTTTGGACTGTCCCCAGACACCAGAACTATCCTCATTACATCAGCATTTCTTCATGCAGGAATTAGTCAGCAGCACTGAGGCCAAGCAAAGGCATAAATGAGCTGAGAGTGTTGGATGGCAGCTGAGACTCTTTATCTCAGGATATTGGTATTCCTCTGCCTGCATCCCAGGTCTTTAAGACTGCCACAGCTGTGGGACTCAGTACCTGCTGGTACCTTGGCCTGATGCTGTACCAGAGTAAGCTCTAGCTGCACACACCCTCACACACACCTGGAGCCACTTTTTTCCTCTGCTTCCCTCTTCTTCTCCAAGGTAATTCCCTTAACAAAACCTGCTGATGGGCAGAGATGGGGGAGAGGGGACCACATCCTGCAGGAATATCTCCTCACTGCCTACAGGAATGAGGTCAGAAAGGGAGTATGAGTAGGAACTTGGGGGTGAAGTTTCCCTACAGAAAGGGAAAAGAAAAGGAATAGGAAGGAAAAAAGATCGGACACCAGTTCCCATATTCAAGTCCACAGGAACAATTCACACTTTTGGGAGCATAATTTTTCTCCTCATCCTTTTCTTCTGTTGGCTTGGGTGCTCCTGTAGGACTCAGGAGATAAAGGTGTTAAACTGCTGATGCTGAGGAAGGAGTCAGATCTCCTGCTTCATGGGCACCTCCTGGTATTTACCTACCATGCTCAACCATTGAGCCTGTAACTGTGTATCAAAGGGAAGTAACCACAACTGCAGTTAATGAGGAATCAAATCTTTGCACATTTACTGTATGATTGCCTGCAAACTCTAGGGTCCTGAATGACTGAAGATTGAATTTGGGACCCTAGAGTTTGCAGGCAAAAGGATTCTTATTTTCTGGGCCACCATTGGGCTAAGGCATCAACTAACCGTAGATTGCTCAGACTGGGAGAAATTTTGTCATAAGGGGAAATTTCAAAGGATGGCTCAGGTACCCCAGAGTTCAGTGACATCTAGATAGATGAGTTATGATAGAAACTTTAGGCTTTGGGAAATTTCAGACATGTAAATTTTTCCCCTAGAGTCAAATCCCTTTGTGCAATTTTCATATTGCTTGAAACAGAAACTGTCTTGCAGATGAAGGAACATAACATTTAAAATTAACGTAGGGAACAATGTACTAGAAGGACATAGAATCTGAGTAAAGGTAGAGGGAAGAAACTGAACAAAAAGGTTTAAGAAGAGAAAGGCAGAATTAGGATGGAGTGGAAGAAAATGAGAAGAATTATAATTAAAATAAACTCCAGCCACTTCCCATGTTGAAAGCTCATAGCTAGTAAGCTGATTGGCATCTTACAATTCTGCCAGGGTATTACAGAAACAGCATTTGAAGTTACCATCATGTCTTTTATGTGCATCATAATCACTTTTGTTAATAGGAAGATGCAAGATTTCATCTATACTAAGCTTTAGTACTTTACCACTGAAGTCTAATTAGTAAATCATGGAAGGAAAGGAAAGCAAGCTGATGCTTTGCTCAACAAGCTTCTATGTACAGTCAGGATTAAATGTCAGATAAAGCCTCTGCTTTATTAATTTTCACTTTACTCTGAAACAAAATATATGAACCATGCAATTATTTCAAAACCCTACCAGCATTAAACTCTCCCCATCTCTTACTTCTTCCTCATCACACTTTCACCCCCAGCAGCAGAGAAAAGTCTCTCCTGCTAACCTGCAATAAACTCTGCTTATAGCTGCCTTCAAAGGAGATCCACAGAAACTTAAAAATAAATGAGACAAGACTAAGATTAATAAAATAGGCAAGGATAATTGTTCATTTTTTTATGACCCAAATTCAATCCATTAAGGGAAGTGTATAAGACTCCCTTCTAGTTAAATTGACTGAAACATTCTGCAACAACGGAGTATAATAAAGCACAATTAAAAGTGAAAGTGACCTGGAGCTTTAAATACCCAAGAACCACGGTAATGGAACAAGAGGGCCATTTAAAGGTCAGCAGCTTATAAACAATGTCCTCAGAGCAATTTCTCAAGAAGAAAATAATTTCAGATAGGTCTCCTGAGTAATTTATAAAAAAGAAGGCTTCTCCCATCCTGAAGGAAGCCAAGCAAAATTAAATGCCTACTATGAGGCTCTGGCAGCCATTGTTTCATGTCTTAGGTTCAAGCAGAGCTATTCCAGCTGGCATTCAGTGGGATCATCTGGCAGGGTGAACCTCACAATGCCATGCTCACAGAGTCATGCATTTCCCAAAACACTTGTTCCTTTGGAGATGACATCTGGGCTGCAGCCCATGAACTCTGCCTGCACAGCTGGCAGGGGTTATCTGAGCACCTGCACTGCTGCAGAGCGAGAGGCAAAGAAAACACTGACACAGTTCTCTGTAGGCAGTGTGGGAAGCTGTGTCTGTCAACCCCTTTGGTTCTCTGGCATATTTTCTGTGGCCTCTCATGCAGACACAACTCCCAGCACATCCTGGGGACTGGCACCTGCTGCCAACCTGCACAAGGAGTGAGCATCCTGGCACCACTGTGGAAGTCTCCAGTACTTCCTCGCCAAGACGAGTTGTCCTGCATGCACTGGACTTTGGAAATCTGCCCCCATGAGGGAAAGTACAGAAATCATTCTAGAAACATAATATAATTCCTCATGTTCATAGACATCCTGTAAGCTCAAAAGGAAAAAACAAAATCCTTCTTCTCTTGGAGCCTTTCTTCATTTTTCAGACTTGAAGGTAGAAACCTACTCTAGCAGGGTCTGTATACCACAGCTGGAAATATAGATTGTACCTAAAAAATATTAATTGAGTGTGTAGGAAAATAAAACTTTTCAAAAAAGCATCCATTACAAATCTGTCAAAAATATAGAGCTAGAAAATTATTTTTCATCCAGGCAGACATATTGGGTACAGCAGTCCAACAACAGCAACAGCTGTGTTGTGCCAGCACCTACAGCAAAAACTACCAGGAAGGACTTGCAGGATCCAGCAAGTTATTCTGCATCACCTAAATCCACATCCAGGAGAAAAATTAGTGATCCTACACATTTATTCAGCCTGTGTTATATCCCTATCATCAGGGAACACACCTCATAACCCAGCGTCCAGAGGAAAAGTCAAGAAGATATTAGGCACAAGGTATTATCACCTATAGGGTTTTGTTTTCCATGCAGCTTCATCAAAACTGACATAAACCAGTCATTTCAAAAATCATCTAATGACAGAGAAGATTTATACTTAGGCATTTGGTGAATTCTTTGCAGATGTGTCTTAATTTGAGAGCATAATAATAATGCTACCCTACATGGCACAGGTTTCACTGACTACTTATGGGCATTTAATAGTTCATTAGTTCGTTTTCTGAATGCCTTTCTTCTGCTGTACTCATTCTGTACTTTTTTCTCCATCTGCCCTCTTCCCTCCTGCACACCACAAGTTCACTGAGTCTTTTACTCCCTGTTCCTTTCATGGTTTGTTTTATCCAAGTAACCCATCAACTGAATGACTTGAAGCTTGTCCCCCCTGCGTTCAGGTTAGTAAAAAAATTAGCTGGAAGACATCAGCCACGTTGCTGTAGCTGTGTCTTGTCTGTAAAGTAACATGAAACATCACATTGCACAGTGCTATTTCAAGAAAAACAGTCTCTCTCCTCTGCATTTTCTGCTGGTGCAGTTCATTTACAGCAGGCTGGCCATGTGCCCACTATGCACAGACAGTGCATGCAGAGTCATAGGAACAGCTGATCAAACACAACCAAGATAAATTCAACCCAATACATTTTCCATTGTCTATAAAAGAAATTTGGTTTTATAGATTTTGTCTGCATCTCTCTTCTGAGCCATAGGTGTAAAAATGAGCCAGGAAACTGGACAGATTTTCTTCCCTCAAGACTGTAAAATCACTCAATAAACCTCTTCCTATAATAAAAGCCTTAGAATGCTGGTTGAAAGCCTGGCTCCACTGGAGTCAATAGTAAAACTCCCATTCACATCAGGAGCAAGTGACTTTTGCACTAATGAAAGCCCTTTAACAGTACCAGCTATGCTACAAAACATAGCATATAATAATTCCATATAATAACTTGCTATAAAACACATGCTTTTCTCCAGATAAGGTCTCACTTTTTTTTTTTACTAATAATAAATTTTTAAAAATACTTATTTCTCCCATCAATAAAAGACAGTCAATACATAAATGCCTATTAACACGGAGCAGCAGTTTATAAAAAGGGCTTCTGAAGACAGCATGGAAATGAAGCTGCAGGCTGAATGCTATATAGGCCAAATGGAATGGTCAAGGCAGTTTCAAGTCTCTGCTGGAAGCTGGTATATCTAGTACCAAAGTAAATGTTAAAAGCATTATTGGCCAAGATGGACTCACACTGACATCTGGCAAATTTGTACAAAACTAGGAGGAATTTGTAGTCTTCGTTTGCGTCTAACATTTTGATTTAGACTAACCAAAGCACACATACCAAAGCACCCAGACAGAAAAAACAAATTCCAGTATATTGCCTACAAAATGCCAGCACAAAAGGATTTTAGAGAGAGAAATTCACATTGTCAGCTGTCAGTTCTCAGCGCGGATAAATCCTGGCATGTAATTGCAGCATTAGTCATGCTGGCTAACAAAGGCACCATGGAGCAGGTGGGGGACCAGCAGTGGAGAGCAGAGAGGTCATCAGCTGTCTGAGGCACCAGCTTTCCCCAGCAGACTCCAGCACGTGCTCAGCCAGCAGGATGAGGAGCCCAGGCTGGAGCACTGCGCTCGCCGATGCCCTCTCTGTGCCCCACCACTGGCTCGTCCAGGGCTGGCTGCCAGCCCTGCTCCCCAAACAGGCAGCTGTGCAGGGCTCAGGTCCTCCTGACCACTTGTCCTGCACAGAGGGGACAAAAGTGAGCCATCACTTTGAAGCTGTAACTGTGTCAGTGCTCCCTTGGGACTGGAACAGGACAGAAGAGGAGCAAAGGAAAAAAGCTTTTCCAAAACAGCCGCAGATCGGAGATGGGCTGCTTCTGAATTCAGGCTTTGGGTTAACAAATGTGTGCCACAACAAAGGTGGGATGAAACTCACTTCTCCACACTCAGAAAACTCTTTTGAAGAAACAGCCCTACACAGTTGTGGGTTTTTTTCAGTAAGTCAGTAACTAAGTGAGGGCTTGAATCTGGAAAAATAGCCGTTGTAATGATTCCATCCCTTTGTAAAGAGTAGCAGGGGAAGAATATTTCTGATAGTGGCATCTCTTACACAGTCATTGTTTGCACCTAGGATGATCAGAACTGCAAATACAGAACTACGGGCATAATCCATGATGTGATTTGCTAGATTTGCCCTCACCTGAAGCAATTAAATAAAGTGTGAAAATCTCTGAAAAACATATTCTAGCTCAATCAGAAGACAAATCTGTGCCATGGGCCTACATTGTACAGCTGAAGGATATGATAACAACAGCTCTTGTAGATGTTAAAAGTCATGAATATTTGAATCTGCTTTGCCAGAGTAGTTTGGATTTCTTTTCATTCCATGATTTTTGGGGCCTTTCAGCGTTCATATTTGTCAGCTTGCAGAGTAACATCAAAAACAAAGATACAAAGCCCAGCCTTTCAGGATATAAATAGATTAATAGTTCCCAGGGGGAAAGGTACCTGAAAGACCCAGACTGATTCTGAGCCATTCCAGAAGGATGACATTAAACAAAGCCTTCCCCAAACCCCACTGTTAAAGGCATTTGAAATGGAAAGAGGTATTGGCCACAAGACAGGCACTCAAAACACGCGACCTAGGGGGGTTAAAAGTTCAGAAGTGCTTTATGAGGAGCTAGAGGCACCTGAGGAGAACAGCTGTTTTAAAATAAAGAATAAAGGCAGGAAGACTGAAGAGGCTGTTTCTTTCAAATCTTGGAGAGAGCTGCTATTGATGAAGAGAGTCAGCCCTAAGTGGAGCACCCAGCATTGCACGAAACACAACAAACCTTCAACATTGCTTGGGTCTCCTCTTGTTGCTGAGCATACCCTGTGCACAGGAGCCATGTCAATTTTTCCATTTAAATTGCAAATTCCAGCTGGAAGCAACAATCTATTTTTTTTTTAATTTAATTTCTCTCTAGTTCACTAAGATCATATTGTTATAAAGAGGGAGAGATTCTCCAGAGCAACAAATAAGCACCAGCTGATCCTGCACAGAGGTCTCTCAAATCATCCCCAAGCTGCACACTAGAGCTTCCCTGTCTGTGGACAGGGAGGAGGAGTTTGGGAAGGTCGTTACTGCAAAGTGTAACACACACAAAGAGCAGCCTGAAATTTTGGACTTGATTACTCATGTCAGATCCCTCTGGAGTCCCATAAAGAGCACATAAAACCTGGCATTTCTGGGATGATGTAGAGGGAGACAGAAAAGCAGGAGTGAGGAGAGAGAAAAAAGGAGGGGCTGAGAAAGCCATTTCCCATGGTAATGTGATTAAGAGCAGGAGGAGAAGGGCTGTGCTCCAAAGGGTTTGGAGAAAAAGAGGTTCAAATACCATGAATGAGGAGACATCATGGGCTGTCCCATGCTTTGGAGCTGAAAAGCAAAGAAGCAGGTAAGAAGAGGATTCAGACCAAAGAGGAAAGTAGCATCTGTGAAAGAAAGAGTAGGGGAGGCTGGGGAAGTAGAGGTGGGGACAAGCAAGAAGGAAATGGCATTTTTTTTCTTGGCAATCAGTGAATCCTTCTTACAGTTTACAGACAATATTGCCTTCCCTTGGAACAGCTGGTACATTCTCTGGAGGCTGATAACTTTTCAGCAGTCAGGTGTCCTGTGTGCCACAACAGTTTGGTACACAAACAAGCAGTGGATTTTTTTTACACATTTCTCTAATCCATTGACAAAAAACAGTATGGTTGCAGCAAAACTGCTCCCCTGCACACCTTGCCTGGAAGAGGAGTGTCACAGTAACCCACCAGTGATGTGTGGGGTGCTCTAGGGCACAGACCAGCAGGCTGGAAGGGGAGCTACACCTCTGCTGCCCATGGATTCATGAGATCCAGGAGTGCCAGTCAGGAGTGCCGATTTCTGGGCATGCAGGTAAAACATCTGCCTTGAACACATCTGGCGTTTAAATGCACAGGACTGAAGTTGCTTGTGGTCTCTCTGGAGGCAGATGTGCCTTTGTCCACACCTTTACCATAGCCTGAACATAGACCCTGTAATTCCCCAGCACTTTGACAAAAACATCTTGTTTCCTCCTCTGAAGAATGCAGCAGTATAATTCATAGTAAGAGCTACCCCACAACTGCATGCATTCTCTCATGTTCTCAGCCAAGCAAATCTTTCACTTTGTCGGGTAATTTCTTTTTAATGTGGTGCTTGCTATTATTTCTTGATAGTGATAAAAGACCTCAAGCAAAATTCTTTTCAGAGAATTCAAGAGAAAAAAAAAACCTTGTTGGTAAAAGGAGCATACTTAATGCATGCAGAAGGTGTTAATTAAAAATCCTTAAAGCTGACATTATAGCCCTAAAAATCACTAATATTTTGAGTCTTAAATGTCTCAGTTATCGTCACAGAACATGTCTGCCACGGCACCCATTTCTTTGGCCTGAGGCATCACTACAAAATTAAAAATGAGCATTTGGAGCTGGTAAGCTTTGACCTAATTGAGTATCTGGTAGGATCAAATCGTAATATGCCCATGATTTGCTGATCTCATTCCTCCCTCCTGACAAGGGTTTGTCAACAGATACTAATGTACGCTGATAACCTACAGATGATTTACAAAGTAAGCTGATTTTTGCACCTTATTTTTGTGTGTAAGCTTAACAACCCACACCCCACCCCCCCAAAAAAAATAACAACACCCCATCTGAAATTTCCATATGAACTAAAGGGCAGAGGAAGCTCTCCAGCTGTCATAACTCAGTAGGTATGACATTTACCTCTCTGTGTTTTTCTGCAGCTGGCTTAATGCACACCAAACTGTACAAAATTGAAAATCAATTAATTTTGGAAAAAATTTCTTTTTATACACTCTCTTCCATGGATCAAATTTCTCATCTGTTCAGGGAATTCTTTTGGCATGAAGAGGTAAAACTGATTAATATTAAATTACTGCAATCCTGAAGAGAGTAGTGCTTACCCAAGTTTCAGTGAAATACAGACGTGCACATACATCTACCTAGATATATACATTTTATGTACATGTGAAGACATGATCAATGCATACGGTTTCTGTTAATTTATAGACAGAGGTTCTAAATAAAATAAATATTTTTTATCCTTTGAGATTTCAGATAGAAAAAAAATTACTTCTGCAAATGAGAAGTGGCATCAGTCATCAGAGGAAGGAGTGTATAGAATCTGAAAAGGCAAAGCAATTGAACATGAAAAGTTTGGCATAGAAAAGAAGGGTGAGTAATTTAAACCCACTCAGAAACAGGTGTGACTTGTTCATAAACCAGTTAGGAAAAAAAAATTGTTCAATTACTCCTCTCTGGTAAATAACAAATTACCATAGTAACTCCACTTTCAAACAACATATGCATATATTTTGTTACAGAAAAGCTTGAGTCAAAACTGCATTTTAGTATCATACCATGACTTCTTTCTTAACTTCAAGATCAGAATTCTATGAACTTTCAGCTCCTTATTTACATACACTCCCTCATCCATGACCTGAGAAGAACACTTTAAGGTTGACAGTATTGCTCAATCCATGCTTAAAATATATTCTGCCTATTTGTTGAGACTGTTACATTGAGCCAATTCAGCCAATAGCTTTTATGATAGGAAGAGTAGCTGTCATTTTGGGAGTGGATTCCCAATGATTTTTTAAAATCAGATGTATTTTTTAGGCAATTACAAATTACCTGAGGCATATGCTTATATGCAAGCATGTATTTAATATATACTTTAATGTAATAATACTATATTTAATCTATATTTAATTTTATCATTATATATCTATGATGTTTAATTTTATCATTAATCTATGTGGTGGTGGTAGTTATAAATTTGTAAGTATTTTCATTTGCAAGGTGGCAGGTTTTGAATTAATTAAACTGAGTGACCATTCAGAATACAAACCTTTGTGTAGAGCTACACAGCCCTGGTGGAACAGGAGGAGTCCCAAACCCCACTGCTCCTCAGCCTTGGCAGGGCAGCAACATACACTCACTCACCTCCAAATCCTGGTCCAGAATTTGAGAAGAAAAGTTCATCGGGAACAATCCATCTGTAGCGTGCAACAGTCACCTGGTTAGTGATTAGTCTTTCTTTAGAAGCAACTTAAAGGCAGCCAGTGTCAGTGCCTCCAGAGCTGGACTAGAAAATAAATAAGTAAGGGTTATGCAGCCTCAATTAGGTAACATCATTTTAACATCATGAATCTTTAAAATATTTACGATTTGGATCTTGCATCCTAAAGAGCCACTGGGTTTTTGAGCAGACTCATACTGAGGGGCGTCTCACCTGTTCAGATTAACCTGTCCAGGCTAAAAGTCTCCAATTGGTCTTCCAGCTTGGAGAAGTGATCAGAATCTGCTGTTGTTGACAGTTTTCCATTTTGTAATCAACAACAAATCAGACTTTACTTAATGTTCCCATAGCCATCTGTTGCCTCTATGATGGCAATTTCAGTCAGGATCCTTCTATCCTATTTATGTTTATACAATTCAGATGGCCAAAAATATCAGAATGGGCAGCAGCATAAAAAACACCTACACTTTCAATGTGAAAATTGTCTTAGATTAATTTCTGATTTTATAAAATTGTGCCAGAAGGTTGGCCCAGTAAAGATAAGACGTATGCAGTTGTAAGCTCTGGTAACCCATCCTCTTCTTTTCTAAACAGTAAAGAAGACAAAGTAGAAAATATAGGCACTTAGTCCTTAGCCACGCTAATCTCATAGTTCATGGGAAATCATTTTCGCATGAAGAGATGTTCTGAACTAAACCACTCAATCATCAATAGATGCAATGAAACAAATCTCTGCTCATTCGACTGGAAATATGCAAGCAGTAATATATCTCTTGCCTGAAGAATAATCCCCTGTTCATAGCATGGTAATTCGTCTCACTGAATTATCTCGCTTTACTTATTCATTCTAGAAGATTTTAAAAGAAAGAGGAACAAAAAGGGAAGGAAGGGTGGGCAGAAGGAGGGAAAAACAACAGCACACCAGTCATCAACAGCACAGACACAATGAAAAGTTCATCTGTGTCCAGCGACTCAAAGCAATAGAATTGCGAAACTTTCTTTCAGATCACCCTGTGTGGCTGCGTCTGAAGCAGAATTTTAGTCTCCAGCAGGTGTGCAGTTTTGGAAACCCCCGAGTTGTCCCCACCTGCAGTACCTCGGGTGATGCCATCGAGATTAGTGGAGTCACTGTGTGCAAGCTGTGCCCCTCCCAGTGGAGCTAAACCGTCCGATGCCTTTCAGGGAAGCACCCAAAACACAGCAGCCACTCTTGGGTGCTCAGTCCAGGCAGGAAGGCTAGAGCTAGGCCAGGGAAGGCCTCTTGAAATGTAGATAAACACCCAGCCCACAGCCTCAGCTCCTTGTCTTTCCAGATCCATTCCTCTTGGGTTGCACCTCTTACTTACACAGATACAGGTTCTGCCAGAGATCTTTGCTTCAAAAGACTTTCTTGCATGGAGTGATTGTGTCAGGTGGATTTTATTGATATCTTTGGCTTCATTACCTCCTCCCACCTTTTCATCTTTGTATTCAGGTAAGAAATGAAATTCTGCACAGGTATAAAGTTATCATATCCTTGCCATAAACTGAGTGACATGATAACTTGTCTTTTCAGATAGTTTTACAGTGCTATGCATCAGCTGAGAGGCTGAGAATGAAGCAAATAGTCCAAGGTTTTTTATATCTCCCCTAAAGCCATAAGGAGATGTAAGTACTGATATGAAATGACACCACATTTTGTTTGGGAAAATTTTGCCAAGTTGTTTTAGCCCAAGATGGCAGCTATTACGTAAGTAGCAACATCATCTTCTCTTTTAAAGTCTTAATTTTTTTCTTTTTCATGAGGAACAAAAGTACTTTGAGATCAGTTAGCTCTCCCTATTTAGATAATGAGAACCGAGCAAAGTGCTTGAATCAGCACATGAAACTTCCTGAGAAAAAGATATAGGAGCTTGTCTTAAAACAGTCCCTCCCAACTTCAGATAGATGCCTGGAGCTTGCAGAGATGGAATAAAAATGCAGTACTAGCAGCTGGAAATGGGACAAAGCTGAAGGTAAAGAATCCTTCCTTGCAGCATTTCTTTTTTAGCTTTGAAATTTCAACTTTGAAATTTGTGACCTTTGTTGAAATGACTGTCACACAGCCACAAAGCATCCCTTCTGTCCAGGGCAGTCATCCCTTGGGCCCTGACTCACTGGATCTCCCATGGGCAGAACAGCAGCAATGCAAAACTACTTTTTGCCCTCACCTCAGAGCAAGACCTAGTCTGCATGGGTACCCCAACACAGCTGCTCTATGAAGCACTCAGGATCATCACTAGCCATGTTAGTGTAAGAGACATGCAGATGGAAGTGAAAAGAGTAATGGAGCTGCTTGCTCTTCCTTGCCTCATTTTTCTGGTCATTCTCAAATGTTCCTTGGTTGAGGAGTTCTTCAGTTTTATTATAGCCAGTGCTTCACTGCAACCCATGAAGAACTTATCTCATGATTCCTTAGAGTAGGTAGCTGCTGAGTTATGTTGCTCAGGAAAGAGGAAAATCAAAAGACACTTCAAGCTCCATAAGTTTTTCTTGAAAACTGAATGATGAGACAGACCAAGGAGAAGTGCTGCTTCAGATTCTATTTCTCAGCTTTTTTAAGCTGAAAATCACCATGTCTTTGCAAAACCTCCCTCCTTTTCATTAACAGCCAAATAGAATTTCACCTAAGCTTTGAATAGTCATTTAGTAATTCTGGTTTTCCACATCCATATTGATTCTATTTTTTCCCACATTTTCACTTATTTGCCTATGTAGAAATGTGTGCATTTGAGAAAGATTTTTAATGAATTTGATCTTTGGACCAAGTTTTGATGTCTCCAGACCTCTTACTCTCCTCAGAGACTATAAACAGTCAGGCTGCTGTAGGTTTTATGGTCATAACTACTTTCTTTAACCTTAGCTGAGAAGAGAAATCACCAGGACCTCAAAAAAACTATACTCTCATTTCTTTCCTTTGTTCCAAATATTAGCTGCATTTTTAAACCCTTTCATTACAGTGACAGTAGCCTCCTTGATAAAGCTCCTTGTGAGAGGGGTCCCACAAGGTCAGCTCTGTCAGTTTGGCTTTCCTGATTTGATTTTCCTCTCTTCATCTGTGTCAAAGACTGGCTATTACAGTCACAACTTATTTTGTTCTGCAGCTTCTCACAGAGTGTGAAATTTCACCTAAAGGATCTCATTGCTGAGTCCCAACACTCTTCAGAAAGTAACACGAATTTCAAAACTACACATGGATTTTTCCAGTTACTACACATTATTAATCAAAATTCAAATGGAAATTTTTTGTCTTGCCCCAACAGCTGTAGAACAGCACAAGCTCTCTCTTCCTCAGCATTTCAAGAGCATTTATGGAATTCCATGTCTGTCAGCCACCCTTAGAAAAAAACAGACAACCTAAATAACAGCTATCCAGATATCTTAAATTCTGACCTTGCTCCACTGATTCTATTTTGCTAGCACAATAAAATGGCACTGTGTAATTTTACTCTTTTCTTCATTCATAATTGCCCTTTTGATTTTGAAAATAATTCTTCTCACTGACTGCAATGTGAGCTGCATTCATTTTGCTAAGTTATCTGAATCTGAGCAAATATTATAAAGCTCACGCAGTTCCTCCGAGGGACAGAATGTTCTCATTTCTTCAGTTACTCACATTTGAATATAATGTTTACAAAGACATTTGCACTTATCCTTCTTTCTTATAATTGTAAACTTTAAGATTAGCATGGCTGTTTAAAAAAAGATGCGTTTGAGTGAATAAGTCTTTCTAAACTTAATTTTCTTCACTGAAGGTTCCTCTTTTTTGTTCTTTCCAGCATTCATTCAGATATTTTAAAATGTTCTTGCTGATTTAGGTCCAATTTGTCACAGAGGTCCTGGCCCAATTAAGGCTGTTAAAACACTACAACTATTGAAAACATCCTTCAAAGCGACATGTTTTTCACTAAATTCAGCAGAAATCTCCCCATTACATGCAGGGTCACTGAGCTGGGTCTGCAGCCCACCACCACTCCAGCAGAACTATTCTCTTTGAGGCTTCTGCTTGCAGCTCCACCCTCAGGTCTGCATAAGGCTGACTGTGCCAGAGCTGGCCATGAGGAAGGAAGGACCTGACGGGGTTTCAGTGCCAGCCTGGGATGGGTTTCCAGATTTGGCCAGCCAGGAAACCTCACACATAAAAATATAGGAATGTAAAGGTTTGGGCCAATATTTAGAACTTGATTTTTAGCCCTTGAGTTTGGATATTTCTACCCTTAGTTTAGAATGGACATGGTGATGCTTTCCAGCTCCAGCAGGGCATTGCTCAGGAAGGCCACTGGAGGCTGGAGAAATAGGAGAGCAGAGAGCACTGTCCCCCAGGCTCACAGCGATCCCCCCTGGCACCCAAGGACACAGGCACACCTTCTCCATGGATACTGCCCCACAATCTGTTTTACACTGCTCTGGAGGAACAAAAGCTCCTGTCTTTGAGCCCTGTTTTCTGTTTTTATATTCACACAGACATGTGTGTGTGCTTTTGTAATAGAGATTAATTACAGAAATGTGGCAAGCTTTGATGGCAAAAGGTAACTGTAAAAAGAAAAAGAAAAAATTATAGAAGACTTTCAAAACCACACAATATGAAGACAGACACTGCCAATTCAATGGCTAGAAATAAAGAAATACAGACATTTTATTTAAGCAGTGTGGCATTTAATGTCACAAACTGAAGGGAAATCCAAGTGCAGAATAAATAAGATGTAGCAAGTGTATTAAGGACATAGGTTTATATACATAGCACGCTTCTAAGTAGGAAAGATGTATCTATGTACATTTGAATCTGGATGCATGCATAAAAAGAATGTTTATTTTTTTTCAGCCAAGGGCATAGTTCTGAAATACTCTTAATGAATCATTTATAGCAAATTGGTCATAAGCAACATCATATTTGAGGTCTAGCCTCAAGTAGAGAGTGTTTTTCTCAAGACTTGGAACGCTGTGTGGCAGCCATGCCTGGCCTGAACGGAGGCATCCTCTCCTTTCAGTTTAATGAATTGGGCTGCCCTGCTCTTTATGCAGAGCAAGTACAGGCAGTCTGAGGCACATTTAAGTAAAACCATTCCAGCATTTCATTTGCCTCAGATGAAAGAAAGTCAGGCTAGCCCTCAATGTCTTAGTGGGGTTTGTGGCTGTATATCCTTTTTCAGTTCCCCAAAAGTTATGTTCCCATTAAAATGTCACCTTACAATAATGCTCTAATGTAGTGACTTCTCCTTCATTAGCTGTTGAACTAAAGCTAGTAATGGAAAAACAGATTACCCTGAATTTATGATGGGCTAATTCCATTCCTTCTAGCCACAAAGATAAATCACCCTTTGTTTACAACTGAAAGACCAGTAATTTTTAGCAGAATGAAGAATAGATGGGAAAATATAGTTTTAACTCTTGGCACAGATGGTTTTGAGGCCCCGAAGCAACAATGTGATCAACAAGTAAAACATAAAATCAAGCTCTGGTAAAGACCAATGAGCACTGCTTTCAAATTGCACTTATTTTAGTCCGTTGAATATCCCAACAATTACCTCTGAAAATGGGATTTGACCCTTGAGGGGTTCTCTGCCATAAGGATATTGTTAAACAAAAAATGAAATTCAAATCAACCAAACAAAAAAACTTAGGAGAGATAGTAGTAGAAATTATTATAAAGTCAGGATCCAACTAAAAGTTACCAGATCACAGAAGCACAAAGAAAATTTCCACAGATCATCTTTGGGGCAAACAGTAATTCTATGATTGTTATTTTTTTTTATCCTGCTTTAAAGCACACATAGAAAAAGGCAATGAATAAGAATGTTATGCCTTGTCCCTTACTGAGTTAGGATAACACAGGAAAAGGTCCCACCTTCATAGGTATAGGAAGGAAGCAGGGATTCATTATCATATGTTACACAGATAATGGTGAACACAGATTTTTAAGAATAAGCAGCAAGATTGTATGTGAAGAAAAAAATTCTGAAAATACATTTAGAAGCTTTTCCTAAAGGCTTTTTTATGTACCTCTAATTCTGTAGAAATTAGAGGGAAAATATGCTAAAATGATCCGTTTTTAAAGTAACAATTTTATTTCCTCTGCAGATTAGTTTCTATATGCATACAAATCTAATTATCTATACCTTTGTTTTTCTTTTTATTTTCCAGTAACACCGATTTATCGGCTCTATTTTTACCAACTGGTAAAAGAATAGATACAAGGTCAAAAGCAAAAAAAAAAAAAAAAAAGAAAAAAGGTGAATCTTTTAGCTCATCAGGTAAATACCATGTCAGGCTCACATAAGGGATAGTATTTTCATTTGACTGGTTCAAAGAAAACGATCCTAAAAACCTGGTAATGGTCCTTTGTTTTCCAAGTAAAAGAATGCAATAGCTGAAGTACAGATCTAACTACTAAGGTTGAAAACTTTTAATTCTTTTTGTCTGCTTAAAAAAAAAAAAGCAAACCAGAAATGAATGCTTTTAATATTTTCTCCTTTTTTCCCCATCTCACTTGCTGTTTGGGTTGTGAGTGAGATTCTTACTCAGGATTTATTGCCTTGTTTAACAAGACATCAGAAGAATAAGTAAATACACTGATAAAAGCTGTGGCTAATGTAAGACACAGTCTTATTTAGAATACCCACAGAAATTAGTTAATTTTAAAAACATCTTGCAACCATCTTCCTCTTAGCTTCAATAACCTAAGAATCCCATTCTTACTCTGCAGGAGATGTCAAATGTTTTTGTGCTTACTACATTCAGAAACAGATTTAGTTTTGCCCAGAAAGCAGAGTTTATCAGAGAGATATTTGGTTTATGTCTCAACTGATATGTTCTGCAAACTCTCTTCTTCCAAACTGCAAAACAACTGATATCTGCATTTTATTTGATAAAGTCTCCCTGGAGGAGTCTGCCAGTAATCTACAGCTGAGACACTGGGAAAATATCTTTCTTCTTCAACCATTTGGTCCTTTCACTTACTTAAAGCCTAACTCCTTCTGGGTATTTTGCTCTTTAAATGTACACTGGGATCTTTACTTGTACATGGTTTAAGGAGATAATCGCTGTTGTCAGCTGTGCCATTTTTTATTTGACTCACAGATAATTTGTGTTTTTCCTGAAGTTCCTAAACTCTTTGGCTGAAGCAATTAAATAAGAGTTTGAAGGAGCCAGGTTCTTAGCCCTTGTGCTTAAGAGGAAGAAATTTTAAAAAACTTGAACATTCGAACAAATCCAGAGAACCCAATACTTCTAAAATAGTACCATCTTAAATCCTCTCATGACTCCTTAGTGCTCACTATTATCAAAAATGCTGCACTATTAAACATAAATGATAATAAAAATGTTTGCTAAAAATGATCCTTCATTAGAAAACAATAGAGCTACTGATTCAACAACGAAATTTAATCAAAAACTAATAGCCCATGTGCCCACCCAAATGTCTTATTTCTCTGTCTTCAATCTTCCTTCCATGAGAAAAATCTTGGCTCTCATTGCCTTCCATGTCTTTATGCTGACAGTTGTGTGGGTCTGTCTTTATAAGTGATTATAACAGCCCTCATCCATCAGTCACTATATATTTTAATTTAATAAATCTGATTTTTGCTGATATGTGTTAAATATGCTCTAAAGATGTTTTCCAATCTCCTCTCCACAAATTTGGAAGAAAAGTGTTTTCTGACTTACCAGCCTATTTCAAGATCTGCCTCTTATGGTTTTTTTGTTTCCCTCAGTATGTTTCCACCTTTTGAAATTTCTCTGCAGATCACTCAGAAAATTCCTTTGGATAAGCCAGTTCTGATGCTGAGGTTGCCTGCCCTGCCAAGCAACCAGTTACAGATTGTTACCCCTAATGGCAGCTGTAGCTTGGTCTCTCCAAGTGTTATGTGCCTGAGTGCCACTCCAAATGCACCCAAAGCTCCCTCCTTCAGCCCTCTCACACAGGCTCTCTCAGTGCTTTTGAAGCTTTAATTTCCTCCAGCCTGTAATGAAGGGGTCTTTAAGAGCACTTAAAATTGTCGGGCAGGCTGCAAAGGGCACACATCTGATTTCTGAAAGTTTTATTTCAACAGCAGACCCTCTCATTCTTCCCTTCTGAGGAATCTTCAGCTCCTAATCAGGGCAACTTGAACCTGAACTTGTGCTTGGCACAAACTTAGAAACGTGTCTGTCATCTGCTGGGACCCAGCCTTGTAGTCCAAACGCCTTTTCCAGAGACAATGCAAAGGCTTTTTTCTGAAGATTTCAGTTAATGCTGCATCAGGATGTTGCAAATCTGTATGTTAAAACTGCTCATAACTTAAAGCTTTCACTGCAGGAGGAGTCTTCT
This sequence comes from Fringilla coelebs, assembly GCF_963513975.1. Lineage (NCBI taxonomy): Eukaryota > Metazoa > Chordata > Aves > Passeriformes > Fringillidae > Fringilla > Fringilla coelebs. The sequence goes on from NC_140029.1 coordinate 68,249,062, forward strand.
TCCTGAAGAAAAGAGATGAATCATTATAAACAATTTCAAATTGCTGAGTGACACAACACACACAATAGAAGCAGCAGAAAGCAGGGACAGGAACATTATTAAGATCGTGACAAAAGGGAAAATTAGAATGAAGACTTTAAAAATGCTAATTAACGTTTAAAAAAAATGTAAATCTTGCAACATACTTGGAGGTTTTGAACTTGGTGTTTAAGGAACTCATTACTGATCCTGAGGTCATTTGTTCCAGCCTCCTGGTGCTGCAGTACTAGGGATTATGCAAAAAGATGAAAAAACAACTCAAGGCACAGAGCAAATATGGCAAACAGAGAGGAGCAGGTAGGCAGGATTTACCCGGCTGTGAGGCTGAGCACAGATGCGCTCCCCACCCCGAACAAAGCACCCCGAGTGCTTTGGCCGGCCCAGCAGGGAGGGGCAGGGCTGACCTCTGCAGCTCCACACGGGAGATCTTCCTTGTGACAGGGCTCTCCATGTCCACCTGCCCCTGATGGCACTGACCACTCTTAGCTGGTGAGCTGATCACTCCCAACCAGCAGTGCCAACTAGGACAGTGTCCTAAATTCTTTCCTTTACTTTTTCATATCTTTCCACGCTGATGTTTTTCCTCTTAAATACACCAGCTACTTCTGATCTTATCTCAACAATCCTACTTCTGCCAGTAATTTTGTCTTTCTTATCTCCATACAGACTTTCTCACATCACTTTCAGACTTGCCTGTGTGGAGGTTATGTAGCTGTGCTGCATCAAAGCTGTCTTGGGGCCAAATACAGGGTCAGAGAGACCCTGGGGGGCAGGAGAGAGCTTGCAACTGGGTCTGCAGAAAGGGGGTTGGTTAAAAGTAACCATAATAAATTCCTAAACACATCAATATAAGTTTCTATCATCATAATAATGTACCCACAGTAACACACACCAAAAATAAAGTTCCCTCTGAGTAATAAATATCTTGCTCCTGTAAGCTAGCTAGTTGAAGAGGATTTTACAAGGCAATCAACCTATGGTTAGGACAAGCCCCTGATTTTTCACACTGAAGCAGTTTATCAAACACTCATCCAGCATCCCTAGGCACTCATAATTCCTAACCTACTTAGAACTTTAGGAGCACAACATCTGGAAGACCAGACATAAAATGACAGAAAAGCTTTGAAGGTCATGCAGGATAATTTACCTAAGCTTTGAGTATTTGATAGATGAGAGGACTGTTACTCATTGGAAATGTTAGGAGACATTATGAGAACTAGTGAGAAACAGAAATTTATAGGCTCATAAATTTCAATGCTAGAAGAATCATCTACTCTGACCTGCATACTATAGACAATGAAATTCCACCAAGTAATTGCCACGTGAAGCTCATCAATTTGGGGCTAAAGTAGCACTTATCTCCTCATAGTAACAATTATCATAGAGCATGAGGTAACTACTTTGTAAGAGCAAGAGAAAGAAGAGAAGGAAATTTTCTAGTGAATTTCTATCCACCCCCTTTTTCTCGACATGCCATGCCTGGTGGAAGCTTTCAGAAAGTGGTACTGCAGTTAAGATTACAGAGAATAAATGAGAAGTACCTGCGCGGTTTGCACATGACATTACACTTCTTGAGTATCTAGAAACTGCAGAGAAGAGGGTAATAAATTATATTTATGCAGCAAACAAGAAATGGGGAGCTAAAATAAACACAGAAAAACCTAAAGGCGACACAAAGTATTTACGCATAAGAAAAAATACTCTTGGTAAATGGAATGTAATAACCAAGCTGCAGCATACATTTAGTTTCAGTAGCTTTGCACATTAGAAAATGATGATCATGAAAAAAAATTATAATAATAACCTAGGATACATGGAGCTTCCTTCTGAAAGGAAGTTATGGAAAACAATTAAAGCACATACTTAGCAGAAAATATTACAGGCTGGGTAGGTAGCGTGACCTATGCCAGAGCAGGACTAGCGGACAAAATAACAGGAGAAGTTGAGCACAAAAGAAGGAAATTGGTAGGTAAAGGGGGTGAGCTAAGGAACTGTTACTTCACATGGATTTGTCTTGCAAGTGGGTGCTTGCCTCAAGAACAAGAGCTTCTCCTTACACAACTGCCACCATTTTACACACAGTCCCTGCAGGGTCCCATCATTGCCCCATAGTGCTCCCAGGAGTTTGTTCCCCACATTCCCACAGCACAGTACCCCTCCTGCCCCTATATCCCCTCCCTACCTGCCCCTCGGGACTCACTGCCTGGGCAAGAGACAGGACCACAGTCACACCGACTGCCCATGTTGGGGGTCATGCTGATAGCCAGAACTGAGGCATGACCAAATCCTCTGCTCTTTTCACTTAGAAGGAGAATCAATGAAGTCAGGGTTCTCTAATCAGCCCCTGATTATTAGTTTTTTTTTTAAGACTTCATATTCTTTGAGGCCTCTGCCTTAATTGATTAAAAAGTGACAAAGAGGGAGAAGAGTTGGAGGAGAACAGTGAGATAAAACAATTGTATTGACTTTATCTCTCATGAAAGCAGACTGAAAAAAATTAAATGTGTAATGTACTCATTAGGGGAAAACAGAGGAAAAAAACATGCCATCATCATAGGACTAAATACTGACAGGCAGGCTTAATACTTTTGGAAATAAAATCCCTTTTAACTGAGTCATGAGGATGTCAACCATCTAATCAGAATGATTTGGGGATCTCAGTAGTATTCTTTTTTTTTTAATCCTGTGTGGGAGGTTGAAAAATCAAATCTACACGTTTTGGTCAGAAAGGTCTTTGTGGCTGTCTCATGAAGGAGGAACACATTTCTAGGTGTTCCATGAGAAGAACAATATACAATTACCAGTACAAAGGATGATACGAAATGTACCCATCTGGCAAATGAGTATCTAAGTTAAGGCTTGAGATTAATAAATGTATAAATAGATTAATTATATAAATGCATTTGCAAAAGCAACTTCTATCAGAACTAAATGGTTATCAGACAAATATTCATGTAATTTCTATTTCAAGTTCCTTATTTCCTTTAACTATAAATACCATAGAATCTCTTAGCTTACATACTTACATGAGTAAGTGTTTAGGTAAATAACACTTCTATAAATATAACAAATGTTTCTATAAATGAAACTGCGACCTGATGAAGAATAATTATTTTTCTATTTTCTTGGATCTCTCAGCAATGGATACTTGAATAATTGTGAGACAGCATCATTCTAATAAATGACTGTAGGACAGGCAGCCAGAAAGATGTAAAGGAGACAGATCATGAATTATTTATCATTGTCACTGCTACAACTTGTTTGCAAAAAAATCATACTTGAGTCCATCTGGGACATGGGACAGAGTTCATGTCCCTAACTTGGGAGAATTTGACCACTGATAGAAGGGCCAGGACCCATCTCAGTGATAAACTGTTGATGAGCCTTCCAGTGATCTGGGCATAAAAGGTCGCCCAACCTGCCTATGGAGCTGTTTTCAGAGCAGTATTTTATACCTTAAGATTTTCTTCTAGAATTGGGATTTGGGTAACTGCTGCTTTCCTCACAGGGAAATTGTCAATAGGGAACTTCTTCTCTGTCCAGTTCTCCCTGTCTTTTGGTGTCCCAACAGGAGTGAAAACTCCCATCCACCTAATCCTGAGTTTCAGCAGCTTTCGTTTTATATCTTGCACTGGAGTTTCTCACTCTCACTTTCTGCTACATTCATTGGAGAGAAGCACTTTAGTGGTTTCTTGACCTATTTTAGGCATCAACTTTAAGTTTGAAAAAATAAATTTAAAATAAATATGTCTCCCAGGGCTGATTCAAGTTGGTTGTTTCTTGTTTGGTTTTTTCCCCCTTGGAGGGGGTACAGGCTGTACTTACAGCGCTTGGTTACTCTAATTTTAGACATTGAATTTAAGGTTGAAATCAGTTTTGCCCAAACAGTACCAGTGTGCTCTGAACTGAGGTACATCAACTTTTGATTGCAGCCAGACATTTCGAGAGGAAAAGGCACATTTTATAGGTGTATTTATTGCAGTGAGCTGCAGTAGTGTGGAAGCTGTCCTGCTCCAGGCAGGGGGAAGAGGCGATCTGAGGACACACAACACGCCAGTGGCTGCAGGTATGGTACGCATGATTCCAATTACACCTGACACTGAACCTGATGCCTTGATGGAATAACTACTGAAGGTTGCAGGAAGCTGCCAAGATTCATGTATATGCATCAGGAACCCTACTGAAATATGGGAGAGAAGCAGCTGACTTCAGTCAAAGTCATTGGGTGACAATGACAATTTCTTTCCTGTCTTCCATGCATAGAAAAAATAATTAATCCTGCCTGCTAATCATTGTCTTAAAAACAAATAGCTATATTTTAGCTATATCTTGTTTTGTATACATTACTTCTAAAATTCCTTTGCATTACACGTGTAGACACAAAAGTCTGCTACTGAATTTTCTGTTGAGATTCCCAACCAAACTAAAATGGATTAGGGTTAGCAAAGATAGAGAGAAAGCAGGCTCTGCTGGGGACAGAAGCAGCTTGGAAGAACTGAAAGACTTTCCCACTGGCTTGTGAAGAGATGTGCACCACCTTGAAAAGTGGCTCACCTGTGAGCTGAAGGGAGAACAGCTCGAAGCCAAACAGGTGTGCAAAGCAGCTGTAAAGTCTGCTATTATTTCACCTCCCTTGTCCTAAATAGAGCACATGGTTTCTTAGCCCTGCATTTCAGACTGGCAAGCTCATTTTCCTGGGAGGTAGAAGTTTGTCTGGTAGACTGGCAGCTTCAAAGGAGATCCTTCAAAGGTGCTGCTGAAGGTAAAGTGCTGGTGGAGTCCCAGTTGTCTTCCATGAGGAAGCACCTAGCCCCCAGCTAGGAGCACCAGAGAGCATCTGCACTGCTCTGCTAGACGCCAGCTCAGAGGGCAGTCAGGCCAGGAGGGGAAAGCATGCCACAGGCAGGGCGGCAGGGCTGCCCTTGGAGGCAGCAGGGAGTGTGAGGACAGCTGAGGCCATCCCAGTAACCTCACTACCTCCACCACACACAGCCAGCAGGAGAGGAGCAACTCTCAGGTTATGTACATGGCCTTGTGTTTTCCTGTAGTTAACTGAGAAAGCCCAGGTTCTATTTTGCTGCCTATTGCACATATATATGAGTGCAAAGATGGCTGTGGGTGGAAGATCTGCAGTCATATCTGTATGATGAAAGCAAAGATGTGAATTCTGAGGTCAAGATAAATATAAACATATTTATGTTTATACCCTGGCTGATCCTTTCTATTCACGGCTCTGGCTTTGTGCTTGCTTTTCATGATGGGAGCAAGGGGTGGGTGCAGCAGGGAGCAAGTGGTTGACAGATAACAATTCTCTGATTTCTTAATTCTGTTCACCAGCCTCCTCCCTCCCACAGGGTTCCGGCAAACACGTCCTTTATTTCTTTTTTTACCACTAGATGGTAGTAGCAGGTAGAGACTTGGGTTGTTTTTTTCTTTCCCCCTCTCTTTCTCACTCCCCTTTGTTTACTGTCTGTAGATTAGTTTTAGGACTCCGGGTCTAATAAAAGGTTTATTGTTTTCTCTGAATGATCAAATTATTATGCACGTGCTAAAGATTTGAAACATTTTCAAAATTACCCATTTTCTTCCTTTTCTACACCCCTGCTCCCCATACACCCTTGCTGTATCCAGTGTGTGGAGCTGATCAGAGGCAGCAACCGTGACAGTCAGAAACAAGCCTCACTTGCCTCCAAAATCCCTCTGAAGACCTTCCTATGTACTATTAATTACACTCAGTGTTTTCAGTCATTTCTTCTTTATGGGTAGTAAGGGGCACAAGCAGCTGTTTTGTGGCCTCCAAAGCAGCTCTGTGCTCTCCCTCAGTCTGCGTTGTCTTTCTATACCCCCTTCCTGGGTTTAGGTGGGAAGAAATATTCCCAGCCCTGGCAGTTCTGCAGAGGGATTGCCTGCCATCTGGCTGGGACAAGGACAGAGCCAGGCAAAGAGGCAGCTATGTTTCCTGACATTGTCCACCCTGGAAAATTTTTAGGAAAGGAGTTACTTCCCTATGACTCCAAAATCATCTGTTTTGATTTTTATATAGGACACATTTCTGCTTTGCAGATGCAGCCAACAATTATTAAAACATTGTCTTAAATTAGTGCAAGCTGTGCCAAACCCTCCCTAAGAGTTCATCAGTGTGTTGTGTATCAAAGCTGTTTTGCACTACCATATTAGAAAGAAAAGAAAATACAATCAGTGCAGCCATCTCTTGATCATATCAAATATTATCCTTGGCTACTGATAAAGCAACAAAAAAGCATCATTTCACAAGTGCTTGATGACTAAAGTCCGGATTTTAAGACTGCTTTCCCTCTACAGAAATTTATTATAGATGGATGAATGCAAATTAAGGACCACAGGTAATAAGTACTTTATATACCCTCCCTGTCCCTTGGGTACATGCTCTTACACAGGTCACTGCATTTATGTGACCCTCAAGGAGGACCCTTATATTAAAGGGCAGGTCAATTTTACTGGGAGCTATATTTATTGTTTAAATGGAAGGCACCAAACTACAATAATGATAACTGAAGGGAGAGCCATCCTTTCATTTAGTGAGAAATAAGCCTTTTATGATTTTCTCCATAAGCCTATCTCTCAAATATCTATTTCTGCACAGATAAAAGTGCCTCTTTAGCAGAGGCAGACACTTGGTTCAAGACCAAGTTCTGAAGGGTATTTTCATCCTTTTTACGTAAAGCACAAACCAAAATAACACACAAGCAAAACAAAACAGAAAACACGTATTCCTACATCTATTAGTATTAGTCTGGATTAAAGCTTCCATTTTCCCTACCTTTGCTTTTGTAAGGTAATAGAGACATACATCTTTCCTCTTTCATACTGACTTCTTTCTGCCTCTCCTCTCTTTCTGCCACAGCAGAGGAACACTTGAAAAAATAATTAAAACTAAGAAGCAGATCCTCAGGTGCTGAAGATCAAAATTGCTCCAATGAACTCGAGTTATACAAATTTTTATGAGTTGCAGAATTGGCCCCACTGGATTTTAATTGCACTTCAACATCTGATGTACCGTTTGATAGCAAAAGTAGGCAGTCCTAAGCAACCCTTTAATTTTCACTGGAGAAAGGTTTAACATTCAGTAAAGCATTTCTCAGCTAGAATTTCTCCTTTCAATTCATAAGTACATGCATGATCTGCTCTGTAACTTCAATACTTCATATTCATTTCTAGCTACCTGGTCCAATTATAAAATGCTCATAGAAATGACTGCATTAATAAAAACCTCTATCAGAAGGGAAATATGTTCTTATAGTTAAATAATTTGTGCTGGCATCAGGCATTTTGGGCCACCTTCCTGCTCTCTCACAGGCCTTTTGTGCGCTCTTGCAATAAGCCACCTAGAAATTGTTCCCCCAGCCTGACCAAGGGCACTTAATAAAGTCCCCAAATGGAGAAGGTTGTGGCTCTCCAGTGTTCTCTCTGCTTACAGGAGGTATCTCCTTTTGCTCATGAAAGTCAGTGTGGAGCCCCAGCAGTGACAGCTGAAAAAATTTAGCTGCTTAAATACCTAAAGTTAGGTGTGGCAATTACTATTCACACAAGTTTTAAGCCAATACTTCAGTCCCACTCTTTCCCTGCCTCCTGGCACTCATCAGCACCCACTCCTCCCCTTCTCACGTCCCTGCGCAAGCAGCCAGGATTTGCCTGATGAAGAGAACTATGGGCAGGTTTGGACCGAAACTGATGTTGCAAAAAGCAAGGATTGCCACCACTCAGACCTTCTGCCCATCCTCCCTACCACATGGGCACGTATTTGTCTTACCATGCAAGGGCATGGAGTAGATCTCAGACAGTACACAGAGGATGAGAAGTGTGGTGAGGTCTGCCTGCTTATGGACCCCCACGGGTTTTTTCTTACCCAAAACAGGGAGATCTCATCCATACTCCTTACTGGGATGAGTCTCCCAAGCCATGACCAGAGACAGTGTTAGATGGCAGTGGCAAAAACTAGCTGTAGTAGCCTAGCCTGAGCCTGTTCCATTTATTAGTGTAGACAGAGAACTGTGAGAGAGGGAGAAATATTTCCTAATGGTGCATCAGTGCTGGGTTCATGAATTGGAGACAGGAATACCTAATTCACCTAAAAATATGCTGTCTTATCTAATTAGCTTTGTGCAGCCTCTAATACCATGAGGGCACCATAGGACAATAAAGTAAAACATCCACAAAAAAGTAAAACATTCTCCCAAATGGCTCTGAGGCTTTTCTTTGAGCCAAGATATTGTGTTTTAACTCGGTTCAGTAGAAACTTGGTTTTGTAACAACACTGTATTTTACAATTGGGTTTGTAGTTTTAGCCTAATCTGTCCCTGTGGTGTTGAACTCCCAGGTTGGACTCTCTCTACATGGATACAGCACTGGCTCTCCTCTCACTGCCAGCCCCACCACTGCGAGGAGCCCACTCTTACCCACCCAGGACAGAGTCGCACTACAGGCAATTCAACCTCCAAACTCCACCAGGCAGAGTAACATTGCAGAAACCTGCAGATTTTGTGCTCAGCTAGGAAAAGATCAAATGTTAAATTGTTTCTGAATCCATATATTTGAGAATATTTGTTCCAAGGTGCATGTTGATATTTTCACTTCTTGTCCCAAAGAAGATGGAAATTCTAACTTTTTTTCAGCCATTGCTGCAGTTTGTGGCTCCTGCTATAATAAAAACAAACCAATTACAATAAAGTAAAAATAGGTTTTAACAAACCATTCCATAGATGCCTTGTACAACAGTCTCAATATCCTAAAATTAAGGTTTATTTTTTCCAGAACACAGAAGATTTCCTCACATAAAATGGCTAGTTCCGGCTAGTTCCAACTAATTATGTTACATTTTGTGTGTGCCATGCATTTTTTCTTTGCCTAACTCATGACAGGACTTCCAGTGTGTAGCATATAGTACATTCTGCTCTCAGCTACTCTGGTGCAACCGCATTGATTTCAGGAGCTGTACTGAGCTCTGAATTCTGCTCCCACAACTGTGTGTTTGCACACTCTGCAGTCAGACTTGCTCTCTGTTACACTCGTTTGGGACACAATTTCAAGAATGAGTGAGGAGTTGGAAAGTGCAGTTGTGGTTGTTGTTCAACAATAGCTTGCTCCTGACAACAGCAATAACTTAACTGGGCTTTTCACTCTCGCTGACATTGTGATCGTTTCTGAGTTTGCCTTTGTTGTTTTGGGGGTTTTTTTCTTTACAAGAGGGAGAACTGTGGAAAGCAAAGAACAATTTTAAAAATAAATTTCAGGAAAAGTTATTATACCATGCTGTGTTATTGCACATGGTGCTTCAAAATTGGCAGCCAGGCTGTCTTGGGATCAGGTTGCTGTGCTGTTTCCTAATGATTTTGTAATATAGAAAGCACTGCCTAAAGGATAATGGAGATTGTGAATGAGTGTGTTCTTGAGAGGAGAAATATTTCACATGGCGCATGAGAAGGTGTACTTCCTAAGAGGCTAGACTGGCAATAGCTTGGTGATTCACAGAATTGTCCCAGCTATAAGTCAGAGACTAGGGCCAGGCCGTCCCATTTTGGAGATCAGCGGTGGAAGAAGATACCTCAATTGAAGAATCAGACTATCCTGAAACTATTAGTGAAACCTTGTCCCAGTTCCAAACAAATAGTGTTTGCTCTGGTGCGCAAGATGACGTCTGTGCACTGCTGGAACAGGATAAATCACAAGAGCACAGGTAAGTGTATCATCAGTCTGGTACTGGCCAGTGAACTGCTGGAAGTTTGCAAGAAGATCTTATCATGGGGGATCATGCTGGATGGGATAAGGTATATAACTTAAAATTAGTGAAATTAAACTTTTTGCTCGTATTGGATATGGCTAGGATTTTCCCTGAGGAAGGAGGAGTCAAAAATGTCAGAGGCAAAAGATATTTCACGTTGTGTCTGCAAGGTATGTAGTCTTCATTGATACCTAAGTGGGAAGCAAAGGCAAAACATACAACGCCAGGGTATTGAGGAAGCCTGGCATCTATAGGGTGGGACAAATAGGAACTAATTTTCATCTTGACATTGTTGTTATCAGTGAGTTGTTAGTGCCAACAGCTATTCTGGAGGACTGACTTTGGCTTTATATGTCTTAGAACAAGAAATTTAGGTTAAATACAAAGCAGTGGTGAGCACGTTCAGTGAGTTAAATGGAGTATGCATTTACACAGCAGACATTAACTAAACAAGCATTTGGATACCACTGTGGCAGACATCATCCAGACTGTAGAACCCTGCAATAGAACTGCAGGGGTAAATTTAAGCACTTTTATAAGAGAGTATTTGGGAGAATCACAGGGTTTTTCAAGCGGTCACACACACAAGAAAACTGTGGCATTCAATATTGAGACAGGTTCAGAGCTAGCACAGAGGGGATCACATCCTCCTCCAAAACCAATATTCCAACAGCTTGAAAATGGGGAGAGTAACTCAGGCAAGTATGCAGTCTATCATTGGTTAAGTTGAATGGGAGTCCTAATACATTAATTTAAAAATTAAAAAGAAAGAGGTATTCCATATGTTCTGTTTTATAATGTATTGGTGAGTTGTTTTGTAAACACTTTGTAAATATACCTGTACTGCATGAATGCTGTGAAAGCATGGGGAAAGAGCTGTTATTATCACAGGATGGGTAGGGAGGGCTGCTCTTATTATTTGAAGAATAAAGTATATTTTCTGAATTTCAGGTTTCAGCCTTGCCTTTTGTCTTGATCTTTAGATGTAGAAGGGACTGTCATAATCAATTTCATTCAATGTCTTTATCTGAGAGTTGTACCAGGCATCCCATGTGAAGTCTTGATAATTTTTATGTTTTGAAATTTAGTGTTTACATTCTCATACTCTTTATCTTATTTGTTTATTTAATGATAGCTTCAAAATTGTTACTGCAGAGAGGAACACATAATCAAGAGTGGATGAGACCTATAAGTAAGGAGATATAAGCATCTGAAAAATATTCATGTGCCAGTAATGGATGTTATACTCTCTTTCAGATCTGTTACTGCCTGTGGAAAAATTATTGTGAAGAAAGGAAAGGACTTCTTATTTTAAGATATTCAAATTAATCTGTTTGCACTTAGCTCAATAGTCTCCAGAGCTGATGACTGAGGCATTATTTCAGGAATTATCTTCTGTGATCAGAAAAAAGGAGACTAATCCTAAATTAATAATGGGGGAACTGATAGTGGCAGAATGTCCCTTACACACTCCACCTTTCTCCAGACTTCTCAGTTTTTCTGCTGGCACAGGTTTTCCTTAGTGGATGCATAATGACTTATGCCTCATTTTTTCTTTCAGATCTTGACTATTCCCAGAATATTTAAATCAGAACATTTGAAGCCTAATATTAGCCAAGCAAGAAATGCCAGACCTCTGGAACCCTCTCCCAGGGAGCAGTCAAAATGAGGAAGACTGGCTATAGCTACTGCCTGAACAATTTGGCACTTACCACCATTGCACATTATTATCTTAGCTGACATGCTCTTAAAACCTGGTCAGTGCTTTTACAGCAAAGACATAAACTCCATCAATGACTGATGTATCCACTCTCTGAAATCAATTATATAAAAAATCCTACTCAGGCTATGAAAATAATTCTGTAATCATGGTAAAGATTGCAAAAGTCTGCTTAGGAAACAGGTAGGATTGAATGTTGAGGGTTCTTTTTCTCCCTCTGCCTATCATTTTGAGATCAGAAGGATGTAGCTGAAAGTCGGAGATGGAAAATTAATTTTGAAAAATCACTTTATATTCTCTGCTCTTAACTGAAACTAAGCACACTCCAGAAGTATTCTGTTTCTTGTAGCAGTAAATGTATTGACAAAGCCCAGAAATTTTTTCCCAAATAGATTTGTATTTGCATTGTATGGGCTTAAAGGTAGTAATAAATAGGATAGATGGTCTTAATGAATTGTGGATGTATTTCAAGTCCATATGGTCCCCTGCCTGGCCCTAGTGTCATTCCCAGACCTGTCCCTATGTAAGTCTTCCATTTATTTAAAGTCATCTATTATATCAGCTTTTTTATTATGTCTGAGTCTCATTGATTGCAGCTGATCCACGATAGCTCCACTCAGAACCTCGGATTCCTCCTTGAGATCATCTCCTTGTCTGTGTTAAATTACACTTCTGACAAGTGGAGGGGGGAGAAAAAGCCTGTGTGCTGTGAGTGCTGAGTAGGGCACGTTGCAAAAACCCAAACTGTGAGTTTTATGCCCACACTAGAGCATTTGTATTCCACAGGCTTGAACTACAGACAGTGCTCAACTGCAATTCTGGTGCACTTTAATAAATTTTGGATAAATTCTTCATGTGCCAGTAAGTTATCTTTAAACTGTTATAGCAGGGGTAAGCTGTGTCTAGTTTGTGGTTCAAATGGTAAATACAGTTTTCTCTCGCAACCCTCCTGAAATCAAGGAATTCAATAGAACAAAATAAGAACAGAACAAAAAAGGAACGGAATGTAAATTCAGGAAGTCTCAAAAATAACAGTGGTGACCTGTTTGCACCATGGCCAGGTACATGCTGGCCATGATGAGTAAAAACTTGCTCATGATCTTTAGTAGTAAAACGTGAATAAAGTAGCTGATTGTGGATGCACCTAGGTGTAATCATGTCCAAAAAGAGGAGGAGAGGAAGGGCATTTTTATGAACCTGAACACAGAGATAGGCTCTTTTGCTGCCACTGGTCCAGAGACAAAACTTGAGCACTGCTACGGATGGTGCCAGTCTTGCTCACAGAGGTATCCTCACTAGCTCCAATTTTCACCAAATCTGACCTGCTGGATTATCACTGAACCTTTTTTTTTTTTTGCATGAAGCTGGTAATAGAAATTTTAATGATCATTGAGATTATTTGCAATGCAAAAAAGATATAAACATTATCAGGTATATGGAGTACAATTAGGATTATCAGGAAAACAGAATGAAATAGCATCGTATGTGGTTAAGCTCTTAAAAGTTCCTGATTTGCTTAACTAACAAATTATTTGCAAAAAAGAAAAATATTTAGCAAGAGAAGCTACAGATAAAATTAAAAAGCTGAAATTAAAAAGCTGAAAAATTAATAAAAGATGTTCCAATGTAAGATGGCCACAGTATCCAAGGAAAGTAGAATGTGATGATGTAGGAAATGTCCACAGCACAAGAAGAGAGCACAGAAGACCATGTAAGAAAAGTTTCAGTGCAGGAAAGGACAGTGGCACCACAGCACAGGGAGGTCAGGCCTGCGTGCATGAAAGCTGATAAATGGTAATTCAGTTTAAGGGTTGTACACCACGTATTTGATTAACTGGGACATGAAGAGAAGCAAGGAGAAAAGTAAGGTCAAAGGTGAATGAGATCTTGGGGCATGTCAGAGACTGTCTTTTACTGTCTTTTGATATGAGAGAACAGTGGATTATGATTGCCTTTAGGAAGGAGGGAGGTTAGAACTGAGAATAGAAAGTCTTACTGAATTAAGATTTCCAGGAAGGCAGAAGAGGGAACAGACCAAGGAAAACATGCAATGTTTTAAATTCTTCACTAGCAACTCCAGAAGGAGGTGGTCATATGACACAAAAGGGTTTTCGTTTGTCACATTGGAAGCCAGTAGGAATAAAACATGAATTTCTTAATGGTATGAGGATATCATAACCACAAAATCATTCATCTTCTGCTATATTCCACAGTTTCATCACCACAAACTACCATGAATAATTCAGGTACCACTTTGACACTGGTATCATTAACAAGACATATAATCAAGAAGATGTTTAAATAATGTTGTAGAAAAGGCAGAAGAACTCAATAAATATCTAATTTCATAAGAAGTCAAAGAAGCACTTCCCAGCCTATCTCTAGTAAAGAAGAACGTTTAACTGAGTGCCTCTAAGGTGTGGACATTACAGAACAAATGGGTTAGGTTAATTTTTAATAAATATCAAATTACTAAGGAAATTTGGGATGACTGAACAGTGCTAATGTTAAGTCAATGTTCTAAAAAAGATAGAGCATTGGCTGATAAGGCTTCCAGCAGGGAGTCAGCCTGGGCCCTATGACACAAAAACTAGTGAAAGATTGAATCTATACCAAGAGATAGGAAAATAATTTTAGGGTGTTAAAACAGCCTTGTCAAACTAATCTCATTTTTTTGTACTACAAATTTGTTTGATAAAGGATGTGTGGCAGGCGTTTGTAAGGTATTTGCCTTAGAATCACATGACAATCTGATTAAACAAGTAGTTCTGAGAGCTAACAAAACCTGGCTTTCTAGGGAATTGTGTCTCTCTTGGTTAATTGACTGTTCAACAATATTGCACTTAGATTTTCTGTTTACTCTGCATATATCAACACAGGGCTGTTATTTCTTGCTGCAGGGTATTTCAAAATGACAAACATTCTGTCATCTGTAACTACAGAAACTACCCAGTGGATTCAGAAATTATTGAGAGTGATATTTGAACTCTAGTAATATTTTCCTGCACATATCTACTTTTATGAAACATATTTATCTTTAAGATATTTATCTTTCAGCAAATGTGCTTGAAAATTACAACCTCAAAAAATATTGCAGGGGATGGGGTGAAAGCAAAAACAGTCACCTTTCTTCCATGGGAGTAAGAGTACCATGAGCTTTGCAAAATCCAAATCAACAACAGTTGGAAACTGACAGATTTCAGAAAGCAGTGATCAATAAAAAATCGCAAACTAATAACAGTATTTCAAAAGAAACCTCTCAGATGTGAATATTAAAAAATAGCCAACCATTTTACATGTTGAAAGAACAGTAGCAAGCATAGAGAAGTCATGGAAGACATTTATAAGGTGGACCATTAAAAATACATTTTAAGAAAACCAAGTTCAAGGTCCAACAGCTCGGAACAAGAAAGCAATCAGTAGCATGGAACTGAGAGTTGTACCTTGGAAAGCAAAGAACTTCAAGAAGGGTTTAGAGAAGACCATGAAGAAGGGTAGGGGGATCATTCTATTATGGGTAATACCAGAAGAAAAGTGTTTTATATCTACACAAGGAAAGACCAACAAGCTTTTAAATCAGACACAGCTAACAGCCTTCAGCATGTGTCTGTGTTTATACTGGGCTCCCTAAGTGTCTTAGGAAAGAAGAAGCTTCAGTAGTCAGCAAAGGCCCCTGAAATCCAAAATTTTTAATTTTTTCCTAGCAACATTGTGCCAGGGTCTGTTCTTTGACATGAATTGCCAGGCTCTAGCCATGGCCATACTATTTGGCTGTTTTAACTGCAAGGAAGCAAAGACAAGGGCAAGGTCTCCAGCTCAGGAGATGGATGCCCAAACTGCCTCGGGAATTGCTCCAGCCTTTTAACTGGGGGCATAAAGGTCCATGTCTTTGCGTTTTGTTTTCTTCTCAGTGACTCAGAAGTCACTGTGGTGAGCTACACTGAGCAGAACTCTGTGTATGGAGATTCTGGGCAGTAATTTACCCTCCTAGAAACACTGTACCCATACTGCAAACAGCTGTCACAGCTTTTTCCTTGAGAAGCCAGTCAGACACCATGGAACAAGATTCTCTCAAGCCTTTGAGCCAGAGTGTGGTGAGACTCCTCACCCCAATCTCTTGTAGGATGCAAAATGTGGAAGGTTTAGCCCAGAGAGGCAAAGTTTACCTCAAAGCATCCTAATTTCCAAGTGCTTTATCACTCAGAAACCTATGATTTTTCCCATTTAAGTCTAAGAAAAAAATGTCACGTGTTACAATTTCTTAAATAATTAATTAATGCACAACATTACATGCTGCATATTTCTCATCATGGCAGAAATCTCTGTGTATTTCTATATCATGCATCTTCTGGAACCTAGAGTTCATTCATATAATCTTTCACAGATCTTATTTCCAATCCTCAAATAAGTACTAACTTACATCCACCTTTTTGTGCTTGCATCCTCATAGCTAATGGAATCCTGAGACATCATCTAATCAATATTCACTTATTTAATATATTCACAGGCGTAGAGTGCCATAAAAATGGAAGATTTTTTTCTTTTATCCATTTAATATAATTTACTATCTGTGTATAATGTATATTATTAAAGCACCATAATCTTAAATCTGATTATTCAGCAGATCAATGAAAGGCATATCTACATTCCAGAGCTATGTCTCTGACAATTTCAATTTTTCAGCAGTTTTCATTGCAATGTGAGTGCTGTTCAGATGAAGGTTGAATAAAAGGGCTTTTTCACCTTCTCATCTTCTTTCCATCTAGAAAATATGTTACAAGCTTTTCTTTACAAATATTATCTCATATTTGAGTATCATACTTCAGCTGAGAAAATAAAACTTTTGAAAACAACATCTGATAAACAACAGAATATCATCCTTTACATGACTAAATAAATAATTTTAGTACAGCATTTTAGCAAATGTTAGCATATCTGTCAACTTTCATCTATCCTATGATCATCAGTCACATTATCAGCAAACTTTATGGCCCACTAATCCTTTAGCATAAAATGTAATTATAGTATCCATTATTAGGTATCTGATAATATGAATGGGTTTAGGGGGATAACTGTCAAAATATCTGTTAGAATTTATAGTAGTGGGTTAAAACTTCTGCCTTTCTGATGTTCCACAACTTCTTTGAAATCAGAGAAAATCCTCTGTGTATTTGAGAACCCAGAATTTGTTTGTATTCTGTTTATGCATGGTACTACTGGTATGACTTTCCAAAATCTAAGGAATCACTAAAATCACCAGAACACTAAGTCACTAATGTATTCCAGATTAATGGGATTTATTGAAAAAAAAATATTGCTATATAAAAAACATCAGCTTTCCTCCTGTTATGGCAAATTTGTCATGAGGAAATCTCATCATCCTATTTATTCTATAGACAAGGTTTCAAATTCATCCCACCTGTTTAATTAACAGGAGTTGGAAAATTCACTAATAGCTTTGGCTTCTTAGCTCATTACAGAGGCTTTTGGATAAAACTTGACACAAGCAAAATTCACTGGAATACAATGGCATATCCATTGTTATTTGTTAAATATTGCCTTAAGTTACCTAAATGTTAGCATGCCAAAATAGAATGCTACATCTGTGCATAACTCCAGTCTGTAGCACATGTCAAGATATGTTTTCTAAGCCATTTGATTCCCAAGCTATTCAATTCCTTTTGGCTTCTAGCATCAACAGTGCTAAGAAGCATTATTGCTTATGCTTCGTAAGTGTACTACACATTCACAGTAATGTTTTATTTGACATTCTCAGCAATATATCTGAAGGTAATAGGAGTTTCCTGAATGACAGAAATGGTCTTTGAGTTCAGTTCTAAACCAATAAAAAAATTCTTGCAACCATAATTCTGAAATTTCTGATGTCTTCCCTCACTTTTTTTTCAGCAGAAACAAGTCCCAGATCAATAAAAAATGTCAGGAATGTTCCAGTCAGTCCCTTATAATTTTTCAGTCACTCCTGTAACATAAAAATACAGCACTGAAAATAGTTTTACCAGCCAAGAAAGTTGTATACTTGAACTGCATTTCAATTGTGTTTTAAATTACACACATATTATAAATGTATTGAATTAGCATCCAATTTAGGTAAATTGGGTGCCTTGTAGAATAAGGGCATAAGTGCACAGCCGGAGGAAACAAAGGGTCAGCATAATCACAGACCAGGCAGTGTTTATAATGAAAAATAAAAGGCTACATGTTAGATAAATAACGGGATCCTTTACTTAATTTCATATTCCAATGTTGCAGGACTTTCCCTTCCTGACACCTTTGAATTCAAACAATGTATATAGAAGTGTTATCAAGATATGTGATGACACATCCTTAAAGACATTTATTTTTCTACCAAATAATTTTCTTACCAGATTGGTTTTTTATTTGTGGATTCCTGTCTTTGACAGCAGACTTCTGGGTGACTTGGAGCCACGGTACCAGTGAATTTAATGAGCTCTGCTCATGTACCCAGAGGGTTTGCCCTCATGCTTTCAGTGGGGTTGGCATAAAAATGAGCAGCCACTTCTTAAAGACCTATGGAGGCTGAACAAAGAGTTCTGCTTTTGAAAATCTGTAAACAACTGTGGTATTGACAGAGAAGTTTATTTACTGGTGAGGAGGTGAAAAAAGAGCACAGAGGACAACAGTGTAAGAGTAAAAAAAAAAATTACAGGCCTTTAAAGGGAAGATATAAAACTTTAAAAAGACCAGGACAGGTCCAGGAGAGATAACTCCTGTTCCTGGCTAACTTAGCTGCACTGGGACAGCTTTGGAGGCTCTCCAACGTGCAGTTGACTCAAAATAGAACTGGGAGCTGAATTGCCTCTCTTAAATATTAGTCACCATAGTCTGGTGAGAAGCACTGGCTCCCACTGACCTCACCTACTGACCAATAGCAAGGTCAGTATAAATTTGTCAGTATAAATTTTTTTTTATTGCTTAAAAACATCATCAGATCAAGAACAGAAGTCCGGTTCTACTGAAATCTGGCATGAAAAGCCTGTTCCTTACATGTAGGTAAGCCTTCTCTATCTGTAAACAAAACTACTGCCAAGAGTACATGCTGATCAAAACATCAAAGACCTGCAATCAGAAAAGTTCTGGCAAAAACAGCAAACAGAATGAGTGGGTGGGAAGGAAGGAAGGAAGGAAGGAAGGAAGGAAGGAAGGAAGGAAGGAAGGAAGGAAGGAAGGAAGGAAGGAAGGAAGGAAGGAAGGAAGGAAGGAAGGAAGGAAGGAAGGAAGGAAGGAAGGAAGGAAGGAAGGAAGGAAGGAAGGAAGGAAGGAAGGAAGGAAGGAAGGAAGGAAGGAAGGAAGGAAGGAAGGAAGGAAGGAAGGAAGGAAGGAAGGAAGGAAGGAAGGAAGGAAGGAAGGAAGGAAGGAAGGAAGGAAGGAAGGAAGGAAGGAAGGAAGGAAGGAAGGAAGGAAGGAAGGAAGGAAGGAAGGAAGGAAGGAAGGAAGGAAGGAAGGAAGGAAGGAAGGAAGGAAGGAAGGAAGGAAGGAAGGAAGGAAGGAAGGAAGGAAGGAAGGAAGGAAGGAAGGAAGGAAGGAAGGAAGGAAGGAAGGAAGGAAGGAAGGAAGGAAGGTCTAAGCCCCCATTTTAGATGAGTGAGCAGTACTCATCTAAGCAAGTATTTGCAGAATCAACATGCTCAGGAACTAAAGTTTTATTTCCCACTTCCACAAGTACAAATAGATCACCTGAATTTACTAAATCAGAAAACCTACACATGCATATATTCATAGTATTGGGATCTTAACTGGATGTCTTTTAGGGGTTTCAGGTTTTTTTGCATGATATCAAATAATTAATTGAAAAATGGTGAAATTAAAATATGTCTTATGTATGTTTGTTTAGTTTTCAAAGGAAGGCCAGGATTTTAAAATTTTATATAGGCATTATATTTGCTAGGATCGGGTTTTGGGTTTTATTTTTTTATTCATGTACTGTGTTTGCTTTGCTTTTCCTTTCAGTTAGTTTTGAAGGGGTTTGATGCAAATAGGCTTCCTCAGGGGACAGCCTTCCAGAATTTTTTCTTTATTTTACTTTTATTTCTAAAAAATATTCTTCCTTATGCATCCATGCAAGGGAATAATTAACTCTGTGTACTGTTGTTGACCTGCAAGTGCCTGCAAGCCTTAGTTAAAACAAAAAAAGGATCCATATTGCATGAGGTGCTGTACAAATACAAAGTAAAAACATTAAATTTGCCTGGCAGATTTCATGTATTAATTAAGAAAAATATTCATATATATTCATTCATTCTGTTTTTCCTCCATGGAAGATGAAGCACCTCACAAGAAAGCCAAACACGTTATCTTCATTTGTAATAGAAAAAAAATTGCATGGATAGTCAATGAATCTGAGCAATTTTGTGCAGCAGGTTAGCAGTGAAACTGTGACTAGAGCCAGAGCTGGACTGAGCTCTGTGTGATCCTCCTTTTCTTTTAGCTCATGAGATGTATCAAGTCTGAGGGCTTTATTGTAGCGGACACTGAGATGTCTAGGGCCCCGTGGAGGATGTAAGCCTGAGATAAGCATTTGCTGTGTCAGTATAGCTAAGCCTGGAGTCTTCACCTAGGTCCTCCAGCCTAGCTTATCTCTCTGTGACCCTATAGGCTAGTTTTCCCTGACCCTTACAACTGTCAGTTTTCAATCCCTCCTAACCCTATATAAGTAGCGATTCTTGCCTATTCCTGGCAGAAGAGCTGCCCGTCGGAACCCTTCGCGACCCCTGCAAATAAACCATCGTGCCATCTCCGAGGCTGCCTTCTCCTCTCTCTCCGTCTGCTTTGTGGATGCCACTGAGGCTGCATCTTAGCGAGCAAAGAGCTGAAATTGTAAAAGAGCTGAAAACCACTAAGAGCTGCTAATCACTGAGCTTGCTAAGGTGTCAGGCTATAGGGCATTTTGGGTTTGGACACTCGGCCTGCTGGAGGCTGAGCTGCCCGGCCCGAGACTGCTCACCTGAAGGAACCCTGGACCCGTCTCGCTATCCGGCTAGAAGAGGCCCAGTGGCGGTACACACTTTATCTTTTATGTTCCCCATGCCCCAAGATTTTCTTTTCCATATCCGTATTCAGTGGCCGGCATCCTTTCTTGTGCTGTGCTGAACACTCCAGAGCTGGGCTGGGCAGTGGCTCCTGTGCCGTAGGGAGGCTCCGACACCGCTGCCATCTCCCCTGAAGCAGGGCTGTGACTCCCAAGGGCCCGTGGCCAATCCTCCGGATCCCAGCATAAAGCAGGCCCGCAGAAGGGAATGCTGAGCGTGTTTCTTGGTGCAGAGCCGGCTGCAGGGGAAGGACGGGCGTCAGGGGCCCGGCCAGCGCCAGCCAGCGGGAGCCATCCGCAATCCAGGGGGGGTTTGCTCCCTCCTGAGCCCTCTGGGAGAGGCTCCTCAGGCCAGCAGCCTACACTGCCCTGCCCACCACTCCCCTTCCTTAGGCTTCCCAAGGACACAGGCAACAATTGCAGGTTTTTATGCCGTTCCAACACCAAGCTGCCTTTGCTGCGTGGCACCTGAATTCTGCGTGCCTGGCTGTGGCCGTCAGGGTGGCATGAGGGGCCTTTAGGCCGCTGTGAGAGCAGCCCTCCCACTGTTTCGCCTGTTTGAATAAAATCTTCCTCTGGCCCATTGTTTCCAGCTGGTGAAGCTGCTTACTGCACAACTCTGATGGATCCTTCACTGTGTGGAAGGAGGAACAAATCCCTGACCCCATGAAGTGTAAAGCCAGGACCTAACTCATGATAATGAGCAGCGGGTTGGAGAGGGCTGCCAGGGTTGGGTGTCTGCCCCTCAAGTACCTTCACAGCAGCTTCATCCTTCTTTCCAGAGGAGTCTGGCTGGGAAGCCTGCATGCTTGCAGATTCATTGACCTACCTCTGCCCTCAAGTTCACACTTCTCCTTTCCCAGAGTTTCCCAAACTCTCTGCAATGCCATTTGGGGACACAGACCTTCCACCCCGTGTACTGCAATATGGTCAGGAGTTTCTGCAGCACAATCAACACTGGGGAGTTTTCTACTTGTCCTTGCATTATTTTCTTTCCTGTAAACATACTTATTTTACTTTCTTGCATCCCTCCATTTGTTTCCCCACTAATTCTTCTTCCAGAAGGAAATCTGTTTATAATATGAGCTGTCAGATGTCATTAGGTATTATCAGGAAACTATGTTGCTCTGTTTTAAGAACATGCATATTTCAGGACACACAGATCCATAATGTTTGCATATTTGATACATATTTGCATTTATGAGTCTCCATGCCTTTTGGAGCTTTGCCAGTTGAGGAGCTGCCTGACTGTGGAGAGAAAGTAGACAGCCAAAAAGAAAATGGTTCAGTGCATCATTGGTATAATAAAGCTCGTTGTTAGCTGTTGTTTTTAAAACTATGACATTGATACAAGCACAACTGGAACGCACCTGCCATTGTGCTTAAAATAGTTAATGTTCACTGCATATCAAGTGGTATTTAGGTGAACTTAACAATAAAAGTTAATAAGCACATTAGTTAATAAGAATAAAAGTTAATACTATGACTTTTTGCAATAATATTGACACCTGTTGTTCCTTGGTAAAGCAGAATTACTTGAATCGCGCATTAAAAAAAAAACTCAAAATACATTTGGGAGTCAGCAGTGTAAATTATGGAATGGGTCTTTATTGCTTAATCCAAGGTGTAAAAGCCAGTTTATCATTTTGCTACTAAAATCAGTTGTTATTTTGTTTTTAACCCCAGAAATCAATTTTTAACAGTGTTAGACCCATTTCTTTATGTAATATAAATCTCTGTGTACATGTATGCACTCACACATGAAAAAAGGTGCATATGCAAAGAAAAGGAGACTTGTAGAAAGGCAGGAGAACTCTCAGGCTTTCTGTTGATTTCCTTTTTGGCCTTAGGGATAAAAGTTGATGAGGTTCATTTTCTTTCCTTATCTGTAAAATGTTGATTTAAATATGTGCCTGTCTTACAGAAACATTGATTTTGGTAAGTTGTTTCCTCTGGCAGTAAGCTGCCTGACACATACTGATGGATAGTTATTTTGTGCATCCCCCTTAGAGAGCACTATTCATATGAAACTTAGTCAGTTGAGTGTTCCTTCACAGCAGGGATTCAGTGACCTCCATTTCGCTAGGTGTGGTGCCCTAGAAAGGGGTAATTTTACTCCTGTACTGGGGCTTACATGGCTGGTTGCATGATCAGCTCTGCAAAGTGACCTTACTTTAACCTGGCCAAACTCAAAACCAGAAAAACACTCCTGTCTGGATCACTCTCCCAGTCTTGCTTTCATGCTGGCAGGAGGGACCACACAGAAACTTGCAGACTGGGATGGAAAGGAAGGCAAGAATGCTCAGGTTTTTGCAGTAGTACATGGATTTAGTCTGTCTTCAGCCGAACATGAAACTTCACCTTGAGATAAGTATGTTATGGCAGTTCATGTACTGCAAACAACTTGTTAGTTGTAGACTTCCTGATCACTTTTCTCACTCTTGCTATTACACTGCTGTTTCCTGATGTCTCCTTTCCCTCTCTGTGCCACTGTATAAAACACACATGCAGGCACTACCAGCGCAGGTGACTGCACAAAACAGCCATCCACAGCAGATTCAGAGTTCAGATTCAGGAGAACAGAATGCATATTGCATTTCAGGTTGGTTGAGAGAGCATGGAAAAAAAAGAACATTTTGCTTTTCATGTCCAGTTTAAACAGATGGTGATAATTTAAATACAACAGTAAATCATGATTTACATCTGGATTAAGGAAGTGCATGATAGATTTTTTAAGAAACAAGATACTGTGTTAGCGTGTCTGGGCCGTAACAAGCATGTTTATTTAGTGTTTATGTTGTAATTTTACAGAAAAGCTTGCCAGGCTAGGGCCCTGTGGGATAGATCATAAAAAACCCCAAAGGGTTTACAAGCTCAAGAATGTGCAGCAAAACAGACAAGCAAGCATTCAAGGGCTGGTGAAAATTTGTGCAAGGTAAGAAAGACAGTTGGCCAGGCAGAACTCTCATCCAGTCAGAAATAGTAAAAAATGGACACACACAGACCAGCAGTGCCTTCTTTACAAAAGAACTGCACCGGGATTCACCTGTGGTCACATCAGGAGAACTTCACCAGACCTGTGAGCACCAGGTGGCCAGTTTTTGATGGAGTTTAATCCATCAAAGTGTCATCATGCCTGGGAGCACCATCGGTGGGCTGGAGCAGTCGACCTCAATTTACATAAATCCCCCATGTTGTGAAATTGCTCTTATGGTGTTGGTGGGAGTGGAAAGCTGCCAACTTGTCCGTGTTCTGGGATTGGGAGTTTTATTAAGATCTTGAAGATTATGTACTTAATCTGGTCTCTGTTTTATTTTTATTCAAACATGATATAATACTGCAATAAGAATGCATAGTAAGCTTCAGCCAGGTGCTGCTTTTTTGTGCAGCATAATCCATAGATCCAACTTGCATGAAATGTCCTCCCAGAGCCATGGAAGTTGCTGTTTCCAGGACAGAGTCAAAATTAAGGTGAAAAAAATGATGTTCTGGTGGTGATTCACAGCCCAAGCTCTGCGAGGGTTCTCCTACAAGTCTTTGTGATATTGCTGTTTTCAAAGGCTGAGCTGCAACAATTTTAACAAATTGTTCCGCTCTGTGGAGAGGGTTGCTATGGAAATGAACAGGGCTAACATCTCTGAGAACCCTACTAAGAGCACTACATGAGGTGGGGAATTTAAGAAAGTAGAGCATGTAGGGGATTAACATCTTGCTCTAAATCTGTTCACTGCTCCTGTGGGCTTCAGAATTTGGCCCACTGGATACAGATTTTTTCAGTCCATTCTGCAGAAATTTAGTGCAAATTAAATTAAACAAAATGAGAGCAAATGATTTTGAACGTGATCTCTGGGACTAAGCTTGTATAGACATAAACATCTTTATTGAATTATTTTTTGTTAATAATGTCTAGCAGAAAGACATAATTGTAATGGAACTGAAAAGGTTGTTGAAGCATAATACTTTACATGGGTTTTTGGAATAGTTGCAGTTTGTTCAAAACCTGAAGCAACTGTCGTGTTTGGAGCATTTGGATGGAAAAAATATTGCTATGGCAACAAATTACTTTTATATTCACATAAAGCAAAAATAGATCTCTCTCTCCCTTTGTGGGAAGCACATATTTTAAAGTGCATGAAAGATTAAAGGTGATAGGCAGAAACAGCTGCATGAATATATTTTCATTTTTCTTCTTTCGGTTTGTACATATTTCTGTATAAATCTGAAATGCAGAAATAATTTGCAGCTCGAAGCATTTTGCAGCGAAGAAGCAGAAACATTTTTTAAAAAGGAACAAAAGTATAATACACTCAGAACTTCTAATTGAAGTGTAGCAGCATCAGACTTTAATTTATTAAACAAAATATCCTCCGTGTCAGAGGATCCTCTCCTTTCTGCACGTACCAGGGTAACAGAAATCGCTTTGTGTCCATAACCTAAGAGACTTTTTTAAAATTATTTTTCTTTAGTCAGGCTCCTTGTCAAGCTTAAGAAATAGACCTAGTGGCAAGATTACTGATTGCTTCATTTTAGCTGTGTGGCTCTTTTTGAGGTATTTTATTTAGAAGGCATGCAGCTTTTACTTTTGTGTGGTGAAGAGCTTCTGGTACATCTATATGCCATGGTGAGCACCATCTGCAGAGTAACTATAATATGTCTGCATTGATATGTCAGGTCTATCCTGAGGTTCCCTCTCAATTATTCTGAGCCACGTGAGCTGTCTTACACCATCTGCATCTCTCTTCATAAGGCACAGCAGAGCAGCCCACATTTTGTGCTTCTTAGCTGCAAAATAGAGGGCTCCTCATAAGTGGTGTGTGAATTTTTTGGCTCTTTTTCCAGCTGGTCTCTTCATATGGAGAGCAGAGAGAGGTCTTGAATATCAGAAATGAGGAATATGAGGGAGATTGTGGTTCAGTCACTTACTGGCCTCTCGTTTTCAAATCCTCAGCCTAAGCAGAACAAACTGAAGGATGAGGCAGTCAAAGAGTGAATCAGGGTGTGTTGGAAGCATGGTGGTTTCAAACTGGATATTTTAGGGCAAATATAGATGTTTATGGTATAGATAGGCCTAGATGCGAGTCACTTTAAATTTGACCCAAAGTACCTAACAATTCAAAGGCCCCCATATCCCTTCTGTTAATGCCCAATGCAGAAGAGTGTCCATGAAGGATTTCAAGGGACTGCTACACTGAAGTTCATATTGCCCCTGCTATGAAAGTTTCAGAGACTACATTTTAGGGTGAGGAAGGAAAGGCTCAAGATGTAATGGACGTAGAAAAAGAGATGGAAGAATCAGTCAGTTATTCCGAATCTCCGCAGCACCTCAAAAACCATTTCTGTAGTGTTTAATAGGAGGGTTCTACAGAGCAATTTGAGGCAAACTGGCTCACATCCAGATACTTATTCTTTATCTAGTACATTGACTTCTCAAGTGATGCTTTTGAGGCCCAAAGAAGTAATTGCTATTTTGTGAGTGTTTTCCTTTTCAGCTTGGATTGCCTGAAATAATGTGGTACCTGTGTTGTAGCTTTCTGCAGTCCTGTGTGCACAGTGTAACAAAAGGTGCATTATATACCCTGAGATATATCAGGACGGTGTGAGGAGCTGAAACTGGGATTGTTGCAAGCCATTCCAGGTACATTTACCCCTCTGCTGCCTGCTGCAGGCAGTCCCTGGAGTGAGCTCTCCTCTAAACTGTACGTCTTTGAGCACTCCTGGGTCACCCAAATCAAGCTCTAAGAGTCAAGTAACAGAAGTGAGCAGACATCCAGTCTTTAGCTTGGTCTCTGGCTCACTTCAGAGCTGTGCTGGCACAATTATGAGCATGCTTGCAATCAATCATACACAAATCCTGGCTGTTGATCAGGAGTAGTCATGGAGCAGGAATTGTTTCAGTGGAAGTATGGGTCCAGCCATCCAGTACGGAGGGGTAACGGGGTTTGCATGGCTGCCCTGTCTCTGTTGGCTATCATGTATTGGCTATCTGTTGGCTTCAGTGCCAGCATGGGCTCAGGCACATTCAATTTACTGCTGTTGGCTGCAGAAGTAATGCTGCTAGATGAGGTGTCACAGTACTATGGCTATAATAGTCCAGATAGAGAGTTGTATCCTATTTAAAAAAAAAAAAAAATCATCTCTGTGGCTAGTTTATCCTGGGTTTGGAGAGAAAATGAAGCTGAATGGGTTCCAAAATGAGACCCAGTCTGGACAGAATTTTAGTAGTTATGTTTTCTGGCAACACTGTCAGAAAATATGTGTTGGACTCTATCCACAGCTACAGTGCTTTGAGTACATGAACTGCACAGTTTAAAAGTTGGGTATACCCATACAATCCAAAATTATGCCTGTGAATACTCTGTTGACATACCCTCCATTTCACTGCTGAAAGCTTCTCTGCATCAAAGGAGCAGAAATGGGATAGTCATATTTTTATACGTGCAACCCAGAAAGAGAATAAAGAACTGGAATGCTCTTCCCAGGGAGGTGGTAGAATCACCATCTCTGGATGTGTTTAAAAAAAGACTGGACATGGCACTCGGTGCTATAGTCTAGTTGAGGTGTTAGGGCTAGGTTGGACTCGATGATCTTAGAGGTCTCTTCCAACCTCATTATTCTGTGATTCTGTGAGGCATCATGTTATCATTCCTTAATATGGTTCTCTGAACTGTAAGGCTCCCAGGTACTACCCTTATTTTATTTTTGCATGTGTATGTGTGTGCAGCTGGATTTCTGCTCTCTGTGCCCTGGCTTTCATTGTGCTCATAGATGCCAAATGCAAATTTGGTCATCAGTTTTGATTAAATGGCAAAGGTCTTGCATACCTCACTATGCCCCATAGCCTTTTTCTGATGAGGAATTGCATGCATTTCTTTTCCATTTTTGTGTCTCTTTTCTGCCTGTAAAGATGGCAGAAAGCATGCAGTGGGACAGAGAGTGCACACATAAAACTTAAAACGTCTGAATAAATTAATCCTGTTTTGCAAGAAGTGGGTCAGAAAGTGGTCTAAATCTATCTTAATCTAATCTTAGTTGTTGTTTCACTTGTTCCTCTTCTCTCATTCTCTCACCATGCTTACTGCATAGTTTTCTGTAGTCGTTCATCTTCTGCTTCGTGTTGAGCTTTACTTAGGAATGAATAGAGTTGGGTGGGGTTGTTTTACCCCTTCTGTCCAAATACCCTCCAAATGAAGATGAGACTAGAGTATTTTAGTAAACTGGAGCATGGTTGCGCAGAGAGTTTCTCACTGCTGGGAGCTCTGCCAGCTCAGTCAAGGTAGTCAAACACAAGAGGTATTCAAAACTAGCAATTTTTCCTACTATGTCAACAAGAATCCAGTGACTGATTATTGCAGATCTTGCCATATATTACCTCTAAGATAACATTAATAATGCACCTGTGCATGATAAGTCTTTCTCTTCAGTAGGCATAAATCAGTATGGTGGAAAACAAGGAAATTCTGGAAAAAATCTGTGTCTTCACAGTCATTTTTTCCTTTGTTGTTGATGTAATCTAACAGAACTGCTGCACAAGTGGTTTTTGTTGAGTTTTGCTTAAGCAAGTGCTTGCAGAACAATGAACAAAGGGGTTTGGGGATTTTTACCTTCTGTTATAAATACAGTGGCATTTCCACGACCCTGTTTAGAAGAGTAAAGTTTCTATTTGTCTCCTGCTGATTCTGTCAACATTCGCACAGTAAGTTCAGTAGAAATCCCTCAGGTATTCAAGTGTCAGACCACAAAGTCATTTCTGCCTTTTAAAAAGAATACTGTGTTTCAAGAAACTGGGACTTTTGGGAATTTGCCTCTGAAGTAGAGACTCAGTGCAGGAATGCAGATGTAAAGAATGAAGGGCTTGGCACAGAAGTGAAAAACAAGCAAAATAGTGAAACAAAATATATATTTATATATCTTCTGAGTTTAGTTACCTTGGTGAAAACGTACAGCAGCTCAAAAATATCTACAGAATTTCCTGGAACAGCTCAGATTAAAATATACACCCACCTGAAGATCAAATGGACTTCAGTAAACAAAGAGAGAAAAGTTGGGGAGAAAAAAATATATGCGCTCATAAATTTCTCCTTCAAAGTTTTCACAACTATTAATCCTTTGGATCAATTCAGACCCACTTACACAAAGTCAATTATTACAAAATCCAATTATTTCATTTCCTGATTTCCAAAGGACACATGGCTCATGAAACTGTGTTGCACAGTCTCCTTTCTAGAGCAATTTCTTAAAGTGCTGTCTGATTTTAAGCAAAGGGGCAAACAGGTACCAGGTTCCCAGGTGCCATATTCCAACGTGCATGTTGAACCAAGTGAGGTTAGAGGAAAAATCCAGACCTATCACAAGACCAGAAGTCATAACTGAGCCTTATACCATTTGGCACCTTCAGGGTTTTCTGCCCACCATGGCCTGGATATAGGCGTGTGTGATGCAGTGGGACAATCAGACCACTGAAATTGTGAAGTTCATATGAAACAGAAAATGGAAAGCTGTTTTATTCCCTCACAGATAATAGCTGAAACATAAAAGGTGGGTGTAAGGTCAGTGTGGTGCACTACTGGTGCCTGTGGTACAGTTCAGGTGAAGCTTACAGCCTGCTGAAGTCACCTTGGGGCTTTATAGGCATAGTGGCACAGAGCCCTGGCAGAAAGAGTCTGAAGGATGGAAGTCATTCCTACTTGTACCACAGAGCTGAATTTTATTCTGTGGTCTAGAATTAATGCTCATTTCAGGAACAGCAGTGGAGAAGGCCAGGATGGCGTAAACTGTGTTTCCTTTCTGCCAGGC
Organism: Fringilla coelebs; assembly: GCF_963513975.1. Taxonomy (NCBI): domain Eukaryota; kingdom Metazoa; phylum Chordata; class Aves; order Passeriformes; family Fringillidae; genus Fringilla; species Fringilla coelebs. The sequence continues at coordinate 68,278,438 of NC_140029.1, forward strand.
TCCAGAAGTTTCAGAGTACATCACAGCCCGAAAAACACTGAAATCTGCCCTGTGACCCTAAAAGAAACTTTTTCCTCAGCCTGGGATTGTCAAAACACAGCACATTCCATTCACAATCCTTCCCTACTTTGGTAGATAACAGGTCCCCCTATAAGGGCTTTTGGTATTGTTAAAGAACTGACCAAGATTATCTGTGACAAGAGGGATTAATTCCTAACTTAGAACGTGGATCTGGTTGTGTGGGATAAATTCTGATTGTTGCATAATGAGAACAGTGATCATATTGATTGTGTATGATTTTTTTTTTCCATACTACCTGTGCAACTTGAAGGATCAATTCTAACGCACTTGGGTTTTCATTCATGTAATTGAGAAGGCAGGAACTTTTCTTTCTCTTTCAAAATATGGGGTTTTAAATTTTTTCTGTCCTTATCCTATTGAAAAAGTGCATATAAACTGAATTTCTTTCTTCAATTGGTTTAGCTTTTGGAAGCCAATATTAATTGCAATTTCACACCCTTCAGTGATTCTTTTTGTGTCTTTGCAAAGGGGGACACACAATTTTAAATCTTCCTGTGAAGAAGCCTATGATAGGATATCACCTGGAGATGAAAGCTTTCAAAGTCCAGATTTCAAATCCCATTGCAGCAGAATGTTTGTCAAACCTTGCTTTTTGCCACTGTTGAAATGCATGTAATTTCCTGCAAGGGAGAGTTTTGGAATGTGAGGTCACAGCAGTAATGAAGGAAATTTGTATGGTGGTTGAGCTGATAGAGGGAGTGAGAGAACTCTGCATTGTAAAGTCAACACAATGGCAGCATTAGTATTCAAAGGAAATTTAGTCTTCAGTGGAGAGGCTGTCATACAGTTTGTTGAGATAAAACCTCACTGTGTTCACGCACACCGTGAGTGGTTCTGCGGCATTTCAGAGGTGAAGTACCAGTGCTTTTTGGAGCATCAGCGCTGTTCATCCTTGACATGGGGTGACCTCTTCTCTAGCAGGATAGTTTTAGATTGTTGGTCACTGTCTACACAGACTCCTGCCTGTGCAGTCCAAAGGAAAGAGACCACTGATTTAACTGATTTTAACTGATTTTGGGTGAATGGTATGAATTTTTGTATTTTAAATACTTTTTTTAAAAGACGTAGCAGAACACCATATAAAATCAGAGGCTAAAGTGAATTTTTCTAGGCCTGCCAGCATAAGTAGTTATTGTTGGATAGTTACAGCAATACTTTTTGGGATGCTTAGGATGCTGGACCATGGACTGGCTCCCTGTTGTGCAGAGCAGTGGTAAGCTACAAACAAAAGAGCTTACAATCCACCTCGGTAGTCTTTTGCACGCAAACGTGAATGGCCATGCTCCAGGAACTGGGTTTTTCCTTGGCACAGTGCTGTGCCCAAAGAAGGAAAACTATACTAGCTCAGCTAATTCAATTATTCAATTTCCAGCACAATTGGATTACTCTTCTGTAACTGCATCAGAAGGAATATTTTATAACTCACATCAGCAGAGAACAGTGTGCTCATGTCTACCATGAAGATGGCCTGGGCAGTGATTCAAGAAACAGAACAGGATTTCTGGCAGGCAGAGTAGCAAAGGAAATGGGGAGAAAATTCTGGGTCAGCAGCAGTCTAAGACAGTGGCCTAAACGCTGCCTAGTATTTTGTGGTGACATGATGGACTCTGCACTTATTTCCCAGCCTTCATTGGGAATATTGCATGTCAGGGAAACAGGGATAAGGCTGGGAAGTCACTTCATACTCTCTGCAGTCCCCTGCTGCCTCCTTTTGATTCAGTGTCTTTGTGCATCAGCCTGTTCAAGCAGATGGGCCCCAGGCAAGCTTTGAAAGGAGCAGGCTGTAAAAAAAGATGAGCTTATTTCTGCACAGAAAGTATTCCTTCATAGCTATGGCTATGTTCTACTGTAGGAAGATGGGAAATTTCTCCCAAACAAAAAAGAAAAAAAAGAGATGCTTTGTTGCAATGATTTGAACCTAATACATGAGCTGAAGCCCAGGAGTTTTCATTTTGCTTTTGCTGTGTGGAGGGATTCTACTAAGCTTAGGGAGGCAGTGAAAAATAACCTCCTCTGATCAACAGGTATGAACATTGTGATGTGTGTTCTCAGGTCCTCCTGCACCATCATCCACCTGGAATTCACAACATCTGCTTCCCTTCTGGGAGAGGCACAGTTCACAAAAACTTTGCCAAATAGTAGGGGGTGGTAAAATGAAAACTAGAATACATCCAGCTGTGAAAGACTGTGTTTCTCTAGTGTCTTAGTGTTCTTCAAAAGCACTTTCAATTTAGTGTGGAAAGAAGAGCAAAGGGACATAGTTCTACCCTTCTGAAAAGGTTTGATAAAAGTTTTTAGAGTTTGAGTAAAATTAAAAACCACAGAGTGATGAAGTCTTGTCGTATACTAAAAACAGACTAGCTCAGAAAAAAATGTGTGCAGTAATAACTGTCCACCCTAGGCTGCAGATGAGCTCATGGTGTGAGCCCTGTGAGCTGAAGCAATGGTAAATGTATTCATAGGTTAAATGGATAATAGGCAAATATGCTAGTGACATTTATAGATTTAAATCTAACCTGTCAGATAATTGGATGTCAAGGCAAACTTAAGAATTTCCATTAAAATTTTAACTTATATTTTAAATAGTTGAGCAGTTGGGAGAATTGCCTCTTTAGCTCATGTTTGTACATCAGCCAAATCCTCAGGACACAAGAGTCAAGGGGCTGGTGGGTTTTTTGGCTGCTGAGACTGAATCAGCATGTAGTTTGTTTTCCTATAACTTGCCAAAACAGCAAGATTTGTTTGGTTGGTTTATTTTGCAAGGGTTTGGATCTGACCACATGCAGACAACCTGCTTTAGCCCTCTCCAGAATCACACAAGTGATAGGAAGCAGCAAACTGTAGGAGCACAGGGCAGGAGATAGGAGTGGGGGAAAAATAAGTCATCTGGAAAATGGTTAGATTTCTTTCTTTATAAACATTCTAAATTTAACAGCTGGGTAAAAGCTTTCTCATTATTGATGTGACAAGCCTATTGCCTGGCCAACATTGATTGATTTGAGGACAATTATTTTCTCATAGGCATCAATGAAATGTGACTAGGGCCCCAAATACTTCTGTGTAGGGTTGGTGTCACAGCAGACTTAATAAGGCTAGCTTTTATATTTCTAGGAAGAATAGAACAGCAAGATACAGAGGATGCTATACAGTAAAAAAGTAATATAGAACAGGTAGAAACAAGAACAAAATGTATGTCATAAAATAGAATAGAAGTAGCCCATTTTTGTAGAAAGGTAGTGAATGTTTTTTAAACAGGAAAAAACCATGTAGGGTGAAAAAAAAAAAGGCTAATACAAAATTAGTAACATTAATTTTAAACAAATAAAATTTACTCTTTTTTTGAAAGCATACCTAATGCATACATGCTGATATATATATCAGTGAGCATATTCTGTGACATTTAACATATGGCTGCCTTTTGTAGTTTTTCATGGTTTCTTTCAAACCAGGGGGAAGGACACGGAGCAATCCCAAATAGATTCGAAGTAGGGTAATCGTAAAGACTGTCACTTCCAGAAATTCAGGGGTCCAGAGACATTCTCCCGTGGGGCTGCCATGGTGTCACCTACAGGTTTCCCCACAGATCTTGGTTATGTGCTGCCATCAGAACCAGACCTCTGGGCAGGAGGCACTTTTGGCTTCTGCCAGTGCAGCACTTGCTCTGTTTCTAGGATAAAACTGGGGACTGCAGAAATGTTTATGAGCCATTACTGACATAATATGATCTAAATTAATCTTATTTTATCTGTTTGAGTTAATGGTGCTTTAAAATTTGGTAGTCAGTAGAGAATAACTACACTTCTAAGAATTCTCAGTTTTCCAAATGCATAAGTTATAGCTTGTAATTAAAAGAAAGGCACCTTTACTTTCTATGAAATAATTTTTTGGGCCTCCCAAGATGTGAATTATACTGAAAGACAGACTATCTTATAATTAGAGCCAATTTACATGCATAGTAGTGCTCTGTGCTAGTGGAATCAAATCCATTCATCCATGTGTCTCAGAATCTTTACTGCTGAGAGATATTTGAGGTTTTTCTAAAATACAGCTAAAAGGGAGGGGTGACAATGGTGTCTTTGTTCCATCTTTTTCACTTATGGTTCCACAAATTTGTCTGCCTCCATCGTGAGTTGGTTCTGCAGCTGTTCCATTCAGCGCTGTGTGTGTCCCTCGTGCAGCCTTGACCCTGCCAAGGTCATTCTTGCTGCAGAAGTTCACTTGTGCAGTCAGAGACAAAGGCACAGGAATGTGGCATTTGCTCAAACCATAAGGTTGGACCAAGCATCTTACTGGAAACCCTTCTCCAGCAAGGCCAGGCTCCCTTCTTGCCAGAGTCCTTCAAAGAGAAATGAGAACCCTTAAAATGACTTGAAGATCTGAAACATCTATGTTCTATTATTACAAAAATATCTTAATGTCCTGCCATAGTTCACTGGGAATTTCATCTCCTGAGTGGGCACTGAAAGTTTTATTGATTTATCAGGCTCTTATAGGTCATGATATCAAACATACCCATCTTTTATAAATATTTTCAATTGTCCTGGTTTAATCTAAGAGCTACAGTAGGAGACAATTCTTCTGAAGAGCATGAATGACTGCTCTAATATGGGACATATATTTCAGATTCTAGGCAGGTTTAATATCTGTCTAAGCAGCAAAGGTTTTTCCCTTCCCTTGGAAACTTGGATTGATGACATCCTGCACGGAGCAGATGCTTTGACATTGAACTTCTCTGGTGATTTTGCCATTCAAGAAGATATAGGCCACTTTATTCACCAGCTGGTAATTATTCTTTTGTCTTTTCTTGTTCAAATGAAGATAAAAATGGGGAGAAAATATTATGAGATTTTTTTTTTGCTATTTTTTTCCTTTAATTTTAGAATATAATGCTACTGAGGTTTTGGCACCCTATATCCTATATCATTCCTTAGGCCAAGGACACTGAGTAGGACAGATTGCACAAGCAGGAGAATTACTATTCTTTGTCATCAGTTATAACTCTGTTGGGGACATTGAAATTTCCCTGTGGCTTCAGAACGACCTTCTTTATTTTGACTTTTAAAACCATATTTATTTGAGAATGAATTTCCTACAGCAGACTATGTTTTTCTCATCTCTTTATATTGTTTTATGTAAAGGGACTGGGGAATTGGCAGCAAGTTCACTCATGAGAAATAAATTGCTAATAACTCCTATTATTTTTTTTCTCTTTCCTGTTGTGAAGCTTGTTTTGTTTAGTGATTTGTATATCAAAGCTGTTTTAGAAAATTCATTTGTCTTTAAAACTTAATGTTCGGGATTCTGTAGTGCAAGATGACTTGCAACTCTTTAACTTCATATATTAACAAATACATTTTTTACAGATCACACCACTTTCATCTGTTTATGAGGGCTTCTTTGGGACTTTATTTGTTTGTTTTTCAGTCTAACTTGTGCCAACATCATTGAATTGGGCAGAAAGGAACGGTGACCACTCTCTAGGTTTTATGCCAGTGTAAAACTACTTCATATTCTGCTAAAGTTGCTGAGAGATTTTGGCTGTTCTCTGTAACAGGAGCATATTGTCCTGTACTAGTTCTAAAGGTGACAACCTTTATCCACAGCCAGTGATGGGTATCAGCCATGCAACCTGTTTCTCCTTGCTTTTGGCTGAAGCTGCTAGGGACAGCAGAGATAAAAAGTTTTTCGAAGTCTGCAAGTGTCAATTGAAACAGTGTTAGGAAAAAAATACGAATTTAAAATAAAAGTAAAATTTGAAACCAAATTATGGTATTAGCTACCCTATAAAGTGAGGAGGTGATTAGGAGACATTGGAACCACAAGAACAATGCAGCTGTTGCCAAAGTGAGTCCTTATGGAATGAATGACCATGGCTGGTTGAACTCAGGCAAATGGGAGTGAAGAGTTAGCAGATGACAATAGGGAACTTACCTGTTGGAATGTTTTTGGGGGAAAAACAATGAGATAAAGACATGGAGCACTGTTCAGGCAACAGCTGGAGAGTCTGACTCTTTCTGGGCTGCCTAGAGATTTCGGAAAGCTGACATACTACTGATAGGCCAGGTCCTTTAAGAAACACATATAGTGGATTTATTTCTTCCTATTGTGATGCAGAAAACAGAGCTCTGACTTCCCTCAGTTCCCTCTCCTCACTTTTATCCTGCACTTTATTTGCCTGGATATCTCATTTCACTTCCACCACCCACCCACCACTTCTCCACAACAGCAGCCAAAGCCAGGACTCCTTTATATTGCACGAGTTCCAAATCTCTCACATATTGAGGCTTTCATGGACTGGAATTCAGTCAGTTTCTTGGCTGAGAATTACAGGGCCCTCACCAGAAGAGAAGGGACACCCTGAGTCAAGCCCAGGCTTCTGCTGAAAAGAATCCCATAAGCTCACTGAGCAAAACAAGGTCTTTATGGTAGGCTTAGCCTCAATTTCATGCCAGAGGATGGGATTTGCTGGGATATTCACAGTCCCAGATCTGAGTCTTTGCTGACCTCACATTTAATTTTCAATGCTCTCACTATGTTTTTTTAGTACTTTGGCAAGATGAGATCATTCTGCAGATCCATCTTGCCCTGCCTGATATGCAACAGCACACATGGGGCAGATGCACAGGTCGCATCAGTCAGTAGTTGGTAGAGTTCCATCAGTTTAAGATTTGGCCTAGACCATTTTGGCTAATATCTTTTACTCTATCCATATCCTGGAAATAGCTACTGCTCACTGAATCATTTTAGAACATCTATAAACCTGGGGAGTATGGCAAGTGCACTGATGGTTTAATTACAAATGCATTCAGTGCCAGGTTGTGAATCCAGCCATGCTGGTATGAAGCCAGAGTAGTTCTGTTGATGTCATTGGAGGAGTTACTTTGGCACTACATTATCACCACACAGATCAAACCTTAGCTCACAAGTGGCTCCAAACTGCTTTGAAATTTTTATGGATTCCCTCTTATCTTTCCTGTTCTCTCTAAATCATGCTTGTTTGGTTTGACTTGAGATAGTAATTCAGGATTTGTGCACAACTCTTCCTTTTTTCAGTCTTAAGTCAGTTGCAGAGGGCTTTAAGAAAATAGCAAACAAGCTGCCATTCTTCCTGTTATGTGAGATAGCAGTCGAGACTCCCTGTGCTTTCAATTTCTGAAAGGTTTTTAAAATTTTATCTTCTTTGGGATGAAAGGTCACATTGTTTTTTCTGTTTTCATCCCAGAAAGAAGAGCCTGGGGGCTGTGCAAACTACTCTTTGCAGACAGGTTAAATTCTGGAGGTCTGAGAGACTGGGCCCTGGCGACTGCTGTACTGTCAGAAGCAATTCTGGCCAGAGACATCGCAGCTTTGTATTCAGCATAATTAAATCAACCATTTGGAATTGTTTGTAAGTAAGGGAAAAAACAATAGGCATTGAAGCTTTATTATTGAAAGCAGCTGCAATGGAGGAAGTTCTGTAGCCAGGGGCTGTTTAGTAAATCCTGCTTGGGATATTTTAGTTTGAATTCTCATGATCCTTTCTGTGAGGCAGGAAGCTATTTTGCACTGTCTCCTACTTTTTCGATTCTTATTCTTCCCTCAAGTATTAAATCCAGGAAAAAATTTGGCATTATTGGAGGCCTCACCACAATCCCACAGCTATCTCTGAGAGCAGAACAGGTTGTATATATTGCCCCTGTAAATTTTATGAACTGAGGACTGTAAAAACAGCAAGGGGAGGCTGCAGCTGGAATTGATTGTGGAAACCATCGCCAGCCTCAGTGGGGTTGGATGTACATATTTCAGTGGGCTGCAGTTGTTTAGTGTGAAATCCTTCCTGCTTAGCTGGGGCACTGGTACACCAACCAGACTTCCACATTACTGCTTTGAGGTGGAGAGAGCAAGGAGGAAGGGGAGTGGATCAGGCAACACAATAGAACTGCACAGTTCAACGTCAGTGGAGAAAAATGAATTCTCCTATTTAAATCCAGTGTCTTCATCTTTCCACGGACTGTATACAGCCTGTGGATTCTTTCCATGTTAATACTGCATTTCTTGATGTTCTTCTGTAATGGACACCTTCATTCTGCTTAAATCAAATATTTGGCTGTCTGAGTAGAAAGAAATTGTAGCCAGAAGGAAATCTGAGTCTCCTTCTCCCTGAGATCCACAGTGCAGACTCTCCTCCTGAGCAGACCACAGGACAATATGAAATGTCAGTTCCCAACTTCAGCAAAGCGATTACTGCACTTCTCAGAGCACTTCATCAAAGAGATGATGACTTCACTCAGCTTCTCTGCTCTACAGTGTCTAATATTTATTAGGATATCCTGCATGAAAACACCAGGCCTTTTGAAAACTCAGCTGCATTCATACTGCTAATTCAAAGGTGAGGTACTGACCCCTAGCCCCAAGCCAACATTGCTCTTTACCCCCTTCATCAGGGCCTCCTCTTTAGAGCAGTAAGACTTAGAGAAACCCAGTCAGAGCACAGAGGTGAGCAAACAGCTGCTCACTGTGGGTGTACATGAGGTTTATTTACGTCTGTCATACCAAAGGGAACAGGTCATGGGAGTAGTTCCTGACCCACAGTTCAGGTGGCAGTCTGGCTTGTGTCCATGCTACCTTGGGCTAAGCTTCTCTTGGAGCAGGCTGGCCCCATGCACACTATATAGCTCATGGCTTTAGCACTTTTCTGATTCCTTTGTGATGCTTCTGTGACCACATGCTATGATGACGTTTCCATGTGCTCTTTCAGTTTAGAAGGAGATTTTATTGTATATAAAAATTGTATATATAAATACATTTTATTTTATTGTATACATAAATACAAGATGGGAGAGTCAGACACTTCTCAAAACATCTACTTGACCACAAGAAATGTCTTCTTACTGTAAGAGTGATGAATACTAGAAAAAGTTGCCCAGACAAATTGTGAAGTCTCCATCTTTAGAGGCATTCAAAACCTGCCTAACCACAGTCCTGGGCTGATGATGTACACTTCTCCCCTCACTGCACTCAAATGTATCTTCTTTAGGATTTCTGTAGAATCCAAATTTTAGTACCACTTTTTTTTTTTTTCTCCCACAGGGGCCTTAATATGTTGGACAACTTCTTTTTTATCCTTGCCCTTACATGGATTAGATTACCCATCTCTTCCCAAACTTTGTCAGTGGATGTTGTATTCATGCATGCAATTTTCTTTCCTCTCACTGTCTATCCTGTTGCCTCGTAGCCATCCTGTCATTTCTGGGTTTTGGCTGCCTTTTCAGAGGTGTGTTTTTGGCATGCACTGTACAAGCAGATGCAGTAGTGCAGAAGATGCAGGGGAAGGGAGAGATGCTGCGGGAAATTCAGAAAGGCTCCTCTAAGCTGGGAAGATGTACCATTTCTAAATGGAAATGATGTTTTAATGATGATCCAAACTAATGCAAAATCAGGTTGTTGGCTTTTGTTTCAGGACCTGATGATGCCTCCATACCTGCTTTGATGCTTCTTTTTCTTTTTTTTTTCAGGCTCTGCAATTAAAAAAAAAGTAGGAATAGAGGTGGAGAAAGGAAAAGCTTGTTAAATGATTGTGAATCAAAAGTTAGGAAATTAACCATTACAGTGACAAAACTGCAGCTGTCAGTAACAAAATTGAATACACCATTCCATTTGGCTAAAATTGTACAAATTCATCCAGTTTATTATAAGATGCCTTGTTTACAATACTAGAGTTTTAAGGAAGATAAACTTATTTCTATTTCAACTCCTCTGTTCTTTTATCCTCAAAAAGGAATACGATACAAGGAGCCCCCCTTTTCCTTCATGGCAAATATCCCACAGGCTAAGCAGAGGAGTTGCAAGGCAAGAGCTTCCCCCCAGCTCAATTGGCAGGACTCAACATAATCATTTAAGCATGAACTAGATTGGTTTTCTCCCCACTTACGTAAATCCATAATGCTCAAATCCACAGTCCTTCACTGTTGAATTCCTGCCAGTGGTTTCCAATACAAGCTCTTTATTAAATAAACAGGGATCAGATGACATGTGTTTGAGTGCAGATGACCAGTGCTACTATAGATTGCTTCTATCTGAAAAGCACAGATTTGTAAGGGGATGCTGGATGCCTGCAAGAAAGGATTACCAGGCACAGATGGCAGTGCTCATTTATATGGCTGGAGAGCAAGGATGTAGTAGTATTAAGAAGTGAAGGCTATGATTCTGTACATGAAGGAAGGAAGTAAAACCTGTCACAGGGAGATGTGAAAAAGTCACCAGCACAGGGAACTGGCAGTATTTTCCTGCCTAGTTCATTGTAAACTAAGTCAGTGGAAATGCTTGAGCCATTCTCATGTGATTAACCTTTTAATCCAACTTTTGCACTGTCTTGAGCCCAAGATGGGGAGGAGAAGGAGGAATCAGAGTATAATGCTCGGGAATCTCACAATCTACCTGCACTGCCCAAAATCCACCGCAACCTTGTGCACCAAGGTGTGCACGAAGGACAATGTGTCTCACAGGGATTTCTAGGGACTGGACAGGCTGCCAGTCCCACTGTTCCACGGCATCATCTCCCTAGTCCAAAGCAAGAGGTGAAAGTATGGAGATGTGATACTTCAGTAATGTCTTGGCAAAACTTTCCCGTGGGATATGTGTCTATGTTGGGTTAGACAGACTCAGAATCATTTGGGTTGGAAAAGACTTCCAAGATCATCAAGTCCAACCATTAACCTAAAGCTGCCAAGGAATATAGATCCCATTAAAACTTAAGCAAGTGTATTGATATCCTCATCAAATCTTCCATAAAATCCATATTTATTTGAAACCCTTACTGTAACTGTAGGGTCTCTCAGGATGGAGAAAAACAGGGTAAGAACTTTCCATGTCTGTTGACCCAAACTGGAAAGTGTTGGAATTTGGGTAGTACAAAACCACATATTTTCAAGCACATAATTAGCCACTTTGAATAGACTATCACACATTCAGATTTACAACATGTAAGCAATTTATTCTGACTTGTTTATATCAAGACTACGTGACTGATGCTCTGCTACAGAAAAATACCCGATGTCTGGTTAATTCCAGTGTGTTTCAGCTGCATGTTCATGTTGTTTCCTCTCTTTTCTTGGCATGCACTCAGGAAGCACTCAGAAAGCCTGGTACTGGTTTGCTCTCAGGAAATTATCTGAATTTTTGCCAAAAAAAAGTGTTGAAACCCCATTTTTCTCTGAAAATGGCATCGATAATCAATTTTTCTCTAGCAATTCTCATTGTAACAACCAGCTCACTGGGCTGTGGTCAATGTGTGATTTCTTGACTATCTGGTTTTTGCTCTTAGCTTTTTTTTTTGTTCTTTGTTTCTTTGTTTCTTTGTTATTATACAGAAAGTTATATATTGAAAATTATTTCACCTGATGTCTCTGTTCCCAGCAGTCCCTGAACTGTGAAATGGTGTCATCTATTGTTTTGTTCTGCTGACTACTTGCATCTACATCTATAAAATGATTCAGATCTTCAGTGGCCAGAGGCTTATCTCATTATTTTCTTCCCCTTAAATAACTCTTTACATAAAACATTGAAAATTAAAATGCAGTTCATTGGCTATGGACTTTTCTTTTATAAACTGTTATTTTTCTGAACATAATTCACTTCTTCAAGGTTGGAATTCTGAGTGTAAATATTAGCTTTATTAATGGAAATTGAATGCACAAAACCTTAAGCAGGATGCTGGAAATCTTTCCTCCTCTTTGTTCCCAGGTACAGTCCCTTCTTAATACCTCAGGCTTGGTGGGGAGGGTTCAGCCATGATGCACCTTACAGAAATATGTATTTTTTTCAAGGTCTCTGGAGCAGGAAGAATCAAGCACTAAATTTACAAGAACTTCAGCTAAATACTTCCAATTTTATGCTTTCCATTTGTATAATCATGTCAGTTTTGTAATGGCATAAAGTAGCACTAAGACATTCAATCCAGTTTAATCCAATTACTGCTTTGCTCTCTCAGGCATGCCTTATTCTTAGATAGGAGAAAACCATCAAGTGTGATGATTTTATGGATTCACATATACACTTGGCACCATAAGTAAGCTATATCATTATATTTGCCTTTTGTTTTCACATGTATCTGTTTTTAGATGCTGCAGGGTTTGCAGAGTCAATCTTCTCTGGCTGAATTTTTTTTCTGCCCCCTTTAGGGTAATGCTGCCTGGACAGCATCAGCATTCTAAGGGATGCACAGATGCATCTCCAAGAGAAGTTTTGTTGCTTAAGCCTCCCTTCCAGTGACAGCTCCATGTCAGGAAGAGGGAGTTGTGGTGGTGATGTAAACTTGTTTTTTTACCCATAGCTGTTGCCAACATGTGTTTATAAAAATTCTCCTCAGATGTCTGATGAATTGGGCAAGATGTGAATTTTGTGTCACAAGTGCAGCTGAGGAGAGTAAGCTGTAACAGGCACAGCAGCCAAGCTTCTAGAAGTGACACCCCCACTCCACCAGCAGGTTTTCAAATACTGTGGAGTAAATTTTCCTTCCACAGTAGAACAAAGAAAATGTGCCCGCTTTTGTTATTTTTCAGGCTCTGGATTTTTTCTTCTTCCCTCCTTTACTCTGAGGTGAATGCTGTTCCTCTCATGCACTGTGTTTACTTAGAGATTTGCAAGGGATTTCCTAAGAAAAGATGTGTTGTAGTGCTACACCTCCAAAGGGCTGGGATCAGCAAGTCATACCACAGTGGTCTGGGCTAGTGAGCAGGAAGACATCTGTCTGTCCATGAAGGCATCAAGAACATAGAGGGGAATCTTATAACTGATAGGGCCTGAGGTCAGGCGGTGAAGACAACATGGAAACAAAGCAGAAATCCAAGAGCCTAGCACTGACACTTACAGAATCATAGAATCTTTTAGAGTGGAAAAGACCTCAAAGGTCATGGAGTCCAATCAACCCAGCACTGGCAAGGCCACCACCAAACCAGGTCCCTAAGTGCCACATCTAGACATCTTTAAAATACCTCCAGGGATGGTGACTCCCCCAGATTGCATCAGTTTTAACAGCATGAGTTAATAGTTAATTTAATACTCAGGTATCCAATGCCCCAAATTCCCTAAACAGGTTTTGCCTTCATTACAGAAGTATTGGTAAAATTAGTTGCCACGTTACAACCAAAATTCCCATTTTGAAAGTCACAAAGGGCATCAGTGTATAGCTCAGGTCTTCAAAATTCAGCACTTTCTCTAGTCGGAAGGGTCAAAAATTTTCCCATAGTTTCCAACCCTGCTTCCAGGTTGCATTTCAGAATCCAGGACTATGGATCAGGCTTCACAATCCAGCCTTCTATGACAATACCCATATAGCACCACCATCTTCTCTCTGGAGCTAACTTTGTCCTCATTTTCCTTTCAAAATACACTGGGCCTTTTCAGGGCAGTTTCTCTCCTTGCCCACTCCCTCAGTATTGGAAGCTGTACTGGGTATTGGCAATGAGTGAGGCTGCCCTTCAGGGTTAATTACCTGAATTAAATGAGCATGTTCCTATGTCAGGTCTTCCAAAAGTTGTCTTTTTCTGAGTGAGCACTGGTCCATCCTTCCCTTCTAGCTCCTCTTTCCTGCTTCTCTTCTGCATGCAGCCACATCCCTGACTGCACTTGCAGAGTGTGGGGGGTTTGGAAAGGCATGTACCAAATGGTGGCTTTAGGAATATGGAAAAAATGCAGATCTGCTGCCTCTCAGAAATTTAAAAGGGTGAGGATAAGTTCAGTATGGTTGTGCTGCAGAGACTGGGAGGCTGTGGGAAGTTTCACCACGTTGTACTAATATTAATAGGACATTATGAGGAATCCAGAAATAGCTGACTAACTATCAAATTGTGGTGCTGTGTCTGTGCATGGTGGTATCTGGGGAAAACATACCAAAGCCAATTAATTGAATCACTAACATGAAGTTTCTCTACCTATCATTGCTTTTTTAGTCCCTTTTCTTTTTCTCGGTTTTGGTCTTCTCTTTTTCATTTACATCCTTGTCCTTCATTTTCCATCTTTATTTTTTATAAAATTCCTTTTTTTCACTTTCTTCCCATCTAGTACTTTCATTTATCTTTTTCTTGTAGTAATTCTGTCCCCCATATTGCATTTCCCTTTCTATTAATAAGTCCTTCCCCAGATTCTGACACCTCATGGGAGCTGTCCTTCAAAGGCTTTAAGGCTGATTTTTACTCTCCTGTTCTCCTCATATCTGCTTGGCAGGGGTAGAGGCCAATACTGGCAGAGTGTTCCTGTGGTGGCTGCAGCTTCTGGTGGGAGAACAACCTTGGTGAAGGTCTCTGAAGGGACCCTAACAAGGTCCAGATGAACATTTGCTGTGTTTCACACAAAGATTTGGTGCTTCACAGGCAAGCTATTTCAGTGCAGTCATGATGTGATGTCTGTGTATAAGACAGGAACGCTGATGGTGCAGGGGGCACAGAGAGGGAGAAGGATTAAGCAGGTTTTCCAAATATATCATCAGAAAAATACTCATTTAACTGAGGGGAATAGGTCATCATCATCTCTTTCATAGGTATTGGAAATAGTGTGGTCCTGGAGGTGCTGGTTTGGATTTTCTGCTATGATAGGGCAGCTGTTACATCATTTGCTGGCACTAATTACTGTAAGACTTAAGCTAATCATGTCTCTGAAGCAGCTCCAGTTTTGACTCTCCGGCTGGCATCAGGGGGGGCTCAGTGGTGCTGGGACACAACTCTGAGTCAGCCCCATTTCCCATGCTCCTGCCAGCTTTTCCATGCATATCCCATGTGCAAGGGGCTCTGGAGGGGCCAGAGGGGCCTTGGCAGAGCTGGCGAGAGTTTGGCAAGAGCCACTGTGCTGCTCCAGGCACTCTGGTCCTGTGGCTGCCCTCCCAGCTGCAAGTGCTCAGGGGCAGAGGGGAAGAATAGGCTTTTCTTTTAAATCAGGAATTACTCATTCCATCTGTGAGCTTTCTGATGACACATCCTTCTAGAAGACTGTCCCTCTCAAAAGCAAGCCTATTACCAATTCAGTTTATTCTCTCCTATTAGGTTGAACCACAAAGCTGCTGAGTTAAATTGACATCATTGGGTGTAACCCAAAGAATGACATTATTTAGAATTAGAAAGCCTATTCTTCTCCCTGTTGTGGTTTAATCCCTGTCAGCAACTAAGTACCATACAAACAGTCCCTCACTCCTCTCCAGCAGCAGGATGGGGGGGAAGACAACTGGAAGGGTAAAAATGAGAAAACTCATAGGTTGATAAAGGAATAGTTTAATGATTGAGATAGTAATATTAATAATAATAATAATAATAATAATAATAATAATAATAATAATAATAATAATAATAATAATAGGAGTAGGAGTAGTAGAGGAAGGAATAAATCCCAAGAAACACAAGTAATGCATCACTTGATGTCTGTTGCCAGCCCGTCCCCAAGCAGTCAGCTCCCCACAGTTTACACACTGGGCATGACATTCCGCATTATGGAATATCCCTTTGGCCAGTTCAGCTCAGCTGCCCTGGCCATGATCCCTCCCAGTTTCTTGCATACCTGCTCATCAACAGAGCATGGGAAACTGAAAAAACCTTAAGGTAGAGTGAGCACTACTCAGGAACAAGCAAAACATCACTACGTTATCAACATTAAATCCAAAACACAGCAAGGTACCAGCTACTAGGAAGAAAATTAACTTTACCAGCCAAAACCAGAACAGAACAGTCCCAAACAATTTATTTTCAAATTCAAAAATAAATTTAAGGCATTAAGAACACAGCAGAAGCTACCATGCCGCAGCTAGAGGATGAGCTCCTGTTCTGGATGCAGGAGCCAGAGTTCCCTCCACCACCAGTCCATGGTTCCCCCTGGGGAGCAATGCTGTGAGGTGTAAGGGCTCTCAGAAGCATCAGACACAGCCTGCACAAGGCTCACATCCCACATGAACAGTCAGAGCCTTCACAGTGCTCAGGAGGTTAATAATCATTTATGAACTCAGAAGTTTTCAATGGCTTTTAAACTCTAATTTAATTTCACTTTCAATCAAGTTGTGTCAAATTTAGCTGAAGATTAGGTGACAAGCATTAAGGCTGAACTGCTGCTCTGCTTTTTGCTTTCCAGTCAGCCCTGGATGAACAGATTAGCTTTTTTTTAATTCACATAAAGATAGGTGTGTGTTTTCTCAAAAAAAAAAAAGTGCACTCCTTCCCCAAAGCCTTTGTTATGCAAGTAAGCAAACAACAGCAATGTAAAATGCCATTGTGTGACATTTGCAGCAGCGAATATCTGATTTTGTGTTGGGCAGAAAACATCCTTTGTCCTGAAGAATAGTTTGATTTTCAGATTATTTTATGGCTTTCCCTGTGACTAGAGAAAGAATGTTGGTGATGATAGAGAAACTGCAAATCTTTGAGGTTCAGACTGGCATGTATAAATCATGTGTTTGAACCTGAGTCAATCCCCTAGAAATTATTTTCCCCCAGGCGAGATTGGTGGATGTCCCAGTTTGCTCTTCGATCTTGGTTTTGGGTTTATTCCTCGCTTCTGTGATGTGGGTCATAACTTGCTTCCAAAGATTGTCAGAACATTGTTTACTTACTAATCTCAGTTCTGTGCCCTCAAACATCTCTCTCCTCTCTTCCTGTGGTGCACTATATTTTAGAGAGTTTTCAGCCTGTTGTACTAAAAGCATTGAATGGAGAGCTGTGGAGCATTTTGTGTTTTGTAGTTTGGTACGTGTGGGAGATGGACATCCACTGAGGCTCCCCAAGCAGATATGTCCATAGCAGGACTGCTGGTGGCTGCTGGGAATCAGCCTGATGGCTCTTTCCCTCCAGCCTCTCCCAGGAGAGTTATTTTCTTAAAAGAACCTTGTGGAAAATTTATTTTAATAGTGCCTTTCAGAATTGGACTGTGAGACTTCAAAGAGTCCAGAGTGTTTACCCCACTCTTGGAGCTACCCTTTTGAAACAAAAGATACAGTATTTTTCATAATTCTAGGAGGGAATCACAACTGCTGAAACATCTGTTTCTCTCCCTTCGCAGAGGAGACACTGCCTTACTCCCAGCTCATGATGGGTTTCTTGCATTTAAACATTTTTGTGCCTTAATTTGAAAGGGTGACTTGCTGTGTAGTTTCTCTTGCTAGGTGCTTTGATGTGCACCTTCTTTCTCTTCCTGCTAGTTAAGTATCAAGGTAATAGCAAATCTCAGGCTATTCGTCAGCCTAAGCAAGCTATTCTGAGTGTGTGCTGGAGTTAAACAGCTCTGTGCTCTTTCACTCCTGTGATCTTACATCAGTTCACCAGTTATTATTTCCCCTTGTCAAATGAAGCAATAGCAAAGCTTTGAAATGATGCTGCAGCTTTTCCAAAGAGCAATTTCCCTTTCCTTCTCAAGCCTCCTTCTGCCTTTCCCTGTATATTTGATAGTACATCAGCTTCCTCTTGAAATGATCCCCAGCAGAGCACTTCAGCTATTTCAACCAGGGTCTTTCTGAAGGCATTTTTAAAAAACTGGCTTCTACAGCAGAGCTGGGTTATAATGAAGAACAATAAAAAAAAGAATCCTTCTGCCTCAGAGAGCCAGTTTTGTACTCACTGATGCATGTCGTGAACTCTGTGCCTGGAATATCCCCACTGGAGGCACTCGGCAGTATTGTTTGCACACACAGAGTTAAGCACCTGTGTAAGTGCTTGCAAGGTGGTGGCTTTAAACCTCACTAGAAGCTAAAAATATATGCATTGCTCTGTGGGAGAGACTAAACCAGGGCAACTCATCTACACTGTCATTTTTTTTTTATTATCTGTGTTTCCAGAGTGGCTGTAATTTAGGAACACATATAACAAAGAGAACAGTGATGAACTTCCAAAGAATTTCTTCATGCCACTCTAACACTTGTCATCACCTCGATCTAGGCAATTTCCCAGTGATGCTGACTGAATATCTGAAATGACAGAAGACACCAAGGTCTAAAAGATTTAATCCTAGCACAGCTTTTCAGATAGATAAATGACATAACCAAACTTCTTCTAGTTAGTTTCTTGCTGTTGCTGCAAGACTGAATTTGGGCTTAGTTTGCTCCAGTGTTTGGCTGTGATGTAATTGCCTAGGAAAATTCAGAACAGTAGTCTTTTGAGCTGATGGGATTTAAAATGTTCATGGGTTTGAAAACAAGGACCAGATAAGAACTGTATCAGGAGCCAGATTAATGGCCAGCCAACAGTGCAGAGATCTTGGGTGAGGCTCTGCCATCAATACTTTTGCCTCAGAGAATTTTTTCTGCATAGAGTTGTTGGAATCGTGCTATTTTACTGGGGGCAGTCTGTCTTGGTGGCCCAAACCTTTGATAATTTAATGAAATCCTGCCTGGCCAGTATATGTACAATGAAGATCACAATTTTTACAGCTTGTCTGTACAAAACTTTACATTGAACTGAAAATCGCTTAGGATGCAATCAGCTGTGTTCAATATCACAGGGTTTTCCTGGGGGAATTGCTAATACCTGTGCACCATGCCAACTCAGACCAGCTGAAAAAAATGGATGCTTGGAAAGCTGGATATTTGAGATATTTGTCCCCAGCAACACACAGTGTCAATAAATTGTGAAGTGGGAGTCCTGCAGATACAGATATTCGTGGGTGCTGAATGAAGCAGAGGACAAATGACATGTCTTGGAGCTTTTGTTTCAGACTCTGAGATTCTTTTGGTATTTATCATCATTTTCAGCCGTCATTTTTAAGGATGTGTCTATTAACAATAGGCTTGTTAGAAAATATCTTTTCCAAGGGTGGACTTAAAAACTTTGGAAGCCTTTATGAAGCAAAAGCTAACAGCTTCTAAGTACAATATAAGCAAGTTAATAAACATTGTGTTAAAGGTCATAAAATTCCTTTCAGGTTTATATGAGAAAACAACACATTGTATAAAAATGTAGAACAGATGGCCTTTCTTCCTTTAAAAGCCTCAGCAATTTCTCTTTAATGGCAACATAATATTTGGAAATACTATATCCTAAATAAACAATGTCATACTGCTTAATTTAAGGAAATGTACTTTGGTAACAAGAGTTACAGTGCATGTTTTTCTCCCTTCCCTTTCTCTAGGACTCAAACTTTACCACGCACTTTTCCCAGTTTATCACAGTCCCAACATTGGGAAGCATATTTGTACCAGATCATGGCAGATTTCACAATGTTTTCAAGATGGACAAATAAAACACACAGAGAGAACCATCACTGAATTTTTACCAATGTGGCAGGCTTTCAACTTCTTGGTTGTTGTAATTGAAGCTCAGGCTGATGCCAAACTGTTGTGGTGTCCATGGACAAGGGCGATTTTCAGACAAAACTCAATTGCCAAGTATGGTGCCACAGCACTGGACAGGAATCCACCTGCAGGGCTCTCCTCTGCCCTCCAGCCCTGGGAAGCAGCCCCTGGTGTCAGATTAGAGGGAATCCTTTTGGTAGCTCTCACTCAGTTTATATGAGAGCCTATCCCTTCAAAAGTCAAACACAGAAAAAGTCCTGAAGTTCTTTTTCCAGATAGAGTCCCCATGTAGTCCTCTTTCTATCCTTTCTCCTTGGAAAATAGGGTCTAATATTAGCCAAGGGTTGGCACTGTTTCACAGCACCTCTTCCCAGCTGGTGTTGAAGTAAGACATGGGAAGGACTGAGAGAACTCCAGCTTTTCTCTGGATATCCTTCATTCTTCAGAGACAGTCTCAGCAGTTAACATTGGACAGTTAATATTAGCAGTTCAGAGCAGACTTCTATTTGCAGCTCGGCAGTGATTCACCTCCCATTCAAATGGAATAACAGATTGATGGGGCTCCAGAACAGGTGCTATGGGATGGCAATAAGCTAAATATAGGATTTAAATATTTTAAAGGCTCCGAAATAACTATCTTTTTAAAAAAGTATTTAGAGATAAAGTCTGGGCTCTGAGCAAGGTTAATATTGATGCAAACGTAGCCATAAACAGGATGTGAACTAAAATCTGCACAAGGTACAGAGTATTATAGTAGCCTGATGCATTTACCTCCCTGATTTTAAGATGAACCGTGAATTTTATCATGCAAGTGAGAAGGCAAGCTGTTTAAATTAATAATCTATTTTAAAATGCCCTTTGTGTTAAGATCCAGATAATTCTGCAAAGAAATTATAAAAAATTTACTTAAGATCCTCTGATATTAAAGTTGTTCTTATCTAAAGATGTCTGCCTTTATGTCAACACAAGTATTTCAAGTTGGGAAGATGTCAATTTCCATGTGGCAGGCTCCATTATGAAAAGGAAAATACATGGAGATATCAGATAAAGAAACTCCCCTGTTGTCATGGTGACAGCAATTAGCAGCAGTTAGAACAGCAGACAATGGATTTAATGGTTTGGTCTAATAGTGACTTAATTACTTAGCAGCCTAGTTTGTCTATCAGCATTTCAATACATAGGAATAATTCAGTGCTGTGCTCCCACTACATGATGCCTTCACTTAGCATTTGGAGTCTATTACAAGCAGAATTGCAGTAGCATCATTACCATAAATATTTTTGATTTCCTACGTGCTGGGCAGGCCAAGGCAAATGGCCTTCTGTAGGGATCTCACTTGAGCTCCTCCCGTCACACAGCAGAGCGCCTGCCAGGCAGGAGAGAGCAGTCTGTGCTCATCATACTGTGAGGGTAAAAAATAACCTGGATTCCACTGCAGTTGTGTCTCCTTCAAAATGGGGGGAGAATTTCAAGCTAGGCCAGTCAAGGGTATACATCATGGCATATGTCAGGAATACATTTTCTTTTTTACAGACACCGAATGCCCTTCTTTTCTCCTCCTCATTATTCCTTCAGGCTGGAGGAATGGCAAATAACTTCACATCAGCTCTCAAGCTGATAAACTGGGTTGCAACTGCTGTTTCCCATCAGTGGAATTGGCTCAAATTGGAGGCCATGAAGCAGTACTCTGCCACAGCTCACATTTGCCTTGTGGGAGTGAGAGCTTCAACACTGCCTCGTCCATTGCTGGTAAGTTCTATGTGCTGGCAGAGGCTACAGGACAGACTTATAAACAGTCTAAATCACTAAGGCTGCCATTGCTCTCTCTTCTAGGTCTGGGATTTCTTCATTGACCAACAGAATATTCTGGGTTGTGAAGACCAGATAAATCTGTATTAGCACAAGAAATGTGTATTATTGCAAATGCAGTGAAAAGCTACAAAATGGGCAAGTCACACAGATGTGAGGTTTTTTCCAGCCCAAGCACAACTAAATTACAATGTGAAAAACAGAAGAGGCAAGACTTATTTGTGCCTTATCACATGGCAGAAATTTGAAATGTTGTCTCTGTCAGGAAGAAGACATAACAAAGAAGCTTGCTTAGGAACACTGTACACATTCAAAGCTCAATATTATATCGTTGTGAACCTTCCCAATATGATATCGTCGTGAACCTTCCCAAACACTGGATTTACTCACACGTTCCATGGTTTGTCAGCCAGCACAATTATTTTTGTGTTTATGAGGAAGGATGACCATGACATTGATAGAGCTGGAAAGTAAGCCAGGAAAAAGAAAGGTTGTTTTTGGCCAAGTTAGTTACCTGTTCCTTCTCTGCAGAGAGATCTGTTTCAGCAAAACAGGGCGTAATGCAGAGAAAAGAACAAGTAGCTGATGAAAAATCAAGCAGAAGTTCTCACTTCAGCACTGCCACATCAAAACATTCATTAAGTAACCTCAGATTTTATTTCTTGTCAGATTTTTTCCTTTTGATTATTTGCCCTTTTCGTCCTAATTTAACAGTGGAGCAGCTACCTGCCTTTGGCCACATTTAAAGCAAACACTTAATGGTAGAGTTAACCTCTGCTTTTCTCTCTTTTACATTTTGAGAGTTCTTTTGTTTTGGAGTCTTGGAATTATTCAACCACCTTTTAAAAGTTTGGTATTAAGCCTATATTGATTAAAAGCCAGACAGTACTGTAAATAAAACAAATTACAGTGCTCAGCAAGCTTGATTTTCCTTTTCTCAACCAAAGGAATGTGAAGGTCTCCTAGCCTTGTTAAATCAAAGCAAAATGTTAATGTCCCGCATCTCTTGAAGTTAGTGAATATCTTGGTGAGTCCCATTCTCCATGTCTCAGGTGATCTTCCTTTAAGCCCTGAAGGACTTTACTTTTCAAATCCAAATCCACCTTGAAATCTGACTTTGTGTCATTGTCGCTGCAATGTATGGGGCTGAGAACCAGGCTCAGTTACACCACCTGAAAATTCTTCCGTCAAGATTTAAGAAACATGACCAATAGCTAATAGTCCTTATTACCAGTTTTTCACACCCTTTGCCCAGAGGGATCATCCTGTGCCCAAAGGTGATTTGGCAATTTCTGGAAATCCAGGGCAGCTAAGTGAAGGACAAGACAGATTTGTTGATAAGGGTGTGCAGAAATGTTCAGAAGGAGCCAAGTCTGTGCCCCAGGAGTGCTTGTGAACAGTCTAAAGGAAAGCAGAAGATATGGCCTACCTTGATGATTTTTACTTGTACTTTTCACCTAATGCAGATGCATATATAATGAAGTATTTTTTGCCAGCTCCATGGAGTAACCTCACAAGAAACAAATGTAGATATGATGTATCAGAAAAAGTTTAAAATATACTACTTTCAAATGCTTAACTTCTTTTCAGGAGACAGTTTGCACTGTGAATATATGTAATTCATTCCACAATGTTTTCATGGCTTTGAGAAATCATACTCACTTTCCCAGTGTATTCATTTTATTTGAGATGTAATATCACCAAACAACATAAATTATCCCCTTTACCATACACTGATAGATTTTTTTATTGTTACCATGATGAAGCCATTGCTGAATTATTGAAATTGGTTGGATTTTTGTCACTTGTAATAATGGAAAGAGGACTGGAATTCTTGTTTTCCCTTTGGCCAAGGAATTGTTACGAATCATAATACAGGACTGACTTCTTTTATCATGGCTTTACCTCTGTTAATGAGGGTTTTTTTTCTTTTATATGGAAAAATCATATTCTGAATTAATAAGTTTTGTATATACTGAGCTCTTGTACTCTGAGATGGGCAAGGGGTGAGAAGAACCTTTTTCTGTTAATATAGATATGAAATTTCTTCCCTGCAAATGCAAAGGTCAGGACATCATATTTGCCTCTCCAATTAAGAGTCAGATACGTCAGTAAAGTTATTTTATATTACTGAAATATCTGTCAGACTCTTAGCCCAGTGGGAAAAAGGGTTCCTGGAGTGAAGAGCATCAAATGGCTTTCCTCAGTGTTGATACCAATATATGAAAACAAACTTTGCTTTAATCTGTGATCTTTTAGTCTCATGGTAATTTAACAGAAAAAGTGAGGGGAACCTAAGGGTCATAAACATGAATAGTTCTAATTTACACTGTCTGAGAAAACAGTCTGTGTAATTGCAAATAGTATAATTCTTTGAAATACACAAAGTGGAAGAGTCTCTTGGGAGAAAAATAAAAAAGTCCAAATAAAAGCTCTGGGAAAGTTTCCTTAATCTATATGGTCATGTCTTTATGGTAAAATTCAGGGAGATACTGAGCAAGAAGAAACCAAGAGTTAATATCAAATCTCAGTATATTTACACTGCAAGGCTGTGCCAGTTATTATGGGCATGATATTGCCCTGCCATAATGACAAAGTTTCCTTATGCCATAAAGAAACTTTATGTTTCGTGCAACCTGGGTTACTGCATAACAGAGTTTTGTCAGATAGGTATGGCACTACCTGCCAGTCCTCTTAGATTCCCGTCTTCCAAAGGATCAAGCAGGATTATTTTCTAAAAGATTTTTAACTCTTTCCAACAAGAAGGCACTGAGGTCAGAAAATTCCCTTAAACAGGCAATTTTAAAGACAAAACAAGAATTAAGTCCCAGTGGAAAACAGAGAGGTCTGGTATGACAGGAGCTCTTGAATGCCAGAGAAGCTGAAAAGAAATCAGTAAAAACCACGACTGTTAATAATTCCATGGCATGGTGAGAAGAACCAAAATCAGGATGACTACAAAGTGACACAAATTAGAACTAGATTAAGGTTTTATAAATGTATACATAGCAAGAGGAAAACAAAAAAGAAAAAAGAGCAAATAAGAGATGAGAGAGAAACCTGCATTTTTCTTTGGTCTACAAAAAAATTAGTAACAGTCACAAAAAGTTAAGAGAATTTTAAAAGGAGAAGAAGAGTTTGGACTATATAAAGTGAAAGAACATCTTAAAGAATATTTATATAAATCTGGTTACACAAATTACTAGGAAATAATGAAATTAGTCTTAAACTTCTGTGAACTAGTGAATCATATTTAGGATCCCCAGCAAGTGAAGAAAAGCAAATATAAGATTTTTTCCAAAAGAGAGAGAAAGGACATTAAGGGGAAGCCAGGCTAACTCAGATTTATGCAAGGATAGTAGAATAAATAATTTAAATAATCTAATTTAAATTGAATAAATGATTTAAACCTACATTGTTTAAACCTACAGAATACTAATGTAAGGGGAAACAGCCAATATGGGTTTGTCAGGAGTAAGTCAATCTGTTTTCTGTTCTTGACAGGGTAATCATCCCAATAGACAGGGTAGCAGGAAAAGACATGATACGTCTTGACTCTTGTGTCAACGTTGTAAGTAAAATAAGTAAATGGAGCTAAGAATATGGAAAAAAAATCATTCTCAAAATGAATCAGTGGTTCACTCTCCACACAGTATGCATTTGAAAGAGGGCGTGCTCTTTGGATCCACCCAACTTCTATTGCTGCGCAAAATTTTAATTAATAGCTTTGATGGCTGCTAGAGAGCATGTTGCAGAGTTTGTGAGTGGTTCCTACATAGGAGGAGCTGGAATTCTTTTGGAAGATGGGATTTGACAAAGGTAAATAATGGAGGGTTCTCTGCAATCAAGAAGTCATACAGAAACCATCAAAAGAGACATACTGTGCTTGGCAAGGAAATATTCAACGAACAAAACGAGAAATAATGACCAGGCAAGATGGACCAAGGCCAAAAATGTGCAAGTCATGTCATGCTGCTACAAAATCATGCAAACACCTGCTTGGGATGGTGACAGAACAGTTTCATGGAGGTCAGAAAACTGAGTCACTCTCCTGTGCTTGGTGTGTTTGAGATCTTAGGAGGAATATCCTTTCTGCTTTTGGGGACTATGCCTTAGAAAGTTTGCAATCTGTATTGAGACATTTTAAATAACTGATGTTTAGAAAATCTAAATTGTTAGAAGAACCTTAAGGAATTTGATTTGGTTAGTCAAGAAAGAGAAAAAATAAAAGACTGAAGGAAACATAATAGTATTCAAATATATACATGACTTTTAGAGAAAGCTGTTGTTTGACATAGGAAGGAAAAAATATAATCATCTTACCCTGCAGCAAAGGTTATTTACCTCAGATATTAAGGGTATTTTAAGAGAAGGTTGGAGGAAATTGGGTCACATTTGGGCCAAGTGTTTAAGTTTTCCATGGAGACAGAAAATGAATAACCTCTATTTTTCTGCATCTATTGTAATGTAAAGCTCATCTGAGCTTTTTGAGAAAAACCCATTGACTCTCCTATAACCAGTTAATACAGCTCCTCTCACAGCAGTGAACCCTCCTCCCTGGTGGAAGTCAGATGTGCAAAATATTAACAAAATCTGAATAACACAAGAGGTCTTAGGGACACCGGAGAAGTACCACCCATTGTGGGATTTTCTGGTTTTGATGAGGTGACCCACAGAGTACCTCTGCTGTTTCTGAGACATCTGCCAGCCCAGATTTCAGCTTTGGCCTCACCAATGTAAGTGTTTTATTTAAAGTGAATAATGCTGTATTTTCAAGCTAGTAATCAGAAATTCTTAGAGATGCAAAGAAGCTCCATAGGAGTTGCTGGCATTTCTGTCATTCCCACAGCATTTTTTCCTCTGGACTCATTTAGCTGACAGTGTTGTCTCTTTAGGCAATTATCACCCACAGCAAGGGTTTCTGTCTCAACCAAATCAGGAGCTCTGTGTTTCCTGCATTGATATTTTCATGCTGGTTATAACTGATTTGTCAAAAATATCCTAAGTTTATTTCCAGTGTATGATACTGTTATGTCAGGATGTGTTCAGGTCAGAAAACGTGACTCAGTTTGTTTTGGGGGTTTTTTACTTAAGAAAACAAATATTGCAGCAGAAGGAACTTTTTTCTTGATGGTTTGCTCTGCTGCTCAAAGTTACTGGAGTGCAGAACTGGTGCAAACCCCAAATACACCTTTATATTTAGTTTGATTTTCACAGTAACAGCCAGCGGCCTGTTTATCACTTTTAAATTGAATAATTTATTTTAGACCACAATCTGCGGCCTTATCACTGTCACCATGTTGACAGTTTATCTGTGTTAAATCTCACCTACGTGTTCTTACAGCATTGCCTGGCTGCAAGGTCTTGGCCAGCTGCTGGGTGTCAATAAAAGAGCTTCTCAGCAGCTTCTCAGCAGCTGCATG
Organism: Fringilla coelebs; assembly: GCF_963513975.1. Lineage (NCBI taxonomy): Eukaryota > Metazoa > Chordata > Aves > Passeriformes > Fringillidae > Fringilla > Fringilla coelebs. The sequence goes on from NC_140029.1 coordinate 68,304,985, forward strand.
AGCTGCCCGTCTACAGCTGTTTTCATCCCTCCCTCAGGATGCAGAGCAGCAATGCTGTGGTTGTGGAAGAAGGGATGGCTGAGCAACCTCCACATCACAGTTCTGTCAGGATTTTGCTGTCACCTGAGAGCAGGGTTCCCTAGCAGGGGGGTTTCACACTGTACTGCCAAAAGTACAGTGTTGTTGTCCTGCTGAATAAGACGTGATCCAGAATGGATCCAGAACCGTGTCCAGGCACCTGACCCGGGTGTGCATTTACACCTTCTTCACTAAATAAAGATCCCTAGCACCAAGGTCTCTCTGGGGTTGGTGTCTAACAGACTATTACAGAGACTTTGTTTTTTTCTCTTTCTAGTACAGCCAAGTCCTCAGGGAGCAGAAGACCCCGAAAGCAGAGGAGCTTGGTACACCTCCTTCCACAGCTGGAGGGGTTTCAAACCCACATTTCCCCTCCTTAGGGATGGGCACCAGTCCTTCAACACTGCACTGGTGAGGAAATCAGCACTTGAAACCAGCAGCCAGATAGTGTAGGGGGATACAGTATGGGTAAATGCAGGTGGTACAGAAGGTAATCTTATCCCCCAATGAGTTGCAGCTGGACCAATCACTAAAAATTAGAAACAGGCCTGATCTTAACAGGGCACACCTGTAACCAATAAGAACAGGTGGTAAAAAAGAGTGGATTGGTGGGATCTGGAGGAGAGGAGTCAGACTGTAAGGTCCTGTAAGGACCAGGGACAGCAGTGCATAGAGGAGCTGCATTGTGGAAAACATTGAGGGGGTATGGAGCCCTGGTGATACAAAATCCTTGCACTATAATGATGTTAGAACCTGTGCTAAGATGCCAAAATAGCCCAAAGGAGGTGGAAAAGGAGCCTAATCCTGTAGGCCAGCACATGGAAGCACGCCTGTGAGGGAAGGAGAGGCAGCAGCTGCCTGGATTATTTTCTCTCTATGCAATAGGAAGTAATATAAAGCACATAATCAAGATGAAATGGGGCTTGAAGGCAGACAGAGCTGTCTCTGGGAGCCCAGCCAGGTGAACCCCAGGTACTGCCCTGGTGAGACTGGGCCAACAGCTCCAGGAAGGGCCACACCGGAGGAAGAGGGAAGAAGAAATCCAGGGTAAGCACCTTGAGGATGACAGAAAATGGGAGAGGGATGACTTGAAGAACACTGCTTTACTTGACCTTATTTTATCACCTTCTTTCACTGGTTTTAGTTGTAGATGTCCCCACTTTTATGCTGCTGTGACAAACATTTCAGAATCATCTTTAATAAACACAGAAGTAATCCAGCTGAAGCAGTGTAGCTATTCAAATGCTTAAAATAAAGCATATGATTCCTGAATCATGACTTTAATAAGTTAATTACATTTCAAAATTATGACTCTTTATAAAGGCAGCAGCCCTATTTCCTCATGTCAACCATAAATGTGCAAAAAATAAAAGATAGAACAAATTTTCCATTCTAAGTAATCGAGTTCTGTTTTCAAAAGGAAAAAGTTTTTCATGGAAACACTGTTTGAAGTTTATTCAATAATGCTTTTAAATAATTCCTCGGTATATTTGCATTTTTCCTCCCCTTTTTATTTTTGATATCACCATAATGGAGAGACTAAAATAACATTTAGCTTAGAACCATGTCTTTATGTATGTTGCAATTGTTCCCATTATTACAGCTGACAGAGATAAAGTGGCATCTGAAGTGTATATATAGTATATACAAAAGACTCTCTGAGATAAAAATTCTGTGATCCTTAAATACTTTTCAAATGTCTCCAAAGGGATTTAGCTTCAATAAAGAAATTTAACAGAGAAAAGCAATTTCTGATTACACAGATCTCTTTTTTGCCATTTAACAGGGTTTAAATTGAATCACTGACCTAAAATATTAATTTTGAAAGTGACTTGTAACAAAATTCAGAAAAGTTGTTTATGCTTTCAGTTTTGTTCTCTGAAGACAGCTGAATGGCACAAAAATGTATCTAGCATTGTCTGCTTGTTCTAAATAATCTCTTTTAGTAGGATTAGTCACAGTATTCAATTAAGAGAAGGAGCAATTAATTATGTCTTTGTGAAATGAAGACGAGAAGAATCTTGCAAATGTTCTTTCTTCCTCACCTTCTCCATTTAAAATATAAAATTGTATTATGTATTTTTCAGCTATGGAAAAACTTTCAGTCTTCAATTTAAACAAAAGCAGTGGGAATGAGCAGTACATGACACAAAATTAATTTGGATTGATTTTTTTGGTAGGGTGGAGGAATGTATTGCCAAAATGAAAAGGATGCTTGATTTAGAACAACCAATAATCCATGAAGCAAGGCTTTGCTGCTACAGAGCTGTCAGCAGTTTTGGTCAAGCATTTGTGCTCAACCCAAGCAAAAATTTTTTTTCAATGGTTTGTTTGGATGTTTGAGAAACTGAATGTGGCCCTACTTGTTCTCATCACCCTGGCATGGTTTTGCTTAGTATGATAATGATAAAGTGTTCATTAAAGCCCTTAAGTGTTTTTCTACCTTTTGTTACAAGGCTTGCATAACAGCTAAAAAAGATAAAAGATCTAAATATTCCTCTGTGGGAAAAGTAGCAGGAGGATAAATTTCTGGAAGAAAAGACAGTAGGTAGAAAGCTACAAAGGAGAGCAGTGCAATAATAAGGATGTACTGCCAACTCCTTGATAAACTTAGAGAAAATGACCACAGATTATTGAAAGAGACTACAGGGCCAGTGGGGGCAGAAAACACAATATTGAGAAACCACAATTTTCCATATGTAGGTTGTGTAAATGGTACAACAGGGGCACAAAGATTCTTGAGAAGATTAATCTGAGAACCCCCAAAAGGGAAAGAAACCTCTTATTAGTCTGAAACAGTGCATCAGGCCCACATCAATAAGTAATTGTGCAAGAACCACATCCTCTCACTAAATTTAATGGGACTGTAATCAAACTACTTGCTAGAAAATGCTCTAAAAAATTCACTGCGTAAAAGTTTACTACCAGAAAGGAAGAAACTCTAAGGGAAACTGGAAGGGAAAGCCAGAAGAGTAAAATGTTGGTAGAGGATGTGAAAGTGGTGAATGCTCAGCATATGTGTACAGCACCTATATAAAGGCTGCTCTTCAAAAGATACCAATTCATAATTACAAAGGAAATTACTAGACCAGTGATAAACTTGCTGGTGTCACAGAGTTATTCAGGATTACCAGCTGCAAGGATTTGCAAGAAAAATTCTCACATGAAACCAAGGACTGGGTGTAAAATCTCAGAAAAGTATTTGTGGGTAACTGCCAAATTATGTGCATAGAAAAAAATAACTAAGGGTACAGGCACAGAGGTACCCTCTGTTCTTGTTCAGGAAAGCTATTGAAATCATCAGAAGACACATTTTCTTTGCCTTGAAAAGTATTAGGTAAGGTCTCAAACCTGGTCAAAACAGTATTCAAATATTAAGAAGAAAAAGTAAAATGTAGGAGATAAATACTTGATGCACCCATATCTTGAATACTCATGAAATTCAGGTTTTCTCCATCTCTGGAAGTACATAGGTGAACCAGTAAAGGTCTTTATAATGATCAAAGGTGCAAACTGATTATGTATGAGGACAGATTAATGGGCTATGGCTCTTTACCTAATTAAATACAGTGTCATCACAAAAGTGTCTTAAAGGAAGTGTATAATTTATACTGCTTCTGAGAGAGATAGCATCCTGGAATTCACAAACTATATTAAATTAGTGAATAAGGAGTAAATTTCTGTGCTTTATTGCAATAGGAGAGCCACAGGGAAAGATTTAGAACAGAAAAAAAGTCTATTTAATTAAATTGCAAGTTAGTTTGCCATGTGAATTGGTGTAATCAGAAGTACAAGTGAGTCCAAGAAAGCATCCATGGAGGGCAGATCCATCCCTGTCTATCAGATACAGCTCTTAGGCTGCAGACCACAGGGGGCAAGGGGACAGAGCATCACTCTTCTTCCCCTCTTTTTTTCCTGTACCTCTGGTGCTGGCTGCTGCCACAGCACCACACTGGAGGGACATTTGCTCTGACCCAGAATAAGTTTCCTCTGTCCTGATATTGTTTTCACCACCTGCAAGTTTCTGTATTTATTGCAATCCAGGACAAAGCTACTTTTGATTTAAAGTACCATTCACTATAATAAATGCACTCTCAAGCATCTGGACCCTTGTTTTATAGTGCTTGGATGGTGGAAAATCACCTTAAAAGATGCTGAACTGATGGTGAGAGATTGCTAGAGGTAGCAGTGACGGACCAGAGAAATCTTATAGTAGCTTTTCAGCAATTAAAAGGGGCTAGTTAGAAAGTTGGAGAGGGACTTTCTAAACTTTATTTATATTAGATAAAAGGAACAAATGTTTTATGATGAGGGTGGTGAGACACTGGAAGAGGTTGTCCAGAAAAGTTCTGGATGTCCTCTCCCTGGAAATGTTCAAGGCCAGGTCAGCTGAGGCTCTGAGCAAATTGGTCTAGTGGAAGGTGTCCCTGTCCATGGTGCAGGAATTGGAAGCAGGTGATCTTCAGGTTCCTTCCCACCCAAACTCTCCTATGATTCCTATGAGTCTATGAAATATTCTCTCCAGGGCCATTGACTCATCAGTATGGGAGGAGTTGCAGGAGAAGCAGATTTGAGCTGTTCCCACTGGAGGGGAGGGAAGCAGGCTCATGTCACTGCTGGGCTGCAGTCAGGCTTTGGTGTTTGTGCCTCACTGCTAGCTCAGCTCCATCTCTGAAGCAGCACCTAAACTGCACAGTGCAACTTGTTCAGTTTAAACAATTTCTATAGACAATGATTTTGATGTCAAGGAAAAGAAAAAAATTTTTATGAGCTGCTTGCTTTAAGTGAATGTGATTTCATGGTGGTCTTGGAGTCTCACAGGCTTGGCTTGGATTAAAAACAGTTGTGTGCAGTAATTCACATCTGTGATTTCTGGATAGTGTGATGTTGCCCCATGCAAATTGTCTGTTTGCTTAGACATGCAAATTGTCTGTTTCCTTAGACTTAGGCATTTTTTTAAATGGAATACATCACCCACAGCTTTTAAAGTTATCTGACATGTTTATCATGACAAGACTAAAATTTTGTTCAGTGTGAGATTGTATTAATAAACTGTAATTTCCTTAATGATACTTGACGCATTTTTAATTACAAAGGCCATAACATTTCAGTATCCACATCCCAACTACTGCTAGAACACCTAAGCTTTTGGAATTGATTTCTGTTGATCTCAGAAAAGGGAAACCTACAGGCAGAGCAGTCAAATAACAGGATGTTAAATACCCTGTTTCTTCAAAGCTTGCCTTTTGATCCTCACATTGCCACTGAGACTCTGAATGCATCATTCATTGCAGTGTTTTCCTATGACAGCTGGACTGCATGCTGTTATTCTTTTAATTGTAAAGGGTCTCTTTTTCTGAGGCAAAATGGATCTGATGGTGAATGGCTACCCTGACAGGCACTTAGAGGCTACACATACAGAGCTTCAGCTTGCATTTTCTGTACTTATGTTTCTAGAAAGAATCAAGCCTTTCTTTATTTTTCCTTGAAAGACACATCATTTCTCTGTGGAAGCCATAATTTCTGCTCGATCTAGCACAGGGCATTTTCACTGAGGGAAATGAAAGGTCGGATAATTATCGTTAATTCTATTGCTTTTTGTTTTCAGTGCCTTTAATACACGCCCTTTCCTTTCCAGCACTGTTACAGGATTTAAGGTTCCCTTGATGTAGCAGAACCTTTGCCCCAGTCCCTGCTGTGCCCCAAGACCTAATCAACCTCCATGTTTGTTGTGAATTGCTCCAAAGCTGCTCAGCCTGAGAGCAGGAGCTAACCTGCAGCACGGTCATTCTGCAAATTCCTGCTAAAGTCTGAGACCAATTGCCCTTTCTGATGCAAAATTTTTATTTAAATGAGAGTGGAGTTTAAACTGAGTTCTGGCTCAAGGGAAAGTGCTTTGCTTGAGTTTCACCATCCTACTGATGAGGTGTTCTCTACATTTCACATGTTTTTCTGCTGGGAGGGGGGTATCACACAGGAGTGAGATTATCTCACTATTTGTTTCAATTGTATATATTTGTTACCGGGAAGAAGTAGACAAATGCTAGCTGACCAAGTGTCTTTCACCAATATTTTGATTCAACATTCCAGGTTGCTTTGCCGCTGACCAAATAGCCATTCACTGAGAAAAGATCATTTTGTTGTTTATTGCAAGTCTGACAGATGTCAGTTGTTTCAACATTTCTAAATTCTGCTGTGTTTTTAAAATACGACAGTGTGGTAGGGACTCTTTAAAGTTAAAGCTAGCAGCATGTCAGAGATGATAAAGGTACTACAACCACACGTAGCACAACAGAAGATAATTGATGTATTCCTGCAGTGCAAACCATCAGCTTCCAGTATGTCAGAGCCAGTCCCTGTCCCTGCACTCTGTATTCATTAGTGCCTCAAGGGATACTTATTCACCTTATCTTTTCTCTTCTAGTGATACACCATTTTTCAACTGGAAGAGAGGTACATGCAAGTGATAAAAGAGACGGTTCACATCTTGAGAGTAGGAGGCCAGATAATGATATATGTGTGGGCAATGGAGCAAAAATGGGGAAGATTTGAAAAGCAAGACAACTTTGTTCCTTAGAAACCTTCACCTCCTTCCTGCTCCTCAGGTGAGCCTTGCTCACATGGAGTACAAAAATCAATTCTTCACAGGGACAAAGAACTGGCTTTGAAACAGCCCTGTCATAAGCTGGATGGGACTTCAGAGCTGTGCAGGACAGCACGGAGCTCATCCTGCAGAGGGGAGAAAAAAAGCACTGTGCACAGTGTCAGAGAAATCTCTGAGATGGTCTCTGTTCTCAAGATCACTTGACTCACTATTGGATTTGGGCGATCAATGGCACCAAGAAGGGCTCGTTAGTTATGGCAATTACAGTGTGGAGCTGAATGAATTAAAAAGGGGAGGAAAAGTTGAAAAAACCCCAAAGTGCACAGATTTCCGAAATGTACTTCTCACTTTTTCTACGTTGCAAACTGAGTCTTTAAAATACAACAACTTTTGAAGTGGCTGTTAAACCTGTGCTGCCCATGTCACCATGCTGCTCAAAGGCTTTCAGAAGCTGCTATGCAGAATTAGGGCAAGCAACTGTACAGCTCCCTAAGGGCAGCAGGTAGTCATTGTGGCAGCAGCAGAGTATTTACCTGACCTGATTTCACCACAGAAAGAATTAGCTGTCAGACAACAATTTAAAATAGACTATCACCCAAACCAAGGAGCTTTCTTGCTAACCTCAGAGCAAAAGCAAGGTAGGTGCTTCTATGCAGAAAAAAGTCAGTGAGAATGCCCTGACCGAGCACAGCTGACAGCAGACAGGTCCTGGTGGGGCCTGACTGAGGTACTGCTACATTTTTAAAGACAAGAAACTGGCCAAGCTGAAAGAGCACCGTATTCCTGAGCTATGCATTACTCATTTGTACTTTGACCACACTAACTGGTGCATGATCACAGAAAACACTAAAGTGTGGATGTTCCAGGGAAAATTCCCTTATTGAAGTGCACAGGGAATACTTGGAGGTTTTCTTTCTTTTGAAAGCTCAGCGCCTTTGAAAACAGTTCCTGAAATTTTTATAGCCTTGGGTTTGTTTTGGTGAGAAGGGCATGTATGAGGAAGAAGCTGCTTTGAAACTCTCAGGTTCCGTGACTTTGTTTTCTTTGATTTTTGTTCTTACAATGCATCTTTATTGAAATTTTTTCCTAGAGTTATTATTTCAGGATGAGCACACTTAAGCACACTGATCCCTTTTCATAAACAGCTGCCAGCTGTGTTTTGTTGCTTGAAAATAGATAAAATACAGTTGGAAGGTGATTGCTGGATTATTTTTTATGTGTGCATTAAAAATCTTTGTTGTTCATTTATTACTATATAATCATTCATGTCAACTTTTTATTTTAGAATTTATTGTACTCTGCCACTTCATGTAACATAACGTGGGAAGTAAGTGAAAGACACCATTTTATTACAGTTCCACTTTGTCAGCCCATATGATATTTCCAGTCACATGAGACAGACTGGCTTTTATGAGAATTCCTGGGTGTACAGAGCCCTCGTGGCAGAGGCAGTAACTCATGACACTGTCACATTCCAGAGATATTTTCACAGCCTTGGAGCAGTCACAGCCAAGGAAGCAATGAGATACTTGCCTCCCTGTATGCCACTACATGACCCCTCAAAACCACAGTTTTAAAAGGGGATTTCATGTTTTAAGGATTGCTCTTGCCCTGCCAATAAAATTAGAAGTCAGAAGGATTTAGTAATCCATTTAAATCTCTACAGTGAATGAGCACAGCACAGAAAAGTGTTCCAGTGGTTGCTAGCCAACTGAGAAAATATTTATTAACATAATTCTTTTTATCTACAGATTCACCTTTTGCAAAGAAAGTCAGATTCATTACCTGATTTTTATAGATAAAGAAACTGTAACAATTTACTGTTAGAGTTTGCAATGTAAAGTAAATATTTGGAAGCAAAACAAACAATAATCCCAAACAGCACAGCTGCTTTGCTGATGTTTATTTATTAATGTCTGTCCATAATTTTACTTCCTGCTTTTGTTTCCATGGATTTGTGAAGCAGCAAGTCAGAGATCAAACTTGTTTTCTGAGAAATAAGCCCCTGCGTGTTCTTTACGTGCCTGTCACTAGCAGATGTATATCATGTTTTCAGACCTAGCATGGAAAAGTGCAGCAGTCTCTGGTTTTTAACGCAGCTTTAATTCAATTTGGATATAATACCTGTAATAACATTTCCTTTACTTACTTCCATGGTACCATCATAGTACATCTTGTATTCTCAGGTGGAAGAGCTAGATAGGCTAATCAGTGTCCTCCATCTGTAATGATTGCCTCTGCAGTGCTCCTTTTTTCCCCCTAAAGTTAGCATCACTGTTAGCAAATGGAGAAAACAATTTTCAGACACAAAATGTTGCTGCCATTCAGCTCTGTTGACACCCTTCCCTTCATTTCATACAAGGATAACCCAGTCCAACTCTTAAATGAGTGGCCCATATGGAGATGGAACAACCTCAGCACTATTTACATCAATCTCTAACACATCTCTGTATTTTTTAGTGCATCTTCAGGTTGCCCAAAGCACCTCTGAGCCCCTCCATCACATTTGCTCCCCTGGTTCAACAGGCTGTTTACCCACACAGTGCCCATGAAAAATGCCTCTGTTGGTAGCTGCCAGTCCTTGCCCTCAAGCACACCTGATCCTTAGCTTTTTCCTGGAGCAACACAGGTATTTTAACTGAACCTGGCTACTCCTGTTGGAAGGTTTTAGCTTGCTCCAGCATTTCCCTAGAGCTCATCATCTCCAGTTCCTCCCTCAGGTGCAATGAGTCACCACTAGATTTCTCCTAATGCTGATCCCCTGTCTACCTGATCCAGCTGTTTCCAAACAAGATCCATGTCACAGGGACAATACTAGCCTAGCTGGAAGGATTTTTAATCTCTGGACATCTGTTAGCAGCTCTAAAAGCAGCTCTCACCTCAGACAAAGAGTTAATGTCTTTGTTTTGAATGAAATGAACTGCACAGGGCCACTTTTGCAGGGAAGTTCTGCCTAAGGGATGGGTCAGACCTGCTGCCATGTGAGATGCCTTGCACTCACAATGGCTGCCTCTGGCCTTCTTGGTATCAGACTTAATTTAGACTCTTGCAAAAGAAACTGCTCTCAGACACGGCCCTCAAAGTGGAAAGAAAGTAAAATTACATACTTGTTTGCAAAGATCATGTACTAGTAAGTCCTCACATTTATGCATGTCAGAAATGTGATAAAGCCATAAGCTGCATTCTAAATTCTTGTTTTGATTAGGATGCCAGTAGCAAAACCAGGACCGAGTGCATTCCTTAATTTCTTCAACACAGTCTGCATTTGCAGTCTGCAAGGTAGACACTACCTTGTGCCAAGGGATATAGGAGGGGAATGCTCTGCACTCCTGAGAAGCACTTGATCTCAATTTGTTTTCCTCTGTGCTCTTTGCTGTTCTGCACTGGATTCTAGAATAGACAGGTACAATTTTTCTGGCTTCATTTAGGCATCAAGTCAGTAGATCTGTGTGCAAGTCTAGTTTTGTACTCCTTTATTCACCATGGAGTTAATGGCAAGGAAGAGTTCCTTTAGAGGATGAACAACAGAATACACCTTGAAGACTTGTTTGGACTAGCAAGCTCATGTTCAGCACCTGCTCATCTCTTTCCATTGCTTGTGGAAGGAGCATGGAGAGGAGTTCAGCCTTAAACACTCAGACAGAATCATCATCCCCTCATTTCACTAGGCAGTGCTGATGACACATCCCTGTTTTGTAGAAAGGTTGCTGCTTTTTGTCTTATCTCTGCTTTACTTTACAGCATCCACGAGTGAATTTATGGTCCTTTGAGGCCTCACCTGTCCAAGGGACACTTTCAGAAAAGTTTCCAATGTCTGACACTAACTCTGATCTATCAACGATTATCTCCTTACACTATATAATAATTTATTTTAATATAAATAAAACTAATATCTTCTCACTTTTTCTGACTTGCAGCTCCCAAAAAATTCTCTGATTTCGGAGATTTCTGTTTTCTCCACAGCTGCTGTGCTCTTCCTAATTTCTTTTGTGGAGCTCTGGGAAATTGTCCTCAGCTACCTCAGGATCAAAAGCGCAGTGCAGGGTCCTCTGTTTTGGGCTGGCCACATTAAGCACTGTCACACTGAGTCCCAGCCAGCCCATGCAAAGGTGGCACAGGAGCAGCAGCCAGTGCTGCTCACATCACTGAGACACTGTGAGCACAGCAATGTTTATCCTCCTTCAGCATAAACAGGTTTGATGAGTGAGAGTCTATCATAAAAGATGTTTGCCCGCTGGGTAAATGTCTTTCTTCTAATTGTTTGCTAATTAGCAAACAGCTAACCCCACTTATTATCAAAATTCTTTCTCCAAAGAAAATGCTGCCAAGAGTTTCATAAATCCTTTTCCCTCATCCTTTTTAATTTTAAAAATTGTTCCAAGTATCATTTGGTAGCTATCACCTAAGGAGGCATTCTGTTTGAGTTAATCAGCTCCTGCAAGGTTATCTGTGATCTATCTGAAAGTGCCTTAGCCAGCATCTTGCTTTCTGTCTTAATTAGCAATTACTGGCCTAAAATTGTCACTTACCATAGGCATTTGTACTGACCTCTCAAATTAAGATCATCCACAAAATTAAAACTGGAAAAAGCCTATTTGGTCACTTACTCTATCTTCAAAAGTGCATTTATTATTCATGGTGTGTGGCAGGGAATGTAGGTGTAGGGTATGATTGAGAACACCGCAAGTGACTGTGGTCTTTGAAATGTAAATACAATTAATGAGTGTACCTGTCTTCCCTCAGGATCTGTCCTTGCCTGCTTTGTCATTCTGATAATTTTTCTTCTCTTTGAAGGGGCTCCTGATTTTCTTTCCTTCATTCTCACTCAAGACTGAAATAACATTTTGCAGAAGGATTCTGAGTGGTAAAAAGCACAGGAAATATTCAATGCATTTCTCAATACACACGCTTTACTAGCATGCCTTTCATATCTCATTGTGACCAGGAGTGAGCTAAGTGTTGCCTTTATACTTTGGCACAAAAATCATTTGACATGAACATGCTATCTCAAGTTTAAAAAAAGAACACCAGCTTGCTTGCAGTGAAAGCCCACATTGGCAACATTGAGCTATAGTGAAACTGTGCCATTCACTAGCTGTCACAGACTGCCAACTAAAAGCATCACATTTCATACAGCAAAGTAGATTGTCCCATGGAAAATCAAGAAAAATTATTTGGGAACACTTGGGGTCAGCCAAGTGAGAGAGCAGCACAGTAGGTCCCCAGCTCTCAGTCTTCAACTTCCCCATGCCCAAACTTTATTCTTTATAATTGTATACAGTGGCTTGCAAAGAGGTTAAAACATCTGAGAAAGACCAGCACCTACTTCATGTCCTGGGATAGAACTGCAGATAGCTCCAAAAAGGTGCCAAGACAGAGGTGGTGGCTGCTAGGAGAAATACAGATGGACCAGTGGTGTCAGTGGTGAAACTACATCACTCTTATTTAGGAGGTGCCAAACCCACCTCTACTGAAACATCACCTAAGGCTCAAAGGATTGGGACACAATTTACTAATGCCAGGATTGCTGAAACAAAGCATTCAATTTCTTCCAGAAGTTCAACAAGCGTACACAACTGTAGAAGACAGACAACTTGTTATAGGAATGTTTAACTCTTACTGGGGTCAACTTGCAAACAATCAAAGCATCCACAGCATTAAAAAGGAAAAAAAAAGAAAAAAAAGAAAAAAAATGGAGTAGGAACTAGGCATCCTGGTTAATTTGGACAGAAAATAATTTCAATTTTGATGACAGAGAAAATTCTGAATCAATTTCTCAAGTGTGGAAGTTAATGACAAATTATTTTAATCTTAGCCATTTTGTGAAATGTAACTAATTCCTGACATGCACTTTGAATGATGTACTATTGCTTAGGGTACATTCAACAATAGAGGTCTAATTCTTTAAATAACATTCCTCACAGGAGCTAGCACTTGGGCTTCAGAGATGGGGAATAAAGTATGAATGTACCATTCACCCTTTGCACAGCTGATCTCTGCAGAGCACAGAAAGTTTCAACAGAAGCAGTTGCTGCCTTTAGTTTCTTGATCCTTTTTTTTAAACCAAGTTTCACCTCTGGCTTTCTGTGCTATCATGAAGCTGACTCCTCTGCAACCCCTCAGACACCTCCAGTGCTTAAGTCCTACGTGGGAGGGAGCAGCTTGGAGTTTTCATTTCCAGCTAGGAGGAGGTGTGGCTGGATAAAAGCAAGGGTAATCCTCTCAGCATGCAATTCAGCAGCAATTCTAAGCAGGTCTTAAAAGATGAAATCAGCTGAAGAAATGGATCATTGGAGAGGTTGGTCCTGTGCTAGTCAGTGTTCAGAAGTCTATCTGCAGTTCCACTTCCACTTGATGTGCAAGGCAGGTGTGCTGTGCCAAGTGTAGGTCCAGCACAGCACTGTTGCTGTGCCATGTGTGTGCAGGCTCAGCTGGACCCGATCTCAGAGGTCTTTTCCAACCTAAATGATTCTGTGATTCTGTTCCAGGCTGGAGAGGCAGTGGTGCCCACCCAGAAGAGGCTCGCTTGCAAGGCTAACATTCTGTATTTTTGGTAAAAGGATCCGCATGGGAGCCCCATGAAGGGAAAAAAAGGCAAAAAACTCAGTTTTGTTTCTGAGAGCCACCTGCATAAGCTCAAGGGCCCCTGCTCCCTGCAGCAGAGCCCAGCGCCTCAGTTCTACATCACACTGCTTCTAAGCAAGAGCTGCAACTACCCCTAATTAGGGGACAGGAAGCAGCATCTAAGCCAGTGAGCCTCCAAAATGTTCCCAGAAAGCACAACACTTACTTATGATCATCACACCATCTCTCAAGGTGGAAGTGACTCCTGAGGATCATCAAGTCCAACTCTGTGCTCCTCACAGCACAAACTAAAACTAAACTATATGACAGAGCAACATCCAGACATTCCTTGAACTCTGACAGGCTTGGTGGCATGACCACTTTCCCTGAAGCCTGTTATGGATATTAAGTCAAAATTTCCTGAAAAATTACTAGCAAGGAAAGACGTGCAGAAACATATAAAATACTTGTGCCCATGTGTTCTAGACTGTGGAAGAGTCAGGATCAGCAGGTTCTCAGGATGAGTGATTGCCATGTTCTCTCACAGAAATTCTGTCATTATACCATTTTTCCATCCTTGGCTACTCTTGATTCATCCCAGGTAATAAAGGATAAAAATGAAACCTGAGCAAGCAGCAACAACACCTACAGAGATTCATACTGGTGTTTCTGACTCCTAGGCAAAGCTGCTGAGGCTTTTGAAAGAGTAAGTTGCTCCTCTGCCCCAACAAACCTCCAACACAGCTCCTGTCTCTCCACCCTCCACAGCAACACTGTCCCTATGCATTTCACAACCCCCTACATTCCTCTTCTCCCAGATTAGCTTTTGGGGTTGGTTTTCTGGGAGGGGGAAACGTTTTGTCATCCTTTGAACTCACACTTTTGCTTTATCACACACTATATGTTAGTAGCAGGGAAATCATAAGAACTGTTCAGCTTTTAGAAAGCAGTAGATAAGGCTTCAGACAGAGCAGGGCAGTTTTCATGTGCAGTAATTATGCACATTAAAGTGCCCTACTTTGTAATGAATTAAAGTACTCCTTTCCACTATCACTGACTAATTTAATGTTTCTCCAGGATCTTTTGACAGTGAAGACATTCACAATATGACAAGTTACCAGTGCTGTGGATTTGGGTGACAAGCATATGGAAGGAAAAAAACTCTCATCATCTATTTCTTCAGGAGCCCCACTGAGCAGGAAACAGGGCAGCACCATCTTACTGAGAATGAATCTGAATGCAAGCTGTGCATTAACACCCCACATGGAACCCTTAAGTTCCTGAGAACAGCAGCAGTATTTAATTAACTTAAGCTTTAAATACTGTCTAGTAATAGCCTAAATTAGCATTGAGAAGTAATAAAGAGCATGAATTCAGTAATTTTTATAGTACCATGGTACACAGGCATAACACGTAAAAGACTTGCAGCACAGGTGTTGTTGGTTTTCTATTATTATCATTATTAGTATTTTGGGAGGCTGTTTTTTCACTTTTTTTGTTGCTTGTACCTATTTCGATTTTTTTAAATTTCAGTGGCTCCCTTTAGTTTTACAGCATGTGTGGAATATCCTACCCTTCTGAAAGATGTATACATCAAAGCAGATAAATGCACCTAGGCTGTCACAGACAGCGTGAAAAAAACAATTCAGCATTTTTATTCATATTTGCTACAATTTATTTTGCCATTTTAAAAATGCCACATATCAGTTTAAGAGGTAAAAGATACTTGTTGAAAGCTGAAACTTTTCCTTTCATTAAAAAAATAGTCAAAGTAATACCCTTTACCTGAACAGCATTATGTAGGTTGAGGCAAACCCAAGAGAGTCAGACAGCAAGTGAACTTGCTTTTTGAAGGTATAATCCTTCTAAAAAAATGTGTTACATGTGATTTACAAGTAACACCAAAGTATTGCTCCTCCACAATTTCAATGCAACTGCTTACCAAGAAAAAAGAAAAAACATTTGGTGTGAGCACACGACAGAACATACTCAGGCTAAAAAAAAGAAGCCAGACAAACACTAAGATGTATAGATCAGAAGGCAGAACATACATGTTCAAGGTGGAACTTGGCAGAACACAGAAAAAAACCTTTTTCCTTCACGCTTGCTCATCTGTGATTAACAAACAAAAACTAAGCACACAGCACATGTGCTCTCTCTTCTTAATGTCAGGTTACAAATACTGCAAAGCAGCTCTGATCTTGCACATCTTCCAAGGCAATGTGCTGTCTTTGTGAAAGGCCAATGTATTTTGTATGGCTCTAAAGATGGATTTGTGGCTGTCAAAAAATCCATCTGGTTTCTAAAGCTGCACAAACATTGTTTTATTAAATAGTAAAACAAAAATATTTGACTTAGAACTAGACCCACAAGTAATCAAGCACTGACAACTGTGCATTTGCAACACCATTGGCATCTTGATACAGCATTCGTTGTACAGCTTTGGGCATCAGTTAGAACATTACATCATCCAGCCCATCCTCCATGAACTTCTTGTAAATTGCCATAAACTTTGCAACAAATGCTTCCAGATGATAAATGGCTTTGCTGCCCAGTTGCAAGCGGTGTTCATAGAAGGCCGCCATCTGTGCGACTTCTCCTTTCAGTTGTCCATCACAATTATTTAGAAGTTCTGTCAGGAGACCCTAAAATGGGAAAAAACAGGGCAGTATTTGAAAAACTATGTATTTTTTGTTAAGAGGATAACCTTAGTTCTCTGAAAACAGCCAAGCATTAATCAATAGTTCATTAATCCAACAGAAAATATATTCATTTACTGGGATAATTTATGCCTTAATAATAGAAAATTAATTAACCTCATCTCCAAACACTATAACCTCTACTGCATGTAGGAACATGGCCTGAGGAGAATTCCTACCAAGACAGCAAGTGTATTAAAACCACTTAGTTATAGCTTGACAGCATCAAGTACAAAGAGAAACATTAATAAAAACCAAGGAAAGGGTTATTTAGAATTTAAGTGTCTCTGTCTGTATTTATGAACGTATTTACGTGCAGACACACAAGACAACTTGACTTCAATACTTAAGTCATTACAAAACCCCAAAATGCATTATTTTAGAGACAGCAATAAAATCGTTGCAAATCCATCTCAATTAAAACAGCCAGGATTAAGTGAGAAGTATCTCTAGAGCATTTCAAGTTTATGAAGAGGGAGTGAGTAGAGAACATGCACCTTTTTCCTCTCAAAAACAGCAATGCAGGATCTACTAACCTACCGTAAGAAAGGAAAGGTTAAGAAACATTTAAGTACCAAAACCATCAGAAAGCAGAAATTTGTTAATGTGAAAAGAAAGTATGTCTGATGGCAAAGCAAATAGTACTAAGTTGCAAACATGATTTTTGATCTTTGTTCTACTCTAGCTGTCTTCAATATCCTTTCATCCTCCTTAAAATAAAAACATGTACATCCCACTTGCTTTTTTCCTCCCAAGGTGACATCTGTCTGTGAACAGACCTGCTAGATACCTCTCCACAAAAACATAGCAAATAATGAACTTCTAACAACAAAACTTATAAAAGAAAACCAATCATATAAAGATAAGCCCACAGAACTATAAACTCATTAAGGCTGTGAAAGACCACCAAGATCCTCAAATATGCTTTAATATAGTAACTGGCCTGAGAAGTGAAGAGGACTAAGAATGTCCTCCTTTATTTTTACTCAGCTATGATGCTGTTTTTCTTTGACCACTGAACGAGTTTTAATCTGTTTGGAAAGGACACAGCTTTGCATCAATATCTGGTTAATTTATGATGTTTTGGTGTTTTTTTGAAAGCTTTCGTTGAGACAGTCACAATATTAAAATTTATAGCACATTAAGAGCTAGATAGCTGAATTACCTTCATTATAATCTCAGGAGGGATGCAGTGTGTCAGAAGTTCATAAAGCCGTCCACGGACTTCTAAAAGCCTGTTGGAAAGACACCACAAAATATGAGAAGTATGATCCCAAAGCATCTTAATGTCTTTCACAACTAGTGAAATACACTGCAGGAAAAGAGGCAATCCAAGCAACGTCTCTTTTTTGCTTTTGGGTGTTATTTTAAAACCAAAAGCATTGCATGAGTCAATTAAAATTCAAAGGCTGCATATCACCTTTTACTCAAAAGATAAATGACACATACTCTAGTTACAATGGTTTCAGTTAATCTAGAAGCTACAAGGCTATCATAATTTGTCTCAGGATTGTTTCCCTTTAATTTTTTTTCATATCTAATATTATTCATGCTTAAGACTAGTGACTAATTTACTACAGCCAGAGAGTTCCTTTATGCTGTTTTTCTGTCTTCATTGTTCATAAGAAAGAGTAAGACAATTAGGTGGCAGAGCTGACACAATTAGCCACAGCTCAGCTTTTGAAAACAGAAGGGCAGATGCTACAAGCATTTAAATTAAGTGACATCTCAGGCAAATAATACATGGAACAGGCTAAAGGATCAGGCTTTGGGTATGACACTGAGATTGACACAGAAGTCATCTCCTAATGTGCTCAAAAAAAGCAAGGAATTCTTCCTTTCAGTTATTTTAAAAAGGTTCTTTATGCTAAAGATGGTCAAAGAGAAACTTTATGTAAAACAAGCAAACAAACCATAATGACCATACACCACGACTCTCACACCAATAAAAAAATCACCCAATCAGGAAACAAAACATGCACCTGAGCCTATGGCCATTTTAGATCAAGCTTTGACAGGGAAAAACAACAGTTCTTCAGTTCCTGATACTTATTCAGCCTTCTCTGGCAATTTTAAAGCTCAACTCCTCTGGCTGTAAAGTACCAGCTCCAGTAGAAATACAGAAAATTACACGTAACTGGAGACACCCCATTTTTGAATACAACTTTTTTTTTGGGTTCCACAGTACATGGAAAACACCATTTATAGCTCTTAACAAGTGCATTCACCTACCTTTGTGGTGTCTGTTGACCAACAATAGCATTTGCAGTTTCCCTCAAATAAACTTCCCAGTCCATCTCAGGAATGTCTTGATCAGCAGTAAAAGGATACCTAAAAAATAATATCTTTTTAGAGATTACAATCTAAGCTAACTGCTGCCTATTTTAACAAGGCCTTAGAAGCAAGGTCATTTATGTGTCTGACAGTAGAACTTGCGTTAATTTTTGCAGTGACTTACTGTTGTACTCTGCAGGACTCACACATAAGTAGTGCTTTCCGAAGGTTCCTGCCAGATTTCTCTGCAATCCTTCGAGCCAGTTCCTGAGGAAGAGTCAGGCCTTCTTTCTTACACACACTGGACAAGACATGGCAGATCTAGACAAAAAACAGATAGCAGGGAGTACAACACTTAGCAAACTGTTCACCACCACCAGATCTTTTGTTAGAAAGATTTCTGGACCAGAGATGGACCAGCCTTTCATAAGCCATGCTTGGAAAATCATCCAACACAAAGGAAAACTAGGTCATTATGTGAAAATAAAATCTAAGTCCACAGCAAGAACTTATCTAGTAAGAGTTTTATAGTAACTTATTTTTGCCTCTGTTTCAACGTACATCTTCAATGCTGGGAGCAGGCACTCGTACAGCCAGGCATCTGCTTTGAATGGGTCCTATAATTTTTGACATTGAGTTGCAGCACAGGATCAACCTGCAGGTTGCCATGTACTTCTCCATTGTTCTTCGCAAAGCATGCTGAGCGTCTTTAGTAAGTTTGTCAACTTCTGTTAACAGCACCACTGAAAAAAGGATTAAACATAGTGGGGTTCTGTATTAATATCAAATCTTTCTAAGAAAAAAGTACTTTTGACATACAAGCAATAATACCAAAATAAGTGATAACACACAGAAAAACACAGCATGGTTCCACAGGCAGGAAAATAAAGATTAGGATTACTTTCGTGCCTTTTTGACTGTACAATCTTCATGCAATATACAAGTACAAACAAAACAGTGAACTGAAATCTCCCCATGTTTAAAAAGCCTTTTGACTGGTTTTAACTGTTTTACTCACCTTTAAAATCTCGTTGAGTACTTGTCTCAAGCTGTTGGGACTGTGCCACTGTCTTCAAGAGCTCCTGAATTACCACACGGTCATTGTTTCCCGCATCGCTGTACCAGGAATTTGAATAAATCTGTTTTAAAACAACTTTAAATTGCATATAAAACACATACTCCAAAAGTCAACTAAATGAGCAAAAATACCAAAAGAATTCAGAAGCTGTTGAGTTAGAATTAAACTAATACCCATATACTTTGTTGAAAGTTACCTCCTCTACAATAAAAAGAACCCAAAGTTAATGCAGGTGGAACTGGGTTGTAGCACTTTATTCAAATGTAGTAAATCCACTGTAAGGTATTTTATTAACTCATTAAAATAGAACTTATTTTCTTCAGACGAAAAACCTAAACTTTTTGAACAAGGACACACAATGTGAACCTTTTTACTCATTATGGGAGTAACAATTAAGCCTAACCTTGTAATAGGATGCCTGACCCAAAGGACTGATTTAAATGCAGGGTTTTATTCTGCAGAGTCCTTCCCAGAAATTCACTTCCTCTCCCTGTTAGCCATTCACCCCGCTCCATGTTACTCAAGATGCACATGACTTCACCATTGTTATAATTCAGTCTAACTTCACAGGCCATTACACAGCACAGAGGTTTACTGTCTGGTCAGACATAAACATGACAATTGCTCAGTCACTGAAAGCCTACAAATCAGGATATTAATACTTAATCAAAACTCAGCACTTTTGTATTTAAATTGAAATATAATTATTTTATGTTTCAAGCTCTAAGTACTCCATTCAGAGTAACAGGAAAAGTGCTAGCAGTATCAGGTTATCACAGCAGGACTAAATGGTCACACATTTGATATCGCCAAAATGACACATTCAAACAGTGATTACCAATAAGCCTCAGCTTTTATTGTTAATTATCTGATAATTATTTGTGTCTGTATTAGAACACCAGCAGATACTCACTGATCAATAAACAGATTAGCTGAAGAATGAGTTTTTAAAGGAGACCTGGCAGTGCAGAATAACTTCTATATGGCAAGGCAGCTATGTGAGCTATGGTTTAGCAGTAACCAACACCATTCAGTGCACAATGACATTCACTCACTGTGATTTAAAGCAACATTATGTGGTTTCAGGTAAATACAAATATTTGCTTTGAGTCTCTGAACTATCACCAGCAATTTCATAACAGCCAAAGAAGCTCCCAGTAGAGCTTCTGTTGTTTAAATCAATATCAGACTTCACTCAAGACAGGATCCACAGTATGTTGTGGTGGACACTTTATTTGGAGAGTTACAGGGTAAGCCTTTCTTTCTTTCAAATTCCTTAATTTTTCTATTTGTGAGAAAACTAATGATATGGAGGTGTTAGTTCTGGTAGAAGTTCTTCATTTCAACTGAAATGGTGAAATCTATCAATCCAGAATTGTCTCTCTTGCTCATTCCTCAACAGCAGCATGCTTATGTAGCCAGTTAAACAGAACATTTCTGCCTTAAGTATACAGCAATCCAAATTTTTGTTTATTCAGAGTTGTTCAATTAAAAATCCTCTCCCTGCTCTCATTTGCAGACCAAACCCACAGACCATTACCTAACCTGCTCAGGAAACAAACCAGGCAATCAGTCCCTCGTACACCCAGGCTGAAGGCACTCACAACACAGCCAGTGGCTTACCTTTGAAGTGAGGCATTTTTACTGCACACTTACCTTGGGTTAACTTCAAGGTGATAATTACTTGCAATGGTGCTAATTTCAATCTTCTTCTTAGAAGGTGCCTATGTAGAAAATAAGCACATTAAATTGCAGAAAGTGTTCTAAAAATCTCTTAGAGTTTACACCTGGCTAAATCACAGGCAAACCAAGAGTCTCAGAGATCAAAGAACTCTCAAGACAGACTTGCTTATCTCCTACAGTCCCAGCCTCACCTCCAAAGAAAAAAAGGAATACTGACACATCATCCAGCCCATAAAATAGCAACAGCAGAGATGCTATGGTCCAAAATGGACTGTAAACAATAAATTAAAAAACCCACTCTGGACAAAAAAATCTACATCATAAGAACAGCCAATGAGGCACAGAAAACTAGAGAGAACCCCACATCCTGAAGGCCTGAAGAACATCTGGAAAATAATTTGTTCATATAACCTAACTGGTATGACTAATTACATAAAAAGTTTGAAGATACCGAGTGCAAGATAAAACCTAATTTTTATAACTCAAAAAACTACGAAGGTCTCACAACAGAAATATGTCAGTATTTCCACATTACTTCATAGGAGATGGGAATTTTTTTTTTTTTTACCGTTATACTCTGATGCTCAATCCTCAGTTTCT
The DNA here is from genome assembly GCF_963513975.1 of Fringilla coelebs. Classification (NCBI taxonomy): domain Eukaryota; kingdom Metazoa; phylum Chordata; class Aves; order Passeriformes; family Fringillidae; genus Fringilla; species Fringilla coelebs. Next base: position 68,326,565 of record NC_140029.1, read on the forward strand.
CCACTCCTGCACCATATAATTCCCTTAACAGACACATTATTCTTGTCTTTTTTCCAGCTCCTGATGGTCCATACACCAACAGATGAGGAAAGTCACCACATTGAACCTGAACAAAAAGGAAACAAGATCAGTCAGCTACTGCAGTATTTTCCTTATAAGATCATTTGCTCTTCCATTCTCACCCAAGTTTACATTAAATGACTTTTCCCGCTCCATCGCAACATAGCACCTAGAATTAAAACTGCTGAAATCCTTTCCTGCAGCAACATTTACTACACAACATCGTATTTTTCTGACAGCCATGTGCAACTCATTTAACTTCAAACACCCCACCGCTCAAAATACACCCCAAGCAAACCAACAACAAAACAAACCCCAAAACCCCCACTCCAGTATTTATATGCTTCCCACAGTTAATAGAGTGACAGCTGTGAGAAACACACAGAAAAAAGGGTTGAAACACAGTTTAACACAGATGCTTATATACAGAGCTTTGATATACATATATACACACATATATATACACATATACATACACAAACACACACACACACATATATACATATACATATGTACATACACACACACACGTTTAGGAGTTTATTACCTGGAAAGCTAAAATGCATGACTTAGAGCACATCTGATCATACCCCACAGAAAGCACTTACATGAGTTAGGTATCACCCATCCCTGAGGAAGCGCATGTGCCACTCGGCACATCTGGCAGGGGAAGCAGTCCTGACTTTCATTCCCAGCTGCTCGCCTCAAAAGTTTCTGCTAACATAAGGCAAAGAAGCCAAGCCCTGTTCTCGGGGACACTGAAACCAGCAGGAAGAACATGTGCACACCACTCGCAAAAGAGTCGAGTCTCGGATTCCTGCGCAGCCTTTCCCCTCAGCACCAAGGCCGCGCTCCCAAGCAGGGCGCTTCCCTCGGAAAGGCAGGGCCTGCACGGAGGGAAAGCTGCCGACCCCGGCCCCACAGAGCAGCGCTATGGGCCCGGAAGGAATCCCACTTATAGCATGGGTCAGGCTGGAACGGACCACAGCGGTCCAATCTCCCAGAGCACCGGGTGCACGATTGCATTCAGAGGGTTCCCGACTATCTCCAGTGACGGAGACTTCACAGCCACTCTGAGCAATGTGCTCCAGTGCTCGGTCACCCGCACACTAAAGTTTTCCCCCCTTATTCAGCGCAATGCCGACTCCGGGGGGATTCTCGCTGCGCGGAGGAGAGGACCGAGAGGACCTGGAGGCCGCCGGGGCCCCGGGCAGAGTCGGGCGGGGAGGGCGCCGGGCAGAGCCGAGCCCGTGGCTCACTGACCAGGTTGCGGAGCCGCGCCGCCTGCTCGCGGTGGAAGTCGAGGCGGCCGAGGGCGCCGGGCCGGTGCTTGTCCGCCCACAGGCTCATGGCGCTACCGAAAGCGCGCGGGCCGGCAGCGGGAGGCGCGCGCCTTACGGCGGCCGCCAAGGGACAAACCCCGGCGGCGGCCCCGCCCCCGCGGCTCCCTCAGAGCAGCGCGGCGGCCGCGCCCCAGCCCGGCCCAGGCCGGGATCTCTACGTCGCTCGTCCGGGTCGCGCCAGAGTTGCGAGGATTTCTGTCCTGGGAGGACAGAGACACCCCTGAGCCTTGGCAGCGGCAGGCACTGTGCTCCCTGCTGGCTTTGACAAAAGAGCCCCGTACCAAGCGCTGCGCAGGAGATGAACTCTGCCCGCCCGCCCAGACCAGCGCCCTGCCTCCCCGCTGGAGAGCGAGCCCTCCAAGCCCTGTCTGAAATCATTGCTCTCGCGGCTCATTTCAAGGAATCACAGGATCAGTTGGGTTGGAAAATACCTCTGAGACCCAACACCACCGACTCAACCAGACATAGCACCGAGTGCCACATCCAGTCTTCCCTTAAACACCGCCGGGAACAGTGACTCCGCCACCTCCCTGGGCAGCCCATGCCGATGTTAAATCTCCCTTTCTGTGGAGAAATTCGTCCTAACGACCAACCTAAACTTCCCCTGGAGCAACTGAAGGCTATAAAGACTTGGTCGAGGGAGTTTATAATGATAATTTGGAATGTGCAATCTCCAAAAAGCCCATAACACCTAAACCGGCTTTTTATTGTTATTTATAATAATAATAATAATTTAATAACATTATTTTTAATTTATAATCTTATTATTATCTCTTTTTTTATTTTTTCTTGTTATTTGGTGGAGTCATCACTGTTATCTTATTGATAGTGTCCACTGCGATCTGATGATGCTCATCTTGCCATTTTATCCTTAAAACTCTTATCTCCTGCTCCAGTTCTTTTACTTTACTTTGTTTTATGGCAAAAAACAGATTTCAGAAGGATTTGGATTATTTTCTTCCTTTTTTCAAAAACTTTTCTCGCAGCCTCACTACAAATTAATGAGTTGCCCATAATATATATTTCGTACAGTGAATTTTCAAGTTTCATCTCTGTGTGTGTGTGCCTTTGTGTATATATAGAACATCTACGCAGAGAATTACACAAAAAAAATGTATGTAATAGACAGTCTCATTTGGCTCTTTGTCTTGTAGCCCTAATAAATGAAGCATATGCACAAGTGAAATTATTTGGAAGTAGAATACACACATGAATAGTGTGAAATGTATAGGCCTTTTTTTGGGGTTGTTTTTTTTTTGGGGGGGGGGTTTGTATGTGGGTTTTTTTGTGCGTGTGTTTTTTTTTTTCCTTTGCTTATATGATTTTTGTGAAATCATATAAACAAATCATATATATGAAAAAAATGTTCATGTGGCTGTTGGTATTTTATCAGGTCTGTGTGCACCTTTATTCCCACAGTCAGAAGGTATAGTGCAGGTAATGGCTGCTCTAACCTAGACATTCGAGTCACTCATGAAGATCACAAAAACCTGCGGGGGGCACGAGGTAGTAGAGCACTTTTCATCAATACCATTTTCCCTGTTTGTCTGAAATAGTTACATTACTAGCTCTCTCCTGGACATGTGTTAATAGGTTCCATTTGCAGATTGCCATGAGTTAGCAAATCCTACAACTATCTGACAGGAGAGTGTAGCCAAGTGAGTGTCGGCCTCTTCTCCCGGGCATCCCGCAGCAGGAAAAGAGGACAGTTTTAAGCTGCAGCAGGGAAGATTTAGGTTGGAACTTAAGAAGAAATTCTTCACAGAAAGGGTGAAAAGATACTGAAATGGACTGCCCAGAGAGGTCACTGGAGGTGTGTTGGGGAAGACTGGGTGTGGAACTCAGTGCTGTGGTCTGATGGACAAGGGGGTGTTGGGCCATAGGTTGGAGTCGATGGCTCAGAGGTCTTTTCCAATCTAGTTGAATCTGTGATTCTCTTGGTACGTCTTTGTCAGCACTGCCCTGGTGCATGACTGAGTCTGGGAAAGCTGCAGCAGCAAAATCCTACCCAGTGCTTATCTTCTACCCAGCACCACATGATGTGCCTCCTCTGCCCTTTGCTACGTTTACATTTTGCGGTGGACAGTGTTTCTCATGCGTGGCTGTTCTCTCTGCTCTGTACCTGCCGCTCTTCAAAGTAATCTCTGAATTTGACCAATAATTTATTTGGTATTCTCTTTGGTTAGCTATATTTATTACTTACCTTTTTTTTTGTTTGTTTTTCCAGATCCTTAATTCATTTACCTGACTTTTTAATAATTTCTGAATGATGTGCTGCTCTTCTTGTGTCTATCAATGTCACTTAATTGCAACTTCTTGATAACTCCTTATAACCTACACAGTCTTTCCAGCCCCCAGAGAGCTTTTGCTAACTCATACCAGCTTCCAGCAAGTGCTCTGACAGGTATTCGGTGTTTTTAAAGTACCAGTGGAAACAAATCCTTTTTGCATGAGGTCAGACATAAGCAGATAGGACTGAATCTAGTCTTTCAGAGTCTTTCAGCTCCTGAAAAGATCAAGGAGTGAAGAGATAACATGTCTGAAAAGCCCTAGGCTCTTTTTATTATTAGCTCTATTTATTATTAAAATTCCATGAGATTTCTTCTTATCCTGCAAAGAAAATCTTGGAAGTTGTGCCCTAACTAAGCAATGCATTTAAGCAAGGGCTTATACCTAAACTTTCAGTTAGTTATTTTGTGCTATAGAAAGTAGTTAGGCAAATGAATGAAATTAATTTGTTAAGTAAAAATCTTATCATTGCAGTTGTGGTACTTCATATCTGATTAAAATGCTCTACAATGCTTTGATTTTCTGCTTCATTAATTTTTTAACTTCACTATAAATCTAAACAAAAAGAAATAACTATCTAAAATGGAATGATTTGGCCAACTCTAATACAAATAAATTAATGTGAATAATACAGGAGACTGACAATTTCAGCTGCAGTCACATTTCACTCAAACACAAAGACTTTTAGAGTATGTCTTCACTTATTTTGTTCAGTCCAGCAGAAAGGTCAAAAGGTAAAATGACTTCTCTGCATGAGTAAACTAGACAATATATCTGAAAATAGAGATTTTAACTACAAATGGCATTTTGAGCCTCTTACTACCAGCAGCCGCATTATCAGAAAGTGACACAATGTCAGGTACTGTCAGAGAAGCTCCATCTTATCCCCAAATTGAAGCAAAGCTGTAGGATATGTGTCCTCTATCTAAATATATATACATATACATATATATACGTGTGTGCATGTGTATATATATATAAAAAATATATATGTATACATTTTAATGTCTTTAAACCAATTATTGAAGCATTAGAACAAATTAGAGAGCTGTTACACTGACCTCCTAAATAAATTTACAGCATGATTGGTGCTAGCAATCCAAGTAAGCCATTAAAAGGTCCTAGTACCATTTTGCTGTAAAAGTACTTGTATTTTTCAAACAGAAGACTTTTTGGCATCCTTTGTTCCTTCAGGTTGCTTATCTGACTGAGATACATTTTTCTTTTCAGTTTCAAATATTTCAACAGATCACTGCCACTCTGTTGGCTGTCACTCTAGGTTATGTCCCCATCAGAGCACCTATATTGCTGCAAGTAAATTGTAGTATGTCAAGGAATAATAGATCACTAATTAAAAAAGAAACCATAATAAAGTGACATCTGTTGTCATGCTGATGTCATGCAGATTGAATTTGACAGTGGGAAAAACAACTAATGGTGATAGCCAAATAAAAATCTAAAATAAGCCTATCTCATGTAGATTGGCAGCACCAAAGAAGCTCCTTCGTCATAAGAGAAGTAAAACCAAGAAATCCTTTTTCTTCAGGACTCTAATGGTTTATCTTACAATCCTTTATCTAATCTGGAAAATTAAAGTAATAAAAACCTTACAGAAGTTTTCCATGCAGGGATGAGGCTAAAAAGGTGCAAGATACTTCTTTACAACCGTTAAAACTGTATTGTGGAAAAGGCTATGGAGTTAATATTTAATTGGAGGATACATCCTGTGAATCAGTCATTACTGTAAAGTCTTTTGTACATTTGTCCATTTGGAAAAGATTAAAAAAAGTTCTTTCATAAAGATCTGGAAAGGTGAAAATAATTAGGTGTGTTAAAAAACCCCACCCAGGGCACTTGTTCCAATGTAATCGGTACTTTTTCATGTTCCAAATCCTGCTGCTAAGAACCAGACCCTCCTCAGCTTCCCTAGTCTCCAATGTACCTGGAGAAACCAAGAAAAAAAATGAGGTATGTCTTGCTGCTCTTATGTCCTCTGTGGCCTCAATTGTGCATAGCTGCACAAAACTGAGACCCTTTTTTTTCCCCAGAAGTAAGAATTGTCCAGCTACATGTTTAAAGCCAGACTTACAGCATAGTTAATCATAATAGAAAAACATAAGAAGACTGTTGACATTGTTTAAATAGCCTGAAAATAAATTCAAACTGGCATCTGGGGACACATGGAGTTACAGATCCATTCTTCAGATGAACTTCAGCTATGTTGAATACATGCCCATTTTTCTACTGAGGGTGTTGTTAAAAACCATTGGCTATTTTCATATGTATTTTGGGTCTTTACCCCAGGGATTTATATGGTCACTTACTAAAATACACACTTATGTTCTTCAGTTTCCCCCAGCCTGCATTTTGCAATAACAGAACTGGAACAGAAAGGAAGCTCTTGTTCACTAAGGATTGCAGATTTGAACTTAAGTCTCCTGAAAGTGCTCTGAACATGACTCGGTAATTTAAGAAATATTTGGCATTCTTTTCAGGGTGTATTCTACATAAGACACAGAAGTGCCTTATGGAAACTAGTCCATAAGATCTTTAAAGAATGACATGCTGTAAGATATTTAAATATATTAAAAAACATGATGCTTGTCCTGTAATTAGAAATCAGTTTTATGAAGATGTTGACATATGATGTTTCTTGTCTTTTTCTAGACAAGGGTAAATGTCACTGACGGTGGGCTAAGGATTATTATTAAATGTGGGTGTTTTGCTTCCATTCTCATCAGGACTTGACCTAGAATTTTTTTTATTGATCTGAGTTACTTTTACAATGAAAAAAACAATGACAAATAATGCACTTTTGCAAAAAATTAGATGAGTGTAGAGGAAAGAGTGCCTGTTATATCCTAACTAATGTGGTGAGGATAATAAGCATTTTCTAGATTTCAAACTTTTGATAACCTTTTTTTTTAAGTTTTTCTCTTCATGATAAATGTCTCAGATCCTTTGAATTCACAGAATGCTAATAAATTAACTTCAGACACCTCTGACCACATCTTGCTGTATTTCCAAAGATGACAATAAATGGCAGTTAAAAATCAGATTTCTGTTGAATTCCTATGAAGTTACTAGAAAACAATGTTACCCAAACTTGTGTCTATCCTGTGCCACGGGCAGACCACATTGTTTGTCCTGATCATGGTTTTCATACATTTACTGAAACTCTAAGGTTCTATAGCACATTCTATGTTTTGTGAACACAGTAATATTTCACATCTTGGCTATCCTAATTTCATCTCCTATAAAATCAACAACTTACAATTGTAGAATCTCTTTCATTCAGGCTACAGCAGTGTTGCTCATGTCTCCTAATTTGTCTTTTCCCTTGTAGAGTAATTACATTTTTGTTGAATCAATGGACATACCAAAGCTTTTGAATTTCCTAGTTTTCTCCAGAGACTCTGTTTTCAGAAGAGCTTTCATCTTATGTTTAATGTCAGTTCCCATAAATTTTGCTAATCTTTCAAGTTTTGTTTTGATGTCAGTCAGTCATCAGAGGTTTACTCAGATTTACTGGCTAATTCTGAGGCCAGCCCTATTTGTGTGTCAGTAGGTGGAATCTTAAAAGCAGTGTATTCTCACATCCTCTCTGTAAATGTGTTTCTGTTATAAACACATCTATAACAACATAACAAGCTACATCACGCTACACTTCCTGGTTTTATACATTAAAATGTCCAATACACAATGACAAAGGAAATCTGGATTAGAAATGTAGTTTGAAAAACATTTACCACAGATTTATCCACCTTTGGTAGCAGGAGCCTTGTGCACATAACACTATTACCTAGCTGAGGTCTTGGAAAATTACCACAGAGCAATACCTACTATGAAAAGCTATTAGTATTGATAGATCTTCTCAGAGCTGTATTGATGTGAATGGGAGCAAACCCCAGTCCCAGAGCTCCTGGTGCTGGCAGGTTTTATCAGCGGAGATTAAGTGATTTTCTGTTCTTCAGCATTACAACACTATAGTGACAAAACTGCTGCTTTTCTTTTTGTCAAACAAAAACAAGGACAGCATCATCACGTCTTCCAATCATTCATCTGGTTCTTACAGTTCTTACACAAGGACACTTCAAAATTAGTGGGTTTTTTTTAAGTTGGCAATGCAGAACGCAGCTCTAAATGCTAAGCACACCTGGAGGAACAGTCTACTATGCTGTTGAATTCAAGGAAAACAAGACATAGTAGATTAAATATTTTGCTTTCATTCTCTTCATCTATTTTCTCCTTCCACTTCTTCAGGTATCAGTCTTAATTTACACTTCCTTGCAGTGAAGAGAACTCATTTTCAACTGTGTGAAGAGCCTCTTTACAAGCTTTAGTGCAAGTAGAATTGAGTTTGTATGAACAATTTGCTGTATTCATGACAAAGCTGTTCTCTTATTTTCTTTTGCCTCAGATGTCTCTCATCTGGAAGAACCAGCTTAAACCAGCAACATATGCAGGTCTTGAAGAACCATTAAGTCCATCCTTCGGAGATGCAGTAGTTAAAATTTATGGATTATTTTCTAGCTGCACATATATGACAGCACTGTTCATGATAGAGAAATAAAGTGCACAGGCTAACAAGTCACGTATTTTTTAAATTATCTAATGAGACACCTCCCAATTTATAAACAGTCCTTCTCTGAGTCAGTTGTTTATAGGGATACTGTGGATGTGAGTTACATTCAAAGCACAGACTGTCGCTTTTCCTGCCTCCTACAAATTTTTTCCTTTCTGGAACCTGTTTGTTTTTTTTTTCCTAGTATGCCCTCTGCACTTAGGTGTCATTCTTTTTATAAGTCCATAATATCCTTGTGTGATGGCTAATTAGACATCTGTATCAGAGGTCAAAACTGTGATAAATTCTTTGCACCTTTAAGATAAATTAACAAGCTTGATAGGAAATAGATAAAGAGCAAGATCGGTGTATCTTACCTTTTTGGCTGCCACTTCATCTTTTTGGACCTGGCCAATGGGTTGTACTGGAGTGCTCTAGACATACTACCTGCAGATCATGTCTGGAATGCTACATAAACTTGTGCAGTTCTACTTGTGCAAGTGGCCTTTTCTTGCTAATCACAACAAAAACCTGTAGTAGTAAATGAAAGCAGAGAATGTCACTCTCAGTAAATTAGATGAGCTGTCACGAAAGGTTATAGAGGAAAACACCAAAATGTTTCCATCCATGGGACACACTGAATTGTGGGTTGAGTTGCATCCCACCAGAGTATAGTATGAGGTGAACGTATGGATATCCTGGTGTATGACATAAGTGCATATGGCTTGTTTTGGGGCATGAAGGGCCTGCAAGGGCAGCACTGGAGGAGGAGGTAATGTGAAGGAAGTTGAACATGGCACAGTCTTCCTATGCTGCCTGTTAGAAACAGCACATTCTGTCCTCGAGTGTGCTTTGGCATTGGCTTAGGAAGTATTAGAATGGGGCAAAATTATGCCAAGGAACATGCTTAGCCTTGGCAAGTATGAATGAGCAGGGGTGTAGTGGTGACACACTTTCTTTGGCCTTTATCACTTACCCATGTAAAGGAACATGAGTCTCGTATGACTTGCTGTTCATGCAGCCAGCAGTGCTGATGGCCTTCTGGAAAACCTTCAGCACTGCAAGCAGACCGGTTGTGTTGCTTCTGGGAACCAAGGGGCACAAACTCAAAGTAGTACTTTCAAAGGTTCAAGACAAGAAGACTGTTGTTCTTCACACAGGTCATAGTTACGCTTTAGAAGTCCTTGACACAGGATCCTGGGGAGGCTTAAAGTTTACAGAAGTTTAGGGCCACAAAAACTCACAGAAGGAAAAGCTGCAGTGTTTACTGGCTTTGTGGAAGGTATATCTGGCACAGAGAGCCCCTAAAACAGCCTTGTGGAAGTTTGGGAGAATGTTCAGGGAAATTACCACTCTATATTTGCCCCACTTATATAATCTGCCCTGTGTACCTTCTGTGGCTGCTGTCAGAGACAGGATGCTGAGCTGCAGTTGTCTGGTCCAGCTGCAGTGCTCTCCCATATTTATCTTCAGTCTCTTCTCCATCACTGTGCATGCCTCCAGTGACATACAGAGTCTGCGCTCAGACTGCTCATTATTTTTCTGTTGCTTTCTGTGGGGATTTAGTCCAGACAGGATCAAGTAATGTATTTTTTTCAGCACCTGTAGACCTAGGGCGTTTTGTCATCATAAGCTTCCTGCTTAGCATAGTAGGCTCTTCTTTACCTTTTCTGTCATTCTCCCACTCAAGCAGAGCAGACTATTTCTTCTAGGAAGCAGAAATTTGGCTTTTTAGCCCATTAGTGCCTCTGCTTGTAAATTAGCTTGCCTCCAGAAAAAGCTGCTGTAATTCTTTAACACTGCCAGGCAATAAACCCTTCCTTTCTCTTGTAACTTTTCCTGTCAGCACTTTGTTTATCGGTTCCAGAAAGTCTGCCTTTCTAAAGCTTTGTTGGTAGCTGGTGGAAGAAGTCTTGGGCGTATTTGCATTCTGCATCAGTGTGCAGTGTCTGAGCAGCAGCATGAAGTGTCTGCACTTAGCGTGTCAGATATGTCAGAGCTTTTCAATTTCAGCTCTGCTACCACTTTTTACCTGCAAATCCTTCAATAGGCCCATATTCTAGAAAATAGAGCTGTAATTTACTATGACATGACTTCTCCTATTAAAAATGAGTACATCTGTTCACTCAGCTATGGGTTCCTCAACACCCTCCAGTAGCAGCATAATTAAGAGTTCTGATTGCAACCTGCTAATGATTCCTCCCCCAAATATCTCCCAATCTAATTTTAAATGCGACATAACAAATGGTGCTAATAAACAACAAGGAGAGAACATGATAAGGGTAAATGAGTTATAGCAGTATTACAGAGGAAAATTTATTTGCACATAGATACAAGTGTGAACTCACAAGCTTATATAGGCACTAGATGTTTAAGACTGTGTGAAAAGACAAAGACATAGACATGAAATACATTCAGGACCATATCATATGCATGCTGTGCCTTATCTAAATCTTGTTAATGCTAAATATACAAACAAAATTTGCTTCTGTTTCTAATAGAAACTTTCATGTATTTTTAATAGACATCTAAAGTCTTCATCTTGTTCTAGAAAGTATACCATTATTTTAGAAAAATTGTTTTTATCAAACTGGTGATTGTCAAAACAATTCTGAGACCTTCCACTGACTTCAGAAGGCAGCTGATCAGCTTCACTGATCATGTGAAGTTCATCCTCTATCTGTAGTCAGAGAACCCCTGAGAAAAGTCAGATATGGAAATTTAAAAGTTAATACCATTAAAGTTTTGGGTACTATTAAATGTTTAATTATTAAATCAATATAGAAATGGGAGGGATTTTTATCACAGTGAAGGAAATAGTTACTTTTCTGTTGATTTCCATAGGCTCAAGATTTTATCTATAATGTACAAAGGAACTTTTATTTACTAGATTTAAAATCTTCCTAACTTTGCAATATGTTTAGTAATATAGTGGAATATTCATTCTTGGGCAATCCAGCTGTTCTGCTGAATGTTACAGAAGCACCCTCAGGTAAAGTGTCATTGCTTTCTTCTCCCTTTTGGTTTTGCAACTTGTGTTTATCATTGAATGCCATATGGTGCAGGTTCTTGACATCATCCATTCTGTTCCCCTGTTGTACATGCTGGTGTCAGTCATCCTGGCTTCAGAATAAAGGGATTGTCCAAAGGTTCTTTGTTTCCAACAATCAATCACTGTTGATTAATTATTTATGTAAGCTTAATTATTTTCCGTTAAATTTATTAAAAAGTTAAAAATAAAGCTATATGTATCTTATGCATCAAAGAGTAAGCAGATTGCCCAAAAAGATAAGAATCATTCTTCCCATGCAGTAACTGATAAATAGGTGGAGCTTTTTCTGCAACTTGCAATATCAGATACTGATCAGAGATTGAAACAAGATTTTATCTGTTGATCTGCTGTCTTTCTAATGTAGAAGCTTATGTTTTTTAAGCCTTGGAATTATATTGTAGGTAATTAACAAACACACAGGGATGCTATAATAAGTTATTCTGCAATTCAATCATCTTTATTAGGATTGCCAAGGAGGAGGGCAGATGTAATTAGCAAAATTTTCACTTTTCAGCATTGTAGAAGTTACACGTTTCTATAGAAATATTTTGAAGGTATTCAGTAGGCTATAAGAGTTAAGAAAGTAGTAACATTTTTTCTTTCATTTTAAATTAATGTAGATCTACTCTTAGGACAGATTATTTGATATCTGATTATCTGTTCTACAGTGTGTTCCATTTACATGTTGCTTTATTCTTGATCTGGCTGAATGTCATCTTTGATTTTTATATGTAATGAGGAAATCCTGGATTTTAAAATCACTTTTATTACATAGGGGTTCATTTGGACAGAGTTTCATTTGGAGCAGGAGTTTTTGTAGTGTTGCAGTCATCACATTTGCCTGTCATGAAAGGTGGTTTGAAACTGGGTGGAAACACTGTGTTTTGGGGGAGCAAAGTGGTTCTGACTATAAGAGAAGATCATGTTCACGACCACATGAGGATTGTTCATAAGTGTGTAGGACCTGCTGAGTTGCATCCCAGAATCCTGAGGGAACTGGCTGATGTCATTGACAAGTCACTCCCCATCGTGTTTGAGAAATCATGGCAGTCAGATGAAGTTCCTGGTGACTGGAAAACGGGAAACAATTTATCCATCTTTAAAAAGGTTAGAAAGCAGAACCCTGTGAACCAGCAACCTGTCAGCAGCAACCTGTGAACCCTGTGAACCAGCAACCCCTCTGTGCCTGGGAAAGCCATGGAACAGATCCTTCTGCAAGCTGTGCTAAGGCACATGGAGGAGAGGGAGGTGATTTGAGACAGCTATCATGGCTTCACCAAGGGCAGGTTTACCAACCTAGTGGCCTTCTCCAATGGGGGGACTACATCAGTGGACAAGGACAGAACTGTAATCTATCTGAACTCTTAAGCTTTTGACACTGTCACCCACAACATCCTTCTCTCTAAATTGGAGAGAGGTGGATTTGGTAGGTGGACTGTTGAGTGGATAAGGAATTGGTTGAAAGATCACATCCAGAGGGTAGCGGCCAATGACTCTGAGTCCTGATGGATTTCAGTGTTGTCCCTCAGCGTTCTCTACTGGGACCAGTGTTATTTAATGTTTTTGTTAATGGCATAGAATTATGGAATCATTCAATCATCAAGAGACCTACAAGATCATCCAGTCTACCCAGCACTATCACTGTAACCCCTAAGCCACTAAACCAGATCACTCAGTGCCAGATCCAATGCCTTTCAACCCATCTAGGGATGGTGACTCCACCACATCCATTGGCAACCTATTCCAGTACCTGAGCACCCTAACAGTAAAATTTTTTTCTACTATCTAATCTGAATCTCCCCTGTCCCAGTTTAAAGCCATTTCCTCTGGTTCTCTCACTGCAGGCGTGGTACAAGAGACTGGCCCCCACCTCACTAAAACCTCCTTTCAGGGAGTTGTGGAGAGCAATGAGATCCCTCCTGAATCTCCTCTTCTCAAGACTAAACAAACCCAGCTCCCTCAGCTGGGGATTCTTTATTATATTAAAAGCAAATGCAAAGATGCAATCTGATTCAAAACTATGTAAATTCAAGTGTGCCCACTGATTAGAACAGAGGATGTTTCAAGCAGTCTTCTTGCCTCTGCAAGTAGAGTAAAAATCCACAGATTTTGCAGAGAACAGGAGATGGCTTTCAAAAATTTTAGACAAGATAGCAAAGGCAAGGGACAGAAATACACGTGGGAGATTTTTTCTTCCCTTTCTTCTACTAGTTTCCATCACTGTTCTCTTCCCCTCTGTCCCAGGATATAATAATGTCTTGTACCTAACTCTAATGCTTTCTGCTGGTAGTGGTAGTGTGATGTGCAGAGGAAGGTTTTCGGCCCCTTGCTGCTTCCCCAGTCTAGCAAGGTTCTGTAATTACTCTTGAATCCCAAATCCCAAGTTCCTTTGCCTGCTTGCATGGGAATCACACTGATTTTGGTGTCTGAAAAACCTTGGTATGACAGGAAACTAAGCAGAATTTTAGGCCAAATGAAATATCAGTTTATAATGTAGTTTTGAAAATCTGCTGATATATGCAGTCTCGGGGCAAATTAAAACCTCAGCAGGAGTAATACCATGCTGTGCAAAAATATTGCAATTGATGCTTCTGTTTTTTACTGTAATTGTCTGAGACCCTCAGGAGAATACATACTAGACTCCAAAGGAAAGTGCATTTGTAAGCTCTATAAACTGGTGTTTTGAACAACACAGGGATGTGAAAAAGAAAAGTGACACTTCATGAGGTTCTGGACGAGAAAAACAAATTAGATCCTTCTGTTATAGCTGCTGCTAGTCATATACTCACAGGTTTGTTTTTGTTTAAAAATAATCTAAAGTGCTTTTTTTTTGTAAAAATAAATTATTGCTCATAAAAAAAATTCAGGAGGTGGATGTTTTATTATCATGGCTGACACAAGAATAATGTGCAGCTCGAGAAGCTTCCTACTGTGACAGAATTCAAATGTTAACAAAAATTTGAGTACTCGTCTGTAGTACAGAGCAGTAGCTTTTATTGCACTGCCCTAAATGATCAGGTCATTTCCCCATAGGTAAAGTGATACAAATCTGGCTGCAGCTGTGTGTTTTCCTCTGGTCCTGACTTTACCTCTTGCAAGCATTGCCTCACACCCCCAGGCCAAACAGAATCGACCCTCTCTGCAATCAGAGAAGGCAGGGCGTTGTGGGCCCTTTGAGGCCTTTTTCTGTATTTCTCTGCTGTCCTTTCTCTGGACTAAGGTATTGTATGAGTCAAGGACAGTTCTATGATGTAAATTCTTGTCAACAACCAAGGGAAGCCGTCAATCAAATTCTTTTTCAAACCACCACGGAGATGTTGAATTTCAGTAATGTTGATCTAGGTTGCCCCTGGTCCTAACCAGCCTGAAGAGATGCAAATAATCGGCCTTGCTGTGCTTCTGCTTTCAAAATTAAAATAATCCCATTAAAATATAAATGTTATGATGGTGAATACTGGCCATGTTTTAAAGGGTCCAGTGACACCTCATATTTCCTGGAGCAGCCAGTCCTTCTGAAGTGAGAGAGGTAGGAGTCACACAGCTGCTGGCAGAATGCAGAGGGAGAAGGAGAATCCATTGCCTGCTGTATCTGGGGAGCCAGCAGGTCCCTTGTTTAAATCTCTGTGACTACAAATACAATGTGTAGTGCTTATTAAAAATATAACTGTCCTATACATAATAAATGCTCTGCTAGTGTTGCTAGGAAAGAAAAATGCTTTCTTCAGGATTTTTTTTTCTTCAGTTGAAATCAAATTGTAAGGTTTTGTCAGCTCCTACAGGAGATTTTTAACTTTCTGCTCCATCACTTAGAGACTTGTTCTTGCTGCCACTGGTTAATGGTAAACAATTATCTGTATTCCTTATCCAAGCTACCTACATGACTTTTTCACCCTCAAAGCCATCTCATTAATCATACCATTAAACAAACATTATAAAAATAGAAATAAATGTAACAAACTGTCATGGAAACTTTCTACAGTTAACAGGAAAATCTGGATTACCTACAGTTAACAGGAAAATCTGAATTCAGCTGAATTCATATGACTATTTTATTTTAAAAAGCACTGCTCATTGAAAAATATTTAGTAGGAACATAGAGTTTCATACTTTTGTATCATCACAGAAGTGTGGCTAGTTTCTAGCCCCCATCAAGGAAGTATGATTCATCAATAAATGAAGCAGTCATATCTTCCTTATCTACTGCTGCCCTTTAACTATTTATGTGCCTTCAACACTAGAGAAGCTATAATAGCAAAGTCACCTAGAATCTCTGGTGCTTCAGTATATTTAATTTATCATTTAAAATATATAATAGATAAATGTCATTCCAAGTATATTGCTTAATATCTGTTGAAATACACCTTTTCTCCCCCTTATTTTTTAACTCTATTACAGGGACTTCCAGTAATTCAGGCAAAATTGTCTATTTGCTTGGTCACTCAATAAACAAAATTGAGCAATATATTTTGTACACATCTCCTTTAGCTCCTTGTTTTCATTAGCCATTTGTCAAGTGCTCAAAATTCAGACAGTAGTCTTATAAGAAAATGTTACAATTCCAAAAAGCACCTGATGTTTGAAGTTCTCAACATACTTTGGAAATGACCCCTAAATGATCAAAGCTGTATGGATATATCTGAGAATTTTCATCCATCGAATTATTTTTTTAGTTTTGTCACAGAGAAATGACAAAGGAAACCACTTCCTTTGAGAACTGAGCATGTTTGTGTAGGCAGAAATAGTCAAACTCTGTAGTAAAAAGATTACTCCCTGTAAATGTGGCATTTCACGGACATGCTCCTCTTCCTTATTTCTCATGGCTTTTCAGTTTAAATGGTTAACCTAAATATTAAAAATCTGTTTGTTCCCCAAGTGGTAGGTTATCTGCAAACTGTTGGTGGGTTGATGTGGCTAAAATAGCATGTATGTGAGTGCGACAGCTGTATTTATATCACCAGATGAGATTGCTGTTTGAGGTAACACTGAAACCTCTGTGCAACAAGGGGTCTCCCCACGCTTCTCCAGTCCTTCCCATTTGGTGCTGCCAGCCAGGAAGGTCACAATTAGGACCTCGAGTCGTAGACCAAAGCTGTCTGTGCTCCTTGAGTACAGCTTTTCATTAAAGAACATGCTAAAACTGGGGGCCACTGAAAGTATTTGCTTATTTTGTCTTGATTTTATTGCTTCCTGAAAATGCAAGAAAAGTCAGACCAGCACAACATTTCTGAAAAGGAACATCTACTAAATAATGTTCTCAGCTGGAAATCACAAAGCTTGTATTTTCAACTGCTTAGTGATTATTCTTTTCTGTCAAAGAAGTTTTGTGTGTTGTTCCAAATTATTTTTCCAGCTCTTCATTTCACAAGAGAGAATCGATTTTCCTTATTTGTTTGTAACTTGATCCAGGTTTCTGTTTAGGTCAGCAAACTGAATAAAACCCAGTGATTTGCATGGTTCTGTGAGCTTCTGTGAGAAAAAAATAAAAAACACCCACAAAAGAGACATAGCTGGGTCACAAAGCTGGACTAGGACTGTCCCTACCTCTGCCTGCCAGGGTGCAGCCTGTGATGCTTTGGGGTCTGTATGGATTCACATACCTGTGAGTCAGGGTGCCGGGGCCCGTGCCTGGGGCACAGCAGCTGGGAGTTGGGATTTGTTGGATTTGTGTAGATACAGTAATACTGGCACTGAGTGTCTGCACTGTATCTAATGCTGCTTGAAAAGGATTTAAATCTGGGAATTATGGTTGGAAAAATCACCTAGACCAATATACCTTCCTGTCCTGTTGACATAATTTCCTTTTCAGCGTGAGACAAATTTTAATAATTATGATTCAAACCCCTGATGTTATTGAAATTTTTTCTACAATTTATTTTAGATGCTGAGTCGTTTGAGTATTTTACAGACCCACCTCTCCCTGTGCTTTCCTGCCCCCAGCTCTGGGTGCTACCCTGTAAGAGGGCTGCAGCCCACGAGGTGGCAGAGCTCGCCTTGGAGAGCAGTCTTTGGTAGAAAATTTTCTTTTTTTTCCTAGCAGAGCTCCCTCCCCCGCTTTCTTCCATTTGCTCATTAATTGCAAATGTAGTTTCCTTTTTGCATATAAATCGCAATTTCCTTTGACAAATAAAGGAAAATATTCAGCCAAATGTAGACATGGAGATCCATTTTTATATTGATTTTGATTCAAATGTTCTTCTGTCAACCAATATAGGATTTTTTGTCTAAGTTCATTTTTGTCAGGAGTTCTAAACTAGTTGTAATTTGTTTAACCTCACTAAAATTTAATTCAGTTTCAGTGTTTGTCTCAAAATTTAGAAATGGCAAAACCAAGTGAAAAATATTAAACCCCTCAGCTTTTAGAATAGCAAATAATTTTTTTAAAAAAGCTTTGAAAATCATTTCCCAGCAAGAAATGTCTGCCGCTGTTTAGAAATGATTACATTTTCATCTGTTTATCACAGATATTTGACATCAGCGTGCTCAGTATAACTTGACCAGTAAAGAAGTTCCAGCATGTTAGTCCATTTGATTTTGTTCCTTTTTCCAACTTCCAGACATGATAGGGAGAGCAGATATGATTAACCTAATTCTAAATCAGAGTCAGCAATGTTATTGCAGGAGTTAGTAGCAGTGCAATATTCATACTAAGTGTGCCAATCCCTATAACAAAGCTGAACAGGAGAGTTATTTAAAGAGATTAAATGGTGCAGAATAAAGCTTCCAAAAGCTGTAATTGAAAGTGACAGAAACATTAGCTTTGAAACAAGTAACATTTAATCACACAGATTATACAGAAACATAATTTTTGTATGTTGTTTTCTTCAATAGAATTTAATTTTAATCTGTTGAGACAGCTCATCATTTTCAGCTAGCTGCTGCCAGAAGCCTGTCAGAGTATGTAAATGTACAGCTACTGTGAGGAGTGGGATCTGTTCTCTCCAACACCGGCCTGAGCTTATGCATGCTTAAAATTTCAGGTGCTCCTACCTGCACCTGCAGGTTGCACCACTTCTTGCCTTTGTATGTACCATTTGAAAGGTTGAACTTCTGGACAAGCAGAGTAGTCCCAGTGAAAGCATCATATTTGTGCAGTCACAAGGAGAACAATATTAAAGGGCAAAGGCACGAAGGAAAAAAGCATGAAAAAAACCTTTACACAAACACACAGAGTCCAGGAGAAGGGTTCAAACCTTCTCATAAAGTAACATTTGATTTTATTCTCCTGCAGGTATACAGGAAATCCAAATGTGAACACAGCAGCTGAAAGCAGAAAAGAATTTGTGCATGGTTTGATTAGTCAGGACGCAGCGTGACACTCAATATAGTGCTAGAGTAAGAGCTCCCCTGATGTTGCAGAACACTTGGATTTACCAGTGCCCCCACCCTGCCCGTTATGAAACTGAGCTCTGTATTTGCAGAACGTGTGAGCAGGAGCAAATGTGACCTTCAGGAAGACCGATATGAAGTGCCTTTGCCTCCTGGGAACTCAGAAGGGCAACAGACAGGAGGAACTCACGTTGACACTAACCTGCTGTTTATAGCAGCCAAAAGTAC
The DNA here is from genome assembly GCF_963513975.1 of Fringilla coelebs. NCBI lineage: Eukaryota > Metazoa > Chordata > Aves > Passeriformes > Fringillidae > Fringilla > Fringilla coelebs. The sequence continues at coordinate 68,345,427 of NC_140029.1, forward strand.
ATGTGAAAGCATGTCAAAAACTCCAAGCACTTTGGATAGGTTACCATCAAATTTTTTGAGTTTATTTGCTCTTGTTAAAAAACATGTTTGAAAGTGAAGCCAGCTGTCTAAAAGAAGCGTTTGAACGACAAGGCGGTAGGGAGGTTTATTTTATTTTTCTCTTAAAGTGCCTTTCTTTGCTAATATGGAAGTTTAAAAAAATAGGATTCACCTGTGTTTCCCTCTCAGCTCCTTACAAAGTCTGAATTCTTTAGAGATGCCTTTTATTTTAGAGAAGGTCATATCAAAAGTTCAGCATGGCCAGATTTTGAGGAAACAAGAATTTTGTATCTAGAGCAGTTCCTTTTGGTGAGAATATTGAAACAGAAGCGGTTCCAGTGTGAATTGCAATCAGGGCTCAGATCCTGACCAGGGTTGGGACTGCTCTGATCTCCCCTCCTGCCCCACAGGTCAAGCTGGGGCTTGTTCTGCTCCCATGGCACAGGTCTGGCATTGATGACTGAGCACCAGGGCAGGTAAAGTTTTGATAAAGGAGCCAAAAGTTCAGAATAAACAATTAATTTATTTAGATCCAAAGTAAATGATGCTATCTTCAGGGTAGGGACTGTCTTACCACGTTTGTTTGCAAATGTTTGAGCTTTTCACCCTTTGTCAGTAATAAATGATAACATCACAAGGAAGGAAAGTGGACTTCAGAAAAGACTGCCGGCTTAAAAAGAGCAGCCAGAGAGATTAGGCTTACAGGCGTAGCTTTAATGGTGATACTGTCACTGAGAGAGACACAGGCTCTTGCCAAAGGGCTATTATAACACTGTGTTTATTACAGCCTTCAGTACAGGACATGCAGTCCCCCTAGCACGGAGTAACACTTGCTATATTGTGCTCAGAATGAGCAACAAATATCATGTGAGTACGGAATGTATCAGATCTTTCCAAAGCTGTGTCTGGGCAGGCAAGGGGGTTTGCTGCCTCGCTCAGCAGGACACTCAAACTACTTTGTGCTGCTTTGATGGCACAATGCTGCTAGGAGGTTTTCATGACTGGCTGCTTAGGAATGCTGCTTGTGTGAGGACAAAAGCCCCCGATGGACAGGAAATCCAGCATTATTTGGTCCCAGTGTCCCAGTGTCACACACAGTCTTGATTGTCTCTGAGTCAAGAATCTGCAGGGATTTTGCCATCGCCCCTTGTGCATCGCATTTTTGACTGAGGGTTGTTGGCTGCAACTGTAATCACAAGGTCATAATTTCTGATTTCTCCCCAGCTATTGATGACCCCAATAGAGGGATTCTGCTAGATTACATAATATTCATTTTAATTCAGAAGCAAAATTATTCCTATGTGGTACTCTCTGCTTCCCTTGTTAATGTGGTCCAGGTGATGGCTGTGGATCTTTCCAAACATGACTGGTTCATCAGACACCAGAAACCATGGTGCAAAGAATGGAGAATGGGAGTTTACTGTCCCATGGACTGATGGGCCTCAGGTCTGTGCCTTGCTCCTGTCTGCTCGTGGCACCGTTATGGGAAAATCAGCAAACCTGGAGCACTTCTGAATGCCAGTTGACTGTGACTTCATTCATGAGTCAGAGTGCTGAAGACCTGATGGTACCTAGAGCAATAAATCTAAATTGGTTTCATACTGGTGATTTTGGTGTTGCAAAGACCCGGGCAGCTCTTGCAAGGTGAGCTGGTGACACTGACCAATTACATACATCTCCCAAAGTTACTTTGAAGGCATGATGTAGACAAAAAGTATCTGCAGATTTTGAGGAAGAGAAGTGAATTTGGAGGATAAAGAAATTAGTGGCATTTTATTTATTTACGTGTGGAGAGAACAACCATTATGTCCAGCTTTGGATAAACATCTACTAAAGCTTCTGAACAACAAACTAGACAAGGGGAGTTGTCATAAAAAAATAGAATATATTTCTATAAAGAGCCTTATTTATCTGAGGTGATAAAGGAAAAGCTGATTAGAAAAGCTTAATACAGAAAAAGCTATATCAGTTTTATAGCAAAGTAGCTGCTCATAAATTCAATGGAATTTCACCAGCACTAAAAATACAATGGAAAAGGCATTCTGAATTCAAAAAGAAAACAAGATCAAGGATTACTTTGCTTATTTTGATAATAAAATAAATACTGTAAGAACACTGAACATATTATTAGATTAGAAAAAATGGCAATGCTATTTATACAGAAATGTCATTGATGATAAATTCACTGCTCAGTAAACTTTTCAAAGGCTAAGAGAGTGATAATTTTAACTGTTGGTTTTTCATGTTAACAAACACTATAGAATCTGCTATAAATGCCATCCATACAATAAAGGAAGAATACTTGGCTATGAAAGGACACCTGCTTTTCTGAAGCAGCATACTTCTACTGAGTTATATCTGCCTTTTAGTTTAAAATATTTTTTGTTTCCTGTTTTAAAATATTGACAAACTTTCCATTCCTTAGGAAAAAAATGCCCTACACAAAAATTAATCCTTTCCTTCTTTTTTTTTCTGTAAAATCACTTTATAAACACTTTCAAAAGCTGCCAATCTAGCAATTTCCCCAGATGTCTTGTTATAGCTTAGTAATTAAATTGTAGTCTCTGAGCTGTCTTTTTCATAGATAAGTTTACAGGAAATGCATCTTCATCCTTGTCTACCACAGTATAAAAATGTTCTGCTGGGAATACAGTTGTATTTATTGATTTTTCAGAATTTGTAATTCCTTTCAACAGAAATTTAGTTGGCTCTTTTGAGCTTTCATGAACTGATGAAGGCAGAAAACAATAATGGTTTGAAAAGATACTTCTAGGGAGTTTTATGATCTTATAATATTATGACACAGGATCTGCATTAGAAATGTGTTCTCCTTGGTACCCACCTACTCTTTGCAATATCTAGTTACAAATAATGGAATTGCTACGTTATTTGCTTAATAAAGTGAGTCTGACTACAAGATCTCACAAATAATATGCTGTGTTTAAAGTAATGTGTACATCACAAGTGCTAGTGTGAAGTATCTTTACAATTCCACACCAAAAAGCTAGAGCAGTAGAGAAGATAATCACCGGAATTGATCTCTTGGGAAGTAAGAGAACTAATCCCAGCATTTTGCACTGTACTCCTGTGTCCTTGCAATCACATCTTCCTAGGGACTCAGTGCCAAGGCTTTGTCCACAGCAGAGATCCCAAGGCAGCCTCAGTGCCTGGCAGAGCAGTGAAAGGGGCAGCATAGCCCACGGACCACCCCCTGCTCTCCTCTGCCTCCGTGGCTGCCAGGGTTGGCCTTAGGGACCCCCAGCCCTGCCTTTGCAGGGCAGTCCAAGGGCAGGGCAATCCTACCTTGCAGGGCCAGCCTCATGGGATGGGAAATGCTAATATCACCTCAGCTGGGCTGAATTTACCCAAAGGTTTCAGGACTTGTTTTCCAGGATCTTGACATATAGCTCATGTTGGATGTGGGGGACAAGTTAAAGCTTCCCATACCCTGGACTTATATCTCAGCCAACTGAATGTGGCAAGAGGGAAGGTGAAAGTAGTCTTCCTCTCCTGTTGACATGATTTCACATGGGAACATTACTGAGAACCCAAGGCAGCAGATTTCCAAGAGGACGCCCAATCCACTGGATTAGAGATGCATCCTGACACTCACGCTCATGTTTCCTTGTCTGTTTGGATGTGTCATAAAAAAATCAACCAAGTACCACAAGGACAAAAGCAGTTCCCACTTAAGGATAACACAGAGGCTTGTAATTAAGGTAGACTATCAACAAATTTAAAATTTTGGTATAATTTTCTTGGAAAGCTTATTTATTCAACTGAATTTGTGCTGGGATTACCCAAGAGAGTTTTCTCCCATCTGGAGTACATCATGGTTTCTATGGGTATGCACCAATCCTTCCTATTGGAGATGTGTGAAGTGTCTATATAGTCAAGATGGAAATGGAAAGGGAAATTAAATGGAAATCAAGAGTGTCAATGTTTTTTTACCAAATATATAATGTCTTCCACCCAAATAAAAACATGTTTTCTGCAGCAGTGACCTCCTGAGTCATTTGGCTGAATATTCTTCATTTATGCAGCTGTGTCCTCCCCTAAAAGCCTCTTAATCATGCAAAAAAATTCAGTGTCTGATTTGCATTAAAAAACTACATCCATAGCACATCTGAAACTGCTGTACATTCAGTGCACTGCTCTTCTCTGATGCAGTGGTTGCAGCACTTTTTCCAGTTTTGCTAGTGAAATCAGGAGGTCAAACTTTGTATATCAGTATTGATGGGGACTTGTTTTCATCCAACTATTTGCTTTTCAATATGCATGTTTCTCAGATATAAAGATACGTGCTTTTCCAGCATCACTGAGAATCCAACATGGAATGCAACACAATTTGCAACAAGATCTCCATTTAGTGCTTTTCGTTGTTGCTGCAGACCATCTTAAATTATTGTGAGATTATTCAGAATGTTGTGACTTCAAAGTTGATTTTCTCTTAAAACGTTGCAGCAATTTTGTTCCACGTTTCTTGTTTTCCATTTGATAATTCAAAGACTTGGATTGAATGAATTAATTATGAGTCATGTACATTATGAACTATTCCATGTACTAGAACCACAGCTGTTTACTGCCATTAATTATTGAGATCATTTTGGGATGAACTTTGTTATAACCTTGAAATGAGCAACTGATGGAGAATATGAACCAATGTCAAGTTTTTCCATAGCTCTGGAATATCTTTCTCTAGGAAAAGCTGCAGAAGTATTTTTAAAACAACTTTAAGTTAAAAATTATCTGAAGAATAAACCAGAAAATGTTTTCTATCTATGGCAAGAGCTAAACTGGGTTCATCTGTATTGCAAAAAGCAGAATTCCAAATCGTTTCTGGTCCTGTTTATCAGAAAAGAGAGATGGTATGAATAGCCTATTGTTAGTAACAAGATTTGCTTCATCAAGTCAATAAATGGTTGAGTTGTTATATCATGTAGTTTCAGTTCATGAATTGTGCATCTGTTCAAGCCTCAACAGACTGAGGGTGCCTGTTTACAGGCTGCAAACTTTTCCTAGCTCGCAATTTCACTTTTTGAAAAAGAAATTAAATGTAGCACCAATTGCTAAAGAAGAGAAATCAACATGATAGTTAGGCTAATTAGGGATACTTGGCAGTCGAGTTTGTCTCAAACCTGTGAATGGCAACAAACCCTGCTAGCAAAACTTCCCAAACTTGATGGTTTTTTTTTAATATGATAACTACCGAAGCTAACTCTCACCAGTGTATTAATTTGAATGGCACATCCAAGCAGATTTCGGGAGATTATCAGCACCTTTGATCTCTTGATCCACATATGCAAACCTCTTTGATGTCAGGTAGAAACCCAGCATGAATAAAAGACAGCCTATTTTCTGAGCAACAGAGGCTGATCTGGAAAAGGTCAGGCAGAGAAAATGGATGCATACATAAGCCAGAATCATACTAAAAAAAAAATCCCATCTTTCTCTAACTGGCTAAATGAACTTTTCCGAGGCTATTTGCTTTGCTTTGTTATGCTTTACTGAAAGTGAAATACAATGCATAGAGAATTGTGGGTGTAGCATTTCACTTCCTGGCTTTGACATTTCTGGTGGGTTATTACTGCTAAATATTTGTGAGTGTTCGTGACCTTCAGAGCTCAAAGAGCTGCCACCAGGAGGTAGATGCACACAGAGTCACAATTAGTGCAGCATTTCAAGTACCTGTGGAAGCTCTGTTAGCTGTAACTTTAATTTCAACCTCTGTCCCTGGGCCGGTGCCAGTCCCTTCTCAGGAGGAGGGGGTGGTGCCTGATTGTCCCCAGCAGCAACTGCTCAGGGCGGTGGGTTTTGTGAGAAGGTGGAACAGGCTGCTGGACATCTGCCACTGGGGTGGTTTTGATAGTACTGGGGTGGCCCATAGTAGGGAAATACCCCAAAACCAACAAAGGAAAAAAATGTGAGGAGGGAACAGCACCATTAGAGTAGATACCTGAAGAAATAATGACTTTCATTTTACTGTGTCTCTCTTCTTGCCCTAAACAAAGGAACATTTTTCATGGCTTATGTTTTGGGGCACAATAATTTTCAAGTGTCTTCATGTAAAGAAACAAATCTGCCAACTGATGTGAACATATTTATTCACAACATTAAGAGCTGTTTGTTATGGATATGCTATTTTTAATCACATTTCTGGATATGTCTGCTATGTATGTGCTGTTTTTAATCACATTTCTGGTCACATTCTTCGAGAAGCTGTGATCTTAATTCTGAAAGGGAAAAAACCCCTCAGTCCTAAGGTGGTCAGATGACAGATGCAATCTAACCATTCTTTCCCTCCTTCAGCTGCTTATAACACTCACTGTGAGTCTGCAGAGTCACAAGTTCCTTTGGTCCTTCCCAGCCACAGTGCTGAGATACCGACCTGCGAGGTTTGGTCCTCACCATTGCAGTTCCTGTACTGCTGCTCTATAATTAGAACATTTCTCATTTACAGAGAGTATTACCATGCTGTCTAGTGTCTAAAAACATCCCAGTAATGATTTCAGACTCATGAGGGCATTTTGCAATATAGCAGAAGGAGTACTTGGTAAGATTGCTGTGATCTAGGGTGCTCCATTTAGGGTCTTTTAGTCTTAAAAGGGGTATCCTTCAAAAGCAGTTCCTTTTTTTTTATTTTTTAAATAGTAATGACTGAAAGTTTCAGATTATTCCTTTGATCATGAAATGTTATTCATACTGATGCTCTATAAGGCCTCCATAACTATCTCAGGGAATGAATGGCAGTACAAGGACAGTCTTGTCTTTATTTAGCATTTCTGGAAAAGTGGATGCCAGAATCTGGATTTGTACTCACATGTGTTAGGATGAAAGGTTACCAAACCCAGACACACAGGGAGCCCAGCACGATGACAACCAACCTGACTTTCCAGTGCCCCCTCAGAGGCAGAAATCTGCACTTCTGAGTTATACACCTCAGTTATTTCATACAGCTGAGGAAAAGAGTTAGAAACCAGACTGTGGGACGTACAACAGCCAGGGTGCCAAGCAAAGGGATGCAGAGAAAATGCTGAAACAAGAGATGAGTCTGAAGTTCCCTCTCCCTGTCCCAGGGCTTCTGGCAGCTGAGTGAGAGGGGTTTATAGCTCTGAAAACCTGCAGCCACTTCAGATGCTGCTTGTGTATGAATAACTGTGTTAAAAGAGGATGCCTACAGTAATGGAACTGTTCCTCACCGTACAGGTAGAGCAGATGATGGAAACCATTTCCCAGGGGAGTTCATCTGGATGGCTTTGGAAGAGCAGCAGGCACATGAACTCCCTGCTTTTTGCTGGGCTCAGTGGTGTTGGCACTGGCTGGGTGTTGTGTAACCATCCCTAATAAACAAAGGATTCTAGGCAGCCCACCAAATAGTTAGAGAATGCCTAAACACACCGTGAAACAAAATATCTGCTGAGACACTCATCTCATCCAAGATAAGAAGGCCTCTGGGAATACACATTAGAAGTACTTTAGGTGCCTAAATACCTTTACTGATGACAGCTTAGGTGCCTTTCAGGTATGCCTGCCACAGGCAGAATTGTTGTGATTCACTCCCTTGAATGCAGGCATCTAAATTCTGCTTGAGCTATGCCACAGGCACCTAAAGGCTTTTGGAATCTTTTCCTAACTATTTGAATTTATAAAAATATCTTGTTTCAATAATATGGCAAGGATTCAAATTGTTTCCGATTTTTCTGTGTAAATGAGTAGGAGGTGATGTTTTGGATTTTTTAGATTCCTTCACTTTCCTGACATAATTACCAGAAAAGAACATTAATTAATCCAGCACTTTCAAAGTGCTTTTCATTGATTTGACCACAGCTATATGTTTAAGTAATTAAAATTTCTGGACAGTATTGCAGGACTTCTTAAGTTGCCAACTTTTCTTTTGCAAACATGATTCTGAGGCCAGATTTTAGTTGTCCCAGAATATTGTTTCAGATAACATCTAGGTACTGTTTTGCATTTTATATATGATCTTTACACCTTATTTGCCAGACAACCATCCTCAGCTTGTACAAACTTTTTAAAAATCCCCCACAGCAATGAAAATTTAGCTACAACATGAAAGGCATCTCTGAGTGAATGTGCTGATTTCTAAAAACTGGAAAATAACTTTATTTTTTCTCTGAAGCAGAGCCTTTTTATTAAGAGCTGGAATTGTAACTCAGGGCTGGCCATTTTAATGGTTCTACTGAAGACAGAGCAAAAGACAAAGGCTGATCATCTATGCAGAGCAAGACCGTGCTGTCTAACCAGTGTTAGCACCCAGAAAAATAAATCTGTTGCCACAGCCTAGGATTTTGCCTGGTTTACAGCAGTCCAGTTTAATAAATCTTGCATCCTGTTGTGCTGTATGGGCATTTGTTTGGTGGCTGCAGCTGCAGCCAGGTGATTTATTACTGCTACTGACACATCCTTTTGGGTGGATGTGTAACACTGCTTGCACTGGAAGTTGTTCTTCTCCCAGACATGCACAGCAGGAAGTGTTAGCAGGACCATGTCTTCTCCCAGATCAGGTATCAGTGCTAAGTTGTTCTAGGTTTGTCTCTGTGCTCTTTCACATTGCTAAGCAGTGAAGCAGGAGTGCATCCAGGTTTGCATGGTGATGGCTGTCCCGGGGACAGAGGAGTCTTGGGGTGGCAGGAGCCCACTGCTGCCATCCTCCTCCTCCTCCAGACGGCATGCAGGCTTTCAGGGATCACAAGGTGGTGCTCTTGTACTTATGGCAAATTATTCGGTGGCCAACACTTGAGGTGCCTGAGGCTGTCTAAACCTTCTGCTACAAAGGAAGCTAAGCAGCACTGCTGGTGGTTGCATGCCTGCTTATACCAGAAGAGATCCCATCTCCAGGGTTGTGCTTCCCTGTGTAAGAAAAGGTTAAATGCTGCACACTCACAGGATCAGAATCTGTTGCGATACACTGAAATCTCTTCTTAGTGCCTCATCAAAAGACATTCTCTTGAGCAAATGTCATAAAATCTGGGAATGCTTCCTTCATGTTTGTAATTCTCCAGTGGGAAAAGAAGTAGACTCAGAAGATGTTTTCTATAGACTAAGGACTTAGCTATCTCTTTCCATCCTGTTTCTAAGTTGAGCTCACCACTCCTTGCCTAAATGAAACACTTCATCCTTGTCACATACTGGTGTGATACATCCCATTTAAAACAGAATATGCAACTTTTTTACCCATGCTGGACTCTGTATTTTACTTCATGCATTTTTCACTTATCCATTGTCTTTTCTCCAAGGGCTTCTTGGTCACATTAAAGAATTTGTGATATCTCAAAGGTCCTTTACTACAACCTAGTACCAGGACTCCAGAAATCATGGCAAGGCAATATTTCAGCGAGCAAGAGAGGGATAAAACATGGACAGTGGCTCTGGCACTGTGCTTAAAGATGATGGAACATCTCCTTTTTATACAAATCTAGCAGATGGGTCATATTATAATGAGTTGGTAGGAGGCTGTTTCAGGAGACTGGAGGATGCAGCAATCTTGTAGTTAACAAGAGCAATTGGATTACAGAGCAGGCTGCTGTGATTGCTGCTCATGATGTACCTGAGTGAGAACCGAACATCTCTCACTCCACACTTCTCTGAGCACCCCGTCTTTGTACATCCTCCTTACTACAAATAATAGGCTGTGCCTGACAGGTACTATTCTGTACAAGAGAAAACACATTGCTGAGAGCTCCAAACTGTACTCTAATAAGGGCTTCAGTTTCAAGCTGCATACTGGAATATAATAACCCCATGCTTGTTACTTCTGGGGTTTTTTGAAAAATTTCTCTCCTTTTCATATTGAGTGATCCTCTTATTGCTCTGCATTTTATAACAAATTCTGTATGCCCAACTTTTGGATATTTCTTGAGTATTTTGGTATCACTTTGTTGAAATGCTGTTGTCACCACCGCATGCACCAGTAATTCATATGCATGGAAAATAAAAATAGTGCTGACTTGTACAAGCTTGGTACAAGGTCTTCTACAGTTAAAATTTTCTGCAGAAGCCATTACTGACAACTTTGCTGCAAAGAAATACAGAGAGAGTTTGAGCTTGCTGCAGCATTCTGGAAAACAGAAAGACGGATGTTAAGAACAAGGCAGCTTTTCTATCTCTCACCCAATAGAATTTCTTATTCTTGTGACCAGCACAGTCTGATTTTAACATCAATGTGACAGCATCTCTTGTAATGTTCTCCCTAGCTAAAGGAAAAATTGCTTGTATTTTCTGTGATCTTATGTGAGGAAAGAGCTATGAACAATATGTTCCCTACTGGCTAGGACAGACAATGTTAATGACAAGGTCAATTCTATTTCACAATCTATTGGATTCCATAAATGCTACTATACTGACTAAAGAAGCCTGCAGTAATAATACTGAAAATAGAGTTGAAACAAAATTTGAGTGTATATTGCCAATGAAGTGGTTCAATGTGATTGTAAAGTTCAAATAATGTATCAGGAATTTTAATGCATCCTGCCACACTTCAGGATGGGATTATAATTCATAATAAAAAGGCTACAGCATTAAGCATATAAACATGCACAAGAACACTCAAATGACCTGAGTGTACCTTCAGCAGATCTGCAGATGGTACCAAGCTGAGCAGTGCATTTGACACACCTGAGAGTTGGAATGCCATCCAGAGGGACCTGGATAAGTTGGAGAAGTGGCCCGTGGGAACCTCGTGAGGCTCAACGAGACCAAATACAAAGTGCTGCAGCTGGGTTGGGGCAACCCCTGGTACCAACACAGGCTGGGGGATGGACAGATGCAGAGCAGCCCTGCCAAGGACTTGAGGGTGCTGGGGAGAGAGGGGCTGGATGTGAGCCAGCAAAGTGTGGGATTGCATCCATCCCAGAATGCCGACCATGTCCCAGGGTGCACCGAAAGAAGCTTGGCCAGCAGGGTGAGGGAGGGGATTCTGCCTCCCCTACTCCACTTTGCAGTTCTGCACCCAGCTGTAGGGACCCCTGCTTAGGAAGAACTGACCTGTTGGAGCAAGTCCTGAGGAGGCCACCAAGAAAATTAGAGAAGTGGAGCACCTCTCCTATGAGGAAAGGCTGAGAGAATTGGGATTGTTCAGCCTGGAAAAGAGAAGACTTTGGAGCGACTTAATTGTGATTTTCCAGCATCTGAAGGGAGCTTACAAGAAAGATGAAGAGAAATTTCTTACAGGATGATGCAGAATGGCTTCAAACTAAAAGAAAGTAGGTTTAGATTAGATGATAGGAAGAAATTCTTTATTATGAGGGTTGTGAGGCACTGGAACAGGTTGCCCAGAGGAGTTGTGGATGGAGTATTCAAGGCCATGTTGGAAGGGACTTTGAGCAATCTGGTGACACTGCCTATGGCTGCAAGGGTGGAACTATATGAGCTTTAAGGCCCTTTCCAACCCAAGCCATTCTATGATTCTATGAGTCTATGAGTCTATGATTCTATGATTCTATGATTCTATGATTCTATGATTCTATGATTCTATGATTCTACCATTCTATGATTCTATGATTCTATGATTCTATGATTCTTTGACCTTGGCTGTCCCTGAATGTGTAATACTAAAAAAACCTACCTCATGTACTTTCTTCTCTATGTACTTTCTTCTGTTTCTCCTCTTGAATGCAAATCCTTCGGATTCCTGAAATATTCAAGGCCAGGCTGGATCAAGCTCTGAGCAACCTGATCTAGTCCCTGCTCATTGCAGGGACATGATGACTTTTAAAAGTCCCTTCCAACCTGAAATATTCTATGTTTCTAAGGTAAAATAGCTCAGTTTGGCCACTTTTACAGAGGCATGAAGTCTCCATAATTCTAGTTGAGGTCCGTGGTTAGCATTACAGGTTAAATACTGAAAATTGTCTCTTAAATGACTAACAGAAAACTTCACAATACACTAGTTGGAGTTGAAGTTAAAAAGCTGGTACTCAGCTCCCGTGCTTCAGTTCACATGATCTTGAGAACCTTGAGAGCCTTGAGAGGTCATTGCACATTCCCTTTAGCAAGGAAAAGGGCAAAGCCCTGTGTGTGGCAGAATCACCCCTGCACCAGAGCTGCCTGAGTCAAGCTGGCCCCACTGGAAAGAACCTAAAGAGCCAGGTGTCAGGTTAAATAGGATCCAGCCTGAGCTTCCATCCCAGAGGAAGAAGACTGCTTCCTCAGCTCCATTGCTGGGACCAAAGCCAGGATAGCAAGGACTGTTACTATTCCCTCTGCTTGGCACCGGCCCATCTGGAATAGTGTCCAGCTTTGGGCCTAAAGCCCATTAGGTGAAGGAGATGCTGAGGTGTCCAAGGTGAAAAGGACCCCAGGAGGTAATGAAACAGCAGTCTACAGCTATGCCAATGGGCATTGCAAAGACCACAGAATCAAGGATTCTTGGAAGTGGAGTGCCCAGCTGCAGAAGAGGCAATGGCCACAGACTGTGTTCTGAGAGGTTCAGGATAGAGTTTGGGAAACAGTTTGAGAGCCTAATGAGAGTGGTGGTGGAATCTTTATCCTTGAAATGGGTCCTGAAAGCTCAGTTAGAAAAAGCATGGCTGACCTGACCGAGTGCTGGCAATAGAGCTGCAGGGTGAACCCCAGAGGTCCCTTGCAACCAGAGTTTCTGTGAGCTTATGATATGTTCCTGAGAATGCTCCTCTGGAAAAAAAAAAAAAAAAAGGATTATTATTCCTGCTGGAGTCATGTGGGGTGTCGGGACAGTACATTTCCCATGCACGTTGCAAGCACACACAAGCCTGAAATGTGCCATTGCCAAGATGTGTCCACCTGCCAAAAGGAGAGAAGCATGCCACAATTTTGTGCCAAAAGCAGAAAGCCATACAATCTTGGCAAGCAGAATGCATGAACCTATGGCTGGCATGCTCCTAAGGCATCCACTTTCCCTTCTATTGCCTGGATCAAAGGCAGAAGTAGTTCAGCTCTACCCAGAGCATGGCAAGGACACGTGTTTCTCACAATATGCACACTGGGGGTGAAACTGAGCCTGATCTGGCACATTCAGTGTTTTTAACATACTCGTAGAACAAGGAGATCTTAATGGTACAGACAGAGAATTCTGAATTCTGTTTGATTCTGACAGCAACAGAAGTTCAGCTCTAAGAACCAAGATACGTGGCTGGGGGCTTTGCTTCTCAGGGAGCACACAGGCTCAACCCAGGACTCAGTGGTGAAACTTCAGACCACAGCTCTACTCCTGCTCTGTAAGTTTGAGAAACCCGAGCACCAAGCCAAAAGTCTATCCCTGGGAAAGTTTAGGTGGGAGTTTGAAGGGCCAGAGCTGTTGTGTTGTGCCAGAACTGGTGTGTGGAGGCATGACAGGGAGCTGTCTCACTTGATGTGAATCATTTGCTTTAAGACAGAGAGGATCAAGGAGGAGATGAATGGAAACGCGACTTCATAAACCAAATTGGTTCAAGTGATTTCTTTAAATACAATTCATTTCCTGAATGTTTATGCTCGATAAATAAGCTGGTGCTCCAAGAAGCAGGAACACTATATTAACTGGGATACTGAATAATAGTACATCATAGCATATAAAGAATAATGGTATGAGCCCTCCAGAGGTGCTGAAATATGTACCCCACACAGGCTGGGGCCCTGTTTTGGTAGATAACTCATGCCAATCACTTTCTCTCACCTCTGCTTTCAATATAACTATTGCCATTAGGCTGGGAAGAATCAGGGTATCTTTCTCTTCTGAATCTTCTCCCACTTCCATTTCTGAGAGCTTTACCCTGTGCAAAAATTATTTGAGAATGAAAGGGTTGTCCTTCTTGTTCACAGCTGCACATGATGATCTCTTAGACATTGTATGAATTCTTACTGCTATAGCCACCAGTCTCGAATAAGCCAGAATGCAGATAGCTGCTTTAGTGAATCAGAAAGGCACAACTATCAAAAACAGTGCAGGAAAAAAAAACCACAAGAGTGTTTCTGCCTGCAGTTTTATAATTACAGAAAGATCTTATCACCAGCAAAGGAGCATTGGTCACAATTGGAGGGAAGTTGTTTCAATTTTGTATTTCTTTGCAGGGTTTTTGCATTGAGCATTTTCAATACTTCAGTATCCCTTTTTTAAACTTTTGCCAGCGCTTTGCAAGATTGGTCAAAGCTGATGGTGCCAGCCTCTGAGGGCCAACATTTCTGTATGGGCAGTGGGGAAGGCTTTTAGACATGTCTGTGAAGAACCTTGTGAAGCTGGTGTTCAGAAACAGGATAGTGCTGTAGCCAGCTGACAGGGTGGGGGTGGAGGAACAGGGACATTTAGAAGGTGGAGTTTTCTGCTTGCATGTAGAAAGCAACACTTGGTCTTTGAGGGGCACAGTTACCCCAGAGAGGGACAGTAACTTGCACATAGGTGGCTTCCCTCCCCTCGCAGTTTGTATCCCTTGGTCTGAAACTGTGCCCAGAGAAACCTCTGAATAGTTTTTTTAACATTCACTTGAGAAAAGGAGATATACATCATTTGGTAGGATTTTATTTTTATACTCTACATATTGATTTGTTCCCGCTTACCTCTTGCATATCTGCTCCTTTGGGCCCACACACTATAATACATCTTCACCTCCAGCTCCCCGTGGGATATTCGAGTCACGTTCAGTCCCTCCATCACCTCCACAGTTCCTTCCCCCCCACTATAACCTCTGGAGTGCAGCCAGTTAAAGTTCACACTCTCTAATTGACTGGAGGCAGCTTCAGTGAAAGGGGTTAGATAATAATTGGTTTATTTCTGAGAAATGGAAACTGAAAAATGTATGGGTAACAGAGCAGAAGTGTCTTCTGACAAGTACATTTCATTAGACTAATTAATACATCCTATAAGCATTCAAGTCCTTCCTGACCAAAATGCCCTTAACTTCTATGTCAGGACAATAAACCTCAGCAGTCTGAGTTATCTGAGTTTTATAGAAATTGAATTCCAACTGTGCAGTGTTTGCCAATGCAGTGATAGTGTCCAAAGCTTCCTCTTGTTAAGTCTCCCGTGCTTTGTCACTGAGTGAGCTGCATCAGGGGACTTCCAGGCCTTCTTGTGTGACCTAATCAGGGTCCAGCCTGAGGGATGGGATGATGGCAGGAGCCAGCATTCCTGCGAGATGAAGTGATGTTGTCACCAAGTGGAAGTCTCAAACTGAATTGCTATGAAGTATTTTATGTCAATCCAGCAAATTCATAAAAAAAAACTTTTTTAGGCATATCAGAACATTTCATTTCAATATAATTTAGTAAGAAACTTAATGCAGGCATCTTCCCTAAGAATATTAAAAAAAAAAAAAAGATTGGTGCCTTTTGACATGAATAACAAAAATTTCAAGTCTTGTAATTCTGACTTGCAATGAGAATAAACCGTATAATGTCAAAATATCCCACTGAATAATTTTGTTTTTTCATTCTCAGCTGTACTTTTGGGGAATTGGTTGGGATGACATCTTTCTATGCTAATTTTTGGTAATATCTATTCACCCTGAGACTATGGGTGTAAATTTAAAACAGACCTTTCTATTCCAAAGTAAAACTGTCACGAAGCCTTTGGATTCAGTTACCAGATGGTGTATGGTATTTATGAGAACAGTTGTTAAATGCTTTACAGTGTGACTCACCACACTGATAGCTGCATATTAATGAAAAGTGGACGGTGCTATCACAGTTACAAGTGCTCTATTGTTGAAGGGAGCTGGTTGAGCTGATTCATAGAAACAGTTTCCCTCAGAAGTTCAGTCTAGAATATTTGGATTCATCCTCAAAGTGCTGGTTTTCTGCAGCAGAAAACTGCTAACTTTACTGGAAAAAATGTCTTTTAAACCAGAACTTTGACCTTACTTTCTGGGAGGGAAATCCAGTTCAGCAGTTAATTATATTTATTTTTTTAAATTAATTTCTGACCTGGGTTAACTGCTAACTAAAATTATCTAGGGAAAATGAAACATATTTGTTATGCTGATATCATTGTATGACATATTGGCTGTTAATCAGACCAGCTGGAAGGCGTTCTTTCCTTTTCTTGGTGTAAGTTATGAAGAATTTTAGATAGGAACTTCTTGTTTCCCATTTTCACACTCTTAAGAAATCATTCTAGGGCAACATGATAGGATTGAATTCAACTCAGGTATTATTTAAAAATCCTTGCGGCGAGATTTTTGATAAAACATTGCTTATCAGTTATTTTGAGAGATGAAAAAAACACTGACATGCCACACATTTCATAAAATTAAAAGGACCATAAAACAGGCCTAAACCACAAGACCATGAAAACTATTGCAAAGACAAGTAGATATCATTGTTAAACACTTATTTAGTTGCCTTTATCTTGTTGGTTTTTACATTGCTTTTGTTTGCTTTTGGGTAGTAAATCAGCCTTTATGGGAACACTGCAGCTGAAGTGGCATCTGCAGCCCTGCTACAGCTTGCTGTAGCTCGTGTGAATAAAAATAAGCCCAAAAATACCTGAACTAAAATTACAGACCTTGTTCTCTCTGGTTGCTGCATTGCAGACAGAGTCCACAGGGAATAGCCCCTGGCGGAGAGAGTTATACAAAAGGTGCATGATTTAACTTTTTTTCCAGGATCTGTAAGGAGTCAAAATTCCTTGAAGTACTCAAAATACCCCAGATGGAGGGCAGCCCTGAATTGTCCTCTGATTCTTCATCATCTATGCAGAATTCCACTAATCTAAAGTTACAGTCTGGATTTAAGAGCATCCAAAAAAAGAGAGTGGTTGGAAAACAGCAGTCTGGTGCAATGCCAGAGGCTCACAACAAATCCAGGAGAGTTTTACCATTCCCCTGCTGCTCCCATGGATAAACAAACCTTACTTAAACTCCCTGGAGATTATTTTTTTTTCTTCTTCAGCTCCCACTAAGTCTTAGTAAGCATAGTGAGATTCCAGTGGGATCCTCAGCAGAGTTAAGTACAATTTGTGCCAAAGGCAACCACGCAGCGTCTGGTGGCAAAGGTTGGAGAGACTTGTTGTACTCACACCATGTTGCAACAGATTTCTCTTTACTCAGATGCTTGTTTGCCTTTGGGGAGATACAGAGACAGAGCCAGTGTGACCTTCTCAGTGACCAATGACCCAGCAGCCACCTGTGACTGGTATTCCAGGCAGGGCTGAAGCTCTCCTGGGTTCTGCAGAAACCCCACCTTTCTGGCAATGGGGCAGGTTGGATTCCTAGGTACCATTGAAGGTCTCATCCTGAGACTGCAATCACACAGCTGTTTGCCCACACATGTACCTGCCTGTCCAGGGGGCTTCATGCCATGAATTCACCCAGGACAGTCAATTTTGTATTTGTATGTTTTACAAAAGGGGTGTGAAGGTTTGCAGCATAAAATGCTAGTGATCCAAATAAATGTGGCAAATAAGAGGACACGAGTATGAAGTTTAGAACTGGCCATCTCAAATGCAAATTTGCCTGAAACTCTCCTTAATATGTATTTAATTTCATCCAGCTATTGTCCTTCTTTAAGGAAAAGAGAATTAAACTTCCCTCCGCTGTCTTTTAAAACAAAGTCTGCAAACTCTACAGGAAAAAACAGCAAAATATAGGGGGTCTGGAGGAACTGATTAATGAGGAAAAATATACACAGACCTTGGTGAAGTGGTGGCTCAGAGGCAATGTAATTAACCAATGAATATTTGCAAGCTGTAAATACTGAGGATAGAAATTTGGTATGACACAGTCAGACATAATCAGGACTAAAAGGAGACAAAAAAAAAATACATGCTGGGAGTAAAGGAAAAGGACAGTCCAGTGAGATACAATATAGCTGGGAATTAATAGATGGCACACCTATCCTGCAGGGAAGAAAGTGCAGGTAAGTAAATAGGCTGAAAGAGATGTCAGACTGTCCATCTCCTACTGCTGCAGTAAGGTGACTTGTTAAATCTCAGCCATTTATGTGTGTACATGCTTAGCTTTCAAACCCTGGCTTGGCTGCACGGGGAACACCATCTATCAAGCTGAGTTTGCCAGGCCCAATGCAAATTTGGCCACCCGTGCCACCCCCTCTGCAGCCACAGCAGGTACCCGCAGGCAGAGGGCTCAGGCAGCTCTCCGGTGTGCCGGTGCGGATTCACGGTCCCACGTGGGCATGGGTCTGGATGTGGCACAACTCTCTTTGCGAGGTTTGACCTCGTGTAGAACCAAAAAATTAAAAGTGAAGTAAGACCATTTGAAAGCCTGTGGGAAGTAAGTGAGCCTCTGAGCAGGTCTCTGCCCTGGCTGTACAGGAAAGTTCCTGTTCAGGCTCCCCTGCATCACCCCAGCAAGGTCTCAGACACAGTGGAAATACCCGTTTTACAAGGCTCAACATTTTTTCCTCCACCTCCCCCTCCGAAGTGCTGCCAGACAGTGCATCTTCTTCAGCAGCAAAAGAGGGGCACGGTTTGTCCCGGCCCCAGGGAGAGCCGGGCAGGCTGACCCAAATCTCCCCCTCTGCGGAACCACCCCAGGGTGCGGAACCAGGATCAGGATCAGGCAGGAAAATCTCCGGCCAGCCTTGCCCCAGCTGCTCCCAGCTCGGAAACCTCTGAACAAAATGTTCCCGGCTGGGAACTGGGAAGGAGTTCGCTCCTTGCTGCAGATTTGCAAAAGACCTACGGCTCGCCAAAGACGGTCCCTCCCGGCTCCTCCCCGCCCCACCGGCGGCCGATGAAAGAAAGCGCTTCCACCGAGGTTCTTGGCTCTTGCTAACGGAGTTATTTCCTGCTTGGGGTGTGCTGGCCTTAGCCTCTGGAAATGGGAAATTCCACCCTGAATCCGGCGGGAACTTAGTTCACTGGCCCAAGTCCGTCCTGTCTCGGTGACATTCTGTGGGAATTTTTCCTCTGAGGAGCAAGTGGCTTCTGAGGGGGTGGAAAATGGAGTTTTTTCGAGGTTTTTAACCTGCCTGGTTAATCCACTGTCGGAAAACATTGTAAAATGGCTCCTTAGTGAGTGACTAGTCTACTAAACTAGAAATTAGAAGTAAAAATAATGTCATTAAACCAGCTAGTTATTCAGACTAGAGACAGCAGTATTTATTGCAGCCAGTCCTCTCTAACCTGCACCCTGAATGCAAAACTCGGGTTATCTGATCAAGTAGAGCTGCTGCTCTGAGCTAATAAAGCCAGCACTGAGGTTATGAGAGGTGCGAGGGGGGAAGGCCTTCAGGTCTCTTACTCCAGCTGGAAAAGGCACGGCTTTTGCACTCTGTGTTTACTGGTTTCCCTTCCCAGCATGTTGTGACTTGCCCTTGCAGGAGTGAAAACAGACCTACAGATGTTCGTTCATCACGCTCCCCTATGTATGGTCGGAGTTTTGGCTCGGAGCGCTGCGCCAGCAGACACGCACCGCTCCCAGCCCGCTCGGGGCGAGGGCTGCGCCCGCAGGGAGCGGGGGTCTGTGTCCCTAAATCCCATTTCTGAGCGGTGTGCTCGGAGTGTCACCACAGATGCAAGAAGAAAATGACCTCTGTGGCTGACGGGCACAGAGCAGAGCTGCCTGTGGGGAGCTGGCACAGAACAAACCGGGCGCTGTGGCAGAGGCAGGAGGAGCGGGAGCCTGTGGGCAGACAGCCATGCGGCGTCAGGAAAGGGAGGAAATCCCAGGTGAGGCTGACCCAAAGGGTTGGGAGCACTGCCACCCCCCGATATGAGGGGCTTTCAACGCCCAGGACTTTTCCACAGGCATGATTTTCCAGGGATAGGGTTTGGAACATAAAACTCGAAATGGGGTTAGAATAGCAACTAAGAGAAAAAGTGAAGAGGCATTAAATATAATGATAACGGAGATCATTTTTATTAAAACATTAAAGAATGATGTCGGAAGGGGAAAGGCACAACGCCTGGCCTCAGGCTCAGGTGTGTCCCCATGGCTGGTGCAGCAGGAGCAGCGGCACTGAGGCGCTCTGTGACAGCTCCCGAGGCTGGGCTGGGCTGGGCCGGGCTGGGCTGGGCTGGGACAGCCGGGCACGGCCGGGGACAGTGGCACCTCCATCCAGCGCGGTGTTTCCGTGACCCCCGAGCTCGTCTGGCAGCCGTGTCCCGCAGAGCAGATGCTGCCCGTGGCCGTGACCGGCGCGCAGGCAAGCAGCATTCCACATATTCCACATGTGCTCCCGGGTCTCCCGATTGGTGTGCTCCGCTGAAGGGGCTGGTCCTTGAAGCCAGCTCCTGTGCCTGTCACAGATGATATTTTTATGCAAGGAAACAAAACCAGGATATCTGATGGACTGTGTTATCTTTACAGACAGCTTGGAGCTACAGATGCAAGGCAAGAAGTTTTGTGCTTGAACTTTGAAACTGTGAGTGGAATGTAAAAGCAGTTTTAAATGCCTACTTTTAAAAATGTTTAAATTTTATTTTGCGGGTGCATGTATCTGTGTGTGTGTGCAACTTTGCATGAAGTATATATATATCTGCATAACTTCATTATCAAGCAAGCTGTTGTGGATTCTCCTGAGATGAAATAATTATTGCTTTGGAAAACTTTGCAAAGTGTTTAGCTGCACTTACAGCTGGACTAATATATGTGCACACAGAGGAAAAGAAGGATGTTCTTTTCAAGTGAGTGCAATTAGTCTAGTTTGAAATTATTTCAAATCATCTTTTCCACTGGCAAATCTGTTTGAGCAGGACCAGTTGTACTGAGGGAGAATCTCCTGGGAGTTGTCAGCAAATGTCAGGCTGGTCTGTGTGTCTTTGTTACAGGCACATCTGATGTTTGCTTGTGTATGGAGAGGGATTAGGTGAAAACCTGCTGTTACCATTGTGTGGCATTGCACTTGCTGGATGAAAAATCTGTTGGCACCAGGTGTTAGAAAGCTGGCCAATTAATGATGATTGCAGGAAATTTAAGAGAATATTGTCCATTTAAGAGAATATTGTCCATTATGATGCAGATTTACAGAACTAGTTCTAACAGATACATTGCAGTAGCACAGAAAGATCACTTCTGTACCTGAAACATTAATAACCTGCTCTTTCTGGCATAGGAATAATGAAATGAATTTCTGTGGGAGAGCTCTAGGGGTTGATATCCAGACCAGGAGTCCAAACCTGAGCAAGCAGTTTGCCACCCCAGGCTTGTGGTATTTTCGCTTCCTTATGGGAACTGTCCAGGATGGTTTAACAGGACCCCTGACATCCTAGGGCATTATTTCATATACAATCTTCTGTGAAAAGAGCTATATGCTACAACTTTTCTTGATTCACTTCAATGTTAGTCCAAGCTGAGATACATGCTCTAAAAAAAAAAAAAAATAAAATAAAATCCTGTCTGGTTTGTTCCATAGCTCTTTCTAGCTATCCAAAACAATCCAACACCTTTCTCAATTTAACATACATTTTCCTTAGTAAGTAGGCATGTTTCTCTTCTCTTCTTGTTTCTCTTTCTTGGCCAGGATGTTGCATCAGTTTATAAATTTATATTCTGGTGAGTCCAGATGAAATCCAAAGGTTAAGTGAAAATTGTGGGTAAGTGGCTAAGTAGGTATAGCAGAAACCCCATCCCTGGTGGATCCATCACCACTCCTTCTGAGTGCCTCCAGATCATGCAGCAGCACACACAGCATCCAGATGAGGTGTGGGCATACAAGTGCATTTCTGCTGCATTAGTCAGAGCACACAACATGGGATGATACCAACTCAGTACAACTGGCAGTGAGGCAATTCAGACTGCTAAAAAGTAAATGTCAGTATTTCTTTAACGAATGAACTGCTGGAGTAAACCTATAACTTTTTGATACTCTTATATCATTGGTTGCAGAGTTTTTGTTACACCACTGGCTTGTCTAAAGTCAGATATACTGTATCATCAAGACCTGCTGGGAATTAATCTGAATTTAATGGAAATGATACAGTGATGATAAATTTCCCTTACCTTGATTCCTTTTTCTCTATCTTTTTTTGGTCACTATAGCAGGAGCAACCTGGGTTTACTCAGCAGAAGAAAACACAGTGTTTTTCCCAAAACTGAACTTGGCATGAACAGAAAAGTGCTCCCACAGAGAAAAAAATGAAACTCAACATATTTTGGTCAGAAAGGCCCTCTTAATTGATGTGGAGGAGATCCTCTATGGAAGACTCCTGCTCATAGATGTATCATGAATTAGTATTCTGTGCTGAACAAACTGCAGCATTTATTTTTCAATAATGTTAAAATCAATACATTTTCTTTTCACTTTCTAAACAGCAAATGAGGCTTAAAAGAAAATCTAGGCATATATAGAAATGCATTTAAGCCAACTGTCCTTTAAATGCTGATAAAGTCCTTAAACTAAAGGGCCTCTATAATCCTTATAACGTGAAATGTTTCCTCTTCATGTCACATGGTTTGGTTCTTCTTGTTCCCTTAATTTGGCAGTATTTTCTCTATTAGATATTGCTCCCTAGATAGAATGGGCCAGATTCTCAGCTAGCAAGCATGAATAGAGAATAACTTCATTGAAGTCAACGACATGACCCTGGATTCATTCCAGTGTGACCAGAGTTGGAATGTGGCTCAATACAGGCAGCTGCCATCCCTGCCAGGCTGGTCGAGGAGATGAAGGAAGAGTTACTGCAGTTGTGTGTGCTGCTAGCAGGAGGATGGTCCTGCCTGCTCTCAGTTGTGCTTTCACCTCCAGCTTCTTCCAAAAGCTAAGATTAAACACAGCAATCTCAATTTTATTCCATGAACTTCAGCTTTGTGTCTCTGGTCTATGCAAGGTTGAAGCTAAATCCAGCTGTGTGCCTGATATCTTGTCAAACCTTTGACATCTATCTTGAGAAACCAAATGTACGTGTTACTCTTTATTTTCTTTCCTGCTTGGAAAGATTTTAGGTTTTCCTTGATAATTTTTATGTTTGTGGTGTTCTGTAGTGGTGATGTTGTTTTAGGAAGGTTGGCTTCTTGCTGTGAAAGTGCTGCTCCCTGTGATACTCCTGGAGGCTGCTTCCCCATTCCTGGAGAAAGTTCTGGTTTCCGTCTCTGTTGTGCGATGATAACCACTCTGTTCCCATGGCCACCTACCCAGCAAAATAACTCCCAGGTCTTTGTGGTGGAGAGACTAACGGGGTTATTTTGTATTGTAGGTGGGGCTTCCTTGCAACAGTTTTGATTTCCCTGTTCTGCACGCTAGGACAGTCCAGCCCTACTGAGAGGAGAGGTTTTGTGTGGCTCTCTGCAGGCTCTGTCCTATCTCCTGAGATTCATCCCAGAGGCATTAGCTGGCTTTGTTTCAGATGGGAGTGCCAGCTCTGACTGATATTGCTGGTCAGGAATACCCAGTTTATACCTCTCTTGCTGCAGCTGAAGAACTGAACTCTGTGATATTTTTACCCATAGCAATTCATCTCAGCTAGTTAGAAATGCCAAAGCTACAAAAGGGTCTGAAGGGGAGAGACACCTCTGGGGTGAGGCTGGTTTCCTAGTTACTCCGAAGGGCAAACGAGAACATGGTATGTTCAGATTTTAAGGAGTTCATTACAAATGCTACTACCTGCTGTGAGAACTTCCAGGAACACACACGTCTCTAAACATCCAGTATCACCAAGAAATAAACACACCAGTGAAGCCAACAGGCCTGTTCTTCTCTGGCGTTTCCCAAGTTCCTAGAATGAAGTGTGTTCATATCTACCACTGAAGTGGGGATTAGATGAAGCTAAGACTCAGCTGAACTGTAGCTAAAATAGTTTCTTTTGAAGTACTTCTTATCATTACATATCAGATATTTTTGTGCTATGTGGGCACATTCTCAACAACGGCACTCTATTAATAAAAGAAACTTACTAAATTCTGTCTGCAAGGGCACAAGGTTTACCTTGCACAATACTCATATGATGTATGCAGCCTAATTACAAAATTTTTATTAAAATTTTTTTAATTATCAAAAATTTAAAGTTTTATAAACCCTTACCTTTTATAACTATTTAGTATTCTGTAACTTTTTTTTTGCTGATAATAGGTATGTATCACAGGCTTTAGTTATTTTGGAACAAGTAGTTCCACTAGAAAACTAAAATAATGTGCCTGATTTTTTTTCTTTTTAATTAATATTCTGCTTCTACACGTGCATTTGTGAGATGAGGATATTTATTGTGCAGTTAGTCAACAGGGGTTATGAAAATGATCAAGCAGGTGAAGAGAAGCTGAGCACATGCAAAGGAGTCCACAAACTCAAGGAGGTCTGTGTACCTAAAAGATAACACCTTGGTCACAACACTGCTAGTATCTCTGTTTTTTCAGGACTGAGAAGGATCACGCTATACTCTCACAAATGCTTTGCAAAACTGGGACCTTTGAGTCACCTGAGAGAAGCTGTCCAGAAGTAATGTGTGAAAGGAAGGGAGTTAAGGGCAAAGGAAAGCGCTGTAAAAACAGACTGGTGCTAATACAACACAAATGCTCCTTGAAGCGCAAAATGAGAAAGCACAAAAGCTGTCAAGGGGAAAGACGAGGGTATGAGTAAGAATCATGTACCTCTGATGTTTTTTGCCCTTTGTGCTATGTGTCTCATGCCTTAGGGGGAATGAATAATGCTCTGTTTTGAAGACAAATTAAGTTACTTTAATGAATGCGTAATGCATTGTTTTGAAGACAAATTAAATTACCTTAATTAAATTGCTGGTTTAAAAAAAAAAAAAAAGAAAACAAACCAACTATATTCATATGTCAAAGGACCAGCTTTTGGGATCACACATGTAAAAGGAATGTGCAGGGCTTGAGGGAGGTGCACCACTGAGCAATCCAGACCACAAGCTCTCTGGGTCTATCCAGAAAAATTAGAGGGATCCCAAACACTGTTGATCCCAAAACCTTTACAGCCACAACTGGCTCTTTCAACTTTCAAACCCCAGATACTTTAGTGCCACTGAATTATGTCCTGAAATTACAGGAGTCTGGGTGGCATATCTAGCATAAAAAACCCCTACTTTTTCCAACAGTTTCCATATCATATAGAACCAGAAATTGATGTGGTTTCTCTCTGTCCCTCTATGAATAAAGAGCTAAGAGTTCTTTCCCTGACATGTTATTGTAGTGACACAAATAGGTAAACTAAGTAT
Organism: Fringilla coelebs; assembly: GCF_963513975.1. Classification (NCBI taxonomy): domain Eukaryota; kingdom Metazoa; phylum Chordata; class Aves; order Passeriformes; family Fringillidae; genus Fringilla; species Fringilla coelebs. The sequence continues at coordinate 68,370,502 of NC_140029.1, forward strand.
ATTTTAAAGAGGGAACATTTAAAGACTGGTTGTGAAAAAAAACAAGTGGGACTGGATCTCATATTTTGGAGTTTAGCCAAAGGAAAAAAAAAAGAAAGTAATTTTGGATATTGTCTGTCATTTTCTCAAGCTGAAAGTTTGAAAATTGTAGTCCGTATTTTTATACCCTGGTGTATATCTTTGCACTCTTATATCCTTATACTTGTGATAATGTCTTCATACCTATCCTTATTAACCTACAGAATTTAGCCCCACCTAATTCTAATTCTTGGAAACAAATGTGGATTTATCTTTTGTGCAAGGTAGGATCATATCCTTGATGTAAACCAAGAACATTTGTCTCACAAGAAAATCCAGGCAACTGAAATGGAAAATAATTAAAGGCAACATAAACACTCATGATTTTTAAACACTTTCTAAAGTTTTTATGGATGACTGGAGCAGAGTCTAGTTTTGGGCTGAGCAGTGCTGCAAATTCATTAACCTAATGGGAACAGAAATAACATGAGATTAAGGTGCCCTGAAACATTCTGTAACCTCTGCTGAGAACTCCCTCCTGTGTAATTTCTGCCTTTTAAATGTTCTGCACCAAAGCACAGCAACAGCACCTGCAGGCACCTCAGGCTGGGGAGGAAAGATAAGGATGCTCTGCCCCTTGTTGTATCAAGAGAGCAGTATCAGGAGGGAGGACTGTGGCTGTATTTGTTGGAATTTAGCAGGGGTTAGGATTTAAAACATTGCAAAACTCCGTGAGAGCTGTGATGCCAATATAGGATCGGGATATCAGTATCAGCATAGTCTGACATGCCTAAACACAGACATCATTGTCGAGGATGCCTGTGCTGTTGCTATTTCATCATTTTAATTGCAATAATACCTAGAGGTGAAGCTGTGCTGTGCCAGCTGCACGCAGTGCATGACAATACAGCTACACAGTGTGTCTGCACTCTACTTATTCTGCTCCACTTACAAAAAAAATACCTCTGACCTCAACTTTGAGGTGATTTTAGCAACCCTGCCTGGCTGCAGGGAAGAGGTAGGGTATAAAACCCCACCCACTCTTCATGCTAAATCTGAGGCCTCTCTTGAATGCCCCATTTTCCAAAGGCCTTTCCACTATTTTCACGGAGGGAAGAGAAGATTTGCTGTCCCTGTTGGGTCCTGTTTGCTCTCTCTGTGTGGGTGTTAATCCCTGCAGGCTGGGGAGCGACAGTGCCATGTCCTGCCAGGAGCATCTCACAGGCTGCAGGAGGCACAGCCACACCTCCTGCCCCCAATACCCCTGATGTTAGCAAGAAGAGCCTCAGGTGATGCCCCAGAACTCATTAATAGAATCATAGAAAAGTTTGGAAAAGGTCTCTAAGGCCATTGAGTCCAGCCCTAACCTAGCAATGTCGAACCCACCCCTAAGCAATGTCCCTGAGTGCCACACCTGCGTGTGGAGACGCACGAAGGAAAAAGAAGGGCGAGCCCTCCTGAAGCAGTTCTTCAAGAGGGGTGGAAGAGCACTGTGTTGTCTCTCAGGCAGTGTTGCACACAGTTCCTCCATCACCCCTCCAAGGAATTCAGGCATTAAAACTTCAACACCTTAAATTATGCTGCTAGGGTCAGGAGCTGTGATGCCTTAGGTGGGTATCCAAGCCAGGCATGCTAAAGCTCACACAGAATTTCCAAGAAAGTAAGTTAAAATAACATTCCTCCTCATGTTTTTGGCTCTTGCTATCTCCATTCTGACAAGGATTGAGCAAACACAAAGATAGCAGCAGAAGGAGATGCCAAAGAGAAGGATGTTTTATAGAGAGAAATGCATGCAGAGCTCACGTGTAGTCAGGGCAGTGATTTCCAATGCTGCCAGGCATTTCAGTGGCTGCTCAGCACTGAAACAGAGGGGAGCATTCTTCTTCCAGGTCCTCAGTGCAGGTTTCTGCAGCACTGAGGTTGGCAGTCTGTCAGTGATAGATCTGCTCTTCACTGCTGCTCTTCACTGGTGTATGACACCTTGGGATGCATGCACTGTCCCTTTTCTTTACATTTTGAAGGCGACTTCCATTTCCCCAAACTTTAATTGCTTTTGAGAAACACCTCCATGGAAATGAGATGCTGCTCCAAACCCTTTGCAAGTGAAAATTAACTAATCTTGCAGAAGTAATTGACAGAAAAGTAATTTCCCTTTGTTATGACAAAGAGTATTGTAGTATGAGAGTAATGACTACAATTTAAGCAGCTATGAATTGTACATTAGAGAGCTCTAGAACTGAATATTGCTCACAATGAAATTTAAATTGCATTTCTTCTGCATCTAGCTGTTTATAAATAACACTGCAGTTACAGCCACAATAATCATTTTTGTCACCAATTTCTTATTGCCACTGACAATAGAAATAAAAGATGTAGCTAGCTGATGGCCACTGCAATAAATGGAGGTTAGAATACTTTTTATTAGGCTCAAATTTTGCTAGAAATGGGAACAAAACCCTAAATACAAGCACAGCATGAAGGGAAAGTGCCTTGAAAATTTAAGCAAATATTTAGCAGCTAGCGTCTCTTTCCGTAGCGAGTAATTAAAAAAACAAAAACAAAACAAACAAACCAAAAAATAAATCACAAAACCAAATGTGTCTCCTTGAACTTTGTCATATAAATTGGACTATTGATACAAATTTCTGGCTTGGACCTAATTCTCAGTTTACCTGTAAACCATATTTAGATGCAGAAGAATATGTTGTTTAATATGCACTGTAGTAGCCTCCAGGACCTCTTGGATCCTGCACATACAAGTACTTGCACCAGTCTGCAGCAAACTCTACATCTTTCAGTGATTTGTAACACACCCTGTGCCTGCATCCTTGGTGCAACAACCCCCTCTGACCATGTGTGCTGCTGGCATCCTTTATTTACAGTTAGCTTGTAATCAGTGTAGACTGATCTAAAGGTAAAGACACTCCTGCTTATGGTTTTGATATTTTTGTATTTTGATATTTTTGATATTTTTGTAGCTCATCAGCACGACAGAGCCCACCAGCAATCCTCTTTGATCCTAGCAGGTCCTCCTGGAGGGTTAGAGCTCAGATCCATCATCTTCATGTGTGTTTTACTATGTGTGGACATGAAATCTGTGTGGGCATTGCTCTGCAACATCTGAGCAGATTAAGCTGCCCACGCTGCTCTAGTCGCTGTCACATCCTTGCTGCCTTTTATAGGTGAGCAGGGGCTGTGCTTTTCCCTGGGGATGGTGATGCTGGAGCCACAGGTGGGAGAGGCAGCCACATTCACACTGGGAGGTGACTGGTCTCCAGTGCTCTTCCTCCAACCCAGGTGTCACACACATGTGCCCAGAAACTCTCTGCTTCTCAGAAATGCTTTCTCTGAGAAATGCAGCACTACCCAAATGGGAGGAGAAGAATGCAGCAACATCTTTTCTTTGTACACATTTGAGATATTTTCAATTGTTCTACACTTAGGCCATTGCCATTTCATTTCTCACAATGGCAATGAGTCCTCATTGTAAAGTTTTTACAACAGCAATGAGTCCTCAAGACAGGGTTTCAAAGAGGAAAACTGGAGTGTGTTGAGGCAGGGCATGGGGTTAATAACGCCTGCAAAGGAGGTGACACTAAGAAATGCGAAGCAAAGCAGGCATGGGCAGTGCTGTATGATGTGGGTTGGCTCAACTAGATGAAATGAGTATCCATTACATTTTTATAAACCAGGCAAAAATAATCAGAGTTAGAAATAAACTAGCTTGAGTGTGAGTACCAGCTCCGCAGCAGGCTTCTCCTTGATAATGGGATAAGTTACAGATGTAAAGAATTTTTTCCTGCAGCCTGTGAATTAGCTGGCATAGCTGAGTATGCAAGATTTTAAAGCATACTCTGGTTTTCTATTGGCCCTCACAGAGAATGAGTAAAGGACCTGAAAGATCAATGGAAAAAAAAGACAGGCTGAAATAGCAACAAAGAAGCAAATTAATAATTTTGTGCATGAGGGACTCTCCTGTGTTTTTTTGAAAGCATCCCTAACACTGTTTTTTGCTCCTCTGACCCTTTCTTAGCACTTTGTAACTTTATAGAGGTACGGAATCCCAACTGCCTGATGCCTGAGAAGGAGCAAAGGAAATAAGCATCCCTGTGCTGCCAAAAAGCATAAGAACAGGAGTAATGGGAAAACTAGTTTTATGTGACAACTGGTGAGGATTTACCTTGAAAAAAGGAATACTCAGTCTGAAAACTTACACCTTGAAATTGGTTGTAATTGGAAGCCACTACGGTAGAGCAAATAGGAAACCTTTTAAATAGCAGCTAAAGTATTTTTTCTGTAACTGAGATCTGCGTATTAGCTTCAGTCTGAGAATAAATATTTTGAGTCAAGAATTTTTTGATAGAAATCTATAATTACCTTTGCAATATTGCTGGTATCCATCTACTTAGCAAAGACTCTGACTTTATTAGCCATTCAATCATCTGAAATACTCTATTACCAAATGCTTAGGGAGAGCAATGTCTCTGTCAGATTCTGCAGCTGTTGGGTTGTGTGTTTAATAACCTGTTATATTCCAGACCCTGTAGAAATTAGTCACTTAAGCTTCTCTTCTTCTAATCGACCCCCAGGTTAAAGAAATGGTCAAACTAAATCCTTTTTGAAGCTAGCTTCACAGAATTTTTGTCCTCGCCGAAGATTTAGATTGCCTCAAACTCTCTGTCAGCAATCTGTGTTCCTCAAAAATGTTTGAAAAATTGTTATTCTAAGGTCATGTCCTTGTGTGAGTGACAGTTTAGGGAGACTGCCCCAACCTCAGCAGGAGCAGGGATGAGGAGCTCCTCATGCTGTGCTTCCTGAGCTGGGGCACCACCCATGATCTGGCATGCAATCCTATCTGATGATAAACCTCCAAACTGCCAGAAAATGATGGAAATAAGGTCACACCTGCTAGTGAGGATGCAGCCCTGGTGTAAGTGGGAGTGATTAACTCCCAGTCCCTCTCCTCCTTTTTCCATGAGGTTGTCTGCTGGAGGCAGCCTCAAGAAATCTTTCTGTGACCTGGGGGAGAATTATTCCCTGTGCTCTGGCCAGCTCCATGTCTTTTCTCCAAGAGACACTATGGGAGCAGACTATGGGAAAGTCTCCAGAATTCTGTCAGGGCTTAGAAAGCATGCCAAACTGTTAGTGACCATGTACCTGCTTCTCCTGGTAGACCTGCACCCATTTGTAAATCCCACATATTTTCTGCATATGAGGTGTCTCTGGCTGAGTTAGGTAAGGAGGCCAGCCTTTCCCAGCTATGTTAGTCATCCAACAGCTCCAGGGCTGTCACTGTCCACAACTTGTAAAGCCAAGATAGCCAAGAAAAGATTTCTTTTCTTGGAGGCTTCGAGGAGCCCAAGCCTTTTAGGCCATTGCAGTAAAGAAAGAGAAACATTGGGATCCACAAAAGGCAGGGCAACTCATGGTAGTCATCATTTAAAATATCAATTTATACAGCTGAGAAATGAAATTACCTAGTATCTAGTTTGTTCCTCTGACATTTTCTCCTTTGCATTCCTTTGCTGTGAGTTCAGCCTGCATCATCTCCCCCACACCTTATCCTCTCCCTCCATTGCTGATCCCAGATGAAGCCAGCTGAAAGGCACAGAGCACAGGGGAAACAAACTGCAAACTAAGGCTTGGTGGGTTTCTCAAGCATTAGGACTCCAGGGACAAGAGACTTGGCTTTCAGTTGGTTAGGGAAGGTTCTGCAGCTGCCTGGAGGTGGGAAAACAAAACAATGTCATTATTCTTTGTTAATGAGACTTCAGGGTGGGTCTCTACAGCTGGAAAGACAAAGGGCAAATGGAAGTCAAGCCTATTACACAGATTCAACAGATGTCTCCTAGCCTTCCTGGAGATGATGGTAATGAGAGCAAATAGTTCCTAGCCCAACCCATAGTGAAGGCTTTCTTTGGTAGGAGGACTTTGCAGCACAGTGACTGGACAGACAGATGGCTTCACAGCCCCACTTTGCTCCAAACTCACTTGAGGGCTGAGGAGAAAACAGGACAACAACAACAAAACAAACAAACAAACAAACAAAAAAACACACACACAAAAAACCACCACCAAACCAACAGATAGAAGTAGAAATAAAAAGTAGAAAGTAGAAAGATGAATGAAAGTGCACATTCACTAAACCACGGTCAGATGAGCATGAGTTGCAGGGTACTGAAGAAGTAGGTTTGAAGATGTTGTTTTGAAGACTGCTACTATGTTAGCTATGTTAAAAGTTAAAATTTTAACTATATAAATAATCTAAATATATAAAAGGTTTGTTTAAATTTCGCTATGTTAACTTGAAATATGAGGAAAAGGAAACCAGAGAGGTTAGTCTGGAAGTTGAATCTGCTGCTGGAAAATGGGAGAGGTAAAGAACAGTCAGTCTCAGAGTTGTAAGTTTTGATAGAAAAGATGAGCTCAGAGCAGGAAAGACCACAAGTTTGTGTCCATGAGGAGGATAAGAGAGGATAGCAATTTGATCTCCTGAACCCAGGGTGCAAAGAGCTGTGTTTTGTATGGATTTAAAGGAGGTGTTTCAGAGGGTGCCTGAATATTACAATGAGGATGGAGTGCTGGCCTAACGTTGCCAGGATCTGACCTTCGTAGAGCAAGATAAAAGCATTGGCAGCCTAAAGAGAGCATCCTTCTGGTGGTGCCTCATGGGCTGTTGCATTGTCACAGCAGTAAAATGAAGGACAAGAAATGTCCAAGCAATGTTTTAGTGGCAGTGCCTCAAATGCTAAGCAAGTCAGTAGCCCATTTACATCATCTTGAGCGCAGCCCAAATTATTGTAATTACTTTTTTTTTATGAAGACTAATGTGCTTTTTGCCTTCAGGTAGTGTCCAGCTTTCCCAAGTCTGGTTCCTGTACATTCTCAAAGCTTCTGCTTTCTGTCTGGACTTCCAATTTCTTGAACACTTTTTCTCCTTTTCTTACTCTGGATCACTTTTTGTGCTGGTGTCTCTCAGTGCCTAACGCACGTGTTATCGTACTGACTATGACATATTCTCTGATTCAAGTTCTTCTTTAAAGCACTTCACTTCTGGGTGGCTCTCCAGGGAAAACTGTCTCATGTGCTGCTGCCTGTTTAATTTATCCCAAAGCATATCCTTGCTCAGGTTCAAGCACATCTGCTTCACATCTCTTTATTTGATGTCACTTCTCAGCTCTTCCTGCTTTTGTCCTTCCTGCTTCATTGTTTTAATTCTCTGTGTTCATCTGATTTACTGTGTCATCTGTGCCAAAGCTATTTGGCTCAATTCTCATCCTAATTATGGAAAATTACTCCAAGATGGAGGGAGAGCAGTTGTTCTGGTGTTGCTGATACACGAGGACCTGAATCTGGGAGTGATTTCTTCCTTGCAGTAGCCTGTGTGATTTTGGCAATATTGAACAATGAACCTGCTTTCATTTAGAGTCCTCAATACCAAATGTAAAATTTAACAATGAAAAATTCTGAAAAAAAACCTCCATTGTATTGCAATTGTCTGTCTACAAATGATGTCATCTGGCAAACAGGAGTCACTAGAGAAGTTCCTTACAGTGCAGTCATAGCTGGGAACAAGATGGCTTTTTCCTGGTTGTGTGAGCATTAAGCCAACGTGACAGACAGCATAGCCTTCAGCAGCCTACAGCAGGGAAGGCTCTAAAGACTACCTTTATTTTGAAACACTTAAAAATATTTTGAAAGTTCTAATCTCAGGAATAGGGAGGAAGATTGGGAATTGTTGCCTGGAAGTTGTGAATAGCATAAATCCTCCAGTTCATCAAGGACAAAATATTTTTCCATAAGTACAACTTGACTCTCCCTCATGCTTCTATTTCACCTGTTATTCAGCTTACTAAAGCTACATTTTCTCCAAGCATGACACTTTGGCTGAAAAGACAGCATGGCTTCTTGCCAGATAAAATGGCTTAAAGATATTTCTAGGCTTATTTGATTTGCTATGAATGCACAGAACCGCTGGGTTTTTCACCACCATCTCCTCACATTCCTGCAGCAAATCTTTCCTGTTATGCTCTGGGTCTCCCAAACTCCTTGCCTCTACAGGTTAGGGGACACTGAAAAAATGTGTAACCCTAGAGAGTGATGACAGCTTTTGCACAGCATATTGTTGACTCGTACAGATTCAAGCATGGGATGGGGTCTGTCAGGGAATTTAGCCATAGGCCCAGAGGCTTCCTGGGAATGGCAGCTGGGAAAGCAGTTCCCTGGACAATGATCCTTGTGTATGTCTGAGCTGATTCACAGGTGAAAGGGAGAGTCTCCAGAACTATCAAAATCCCCTGTGTGACATCCCCACATAGCTTTCCTCTATGGGACAGAAGGAAAAAAGAGAGGAAACACAAGTAAGTGTCTCGAGGCATCGCTCAAAGGACAAAGAAATGGTTTTGCTGAAGCCTGGTTGCCAGCTTGGTGCCCTCAGAGCAACCTGAGGATGGGAAGCACCCTCTGGCTGTTTGTGCACATTTTCATCCAGCTGCCCCTCAGTGACTGCCTGTGATGTGTGGCTCAGTCCTTTTCCCGGCCACGTCGTTGTCAGGAGGTGACATCGATAAAGGAAATCAGCTCTGAGCTGACACGGATATAACACTGACACTGAAATATTTCAAAGCCATTCAACACCTCCTTTTCTCTGGGAGCATTCTCTTCTTCTGGCCTTTCATGGTCTCCCTGACCTTGTCACGTCTGTGAGCTGCTGACACTTCATCCCTGAGTTATGACAGGAGTTATGGATTCGTGCAATCCTGTTTTATGGTGATGATTTATCATTTGTATTAAAGTCATGACGAGAGGCCTCAAGCAAGATCAGGGCTTCACAGTGCAAGTCACTGAAAAAACATGTATTGGGATACATGTGTTAGTCCTGCTCTGAAAAGATCACAAACAAAAGGTGGGAGGATGAACAGAAACATGGAGATGTGAATGGAATACCCACTGTATCCTGAGGAAAAGCACCAGGGCAGGGAGCAGCAATGTTCCTGTCCCTTGGCTCCTGCCTGCCCATGTCCACATGCTGTTGTCTGCTACTCCTCCCCATGTCCTCCTCTCCAGGGGCTGTGAAGGAGCTGGTACCTTCCTGCCTAAGGAGCTGGTACCTTCCTGCCTCACCACAGCTCTGCCCAGGAGACACATCTCTGCCTCCCTGCTGAGCGCTGTGGCTGCATTGCTTCCATGTTAATCCAGCATCCAGCTGTTAATCCACTGTGTTTGCCACTGAATTGCATTCCCAAGGGCCACATCTACATTCTTTTGGAGCCTTACAGGGATGGTGATTCCACCACTTCCCTGGGCAGCCTGTTCCAGTGCTTGACCACCCTTTCAGTGAAGATATTTTTTCCTCATACCCAATCTAAGTCTCCCCTGGTGCAATTTGAGGCCATTTCCTCACATCCTGTCACTTGTTACCCTGGGAGAAGAGTGTGTTTTTTCACTACTGAGTTGATAGCTGTTGCTACCAGCAGTTTTTGGTTGTCACCTCCAAAGTGAGACCAGATGGCTTCATCTCTCTTCAGAGCAAAATAAAACAGGTGACTTAAAATGATTGTAATCTTATGTGTATAGATCTAAGATATCTTTGGTGCAAGACTGACAGCGTACTAAACTGAAAGCTCAGAGCCATACTGTGGGACAGCTGCATCCTATCCCCACTTATGAGGCTTAGATCTCACTTTTGGCTCTACCCAAACACTGCCCTTGCTTTGCCTCTGCAGTACTTAGGGGATAATTGGAGGGTAACATTTTTCCTCCTTTTGTAATTGTTATTGCACTTGGCATTATGACCAGAGCTGTTCTCTATGTATAAAAATGCAGTTCACAGAGCTTAACCTCAAAGATGGGTGTGTGGACTAGCATCAGCCCAGGGTGTATATGAATAATACATTGAACAATGCTTTGAAAATGTTGTAGACCTAACACTTCTGTAAGTGCAAAACTTTATAGAGAAGAAAAATGGGATGCAGGCTTGGTCTGAAGATTTTCAAAGAGGAGGAAGCCAGACTGTGCTTATGAAAAAACTTGGTTATGCCTTTTAGGAAAGCAAGGAAGTAAAACCACTGAGAGGAGCTCCGTCTCACTGCTCATAGGAGCACCAGTGCAGCAGTCAAGAGCAGGCAGACACGCTGAGATGGCACTAGGGTGACAAGTGGGTCGTAAATTGAGGGGCTCTAGTGGCTTACAGTGAGGGCTTACAGGAGACTCTGATGCTGGCTAGACTCCAAAGCCTGCTAGAAACAGCAGAAGGTGCTGCTCGCAAAGAACCTGGAAATTGTGTCTTGCATCCAAGGGCAATGGAAACATTACCACACCAGCAACACCACTGCCAAAGTCACGTGGAGGGCAACCTGTCCTTCATCGAGCTTTTGTAATGAGGAGCTCGACTGAGAATGGCACAACTTGTAGCTCCAGGCAGACAGTCTGTCTTGCAACATCTGAGCCAGCTTTTGGAGCTTTCAGGACAGAAAGTGCTCACTCCAGCCAATATATCCTCCATCCACTTAATAATAACCCTGTGACTGTGGCAGGTGGCACCAGGCAGACACTTTCTACCTACCCAATTAATCTTCAGCGTAGCTCGAGCGCACAGCGAAGACCTGCATGACAAATACATCAAGGAGTGTTTGCCAGACATAGGAATTCCTCTTTTCCCCTCAGAACCAGGCAGGGTCCAGCCTTCCTAGCCCACCTGCATCTTTCCCAGGTGTGCTCCACAATTTGCTCTGTGTATGTGTCTAATTCCTTTCTTCATAACACACTTCAGCCTATGTCGATTATCCCTTCATTATACAGTCACCATATAATGCCACAAGGAGTGGAAACTTCCCCCACAAATATGTGTATAAGGAGATTTTTACCACTTATACCTTTTGCATGGATGCAAGTAAAATCACAGTAAGCAATCTGTGATCTCATCCCTAGTAGGACCTTTGCTACTGTATAATTCATCTCCATCCTTTTTTTTATTTGTTATTATTTTCCTTTCTCTTTCTAATTTAACTTTTATAATTTTTTTATTCCTTCTATAAAATAGACAAAGAAGTGGTGCTGGCCTTTCTCACAGTCAGTCCAACCCTCGGTCTCGTCCCTCAGCACAGATGTCACACATGTCATGTGCTGCTTTCTGCCTTGACCAAGAAGCAGCCTCAGCCCAAAATGAATCTTTAAATGAACAAATGCACTTTTCAGCCATTTTTAAGCCTTGTCTGTGTAAGAGAGCTCTTGACAATCCAGAAACTCAGCCTGGTTTTCCTTTCCCTTTGTTGTCAGAGATATGAGGCTGATCTGAGCTGCTTTAAGGGTGAGATGCACAGCAAGTAGGACACACAATTTTGTGGCACTATGCTTTGCTACTTCCACTTCTCAGTGAAATAAAATCTAGTTGTGATGTGGCATGTGGTCTGTAAAGCAGCTTGTCATCATGTTCCTTCAGGAAATGTGGTGGAGCTGAGCTGCCAGCGGGGCTCCCCTTCAGTGTCTGATGCTCAGACACCCAGCCTGCTGTGAGAGCTCCCTCCTGAAAATGCACGGCAAATACAACAACACCATGAAGAGGTTTGGGGGTCAAATCATGGCAATGTCTTTTTGTGGAGACACACCCATAAAAAGCCTGGGCACTGCACTTCTCTCAGGCTGTTGGTGTTTACCAAAGAACCTCAGGCTGCAGCACAGCTCGTTCGCCGGCTGCAGTGGCACTGCAGGGATAAACATTGCACCTGTGAGGGGAGATGTGTTATTAAAGCCATAAAGATAACAACATTGCTCCTAAGTGGAGGAATTTAGTTCAGTGTATATTACTGTTAAATGGCAAAATTGCAGTTGTAACAATATGGGGATGTAAATGAAATTGTGTATAACATCGTGTAATCATTAAAATCCATATAAATTTTGCTCACTCAAATTAAACACGAGCGACTACTGCTTGACACCTGAAACATTAGCATAATATTCATGCCATATGGTTGGCATTTTCTGTTTCTTATATGTCACTCTTCATTCTTGTCAGCTGCTCATGAGAACTCGCCAGATAATATCTACACCATTGCCAAAAACGTCTAACATCTGGTGTGGTACTGGTTAAACACTCCGTAATGTTTCAAACTTTAGTGCTCCCATCTATGCACTAGAGAGCTGGTTCCTGGAGCAGATGTTTAAGCTTTGTTTTTAAATTGACTTCAGTCTGCTTTTGTGTCAGGGGTGTGTTTCTATGCTCCATCATGCTGCCGCCTTCTGTGAGATGAATGAGCTCAGCGGCATCCAACCTTAAAATACATCAGCTGTCATGATAAACTCTGTGTTAAAAACACAGCTCAGACCACCTATTAGCAGAGTTGGTGATGTCTTCCACTTCCCTCTGTCCCTGTGATCCTCCTTGCAGCACAAAGACGTGCATCTGCTTGATGCCACTGGCTGCTGGAGCCCTTCTCTGATTCAGAAATCGGCACAGAGGTTCCTAATGCCCAAATGGGATTCCCAGTGGATCCAAACCACAAGATGGGCTTAAGGCCTCAGCCCTGCATGGGCATGGTTTAGAGCTATGTCTGCCCCAGCTGGGGATTGGGCAGCAGAGTCCATACTGGCACCCAGGTTTGCACCTGAAGTGGTCCCTAACCCCCCCATCAGCTCCTAGGATTTGTGGTGACTGAGTGGATGACTAAGAACAGGAGACACAACCCCTGTAAATACCCCTTGAAACAGTCCTAATGACTAAATCAGGAATTCTCTAATGTCTTCTGCATGGAAATCAGTGTGAAATCTGCTCCTGCTGAAATCCATGTAGTTGGATGATTTACATATTAAGATTTATGATGAGCCAAGCACATGAATGCTGTTGAATTAAACAAACATCCAATTTCATAACTGATCTGGTTTTGTGGATAGGACATGCAGTTCCCTTCAGGAGGTGAGCTTAAAAGTCTGATTTACATCTTTGGAAAAGAGGACTCCTCAGTTTTTTTGCTTTGCTCTTCTTTTCCTGGAGACAAGAAATTATCTTACCTTTTGCTCCTTCAGGTTCTCTTCCAATTTGAGACACATCTCAGTTAAAACACTGGGTTGAAATTTGAAGCATTGTTATAGAGGGCATTTATTGAGAAGGTGCTAGGACATTCTTGAGTGCCCAGATGGCTTTGTATGGACAAAAAAGGAGAAGAAAAGAGTGCTGGAGAGATATGTCCTCTGCTCCACCAGAACTGGACAGTTTTACCCTGCTAGGCTGCTTTACCTCATACAGACAATGACCTAAGGCATGTCTTTTTTACATGGAGGCATTTTAATTTGGGCTACCCTTTGACACAGGCCATCCTTTCTGAGCCACGACTTCCCTGTTCTGGCTGCCATACAGGCACACAACAAAAAAGTGACAGCTGAGTGAATAAGCTTCCCATCAAACACATGACAAGAAACAGAGGTATGAACAGGCAGAGAGTGTGGGCGAATGTATAAGTTCATGCTATTGGCAGTGGTCTTAGCATGCCATCACCAGCATCAGTGATTTTTGCCATGCACTCATTTTTGCCATGTGGGATGCATAAACACTGGATATTCAGACTGTGGCTCATGCTTCTCATTTTCCTCTTCCTGCATGTGCAGACCTGCTCAAATGAAAGAAGGGCTGGCAGAAGACTTCTGCACTACATATATCAAAAAGTAGATTTGCACAATTTTTATTCTTTGCAGACATTTCTGCCGCTATAATGTATCCCTGGAAATTATCCATCTTGGATAATGGATGGAATTAGATTAGAAACAAGACAAGATGCAATGATTCACTGAGGATGACTTGGATAAACTGGTAAAATGGGGTCTGCAGCTGGGCCTGTCAGCATCTGGTTTGTGTGCACACAGAGGAATCACAGAGGATATTATCCTTGGCATTAGCTGTAATAGGATAAACATACTTTCTGTTTATTGTAATACAGTCTTTTACCCACATTAAAAATCCTTACTGAGACATTCTCTATCACATAACAGCTGGTATCACTTACTCCAATAAGGTATTATCCATGTGAAATCCCTAAGTTGAAAAAACTATGATAAAAATGAAAATTCATCTTTGATGAGGAATAAAGATATTACCTTAGGCCAGAGAACTGCATCAGGCTGCTTATCAGGTCTTTTCAGTACTCTGGGATCCAGGGCTGGAGCAAATGTCAGCCTACGCATTTCTTCATGCAGGCTCAGCTCTTTTCCTAAGGAAAAGCTTTTCCTCATACCAAAGTTAGCAAGGTCATTCCTGAAGTAAATAACCAGATGGGACATTCTTAATTCATTTAGATGCTTGGTGCATCCCTCAAAATTATTTTCTACTTCTTTAAGCTTTTGGACACTGTTGGAAGTCAGGCCATCAAGACCATGCAAAGGGCACTCACTACAGAGCTGAGAATGGGGATGCTATTGGGAGGACACTGCCCTGATTTTCCTCTCACACCTACTTACTTGTGAATGTAAGTAAGTTGACATGTGAAGGGTTTGAATTCAGAGGTAGGGAGAAAAAGTGAAAAACTTCTGCTAATGCATGTTCATGCTGGATTTTAAAATTTTTGTCCATAGAATCCATAAATATTTCTTTTTACACACAGTAATTCACACGAAAGATCTGGCACAATTCTGAACCCTAAAACTAAAGATGTTGATTATCAAACTATGATGTTCTGCTGCAAAAAGATGACTAAAAAGAATGACATAAGTAGATGCTCCTGGAGGCAAAACATGTAGTACAGAGCAGTTCATTACTTAGTAATGTAGCACACAAACGTGATTGTAATCCATCATTTTTACCACCGCCTTGAACACTGTTATAGCCAACTCATAGTGTCATCCAAGTACCTCTATGACCTAGGCAGTAAGTCCTTTTCAGCCCAGGCCATTGCAAATCCATCCTTTGCAGTGTTCCATTTATGTTCTTTGGTTTATGAATGTGAATTATTTGATGGAAATAATTTCAGTGCAAAGGCAAGCAGGTGATGCTTGCGGCAGCCGGCAGGTTGGGAATTTGGTTTTGCGTTTATTGCAGTTGATAAATTTAGCTATATGAGTCTTTTTTAATGACTCTTTTATGTCTCTGTATTGATATAAGATACATTAACACAAAGTTTCCAAACTCAACCCTTGCCCTGTATATCCTTCTTACGTGTACTTAAAGCATTTGACCTGTCCCATTCTCTTCAGCAGCCTAATCAGGTTCATAATCAGGAGTGTATAATATTTACAGGGTAAGGCTTTCATTCCTTGCAAGACTGCCAAAGAAAGGCAATGCTGAGCATGGTGGTTGCGACACCAAGCTGCCAAATGTTTGTTATGTGCTCCTTGGGGCACCAAAGCCATGTGGATGGACCCCCTGCCAGCGCCCCACACATCCCTGCAGAGGCTGCCCCACAGCTCTGAGGTCAGATGGCATGGGATGCCCAGTGTGCAAAAACAACCATGTGTATTTAAATTCAACTTAGCCTGTAAAGTGAAGTACAGAGAAAGAAAAATAATAAGAAAAATCTGCTTTTATTTCTGATTTTATTTCTCTCCCTCTCTGTTATTTTACTACAGCATGTCAATGCCTTCTGCTGACATGGGAATCAGAAGAAGTAGCCAAGTTTTCTGTGCACTGTAGAGGGGGCACTGTGCTCTGGTTTAGGAAATCAACCTTCTTTTCAACTGGGAGTATTTCTAAGACCTGATTTTGAGAGGCTGAAGGGCTGAGTTGCTGAAAAGCTGTCTGTGTCAAGCCTAATTTTTATCATGGACTTTATCAAAACTTTTGTTGAGATATTTTAATGTTTAATTTCTCAGAACTCCTCATGAGACTGGCACACTTCCTCCAGCTTCACAATGTCAGAAGCAACAACTTAAAAGAAAGTCAGTTAAGAAAATTCAAGGGTTTTCCCCCAATACTTCTCTAAGAACTATTTAGTTGAATTTTAATGTAGGGAAACTGCTGTTGTCTATTTAAATTTCTTAACTAACATTTAAGGTTTTCACTTGGCTGACACTTCTTGGCCTTGCATTAATCTTGGGATTGTTTCACAAGAGAGCCAGGGAACACCCACTGATAACAATGTCAAACATTCAATGTATTTACTGAACGTTTCCACTTGCTTGATCATTAAGGCATGCCTTGGGTATGAGGTCACCGATGTTGTGTAAGTGTAGAATTTATGGGGTGATTTGAACTATAGGGGAGTCCTGACATGTTTTTGGCAAATACAGTCAGATACCATGGACTGATGCCACTCAGAATTGTAGCTCTGGGATATGATCAGGTTCTAGCATGAATATTTTGCATTAAAATTCAAATCTTCTGATTGCAGAGAAGTTGGGAAAAAGGTTATTTGAACAGACCATATATACACAGGAGGAACTTTTTGCTAGAACACATTTTCTTGTCTGTTAAGACAGATAAATTAAACATTAAATCTTCTGACAAACAAAAATGAAAATGTAGTTTTAGAAAATCAGAGGAGAAAGACTTACATAAATGCAGCATGCAATTGTGCTCTCCTTTTTAATCCCTCATTTAAGCTGGAGAGAGCAGCAAATGACTAAGAAGGTGGCAGTGAGGCAGATTCAGCAGCAGCTTGGGCTGTAACCAAGTCTGATCTTCCTAAACTGGGTTTGCCAAGGTAGGAGCCTTGCAGTGCCTGTTCCTGGCCTGTTTAAAACTCATTTAAAGAATGAAAAAAAATCTTCAGTTGGATATTAGCACCTTTTAGATAAAGGGATGATGACTTTGGTTGCCATAATTTGCCAATTCTCTGTCTGTACTGTCGTGAGAAAAACCCAAGGTTTGGAGTACTTGATTGAAACCAAACGGGAACAGGACCTGGACCTCTGCAGCTGCTGCCTTTAGCACAAACCTGCTGCCTGGCTTTTCTGGCTCTGTTTTTCTTCCAGCCTCTTGTTGTGCATGTTTAATTTGCAAGCTCCTTAAGACAAGGTCCATTTCTCACCACAGATTTATAGAGTCTGTCATCTGTGGTTGTGCTGCAAGAAAAACAACCATGAAGGCTGCAAAGGCAAAGCCTGCCACTCATGGGAGATTTCAGCAGTTCTATTCCACTTTGTCTGAAACATTGAAATAAAGCCACTTCTGGTGGTGTGCACATTTTAATCCTTTGAAAAGACATCAGCCCTTTGACATTAGTCCCTCTAATTGGACTTTGTTTCATTATCTGAACTTTTCCCTTAACATTTTAAAAATCAAAAAGTGTCGTTGGCTGGTTGCCAAGTATAAGAGACCACAAGTAAATGAACAGCATTTCAGTAGGGGTTCTAGAAAGAAATGCTCTCCTGGTATTGAATTAGACTGTATTTCTTCATTCCACTTCTAATGTAAAGGAAGGAGATGCAATAAAAAAAATGCAGAAAGTAGAATAAAAGGTAGAAGGAAAGAGAAATTCTAGGAATTTGAGTACATATTTGAAATATAAAGACTAAACAAGACTAGCTGCTCTGTGGACAGGGATTTTCATAAAGAGGGCAAGGCTGAGACACAAAATACTAGATTTGACACATAGTTTATAGGGATCCTTAGCAGAAATATTTTGTAAGGATTCTTAGTGGAATATGCACAGGATTATGTTAAGGAACAGTCCTGCTTTTGATATGTAACATTCATGGAGCTCCCCAGTTTTTGGAAATGTGCTGTCTAGACCTAGGAGTCCACTTCTTACAGGAAAGGCCTTTGAATAATGTTTCAGAAATTCATGACCTTCCTCCTGAAGATTTTCAGTATTGCTTTTTTAGAAATTACTTTTTTTCATTAAACCAATTTACATGGGATAAATCGACAAATACTGTCATCTATTTTCCTCTCCTTATTTTTATTTAATCTTTTGTATTACCTGTTGGAATAAGAACCATCCTACGACACAGAAAGTCCCATTTTCCACGGAAAACAAAGTACAAAGTCTTCTGATAAATAGCACAAAAATTTCTTTGCTTTTTAGGCAGGCAGCATTCTCCAGCTGAAAGTCTGAGATATTAGAGCAATGAGTGCATTAGGGCAGTGAAGCTGACATTATCGGGTGCTGTATATGAGAAATGTCATTTATGAGTTGTCACACAGCTGTTATTGAGAGACTGCCCAGAGGAGCAGCAGTTCATCACCGCGACTGTCGCTGCACTGGCTGCAATCATCCAACAACCGGCTGTCGTTAAACAGAGCCTTCCTTCCCTTTCTGGGCAAATCACACTGGTGCCTGGTTTGTGTGATAGGTTCATCGCTTTCAGGCATCCTCTGTAAGGGTTTGGTGATAGCTGTGGTGGCACAGACCTGTGACTCAAGGCCAGTCAAGTGGGATGGGCGGATGGATGGATGGATGGATGGATGGATGGATGGATGGATGGATGGATGGATGGATGGATGGATTGCAGGCAGCTGACTTGACTGGGGAGCAGATCTCCTGCACATCCACATTGTGGAGGGTGGGGAGGAGGAGGTTTTGGGAAAGGAGGTGGGGATGGTGATCCTTCAGGTCCAATCCCTCCCTCTCACTTGCCAGCAGGTTTGAAGCACAGGGTCAGGGGACTTTAAGCAGCATCTGACCCTAATTCCAGACAGGATGGGAATGCAGGAGCTGGTTCTACCTTGCTTCCTCACCCCAGGCTCTGGGGCTGGGGTTCCTCTGTCCCTGCAGCATCTTATACACACTCAGGTGTCTCTCTGCAGCTGCACAACACTTGGAGCAAATTGCAATTCTTCCCTGGGCTTCCCCACAACCACAGGTATTTACACCGGTATTTGAAAGCACACCAAAGAATGAAAATCAGCCCTAGATTTAGGATTTGAGCAGACACTGTTGTCTGAATCCCTGCTAACATTTTTAGGTCCCATACTGCGTTCAGCCTACCAAGCCTTGATCCTCTAATCTCTCCACACGTTGAACTTCCATTGACTTTAACCTGCCCAGCCATATCCTTTAAAGCCAATCTCCCCCAATAATTGCACCACGTGAAGCCCCGCTGGACTTCTAAATCTTTCAAGAGGTTTGTAATTTGGTGCATTCCCTAAGGAAAACTTGGAAGGGGTCCAAGGAACAAGGCTTATTTAGGAGGCAGGAGAATATATCTTCTTCAAGAAATACATTTCTTCAAGAAATGGCTCCAAGACCTTAACATGTTGGGCCGTGAAAAAGGAGCAGGTGAGATAGGATTTAATTACAGTGTACAAGTACCTAAGGGTAGAACACAGAACTAGGGCTGAATCTCTAGCGAAAAGGTAAACTATGAGGTCATGGGCTGAAATTGAAGTGTATGTCTCTCAGCAGAAGGCTTCTCTGCATATGGAATAATCTGGCAGACAAGGCAGTGGAAACTGGTGTTAGATGCAGGAATCAATTCATTGCCCCTGCAGTGTGACCAGGGGGCCCTGCTGATGGTTCTTCTCAGTTAAAAGTGGCTCTTCTGTATTTTCTGGTGTTTCAATCTACTGCGCTGTTTTGGGAGGCTTCTTCAAAACTGAGCTTCTGGAGTTTAAGAATAGAGGCAATATTTAAAGACTAATAGTAAGAAACACCTAGTTATTTTTTTCATTAAATTCTTTGATGTTTATGTACATAGTATAGTACGTACAATATGGTCTGACAATATGGCACCGTTCCCTCTCTGGGTCTGGTGTTGCACAAGAAAACAGTTAATACTGTGCAATTCTGATGAGCTTCTGGCAGGTGGAAAGGAAGGTTTCTGTGACATCACAAATAGTAATGCGGTACTGACATAAATGGGAATTTCACCCTACTGATATTTATGCAGTAGGAGAAAAATAAGAGATCCAGTCTGGGAGCTGAGCACAGCATGGGAAGTATGACCTTAAGCTTCGTTTAAAAAAACCCAAACAAGCTGTCTCTCCACTAACCTGCAATGGTTTGTGTTTAAGTTTTTGAATCAGTTTTGCAGGAAACAGCCCAGTTTCAGCTGGTGCCTCCAATGTTGAAAAATACCAGGACTTACGGATGCAGCAGGGACATTGGTCTGCCCTTTTGCAAGCTGAGTGGCTTCATTTTCAGCCATTTCCAATCACTTAATCATCTACTAATGAAAAAGCTACTCAGAGAAAAGGTTAATGTGAGATTTAAGTTGGATTTATAGGTCATCAATAAGCAAGTTATTTTAGGCAGTCTACACCAGTGCTGCAAGTTTCCTAAACAATGTTCAGAGTTGATTTATTCACTCCACTAGAAGCATGAGAAAATAATGAGTAAGGCAGCACTTCTTTCTGCCAATATCTCTGTGCATGCTCTGCCCATTTTTTTTTTTAAATGGCAAATGTCCCATTAACAAGTTAATAGACTAATCCCAACACTACAGCATCTGTAGATTAACTGGGCATGGGGCATGCCTAGGACCTCTGTATCCTTGAAAGGTCCCTGCTGAAGTACTGAGACTTTGGTTGCTTGCCTCAGCTTCTCAGAGGACTGTGCTGGTCCCCTCTAGAAATGGAGAAGTGACAAGCTAAATCAAATCAGTTTTGGTGTCACATAGTAGAACATGTGGTTCTGAGCTGGACAGTCCTGGTGAGATTCAACTGGGCAGCAAAGATAACCTGTGAATAGTTGTCATCCCCAGTGCCTTCTGCTATCCCTGGAGAGAGAGACTCTTCTAATATGCAGCTTATTTTCAGAAAAGCAGTGAAAACTCATCACACAGGCTGTGCCTAACAGGCGCTGTTTCCAAGCTTGGATTATGGAATAAGATTTTTGTCTTCTCTGAGGCTTTTCTTGAGATTCCTGTTCCAAGAACACTTAAGTAAAACTAAAATTGTCATCTACCAGCCTCAGGTTTTTTCATCCAGTATCTGTGACAGATATAATAAATTTTAAAATTTTGTTATTAATTCTTCTTCATCAATTTTTTATATTTTCTAGAGCAGAGACTATTTTCTCTAGAATTTGGACCAGTGAATAGCAGAAATCACAGATTAGACCTTGCAAGACAATTTAACATTCCAAAGTATATTTTGCTGCAGATCAGGATGGAAACAACTTTGTTAATTTTTCAAAGCAGGAATTCCTAAAAGAATTCATATTAAAAAGTTCTCTCTTCTAAAATTAGTTTCTGTAATTTCAGAAAAGGCATTTTTCTTAACACTGGCAAAATGCATCCCTAGATTAATTTTTTAAAAAGAGGAACTTGACCTTTGACCTATTATAATGGTTTGGTTTGGTTTGGTTTGGTTTGGTTTGGTTTGCAATCATTTTTCTCTCAGATCCATTAAAAGAATTTTTTAATAAATAGACTTTGAATGGTTTTAATTTTTATTCCATCTCATCTCCTCGCATCTTTCCTCAGCTGAATCTTTTTGCTATGCTAAAAGTCCTACTACATCTAATTTTATTTTGCAGATCAAATTGATTAATTCCCTATGTGCACTAGTCAATAAAATGAATAATGCAACAATGACACTTTTTTAAAAAGTTCAAAGGATTGCTCTGGATTGTTTTATTAAATGAGATATCTATAAAATCTAGTTATATTAACCAACTTTAACAGAATGCAACTAGATGGCAGAGCCATAAACATGCCAAACCAAGACTCTGTGAGCCTCAGCAGAAGACACACCTCAGAAATCTGTTTTGTTCTGATTCACCAGTCATTTGGAGCAAACCACCACATTTAATGCTTTGTTGTTGTTGTTGTTGCTCTTTGGTGTGGTATCATCTGAAGAACTGTCTTTAATAAGAGCTGAGTAGCTAATGGAGAAAAATAATATCTCTGACCAAGAGATTTCTCATGGAAGAAACTCTAGATTCAGTTATTATAACAAACAGCTCTCTTTGACCATACAGTTTATTTCACTAAGGAAATTGTTTTATATTAAGGTAGTAAAAGAAGCTTGGTGAGGACATCTTTTGCCAAAAAAAGCTTCATCTCTCTGGGGAGCAGTTTTCCAGATTTTTCTTTTTAAGGGTAAACATGGTGACAGACTGAGTATTACTTCACGAGATGCTCTGAGGCCAAAATTCAATCCAATTTCTAGTAACAAATTAAACATTAACTGCAAAATGTACAGGTTTTTGTCTTTAAATTTGATGTAATGTTTAATTTCAAAATGTTCTAGAAACTATGTACACAGCCTTTTCTTCTTTTGTTTTCCTCCGTGGTCTTTCCTCCATAATTGTGATACTTATTTTGTTAAGTACTTTATGGAACTTTGGAAAAGAGGCATTAACATAGAAAATGTCCTTGGGTAGATGGAATTAGCTTCATTTGAATGAAGGGAGTTTAATTAATTTCTGGCTGAGAGTAAACTCTTCAAAATAGATTGAAAATCCACTTAGAGGAAGGAAAATATAATACATAATACAGCAAACTGTGGGGTTGCATTGACCTACCAAAACTTTACAAATAGTTACTTTAGGTGGCTGAAGTAGTTTGAATGAGTTAAACAATCCAAATCTCACCTAAGTCAAAATGCACAAAGAAGCATAAGGCAGTAACTAGCTGAATGGTATTCCCACAAGATCACTGAAAATATTTTCATCCATATTTTGAAATTATACTTTGCTTCCTGATTCCACCTGAATTTAGAATGGCCAAACCCCCTGGAACCTCCAAATATCTTTAGTACTGAGGTACGACTCAGTAAGGCTTTGATGAATGCTTCTTTAAAATGCTTTTTAATGCTTTTTAAAAATTATCCCAGATGTGACTGTAAAATTAGCATTTTGTGATATATCAGTATTTCTAAAGCCTTCAACCAGCCTCATGAGCCTCTAGGGGCTCTCTGGCCAACATTTGTGTTTATTTATGCCCATCACGATCTGCCTTCTGTATGGTCGTTTGTGCTTTCCATAGTTCTTTGTGCTGTGCCATGTTCAGAGTTATGGGCTGTGGGTTCCTTGGGCAGGGACTCATTCCTGTGAATTTACTGCACTTCACACAATAAAGAACAGGTTCTTTATGTGGCCTCCTGGCTCTACCACAATATAAATAACTTTTTTTTTTTATATTGGCACAACTCCTTTGAGCCAAAGGAGGAGTCAAAAAAAGAGGCAGTGAAGAAGCAAGGATTTCATCACTTTAAAATCATGTAGTGTGAAGCATGTCTTTCTGTAAGATATTATTCAGAGAAAGCAAGAACAATATTTTGAGAATTCTACTGATTTTTTTTAATCCACATCAGCCTACTCTTAAACACATTCTGGATCTTTTAATGTATTGACATAGCAGCAAAGAAAAATCCTGCCTTAGGCCACATTTTTTAAGCCACAGATCCAACTACTGATATGATGCTTTTAGTAAATTGACAGGGGGAGCTGTAAGAGCAGTTTAGATTATTCATATTATTCCTCTGGGCAGAGTCTCAGCTCAGAGTTCTCTGAGTCAGCTTTGGTGTTCCTTTATTGGGAGACAAGGCAATGTTAGAAAACACCGTTTTGGGGCTAAAGCAACTCTCCTGTTATAAAAGCTCTCTGGCACTAACAAATGTTTAGCTCCTTTTAAGAGGGAAGCTCCCTATGCATGCCAGCTAAACCCAGTGTGTTGCTTCTGAGTCATCTTTGCATCAGATCTTAATTTCTGAGTTTGTGCTTTAAGTGCTTTAAGCAGCAATTAACTCAGCCCTTGCTTTTGATGCTGGGTTCATCAATGCTGCCTGCTCACTGGCTTCCATCCTGGTTTGCATGTGAAAGCAGACCGGCTCCTTTTGTGGCAGGGACACAGGGGAGTGCAAGGCTGGGGGCCAGTGGCTCCCAGTGCTTTGGCCCATGTGCCCCCATCCCACCTGAGAGCAGCCCAGGCTATGAGTAAAGCAGGACCTTCTTTCCTGGGAGCAGATCTTCTGCCTAATGACATTCATGAGCTCAGAAGAAATGATGCTCTAATGGCAGCAGCAGAAGAGGCTTCTCATTGCCCAGGAGCTGGAACATTTGCTTTCTAGACCCACTGTCCAAAACACTGCTCACACTTCTCAGGAAAGTCCATCAGCCACCAGGCTTCAACATCCTCTGGCATGGCACAATTCTTCTGCCAGCAATAAACACTACTCTGAAAGGGAGATGACATTTACAGGGCTAAACCTAGTGAGCAAGGAGGTACTGGGGTCTTTGGCCTGTTGTGAGAAGAATCTCCCTGCACAGGGGTAGTCTCAGGCCCTGCTCCTTCTCCCACTTACCTATTTTTTGCAGTCTGTTGGTGCCCCTGAGGCTCATAGTCTTTCTAAGAGGGGCTGAGTTATGGCTCCACATGTTACTGTAGAGCAGGAGCTCACCCATTACCTGACCAGCGCCAGATCACTTAAAGTAACATGTAGCTCAAAAATATCAACCTTTACCCTAAATCTAAGGCATTTCCAACTTTGTCTGAAAGCAAGCCTTCGTCTCAATCCATGGGAGCCATCCCCAAGCCCCTCTTTCTCTGTACTAGACAATTCTTGTGTCCCAAAGCGACTTTTTGCTCACTTTGCAAGCCAAGACAGAGATGCCTGATAACAGATGCTGTTCATGTTCAGCAAATTTACAAATCCAGGAACCTCCAGAGTCAGAGCTTGGCTTGCTGAAGGCAGCTGTGCCTGAGCTACCTCCTGCCCAGCTCTGGGCTGCCCTGAGAGCTGTTTCCAGAGCTGGTGGGAGGTGATGGGCCATGGGCTCCTCCTGCCTGCCCATGTCCTGTCCCTGCCTGCAAAGTGTCACTCACTGCAGAGCATCCACCAAGAGAAGGGAAGCATCAGGAGCACCAAGGTGTTTGACATAAATAGGACAAAGGAAACCTGAATGGGTTTCTCTGCATCAGCAGTGGTCAGTTCACCTCTGCTGTCCCAGCCAGTTCTGCAGGCCAGAGACACTTCTAAGCTCCTCTGCACTTCTGTGGCAAAGAGGGAAAAAAAATTGAAGGCATTTAATTTAGCCACTGTTTCTGGTGAAATGTAGAAGCATCTAGTGTTTTGAAATTCCTAAGTCTCATACCAGCAGAGGCACTCAGCATTGCTGAATTCATAACAACAGGCACACGCACACGTGACTACTTATCTTCACTTGTGTACTCCTGTTTGCCATAAGCTCCTCAAACATTCATTAGTGAGGCACACCCCCAAATGGAAAACGTTGTGCAAAATAAAGCTATCGAGTTTTCTTGTAACAAGGGGAAACGGAGAAGTCAAAAATCTTGAAATTAGTATAATTTTATTTCTTTAATTACCTATCAGAGTAAACTGAAATTATGCCAGTCAGATGTTAATTTGAGATAAAATGGTGTTTGATAAAGACATTTACACTAATTGTCATTGCCATGTATGAGCAGACTATACACATGCTTGAGGGAACCTTCCTTGTTGTCTTTTTAATACCTCTTAAAATAGACCTTTAACAGCCTGGTAGGCATTTCTGCAGTAGTATTTAAACTGTCTCTGAAGAATTGCTTTCATATACACTATCTGACTGACACCATTACATAAAAACTCTCCCAAAACAAACCCTGGAAGTTAGTAGTCCCAGTATTTTATCTTGCTTGCACAGGTTGAAGTTCATAACTGAAAGAGTTATTTTGGACACACACAGTGCTGACAGTGTCTTCAGCCTAAAGAATGCCAATTAATGGGGACACTGCTGCTTTCCCATACATTGTACAGGGAAATGGGGTAGGGTAAGGAGGCTTTGTAGCAGTAAACACATAGCAGGTAAACTCAGTGGCACTCTGCATCTTGCTCTGAGGAAACTCAACAGTATTTCAGGTAGAAGCTCATAAAACCTTCTACTTGCCTGTACCCTCACAGGTATGGTGTTTATTTAGGGTACTTTCAAATATCTTTGGAATTGTTTATGCAAGCTAACATTTCTTTACTTTGCTTAAGGTCATCTATGACAAGAATTTACTGAAAATGTGATGTTGCCAGGTTGGTACTGCAGCCAAATTAAAGGGAAACTGAACCTTTTGCAAAATTGCACAATTAGATGTAAATAACTCTTAAAGATTCCTGTGTCTTGTTTGACCATTGCCTTTCCTGTATTGCCACATCCTTGGCTGCCTGTCTCATGGGCAGGGTGCAGCAGGAATTCCCAGGCTACAGGATGGGAGGGACAAGTCATTAAAATCCATGTGGTAATATACATTTTCAGCAGGAGCAAGGTGAAGGTCTGTCAAGCAGCTCTCAGTCTGGTACTTGTCAATCTCTCACTGCAATGGACATTCCCAAGAATATAAAATCACAACAGCCTTGCCAATGATTTAAAGGGATGACAGTAGTGCATTATAGCATACACATAGAGTGTACAGCCCAGGTTGTTTATAAGCAGAGTCCTTGCCTGAGTATTTGCATATGTGCAAATATTCCATTAGCATAAGAGACGTTATGTTTTAAGAATATCAATTTGCTGACATGCAATGGGAAAAGGTTAATAAGTATGCTAAGCTGTGAATATAAGTAATTTTAGAGTGGTGTTATAATTTTCTCTATATTTATACACAGTCTGACTCTGATCAAGGTAGTTAATTTTTGTCTGCTGGAGCAACTGAAATTTTAAATTATTACAAATCTTCATTTGTCCATTTATTTGTTATCATGCAGCCTATTTATTGAGCTCAGAGCATGGTTCTTCCAGGGCTTGTTGTGGCCTTGAGGACATATTTTTTGGGAAGTGGCACAGCTAATTTTCTCCTCACTGCACATCCTTGCATTGTTTCTACACAGGGCTCTGTTTTTCCCCAGAAAAGGCTTAAAGTAACTCTGCTTTTCTCTGCTTTTGGGCATCATCTTGAAAAGTGTGGCTTGACTAAAGCAATGCAGCCCTGTGGTTAATAATCCATGGTGCCTTTGTGGCTGCAGGCACTGCCACGTGTTCACATAACTTCTGGTGATGAAAGATGAACAAGACCAATTCCATGTTTCCCCACCAGCAAAAAGCATAAAAACTGTTCATTTACTGCAGTCTTAACAGGGAGAGAGGTGGCAGAGAAAAACCTGTCAGCAGTAAGTGCCCTGGTGTGGGTGGCCAGAGGCAGTGCCATTGCTGGTCCCTTGTCATGGCCACTCTGCCTGCTGTGGGTGGTTTGCAATTTATGCCTGGATGAGGCGTACAGGGAAGTCTGTATTTCATACAGCTGTTTTGCCCTGTCATCACTTTGGCTTGGGGAGCCAAAGTTGCATTATTTATAGTCTTTTACCATTTTTAAGCTTCTTTTAAAAACAGTGGGGATGAAGATGTATTTTTTAAAAAGCCAGAGAGAGCTTGAAGTTTTGAAATCAGAGTGTTTACTGCCAGACACATTTTCCCTTTGGAGAAACACACTTTAGAAGTGGCTCACATTTTACAAAAGGAAAGGCCTGTAGCTTTTTGAAGATCAAGCCTCCTTATATATTTCGTGATAAAAACATCAAAAACTAGTCTTAAGCATTAGGGTAGGAAGGCACTGAGTGCTTAAACTTAGAGCATTTGTTCTACCTTTTTTTGAGCAAAGAGGCAATAAACCATGAAATATTTACTTCTTTTTATATTTTTAAACTTAATATTACCAATGTGGTGGTTATTCCTCAGTGTTAAAATAAGACCTTATTTCTAGCATTACAAATATACACTTCAGACTTGTATGATTTAGTGTCTGAGCTTCATGAAAAACTGATCTTCAACTCTTCAGCTCCCACTAAGATGGCACAGGCACCCTCAGTCATAAGAGGGTCTGTCTAAAAGTACATGCAATGTGCACAGATGAACACATCAAAATTTTAATGAAAGAAGATTTAAACTGAATTTGTGGCACTTCTAAAACTTAGTCAAAGCAACTAGTCTTTTTTTCTTGTCACAAAGGGGAAAAAACTACTAACTTTGCTTCTCTCTGATATCTGAATAAATGACTTACAGCATTCTGAAGGAAAGAAAATCTCTCTTACATTAACACAAAACTGGTGTGAAACACACCATCTCTGTCAGAGATTCATTTATTTGGATTAGGTTGCAGAGGCTCTTGCCTGGCCAGGGGAGGGTGTTGATCATTTGATTTAACACTTGTATGCTGTGTGGAACCTGGACATAACCATTCTGCTTGTTTAAGGGACTCAGGAACAGAGTTTGCAATATTTCCACGTTTCCATGGAAATCAGATTAAATGAATTTCATGTTTGTGTGAGCCTCATCCTGCCAGGAAATTGACATCCCATTTGATTAAGATTTCTACTTATCTTTTGGGTTTTTTTTTTAAAGGTTGGAAATGGCTTATATAGGAAAGGAAAATTAGAAAAAGTTAAGAAATAATTATCCTGCACTTTTTCTTTATATAGCTGTTAGACTGTATATAAAGTGTTTCAGGTATTTTTTTCTACTCTAATCACTTAAAAAAAAAAAAAATCCAGCTCTTTATTTCTGGACTAAACTTCAGGTGTTGCAGACCCTTCAAAATTTCTAGGACCATTCACTAGTGGATTGCATAATTTTTCATGATGGGTGCTTATTTACCATATGGGATATTTCCATAAAGTCACGTGGAAACATCCCAGGAAGTTTCAGTCTGCATAGAGTAAAGATGTCACAGGTGGAGAAAACCTGAGGAAGTCTCATAAAATAGCATAAGAAACCAAACTTATGAAAGCTCCAGGGAATAGCTTCAAAAATGACCTCTGAACTTGCCATACGGTTATTGCAGGTATCATGTAAAGACTGAGTTACTCTTTGGATACACCCCAAAAAAAGCTGTATCACAGCAGTGTGCCTCAGCTCCACTGCTTCATTATTTGTGAGACCTAGGCTAGTAGGGCTAGAGCTAGTCTAGATATTTTTAGACTCATTTGTCAAACCACTTGAAATGTTTGAGTTTATCCAAAAAGGAGAGCTGTTATTTGATAAAAAGGTAACCCATTCTATGGGGAAGGAACATCTGATTTATGATAATAAATCTCTATAATTTAGCAAGCAAAACAAGAAATCGGCCTAAGTAGAAATTTGGAATTAAGGAACAGAGAGTGGAAAACAGATGACTGTAACTAATTATTGGAAGATCTCAAATAACAGGAGAAGAAATAACCTAAAAGGCAAAGAGGGAATTTGTTCAAAATAGCTGTACAGGCCTCAAATATGGACCTTGGCTTAAGAAACACTTCCTTTTGTACCTAAATAAAACTTTGAGCATCTCTAAAGCAGCTGTCATTAATTGTTGCTGGATGTTTTGCCTTTGCCTGATTTATTTAGGAAAAAAATGCAAAACAAAACTTACCCCCCAAATAGAAGAATTTGAAAGAATTATGAGATTCTGTCAAATTAACTGAATACTTAACAATATAATTTTAAAAAACACACGGGGGAGCAAGAGATAGAAAGCCTAAAAATATTGAAGTATTCATCTGAGCACTTTATGCTCCAACACTTCTTTCTTCTGAAAGCTTTGGAAATTAATCAAAAGGAGTAAATATCTCTCCACATAAATATTATTTTTTATTTTGTTTCGGTTTTTTGATTAAAAAAAATGCATGGGTTATCCATCAAAAATACATTGGTTTTGAAGGAGGAGTCGTTGTATCAAAAAGTGTTGCTTGACCAAAACTGTAAGATTCATTTTGGCCTTTCTGCACATAGAGATAGGGATCACAGGAGGTTCCTCTAAAATAACTTTTGCTCCCTCTGAAATAACTGATCTTCATTGCAGCTGACACAGTCCTCCCTTGCTGCCCATTTATATCTCATGGACCCAGCACGTCTTGAGAGGAGGGGCTGCCCTGCAGCATGGCCTTTGTAGTAATTGACATTTATTGCAGGGTCACCATTTCTTTAGCATTCATTACAGACACTGATTACAGAGGGTGATAAAGACATTTCTGGAGATCAAAGCCCATCTTGGACTGGGGAAAAAAAAAGCATTCAAAGTAGCATTTTAAATGGATGCATCTATTTAATCTATTCGCTGCTGATATTTTCATATACATGGTTTAGCGGTATTAGATTCAGAAGGTGTAGCAGAGGCTTTAATTTGCTTCAGTTCTGGTCTAATAGGCATAAAGACACCAGAGGATTCTGAAATACTGAACTCAGAGGTGCTCTGACAAACCTTTGTACTCATAATAACAAGAGCTGTTGTGAGCCTATACAATTTAAAACTAATTGCCCAGCCAACGTGCTCATTACCATATTGATGCAGTTCATAAATCAAAGCCCTGCCTATTCAAGCTGTTTACTAGTCTTGCATTAAGCAGCATATTTCAACTGAGAAATGTACCATGTTGCCAAAACACTGCAGAAACTTTATAAGACTGATAGGAGTGCAAACCTGGGGAGCTGAAGTGCCACAAACCTGGCACTAAAGTGCTTGTTCTTGTTTGTTTTCTGAGTGTGTTCTGATCTAGCCTTGAAAGTTTCCCTAATAACGTATTGCAGCACAGAAACAGGTCCTTAAGCAGCAGGGAGCTGCTGGCAATTTTTATCAATTTGGCTTCCTACAGCAGCTTCTTTGCTCAATCACAAGACTAACACACACTTGTTTTTGGAAGCAATGCAGTACTTAGGCCAGCTGAATTGAGATGCATACATTAAGAATGCAGGCTTTTTGTACAGGGAAAGGAGAGATTAGGGCTCTTAACTAAGAAACCTAAGTTAGTCATCAAAATTAGGCGCCTGAAGTTAAATTCTTTGAATAGCCTACTGAGGAATCTGAAAGTGCAATTCATCTGCCCAAACAAGTGCCTACCTGCAGGTGCCAAGCAGTGCCCCTGAGATGCCCTGCTGTCCTACCACATCCATGCAGCAGGCATGTCAGAGGAGCTGGAGATTCGCACCTCCCTGAGCTGCCAGCTGAAGGCCAAGCAAGTTAGTTTAGGACCTCTCAAAGGACATTGGAAGCCTATGTTTGGGCAGCTGAATTGACCTGGTTTTCCTTCAGGTATTCAGCCAGCTGGCTTAGGTATCAGAAACAATCAGGTTTGTAATCAGTATTAAGGCACTTGGGCGGGGTTCAGAAGCTGTGGGGGCCTGACTGCTTCCCACTCTCTAGACTGGCTGGTTTCAGAGCGACTGAGGCAGTTCTCATCTCAAACACCACTGTCCTGTGAGTTATTTTTCTCTCTGTACTTCACTCAGAAAGCAGCATATATGGTTTCTCCACATAATGAGTGTCGTAGCTCCTGGTGGCACTGGGGCATCTCTTCTCCTGCACCAGGCTTTCAGCCCTGTGTTGGCCATGGCCACGGTGGCAAGGACAGAGGGTGCTGGAGCAAGAGTCAAGGCATCAAGATTACTTTGAAGATCAGGACCAGAACTTGAAATTGAACTTGTTCGTGTAAAGGAAGCCTAAAGCAGAAGCACTGCATTTAAGAGTTGCTGAAGGGTGTTGGAGCTGTTGGGGGGAATTTAATAGATTATGGGAAAATCAGAAGCTTGGAGAGGTATAGGGGGTTACTTAAGATTATCTTTTTATCCCTGTTTAAGAGAACCCAGCTCGGGGGTAAAAGGGTGCATATTTCTAATGAAATGCAACTCTCCTCCATAAACTATATTAGCAAGAAGAGTTCATCCTATTAAAACAAGTCATGAAGCCTCAGTCTCTCATGTTCTTTGTGTAAATTCAATCGTGACAATTAGTAAATAAAACATTTTTTACAGATGGAAGATGCAAAGTGATTAAGACAATGCTTTAGTGATAGAGAAATTTTGATTCCAGCTTACAACTCTTCTGCTTGCATCATAGCAGATGCACATGTCCAATTCCTTATATGCAGATTGTGGATAATAATGGTTAAAACTGAAATTAATATGAACTGATACTTTCTCATGAAGGCACTGAAGACAGTGCTTTGTTTTTCTTTTTCAGAGAGGAGTTATGAACCATAAAAAACCAGACCATACCAGTTCCTGACCCTGTGAATTGCCAAAATAACTTCTTTTGGCTGCTAGTTGGCATCACAGGTTCAGCAGAGATTTCTCAGAAGGATATGTACAATTTTAGAAGACACCTGGAGTCTGAGAAAGATAATTTTTTGTTGACAAACAATTTTGAATAGAGAAGAGCTAAACAGAAAAAAAACAAACAACTAAAACCAAGCTGCTTGTTATTTACCTAACTTGTAGAGAGAGAAGTGGTTGTCTTACATCATTTCTCTTTCAGAAGCTTAAAAATAAAAATTTATTAATAGAACTGTGTTATGTAACTAAATGTTATCAGTGACATCGTCCAATATTAAAAAAAAATTAGCCCTTCCAGCTTCTTTCCATTTGTGCAAAATGAAGATTAATTTCCAAACAGTCCATTGAGCATCCCATGAACATACATGATGGAATTCACTTTAAAAGCTGAAGGAACAGGAAGGAGAAGCAGCTCATACCTGTGTGTCTTTGCTTGCAGAAAGGATGTTTCCTGACTTTGGTGTGGACTGGCAGCTTAGACAAAAACCTGGGATCTTACCAAGGTGAAGCTCATCAGCTTAAGGGGCACAGATATATATTTTTTTTTCCTATGTGGTTTATCCAGTGTTATTTTAAAAACATTTATCAGGTGTTGGTTCATTTTGGAGTTTGTGTTTATGAACAGTGTCCATGTATGTCCGGCTATTCTTCCTGTTCCACATTGACTGCACTGCCCAAATAAGAGCAAGGCCAAAGTATTCTAGGGCAATATCTTTACATAAGGTTTAATTTCTCAGGCAATTCAGAGTAAATCACTCAAAATTGCCTTCTAAAAGCACGTAGTCCAACAACCTCTGGCCAATATCTCATCAGGAGATTGATGGTATATTTCATACTTGTAAGACAAGGTGCATGAGGCAGAACAGGGAATACCAAAGTAACACATTGAATGCAGTGGTAAAAGGTGCCTATTGGCAGAAGGAAAGACAGGTCTTATTCTTTGAAGACACTGTACTGCTGCTCACACATTCCTGCCATTTGGTTTTGCCCAGGATTGTAACCATGCTATTCACGGGCTGCACAGAGCAGAAAGGTTTGCAAAATCAAGGCCCACTTTATGTAAACTAACTAGAAATAAACACTGCCCATGGATCTAAGCTCTTAGAAAGGGCAACAGTCATATTGTAGAGGGTATTTTCTCACCTTACTTGCAATTACCATGTGCTGTGAGATGACAATGACAGCACCTTTGGAAAGGCTGGTTTAGGCAGAAATACAATTGAGTCGGTATACTGGCAGGATGTTGGTGCCTGTGCTGGGTTAAACTCAGCCTCAGGCTCAGCTAATAGGACAAAGTGTGTCAACAACTCCTCTCATAGCAATCTTTGCTCCTATACACTGCAAGTAGGTCCAGCTGTAAATAAATTGCTGATATTGCGGTGTGTCTTAAGAGGCTGCTTGGAAAACAGCACATCTGCCACCAACAGTTGCACCTAAGACAGGCATAAATGTAAGCACTATTAAATTAACAAAATGTCTCTTTATTATTTTAGTTTATTGCATTTGAGAAGATATTTTACTTTCCTTGGCAATGAGAATGAGCTCCTGACACAGTGGAGGTGGGGGCAGTGATGGCAAAGCTGGTAGTAGACAGACCTGGTAGTACAGCTGTCCTGGAAAATGAATTGAGACAACCCTCACCAAACTGTCACATAAATTCCTGAAAAATGGTTGCATCGTGTCGCTTCATTTGCTGACTGACTCATTCATAACTATGCCAAATTTCTTGCTGAATAAAATACTGCTTAGCTTCAGTGAAGGCAATCAGGAGCATGAGGTGTAAGAGATACCAGCATCTCAGTGCCACCTCCTTCACTCACTGAAATGAGTCAGAATGGAAGTAGATGTGGCAGCATCTGTGCCAAGATGCACAAGTGTCTGTGCCTTAAGGATATCTCAAGGTGAAAAACGTAATCTACAGCTACAAGCCTGAGTGCATGAATACATCCATTACAGGAGTAGAAGGGTATTGCGGCATTTTCATTTTTGCTTTTTGCACTGTTTAAAAGCAATATCGAGAAACCCTTCCAAAATTTAACTATAACTCAAAGACTTCTCACCCCATATTTCCAGTGACAATACATCCTTCTCCTTTGCAGGTTAGATTTGCAAATAACTGGTTTATAATCACACTCAGAGGCTCATGTGTCCAGTAATTTGCACTACAACTACATTTTGCAGCATATGCAGAAGTCTGTCTGCAAGCTATGATTCTATTAATATATATAAAAGGAAAGACTTGTAAAGCTTTGGCAGCAAATGTAGGTCTTGAAGAAACATAGGCAAAAAATCATTAGAATTTGCAAGTGACATGAAAGCTAATTTTGGTACTGCTTTACACTGTCTTTATACTACATCAAAAGGCATTTTACTGCCTACCTTTTCAAAATCTGACAGCATCCAAACTCGAGCAGTAGGAACCTGACTCCAGGTGCTCCAGGTGATAAAGCAAAGCACGATGTTAAGGTCTGGCACAATGTGAAGAATGAGGTCATGCTGTATTTTTAGAAGTGCCTGGTGATCCTCTGAAGCATGCTCTTACTCTCTCTTTTTATTTTTTTCCTTCCCCTCTCTTTTTTTTCTGTCTTTTTCTGTGAATAATTCGGCCAATGCCTGCAGAAGGCTGTTTTCGCTCCAGGGATTCTCACACATACTTCTGTTGACAGAGTTCTTGTGCAGCGAGGAAGCTGAAATGTCTTTTGTTAAGGATCTGCTCACTTCTTTTTCTGTTCTGCCCCAATGCTTGGAGGATCTTTTGGCTACTCACGCAGTTCCTGTTGTTACGCTTGTGGAAATTAACTGAATTGAAAAATATGGGGTTACCTTGCAAAACAGGTAAAATAATCATCAAGAAAAAAATCCTAATCTCGTCATTTTCTCTTAGTCTATATGTCTCAAATTCTCTTGCCTTGTTTGCTTAGTTTTTCAGGGGAATATTGTATAAGTCAATAGAAAATACTAAGCAAAGTCATTGTGAATGGGAAAAAAATGCACTAGGGCCTGAGAGGTAGAAACTTTTTATTTTAGATGAGTGATATACTGTTTCAGCCAAGATTAGGATTACTATGTCAGTTCAGATTTAAATTGAATTTAAATTGAAAAAGTTACATATATTCACATGCTCCGTAACGCCAAAATACATAATGGGTATTGAAATGCACTAATTTAAGCCATGTTTGAAAAGCTGTTTTAGGTCACTTGCTGTTAGAGTAATGCTATGAAATAAATCATAATAATTTGATTTCAGGCAAAGGGGAGTCAAGCCAGTAGAGCACGATACACAGAAGTTGGTCTGTGAGGCTTCACATACACACTTGTATATGCCAGACCATATGAGAACTTCCCTTCCATAGCATGCCACTAGCTATAGCAAAATCTGTATTAATTTACTGCTGATTTGTAAGGAGTTTTCATTAAAAAATAACATTCTATTTAAGTTTTAAACTCATGTGTGTGAACAGCTGAAGTTGCTACACTCAGATATGCATTCCACATTTAGCAAAAAAACATTTTAAATCCTGAGCATTGCTTTATAATGTTTTTGCTCTTACTAATGCTTCTTGGAGTCAGTTTTGGTTGGACAGTTACCTCTGAATAATCTTTTTAGTTGAAAAACCTACATATACTTTCATTATTCCACATCCTTATCTACACTAGCTTCTAGCAGTAGAGCTAATGCTACAGTATATATTTAGAATTACGGATGCATACAAAAGTAATCTCCCTATTTATAAAGCCTTGAAGACCTTTTCCAGAAAGATTACTTCTTTTCAGAACTTGTATGTGCATACATTCATCATTGTGGTGAGAATTACATTCTTTTGCAGGACTGTCTTAGAGGCCTTTTGTGACATGTACAGATTTAGCTGTGAATGTTCAGAGCACTCTGAGTTACAAATTTTGCTATGGGTAGGATTTCTAAATTCTCTGCTTTGCCAAGATTGTTTCATTTTTAGGAGCTAGAAATGTCTATCTGTCACTCTATAAATATGGAATTCAATATTATACATTAAAGTGTAGGGTTTTTCATAGTCACTGCTAGATTGAGTAAAAAGATAATGTTGCACAGGATGAACAAGGGCAAACTGACATTCTTCTCACCAATTCCTCCTCAGAGATTTTCTTGCCATACTTGCACCAAACCAGCCTGCTTTTGCATACTTGATTTGTTCCAGTCTCATCCCAGGAAAAATAAAGAGTACAATAGAATAGCAAATCCAGTAAACAGAAAAAGCTCTTTCATGATTTTTGCAATTAAACTGTAAAAATAACAGCTTTACATCATATCCTGTAAAAACCAAAACTCATTTGAGAGAAATAACTTAGCAAAGTTTTAAAAGAAGTTGGGTATTGATTGTAAATGCTAGTAATATAGAGTTATATAGAGAGATAATGAAAAATACAATATTTTGGATGATAATTCATGTTCAGGAGTCTAAAGCATCATCCTAAAGTACTAGAAATAAAAAATATATAATTCACTTATCCTGGGCATGCCTACTGCAGAATTTGATGTTCAAGGCAGAAATTAATATACAGGAAGTTACCCCTAAATATGAGGTAGAACTTCTTTATTGTGTAATAACTTTATTATTCTCTATTGTTCTAGTCTCTGTGACTAGAACAGGTTGCCCAGGGAGGTTGTGGAATCTCTTCATCTCCAGAGATGTTCAACAAGTGTCTGGACACAATCCTGTGCCATGTGCTCCAGGACGGCCCTGCTTGTGGAGGAAGGTTGGACCAGATAATCCCCTGTGGTCCCCTCCAACCCAACTCATCCTGTGATCCTGAGAATTTCTGTAACTGCTTCTGGAGCATTTTTTGCTGCATGTTTGGCTCACAGCAATGTTACTATGAGCACAGAGGTGTATTTCTGCAGATGTCATCACAGCAGATCCTGCTTGGCAGCATTATCAAAACTAAAGAGGGTCCAGGAAATGGGCCAAGGATGGGAAGAAAGAGTGACAATAGGAAGGGATGAAGACTGGGAAAGAGAGTCTCTGGAGGAGGCCTGGAGACCTGAGCACTGCTACTTCTTCTGGAATCAGCTGAAGAATGGGACAGCCACCAGCAGCAATGGCTGGTGAACACATCCCACCCTCTCTCCTGATGTGGGCAGCCAGGCCAAAGCTCCTTTTCTGCCCTTTGGGCAGTCTGCTAGAGTGGGCAGAACTTTTTGGCTTATAGCTGGCTTTGTGTGGTGGGAGCGTGGCTTTTTCCAGGGTGCTCCTGTCAGGGACTCAGAAGCAAAGGTGATGGCTCATAGCAAAGCACAGGTAATAGTCACCTGAAATGGCAAGAGGCCTTTCCACTGTGCCCACAATGTACAAGATATTGTGCAAAAAGTTGGTTTTTCCAATCTTTCCATCTAAATGTGGGAATGTGTTTTCTTTTTCAAAGATGTTTTGCTTAACTAGTTCTCCCCATTCTGGAACTGCAGTCAATTCTGTGTTAATTACTAACCTGAGGCACCTGAGAAAATGAAGCTTTCAGCAGTAGGTCTCTCATTCATGCATAGATAATGTAATCTATTATTATTGTGAACCACAGCTACGGGCTGAAATTCTTGTTGGCATTATTCGTCCCTCTAAAGGCTGGATGAGTGGTGTAAGCTTTTTTGTCTAGACATCCTCTATAGTTTTGTATTAGGCAGTCAAGCCAGGATGGAGACTTCTCTCACATCAAAATAGGTAAACAAGATAAGTGAGAGCATTTACCTTCTGGAAGCATTTTTCTCTCCCCACTGACTCCAGCAGGAGGTTAGACAGTTTACAGTATTGTCTGACGTTTAAATAGCTATCAATAGCTGAGAGGAGGTCTACATAAACAGTGTGTACCTGCATGCTCACATCTATTACAGCTGCAGTTCAATGACAAAGGTAATACAATAAATCCAAATTCTCTGTATGTGTTACAGTATTCCTTCTATTACCAGAGGCATGCCTGTAACAGTAAAATACACACTAACCAGCACTAAAATATGCCTAGCTGGTGTGCATTGCTCAGTTTATGGCACATGCAGTGACAGGCACATCACATGCCAGCATCTTACTTTGCTTGCTTCCCACTTTGACAGTCACAGTGCTGCCTTCTGACACATCTTCCTCATCACTGACAGGTTTGCCACATATATCAAAGGCTTAGGCTTCTCTTTTTATTTTGAAAAGCTTCTGTTCTGCTTTGCTCTCTCACAGATGGAGTACTGAAACAATCATTAAAATAAATACTACCAATATTCAATCTGTCAGAAGAAGTAAATGACATGCATGGGTGAACAGAAGCTATTCAGTGATGCGAGATCAGTTCCTCAGCTGCTCCCTTCTCCCAGTGCATTGGAGGTGCCCTGCCTAGGTGTGAGCACAGAAGTTAAGACTTTTAAAGCAGACAAGGCCAGCTCTTTATGTAGTACTGAAACTCTCTGTTATTTTTAGCCTCCTCCTTTTCCTTTTCAGATCTCTTGGAAATGGGCAGGTGCTGCACTGCACTGCCAATTCACTGAATTCGAGACACAGAAAATCACACCTGTACTAACATCTTCTTTTCTGTTTTTTCCCTGTGACATTTCCATGTGTTTGGTCCCTTATTTTTCCCTATGGCATTTTAGTAGCTTTATCAGAGCAGTTTAAAAGTTGTCTGTGATTTAATAGACAATGAAATTACAGTGAACAGAGGCATGTTTAGTTAACAAAACATTTGTCTAGCATCACTTCAAATGATTCTGAACTGTTGTGTCAATAATCAACTTAGAGTCATTAATTAAAAAATGTTTCTGCATTTGCCATTTCTTTCCTAGTCTATAAGCAAAACAAGTCAAAATTCTCATGTTTTAAGTTCATTTAATCTGCACACATGAAATATTTTTGAAGAGGCACAAGTAAATCTGAAGTAAATCTGATATAGACATTTCAAGCTTCAGGGTTACTTTTGCTGGTGTACTCCATTGCAAGCATGTTGTCATTATTTTTTTTTTTTCCAGAAACTTAAAGGATTCAGATGTTTTTATATGAGATTCCGAACATTAATAATGACTGTGTAATCATGGTTTTGGAAAACTAAGAATATATTTCCTGGCTACACATGAAGATAAATGTTTTGTAAGAAAAGCAAGAATGAATAATTTTGATCTCTGATGGATGAAACCCATTGGAATGGAAACTAACATCTATGAAGAACAGGGTTCACCTTATCTTACATCTGCTGAGTGCCTAGGAACTCCAAAGGAAGCCAAGTATGAAGAATACCAAAAAAAGACAGACAATCAGACAAGTCCATATGAATTTCAGAATTTGTTGCTGGAACCTGAGCTGAGCTTGCTGTCTGTGTCATCCTTCCTGGACCACAATGAGACATCCTTACAACTTGGCATGGCTGCAGGGCGTGCCAGTGCCACCAACCAGCCCGAGACAAAGCACCTGTGTGAAGAATTATCCTGTTCTACAAGGCACACATCAAAGGAAGATCGTTTAAACCTTCCCATGCACACAGAATGGCCAGTCCTCACAGGAAAAAATTCAAACAAGAAACCAGAAGCAAATTATGAGATCAGAGTCATACAACACAAACCATGTGCTATCACATTTTCTGATTTTGAATTTTTACCACATGAAGCTGGCACTAAGCTCCATATTTGTGAGGCAGGAGAAGCAGATGATTTTTCTTCTGAAGAAGAAGAAGCAGATAACAGAGGTGATCATGATGCATTTACAGAACTGCCACTGTATGAGGCATTTTTCAAAGGTCTTCAGAGAAGGAATGTTACCCAGGGAAGGCAAGCTAAACATGAACTTACTAAATATCAGCATATCTGTCATTTAGAAGACTGCAATAATCATTCTGAAAAGGCATTGAAGGACCATGACAAAGAAGAAAAACACATGGAGCTGGAGGTAATACAAGCTACTCTTTAGTTTCAAGTGTGTTTTAAATAAGTGGGGTCATTTAGGGTTGGTTACAGGTGGAAAAGGAGTTGTGTAAATTGTTAAAGGATGATAATTATTGTGAATTACAAAATTAAGAACCTAAACCTACAGTAAAAGTGTACTAGCTTTTTTCACTAAACAAATCTTGCTTCAGATTGACTACACTTCTATTAGCCTGAACCTCAAACTTTGGTTTTCTGGTTTCCTTTTTATTTAAATGGGAACATTGGCTCCATTTCCTACATTTCTACAAGATCATATATCATGCCATGTATATCATGCCATGTACAGCACACAGTCTGAGGACTGTTCTAAAGGGATAGAGCTCATTTTTAGTCTCAGAGCAGAATATATTTCTTCATACTGAAAAACAGGCTTTTAGTGTGGTGGCACTGTAGCACCGAGCCACCTAACCCACAGCACTGTTTCCACTTAATAACTGTTTTCTGTACTATTATTTCATTACAACAATATAGAGGACAAGTTAAAGACTGGTATATATAAATTTTTTGGTTGGTTGGTTGGTTGGTTGGTTGGTTGGTTGGTTGGTTGGGGTTTTCTGGGTTTTTTTTAATCTGTGCGGTTTTATATCATGACATTCTATAGACCAGTGGCCAAAATGAAAACATAAGTTTTCAGGACACAATTAAAAACCCAGGGTAATAAAAATCATCCAACTATATATAACCTTTCCAGAAAAAAGCTTTGAGTAAATTACCTTTGTTTATTGGAACTGGAAGAACAGAAATCTCCCAGCTGAATTGTCACTAGTTTGGACAATAAGCACAGATTCCCCCTGCTCACAGCTGGTGACAAACCAAATGACTGGAGCTAAACACATTTATCATTGGAGAAGTTCAGTTCTAGTACAAAAATAAGAAGTGACTCCAAATAGTGGGCAAAACCAAACCAAACCCTTAGAACCCTTAGAATTCCAATGTTCCTGACCTTGCAGCACAAATTGATCTTAACCTGCAGGCCAGGCATACCTTTCCGTCCTCTCTTCTCCTTCCTCCAACTTTTAAAAGTTATTTTTCATGTAAATCTGCTCTGTGCCTTGAAAACCAGTCTGTAGTCCTGTAGTCTTTTACCCAGTGTTTTATTTTACTCTGTCTGCAGTTGTCCTTTTACTTCTAGTGCTTATAACACAGAGTTACTTCATTGATTTCTGATTAAATGAAGGGGTTATAGTTTGAACTATAATGTCCATCTTTACATCAAAACTATGGCGTAAAATACTTAATTGCTTCTCTAATCTATCTCCAGTTTGAGGTGACTAATTATGCCCTTAAGTGAGTGGGAGTTTTGTGCTGTATTTCATACATACCCCAACTTCACTGCAGAAACCCATCAGCACACAAAGAAATAAGCCAGATTTTTAGAAATTTTTCTCAGCAGATAATATTAGAAGACCAAGGCCCAAAGATGCTTCCCAAACAGTGCAACTTTTGATGCAATACTGACCCTGATTCTCATGACACATGGTTTATTAAGTAATTGCATTGTTCTTCTAACCTAAGCCAAGACTTAGTTCCTCATTTACTCAGAAACATTCACATTAAGGAAAATAATATATCTCAAAATGGATGCACAACATCCTTTGGATTTTCTTTACTGAAGGTCATTCCCATAGATAAAAGGGAGACGCCAGGAGATGTTGTCATTTAGTTTACTTTATGTCTATGCCATAAAATAAACTCAAGGATGCAGCTTGTAGTGCAAAATAATGGATTATAAATTGCCAGACAAGCATGTGAAATTACCTAGTAAATCTCAGTAAAGGTGTCAAAACATTTCAAAAACTGGATGCAATGTTGCAGTCCTGTCTTTTATATTTTTCTATGTAAAGAAGTAGCATCATTCAAGAAAAACCTCCAAGAATTAAAAAAAAAATTTAAAATAAATATTAAGATTGTCTTGTGTCTCAAATTTTAGCAGCAGTCATGCATTACTAAGCAGACTGAAGTCTCTCCCCATGACTCTGGTTGAAGCATATGTATGTCACTGTCAAGTTACTTATTTCTAAACAAATGGTGTTGGGGAGAAATGTCTTTCTAGTGGAAAAAATCAAATAAATAAAGACAGCATGGGGTAAAAATGCTGACAAGGGCAACTGTTATTGCTAAACCTTAAACTTAAAAATCCTATAATAAACAGATTACTTTGGCCTTACAGATATAGACAATCATACAGAGCACCCTGCACAAGATCCTGGCTAAATCCTTGCTACTGGAGTTCCCAGTGAAACTGTGTTTAAGATCTATCCTGCAGGGACACTCCTACCCAGATGCACCTGACTGCAAACCTCCTATCGAAGTTCTAGAAAGGAGGGAAGGCTGTCACCCTCTCCAAGAAGGAAGAGCTGGCCCTTGCAGGCAGTCACCACAAGCAGAGTCAGTGTCTCTGACTGTCCAATCTCCTCTTTAATAGTTGTTACACGCTTTTAGGTGACAACTCTTGAACTTTTTGTTTCATTCTAATTAATAACTAGAGACAAACCCTTAAGAGCAGTAAACAAGTAGAGGGAAGATGGAAAAAATTCAACTTGAGTATGCTGCCAACTCTGTCAAGTGGAAGAAACTGCTGAAAACAATTCATATAACGATGCCCTTTAAAAAAATGCTCTTTCTTCTTTTTCCAAAGGCTTCTGCCTCTTCTGAGTGGTACAAGATAAATGGTACTTCTGTTCAATTTATGAATTCAGCATGGTCCCGAGTTTCCACCCTTACGGCAGTTCCACATATATTTCCTGTGCCTTCTCATAAAAGCTAAATTTGGCAATCTATTTTTTTTTTTTGTCAGGAGTCTGTAATCAGCAGTACATTTAATGCCCAACACAGTTCTGCCCAAACACTTAGGCTAATAGTTGGACTAAATGTTCTTAGAGGTTCTTTCCAACTTAAATGATTTTATGATTATTTGGTTAGTTCTGTCCAGAGATTCTTTTGCAACTCTGAAGTGGCACCTTCAGCCATTTTTCCTTGCTATTTTAACTTCAAGCCTTCATATCAAACTTGATGCAGTGTTTGTGCGTGCAGCCAGCTCCGTGTTCAGGGGCAATAAATTATTCAGAATAGTTTCTGAAACATAACATTTTTCTAGATTGTCATATCTTCAAACTATACTGAGCAGGACACAGCTGAAGGCTACATTTAACCAGGAGCTACTATTCAACTTTCCATCCATAAACTTATTCTAACCTTACGTAGCCTGAAAACAATATGTGTTACTTTCAGGAGTAACATTTCAGGGAAGCAAATAATTGAAGGTATTTGACAGATATTAGGCAATAAGAAAGTTTTATGAAATCATACCCTTGACAGTGTGAATTGTCATGGATCTTCCCTAACTCCAGGGATTGTATACAAATCCTGCTAATATTGTTGGCTGCTGCAAAGAGACAAGCATAGTCCTACCATCATGGCAGCAAACGGAAAATCCTTTCTGGAGCAATTTCAAATACTTTTTTTGGGCAGCCCATATTAGCAACTGGAACAGCCAAAAAGGTTTCTGTTGCTGTTGACATTACTTAGGGCACCTAAGAGAGTTGTCACAGCTTCCTCTATTGTTTGTCTCTCCCTTGAGAGAGAATGGGATAAGTCAGGAAAGCCACGTGCTGGAAAGGAACTGCTTAGAGTAACCATTAGGACTGCTAGGTGCTCCAGCAGCCCCTCTGCAGCCTCCCTGTCTGTGCTTATATTTACACCATGACTCTTTCAACGCATTTAGGAAGATCTAAACCAAACCTGCTTGTTTGTTTAAAGCACCATAATGATGGACTAATATTTGCATTGAATGCTACGGTGTTCAGCTGGGTCAAAGAGTGAGATGCCACTCCCCAGGAGAGACAAGATGACCAAAACAGATAATTTAGGTAATTAAGGTAGCATTCACAATGAATATCTTTGTCAGGATTTGGCCTTCAGACTGTAAGTTCAAAGACTTTTGGAGGAGGCTGCACAGGCATGGGAGTGGCCAGTACAATGTCAAAGACAGCCTCTGTGTTCAGCTCTGTATTGTGTTAGCAGGGGAGCTGTGCCATCACCTTTCACCATCAGTAAATCTTCAAGGAAAACTGTAGTGTCATAAAGGAGTTTGTGAAAGCTCCATTGTTTTTGACATTTAAAGCTAAGGCAACTGAACTCTGAAAATTATTTCAGAAAACAGTCATTTACTAGGAAAAAAAATGGATGATCAGTTTCTCTTTCCTGGATTATTCACTTGCTGTCATTAATTTCCTTGTTCATCCTTGTACTACAGTTAGGTAATTTTTACTCTCATTACTCATTGCCAAATGAAAAGTTTAATAATAATTGTATTAGCTTAAATCACAAGATTTAGGCTGGAAAAATTTGCTGAAACACAATATGGAAGTTTCCATAGCATCTGTCCCTCATCTTGTCTGCTTGATTCAGCCCAGGATGCAGTTGGCTTTCTGGGCTGTGAGCACACACTGCTGGTTCATGTCCTGCTTTTCCTCTACAAGAAACCCCAAGTTATTCTCTTCTCAATGAGTTCCTCTCCCAGTCTGCTCACGTCTGGGATGGCCCCAACAGGTGCAGCCCCTTGCACCTGGATTTGTCAGACCTCATGAGGTTCTTGTGGGCCCACTTCTCAGGTTTGTCCAGGTCCCTCTGGACGGCATCCTGTCCTTCTGTTGTGTCAGCTGCACTGCCCAGCTTTGTGTCATGTGAAAACTCACTGAGGGTGCCCTCGATCCCACTGTCAGTGTCAGTGATGAAGATACTGAAGAGCACTCTGTCCCAAGACAGAGCCCTGAGAGACAGCACTTGTCAGTGGCCTCCACCTGG
This sequence comes from Fringilla coelebs, assembly GCF_963513975.1. NCBI lineage: Eukaryota > Metazoa > Chordata > Aves > Passeriformes > Fringillidae > Fringilla > Fringilla coelebs. Next base: position 68,415,061 of record NC_140029.1, read on the forward strand.
ACAGAGAGCCATGGACCACAATTCTCTGGCTGTGTCCTTCCAGCCAATTCCTTATTGACCAAACAGTCCACTCTTCAAATCCCTCTGACTTGGAGATAAAGATACCATGGGGGACTGTGTCAAAGGCCATAAAGAAGTCTAGGTAGATGATGTTGGTCAGTCTTCTCCTGTCAGTTGCTGCAGTCACAAGAAGAGGAGATAAATCCCATATAATTTATTCAAAAGCCATAGTCCTTGAAGTCAACTATCATTTCTTAAAATATGTGTATCCTTCTGTGTGACTTGTAAATATTTTAATCATACCCTATGAGAAAGGAATCAGAAAGTTTTAAGTCTTTGACAATGAATCTGACCTGGCAGTGTGCCCAGGTGGCCAAGAAGGCCAGTGGCATCCTGGCCTGTATCAGCAATAGTGTGGCCAGCAGGACCAGGGCAGTGACCATCCCCTGTACTCTGCACTGGTGAGGTCACACCTGAAATCTGGCGTTCAGTTCTGGGCCCCTCATTACAAAAAGAACATTGAGGGGCTGGGGCATGTCCACAGGAGGACAATGGAGCTGTGGAAGGGTCTGGAGCACAAGTCTGATGAGGAGCAACTGATGGAGCTGGGGGTATTTAGCCTGGAGAAAAGGAGGCTCAGGGGAGACTTCACTCACTCTGTAAAACCACCTGGAAGGATGATGTAGTGAGGTGAGGGTCAGTGCCTTCTGGCATGTTTCAAGTGAAAAGATGAGAGGAAATGGCCCTAAGTTGTGCCAGGAGAGGATCAGATCAGACATTATAAAAATAATTCACCTAAAGAGCAGTTAAGCATTGGAAAAACATGCCCAGGGAGGCAGCAGAGTCACTGTCTTTGGGAGTGTTTAGGGCTGATAATGGTGGTGCTGAGTTTCTGGCTGGACTATAAGATCTTGAAGGTATCTTCCAACATTAATGACTCTGCGATCCTATGAATTTTCATTATTCAGATTATATTGAGTTAATTCAATTTAAATGCAGCAGTCAAGCCTACATCTGTGATCAGGTACTTTAGAGCTGCCAAAGTAAGGTTCTTACCCTTGTACTTGGGTGGCTTACACTCTGCTCAGGGCCTTGCTTAGCCACTCTGAAGCGCTTTTCTGAGAGGTACTATTCTGTTTTTATTAATGAGGCAGTGGAACTTAGGTGGAATTCAAGCTATCTGAAAATTGCCCTTCAATAGTACCTTCTTCTCTAATTCAGTTGTACAGGAGCAAAAACTAGAGAGGAACATCTTAAGAGTAAAGAACAAATTCCTACTCTCATTCCTCCCATACTTTGGAAGTTTGTACTTCATTTTACCCTATGAAAATGAGACTCCAAAGCTAGAGGAGGAGAACAGTTGCAAACTTGTGATGACTTCTTCATGAGGAATAATACAGTTATTATTATCTCCTTTCAGTCATCTTCTGCAGACATTGGAAATCTACCCAGGTAGGAGAGCCAAGCACTGAAATAACAATAGCCAGGGAGAGCAGGCGATGAAATTAAGGGGAGAAAAATGGAAAATTACTTGTCTAAGAAAGGAGTGATGCACTGGGCTTTATACATTCTAATTTCCTTTGTATGTCTGTAAGATTTGTACTTTCTGTATTTCAGTGGCACTTTCTCAAGACCTGATAGATAAGGACATGGTGATTCGAACTTTGCAAGGTTCTTAGTGTTTATGCTTATTTCCTGCCTGTGTGGAAAAGGTGGCAGGAGAACTCATGATTACTTCAGCAATGATGCATTATTGTCAGTCAATAAATAATCACAGTCAGCTTTTTACTATTAAGAGTCAGATAAATGCTGGCTTAGGGACTTATAATTATTAAGTTAATGAAAGGATTTTTTATTAGCCTCACAAATTTGAAGGGCTAATGGTGAATATAGCCTTTTGCATTGAGTGTTTTTTTCTGTCACCTCAGTATTTCTAATAGTGTGACTATTTCCCATTAAAAGGTGACACTTGTGTCCGGCTTGTTGTGAACATTAGCTACATGACTGTTTCTACTGAGAAATTATAGTAACTTTGGAAAATAACAGCAAAGTTATAAGAAAAATAGCAATTTAAGGATATGCTTAAAAACCATGCTGAAAAGAATTGGTATATTGAAATCGTGTAGGAGAACATGTAGATGCTATCAAAATTACTGCCCTTTATCTCTCCAGCATACTTGCATATTGCTTGCCTGTTTTAATAAGCATGCATCACTCAGTGTTGATTAACACCGAATTAAAAAATAGAAATGTATATGGCCCTAGAAAAGATACACTACTTGCCATTAGCAGATACACTTATTTTAAATCACAAAATCATCTTTGACAGGCATCAGTGGCTATAGCATTGAGGTTGGAGTAAGGATACACTCGGGTTTTTTTCGACTTTTTTGATCAGTCCCTTTCAGCTTGGGCTCTGCCAAAACCCTCCTGGGGAAAAGTTGTAATATGAGGGGACACAACCTGTTCTTTATCAAAAGCAGAGCTGATAAACAAATCTCCATGTGATGGGGGACTAACACTCAAAAAATTCAGAGGACTGCATTGCAGTTGATTCTTCTGCAGTTTGCAGAATACCATCACTCTAAAAATGTGTAGGATATAGTATAAATTACTGACATAGTGAGAGAAATTAAAGAGTGAGAAATTAAAATTAGGATAAACTAATGAAGAAAATTGGATAATTAGTCAAAAGGACAACTCATCTTGACTTTCAAATTCCTTTAGAAAATTTACAAAGTGTATTTCAACTTGGTGTTGAATTAGGTTATAAATATATTTTATATATGTTTTATATATTACAGAAGGTGAGATTACTGAGTTATCTTGCACAGCGTTTAGGTTAATGTAGAACTTTATAGCTGTCCTTCCAAGAAGATACTGAACTGCCAACAAATTTTGTTGCACAGCCTCATCAAAGCCCATTTGCACACATTAAAAGACCCCACAAAACAGCATTTTGGGAACCCCTGCTTTAGTGTGTTCAAGAGCATTAGTGCACTGTTTATTGTTTATATTTATTGTTGTTGTTTTTATTTATCTGTACAGCTTCAGAAGACTAAATAGTTAACACAACAGATGTTTTATACTGAATGGGGCAAATATTCACTACTTGTGACTTATGTTTTTTTCCAAATATTGACTACTTTAATTGTTGTGTATTTGAATATTTTAGAATCATAAGACCACCTCAGGAAAGAGCAATATTACTATTGGCCTTGCTAGAAAACATAAAAAAAAGATTATGCACTTATGGTGCCACTGAGACCAAAAAATAAAAGAAGTGTATCAAGATTCTTCTTGAAAAGTATCTCAGAATATCTGGAACCCATGCAATGTAAGCCCATTCAAGTGTTTCATGTATCTCTACAGAAGGAGAAAAAAAGTCAACAGAAAATATGCCCTGTTGAAGTCAAGGATATGATGAACAACATTCCTCTGTCAGAGCATGGGAAGAGGCACCTGTGAGAATTACAGACTGAGTCTTAGGTGCAGGGAACCAGAAGAAACATGTAGAAATCTGTTAATCTGCTTATCATTGAAATTAAGATATTTCTTCAAGGAACAGATGGAGACACTGGATAAACTGTGGGACAGGCAGTAAGCAGAACTTGTGAGATCAGAAACTTGCACGAAAGATGAGGAGATTGGGGAAGGGTTGCATTTTAAAGCTGGTTTGGCTGACAAACTAGGATTTGGTGTGCTTTTCAAGTCAGCCAATAGAACAGCGGTATAGCAGAGAAGAAAAACAAAAAAAAAAAACCAAAAAGAAACAGAACTTTACTGAATCAACAACCTCACAAAGTATATTTTGTAATGTGTAAAAGTTTTTGAAAGGGATTAAGAAAAATGAGTTACAGATTTCTTCATACACAGAAGTCCCACGGGAAGATTGTAGCACTTCCTATAAGGCATTTAGGTGCTTTTGAAACTTCTTTCCTAGGTAGCACATGCCCAGTTAATGAAAATCAGACTCTAGTGATACAGCTAGGATCCCTCTGTCCTTCTTGGCATGAAATTTTAATAAAGTAATGTTAGCTTGATATTGCAACAGACATATTTCTTTGGTAGGGCCATGGGACCCCAGCTGATATGATCTGACTTGCAAAGGGATCTGTGACCATTTTGGTACTGCCACATCGCAGGCGACCATACAACCAGAAATCTGTGTGAACACTGAGATCCATGACTGAACCCAGTTTAGAGATACATAAAAAATTTAAAAGTAATGAACTTCATTGAGACTTGAAATCTGAGATTTCATTTTACTACATTCTTCTGTGGTCACTTTCTATAGGAAAGTGTCATAAGACTCAAGCCTTTCCTAAACAATCTCTCCAAGTATGGAGTATTTCAAATTGTAATAAAAATGGAAACAGATTGTTCTTTCTATCCAAGCTTTTGTACAAACTGATGCTCTTGTAAAACTCTTGCCCAGTTTTGAATTATCTCAGAGCTAAGACTTTTGCAGTGCAGAGAAGGAAAATCTCCTCTGAATTAGCTTGGAGTTCTCCTGAAATAAATCAAACAGGACATTGAAGTCTATGTCGCATTTGAAATGTTTTTATTCCAGAAATTAACTTCAGTAAAATCTTACCAGGTTTTTGCATTGTATCACTGGGCTCTCTTTATGTGTGCTTTCTATGGATTCTTAAGTTCTTTGGCATTTACACTATCAATCCAATGTTTCAAAGATGAGGTCTAGAATAGGTATGTTTTAACATCATAGATTTAACAGCTCATTTCTAATGTATGTGCAGAAAAACTTTGTTTGGCTTTAATCCAATCTTTGCGATGAAGCAATTAGTAATATGGTAGATAAACTACTGTAAAGTTTGCAGTTACTATTTATTGTTCCTATTCAAGCAGTATAATGGTGAGATTTCAGTATTTACCTAATGAGGACTTTTCACCATGGCAAAAGCCTTGGCAGTTAGTCTGGGGTCTGATTTACTTAAACTAAAATGTAAAAAAAGCTGCTAAACCTGCCAAGAAACAACAGAACAGAACACTTCAACTTTGATGTATTTTATTTTTTACAATGTACACCACATATCAAGATCAAGAGAAAAGTACACAAAGCCAGTAACTAGAAGCAAGAATATACAGACTGCCTTTTATTAACATGCCAAGATAGGTGCCTAAACTGAGGAGAAGTGGACTACTGAGAATTTGTGCAACTAAGGATCTAGACTCTGAGACTTCACCTCAAGCTGTACTTTTATCTGCTGTGCTGTAGATTTTCCCAAGGTATTACAAATAACTAGCGATAGTTATGGAAAAATTATCATGTTTTTGAGATAAAAAGATGATTAAGCTAAAAAAGATTACCCCTGGAAGACAGAAACATTCCAAAGACCCTGAGGCTTTTTTTTTTAATAAAAGTTGCAATACTATGATTCATTTCTAATGCAAGGGGGCTATCAAGATACCCCTCTGTTTTGTGTGTTGTGTAGCACAGATCAAGTGCTATCTTGAATTGTCCAAGCCTTGTCTTGGGGGGCACATAATGCCACTGATGCTAAAAAAAAGAAAAAAAAATTGAAAGAGAGAAATGAGATTAAGAATCCTTAGTGGGAAACCCCCAGTATTCCAAGCAAGCAGGGACAAACTCAGGTCTTTCTGAAATAAAGGCAAAAAACAAATTATAGAAGTTCAGAAAACGCTTTTGAAACCAAACTTTTCAGACATGACAAAGCTTGTATTTTGCATTGAATGACAGACAGCAAACTCTAAAATTGCCACTTCTTCAAGTAAAAGAATTTACCATGAATACAAACCAAAAATAATAGCAAACTCTAAAATAGTTAGAATTGCTATAAATTGGAATGTATACATTCAGAGTATTTATCTCTGATCATCTTTGCCTGTGTGCATTGTTTCCAGTTTTGTAAAAAGTTCTTAAGAACATGAGTTTAGGTTGCATTAAACAGAATGAAGATATCAAAGTTAAAATAATAATATAAAAAGACTAGGCCTTCTTGATGGGTACTTTTTATTTGGAGATTGTGTTCAAATGGTTGCAAATGCTAAGGAGTGCTCGCACAAGCACCTTGGAACACACAGCATTTAATTCTAATGCAAGTTAAAAGGAATCTCTAAGAGTAGCAAGTATGGTTGAAAACTGTACAAATTTGAGAAGGAACATTTGGTTTATGCATCCAATTTAAAATTGGCAGCATATATCAAAAACCCCAACCTCCCAGGTATAGCATGAAAAATAAAAGCATTCCATTTTGCAAAGGAAGTAATTATTTTTAAATTTGGGGTTACTTTAGTTCAGAAAAAAACTCCACAAAGATTCAAAATTCTCCATGACAGTGAAAAATTCCTTACCCTGACTGTGATATGTCAGGAGCCTCCAGCAGCTTGCTAGGTGGGCTACTAAGTAGCTTGGCAGGTAAAGGTATTTTACCCAGAGGAAAGCTGTCAAAATTAAGCTGTCTTTGAAAAGCAATTCAAGTCTGATGCATTGACAAATATCAATTAAAAGAAAAGAAAATCACTTTTCATGTAAGATATGAAATTGCTATCACTTTGGCATTTTAAATTTTAAATTCAAATATATGTTGGGAGGGCTGCAACCAGGCTGGTTTCTACATTGTCCAAGCAGGATTTTTCCACCAGGGCTAAACTGTACATTGATCAGTTTATGCACATTTTCTCACTCCAGAGTTGTCTAGACCAATTCCCTTTGGAATTGTTTTGGGGTTTTGGGTTTTGGTTTGTTGTTTGGGTTTTTGGGGGTTTTTTATGGGTGGCAATATCATATTGGGACTACAGAGAGGTGAGCAGGATTGGAGAGCAATTGGGAAAACTTGTAAATTTTTTAAATTCCTCAAGCATTGCATTAGGACAGTGTGCTAAAACACAAACTAGGATCCTTCCAGCTTTTATCCTGGCATGTTTGGATATACCCCAGGTGCACATAAAGCTTTCCTCTCAAGGATATCTAGAGATCTTTCTAAACCTGCAAATCTTGCAATTCTACATTATACGGCATTTTGCTAGCAAGATTTTGCTTATTATTGCTACTGTTAAGTATCCTGCACTTCAAAACACACTTGCTTGAAGTATTTAACTGGAGAAACTAAATGAAATCTATGAATTAGCCTAGGAATTGTTTGGTTTCAGTTATTTGCAGAGTTATACCAATAGATCTCTTTATGTGGGTTTTTGTGGTTGATGGGGTTTTTCTAAAGTATGCCATATGACAGGGAACTGAAATATTTGCAAATAGAATTATCACTGCTGGGAATCATCCCACAGCAGGGGGGTTTTTCACTCTTTCTTGTAATTCTCCTAGTAATTCCAAACAGCAATATTTTCCTGCTCTTTTTACTAACTTTTATAAATAAAACTTACCAAATACCTTAACAAGGATAAACACAATTTTTGAATGCTTTCAGGTAAGGTACTTCACAAGGAGCCAGGCAAATTCAAATAAAACTGAAGTACTCCAAAAAACAAGTTATGCTAGAACTGGAAGTCAATAACAGTCAGGCTAACTCTTGGTAAGTGAAACCCCAGGACAGGCTCATGCTTTCAGCTTCACCTGCCTCAGAACTCCTTCAGTGCATTTGTATTTTGAAGATTTTGCAGAACTTTTGTATATTTTAAAAGTAGCTGCTACAGATCATTGTTGTCCCTCAACCCTTCTCATTCCAGGAGATGATGTTTGAGGCGAGGGACAGGGAACATGCCTGAACATTAAAGTTCTGGTAACAGTAATTTTTGATGTTTAGTGACCATCCTACTCTTACAGCAAGACAGATTTTTTTGATCTCCAGGCCTCATTTTCCTACCATGTGTTACACAAAAACACTTACATGGTATAAGCAATATGTTTACAAGCTCCGGGAACACATAAACTATTCTTTTCCTTCAGGAACGATGCCTAAGGCTGCTTTATCAAAGCACCTCTTCTTCAAAAATTGAGATCAAACTGATTTGTTTAACAGAAAGTGGTTAAGGTTTTTTAAGTGAGCTATCTTCTTCCCAAGTTAAAAAGGACATGCTAAAATATATAGTCACTATTTTTTTTCTGTTTGTGACTAAAAAAAGTCACAAAACAGTCTTCATAAAGTAAGATGTCCAGGGACAGCAAAATATTATGCAGTATTATACATATATGCACTCACCATACGCAGTCACCATTATGTGGTAATAATAATACAACATTTACTTCACAACAATCCTTTTTTATTTTTTAATTCTAGCCAGACAGGGCTTCAGCTGTTTACAGATATCATTAATAAGTACAAATACCATGAATAGTTAAAGTTCTGGAAGTTGTTTTGATCACTCACATGGTATTTATGTATTTCTTCTGAAAGAAGAAATGTAGTTCAAATTCTGAACACTTTAGGTACATAACTAGCATTAATAATTAAAAATATAAAACTACACACTACATTAATAAGGGATGACTGTTCTTGTGCATTGTGTGATTATCTTAATTCAGCATTTAAGTTCTGCCTAACTCTTTCAGCTTCTTTGTTTCTATATTTTTCATGGCTATTCTTGTCATTTAGTGAAAAAAGAAAAAGCATAAACCACAGCAGATTATTACAGTAACACACCTGATGCTGTAGCTTTTCAGCATAGACAGGTAGCAGAAATAGACACTTCAGTTTACCAAACAAAAGATGGCAAGAAATCCCCAAACAGAGACACAGAGAGGTGACTTGCAAAACATGTCCCAGGTGCAGCCAATGGCTTTTTCAGAATGTTATGTGAAAGACCCTTTGCTTCTTCAGGTTAAAAGCTTTTGCCAGTTTTACTAGACAGGGAGGAGTGAAATCTGATCTCTGTTGTTTAGGTGATAAATTCTCTGACACTCAGAGAATTTAAATATCTATGGTTCCTGATCATCCATGGGGGTTGCTGGAGTAGGCCTGCAGCTCATATAATTTTCTTCCAGAAAAACGGGGAATGTAGGAGGAAGACCAGAAGGAGTGAAAGTGGGGATGGAGCCCAGCACATCTTGCTTTAACACAGAGTTACGACATCAGCAGAATATTATCTGGATCTGGGTGTTAGGGAATGTATCCAGTTTCCAAGCTATAGAGAAAGTAGGCTGTCAAATGAAGCACATAAATTTCTTACACAGTCGAGGAAAAGACACTGATGTCTTTGAAGAGCTCCAAAGGGAGATCCCATCTGATTAAGTGCAGGCATTTAAGAAACTTAAGCCAATGAAAAGAAAAACGTGCCTCTTTACTTATCATCCTCACTTCCAAAAATTTATACAAGGAGATTTATTTGTTGCTCTGATCAGTGTCCTTATGTCACTTTGACAAGCTTTTTATAATTGAAATGCTACAACCCACGGCCTGTTCAAAACAAGGGGAGACAAAACATTAAAAATGAGCAATGTACATATACTATAAATTATACCTGGAGGTAGTTTTATCTAGTCACCAAGCATAATGGCATTTCTCATTTCAATACTCCCACCTCCCTTTAACTTTGGCCAACCAAAACTTAAAAAAATATATAACATATTGTTTGTGCTACACTGTAGTTTAATTACAGAGGTATTTTGTTTCCCTCCTCATTCCCAATGACAGGGTTTTTTCCAGAAAAGATTTTCAAAAAATGCACTCAGCTGCTGCAATTTTGCCACAAAAAATAATTTTCTTTTTTGTGACTGTTTTTAATCCACTATTCTTCCTCTGCCTAACATCCAGAAAGGGACTAACTAAATCCCTGTCTTGATCCACAAGAGACAGACATCTAATGAAGTTCACTGCATTCCCCAAGTGCTCCGCAAGGAGCAGCCTGGGAAGGCTGACACCTAAACAGAAGCTGTTGAGAAGCCCCTTTGCTGCTTATGAAAAAGTAAGAGAGGATGTGAGATGAATGATACAAATCCTATAAAATCAGCAAACAAGCTCTGAACAACCCTTGTAATGGATTTTTCTTCAGTTTCTTGATCAGGGACTAATTGCTCTTCATGAAGGAAAAACAAGTCATTTATAAAAACAAGCATCTCAGGATAGGAAGTGAAAATTTATTGTCCTACTGTTTCTACAGAATTCACCTAATCACCCCATGATGATTATCTCAAAAAAGTAATTAATTGTTCCAAAATGCTTTTCAGATTTAACATTACCACGCTGACATTCTGCAGAATTAATGCCTCCTGCCTCACCCTTTCCAGGACCTCCTGTTGCCCAAACTACTCCACACCTCTCACTGCTTTCCATCATACTCCAGTCCCTTCCTGTTCTTGTATTATTTCCAGTTTCTACTTCCCACTATTTTCCCAACACTGCCGATGTCTTCTCTAGTTCCTTTCCTCCAGAATGTCCCCAGCACCCCCTTCCATGACTCTGGCAAGGGACTATCAATACGTGCTTTACCTAGAGGTAACTTCCCACTGCCTCGCAAATTAGCACACATAAATAAATTCATCAGCAGCTATTAAAGAATTATACTGTCTGTTATCTCATCCTTAGTTTTATAGTGGGCCATCACTTTTGTTTCTTGTACAGTCAAAATTTTAGCTCAATTTGGTTGTCCCTGATATTTCTTCCCGTCTTCAAAACTGGCTTGAAGGTATCTGAAATGTTCAAAAGTTGTGGGAGAAATGTCACATCAGCTGAGCAACGCAAAGCCAGAACAGTATGACTTTATTCTCTTAAAATACCAAGGGAAAAAAGAAAACAATAATAACTTAAGTGCAATGCTCTTATGGTAGCAACTGTAGCCTTGAACATAAAGGCAGGAACTTCTCACCAGTGTATGCAATTGCAAGAATATTTCTGAAAATATCTCTGCTGAGGGACATTCTACCAGTATGTCCCTCTGGGCAATCTGTTCCAGTGCTTGGCGACCCACACAGAAAAGAAGTTGCTCATATTCAGGTGGAACTTCCTGTGGATCAGTTTCTGCCCCTTCCCTCTTGTCCTATTGCTTGGCATCATGGAGCATGGCCTGGTCCATCCTCTGACCCTCCCTCGAGAAACTCATAGACATTGATGAAGTCCCTCTCAGTTGTCTCTTCTCGAGGCTAAACGTGGCCAGTTCCCTCAGCCTTTCCTTGCGAGAGGGGTGTTCCACTCCCTTGTTACACTTTGCAATTTTCTACTGAAGAGAGATGCTCCAGTCCCTTGCAACCCTCCGCTGGATCCAAGAGCTCTGTCTCTCTCTTGCACTAAGGAGCCCAGAAATGAAAGATCTGCTTCCGATTACTTTTTAGTTTTGTGTACCTCTGTTTAGCTGTGCAGCCAAGGCATCAGCAGCGGCCTCCACACGCCCAGCCAAGGCATGAGGCAGGTCTTTCCAGCTGAAGTGCTCTGACATACGCAAAACCTGAGGCAGGGCGCTATGGAAAAGTCATTTCTGGAGAGGCAAAGCCACACCCGGCTGGGACAGTTTCCAAACCATGGGGAGGATCTCGGGGCAAGCCGGAGGCAGGGCCGGCTGAGCCGTGCACCCTGGCGGCCCCTCGTCCCCCTCCCCCGCAGCCGCAGCAACCCCCGAAGGCAACGCGGACGGGCCGAGCGCTCTCAGAGGCAAGCGGGCGGCGGCTCCGGGGCTCAGCCTCGCCCCCTGCAGGAGTCACTCCCCGCTAGCAGCTGCTTTTCTCCTCACGGTACCCGTGCGGGCGACGCCTCCCGGTGCGCGGCCGACGAGCGAGATTCGGCCGGGTCCCGGAGCGCTACCCCGGCAGCTCCTGCCGCCCCTGCTCGGCGGGGGCGCGCTTCCCTCCCTGCCCGCTAGGGCGCGCCCCCGGCCGGCGCGGCGCCGCCCGCCAGGTGGCGCTGCCGCCCCGCGAGCCGCCGGCGGCCGCCGCCCCCGCCCTGGCCCCGCCCCTTCAGATGACGTCACAGAGGCGCGAGCGGAAAGGGAAAGCGGAGAGGCGCTGCGCGCGCACCTCGGGGCGCTGGCCCGGGCGCGAGCCCCGCCCCTCCCATCCCCCCCGCGAGAGCCCCTGGAGAGGGCGGGGCCGGGCCGGGGACCGTTGGGCGCGCGCGGGCGCCGCCATTGTTGGCGGGAAGGGCGGGAAGGCGCGGCCGCCCCTCAGCGCCTCCGCCGCGGCTCCCCCGCCTTCCCCTCCGCCCGCCGGGCCCCGCTCTGCCGCGGGGCCGCCCGCGCCGCCCGCCTCCGGGGCCGCGGCGGTGGCCGGAGGGGCGGGTGTGCCCCAAACGCACCCCAAGCCCTCCTCGGCCCTCCGTGCCGCGCCCCCCTCAGCCCCGCTTGCCCCCGCCCTGCTCCCAGACCCGGTGTGCTGTTACCTTGAGCGCGAGCCTGTGGAAACGATTTGTGGGGCTGCTTTCTTGTTGATCTTCGATTTTCGTTTTTGTTGGTTTTTTTTTTTTTTTGTGAAAGAATGCTTCCACCAAGGGAAGGATCTGGAAAAGCAATACTTTTGTCTTGAGTTTATTTTTGGTTTTGTTTTTGTTTGTCTGGTTGATTGGTTTTATTTTTCAATTTTGCAAAGTATGCTAGTCAAGTGATTTGGAGGGATCTGAGTAAATCTGGTGGCCTGCAGGTCATAAGGCTCCCAAGTTCATTTTTGAGTAGAGAAACCCTTTCTTTGTTCTTTCTCCTCTGTACGACTTCTGGAGGAAGGCGCCTTTGTGCAGCCTTACGTGGGATGGTGCTGCTGCCTCGTGTCCCAATCCCAGGGAGGTTCCCTGCTGCTGCAAGAGCTGCTCTTGTAGAATTTGGTTTCTTTGCAAATCTTATGCGACATTCTGAGTGTGCATGTCATAAAACAAAGCATATGTCAGCCCTCATTTTGTGCAAAGATACTAAGGTGTTTGTAAGACTAGCACGTGCATGCTATATTGGGACAACCACAAGAATTTTTGTGGAACTACGTGGGCATATTAAAATCATGTGAGGGTTTGGATTGGATTGGAAGGGACCTTAAAGATCATTTTATTTCAACACTGCTACTGTGAGCAGAGGCACCTTACACTAGACCACATTTCTCAGAGCTCCGTCTGATCTGGCCTTGAACACTGCCAGGGATGGAGCATCCACAACCTCTGTGGGCAACTTGTTCCAGTGTCTCACGACTCTCACAGTAATATGGGAAACATGGATTAGTACAGTTTACACATGAACTATAACTTGTCTTTTTTATTGTTGTTATTATTGAACAGATTAAATTATCATTAGTTTAATTTGAGATAATTCTGTGATGTCTTAGCAACTGTAGTAGCGTTTCTTGAGTAATGTGGTTTTTGCTTTGTGCAAATTTTTGAAATAATGTCAGCAATATGAGCTATAAAAATGTTCTCACTTTTGTTGCTCTAAAAATTTCAGCAGTGTCAGGAAGGGTTGTGAGTTTTTAAAATGCATTTTAACATAATTAAATACTTACAACAAGTATATAGATGGCATCTAAATTGTTTTTGATTAATACTGAAGCCTAGTGGTTAAACCTGGATGCTTGGGTTACAAACTTCCAGTGGAGATCTGGGAATCATGCCTAATTACTTTTCTGGGTCTGGGATTAATGTCCTCTCTTCATTGTTAGCATGATGAAAATTGGTTCAGGATATAATTTAGAAGGTTTACATTATTTCAATTATCATCTATTCTCTTGTTCTCCCATAAATTTATGTTCCATCCATTGTCCCATCACCACCTATCCTTAGCCATAAAAATAGCATCCCTTTTGCCAAGCTTTCTCATCTTTGTCCTTAAGTACCCTTGAATTCCAGGAGGTGCCTTTTGCTCTTTATTTTTCCATTAATTTCAGATTTCTGTATACAAATGACTTGCTAATATTAATGCATTTTCTGATTAGTGCATTGTAAAAATTCGGGCAGGGAGCAATGTCAGATTTGACAGAACTCCATGATTGCTTGTGAATTTTAGAGCATTCTTTTAATCCTTAGTGGGTTTGGGGGTTTTGTGTGGTAGTTTGTCATAAATATGATGATAGTATTGTTATGATTTTACTGGTTTTGTGTTATCAATAGTGTTTTTATGAGTTATGTTTTTGTGTGTAATATAGCTACCAAAGAAGCAGCTTTCTTTGAAAACAGTTGGAGTTCCAAAGTAGTTGGAGACAATCTCTAGTACTGGTTTTCTTGGAAATTCCTTCACTGTAGATATGAATTTTTAAAATTCCAGTAACTGAAAACAAGAATGTTGATATTTTAAGATAAGAAGGTGTTATGGTTATAGTTACCTACATCAGTTTTTTTAAATAAAAGTATGCTGGCATTTGGTGCCTTTTTCTTTACAATTAGAAATTTGCCAGATATTGAGATCTCTGTCTTATCTTTTACCATCTTAATCTCTAGAATCTGCTCCGGAGTTCCTCAAGGAAACACTGACACTGGTATTTTTAGAATAAATGACTCAGCTTTTGTGTTGGATTGCCAGGGCAGCCCTGGTGCCAGCGCAGGGATTGATTCCCAGCTCTCGGTGCCTTGGAGTGCCCACACACCGAGCACCAACTTGTGTCCGAATGAGTTCTGGCGCTTGTGACTGATCACCGTGGCTGCCAGTGTGCAAAGGCAGCAGACAAAGCCTTGCGTAATTCAACTGCTGTATTAAACAAGATTATTGCTTTACCAATAAATACCAAAAAAAAAAACTCAGTTCACTGTGAAATAAGTCACTTTTATGTGCTGTTTCATAGTTGGATCTGACAGGGCAGGAGAGGAAGGCACACACGTTGTCTCCTGTTGATCCCGGGGAAGTAGTGCTGCCCCTGATCCCCTCTGGGACACACCACACAGCTCCCTTCGTTCTGGGACCAGCAGCAAAAGTAAGGCATGAGTGCTTCCTCTTTGGAGGCTCCAGTGCTTTATGCTGTAGATAAGCCCAGCTAGGCTTTCCCCTAGCACTTTTGAAGGCTTTTTCCCAAAGTGAAAAACCTTCCCAAAATTGTTTTACTTTGCAGAAGGTTTATGGATGTGATCTCCCGAATGTTTCATTTGTCACAAAATCATTTGCAGTTAAAACACCCTATTACTATCCCTTCTATCTGATATTACTGTTTCCTAGTTCATATGCCTTTTAAATACTGGTGTCTTTTTTTCCAAGTTAATGGCCCTGGCTTTGCTCCTCACCAGGCCCATGTTCCTCGAGATAATGAATGGGAAAGGTTCAACGAAAGACTGGATGTGGCACTCAGTGCCGTGGTCTGATGTTGACGTGGTGGTGTTTGGTCATAGGTTGGACTCGATGCACTCGGGGTCTTTTCCAACCTCATTGATTTTGTTGACTCACAACCAGGTCACAGCAGCCTGGACTGCCTCCAGTCTTAACCCTTTTGATGAGCTCATCCACTGTGGTGAGCACCAGGTCCAGTAGTGCTCTTCATCTGGTTGGTTGGTCCAATACTTGCACCAGGAAGTTGTCCTTGAAGTACCCCTTGGATTTCTTACAGCTAGCCGCGTTGCTTTCCCGGCAGATGCCTGGGTGGTGGAAGTCCTCTGCTAGGATGAGGTCTTGGAGTGTGATACTTTCTGTATCTGAAGCAGGAGGCCTTGACCTTGGTCTCCCTCTGATCAGATCCCCACGTACAGGTGTCCTTTGTTGGTCCTGTCTTTGAATTTTTTAGCCACAGGGTGTCAACCTTTTTGTGGCTGTTTTTCAGAGGCAGCTGTTCACAATCTATCCCTTTTCTAACACAGAGGACGAAACCCCTGCCCCTACGTGTCTCTTTTAAAAAGTTCATAGTCTTTGACTACAGTTCTGTCCCAGATTCTTTTCTTGATGTGTTGTAGTTTTCTAATTGTACCATGGTTTCCTACTCCACTTGTTTGTTTCCCGTGCCATGTGCATAGGCAAAGAGGCATTTCAGCTGGGCTGTGGGCTGCCCCACCTTTTGGGAGGAGCCCTCCCTAATTCCTCTGGGATGTTTTACAGGTATTTCCCTCATTTTCTAGAGTGTCAGTATTTTCTGGTTCTTCTCTGTCACTCAGAAGTACCTCCCTTCCCCTTGAAGCATATGAAATGTATCAGGCCAAAGGTGAAGCTGAGTCCAGCTTTTACGCATCCTGGACAGCTCTAACCACAATGTTTTTTAAAGAGAGAACTCTGTTTTAGGAAATCTGGTTAAGTTCTACCCAATCTCAAAAGGTGCAACTAGCCACGTTGGGGAGAAGGATCTGTAAGTTGCTTATTCTGGTCTGTAACTTTGTCTGGATTTAGTGGCATGAGATCCCTCCATCTCATGGAAACCAGTCTGAAGCCTGGAATTCGTTAGTCCGGAAGCACTGCAGGGAGATACCTGCTGTGAACAGCCACAAGCTGGTTACATTCTGCAATTTTGCAATTAGTATTTTTTCATGAAGAAATTAAGTGTGTCTCAATACCTATGTGGATAAAGTACTTTGTCATTTGTTGTCACTAATTGTGATGTGTAGATAAAACCACTGTTGCAGATGGTGGCAAACCAAATGAATATGGACAGTGTTAGGAATTTGACTACTGCTTGGAACAGGTGTTTGGGATAGTAGAAGTGCAGTTCACTTCCTCCACCTCCCAAGGTGGAGGAAATGGTAGAATAGATAAATGATGAGCTGGCATCTGTTAAGAAGCAGCTGAAGATGGGATAACCCAGGAGGATAATTCATGTGCTGAAATAGGAGCAGATGTCAATTAAGACAGCTTGTCTGGCCATTTGGGTGCCAGTTCTGTAGCATGTGTCATCAGTACAGGCTTGACTAACAGCCTGTTCATGAAATTTGGTGATGCTTGACATCATAATTTCATAGAAGGTGGAGATGCTGTAGGCTTCGAGAATCTGGAAAGTTTATTCATTGGAGCAAAATGTTAAAACTAACTATGTGCCATTTAACAATGTTATAGTTTTTTAGGGGTTTTTTGGGTTTTTTCTTTGTTTGTTTGTTTGTTTGTTTGTTTTTTTTAATGAGAAGTTCAATACAAAACTAATTGCTTTTGCCAGACACAAAATGAAGCTGCAACAGAATTTTCGTATTAGACTGACTGGATTACTGCACTTAAAAACTTCTGCAGTGGTGTGGAAGTGTTTTCCAAAACATTATGCCCCAAACCTTGTTTTCAACTAAACTCCTTTCTTCTCCCTTTCCAATTTCACCCTTGTCTTGGGTGAAACACCATGTTGATACAGTTTGTGCCCTTCAGTCCTAGGAATTAGCTTGGGCTTCTTCATCTGGGAAATTTTCCATAAACTTAGTATTTGGAAGACTCCATTGGTACAAGGGGTTCTTTCCTGTCCTGCCTAGCTTAGAGCAATACTCCTTAAAAACTGATGCAAGAACCCTTAAAAAAGTGACAGGAATTCAGAATTTTGTTTTCTTTCCTACAATGGACATTATCACTGTGCAAGATCAATGTGTAGAATACAAATTAAAGGTCAAATTTGCCAATTTACTGTCTGAAAGATTAAAAGCAGTTTTTAAAAAGAATTTAGTCCATTTCTGAGCTACTTTGACTTTAAAAAGTCAAGTAGTCAAATACATGTAATGAAGTCAGGGTTATGTTACATTATTTTCTCATGACTTCTTTGGATTCCTTTTTTTCCCATATTGGACACCTATTAATCATTTTAAAAATCCGAGCATATATCCTTATTGTACTACATCTTGAAGTTAGTATTTCCACAGTATTTTTTTATATTTTACTGTATATATTATTCAAAGACATAGGGGTGTGTTTAAATACAGACACATAAAGTCATAGAGATGCACAGTTGAGCTTAGTGAAAGAAAATTAAGGCAGATGTGTGGGGCCACTTTAGGGAAATGCAGAAAAGCCAGAAACAAACTTGAGTGTGTTTAAAATTCAGTTTACTTTGCTCTAGAGCATCAAAAAAAACACAGGTTTCATCATTCATAGAGGTGTGGCTTGTGTCACTTCTGAAAACTTGTCTGAAGAAATCAGTAACTTGAGGCAGCATCCTTCAGGAAGGAAAACAGCAAAAACAAAGTAACTGGACAGGAATTAAAATCAAAGCTCCATACACAGACATATTTTAGAGGTGTTATAAGTTTAGGGGAAAATTATTTGTCTTAGAAATGGTGTTTCCATTAAAACAGATTCACACATATCTTCATGTTAGTATTTCTGTAGCTTTTTTTCTGCAAAACTGCTAAGGTCTTACAGCCCATCTTAGGTGAGTGTTTTGGGGATCAGAGCTTTCATTTTCCCCGAAACCTATGTGCATGGCCTTGCTTGCTGACTTAAGAGAGGGAAGAGACTCCCTTGATAATTTCCACAGCCATGCAGTTCTTAGAAGAGAAAAAGTTGCTAACTGCTGAGTTTACTCACCTCCTTTCCAGGATGAAGGTGCCACCTGCTTTCCAGGATGAAGTTACTTGTCCATCCAATAGCTCTGTAAATACTTAATTAACACAGTAGTGGGATATTAAGGAAAATTCCCTTTGAAGTATTTTATCTTCAATATAGAAGGCACATATAAATCTATTTTTTGAATGAAAGAGTTCTTTGTATTCTAATTTATTTTTTTAAAGGAGTTTGCATTGGGAATCAATCTGGCTTCCTCCCCCATTCCCTGTAGGCAAAGCCATCAGTGGCTGAGAGACCTTCTTTTACACAGAGATTTTTTTAGAACAGAGGAGCCCCTTCCGTGCAGCAAGAGTAGAATATGATATTTGGTCCCTGAAATTGTTCCACAAAATCATTATTTACAGATCTAGGCTGTACATCAGAAAGAATTTTTATCTGAGTACATTAAATAGGGAGGAGGGTTAAATAGCACTGGTATTTTTTACTTGGTGGTTACTGATTTACTACCCAAAGTTGTACAATACATTAATTTCCAGAACAATTGGACCTATTGAAGTTCTGAAGTGAAAGCCTCAAATTATCAGATAAATTTAGAATTGTGTAATTTTCTCACAACCCTTCACTTGGAAAGCCTTTCTGCTTCCAGTATAGAATGAGGTCTGGCAGCGGGGTTAACCCTGACCCCTGAGTGTTCTATATAGACTTGTTCATTTCTGCCACATTCTTTCAGTTTAAATTTAGATTTGCTGGCAGCTATTATGCCTCTTGCAATAAGCCTCGTGACCAAACATTGAAACAAATATGCCTTTTATCACCGATGTTTTTGCCGAATAAGATTAGTGAAGAATACTTGAAAGTTGAAAAACAATGTGCAGAAGCCTTTGGTCCAAAAGGCACTAACCTTTGAATGTCTGGAACGTATTTTCTTTTCAGTGTTAGGAAAGAACAAGTAAGTGTTTAGATGATTGGGCACAATCTTGCACCTTGTTTTGCCTCTAATTTGTTATTGGTCATGATGAAATTTCAGCGATGCAAATGAATACAGAGTCATATGAATGTGTACATGTAACAAAGTCATTAAGCTGTTTTAAAATAGACTGTGGTTGCTGTAGGAAGTAGCTGCATAGAACTGAGTTTTGTGTTTGGCTGATTGCTAAATATGTCTTAGTGATCTTATTTGTTGGGATAAGTCTTCTATACAATAGCTATCT
Organism: Fringilla coelebs; assembly: GCF_963513975.1. Classification (NCBI taxonomy): domain Eukaryota; kingdom Metazoa; phylum Chordata; class Aves; order Passeriformes; family Fringillidae; genus Fringilla; species Fringilla coelebs. The sequence continues at coordinate 68,434,488 of NC_140029.1, forward strand.
TAAGCATAATAGCTGCATCTGATACTGATTTTAGGAAGTTCGTACCACTTAATTTTCTCTTTTCAGTGGAGGATGATTTTTGTTTTATGATTAAAATTTTTTTTAATCTAGCATGAGTTTGTGGGACTTGAGAACTCTATATGGCAAAGGAGTTCACTTTCAAGGCCAGTAGGTTGTTCTTGGCCTAGGGTATGCCATGGTCATCAAAGACAGTGTTGCTCCACCTTGAAATACTTGTTTGACAAAGGATTCTCTAGTCTCACTTTCTATATCTATCTGCTCATCTGTCTAGGATAGGGCATGAGGAAATGGTCTCAAATTTGCACCATGGGAGGTTTAGACTGGATATTAGGAATTTATTTTTTTCACTAAAAGGGTTGTCAAGAATTGGAACAGGCTGTCCAGGGAAGTGGAGTCACCACCCCGGAGGTGTTTAAAAGATGTGTAGCTGCAGCGCTGAGGGACATGGTTTAGTGGTAGACTTGGCAGTGCTGGGTTAACGGTTGGATTTGACGATCCTAGAGGTCTTTTCCAAACTAAATGATTCTGTGTCTGAAGGTAACATGTAAAAAGTGTTTCTGTAAAGCACTTTGGTCTCTATGCTTTCAAGGTTCTTCAAAAGGTAACAGCGTTCCTAGGCATTGCTGAATGGCTATGGCTCCAACAAAGAAAGACCTTGAGAATATATGGAAAGGAGTGTTCTCCCTGTAACCTTTTAGGGGAAAAAAAAACAATGAATAAAGCAGGCCATGATTCTCTAGATAATTTAAAGTGAGATTTTTTTTCCTTCTGAAGGGCGAGACACAAAAGCTTCCGAAGGCGCCCTGACCCTACTGCCTGTGCAGTTGCTATGGGCAGGAAACACTGGTACTCAGATCTTTGGAGCACTTTGATAGTGTCCAACCTAGTTACTGGGGCTGAACACTGTGGAGCTGTGTTCCTCATGAATGGATTAGGCAAAATTTATTCACCAGTTAGAAGTCCTACTGTGCAGGCTGTATATTTTTGAATGTAAGTAGCATCATGTTTTTTCTGTTTAGCAGGAATTTCAGGCAACCTTTGAAATACGTAGCCAATCAGCATTTGTTCCAAATGGTGCTTTTGTGCCAAATTTCCAATTAGTGAATGGCATTTGTTAACTAGGCCCTTTTGGCTTTATCTTCAAGGATAATGAAACCCCATCTTTTTCCTCATCCCCTTAAGAGACACAATATAGAGTCTTACTGAACTAAATAAAAAAAACTGAATGGAGAATGCTAGGAGATTTATAGTTTGGTGAAACTCCTTAGGACTTGTATTTTTTAGAAATGACTGTGGTTTGAATTCTGTATCATTAAAACAAGAAATTTATAAAAATAAGGGGATTCGGCTCACACAGTTTTTTGAAAGAACATCAGTGAATACTGGAGGTATTGTTCCAGTAGGTAAATATTTGTCGAGATAGAGGCAAAATGTGCTTCCCTGTGCTTGGAGCTGTACTTTTTACTGTAATGCGATATCATGTGTGCTGTTGCACACACGTTTGGAGTGTCTTAGAATTTTTTTGAAGTCGTCATGAATTTTTATCTTTCTATTTTCTATGGAAAATACTAAATTAGAGACACCTCTCCAACACCCCTCAAAATACTCTTTTCTGTCATGGAGCAGAAAGTGGTCTGTTTCAACATGTGGAAGTTGCTCCTGCATCTTATTAAGCTCAGAAATCCAAACTTCTAATGTAACCTTCAGTGCTTGTCACCTGGCAAGAATGATTTTTGCATAGCTCACAGAAATCAAACATGCTTTACTTATTTCCCTGTGTGATTGTTGCTTTAGAATTGTTTACTGTTGTTGAGTAAGAAAACATATTCTCACAGCCCCTTTTTCATAAATTCGATTTTAACTGTGTTGCGAAATAGAAGATTAATTTTAGATTTTTGCAGTTTATACCTTATTGTTTGTGGAATTTGGGTGAGTTTCCATGTTTTGTCCTTGTTGGGTCTTTTTTTGAGTGTTCTTTAATATTGGAAGGACCAGTATGTGAGGAAGCAAAACCACAGGAAAACATTTGCTTTGTTTACAAATGAGTGTTGTGGACATATATCAATATGCACATTTCCTATGTGAGGTCATCTCATTCAGAATGGATTCAATATGTGAAGTGTCTTTTGATGCTCATTTTCTGTGGAATGTCCTGTAGTTTACTTGGAAATAGTTGGAAAGACAATGGGAAGCAATCAAAGTATTTCTTTAAATGATTTTAATAGCTGTAGAGTTGAAGTACAGCTTAGCAGTTATAACAGCATTTCAGGCAAAATACTCAGAGGTTGTAAAAAATTGTGAAATTCCAAAGAAAGATTTGGAAAAGTAAAAATTGGGATATTATTTTTCTGTGCTTTGAAACAATCTCTACAAAGATCATATTAGCCCCTCTGAAGGGAACATATGTTTGTTGCTAATATGGGACTCAGTGTCTGATGATTTGAGACCTTAGTTACTGGGGAGAAAATTAGTAATTCCATTAGTAATAATATATGTCAGTTTAATAGAGGAGTGAATCTCCTGGATTCTTTTTTTGAGGAGGTTTTTCTACAATAGTGAGGCAATTGGTTATCTTTCTGTTCCACTTGTGAAATGCTCTAAAGAAACAAAGTACCATAAAGATTTATCAGGTAAGAGTAATAACAGTACTCATCTATCTCCCCTAGGTTTTGAGGAGTGTTGGTATGATGCTCTTAGGATTACGGCAGGATGGAAATTACTGTTTGTCTGATGATGCTCACTATGGAATTATCTTCTGTGCAAAGATATGTATTGTTTGTGAAAGGAAGGAAGGTGAAAATAGCTTCAGGACAGAGTCTTCTGGGGAGCAGTAGCTGCCTGTGTTGACAGGGAGGTCAGTGTGACTGGTTTTTGTAGGGGATCACTAGAAGTGATTTGAATAAGGAAAACAAGGCATAATGCATCAGCATACATAGGGACCACCATGGAGAGGTGCTTTAGGAGAGTACTGGAAAGGATTTTGGGGAAATTAAGGAATAAGAAAAACATCTTTGTCGATTACATGAAAATGGATTAAAGTTTTTGTTATACAGTAAAGCTCTTCAGATAAAAAGGAAAAGTGTGTAATAGTGACAAAGTGACCAATAAGTATTTCCAACATATGGGCAGAGGATTTTGCAAGTCTAGAATTATAGGAAGGAATATAGTACAGTACACATGATGGCCTTCGATATTCTGGTTCCTGTTGGCAACAAGCAATCAATGGAGAGATGCTGAAATAGAAGTGGCTTAGGAAGAGGCATTAAAGTGACTTTAGTTTTAGTCTTGATTCTGCTTAGATTGAAATAGCAGTGGTTCACCCAAGATGAAGTGTTAGAAAGCCATTCAGATATACAAAAGTCATTTGAGAATGTAGAAAAGCTATGAATATGTGTCATCAGGATTGGAGTGATAATTGAAGCTTTCTAAATGGAAAAATGTTGCTCAAGGGCAGAGAAAGAACTGATCAGCTTTTTCCTTGGGAGCTGGAAGAGAAAATAAGCATCTTCAAGTTACAAATGGCTTGAATATTTTAAGACTTCACGTATATTTGGTTTCTTCTAGACCCAACCAGAAAAGGAATCTGAATGGCCAGACTCTATGTCATGGCTTATGAAGAAACTGGAACAGTTGAACTTAGATATTGAAGAAGCTCTGAGTGCTGGCTCTTCTCCCTCCAGTACTCCTTCTTCTAAAAGGCACAAGCAACTGGTAAGAATGTGTGTGTGTCATATGCTACGTTCTCTAACATTTGGCTACAGCATTCCTCAAGCCATAGTTTTTAGATCTAGTTGTATTTCTGAATAGGCCAAGGAGCTCAGGTGTTAGGATGAAGTTAAAAGTGTTCACTCAATAAAATGAAATTTCTAACACTAGATAACTAATGGTCAAATAACTAGAACTGTGATACTGTGATAGGGTGGAACTTGTAAATTTTCTGTCAGGATCGCTTAAAATCATGATACACTTTTTTTTTTTTTTTAAGGGATATTTGCTTGTGTGTTTTTCAGATTGTTAATTTAAATGCTAGCTTATTAATACTTGTTATATGTATTTAAAGATATAACAGCAAGAGACACTATGTTCATTAAGAGTTGAACTAGTGTCCTCGCACCCCAGGACAATTAGATTCTTTCTTTCTTTCTTTCTTTCTTTCTTTCTTTCTTTCTTTCTTTCTTTCTTTCTTTCTTTCTTTCTTTCTTTGATTTAGAGCTGCAATCCTCTAGTTAAGAATACTTTGTGATGACAGGTGTCATCAGTTGATGACAGTTTCTCAAGCTTTTATTTTGAGGGCAAATAGGATTAAAGGAGCAATGATATAATTTTATTAATTTTTAAATAAGCAAGTTTTTTTATATAAGCAATTAATGGAGAATGACCAGCATGAGAAATAGAAGTGTTTGTTCTCTGCTTCAGATTATGATTAAACTCAGTCCTTAAGACAGAATTGTGAGGATTTTCAGCTCTGAATGTTGGCATGAAGTTCATGAAAGGTGATCTTTTTTGAATGTTTTTGCTGTCACTGCTGCTTCATTTTGTAAAAGTAAATTCTTGAAGTAAGCATTTTTGTGGATCGTCACAATATAAATGTTCATGTCTCTCTAGGTGGGATGTTCAGACTCTTGCACTTTGTGTTTCTGAATTCTTCAGAGAGAGTGTTAGTAACAGAGTGGCCATCTAGTTTCTTTCTTACTGTAAGTGTCAGCTGGTTAGAACCAGCTCTGTCCAGCTGAATTAATTTTGTAGTTAATTTGCCTATTAAGGGACAGTGTTCTGTCTTCTTGCAGGAGAATGCTCAATGTCTTCTGTCAAAATACAGTGGCAGTGTAGTCTGCTTTTCTGTCTGAAAGTGAAATCCCAGCCATCAGAGTTTTACCAGAGGAAAAGATAAAATCAGCAGAAAAGATAAAATTCCTAAGTTTTTGGTTTTGAGTTCACATTAAAAATATTTCTGACTTGTCTTTATTTATAGGGTTTTAAAAATTCTCTTACAGTGTCATGTTCAAGTAGAGACAGGCCTTTATGGAGATCATCAAGAAAAAGGACCTTGGAAAAGTAGAAGAGAAGACTATCAGGGTCTAAATTGTTTACCTTACCAAGTGTTGACTGGAGCGCGACCTAAAACTGACGTAAGTAGCTACAGCATTATCTGACTCACAGGTTCAGTAACCTCAAAATTTACTATGTATCATTAAAATTGTCTGTGCATTTCTTCAAAATAATTTGTTCCACACACATCAAATGTTTGATTCGTGCAAATATTGCACTGCATGGAGGAGTTTGGTTTGCAAGGCAGGTACAGATAAAAGTCAGACTTCAGTTAATGAGGCTCCAGGGCTGTGGGGTTCATCTAATCTGATTTTAGACCACTGGTGAAAACTTCTACATCTGAACTGGTCACTTGGATCACCATCAAAGTCAATGGAAAGAAACAGGCACTTCTAAAGAGTAACTCATCTGCAGGTAACATGTGATGGATTCTAGGCATCAGAGCAACTACCACAGCTGTTTCTTCATGGCTTATTTTAGAAGTACTCCCTTAGGATTTCTTAGCTTGGCAGCTGGCTATGCCCAATTCATGGTGAATTCCACACTGAATTCTCTGCAAGCCTGAGTGCTCAGCTCTGGAATTTTAGTTAAATCCAATTTCTAACCAATAATAGAAATATTTATTTGGGGTTTTTTTGCAAGGTGATGGCTGTAGCCTGCAATCAAAATCCATCAGAAGGTTTTCTCAAAAGGCTTTGATTTACTTTCCCAATAGCTAAATGTAAGCTACTTTAGGATCAGTGTTTTAATTTGGAAATGTAGATAGTTTCTGTCTCCCTTTTTAAAATTACTTGTGTGCCAGCAGTACTTGTGATCATCATACAGCATAGAAAGCAGCTGCACTGGATTGAATCAAAGGTACTTATAGCCCTGTGTCCTTTCTTTGGCAGAGGCCAGTGTTGGATGTTCAGGAAAGAAGTGTAAGGACACAGTAAGCAGGTAGTAAGCCATCTCAACTTCCTTTGAGGTATTTATCATGCAGACACATTGAAGACAGACACTATATTGCATTTTTGTAACTAATAGCCCCTAAGAGTCTTTTTCAACTCTAGTTGTGCCTTTTGTACGCATTTGTATTCATTTGTTCTTTTGATATTTAATGTCTTGTAGCAATGATTTCCAAAGTTCAATTATGGAGTAGGTGATACAACGCTTTTTTCCGATTGTAAATTTGTTACTGAATTATTATTTTGGCTGTAATTCTTGTACGGGGAAAAACTGAATCTCAGGCATCTTGTAGGAAGTTGTGAATACCTGAGGCTGGTTTTGTTGTTTGTTTTTCTTTTTTCCTCCAGCAGGTGACTATTTATTATTGATTTACATTTTTCTGCCTATTTTAGAACCATTCAAGATCATGAGGTCCTCTTGCAGCAATATGCAGTCAGTATTTGTTTTTATTAACCTCTGTAGTTGAATAGCATCAGAAAACTGTCCCCTTTTATTCCTCCATTTTCCAATTAATTTGTGAGTGTACTGAAAACATATCCATGAGACTGTCAGGTAATATCCATCCACTGTAAAAGAAAATAATCAATTATTCTTAACCTTCTTTTTTCACTTCTAGTTAGCAATGAAAATCCATTTTTATTTCTTGACATCTGTTTTGTAGTTCCTCCTTCATAGCATAGTTTGAGTTTGATGGTCAGCTTCATCAGAAGCTTTTTGAAATGGAAGTGTAGCAATGAAATTGCCTGTATCTGCATGATCATTCAAAGAAGTTGGCCTCCAAAATCCCAATTATTCTAACCCATTATCCTGTGTTACTGTCCACATGTTCTTAAGCATACTTTCTGTCAGTTTTCTGCCATATCAGTTCTACTAGCATCTCTTCCACAAATTACCTCCAAGGCATTTTCAGACATTGGCGTCACATTTACCACCCTCTTTTCCTCCTATCCCTAAGCCAATAGGTGTTAGCAGTAATTACACATTGAGCCAATATCTCAGCAGTTCTCTTTCCCTGAACGAGGTGCTTATTTTAAGTTTTCTGTGCAATTTGGATTAAAGAAAAATCTATTGTATTAAAGGTATCTTGAACCCTATCCTATTCATCTAACAAAGAATGATATGCATACCACCATAAAAATTCTCTATTTCATTAAATGAACCTACTTCTGTGCACTGAAAAGGAAATTTGAAGGTTGGCTCCACTTGCTTGCTAATTGAAAACATTATTGTCTTCCTACTAGCTATTTCCTTTCCTTGGAGAATAGGTTTGCTATTTTCCATTTCTGCAAAAGCACAAACATTTGTTCTGATTTGTTGCTTGTTCTAGTTGGAATAGATAACAGAATTAATTAAAAAGAAACTTGCCAACTTTATTTGTTTCTTACCTTGGCCAAATGTTCAGGCATGTACAAGTATCACAGCTTAGCTGCCTTCCCACTAGTACTGTGCAAATATTTTCAAAGTGGTGTTGCAGTAATACTGTTGTTTGGCTCCTTGTGTGTGGGAGGAAAGGCAGAGGAAGTAAGTTTTGGGGTTTTTTTCTTTTCTGAAGTCTGGGGTTTTTTTCCTTTTTGTTGAAAATCAGGAAATACTAGCATGATAAAAAGCAGTTTTGCAAATCCTCATCAGTACAGTCCATGCATCATATCAATCATTTTTGTATTCTGGAGTAAGAGCAGAGTAGTGCAGAAAGTACAAATGTTTCTTAGGGCACCAGAGAGCCTAGAAAACTACTGAAGGCAAGAATTTCTTGAGAAATTAGTGAGCTGCTTTTTTATTGCGCAGTGCTTTAAGTCAGGAATAAATATTGAAACTGGTCTTTGCAAATGTCATTTAGGAGACCTGATCATTTTACTTCCTTCAAAGTGCTGCTTTTGGTGCTCTTTTTCATGCAACTTCAAATAATGCTATGTCTAGCTCCAGGCATGCAGTCTGCATTAGTGTCATATCTCTCCAATACACAGATTTGCACTGCTTATTCTTTAAGATACAGACTTTTCCATATTTTTTAAAAAGGGTATGCTGAAGTTGCTTTCATTATAGTAAATGGGGTGGGACAAAATAATTCCTTCTATGTCACACCCAGGCTGCATCTGTTTAACTCCCATGATCCAGATTTATCTCTGTGTAACTCCCAAGTTATAATACATAACTTGGGAGTAACACAGAGATAAATCAGACCTCTTGTATTTTGATGATCCAGTTTTTCTTCTCTTCCAATTTTTTGTGAATCAGAAGGTCCAAAGAACTTACCTGTCTCCACTCCCCAGGAGTTCATATACCCAAGAGATTTAAAGAAACAAATACCCCATAAGTTATTGAGATTAGCAAATATAACAGAGACCACGTCTAGAAATAGCAGAGATGCTTCAATTCAGGAATGATATACAGAGATTAGGCAGGACACAGTTGTTCAGTTCTAATACAAGGCAGTGATGCTAGCTACACACTTTTCATGGAAACCAGCTAGCTAAAAGCCTAAAAGGGACAATGATGCATTCTTTGGCAAACTTGTCACAGTAAGTATGCTGTTTGTATGCCTGTTTCTATGACTTGCACTTCTTATGATATTTTGGTGGAATAAAAAACAAATCATGGGTTTATGGCTGATGTCTCCTGTCCTTCCTTCCCCATTAAGGCTGCTTCACTGAAACTTTCTTTTTGAGATACTACAGGAAATATTTACCTGGCAGGGAAGCCAGGTGCTTGAGAGACAAACAGCAGAATTTCATCTGACAATTGCTGGCATTTGTAAATCCATGTCCACATTATTGAGTTTCCATTAATGGAGAGGAAAAAGCCCATCTACAGGAAGATACCCTTGCCTTGAAGTAGTTGCCTGAATGGAGGTCTCTTGTTGACTTGCTTTGTGCCCCCAAAGTGCTGATGTTGCTTGGTCAAGTATTTGAAGAAATGAATGCCCAAGACATTGGTGCTTAGAACTGAATAAGATAAATCCCTCCCAGGGCATATAAATTACACTCTGGCATTTGATGGGCAGTGCCTGCCTCTCTATGCTTTGAGCAGAGAAAACTTTGATAGTCTAACTTAGGAGTCTAATGGGGAGTGTGAAAAACCCATCAGTAAACACCCACTAGCTCTTGCAGGTAGCACAGTATGCTCTGCCCTATGCAATCTGTGAACGAGCAAAAAAATAAAACTTTAGGTATTGGTAAAAAGAGCTTTTTCCTTTATCTGTTATAAGTTTACACTTTTGTTTTCCTTTTAAGTAGAGTTGAAGAGTGCAGTTTTGATTTCTGATGCTTTAATTTGACAAATTGCTTGAACATATTAAATCCATAGGCCTAAAATTAAATATTTTACAGTTTTGAGACTTGTTTCAGCCTGGGTTCTCAGTATGATTCACTGCTCAGACTTGGTTATGTAGGCTGGTGCAAGAGAGGGTCAGACTGGCTGTAGATGAGGCAGGGCAAACTGCTTATTTCACATCAGTGCCAGCTTCTGGTAGTTTAAACTGTTAGTGAACTATAGTTTATCTATGCTAAGCCACTTGATTCAGAAAATGAAGAGCAAAACTGTCTTGTAACCTACACTGAAGAGTTTATGATTCCTGTAGGATTTTTTTTTTTCTGAGAAATACCAGTTGATGCTATAAATAGTGTTTCACAGTTTAGGTCAGAGGTTCCAGGGATGTCTGATATCTTCTGACATTGTTTAGAAATATAAAAATAATAAGGCAGTAATCTATGGCTATTATCTCTCTGTAGTAAGTGTAGTGCTTTTCTGACCCTCTGATCGTGTTCGAGGCAGAGAAATTAAAAAATAAAAACAGCTAAGCAAAGTCAGAATCATTGTGTTTCTTGTGCACTCCTTGTTCAATATTTCTGGCCTGCAACCACCGGGGATCAGTGAGCATGTGTGACAAGCCTTTTATCAGATAGCTGCCAACGTACAGGGCAGAAAAGGTTATCATGCAGCAACTCATAACAGTTTTTACTTTCACTAGCACTCTTTGGAATTTTGAGGATGTTAAGCTATTTACAAGCCTTGATCTGATTCTTTATTTCTCCACAAAATATGTAAGCAATATTAATTTTACATCTGGGATTACAAGTGCCTAAACCTGACTCCAAAATAAGTTTCACACACTGTCACTGCTGGATACAGTTATAAATTTATCACTTCATGGTAGAATTTATAGCAACAGTTACATCCATTATCTAGTAGGGTGTGTTTCCCAAGGTGGGAGATTAGGTAGATAATGCTTTACTCTGACCTTTCCCCCCACTGACAAAGATGATAGTAAAGCCTCAAGAAGACTTGTGTAATCTCTGGGCAAGGATTTCTTATGCCCATCCTGGGGCATAAGAAATCTTTGGGGCTGCTTTATACAACCCACAAAGTGCAAGAAGATGAAGTAAGATGCCTAAAGCTGAATGATGAAGACATTGCATTCAATGCTCTATTTCCTCAAAGATGTAGTGTGTTTGAAGACACAATTATTTGGCCATGTTGGAGCTGAAGATTTCTGTCTATGCTTCAAATAAATGCACTTGTAAAAGTAGCAACACTCATTCAGAAGAAGTAGAGAAATTATTGCAGAAATTAGGTTTTCACTTACTTTCTCAAAGTCTCAAAACCAGATGATTGGTTGCAACATGGTCAAGAGCAGAATCTATATACAGTCTCTGGTTTTGCTTACCACACCACCCTTCCTCACAGAGTGCTAACTCCAGTGTTCCCGTTCTTGGAAAGACAAATTTCAAACGGTGTCCTTTAGGCATGTGAATTGCTTTCCTCTTTAATGCTGCTATTAATTATGTCAGCAAAATAGCTCTCCAGTACTGGTGCAGGTAGCTTGAAACCTCGTCTTTGCAAAACCTTTTTTCTTGTGTTCAGTACTTAATCTCACCAGTCTCTCACTGGGCCAGTCATGCTGAAGTAGACAGGTAAGGTGACCCACTCCCTTCTTTCCCAGGAGCACTCCAGACTTGCAGTCATTTCTGAGATGATCAAGTGCTCCTGGAAGACAGAATCTTCCCTGCTTTAAGACTAAGTAGTTTCTTAGTAGTAAAAGAATCCATTGCCCAGGAAGAGACTGTACTAACTCTAATGAAAATCAGTAATAGGGAGTGAAGGGCAGATGCCTCCCTTCTTTCCTGAGAGCTGTGTATTCCAATATCTATGATACTCCAGGCTTTCTCATCTGCTTTGTTTCCAGTGCACTTGACAGCACTCTGGCCAAAGTGTGCTCCTAACATAAGAACCTGGCATAGCCCATTTCTTTTCCATTTTGCCTTTATTCCCTCATCCCAATAGTCATCTACTTCAGTGAGGAAATTAGATGGAAAAAAAAAAAAAACCAAAAAACTTGTGGGTCAAGATAAAGGCACTTTAATAAAGCAAGAGAAAAAGTTGTGCATCCAGAAGCAAAAGAAAAAAATATATTTATTCTCCACTTCCCATTAGCAGGCAATGTTCAGCCTAGGGAAGCAGGGGTTCATGTGATGGTTGCTTTGGAAGACAGATGTCATAAATACAAAGGCCCTTCCCTGCTTCCTTTTTTATCATCTCTAGCTTTTATTGCTGAGCAGACATCATATGGTATGGAATACCCCTTTGGCAAGCCTGGGTCAGCTGTCCCATCTGTGTCCCCTCTGAAGATCTTGTCTACCCCCAGCACACTGGCCTTTGAGAGTTAGGGGGCAAGGTTGGTGAGAGAGCTTTGGTGCTGTTCAAGGGCTGCTCAGCAGTAGCCAAAATACTGGCATGTTATCAACACCTTTCTACCTACAAAGCACAGCCCTATTGAGGGCTGATTTTGGGGAAATTAATTCCATCTCAGCCAGACCCAATACAATTTCTTTTTTTAATCTATTGGTCAATACAATTTTTTTTTCTGACAAAAATGCTGTCTCCAGCTGAAGATGATAATCCTAATGTAGCTATGCAGCATTTAAAATTACTTCAAACTGCTATGGTTAAATCACTTGATCTATTAAAACATTTATTTAATTTAGAAGTATGCTAATGGTATCCTTTTGGAACAGTATTTTGCATCAAATTCATTATTTTAATTTAGTTTTCATAAGTATTACCTGGAGGCTAGGGACATACTTTTTTTATTTTATTTTTAAAACTCATTGAGTTATCTATGCAGGAAAGGGAAGAGCTGTCTTATTCATAAAATGCCATTGAAAAATAATTTTAAAACGTTTAATTATTCTCTGATGGATGTAGACGATAATTTATATGCATTTTTTTTGTATACAGTATAAAGTAAAATTGAAGTTTCCAACTGATTTTGGAGTAAAGTTCACTTAATGTACTTCAAAATGTATATGAAGTCCAAATCTGTATTGGGAGGAGGCTAGAATTGGTTCTTTTTATTGCTTGGCATTACATGGCTATTTATGTAGTTCAAACTGATAATGTCTGTTTATATTGCAAGGAAAGCTTTGAACAAGGGAGGAACCGCAGGAGCAGTTGGAAAATAGAGGTCACCCACCTCTGCAAGGGCAGCCAGCAGGTCCACCAGGGATAGCAGTAGCAGCAGAGCAGCTGGGCTTGGTGGTGATTTTGCCAAAACCCCATGAGCAGAAACTGCTAGCAGAATTTATTGAGTGAGCACTTTTCATAGCCAGCCCAATCCCTTTCTCATTATAACTGTCCCAAACTCACACAGTGAGATTTTCCGTCTAGATCCAGCTGTAGTGACAAAATAAGAGTTGCAGGCTGGCATTGATTAATTAGTATATACATCCCAAACAAATTCTATGTGTGCTACTTGACTTTTATAGACATATTTATCATATGTAAATTTAAATATTCTAGAATGAAATTTGTTGTTATGCTAATTTTTAGATCTTCTGAGTTATTTTGCAGAAACACTTTAGTGTTTTATTTCTGATAACACTGACTGTTTGCAGGAACACAATTTCATTTCATAGTAGTACAGTCTTGCTAAAAAAAACCACTAAATTTGCTGACTTACGTTTCAGTGTTAGCACACAGCCTCAGAAACGCATTGCTCTTCAAGACAAACTAAAATGTCCTGACTCTTTGTCCATAGAGATGAGATTCTGGTTTTCAAAATAAGAATCTCTATACATGCATAACAAGAGGTGATTGGGAACCATACCAGTAAATTATACCAAGTCTATGCAAATATAAAGAGAGAGAACCTCACTTCCATGCAGCTAACTTTTTACTCAGTGAAGTGCAAAAGAGAAACAATTTCCCTTTCTTTTCTTTTCTTTTCATGTTTTTTGGGCTCATGCTTTGCATGCTACACACAGTTTGTATAACTGGGTGACAGTACAATTTTCTACTGTGTTTTATAGCACTCTGTGTTTTATAGAGGAAAAAACAGATGATAGAGTATGCCAGCTCCCATGGATGAGAATGGCAGGAATGTGCTGGATTCAACCCTAAGAGGCTGTCTCTTGTATTTTTGCTTGTGGAATTGGTTGAGCAATTGAGTTTTCTTCAGGGATGTACAATCATACCTTGCCTGTCTGCCCAGCTGGTCAGGAGTTTGCATTTTCTTTTTCCTGCCCCTGTGATATATTTGTTGCAACAGCATAAAAGAAAAAAAAAAACCAAAACAATCAAACAAACAAAAAAAACCTGCTATAGTGTTATCATAATGCCTCTTTTAGAGTAGCTATTACTCATTTTCTTCATCTTGGCCTCTGCTTTAGTACTTCTGTAATTTTTATTCTGGCAGAGTTTTCCTGGCTATTTCACATGTTGATCAGACAGCGCATGATTGAGACAGAGCCTTTGACTTTTACAACTGTTGTTCACAGCAACAGCAAAGCAAAGGGATTAAAATATTACCAGAGATGTATAATTAAAAATGTGTCCTGCCTGTGCTGACAAAGTGCTTCTGTGGCATTTCAGAGCTTGGGCAGAGTCAGACCCCTGGTCCCACTTAAGCAGTGGTGCAAAGGTCTCTCATAATACCAGCCTCTGGCTCTTTGTACTCTGGAGAGCATGTAGGCTGCTCATGCCTGTTTCCCACGCTGGGGAAGAAGGAGCTTCCATCTGTAACACACCAGAGACAGAGGCCGGCACAATGCACAGGGAAAGCATTTTTTATGCAAATGAAAGGAGCAAATTGTGCATCCCATCTCTCTAACAGAGATAATCCCTCTCAAGGTGCAACTTTTTCTTGTGCTTCTACTGGGAGGAGGCAGCTTTGCCCAACTGCCACCCCCTTGTCCTCGGGTGTATGTAGCCCTTTGTGAAAGGATGTGCACTTACACAAGGGAAGTAAAACTTCAGAAAAATTATTTGGTAACATTTTCTGTCTTGCTACCACTCATAAGGGCCTTTTTTTGTGAATTCCCAGGACTAAACACAGAGTGATAAAGTAGTGATTTTGAGATTAATTGATAGATGGAGCTTTGTGATAATCCAGTGTGGAAGAAAGGTCATGTGTTATCTAAAGCAGCCAAGTGTCATAATGATGACCTTTAAATCGGTATTGCATGCATTGCATTAAAATTTACAATGAGTAATCATTAACAAAACCAAAGTGCTCAGAAATAAAAGTGGCTGAAGCTTCTTTATTGCAAAATGTCCTAGTAGAAATTTTCAGATGAACCACTCAATTAAAGCTTGAGAACATTTTGGGTTAGCCAGAAGGCTGCAAATTGGGCTGAAAATTTTCAGAAGGACTTTCATGTCTTAAAACTTGAGCTAACAAATTGGAGTTTCCATCTTGGACTGTGAGTTTGCACTGAAACAGAGTTAGCACAGCCTCAGAGAGGAACTGCAGCAACCTACAGTCTGAGAGACCTCAAGAGGGCTTTTAGGCTATTCCCCTTTCCCAGATTAGAATCACCTATACCTGTGTCACCCTGATGTAAGTTTTTCCAATATCCTTTTTAAAAACCCCACTGACAGACTATAAAGCCTGTTCAAATTCATTTCAGTACCCTACTGATGATTAGAAAGTTTTACTATGCTTTCATAGTGTAAAATATCTTCTTGTGTTCTTCATCAGTATGCAGAACAAGTTATGTTCTTGTTCTTTGCCTTCTGCCTTCCCTCTGCAGGTCAATCTGGTTCATCTAGCTTTTTCTTGTAGGTCCTGGTTTCCAGACTCCCTGTTTCATCTAGTGTCTCAACCTGCGCACTAAATATTAATTTGAGCATGTTCAGAGCTAGTTACATGTCTCATAAGTTCATCTGGAAAAAATACCAGAAAGACTTTTGGCAGTTGAGGCCGTAGCAGAATCTTGGCTCTCTGAAATGGCCTTGGGACTGGCAAGTTGCGCAGACACTGAAATGGATGTTATCCTTCATGTTCTCTTTTATCTTCCCTGCAATCAAGGTTGCAAAAGTCACAATTCCATTAATGATATTAATTCCTGTAGCCCGTTTTTCCTTACTCCTAGAGTACCCTAAGAAACATGTTTCATTTGTTTGTGTAAATTGACTAAAACTAATCCAAGGTCGTGCCTACACTACAAAGAATGCCTGTACAGATAAATAGAAAATTCATCAAAACAGAGTTCCTGCCAGATTTGTTCCCAGGAGATTTGCAGCCTGATTCAGGTGAAAAGGAAATCTTATTCTCCTTTAAATTTCTAGGCTGAATGTCTCCTCATTCCCTTGACTAATTCCAGCACAGCAGGAAGCTCTGTTGATGGAAGGCACATGGTACCCCAATGTACATGGAATATCACATGGGCAGAGGAGGGTGGATGTGGACAGAGTGACAGAGATGATGAGAGGACTGACTGAAGCAGGAAGGCTGGCAGGACCTCAGCAGGTGGCACTCTTCCCTCTGGATCAGTGTGGGGAGGGAGCTGCTCCCAGCAGTGCACAGCATCACTCTGCTGACACACCAGCTCAGGATGCAGTGCGAAATCCAAAGCCTTGACCTCTTTTGATCACTGGGGCTTTTTAATGGAGTTGTCCTTGATTCATGTATAAAAATAGTTTACTAAAGGTTCTTGAAAATTCAACTCAGATAATCTGCCTAATGAGATGTCTATCTATAGCTGTGGCTCTGTAAATTATTCCTTGCTCCATGCTCAGGCAGTGCAGTCCTAACACAACTGTGCTTTGATGTCAGACATCACTGTCTTTCTAGACAGCAGTGGTCCTGGACTGTACAGCTGGAGCATTTTGTGATGCAAATCCTTGTATTCTTACAGACTATGTTCTGTGTTGTGCTGGCTTTTCAGCCAGTCAGTCAGTCTGTTTTCAGAGTGAATTTAGTGAGAGTTTAAACAACATAAGCTCGAAGTGTAACACGGTATGATCGTACCCTTACTTCTAAATGAACTCTTTAAACAGGGAACCTGATCTGGTTGTCTTGTTCACCCTAGCCCTATCCCTTGTAGCAATATAAAAAAAAGTAAAAGAAATTCTGGCAATAAATGGTTGTAATGAGTTTTAATCCCCAAGGTGTACCTGTGCCAAAGCCTCAAGGATTTCTCACCTGATTTCTTTTAGTGTTGTTTTCTGACAGTATATCTGAAGTTTCACCAAGGGCTTGCATTTGAGTCTTTGTATCACAGCAGGAATTCAACCCAGGGTCAGGATTGTCTGATTCTTTGCTGACAGAGGCTTGCAGAGTTGTTGACTTTGCTTAATTGAGGAGTCTCCCTTTGTTACAGTCTCTTCAGAAGTTTTGGGTAGTAGACAGTTCTGTGTCAATTTATTGGCATTTCTCTCCTCAGGGTATATTTTTATTAAGACATATCAGAGAAATTCCTTTTTCTACTAACCACTGGGGGTTTCTTATGCACCTCTTTGAGAGGGCTCCTTAAGACATCTAGCTTGAGTATACTTATGTTCTCCTGGCTGGCCTGCTCTTTCTGAGAGAGACTGATTTTTATGCCTAACTGTCCAGCTGTGTATGCCTCTGTGATGTGGAGTTCCAGCTGCTGCGAGCTGATTGAAGTCCCATCAGCAAGAATAGCTTGTGCCTCTTGGGGAAACAAAACCATTTTTTGCTCCCCAGAGCCCTGCTTAGGCTGTCATACCTGTGGCTCCATTCCTCTCCACTGGCATGTGTCACACACTTACTGTCCTCCTGCAATGCCATTCTCTTAGGATGTGGCAAATGAGAGTATGGTGGGTTTTGTTGACTGTCTGACACAAAGTACATTGGGACAGTGTAATTTTTTTCCTGTTGTAGCTGCATTGCAAGTTTGTGGCCAAGCTGCCCACCCAGTCACTGCCTATTGGACAAGAGTGGGGAGTCTTAAAAAGGTGATTGCAAAAGAAGTAATTCAGCCTTTCTCACAGTGGCTGAGGTGGTGGTGTCAAGGGAATGTACATCCCTAGTCTGAGTGGGCTCCTTGGGGAGTGCTGTCAAAGGAAGAATACTTCTGCTTTATTCACAGCAGGTATGAACATGATATGATATTTTCTGAGAAATACGTATCATATCCTTTAAATATCTGTAATTCCCAGATCATTTGAGATACAGCCCATAGTGATTGAAATTCAAGATTAATTTTTTTCACCCCATCAGAGGTTCATGAGTGTCAACAATACAGATGAATTCCAAGACTTAATGCATGATCTCAGACTGTACTAAAAACCTGCAGTGAGGACTAGAGTAGGTCCAGATTCTCTGGACAATAAAGTCATCCGGGCCAATCTTGATATCAAACCACATGGATAGGAAGTGCATGTGCATGGTAGACATTCTTCTATCAAACAAGCCTGTGGAAGGTTTTTTTTTTCCCCTTTAAGACATGTAATTTTCTAGGATACTAAAAATTATGTTAAAAAGGTCCCCTCAAGCTCTTAAAGGAATTACTGGTATCAGACATTCTCCAGCTCTAAAGATCAAGTTCATTATGGGGTAAACAAAAATTATGTGGGAAACTAAAATTATGTACCATATGGCACATATAAAATACTCAGTAATTTGGAGAGAGGGTTGGCTTAAAACAAATTTTACAGCAAACCAAGCTGTAAATTTTCTATAGCTTTGAAAAATCACCATGAAAGAAATAAGAGGGCAAAACACTGAAATGTATACCCTGTCCCACTTCTTGAATGTAGGTTTGAATGATTGTATTCTTTTCATTTTACAGAAGCAGAAATGAGACCTTTTCAACTGTAAACCAGTGTTGATTAGCATTTTTAGAGTAGAGACCTGAAAGCATTCTGTAGACGTGACTGAGTTCATACCCAGTGTTTCCTGACAGGCATTTCTGTAACAATGCATTTCATCTGATTCTGGAATGTTTGCTTTCCCTGCTTGCTTGTGTGAAAGATAGCCACATGCAAAGAGGTGGATTGCAATATTTAAGTTTTCAGACCTAAGAAGGACACTATCTTCGTTTTGCAGTGGAAGGCAGAGGGTCAGAATGGAAGTGATTGCCCAGTTTCCTCCATTAGGTCTCTCACAATACTGAAAGGATCAACTGAAGGACTTTTGATCTTCAGTCCTGCACCATCAGTCCTGCACCATCAAGACAAGATTGTCGTTCCTGATCTGTCGGACTCCTGTGTACTCCCATCAACACTTGCTTTACTTCTTCCTACCTTACCCAGAAGATACAAAATACCATTATTTGGAATACTATTTTCTCCTTCAAACTTACAATACAATACGGTACATCTTGAACATTGCTGTCTGTTCAGGGTACGGTGATGCGCATTAAAATCCGAGTAGTTGCACTTTTTAGTGGGTCAGCATCCCAATAACATGGTTGACAGCCTCCCAGTTTATACTTCGTTCTGTCTGCTAAGGTTGCATTTGCAAAGCAAAGTCTTCTGGCAGCTAAGATCCCTCACTCATCTGTAGCACACTGCTGAAGGTCTTAAGGGTAAGAGTTCCCCCAGTCTGACTGACAGGTAGACAGTTGTGGTAGGCATTTCAACACAACAGATCCTGGGTCACGCTGATTTCCAGTGTGTATTGTCTGGCAGTTGTCATTCATTGGAGCAGCAGGTCATCTCCTGGAATGGCCTGTTCTTTCTCTTTGGTTTTGGCTGGTGGGTTTTATTTTGTTTTGTTTTTGGGGGAAAGAGGGTGGGGAGAGGGGGCAGTGTTTTGTTTTTATTGCTTGTTTTGTTATTTTCATTCTTTAGGGTCTAAAAAACAGAAAGTGCAAGCATAAATGAGGCTTCTGGGTGCCACACATTTAGTTGCATGGATCAGCCATCTGCTTTGCATGCTCTACCATTGCTCCTCGTTATGCAGTTATTATGGGAATATTTATTCTGTGAATGACTAGCTGTTTGCTCTTGATATGCTTCCATCTGCATATATATTTGTTAAACCACTCCCCTTAGGCATATGAAAGTTTGGCTTTCCCTTTCAGATGGCTGTAATTATACAGTTAGATTTGCCATATCGTCAGCAGCATGCTCAGCTCCCACAGCCACCACAGGATGCACATGTGGAAGATGGACTGGCAAAAACAATTTGCACAACTCCTCGAGTATGAAAAAGGTTGAGTCTTAGAGTGACAGCCAGTCAAGAGGGAACCTGTGTAGGAATTTTGGAAGCCTTAGAGGTAACAATATGGTAAAAATAACTGGGGATGAGCCATAAACACATCTGGGTAATAAACAGGGCAGTGGATTGCTAGGAATGATTGAGTGGCCTTGTCGGAAGGGGTGTGCCCCATACCTGGCACATTTGCCTTCACTGAAGCTCCCAGTGAGCTTTGAGGGGAGCTATGTGAGAAGACACCATATGGGCCTTCCTTCTGAGAGGATCCAGAACAAGACTGAGTTGCAGATAAGGCTGGGAAAGACAGGTTCTGATTCCTGAATTACTTAAGCTTTTCAGAGTTGCGCAGTTCATGCCCCATGAATGCGGGAGAGGAAAAGCAACCAAAGTAAAGATGGCTTGGGATTTAGGGCTTTGTTTGCTTGCTATCTGCTGGTTTTGTTTTGTTTTTCCTGCAGCAAATGACTCAAAATTACTGAATTGTTACTATTTTCTCACTAACTCTGCTCCTGTTAAATTCTAACTGAATCCTAAGAGACAAGGCCAGATCCTCAGCAGTGTCCATCACATTTGGCATATGGCACCACTTTTCTTGACTAGCTTGAACATCCAGAAATTATGTACTTTTGAAAATCAAGTATTCTACTTCTCATGGTAATCAACATGGTAGCATTTTGTCTTCAAAAAACTTTATCCCAGGAGCATGGATGTTTTAAGTGCTTGCCAGAGACCCAGCTATCCCTGGGGGAATTATGTGTTCAGGCATATATCACTTTAAATAATTTTTAAAATAAACACTTTGCTTTGTCTTGTGTATGAGTTATGACCATAATGATTTCTGGTTCTGAGTTTCCTTTCTCAGCATTTCCTCCCTCCAGACTTCTCCTGATGATAATGCTGCTCAGTGTGGAAATGAGCCTATCTATTTACCTGACATTTTACCAATGTGCTGTTAGGCTGCTTTTTATATTGAAAACTATTAATGCCCTGAATCTCATATTGTGAAGATCAAAACTGACTCCCCAGCAAAGCATACAGTAAATCTCAGTTTCGGGGATGGATATAGCCAGGCAGTGGGCACTGGGCTTTTGGGGGATGCACAGGTAAAGCATAAGGCATAGTGGCTTACTGGAGGCAGCTCAGTCCCTGAATGTCCTTCAGCACAATAAGCTCCAGCAGACTTTGGCGCAACATTGCAAGACCTTTGAAGAATTCAGCAGTTCTACTGATGACTGTGGTGAAGGCATCTATTTTCTCTGTTTAGCCCTAACTTATCCAAGGAACTCTTAATGAACTTTGCATATTGAAAGACAAAAGATAGATCACGGATTTTCAGGCATAATGGCTTTTATTGTTGAAGATTGTCTTTTTTCTCATTGTATTTTACCTCCCAAGAAGACATTAGTTAGACTTGGTGGTTTATTTGTTCTGCTTGATTCATGGCTTTTGAGTGAGTATATTGATGTTACACGGCATCCTGTCATTAACTGCTTCTCTGAAGGTTCTCTTCAGGTGTTTTGCAAATCATTGCTACACTATAGGCTCACTGTTGGGACCAATAATTTAAGACATGTACTTGCAACTTGAAGCTGCTCTGCACATAATGCAAAAGCATGCAAAATTGTGGCTACTTGAATATTTGAGAACAGTGTTGTCAACATTGTGTAAGAAGACACTGTGCTAATGAAGGCTTTAATTCTAGTCCTGCAGATCCAGGGATACATTTATTCCCATGGAGCTTTGCAGGAGCCCTTTTACAGGAATTTCTTCAAGGCCTCAGAGCACTGTGCCCAAGGGAAAGTTCAGCAGCATTGCAAGCACCTAGGCCATAGGTTCCCAACTTTTAGATAATTGATTTCTCACTAGAGTATTATTGATAATGTATCGTGTCTTGTTTCATCTCTTCACCAGTCCCTCTCTGGTTTACTGTATGTCTTCTTTATAATTTTTCTTGTTCCAAGACTGTCCTCACACTTTCTGCATCCTTACTTCTCCATTGCCAGCTTTGCTGACAGATCGAGGACTGACAGTGAGGTTGAAAACTGGACTTTATTTGGCTAACATCACCCAGAGACACTGGAGGTGTCTCTGCCCCATGCTCTCATGTGATTATGATGTAGGAATATATAACACAGACATCCAACATTGCTTCATAAGGATCTGTATGGATCTGAACTCGTACTTCATCTGTGACATGCTCATGAATCACCACTCAGGTCCCTCATCCTTCAAAAAACTTAGAAGTCCTTCACATTTTCACTCCAGTACAAATTATTTCATAGATGTAGAGTCAGTTTGTTCACCATGGAAAATAATTTCTTTTTGTTTAGTTAATGTGCTGCTTCAGAGAAATTAGAAATAATTGCAGAATAATCAGAAAGAACATGCTGGCAGATGAAAAAGCTAATTTGTATGAAAATCAAGAGCAAAAATTATTTAAGTAGGCTGTATTTTCTTTGGATACATGTACCTCAGCATAAGAATTTCATTTATAACACTTGATATAAATAGTGTGATAACCCTTTACAGAACCTCCACTTATCAGGGGAATTCCAAATTCTTACAGAAACTGAAGCATGCTGGTTGTCATGCCATCCTTGTAAATATTTTATGTTGGCTTAAGACTCAAGGGCAGACATCTATTTTTACTTAGTGTTTGTGAAGAATTATGAACCTAAAAAGCTTTTGTATAAAGCATTTAGGAGTAGCAAAGCCAGTTCAAAGCTGTCTCCAGAAACAGAAATTGCAGAGCACCTTTTTTGTTTGTTTTTATATTATACTTAATGTCTGGTGTACTTCTCTGGCAAATATGTCTGTAATAAATAGTGGTTCCAAATAACAACATACTTTCAACAAAGTAGCTTGGAAGTCAATATTCAGAAACTGTAGCCTTCTTTTTCCTGAAAGCAATTGCTTTCCATTGACATCTTCAGCAGTAAGTTGCTATTTGTACTCCTTTATTTTATTTTTTCTGTTGCAGCCTAGTATTGCCTGTCTGCTGAAATAATGAAATTCATAGACTGGCAGAGACAGTGCATCCTGTATTGTCTGGTATCCCAACAAAATTTCCTGGATATCTACTGGTTTCTCAAATAAATTATATAAAACTTCTACTTGGGTCTTAATCTGAAGTTCTTAAAACTACAAAAAATACGTCATGTGCTCATGATTAAAGTGAGAAAGTTTAGGAGCTAAAGACTATTACTGTGCAGATTAGCAGAGTAAATGTTGAGCTGCCTGAGCCATATGGCCTGGCTCCTCAGCTGCATTCATGTTTGCACACAAGGCAGAGCGATTCATTCAGACACATTTACCCAGCATTAGTATTGATTTTAAAATTCAGATTTCAATAATTTCATGTACTTATTGTATCCCTGGCAGGCTCTGAAAGCCAGGCACATTACCAGTGTGCATGGCCA
The DNA here is from genome assembly GCF_963513975.1 of Fringilla coelebs. Classification (NCBI taxonomy): domain Eukaryota; kingdom Metazoa; phylum Chordata; class Aves; order Passeriformes; family Fringillidae; genus Fringilla; species Fringilla coelebs. The sequence continues at coordinate 68,457,327 of NC_140029.1, forward strand.
TTCCTACATGTCAGCTTCTGCCTGTGCGAGTGCCGGGCTTCACTCGGTGCTGCTGCGAGAGGCCGGTGTGTGACATCAGTACTAATTAGGTTTGAATACAGAGCTATGTTTGAGAGCCAAAGGAAGTGCAGGAAGGAAGCTGAGTGTCAGTGAGTCATGTCAGATGAATGCATGGCAAGTGGTTATTGATAACATACAGCCAAACCACAATGTTGATTTTGGAAGATTTGGCATGGGAACTAAAAGCAGCATCCTGACCTCAGCTGCGATTTGTTTGTATTCAGATTTCCAATAATGCTGGTTTGGTTTATTTGGAAGAATTGTTTCTTTTCAGGTTCTCTGTCTTTATTTTTGTCAGAGTTCTTGCTAGAATAAGAACCCTCAGAGACCAGAACATTTAATCTGTGTGAACAACGCCTCAGCATTTTTCTGAAGACTGTCTACCATTTTCTGTGTGAAGGAAAAATGTCTCTTTAGTGGCAGGCACCCTGCCTTGCAATTTCCGTTGTGTGAGCTTGGACATCTGTGTGATTACCCTCTGGGAACACTTGCAGCTTGACACACATGCATCTAGTCTAGCTATTTTTAATCATTGCTTTTCAAGTATCTGTAGTGAGTTTGGTGACATGAATGGGAACAGTGTTTTCCAAATTTGAGTCCTTTGGTATTTGCTTTTTGTAGTTCCTCAACCCCACTAAAATCTCAAAGTATCATAAAGGTTAATCACTTCCAACTGTCCAGGAAACTTCATTTCTTGAAAATATTACAGTGCCCACGGAACTTGAATGTAAAGCTGCATTTGAAGAAATAAGAAATAACAAATTCCTTTTTTAAGTGTAGCCACAGCTATTTTAGAACATGACCTGCTGGGAACCACGTAGTCTTTGGGCTTTTTAAAAGTTATTTTCAAATTGAAATATCATTGTTTATGGTTTTGGCTTAATTTATAGGAAAGATGATTGTTCGGAAGCAGCAACAATTACTATGATAAGGGTTCATTTTCCTGGAGAGTTTTTTCATTTTACTCCTTGGGACAAAACTGATCCCAGGTAACACTCGTTTCCAGACTAAAAACATTCTGTCACAACTCCAGGGTCTATACTTTTACTGTTTACCTTTTTGCAAGAAAAACTTCTGTACCACATCTGCCACTGTCAGTGTGTGAAGTAGTTGTAAAACAAGACCTGAAGAGTAATGATCCACTTCAGATCTCAGCTTTCTAACTGACTCTTATTTTAATCAGTAAAAGACACTTGAAAAAGCACAGCACAGTATTTGGACTCGTGAAACAGTATTTTAAGTGAGGTTACAGAAGTAAAATTTGATTATATAAATCCGATTGTACTGACCAAGTCATGAAGAATACCTTGTATTATGAATTATAAACTGGTTATTTGGAGGTTAATAGAGCAAGAAATGAAAAAAAAAAAAAAAGGCTTTAAAGAATTCCTGTAACCTATATTTCATTTCCTTTGCCACAGTGTAGGATTAGGTAGACCTGTGTCACTTCTGAGAGATGTTTGTATCCTCTCTTCTTGAAGACCTCTCATGATGGAGACCCCACAATCTCACCATGCAACCATTGTTTTGCTATGTTTTAACATTAGAAATTACATTCTTGAAAGTGTAGTCTGAAGTTTCTTGCACATTAAAATAATTTTCTTTTGTCCTCCTCAGCTGTGGAAAAAGGATTTTTCCTTTCTTGTTATAACATACATTTGGAAACTACTCTCAGGTTTCAGCCCACTCTTTTCTAGGTTAACAGTCCTACTTCATCTGGTTTTCCTTTGCAATTAACATTTTCTATATCCATGATAATTTTTTGTTTCTGATCTCTGGTCTATGCTCTTTTTGACATGCATTGCCTAGAACTGAATTTTTCAGATAAATGCAGTTCTGTAGGAAGCACACTAAAGTTCATGGAGCTCTATCTGACACAGGAGACTCCTAACTCACAAAAGTAACCCCTCTAGATTCAGCAGAGACACTGAACTAAATGCTTCTTTGTGAAAAAGGAGTGCACTCCTGCCACTCAGATCTACCAAACTTTACTGCAGGGATCATTTTCCTCATCCATCACTTCAGTCATATTCTTTTTTCACTCCCCAAGCCATGCCTCTGTCTATTGCTGTATTAGGGTAAGGTCTTTATTTTCACTTGCAGCCTCCTTAATAGCCTGTTCATTTCTTATCATGTATACTTCTTGGCATACTTGCTCACCTTCCATCTCTCCATTCCCCAGTCCCAAATGCCTAGATTTAAAAGTTCCTTTGTGATCTCTCTTAGTCGGGGCCTCACACTTTAGGAAAATTCTTTGTAAACGGCCAGGGCGCAGCAACAACCTTCCTTTTAAAGCCTTCTTAAAACTCCATTTCTGCAAACCTAGGTGGGAGCTGGGCCATTTCTACACTGCAAAAGGCAGTGCATCAACCAAGCACAGCTGTGGTGCTTCTTTTTTCTCTCTAGTCTGCAGGCATGTTGCCTTATCTCTCCTTTACACTTACAAGGAAAGCTTTTTGGAGTATAGGGCATGATTTATGTGTCAAATGAGAAGTACTTCACACAATAGATTGGTCTAGGGTTAACATGATAATCCTGACAACAATGCTGGTAAATGTGCTAGACAGATATGGCCCTATGCAGATCTTACTGCTCCTTGTACAAGGAGCCAAGTATTTCCATGACAACTCTTATATCTTCACAGATGTTTTTCCAACCCATAGAATTATGCTTTAATGGTGTTTCCACAGGAGAGCAAGGTGAGCCAAGGACCAGTCCTTACAGAGGCTTTTCCATGTAATTGAGTGGTTCAAGAAAACATTATGAAATATTATCTTGGCAAAGGATGTAAATGTGAAGAACAGCTGGTAATCCCATGAAGATCCTGCTCATCTATAAATTAATACATGCCACTGGGGATACTGACAATTTGTCTTGGAAGTGAAATGGTTGAAAAGAGATTTTGGTGCTCAATCAGCAAAGGATATGACACTCATAAAAACAGAATTATATTTATGACACAGTACAACAGTTATTTGGTTTTGGTGATATTTATATTTATAAGAAATCAAGCATCTATTTCTGGTATCTATGTGTGTGTAAAAATTAAATTTCATTCCACTGGGAAAGAGTCAAAACTTCCTTTTTTAACTTTTCAGAAGAACACAGCTTCTACCAAAAGAGCTCAATAAAATGTATTTACGATTTTGAGGGCCTCTTCATTGAACAAATGGTTTTCTTACAGCCCTCCTCCTCCACTGCTTCAGTTTTACAGCATAATGAAAACAAGATGCAGCAAACTGTAAGTGAGGTAGGATCAGAAGAACAGTTTTAGAGGGGTAACAGCTGAAGACATTGCTTAACAGTTACATAACTGGAAGGAAGGCCAGAAGATAGAAATGTTTCTCATTTATCTGTGCATATGTAGATATGCATGTAGATGTAAAGAAAGAATGGTTGCTAAATATGCCTTGGTGCCATAATATGTGTGCAGATAAAAAGGAAACATAATCAGGCATCCAGAAAACTAAATGTGCTTCATGTAGTTAAATTTACTCTAGATTTGTTGGCAGCAGACTGTCAACTTTGCTCTGTGTGTATGAGAAGATTGATACTACCTGTTTTATTGTTCTGTGATACACTACACTGCTGTGCATCCAGGGACTCCCAAAGAGAAACAAGGTAATTTTATGTATGTACTAGTGAATCCCTTCAAATTAATACCCATCTCTCTATTCCTTGCCTCACTTCTTCCTAGAGTATGTACTCTTCCACAGAGAAGCCCTCTCCACCTATTTGAGACAGATCCCATCACTTCAGTTTAGGAAACCTGCTTTCATCACCAAAGTAAGAGTTCAGTGCTCTCACTTGCTTTTATACAGCAGTACCAAAATCAAAGAGTTTTTGTCTCTATATTTTGTATCTCACCTGTCTTCAGGTCTGCTCTTCTTCATTACTTCTTCTCCCAGGTAACAAGTGACAGGATGAGAAGAAACAGCTCCCAAGTTCCACCAGGGGAGGCTTAGATTAGGTATTAGGAAAAACATTATTTAAAAAAGGGTTATAAAGCATTGTAACAGACTTCCTAGGAAAATGATGGAGTCACCATCCCAGGAAGCATTAAAAAAAATGTGGATATGGCACTTGAGGACATGGTTTGATGGTTAACGTGGTGGTGGTTCAGGGTTAACAGTTGGACTTGATGTTCTTAAAGATATTTTCCAACCTCAGTGATTCTATGATATGTACTATCTTGTTTCTGTTAATGATGGTTAGCTGATTTTAGTTTTAGTTTTATGTTTTCTCATTTTTATTATGACATAAACAGGTCACTGTCTTTTCTGTGCTGAATTTTGCACATTTAAGTTTTTTCAGTATTTTTATGTTTGATTTTTTTTTTTAACGTAAAAGCACCTTTTAATTGAGTGAGGTCTACACCTCCGAATGCTCAGCGTTTGTACCTGGGGAAAAAAAGGAGAACCAAAGGGAGCACTAAAATTTTCTTCTAAGTAGTTATTTTTTTCCTACTCCAGATCCCAAGCTACGACTCTAGACACAGGCTGAATTGTGATCCAGATTGTGACTGTTTCCTTTGTGGTCAAAGGCAAAAAAGTTTCTGATGGCAGACCTGCTTCCCAGTTTTCAGTCTATAGCCTCAGGAAAAAGGGAAAGGACGGCCTTAATTGTAGTCTTCCTTCCTCTGAATATCTAGTGGCATTTCCAATAAAGCCAATCCATTCTGTACCTGAGAGGAGTATCATCTATACCTACATCTGCTATTTAGTTCAAATAGCCTGGGGGCTTTCTAGAGTTACGAATCATTCAGTGAAAACCCTCCTGAGGTCTTTTGATACAGCATCCCAGATCAAATTGATATGCTGCTTCTGCCTTCTCTGACCTATGCAGTGATGTTGATGGATAAGACTCTATTTCTGTTAGTTCACTTGCTTTAGCAAGCACTGGCTTAACTGCAGCTTTTGCTGTGTGTAATGGCAGATGCTTCCAAACGTGACTCACATTTTCTCTTTGTTCCCTGGTACAGCAGGCGCTCCAGTTTCTTCTCAGTATGAGGAGCAAACTTATTTCTTAATTAAAAAAACAAACAAACAAATTGGCAAGAGCCTCAGACAGCAAGATGTTTTGGGTAAAAGGCTGTGTTCATTAGCATTTCTCCAGTAAAGAACAGCAAAATTCCAAACCATGCTGTCTGGGGCAGGATCCTAACCCTATGAAACTGTATGGCTCTGGAGAGGATGAAAGATAGTGCTTCTCCAAGAATAAACAGCTTTTTTATCACATTTTCCTTGCTGGCTGTCCTGGATGCATGACACATGATAGTGCAATGCTTACCTTTTTTAGAAAGAAAGACTGAAATGATGGAACTGCTCTATGCCATTTAGTATATCATATGAATTTTCTGTAGTATAGGAGGTCCACTCTTGTCTTCTGGACAAGATTGTCTGAGTAGTTAGTAGAGCTACCACTGCCAGAAACTCTGCCCACATCTATTTACCACATTTACAGTTTCCAGGTTAGCCTCTTTGCAGGTATGCTGGAAAGATAAAGAATTCCTTTATTTGCAATATTTTTCTTCCATCTCCCCTTCTTCTGGAGAAACCAGGCTGTTCTCTTCTGCTCTCCTGTATAGTACTGCCCAAATGGGATAGAACTCCTGTAATTTCAGAAATACAAGGTGCAGAAATTTGTTCCAGCCACCGGCAAGGAAGAGGGATGGAGGTCCCGTTAAGTCTTTCCTTTTCATCCAGAGCCCTTATGCAGTTCTTCTCTGAAGGGTTTCAGAACCCACCAAAACAGCCTTCAGGAGCACACTGTTGTCTGCTTGGAGGATATGCAAATGTAGCTGTGCAGTGAAGTGCACTTCTAAGTACCTGCTGCTCTCTGCTTTACTTAGCAGTGATAGAAAGGACACTCCTGCATGTGGTTGAAAGTTGAATCCAGCCCCAGCTACTTGGTTTGCCACCATCAGATTATCTCATATAGCTCTGAGTTGAACTAAACTATCTCACGCTTGATTTTGTTTTGGATCCATGTGAAATAACAGGGAATACCAACTCCTCTGCATCAGAAGCAGAGTCTGTTTGCAGGCTCTCTGTTCCTTTTGATTTTATTGAGCCACCTTGCATTGCAAATCTGCTTATTCTTAGAGACTTGAGAAAAGCAAAGCAAAACAGTATGTATGTGATTAGGATAGTCTAGCATGGCCCCATAAAATTCAGGTTGGCAAGTGCACTCAAACTGTTTCCTTATGCATCTCACCTGCCAAGCACAGAAAGTAGCTGGAAATACAGGTTCAGTCAGGGCTGGGATTTGATTTCTGAGTGGGGCTAATGAATCTAAAAGCAGTTCTTTTAAAGAGTCTGCTTTATTATTTTTTTCTCTTTCCAGTTAGGTCTGCTTACATAAATTCTCCTTTGTCCTGTATTCAATCCTCATTAAATCCTGTTAGATTTTTATTTATACTTTTCTCATACCAAAATATAAAGTTTGGAGAACTAGGTTTGGGGCAGAAAGCTGTAATTTAGGATCTCTTCCAATTTCAGTCTATATCTTGGGTTCCTCATTGCTCATCTCATCATGCTGAGCCCTCATGAGCTGGCAGCTGTTGTGGTCCACGCATCCCCAGTCACTCCTGAACTGATCTGAAAATTCCTGCCAGTTGCAGGAACTGACTGACAGATTGGCCTGTTATTAGGTCTTGAGCTGTGTTATAAGCAGTTGCCAGGTTTGTCTGTTTCTGGTGAGTTTTGGCTCCCATTTCCATCTTGGAGAAATTTTTAATGTTCTTTTTCAAACGCTGGCATCGCTGATACCAGAACAGAGTACTTTTTGTAGCACTTGATTTGATTTCTGTACTTTAGGTTGTTTTCTTTCCTCTCAAATGACTCTACCTACTGATAAAATTCCTTTTCTACAGTCTTTGATTAATAAGTAACATGGACTGCGCTGGCTTGGGAGGAGAGGATTCAGAGCAAAGTGCTGCATTTTAATATGAAGTGAATTGAATCTATTTGCACAAAATTATGTGGAAAGAATACACTTCCAAGAAACCATGTTATTGAAACATGCTCTTCTGTTTTATTACTTTGATCTGCAGACTTGCTAACTCTAACTTCATGTAGGCTTAAGGTGACCTGTTTCTCAATGTAGAGATACCCGTCCTGCATACAACATCATTTTAATGCAAAGATCCATCCCTGGCAATGATGATTCTGTACTGTACTGTTAGAGGTTTTCTCATCAGTGGCAAAAAAACATGACATTATTTAGTTGGCTTTAAAGAGAAACCATGTTTGAAGTAGAAGGTATAGAAATTACAGAGATGCTGCAAAGAAAAAAGAAATTAACTGAAATGAACAAAAAAAAGTAGGTCAATTTTGGCCTAACTTTGTTCAAGTTGTTCCTTTTAAATATGAAGACCAGAGAAAATAGGCAGATGGGAGTACAGAAAAGGGAAATAAGCCAAAGTGATTAGCCTGGTGACCTTCCCTTATTTCTGGTGGATTTTGTATGTATGTGCACTGTGCCATTGCTTCTGATGAATAAAATTAACATATTCAATTTATATCCTAAAAGAAGCCTAAATTCAGGAATTTTCTCAGTACTGCAGTTCCAATTTAAGGCACAAGTTTTAGCTTTGGAAATTGTTGTTATTGTTGTTTGCTATTTTTCTATATTTTGCATATTTATGTGCTTAGATTGAAGATACCTAAAAAAAGAGAATAATAGTTTTATAAAATAGTATTAGGGCTAATTAAGAAAAGAAAATAGCTCAGAACAATGGCATTCTCCTGGGGTTTTGTTCATATGCCATTTTTAAACAGTCGAACGTTGAGTCACTCAGTAACAGATTAGCTTATTCATCAGCTTTCTAAGAGCTAAATTTCAATGGATTTCTTCCCTTTCTTATATTCTTTCAAATGATTTATATAAAGGAAGGTTTTCACTATGTTGGTAAGGGTTTCCCAAGAACTTTCCAACTAATGCTTAGTTAAACAGATTGAGTGGAAATCTATACTGTAATTAGTTGGATGAGTGGATTGTGTTGCACAGACCACATTATCTAGAGTTTTCTATAAGGAAATGAGAACCTAAGGCGAAGAAAATTAAGGTACTTCACTTGTGGCTGTTATTTATTATTTAAAAAAATAATTGTAATTAATGATAACTTTTTAAGCACCTTGTAGTGGTCTGTTTAACTGTTTGAATGTTTGCTTGGCATTTTGGGAGGCCTGTTAGTTGGATGAGATCCACAGTGTCTTTTTTCAGAGTGGCCAGAAACAAAATTTCAAAGGGCATCACTATAGCCGGGTGAGTAGGCTTTCATAGAATATGCTGCTAACAATATGGGACTTAACCTCCACCCAGAAGACATGGCTCCTGTGTAGAAATAGGTTTATTCAAGCAATTTCATTTCAAAAATGCAGTGGCTTGAAAACTAATGAATATGGATATTTCTGACATCCAAAAAGGTATCTGAGTTCTTTTGTCTCTTTGCTAAACACTAGCACTCAAAACCTCCTATAAGAAATGTATGTCATAGTATAATTTCCTGTTTCACAAAAAATGTGTTTCCTATTCCCATTTTTAAAATTCATGGCTTTGGATGTTGGTGTTCTGGGGTTACAAATTAAGACAGAGGTCTTGATATACCTTTTATACATATGCATTTCTCAACATCTTCCATGTTATAATTTCCTCCTAGGACCAGCTGCTCTTTTCATGCTCTCTTCACAGTTTTTAACAACTCTGAGTGATTCCTCTGTGAATCCTCAGAAAGTTTGTGATTCTTTTGGGAGATGGTCAATGCTTCTTCCATTATGTCCTTCGTGATACTGCACACTAATTCACAGAAAGACATTGCCTTGTTATCCATGTTTTTCTCTCTTCTCTGTGTGTATCCTAACATCTCACGAACTTCTTTTAGCTTGGGCAAGCCAGAGAGTGGAGTGTCACTGAGCTGTGATGGTGACAGACTGCTCCATTTATTTAGGAAATAAACAGACTCTTTTCTTGCTGTAGCTCTCCCAGGTGCAAATGTTTCCATATTGTCCTACACTTTACCCCCTGGTCAGTTACTACATCTCCAGGTCTCATTTTCAGGCTGCTCATTTCAGATGCTGTAACCTGTTTCAGCTGCAGTGGTTTTAATGGTAGATCTTGGGAAACCTGCTGCCTTTTCAGAGGAAGAGGTGATGAAGATGCTTGCAAGAACTGTTCCAACAGCAAATCCTGGGGACATGAAGGGGGAAGTAGGGGTAAATATGAGGAAAGCAGGGCCTTGAGGATAGTATCTGAGTAGCAGGGACCAGGACCTGCAGGAGGAATGCCACAAGAGCAGAGAATTTGTGTCAGCATACCAAGACCATTTACCAGTCTCCATCACATTATTTTGCATTACAAGGCATCAGCTCTTATTTAGCAACATCTTTTCTGTCAATTCCTCTGTAATTCACTTGCTGAGCACTCAATAAATATGTTTATAAGGGCTACATGAATCCTATCCTAAGTTTCAGATTGCTGGAAATAGAAGTGTTTTGAAAAACTTACACAAATGTCTACTGTCTCCTTGGAGGCGACTTTGATACCAACTTTTATGTTTTTCACTGGGAGGTATTTACACTGAAGAAAGCAACTTGGCATGAACGACTTTTTCTATTAGCACCTACTTTCACATAGTCTTTTCACACCTCTCATGATGCTGCTACATTTTTTTGTCTGGTTCAAATTTTCCATGTTTATCAGGTACCTTTTCCAAACCTTAGTACTGACTCAGAGAAGTCAGGAAGTACCACTGCAGACTATGCAGTGCAGCAAGACAAATGCTGCACAGAGCTCCAGTCCTGTGGAAAATGCTATTTCTACAAAATGCATTTGATTTTTTGGACTTTTTACATGTAAGGAGAGGTGTTCATCCTCTTTAAAGGCAAAACCAGGCACATTTGGAAAGTGCTTTACCCAGGAGATTATTCTGTGAGCTGACCCATTACCCATAGAGAATAAATGGCTCAGCTGTAAATGTTTGCATTGTAGACGCCTGTTACTAGATGAAGTCAATCCCACATGTGCAAGGTACTGTTAGATTAACTCAAAGTTTTGTTACAGTGCTAAAATTTAACATCTTGATGACTTGGAATATAAAAGCACTTATTTTCAGTTAAATGTACAAATGAATCACATATTTTCAATATAGGTTTGGGTTTTTTTTTCCATACCTTCCATTATTTGATTCTTCATTATTTATGACAAAAATGTTGACATGGAAATTCCACTTTTCTCTTGACTCCTCATTTTCATTTATTCTATTCTGTTCTTGAACCATTCTTCTATGCAACTGCCTTAGCCACTGCTGAAGACAGTCGTGTTTGTAACAACCATCTTCCTGGGAATAAGAGTTTGGGTGACAAGGAAGTGTCCCTTTGCAGTAAAGGTTTTCAGGTGGCCTGCACTTTGTGTTCCTGGCCTCCTTTATCTTTCTTTAATAGCCATTAAAAAACAGTAATACTTGCTATACTTCATATCTCTTCTCCAAAACAAAAAAGGCAAAACCTTATTATCTGAAATTATGAGGCTTATGGTTTTGTTTTTTTAACCAAAATGAAACATAATTAATAAAATTAAGCAGTAAATAGCCTTAACAACCTGCTTTGCTAATTCCAATTAATAATGTCTTCCAGTGTATTACTGCATCAGTATTGTGTTTTTTCAGTATTTTGAACTTCTCCAGCAAAGCTAATTTATTCTGAAATGCCAAACCAGTAAGATTTACTAATTGTTTCCCCTGAAAAACAGTTAAGGTAGCTGTGCTTTTTTACAACCATGTCAGCATCTCAAAACAAATTGAGAAGACTCTCAGGGGTGATATATTTAGCTGCATAATGTCAGCTATTAGATAAAGGCATTGACTAGGATAGTGCAGTTAAATACCTACTCTCTAATTAAATTCTCTGGGAAAATTAGAAGTATATGAAAACACAAAAGTTATTACAGTAATGTACAAATGTAATGCTCTTGGTTACTAATATTAAATAAACTTTCTGACAAAGCAAGATCCTTAGACTCGACCTTTCTCTTTGGCTCCTAGAAAACCTTGAAGGCAAACAACGGATAAGTCTTCTCAGGAAAAGAATTTGACTCTTTTTAAGTATACTTTTACCTTCAAAGTGTATCAATTAGAGTTGTAAACTATACCCATTGCTTAGACCCATATGCTCAATATGCCTTGTTTAATAAGTTAACATAGAGCTTGCATTATAGTATCTTCAGAATAATAATATTAAAAAGGTAAACATTGCAAATACAACTTTTAAGAAATCCTGCTTTGCTAATGTTTTAGGAGAACAGTTGGTGTTAAATTATCCCAGCTACCAAATGTATAAATCTTTCAGAATATCACATGAATGTTACATAAATAGCTCATATTTATTATTCTAACAGTAACTATATGATGCTATTATTAAACTGTATTATTAAACTATTGTACTCTTGTTTCATTCTTATGCCAAAGGAACTAAAATCTGTAATGTGTTGCACAGAAACAAAACCAACCTTTCAGGCAGGTGTCTGAGAAGTGTAACTGATTTCTGTTGCATTATTGTAAGAAAAAGCTATAGAAAAATCAACAGAAATCACTAGTTTAACATATCCTGACTTGTAGAGTCTTTCTGTATTGACCTTTTCCTTTATGTTTCCTAGTTTTCCCTTGTAACACTAGAAGAACAAGGTCTGTAATTGTAGTTAGATCAATCTGACAATGAGTCATTCTCTGGCAGCTAAAGAGGAATCGGGAGAAAAATAATCTAATCTTAAACATGAGTGGTATTTGCTGGAGGGAAGGGAGGAAGGGAGGGTGTATGTAATTTTTTTTAAAGAGGAATGTAAAACTTGCCAGGAATTCCTTAATTTTTTTCTTAAATTTTTTTCCTAATCTTGTGCTTCATGAGCTAGAGTAGCTGCTGAGTATATTGAAAAATCAGACCAGTATTGAAATCACCTGTAAATACATATATCCTTGTGTATGCAAAATGGCATGTTTCAGTTTTAAATTACACAGTTAGGGGCAGAACTAGTGGCAGAAAGATGGTCATGTCTATTTTTGTATCCATTATCCACTGGCACCATTTCAGAAATTGTAAACATCTCTAGTAGGCACCTGAGCATCCTGATCATAGAATGGTTTATATTGGAAGTGACCTTAAAGGTCATGTATTTCCAATCCCTCTGCCAGGGGCAGAGATGCCACCCACTAGATCAGGTTGCTCAGAGCCCCATCCAACCTGGCCTTCAACACTTCAAGGAATGGGATATCCACAACTTCTCTGGACAACCTGTGCCAGTGCCTCACTACCCTCTGAGTAAAGAATTTTCTCCTAACACCTAATCTAAATCTTTCCTTTCTTAGTTTAAGCCCCACTGCCTGCTCCCATCAGTATGAAAAGTGGGTCTCCCTTCTTTTTTATAGGCCACTTTAAGTTCTGCAAGGTCGCCATGAGGTCTTTCTGGAGTCTTCTCTTCTCCAGGCTAAGCAACCCCGGTTCTCTCAACCTGTGTTTATAGGAGAGGGGCTCCACCCCTCTGATCATCTTCATGGCCCTTCCATGGACATGCTCTAACAGGTCCATCTGTGTCTCTTCTGTGCTGCATGCTGCAGACCCCACAGCAAGACACAGCACTTGAAGTGGGGGTTTCATGAGAGCAGAGTAGAGGGGCAGAATCACCTCCCCACCATGCTGTCACACTGCTTTGGAAGAAGCCAAGGTTGTGGTTCTGTGTTGTGAGCACACACTGCTGGCTCATGTCCAGCTTTTCATCCGCGAGAAACCCCAAGTCCTTCTCCACAGGGCTGCTCTCAATGAGTTCCTCTCCCAGTCTGCTCATGTCTGGGATGGCCCCAACAGGTGCAGCCCCTTGCACCTGGATTTGTCAGACCTCATGAGGTTCTTGTGGGCCCACTTCTCAGGTTTGTCCAGGTCCCTCTGGACGGCCTCCTGTCTTTCTGTTCTGCCAACTGCGCTGCCCAGCTTTGTGTCATCTGAAAACTCACTGAGGGTGCCCTCGATCCCACTGTCAGTGTAAATGATGAAGATACTGAAGAGCACAGGTCCCAAGACAGAGCCCTGAGAGACAGCACTTGTCAGTGGCCTCCACCTGGACAGAGAGCCATGGACCACAATTCTCTGGCTGTGTCCTTCCAGCCAATTCCTTATTGACCAAACAGTCCACTCTTCAAATCCGCATCTCTCCAGAGATGAGGGTGTCAGAAGGGACTGTGTGAAAGGCTATACAAATGTCTAGGTAGATGACATCTGTCAGTCTGCCCTTTTCAACAGTTGCAGTCACTCCATCATAGAAGATTGGTCAGGCAGGATTTGCCCTTACGAAGCCATTCTGGCTGTCTTGGATCACCTCCTTGTCTTGCATGTGCCTTAACATTGTTCTCTATGTCCTTCCCAAGTACAGAGATGAGCCTCTCTAGTTCCACGTGTCGTCCTTTCTTATCTTTTTTAAAATAACACTAATGATTCTCTTTTTCCAGTAACCATGGACTTTGCCTGACTGGCATACCTTTTCAAATTTGATGGAGAGTGGCTTGGCTACAACATCCGCCATCTTCTTCAGAATCCTGGGATGCATGTCATCAGCTCCCATGAGCTTCTGACTATTCAGCTTCAGCAAGTGGTTCTGAACCTCCTTTATCTATTATAGTGGGAGAGACTTCACTCCCCCAGCTCCCACCTGGAGGTTCAGGGAATTGAGAGACATTCAGGGATTTGAGATCCTGTAGCGGTGGAAACCACAGTTCCTGAGAGGCCTAAGTACAGCCACAATCTTGGCATAGCAATCACAGCTGGCTGTTGTGAAATTCTGAGTTCTGGGGTTTCTGAGTTCCTTTTCCTCTCTGGAGCTCAAATGCCTGAGTAGGCATTTTATTCTCCGTCCTCTCAAGGTCCAAGATTGGATTGCACTTTTGAGGATAAGCACACAACTGAGCAGTGAGTGTTCCCCTCACAAAATGTCACATTTGGTGTAGCATCTAGAATGAAAGTCTAAGCTAGGCTGTGAGGTCTTCAATCCAAGGATGATCCTTTGATCCTATACATATGCATGGGGTTTGACCTAGTTTTTCATATATTGTGTGTTCCCATTAAAAAGTGACCTTATTTCTGGTTGAATCCTGAATGTGAGGCACTTTGTAATGTAAGCAATAAAATAACACTACATAAATGGTAAATTGCTGCATTCTCTATGTTGCTGTCTTGAGCTTTTACTTTAATCTCATATGGATAAACTCTCAATATGTGCTTCAAAACACTGTGACTAGCAAAAAGCTGACAGGTAGTGTACTGAAAATTTACAACATAGGATCAAAAACTCTAAAACTTCTGTAAAGAGAGGCGGGTACATTCTAGTACCAAATGTGGAAAAGCCCTTGTGCAGAAGGTAATTTGAGTGTTTCTTTCTTTCCTTCAGAAGTCTTTAAAATAAAAGTCACCATAGAAATGTCATTGTGTGATTATTTACTAAAATAAAAAGGTTCATGCTGGAATGCATTTTAGTCAAGAGAGAGCTTAGGCTTGCCCAAGATTAGATATGAATTATATTAGACTTGACATAGAATGAAGGTGAACATTGCAATATATCATATAAAAAATGCAGCGAGAAATCAGACTTTTATCTATAAAGAGCATTAAGAATGTTTAGCATGAAAACTGGAGGAACTCCAGGTAGTGCATCATGGTGCTACATACACCCAGCATTTGCTGCCTGTTTGGGTTTGTACAGCTATGAATTCAGACTAAAGGAGTACAAAGATTCTGAAATGGAAAGAAGTCAGTGAAATAATGATAGTTCCTTAATCTCACAGTCGATTAATATGGAAGGCCTCTTCTACTTTCTTAAATCATCTGCCTAGAGTTAAATATTCCCCTTTTTAATCATGTAGATACTAAGGAGGCTTGACACTGGCTGTTATATTTGGTGAGCTAAAATATGCTGTCATAAAGTACATTGTTCAGTCTGTTTTGATACTGTCCTGTTTGGAATGGTGTAAACATTCATGTTTCAATTGATTTTTTTCTTCTTTTCATCAGCTGTAAAATATTAGTAGGTATTTCTAGTTATAAATGAGTTTAAAGACTGCCTAAGATACTGGAAGGCCCTGAATGTGAAGGTGCAAGTGGCCATGAAGCCCCAGATATTGCTGCAAGGGATGAAACATCTGAAGTTACATAACAAGCAGATAGAAATTCCAGATATTCTATAATTAACTCTAGCAGCTCATAGTAAGGTATCTGATGGTCTCCTTCAAGCTCTCATGAGTGTTGTAGGTCCTAGATTAAATCAAGACCTAGCCCCCAGTCCTGAGGTACAGCTAATCCTGGGAGAAAGCCCTCAAACTTTTTTCCATAAGGTGTCAAGAGGTCAGCAAATTTTGAAAACTCATTTGCATGAATTTACATGCATGAATTTACATGCTTCTCTGGATAAAGATCTACTTATAGTTATGTAAAAGTCCTCTCTTACTCCTAGCGCAGTAGGAACAGGCTCCCAGATACATGTCACTATGAATTGTAGCACAGGCAGCAGAATGACTGTAATGTGGCATCTCTCCTTTATTCTCATGTCATTACCCTGTGAAGTACAAAATGATTGCTCCAGCTTCTGGAGGAAGGGTTGTGTAGGAAATCTGTCTCAAAACAGAGCAAACTGAGCCTCTCAATAACTGAGACCTATTGTTCTTTGCACAGACAGCATGGAAGTCCCAAGGAATGGGGAACTGGTTCATCTTGCAGCCATGAGACTTTGGGAGAGCCACTTTCACTTCCCTCAATAATTAATAATACCTTTGATTACTAATCAAATGTACATTTCCATGCTGAAACAGAATTCAAGCTCTATAGGTAGAGAGACATCTCAGCATCCAGTTTTCCAGCAGCTGCTATCACCAAGGTTGTTGCAGATGTGCATTCTGACAATAGTTCAGAAGCTCAGCCAGAGAGCATAGGAAGCTGAAAATCCTTTCTTGCATTAATTAATAGGTTTTGCCCACTGAGAAGCCCTTTTCAAATGTTTCCATTCTAATTTTTTTCTTGGAACATTAGAATATCGCAATTAGGAGGTAACTTTTTAAAACTGAATAGCAATAACTGCTTTCTGATCTCAGGTGTTGCATCATGAGTTGGCATTATTTTTAGTTGCTTTGACTGAGTAAATAAAACTGGACAGAAGATAGATGTGAATCAGTAGGTGCACCCTTTACTGTGGGGTTTTTCAAATTTCTCATTTGTTGACACAATAATTTTCACTTTAAAAGTTTGTTCTTGTTGGACCTGACTTGTAGGTCTGATATAAATCTTGTAGGTCTGATATAAATCAGACCTACTTTGATTTAAGATCAGCTGAAGCAATGATGTTTTTTGTAAAATCAGTGCTTTTTGAAAGATGAATAGTGCCTTAAATCTAACTGTAAAAACAAATTTTAAGCAGTGGCCATTAATTTGAATTACACAAACAGAAAACAGAGAATGATGATATTTGTCTCACAGTGATTAAGGACAAAATGGTAAAGGTATGCACGGTGATAGAAAAATCTTCATTTATTCCATCAGCATTTAGTTGTAGTCCATGATGTGCATGTGAGTGGTATAAAAATGTTCAACAAACATGTGATAAATGTTAAACAATGCTGTGAAAATTGTCTTTTTATTTCAATTGTCTGAAACTTGCTGAATACATTTTATGATTCTATAATTTCAAGTTTAGTTTATTCCATTTAGGAATCATACTGAGCTATGGAGAATATTAACACTGTGAAGAGAATGTGGAGTTTTCCACTAAAGGATCCTTGAATATTTCTAGGAAGGTCACGGTACTTAACTACCAAAAAAAAGGGGAAAAAAAGGAACAGAAATTACTGTTTGTCTGCATTGCAGAGAAGCATAAAACAAGTTCTTCATATAGGAGCATAAGTTACGGAGATAGTTCTGTGAATATATTTGTTTTGGTTGTCCATGACAGCTGAGAAGTAATACATGCCAATTTTATAACTCCTTTGTGGTGGTGCAGTTATTTTACTCCATTTCAAGAATTAAAGTGTTTCTTTTTTTTTTTTTCTTTATTGTTTTAAAATAGCTTAGCCAGCGCTACATATATTGAAATGGGTTTGAGTCTGCTTTAGACTGTGCAGGAATGGGGGGAAGGGGGGAGGATGGGGGGCAAAGAGGGGAAATTTAAGCTAGTCCCTAACAAATTTCTGCTCTCTTCTGTTGTCAGAGAAAGATGCATGCAGGTGACTAAGTACTTCATCGTGACTTTTGCCAATGATTTTAAACATGATATGACAGAGAAAAGTCAAGGTCAATGCTTCTGTACAGACATTTTGTGATGTCTGTAAGACAGTAAATTATAAATTATAAAATATGGTTGTGGCTGTGGAAACCCTAACATCTCTGACTTCACAATTGTGTATTAGGGAGTGATATAGAGGCAGAAGTGAGAGACCAAACTGCTTAAGGATAAGCTGTAATCCAAGGATCACTGTAGCAGTGGAAATGTTCATGACTAGCTGATGAACATTTGTTTCTTTGTTCAGTCAGTGCAGCACTGACTTGCTGGAGGTCACAGATTAAGCCAGCAGCCCCTTCAGAATGTGAGCACACAAATTCATGCTCTCTCCCAACCTCAGCAATTTTGCAGGGAAAAGATTGGAAGGGTGAGTGAATCAGAGGCACACACACATATACATATATCTAAAAGTGTGTCTGTCTATATATGTGTGCTTACCTGGGGAGAGGCAGAGGGGGTGGTTAGGGTGCATGATGTGTAGAGAGGACTTCTAGATCCATTTTCTGCAGAGTGTGTTCAGTCAAATGCAGCCCACCACCACTGTCAGTGTTTTTAGAAAAATGGATTTAAGCATAGTATTAACATTGAGCATGCCTTGTCTAAATAATTTCAAACCATACATGTCTGTTTGTCTTTTGGTGCACTGCAGCCCTCTTGTTCTTAGTTCACATGTGCATAAGGAGTTCTCAACTCCTGATGCAGCATAATTTCACCCAGCTTTTCTCACCATGTATATAATCTTGTCAGGTAAGGCAAAAAGTAAGGCAAGCAGCTGGGAACACAGGGCTTTGAAGTTGTTTAGGTGTTTACATGGCAGTTATCTGAATTGCACCTGGGCATTTGCTGGCAGTGAACCCCACTGCAAAGGGAAATGTATGCTTTTCTTTGAAAATATTAACTTTGCAACCGTAACACAAATGCATTGTTCTTTATTTATATGGGTTGAAGTGTTCATTTTGAAAATAAACAACAGAAGTCAATACACATCACAAGCATTGGTTTTCCTATGGGCTACACCAGAATTTGCAGTGGAGTTGTCATTTTTGACACGTCTTGTGTGCATTTGCTGTGGGGGTGGTGAGATAGGTGGCATGCTCTTACCTGGAGAGATATTTGCACACTGGAAGCCATTCTGTTCTTTCTTCAAAAGGGAGAACTACAAAACCTCCCAAAGGGAAACAATGTCATTTGCATGGGAAAAGGTTTTTCTTTAAATCTGGCATAACAGCTGTGATAAACAGAGACAAAACCACAGAGGCAGACCAAAAAAATGATCACAGATTGAAAAGGATTTACATCAGGTTTCCAGTAATGAAATATTCTATAAAGACTAAAATCTATAAATTAAAAGATACAAAACAATCAGAATGTCTGCTTGTCCTAAGGGCATCAGCCCTTGCTGGGGTGACAGAAGGGGCAGAGATGCTACCTAACATTTTCCACAGGTGCTCTCACAAAGCTGTCCACAGCTCTTCTGCTGTGCACAACTTCTGTATTTTCAGTAACTCTTTGGAATAAAACAATTTTTTTCTTCACTTATCCCTGCTTTACCTTTTACTGAAAAATTACCAATAAACAAACCTGTATTGTTTTTCCTCAAGAAGCCTGAAATGTTGACCAAGATTTTTTTTTTTTTTTGATGGCTACTACATCAGTATACTGGGAAAAGTGCATTTTTGTTTAAGACTAAATTACAATGATGAGTTTTATTGACTGTGAAGGAGAATACCTGATATCCACTCAGAGCCTAGCCATCATGAAACATTTCTGTGGACACTCAGTAGTGAAAACAAACAAACTGCTGCTAATGGCAGTCTGAAGTTCATTCCCAGCTAAGTACTGCTCTGGGCCAAGCTAAAATAACACCACAGCTGTAGCCAGAGCTCACAGGGCTTGGTTTTCGTGTTCTGCCATGGATTACTGCTAACTGCTGTTTGCTTTAGCAGTCACTCATTTCCCAGAGCAGCACAGCAGTCCCCAGCTTTCATGCCTCTCTTTGTTGCTGTGTGACCTCTTGTACCTTTCCCACTTCATTCTATCTTTAAAATAGATATAGCACTTCTTCCTACTCAAGAGGGTAAAAATGATAACAATGTGTGACTCACTGTATTGTTCCAGGATTGTAAAAAGCAGGGGCTACTCTGGCCTCTCACTTTTGTTCATCTCCATTTGGCAGTCATTGCTCTTCTTATTTGTCTTTCTTCCTCCCACCTCTGCCCCATCACATTTCCACCTGACCCCCACGCATATGTTGTGACAACTGCATTATCTCCAGTTTTTATTCATGTCTTTGTTTATACAGAAGCATGGCTGGTTATCTTAGCAAAGAGCTGAGCACTAATTGTTATTTGCACAGTTCTGAGCATGTTGATGTTAGTCCTGCCGCGGAGTCGAGAGTTCAGAATGACTAAGTGCTTCTGGGACTTGGTAGAGGTAAAAGCATAATGAAGAGGACATTTTTTGATTTTATCAGGATGAAATTTGCTGAGACGTGGCAGAACTGTATCCTGTAAGGAAGTGATCCTTAAGGGTGGGTGCTGGGAATTGGGCACCATGAACTGAACATTTAGGTCACCATGCAAACCAAAAGAGCCTACATATTCCACAAGCTATTTCCTTGGCTAAATTCTTGAGGTTGCCTGTACTTGCTTTGCAAGAATATAATACCCAACTGTCAGGTTAGATTTTAATTAGATTTTAAAATATCAGGCACTATTAAAGCATATCTAAAAGCACAAAAGTGGAAAATGCTATTGGGAGTTTTTGTAAGTGAAAGAAAATAGGGATGTATCACCACTTTACACCAGATGGAACCAGACCTGTTTGGCTGCCCTGGTCACCTTGAAGGGCCCAGGGGCATCTGTTTCTGCAGTGAAACATCTGTGTTCTGTCTCTCAGGTATATCCAGCTGGCCACAAAGGGCAAAATAGTGACAACAGAGAAGCTGTTCTCACAGCTGGCTTTGGTTAGAGCATGGACTTTCATGAGCACAGTATAGAATACTTAAAAATTTTAGAAAATTACCATGGATATATTACAGCAAAGTAACATTCTGGAATTTTGAATATCTACATCTCCAAAATAATATTTTAAAAATAAAAGTTTTACCTGTTCAGAGTTATTTTCTAAATTAATTCCAGTGACCTCTAAAATCTCAGCTATAATAAAATCCTTGAAATTGAAGAAGGTATCTGAAGTTATGATACCTTGGCGCCCTTTTTTCATGGTTTCAAGTACAAATACTGATAGAAAGTCCTTCTGTTCTGTGAAATGCTGTGCCAGTTTGTAAAATTTTCTTATATGATTCAAGACCAGGCTTTTCAAATTTCTTATGTAATGTAATACAATGAGTTAAATATTAAAGTAAACACATTTTCAACCCAAAAAGTATTTTTTTCCTTCAAAGCTATCAAAAGGAAACCTTTTGACAATTTGCTTTTTTATTTGCTAATTCACATTCTCTGTTGAAAAGTCATGTCAATTTAATTTTTAAATGGAAAAAGAGGTGGGAAAAGTCCTTACTAGTTGCAAGATCCAAATTACCACTTCTACTGATTCCCATATTATTGCTCTTATCCTTCTGTGGGATTTGTGGATCAGTTGCAAACTGCAACATTTTTTTTTACCCTAATGTAAATGGTGGTATCTGAGCATACCTGTATATGTGGTGCAGCATAGTCAGCAGCAAAGAGGCTCTTGTTAACATGGAGGCTTTTTGCTAGCCATTAAATACTAGGAAAATTTTCATGTTCAAACTTTCACTAGTTGTACTGGGACAAAATGTAGATCAGATAGTTCAGTCTTCAACACTATGGAATAGCAAACACAGTCATTTTATTCCATAGGGGAAATCATAGGAGAAGCAAAGGTAATATAGAGTGAATGACAGCCAAAACCCCAAGATTGCAAAGTGTTAAACAAAGTGCTTACATTAGAGCAACATGTGAGACAGAGGAAATGGAGCTATAATGGAGCTCTCGTGATGAAAGCAACAAATTAAGCAGCAGAAACTTTTTGGTGATAAAATTAATGTTCTGTTTCTTTTGATTCCCATTTGTCAAGATGATTGCTAGTGCTAGGGCAAGACAAATAGGCATGGCCAGCTGAGCCATAGGGATGAAATGGCATCATCCAATCTGATGGCAAAATGAGCAATTGCAATGGTTTAATACAGTAAAAAATACCATAGAGGCACATCCTAGCACTCACCTCAAGTGGCTGCTCCTCACATGTTGGAACTGAATCCTCCTCAATAAAAGTTTGGTTATAACCCTCCGGGCTGTAAGTGCTTGACATTTGGAAGTCATATTAGCATCTGCTAGAGGTGAAATCTCCCTGGTCTGTTAATATAATAAATTCTTTTAGATAAGTATGATAAATTACACTTACTGAAATGCATGTTGCTTTACTGTTAGTCTTGTAGCTCGTTTTCAACAATCTCACTTGGAACATTGTTGAAATGGTTTTCATTTTTATATACTTTATTATTGCCCTGCTCCACATATTGTAAACCTTTTTTTAAATGCTGTTCAAAAGCTTTCACTTTAAAAGAGTTTCCAGGCAGTTTTCTATTTGATAGAAGCTTTCAAAACAGCAGCCATAAGAAATGTCTAAACTTCTATCAATAGTACATAGGCAAAATTGATACATATTCGTAGCAAAGAGAAAAAAGTAATTTAATGACTCTTTCTTTCTATGACAGTTTTTTTAAACAGCACTGATCTTGGTGCAAATTTAAATAAATATTTAGACTAGAGTAAAATGCATTTTAAAAACTGTGAGTGAGGGTAATTTTGCCAACTTAAACAAGGGAAAATAATTTTCAAATTTTCATAGTGTCCTTTAACAGCTGTGCACAATTATTAAATATGCTTTTATATCTCTAGGCAATATTTATCGTTTTACTTTTTAGAATACAGCTTAGAATATTAAGTTTAGGGTTTTCATAAGACATGTCTGTGTCCTCTGAATTCTTACAGATGCTTGAAGTCCCCCGTAGGTACTGAAAGGCTGCAATGAGGTCTTTCCAGAGCCTTCTCTTCTCCAACTCCCTCAGCCTGTCTTCATAGGAGAGTTGTTTCAGCCTTCTGATCATCTTTGTGGCCCTCCTCTGGGTCCATTCCAATAGGACCACGTTTTTTCTGTGCTGGTGTCCAAAGAACTGGATGCAGCACACCCAGTGGGGTCTCATGAGAGTGGTGTAGAGGGGCAGAATCACCTCCCTTGACCTGCTGGTCACTCTTCTTGTGAGCAAACAAGAAGACTTGCTTGGCTGCAGAATGGGGAGCTGTTTAAACTTCTTTCTTTGACCCCATCATGAATAGTTTGCAGCACAGTAGCTCAGGTTCAGTGGAAGAAATCTAGAATTGCACCTTCCCCCTGCTTTCTAACCTGGTGAGGAGGCCAACATGTTGTGATGCAACAGGCATGAGGCAGAATCACATCCAACCAAGACCTGTCTTCCATGCCACAAGGGGAAATTCTCTAATAGAACTCAGGCTATATATCAAATATGGTCTCTAATAAACACTTCTGCAGTGGTTGTATTTTAAAGGAAAATTATGAGCTCTGTTTGCAGCCTTTGAAGATACATCTTAAGCACTAAAATCCAGCAGCAGTTTCAACCCTGTACCAAAGATGGGTGCCAAGTCTCTGAGGGAAATCAAATTTCTGACACAGCAGTCTCAACAGTATTTTCTGTGGAATAGCTTCAGTATTGCCATTATTCTCAGCTGACTAACATGCTCTAGGGAACTTGCAAGTGTCATCCAGACTGAAGATCTCATTGCAGGGGCCGGTAACTTCAAGTTAAGGCTTACATTGCTGAGTGTCATAATATTACTTCCCTTTTTGGGCTGTAGAATTTTATTTTGAAGTAGTAACTAGGATTTCCTTTCCTTCTGTAAACATCTTTCTGAAAGGATCTAATAAACCTGCTACACAGATGATTGAGCTTTCCATGTGGATTGCTGTTTTCCTCGTTTAAAACTGCCTATATGTCACTCTAATTAAAGCCTGGCAGGTCATTAAATTGCTAGAATGAAGAAACAGCATGATTTTTAATCCTTACTTTGGAGGACCTTTTTCAGTTTCAAGTGCTTTCCTTCCGTATCAGTGAACCAGTAGGAAGTCACACAGATTTATCCTTTTTCCTCTGCAAGGAGTGTCGTGTTTCAGAGTGCTGCTGCCGCTTGCTCACCACAAAACATAAGCTTACAGAATTCAAAGCCTTTTTTATTAACAGCAGATGTAAAGTAGTCCTGTCCAAATGCCAGGGTTTATTTGATAGCAGTGATATTTCTGATACCATATCTATGTTGAATAAATTCTCCAGCTTTTTTATTAAATGTCTAGGAGAGATATTTGCATGCTGAACAGGTACACTAATTACCTTTTTTATTTTTTTTGGAGGGTGTGATTTCCTGAGAGTGAATGATGACAGTTTGACAGGTACTCAGAAATATCAGTGGAAGATATGGGCATATTTGAAAAAGGAGCATAAAGGAGCTAATAACTAATAGAGGTTGATGGGGAAGAGGGAAGCAAAAGACGTAGATGCAACATGGTCTTTTTTTCCTTTGAAATTGTGTATGATATTACAGGATTGGCTGGCATTACAGAATCCCTGTGCTATTGCAAATTAAAATGGTTTTGAAGTTGTTCAAGTCAACCATTTCATAATCTGTGTCAGAAAAAAAAAAAAGCTTTTATGTGACAATAATGTTTCTGGGATGATATTAAGTCATTTAATCTAGTTGATGAGTTCCATGCCCTGATCATTTATAGCCATGAAAGATTATGTATACATCAGAGAAATAGTTTTCCAATGTGTATGTTTATTTTCCTTGTTAACTTTATAATGCTGGTGCTTTGCTTCTGCCTTCACTTCTACTTCATCCAAGGAGTTCATTTGAGTAATTTGTTTCCACACAGAATGCCTTTCAAGAAAATCACAGAATCATTGAATAATGTAGGTTGTATTAGACCTCAAAGATCACCAAGTCCAGCCATTAACCTGACACTCTCAAGTCCACCATTTAACCATGTCCCTCAGTGCCACATCTGCATCTACACATCTTTTAAATACCTCCAGGGATGGTGGCTCCACCCTTCCCTGAACAAACAGCCTAGCTCAATTTTTGGCAGTGATTTCTGTGAAGAAATTTTTCTTAAAATCCAATCCAAACTTCCCCTGGTGAAACTTGAAGCCATGTCCGGTTTTTTTATAAAAGCAACATGTCCACTTTCCTCCCACCGACAGATCCACAGCCTTTCTAGAGGTAGCTGAACCTACTCTGAGAGCACAGTTGCCTCATTCATGTCACTGGCTCATCCTGCTCTGATCATGCAGCACAGGGTGACACTGTCCAGGCGAGCTTTTGGAGACCTTTGCCCACAGAGGGGAATGTGGGATGACCCTGCTGAAACACGGGACTGCTGAGGGGGAGGAATGGACCCAGCATCTAAACATTTCTGGTTTCTGTGAGCTGGTTTACATGCTTCAGCAAATAAGACATGGCTATATCATCAGAACGTGTTTATCTCTGGCTTCTGTTTGACACTTCCACTTGCATAATTGTTACAGCTGGAGTTGTGCGCAAATGATTTCTTTATTATTCATAGCAGCAGGTGCTGCGGCAGTCTTTTGGCTAGAGTTGTACTCTCTTGGTCTGTGGTTTCTATATATTTGATTGGCTGGTGCCATGCTGTTCAGATGGGTTGCTAGTCCTCCAATAAATGTATTTTGTTACACAATCAGTTATATAGTGCATTATCATTTCCATAAATCACTTTTAGTTGGCAGTTTTCTGTTGCCACTTGAGATTGTTCCAGCAATAATTTGCATCCTTTTTTGTATGGCATCCTAAAAAGATCTTGGAAGTTAACATAGCCTGTGTATGATTTTAATAGCTGGTGTCCTTCTGGCAGCACTAGAACACACAAACCAGTTATCCGTGAAGGACTGACATATTTATTTTCGATTCACATATCATTTATGTATTCTTCAAGAAGTGCTTATCCAAAGATTTAGTATAGCAATTTAGGCATCAACCAGGCTTATGCCAGAGTTGTGATTCTAAAAATCAGGTGCCTGTCCCCAGGGGGGGTGATAAACAACACTGCAGCTCACTGAAGACTGGAGAGACAGTATGATATGCCTCATTCAGAAAGGCATCCCAAAAACCTGGCACACTCATGTGGGACCTGCCTGTCCCTTGCCAATTGACACAGCCCATGCCTGAATTTCCTACTTCTCTGTGGAAATGAGATACTTTGCCACTAATGAAACATGATTTGGACTCAGCCACTTGTTACCTTCCCATCAGAAGTGACCACTCCACTTGATCCCTGCTGGCTAAACATAGGTCAACTTCAGCTGCTGCTCAGGCAGACCTTGCAATGGAGCAAGAGGCTCTTTTAGAATGAAATTGCCTTGCAAAAGGCAAAAAAATGTAGCCTAGCTGTGCTTTTCCTATTATTAAGAGAGATGCCTAATCAATTCAGTTCCATGCTCAGAGGAGGAATTTTCCAATATCTCAGTAAAATTCTTCATTAAATAAAAGGTAAATAAAAAGCATGTTTTTATAGACAGATTCCTATCAAGGCTGCAGAAGCAATATTGACTGAAGAGATAAGAGAGCACTTGGTGCATCTGATGGAAAGGTGCTGATGCTTGTCCATGTGGGGACAAGCAGATAACAGGAACAGGGTGTGTCACTGCAAGGCACAGGAGTGTCTGTCTTTTCAGGTGCCTGCATATTGGGCACTTCACACTGGTACCTGGAGGAATCAGTTCACCCTTCTGTTTAATTAAAAAAAAAAAATAGGTGCAGCTTCACCCATTATGCTAGTTTCATTTACAGCCTGCATTTCTGAGAGAGTTGATGGATCTATGAAAGGAAATGCATTTAATCACTGTCAACAACCTCCTCATTTGAGCATTGAAAGCTATTAAAGGGAAAGGTAATGGACCAAGAGGTGCATCCAAGTGTGGTGTTAATGGCACCCCTTTCATTTAGCAATTTAGCATGGCAAACCCAAAGCAGCAACGTGAAAAATATATAAAAATATGAAGAAAACAGCATGTCAGGTCAGTTTGCCATGAGCCTCAGGCAGAGCAACCCTCTCTTGGTCACAGATGAGCAGGAAACAGACATCTACCTTTCCAAGTCACAGTGTCCTGTTTCTTGCCCATCAGTAGAGCTGCTTACACAACTTTTCATCAGCCTGTCTGCTCCCTGAGCCCCAGCAGCATTGCAAGATCCTTTCAGGCAGGTTCCAGTGTTGCACCTTATGTATCCTTGCGGCACATACTCTGCTTGTAGAGTATGCTCCCGGACTCACTCACTGCGAGACAGGTGAACCTGATTTGAGAACGGGTGCCAGGTTGTTATGAGCAAGCAAAACTAGCTATTCTGCATGATTTTTATTGATAAGCTCTGGGTTTTATGCTTTGTGTAAGGTAGTGATGATTAATAATTACAGTGATTGTCATTGTGAAATGTGGAACTTATTTGAAGGAAAAAATTACCATTATTAAAGAAAAATCACTTTCTTACAGATGCTGTTTCAGAAGCTGTGCAAGGAAAAAGCAGGTAAGGCTGCATTACTTCTTGAAAGTTTCTTGGTGGTTTGTGTAGCCATGTGTGCAGTGATGGAGGGCCCAGGGAGTCTCTGCTGTGAAATAGGTGTTCAGTGCATTCGTGATAACTTCTTCCATGCTGCTGTTCATGACCTGTTGTTGTAGGATTAAGGTGGTTCTTATGAAAGCTGATAATTCATCACCTTTTGACTTACACCTTGCAAGGTAAGTTCTGAAATAATGGGGATAAACCCAAACATTTGTTACTGGTGTCAGAGTGGGACTGAAGGTCTTGCCATGGCACTGGTATGTGTGTGTGTGTGAGAGAAAGGTGAGCCGAGCTGAGGAACACCTCAGAGCTTTTTCTGTCCCAGCAGTCACTCAGCAGCTGAATCCAATGAGGAAGCTCATTACAGAGGCATATTTTTCAAAAAATCCAACAGCCCCCTGGGACCCACATGTCCCAAGTGGCAGAGTCAGAATGCCTGACTTCTCCCTTAGCAGGAGCCCACTATCTGGTTGGAGCATTTTAAATATTAACAGCATTAGTGAGTTTGACCATTATGGAGGAATTGTTTAGGGCCAGCAAGGCACCAAGACTAGAGCAGTAAGCAGAGCTAAAGACTCAGCCTGAACTGCACATACATTATCATGCCAGGAGCTAAGGAAAGGTTTTGATAGACAGATATGTACACACACATAGATCCTGGTTCAGCAAGATACTTAACACACAATTAAACCTGCATTTGACAAAACCAATTAATTGCAACAGGCGTAAGAAACTGCTTGGATGATTTGCTTAATTGAGAGTAAATGTCCTTATTAAATTGTAATGAAGCACAATTAAGAAATACAGAGAAAAGAAACTGCTTCCCAGAATGTGGGTTACTGGGGTTTAATAACAGCCTCACAGTTTTGCAAAAAGAAATGTTCCCAAAGTCTAGATGAATCCACCTTCCCACAAAAGTCTTTGCCAGCTAGGAGTATTTCAGTCATAAACCAACTGACCTCTGGAGTCACCTATTTCTGACTGCATTTTCTGTTTTGTTAGTCAGGATGTATGCAGAGTGCCAATTAAAAGGAAAGCAATTGGACTGTAATTGCCCCTCTGTCCCTAGATGACTTAGCATCTTTCTTTTTGGCCTGAAGGACTAGTTTAAGCCAGTTTGCTCACTCAGTAATTTCTTCTTGCATCTGTCTCTGATCTAAACTGCATCCACAGTTCATTCCAGGGGCCAACCTTAACTCAGTTAAAATCAGATGAACGTGGCTTTTTGGAGTCAATTTCACTGCTTCAGTGGCTCTGCTGGCAAACTTAGTGGCTTAGCAAAATGACAGAAATCCTGGGCTAGAACACTCAGGTCTCTGTAGGCAATTCCACCCTCATGTACTTTAATTCAGGTCAACAAAACATAAGGGCTGCTGAATGTAGTGTAAATGTACGTATTTTCATTGGAGCTCTATACACATTAACTTTTCCTGCCTTATGATTTGGTTGTGGATTTATTCCATGATGGTATTTGCCAATGAAACACATGCCTGGGCTTTTCCAAAGCTAAACAAATTTCAGAAGTTCTGAGATTGATTGAGCAATTGTTTTAATTGTATTCATTGTTGGATCAAAACCTTTCTGTGCCACTGAAGGCTCACTTTATAAAGAAAAAGGAAAACCTGTCAATGGCACATGCATTTTAAATAAAACGAATTATTTTAGCAGTGTTCCCATTTTATAGTATGATTGATTTTTAATTGTTTTACTTTTATGACAATATTAGTTTTGTCACCCAAAGAGATAAAATTTTAGTGCCTATCTTAATGGTAGGATGATGGTTGAAAAGCTGAAGACAGCAGGCACGAAAGAAGAATGACAGGTCATTTTCTGACACAGTTTGGTCACTGAGGTGAAACTTTAGTCATAGAAATCTAGCATATGGTAGAGCTGGTAATAAATTTATCATTAAAATGCTTCTGGCAGAAAATGTCCATTTCTTCAAATAGAACATTTTACAGGAAAAGGTTAGCATCCATTAATCTATTTCAAATTGTTTCTGTAAAATAGGCACACACTTCTCAGCATGCAATGATTTAACAGTCTTTAAAGTCTTTAAAATAAGAAGTGTTAATTTTTATTGAACTTCGAAATTTTGGCATTGAAATTTTTTACACTGAATTATTAAAAAAGAAAAAAAAGAGAGAGATAAAAATGGTTTCTTCCAGATTTGCAGTTGCTAAACATTTCTGATATTTTCTGTGCTTTCTGGATAATAAATTTTCTGGTTTGAAATTTCTTTCATGAAAACCTGTCCTGCTGTATCAGCCACACACAGAACACAGCACTCACTGTTCTACCCAGGCTTGTTTTCTGCATCATTCTCCCCTTACATCCTTACTTCTTATTCTTTCTCATTCTCTTTTGTCATTTATTCTTCTGACCCCTTTCTTGGCCAGAACTCTAGAGCTCTCAGGGGCCAAGAGAGTCTTTTAGCAGAGTGCCAGTGGGTCACCCTGCCCTCCCCACCAAAGAGCACCTATAACCCCATCCTGTCAGGGGCTGGGGATGCACAGGGCAGCTCAAAGGCTGGGCTGTCCTCAGCTTCCAGTCATTCTCCATGTAAACCATTTATGCATTTGAGAGGGGAAAAAAACTGCCCTTTGGAATGCTGTTCTCTCTTTTGTTGAGTTTTATGTTGCTTCCCCCCTCCCCCCCTCCCCCCCAAATTAATGCAATATTTTGGGGCTTCTATTACCTGGATTTGTAGTGGGTAGTGGGTGCCTTGCAATATGTTAAGCAGGACCCAAAATGTGTCTAAGAAAAGCTACAGCTGTACAGACCATCCAGCCACACCAGGGAACCTTCTCTGAAGTACCAGCGTTGCTGGCAGAGTCACTGCATGCTTGCCAGGCCTGGTGTCATTACTTCCACATGTAATAACATTGGTACTTATAAGAGTGCATTCACTGGAATTAATGATGATCTAATCATTCAAAAAAAATGAGATGGGTTTCTTGAGGCATGAATTTATTCTGCTTTCTGTTTTCTTTAATCATGGCAGGATGCACCATGAGCTGGGGGCTCCCTGGGGGATAGGGCAGGGACAGGAACAGAGACAGCTCCAGGATGAGGCCTGGGGATAGTGTTGGGCCAAGGATGGGATGGGATGTCAGTCTGCAAGTTGGGTCACATGGCTGGGCAGGACTGTGGCAGAGAACAGCCCTGCCACAGCATCGTGGGGCTGGGATGAACAGCTCTGGGTTGGGCTGAAATGGAGTTCCACAAAGACTTGGAATTGTATATATTTATATAATTTCATGCTGTTAAGTAAATACAATGTTATTGGACTTAGATCTAGGCTGCAAATGTGGTGTTTGTCCACACCCTTTAAGATGTAGTTAGCAAAGTGCGAGGGACAGGTGAAAGAAAGGACAAGCAGTTTGGAGGGGAAAAGTTGGTTTCATGCAGACAGGCTCACCCTTGGCCTAAGGTGAGCAAGTTGTCTATTGGCTTTCTGTAGAACTGGTAAACAGGAAGGCAATTCACATTTGTGCAGCATGTATGTGATGGCATTAATAAGCAAGTTTTACAAAGATGTAAATAATACCCTGTTCTGTGGCTTTACCAAGACCTGTGAAAACATCAGATTTATCCACTGAACTCTGCTTTCTTTGGCTATGAATGTGGCTATCCCGGTGGTACCTGAGGTTTCAGCCATTGAACCACGTTCTGCTGTCATTAATAGATGATACCATTAATAGGACTGCCCCTGTCCCATCTCCATGCAATAGACCACTCTGTTCAAGTCATCATCATCAATATCAATGCTTTTCTTCTCACATTGCCAGGTACATAATACCAAACCCAGTCTGCACCACCTAGCTCTTCTGCCCTGGCAATGTAGGAGGTCCTAATTGTCTGCTGTGGTACCCCAGAGAGCACCATGCTTAGGTGCTGCTCTTGCCATCAGATTGCTGCTGGGTTTGTAGGTAGCCTGTGGGAATCACTACTAAAACCTGGCTGACTGATGCTGTGTATTCTTACTATCCCCCAGTATATGTCTTAGTAAAAAACATTCCACTCAGATTGAGCATTCTAGCTGCCTAATGTATTTTAAACTTATCACCACATAGCTCAAGTGACTAACACAGAGCACACTTCATCACTGGTACAGAAAACGAGCCCTCACTTTGCTGACAAAAATTTGAAGTTGGATTAAAAGCTGACACATCCTCTATTTTAGTGGTATGTATGAAACACTAAATATAGCAGCGTGCTCGTGTATTTGCTGATGCATGGTAATGTAGTCTGTAGCAGAACAGCAATGGGCTGGCAAGGAAGATGGTGCACTGCAGTAATACGATAAAATCCTCATGTGACCTTGGCCATTTCAGAAGTACTCCATGGATAATTGTGTATCCTTGACTGATATAATGCAAAATTCAAACAGGGGCAGCAGTGGTCCCAGGGCTTTAATGAGCAGCCTGATACTGCAATATTTGCCCAGGCATAATGCAAATTGACTTCAAGGAGAGGTCTCCATAGTGTAAGAAACAGAACTGTGCTATATAGCAGCTGTATATGAACAACTGCCAACAACGGGCCTGATTCTGGGAAATGGGAGGGAGCTGTAACTCCATCTGGCTTTTGTTAGAAACTGAAGGTGCTTGATTCATCGCAAAATCAAACCTGAGTACAGTACTTTCAACTGATTACATATTTTTTATGTTTCTTTAGTCATAAAAGGTTTTATGCTCATGGTTTTATTTTACCTTTGCTGCAGTCCCTGGGCAGGAATTATGAGTTAATCACACTCTGAACAGGGAAATGGATGTGGCTCACAGAACCGTATCCTATTCTGGGATTTTCCTCTTGCTTGTGGGGGGATGGAGGTGATCTCTTTAAGCCTTTCACTTGCCATGGATGTCTGACAAGTGTGCTGGTGGTGGAGCTGAGGCTGTGACTGTGAAACCCCTCTTCTCATCTTCTTCAGGGGGGACTAGCAGCTGGATTAGACATTCAGCAGTGCCTTGCAAGACCTAGGCAGTACTTGTGTATCATGCTGTCATTACTCCACCTATAAAAGTTTATCCAAGATGAAAACCTGACCTTAAATAACTGGAGAAAATAAAATATCCTCATCCAATGATCCTGCGCACTTACTAGAAAGCAGAGCAAGGTCACTTTGACATGTTTCCAGCACAAAGTGGAGGTGCTTATTTTGGACTGAAAAATGAACAGGCTGTTTTCCTAAAGAGTGAAAGTAAACTTTTGAACAAACCCGGCTGTTTGGTGACCTTGGTGGCCTCTTAACTAGTTATGCTCTCTGTTGCTCAAATTAGAAGTAGGTAGAGTTGGTGCTTGTCCTGCAGTCAGTGCATCAGAGGGTCGTTTCATTTGGCTCCAGTTCTAACTTTTCTGCAGTACCAGTTTGGCTTCCAAAATTAGGCAGTGAGATTGCCTCTGCCTTTCATAATCAGAAATGACAGAACAAAGCCCTTCTTTGTTCTCCTAAAAAGGCAAATCTTTGTTAGTCAGCTCTTACTGATGTGTTGGAGTAGTTGAGGGCACTCAGATCTTCTCCTCTCAAAAGCAAGAGGAAAATGAGATAATGCTGTTTTTCAAAAAAAAAATCAAAAAAAGGCCAGGTATAGATTAGAAATTTATATGTTTACTGTTCTGATATGTGAATTATAGACAAAAGCTTGATTCATTAAGAAGTACTCTGAATTTTATATAGGACATTTCTAAAACAGCAAAGCAGCAATGTATAAAAACACTTTATACACATGCAACTACTCAGTGTGATTCTTAATATCTTTCTCTATGTCTCTGCTCCATGGTTCTTTCTGTGACTTTGATTTTTAGTCAACATTTTAAATAAGAAAGAAAAATACTGAAAATAGAGATGATAAATATTAAAAATAATATCTAGTTCGTAATTGTACACAATATAGGTAGTTTCAGAAGAAAGATATTATAAACACTTTTCCTAACTCATTTTGGTTACAGCTTGGACTCCTAAGGAGAGCTGAACACTAAGCAGCTGGTAGATGAGCTTGGGTTTGTAACAACTCTCGAGATGTGACAGGAACCTTGCTGTAAAAGGTGATCTAATTCAGATTGATAAATTGCTATAAAGTTTTGCCTCTGTTGGAATTAGGCGGTGTTGGTTTCCAGCAACTAAATTCATGGAGATACAGGATTCTCAAGTAGTTTTTTTCTGTGACTGAACAATTGCCTGACAAAGGTTGCAGACAGAGAGCCATATTCAGCTCCCTTGTTCCTGAGCAGCCAACTTGTTTTAAACTGGAGGCTTCCAAGAGTCATGACAGAGACAACATTTTGCCATTTAACACTTATTCCAAAAGCAACAAATGCCTGAAATATTTTCACCAAATAATAATAATTTAAAAGTATATTTGTTTTCTGTTTCAATTAGACCTTTCTCTCAGACCTCTCTGATAACCACAATGCAAGCTATGTCCTTGTGTTTTATTCCCTGTGCAAGACATAACTGCAAAAGTTTGAAGGTTAGGCAATTTTTAACCAATGTTAAAGTATACAAGCGGCAAAATAAACCTTTAGCTTTTTATTATGCTAACTAAGCATTAAAGCTCTGAGACACACACAAACAAAGAATAATCTATATGGTAGGAACCTTTCGTCTTCACAGAAAGCATTTCTAATGGGTAGCAGTTCCAACAGTTTTAGTGTTTCCCATTGTTTCCCAAAAAACATTTCCATTGCAACAATTCTTTAGGTTCAGCTTTTGTTATTTAACTCTTTAGTATCAGTTCCTAAGGATTAATGTTTAAGGTTTTGTGCTGCATCAGAGGGACATGCATCATCTCTCTGAACAGCTCAGCACATAAGATGGATTTTGCACTGATTCTTTGCAAGTCAGGCAAGAAAACACAGAGAAAAGCTTCTGGCTGGAACATACTGCAGAGTATTTGGGACAATAAAGCAATCAAACAAAGCAGTCAGCTTCTGGACTTTTGCAACATAGGACCTTTTGTGGGGCTGCAGTCAGACCATGCCACTGTTTCCTGGTACTGAACAACCTGCCATGTGCAGGCTCTGCTCAGAGGATATGGCCATGGCTCAAGGACACACAGCATCTGTGTAGCTGTGACTGGCTGTGAGCAGCGGCGCCTCCTTCCACTTCTGTGAGCACCACGGAACTGCAGCTCATGCCAGAATTGAGCACAGGACCTCATGGCATGAGCCTCAACAGCTTGCAGCCAGGTAATGACTGCATTAATTGGAAGGAAGTAATCACTGCATAAGCCTCTCCCTAAATATAATGGGACCACTAGAGGAGGACAAAGAGCTACGTAGTATTGGTGCCAACTACTAAGAAAGAGGAGCCTTTTTAGAAGGCTTCTCAGCTGAAAACCATCCAGTCTCTGCCCTTCCTGTTCTCCGTATTAGATTCCACCCAGGCAGCAAGTTGCTATGACAGAAGTGCGCATATAGATGCTGGTATTTATTGAGTGCTCAGCACAAGGCATAATCAAATTAGTAAATTCCACCATGCTGTCAAGCCACCACTGAAATGCAGCCAGAGGAGGAGACTGGGGCTGCATATGAATACAAAAGACATACTAAAGCCATCCCATATATCATTCCATTGCATACAATGGCATCTGTCCTTTGTGATCTTGGCTCTGTGTCTTTATGAAGGCAGAGCAATTGGAAAGGCAAGTGCAAGAAAAGAGATGGCCAAAAGGTTGCTTTACAAGTGGGTATTATTGAGTGGATCTGAATCTGCTATTCCAGCCTTCATAAAGTGAAGGCACTTTATGACATAGAGTTTGGGAAGGTAATGGTGTAGGTTTTTATTTTATATTTATTTATATTAGATATATACCTACCCTGCAGTATTTCTTGGTATCCAAAGACACTGTTATATAAGGTTTCTATGATTTAACTCTGAGAAGTACTGATTCTAGCACAGAATCTCATAGGTATATCCTGTAGAAAATTAGGGTTTTTTTCTTTGTAGAGTGAAACTCTCTGCCAGTTGCAGTCACCAGCAACTTTTTGGGATTATACTTAGTCTCTTAATGATACATTTTTAGCTGTAGAGAAAATTATTTGTATCTATAAAGAAAAAAGCCAGCCTCTACTTTTCACGGATTTCAGAATCAAGTAGGTGAGGAAATGGGAGATTCATATATATAAATATATAATGGGAAATATTATATTTCATTAAATGTATATTGTTCTTTCAGGAAACTCTTAAAAATGCTGCTTACTTGGATTGCTAATAAGGTCTTTTTTTTTTTTTTTAATTTTTTGAACTGAGGTAGTGACAATTGGCCTCAGGCCCAGAATAGTGTCCTCGTGAGCACTGTACAGGCAGAACAAAGTCCTTCCCTCACAAACCTTATAGCCTTACATTATCATCGATCATTTTCATACAAAAAGGTGACTTAAAACATTTACATTTGTTTGTAATTCAGCATTCAAATAATTTCTCAGGAGCTTATTTTCATGCA
Organism: Fringilla coelebs; assembly: GCF_963513975.1. Lineage (NCBI taxonomy): Eukaryota > Metazoa > Chordata > Aves > Passeriformes > Fringillidae > Fringilla > Fringilla coelebs. The sequence continues at coordinate 68,492,770 of NC_140029.1, forward strand.
TGTTGGTCCATGATTGATGTCCAGGTTACAGTCCCCATCCTGCCAGGTGCTCTTTGCTGTGCCATTGATTCATGCTTATCTTGGCTCCAGGAAGGGCTTACAGTAGCACTGTGGCTGTATGGAGAGCCTCCATATCTGCTCCTGCATGCCCAAAAACACCTGAGTGGTCAGCATTGGCTCAGCCAGCTGCAGCTCAAGGCTTCTTAGTGCAGAAAAGTCAGAAAATTAGTGTCTACAGGAAGTTGGTAATTCACTTCTGTCAAAGAAAGAAGATAGAAGGGTCTGGGCTACAAAATAGGAGGGAGAGATTCAGAGAATCGTCTCTTCTGTGCCTGCTTCCCAAAGCAGTGAAGAAGGAATATGGAGAGAAATAATTATAACATCCCAAACCAACTGGTCTTTTTCCAGCCTTCCCCAGAAGTAAAGCATTTACTTCCCCAGAAGTAAATGCTTTACTTTCCATCCCAGGACTCCATCAAGAAAAGCCACACACTTTGATTTCCAGGTTTTCTGAGTAGGCAAAGCAGGTATAAGGCCACAGGTACTTTGTCATCACTAGCAGATTACTGATATTGAGATCTGTTTTTTTGATAAACATATTGCACATAAACTGAGCTATTACTGTCATAAACTTTTGTCTGCTGACCAACACATAGTCAAAATCTTCAATTTACAGCTCTCTGGACTTTCACGTGGTAAGAAAAAAGTAAGATGAGTTTCCAAAGTTAAAATAAACTTCTGTTTTATATTTCTACCCATTTATAAGGCAGACAGAAAGGATGCAGTACACTCAATGGCTGGATGATGTATTGGAGAACTCAGTATATTCAGTAGCATAGTTTAAAGTGCACCTTTTCATTTGTTGCTTTTGTTGCTGTGATCCTCTTCTATGACCCCATATTTCTGGATTTTTTATAACAACAGCCTTATAGGGATGATATCCAGAGTATTAAGCTACACCTAGGTAAGTGAGTGTGTACAGAAATATGTCAATGTCTCTAATTTGCTGTGATGTATATATGATACGTTGATATAAGTATAGTATACTGTGCTTCCTTAGGTCTTGATAAACCTTGTGTCTTGTGAGAGCTCAGAAGGAAGTTAACTTACTCTTCAACTGTTCATTTGAAACAGCTACACTTTATTCTTAAACAACAAAATTTGGATGGAAAGAGAGGAGTTCTTTCCAGTAGTTTTGTTCCCTTGGGTTTGATCCTTCTTGTAGCAGAGTCTGGCACAGTGTCCTTGGCGATGTCAGTGGAGGCCAAGTGGAGCAATGAAGTACTGGAGTTCTGGGCTGCAGGGCTGTTGAGCATGAATTGCTGTCCTTGGGAAATGGCAGAGCCACCTCTGCTTACAGCACTAGGCTTATGTCATAAGTATTCTTTTGGATGTCGCAGAGAAGCTGCTCTTGGTTTTGCCAGGAAGCACTCTTCCACACCCACTTCAGATTTCTTCTCTTTGCCTCCTCTCCTGTGAGCAAAAGCTCTGTCAAGAAAGCACCTTTATTTGGGCCAGGAAGAGAAGCAGCTGATACTCAGCTAGTTATTTTGATTGCCTGGCTGGTAGGGGTTGGGGGAACAGATAATGTCAAGATTTCCTCTGCATTCCAGATCTGTTTTCCTCCTACGGTTAGCAGGCAGCGAGTGTGACTTTTCCCACTCAGCTTTTCCCACAGTCAGTAAGACTTATCTGACAACAGAGTTAGTGTCAACTGTCCAAAACTAACTAGGAGATATCTTCCTTTCACCACTCCTCTGCTGCTATTGCTTATCAATGTCACTCTCCAGCTTAAATGACTGGTTAATTTACAGACATACTGAGACAAATTCACTTCTGTTGCAACTTCAGTGAGCTCAGTGGAGTTACGCTGTTTGGCCGTAGGTGTCTGAAAAGCGCAAGTGGTAGGAACGTGATACTAACAGAAACAAGAACATTGCAACAGTCAAAACAAAAAGGAAGCACTAAGCTTTGGCAGGATGCCCATTTCAGATTTCAGAGTGTGATCCAACAAGGTGTTCATGTTTTACAGCTGGTGCTGCAAGAGAAAAGTTGTTATTCAACAGCAAAACAATTCCTACATCTCTAATTCAAAACACAGCCCATGTTAAAAAGCAACAAAGGAAGAAACAAGTTACAGGCTTTCAGAACACAAATTCTATTGAGAATCATGACAAATTTGCTTTTAGATCTAATAGAGACTTTGAAAAGACTAGAGTGAAGCTGAAGCACGCTCAACCTGAGATTTTCAAATGAGTCTAAAAGGGTTCAATACTGAACTACTAGTAGAATTCCACAGAAACAGGAAATGTGAGATGGAATTTATACCTCCAGCTTTACTCCAGTCCAAGATGGCTTTCTAAGAACCTCTTCTGTCACTACGGGGTAGAGATGCATTTTTAAATTGTAACATCTTTTTCTGCTAGATCAAGTCCTGCTCCATAGACCTACTGTAGCACCACTTCTAGGCAGCTGGTTTGGGATGGAATGAGATATCCTCTCAAGGACATGTGTTTCCAAACCACCTTCCAACTTCCCTCAATTCTCTTTTCAACAATGGGTGTCCAAAATTCAAGGGAGGGAAATCTGTTGCTTTTGAAATTTTATTAACATTTCTGTTTCACCAATGAAGTAAAAATGAATGAAGTGCAAACCCAAGCATTCTCAAGTTAACTCGGTTAATTTTGTTAACCTGGACTAGCAGTGCAAACAGAGATCATTCCAGGCAAAGCGCTTTGTTCATTGCTCTGCTCACTTCTTTACACCATGCACAAATCCCACCTACTGCTTTTTTCTGTGATAGTCTTCTGGACTCCTCTGTATCTGCTCCCTTTCTCTACATTTCCTTCTTTGCAAAATCCAGTTTTAGTTTTCCTCCTTACCACTATTTAGTTTCTTCTTACAGTCACAGCCTTTTTAGAGTCTGATTACTCTCCTGCTCATGATGCCTTAAAGTGGCCTTTCCTTCCTTCCTTCCTTCCTTCCTTCCTTCCTTCCTTCCTTCCTTCCTTCCTTCCTTCCTTCCTTCCTTCCTTCCTTCCTTCCTTCCTTCCTTCCTTCCTTCCTTCCTTCCTTCCTTCCTTCCTTCCTTCCTTCCTTCCTTCCTTCCTTCCTTCCTTCCTTCCTTCCTTCCTTCCTTCCTTCCTTCCTTCCTTCCTTCCTTCCTTCCTTCCTTCCTTCCTTCCTTCCTTCCTTCCTTCCTTCCTTCCTTCCTTCCTTCCTTCCTTCCTTCCTTCCTTCCTTCCTTCCTTCCTTCCTTCCTTCCTTCCTTCCTTCCTTCCTTCCTTCCTTCCTTCCTTCCTTCCTTCCTTCCTTCCTTCCTTCCTTCCTTCCTTCCTTCCTTCCTTCCTTCCTTCCTTCCTTCCTTCCTTCCTTCCTTCCTGCCTTCCTTCCTGCCTTCCTTCCTTCCTTCCTTCCTGCCTTCCTTCCTGCCTTCCTTCCTGCCTTCCTTCCTTCCTGCCTTCCTGCCTTCCTGCCTTCCTGCCTTCCTGCCTTCCTGCCTTCCTTCCTCCCTTCCTTCCTCCCTTCCTTCCTCCCTTCCTTCCTCCCTTCCTTCCTCCCTCCCTTCCTCCCTTCCTCCCTTCCTCCCTCCCTCCCTCCCTCCCTCCCTTGCAATCAAAACAAATTCTTGCTTTTCTTTCTGCTGGTTAGTGGCCATGTCATGGTCTATCATTGCATCACCCATGGGTTATGTCTTTTTGGCTGGCTGGGGATTAGCCACCTCTCTGGATAATAACAAGCAAGGTTTAAAAACTGAGGACCAAAAGCTGAAATTCCAGATTCCTGTCTATATTCCCAGATGACGATTTGTTACCACTTCTGAAAATTGGAAAGGGACTTCCACTCTAAGACTTAGGGGCACAGTTTATAAAACCATGAAATTTTTGTGCCTGGACAGAGTATTTCCTTAATGCCTTTTCCTTGACAGATGTAATGCTTGGATGCGAGTACATTCTGGAATCTTTTTTGCAAATAAGAGACAAAGAAATTTCCACTGTGAGAAATGGAGCTAAAGTAGAAGTGCTGGAACACATTCATCAGGTTCAGCTGTCCAAGGGAGATAAAATGATGCCCATTTTTAAAGTTGAAAAAAAGTCATTGTGGGCAACAAAAATAATTACTGCTTCCCACATTAATTATCATATGTTTCTGAAAACAACAAAGCAATCTATAACATTCCCAAATGAGAATACAGATGTAGGATCCAGTATGGGTTTGTAAAAAGAAAAAAGAAGCTGCTTTTGCACAGAAAACCAGGAAGAGATAAAACTTATCTTGGCTTTCCAAACTAATATTGCAGAGATATTCAAAACAGAGATGAAAAAATGTGAGAAATCAGTGTGGGAAGGAAAATTTGGTCATAGAACATAAACTTCATAAAAGATACAAAGACACATAAATTGAACTTGTCAGTTTTCAGAATAAAGAGAAGCTAATAATAGGTTACCCAAAGGATTTTACTAGGGCAAGTATCATTTAAAGCTTCATTATCTTGACAAGTGAGTGAACAGATGGCAAAATCTGCAGCAAATTCAAGATTTTCTAGGGTCCTGAGGATTAGAAAGATTTCTGAAAACCAAATTAAAATCACCAAAACAAGGTGATTTGACAACCTCAGTGACGATGGGATTTCAATTTGCCAAAGTGTGAGGTAATGCTCAGGAATGATTTGAAGTGTTCACTGATACTGCATACTTAACGAAGTGTTACCAGCTCAGAAAAATATCTAGGCAGCATTATGGACAGCTTAATTAAAACTGCTCTGTGAAAACAGCTGTTCAATTTGCAGCACTAGTTGTGAGAGCAAATAAAACACTGATTTATACAAACTATAAAAACCAGCATTGATATTATTATAATGTAATCATGTAAATTTAGGGAGCAATATTACAGTGATGCCCAGCATCATCAACATTACAAAAATGTCTACAAAAAGAAACATTCAGAGTAGTGAGCGAAGGATGGTAAGCAGGGAAGACAATCATTTTACTTGCCCCATGAAAAAATGTGGCACTAAATTCCTATTCACCTTTAAGTCATAGGGATATCCAATATATGCTAGATACAGAAGCAGCAGCCCACTCTCTGTGCTGGAACCTTTTTCCGCAGTTAATGAGGATCATCAAAGCAGCAAAAAGTGGAGGGTTTTATGTTCATGTATTCTTAAGAAACATGGTGAGAGTACCCATACTAGATGAAATTTTCCAGCGAAGGATATGGCAATTTTTGCAATTACTTAATCAAAGAATAACTTCACCATTAATGTGAGACTGTCACTAGTGTTTGGTTTAAATTGTGGTGTTGGTTTGTTGGGGTTTTTTTAAGAATGATTAGAGTACTTCTTTTAGGAATGGAGGCTGTCCCTGGTGATTATTGAAAAGACCTTAAATTTCAGCAATTCTGCATTAAAAGGGTAATTTATACTTGTGCAAAGCAAAGTAAGAGCCTATTACTACTTTCTAGTAGTACATACAACCTATTTTGCATTTCTCTTGCCCAGCTATAAAAGATGAGCTACAGGACAGGAAAGAGGTGGATAACCCCAAATCTACTTAAGTTCTAAAGAAGGATAATGTTTCCCAGTTGAAACAGCTTTCTTTATGACTTGACTGGCAGCAGTGAAGTACTTTAAATCATTTTAAAACTATTTAGCAACATTTCAGAATAGAAATAGGGAATAACCTCCAGTATGAGTCCAGTCTAGAAGTAGACTGGTTTTTGGTTTCCATATTTACTTCTGACACTTTTTTTTGCCTTTGGCATTGACAGTCGCATATTTTTAAGGCCTGAACTCTGAAAGTATGTATCTGATAAATTTGATCAAACCAAGGATTACTTAATATAAATGTTCTCTTTCAGGTAAAGTAACTGATCTTCTGTCTCAAAAGCTATCACTGTGGTAAGATCCTGCTGAGTTATAATCCCTTTAGCACCTATTCTCCTAGCAATTTGCATGGGGTTTTGTAATGTAAATGAGTCAAAAATATTCCCTGAAATGCAGAACAATCTCAAGTAATTACTGCTGAACAGATTTGTGTCAGCCCAAAATGACAAAAAGGTGTTGGAAGTAATCTGCATGACAGTAGCATAAGTAAACAAGATAAGCAACAGCTGTACCTGCAGCACTGTAAAGGTGTTCCAACGTCATCTCTAGGAACTGATTTCACTAGAAGTCATTGCAATAGTGAAAAAATGAACTCTGGAACCAGCAATACATACAAGCAAAGTACAACCTTTTCTTGCCACCTGGAACAATCCTGAATGCATATCTCCTTCATTTGCATGACATTTAAATAAAGTCAAGGAGAAATGTCTTGGTGGAGTCTCAAAAAAGCGTTTGTTAATAAGAGTGAGACCAGGCCAGCTGAATACAGTGTTTCAGGGGGAGCTGAAGCCTGCTCTGTTCTTTCTGGAATCACCTTTTCAAGTAATAATAAATAAAAAAGATGGTGCTTTCTGGCAGGCAAGAGGTGGCACACTCAGTTGAGAGCTGTGGCTGTGATCTCTGTCATCATTCTGGTCCCATCAATGTACACAGCAGCAGGTGATGGCGAAACACCTCCTCAAGCTCTCTCTACCTTTGGTATGCTCGGCCAACTACAGAGCAGTCCCTGCTACTGCCTTTCTTGGGAATTAAGTTGCTTTACAATGTACAGTTTTCAATCCAAAAGAGAAAAGAAAAATATATTTTCTAGCTTTCTCCCATGGTCTTTGATGTTACTGTTTATATAATAGTAATTTAATGTCACTCTTAAAATTCAGTTATGTGAAAAGTGCATGAGTGCATAGCTAAGATTTTTTTGCCTCTTGCATGCAGAAATGGGAGCCTATTTGGAAGACTACAAAAAGTTGTGCTTTAATTTCTCACAGGTGACTTCTTTTACATAGACTGTAATTCCCCAGCACCACATCACTGCTCCTATAAAGTCTGCTGCCTACTAAGCTGTGACACCTTACGGCTTACCTCTCTGCGCATATGTAGGGTAGTGTAGTCCACATAAAAATATAACACAGTTTTGTTTCCAGCATAATGAATCTTGAATAAAATGATGCCATTATGCAAACCCCCTTACATGCAGTAGGCAGGAAGAGTACAAGCAAAAAATACTAAGGACCTACAAATTTGTTGCCACAAGTACCTTTTAGACTTGCAATTCATAGCTATGCTTTTGCCTACCTGATTATAGGAAGCCATTACTGAAGTGCTATTGGACATCATTTGTTAACTTTTTTCCCTGAAGCTTTCTGTTATGGTTTTAAGGGCAGTACTACAGGCCTCTGTTTTTCAACCAAAAAAAGTAAAACCCTCAACAACTCAAAGTAAACCTTTCTCTGCATAGCTCTAAAAACTGAAACTGCAGTTGTTACTGCTGACTTGTTAATAAAACACAGACATGGACATTTCCTGGTTACTGTAAACACTGAAATGCTTTTGGAGTTAATGGAATACAGGTGCTGCCTGACACTACCAAAATGTTCTCACAGAAACAGGGACATTTTCGGACAGAAAGAGCCGCAGATCCACCTAGTCCAGCCCCTTCTTCACAGCATGAATATCCTGCTTCTCAGTGGGAATACCCAGATATGTTAAATGTCATGAAACAGGCATTCTTCCTAAGCTTAAGCTCCTTTATACTCCCAGGAATGGCTGTACCACTCAGCCTGCTGGAACAGAGAGTTCTGTAATGCCAGAGCTGGGTGATGGAGTGGGCTTAGGCAGGCTCTGAGGCGGCTGGGAAACCTTCCCAATGGAGCTGTGGGAAATGATGCTTACAATCAAATCGTCACCAGCCTTCACTTCAAATGAGACTCAGACAATACTGTGGACAATTAGCCCTTCTTTATTGTGGAATCAAGAAGAAATTTAAAATCAGCTTTAGTGATTCAAGATCCTGTAGAACAGTTTAGGTTAATAGGGATTGGCTTGGGCCCCAGCCAAATTTTGATTCTGGCCATTATAATCTTCCTACCTGAAATTCTATCCCCTATTGCAACTGGGCACAACACTCTTTATTTACCGGCCAAAAACATGAGTGCCATTGCTTTTTAATTCTACCAAATGAATATATTTAAAATCTGTTAAATAAGCTTAAATAGTAGCCATGTGGCCAGTGATGAAAATTGCAATATACTGATACTTGGCAATATGCTGCCATCAGTCAGTAGCCTGATTACTCAGAAGGTGTGTGTACAGAGAAGTATTTGCGTATCTGAAAAAAAGTTCTTACTCTCACAAGTAAATTCGTTTGGGGAACAATTTGCTTGCATTGTTGTTAGAACCTGCTGTCAAGATTGATCATGTTTTCCTGTGTAATCCAGGAGAGTTATAAAAAAGAAAAACAGAAAAAGCTCCCAGGTCTCTGAACCAATATCCTGCTATGGTGTGTGCTAAATTGCCATTGACTGCTGCAAGGCAAGGCTTTTTTACACAAATGTTCCAATTATTTCTACTGTGATGGTGATAACAGTTGGAACTTTAGAAAAAAAAATTAAAAATCGTGGCTTAGACAAGGTCCCAATACAATATTAAGGAAATGAGCACTTTGAGAGCAAAGAAAGATGTAGTTTAAACCAATATATTTTTGTCAAGTGACTGAAGAGGAGGGGAAAAATCAGACACCAGAAGCTGAAATGAGAAGAACAGGGGCAATATTCTGTGCTGAGACATTTTGTGTTTCAACATAGCTGCTCACTTACTCAAGGGCATTAATCACTTCAAAATTTCGAGCTCAGCTCCAGTAAAAAACCAATACATCTACACATATAAAATGTAGTCCACTTTCCCAGTTGCTTAATCATTGAAGCATTGGCTATTTCTACAGAGACTGGCTTTGCTCAGCACAAGACTTCATATCTTCAATGTAATATATTTTAAAGATGTCCACAGAGCATCTTACGAAAGGAAGTGAAAGTTTATTGGCACTTGGTTTGTTTTGTCCGTTCTTCTTGTCTATTATCTGAGAAATGTGCAAGGGCTCTTGGGGCTGCAATTCTTCACAATTTCAGCTGAACATCAGCTTGGTTTCTACTGTTCCATAGACGTGCCCCGTTTACTCAGGGGGCAATCCATCCAACATCATTTGTAACACAGCTGCCTCCCTGTTCCCTTCTTCACCATTCTCATGTAACAGAGCAACCTCCTGCCTGTCACACAGGACCTTTGCCTGGAGTTTATAATGTCCTGTGACAATTTAGGCTGTGTCAGTACAAGAGACTGGACAGGTAGAGGGGTTATTAAAAAACTAGCCTACAAGAGCTAGATATAAGCAGAAGGCAAGATGGAGAGAAAAGTGCACATTAAAGCTGGCCAGAATGTGAAAATCCTGATGTATTAAAACCAAGGAAATAACAGTTATTTTCCAGAAAAATGTATGATTTCTTTAATTTTTTTTATTTTTTAGTAAACAATGGGTTTTGTCAGAAGGAGGTGTCAAGGTGAAAATTTTTGATCGCTGTAGAAAGCAAATTTCATCCCACATTTACCATTTCACTTTTGTTCCTATTTATTCTGCCTTGATAGACACAATCTGGTCTACTGCATTGTGTCCCAAATGCAAATACCCTGGCAGTTCTCTGCTATCACTGGTCATTGCAGCTCGTCCCGCCTTTATGGTGCATCAAGTAGAGGTTGCTTGACTGAAGTCTGGAGGCCCTTCCCTGGCCTCACCTATCTGTTCAATATTAAAAACTTTCTTCCCACAGCCTGTTTGTGTACAGGATCCCAGCTTTTGCTGTCTACTCATTATGTTTTCAAACACACATTTGCATGCTTTTGTTAAAAATGCCCCTCGCTCTTGAAAGTTGGTCCTCTGAATGTATAAAGATCCTCCTTGGGGACTCTCTTGCTGACTCACTTTGCACCAGTGCTTCCAGGCACTAATTCTGGTGCCCCAGAAGTACGCCAGCAGTTACTGCTCTGTTCTATTGCTCTCTCATACTCCACCCTTCCTACCCCAATCAGGTCTTCTCTCCATCAGTGTCCTGTTTTATATTTAGTTTGCAATCTCCTGAGGGCAAAGATTGTACTTCAGTTCCATGTAGTTTTTGCTTCCAAGCACTTTGAGAAAACCAATTGTTATTAGTAATAAGAACAATAAAGTATCATCCTTTGTATGAATAGAATTAAAGCCTAATTTCCCCCCATACCCTCCATGCCTGTTCTAGCAAGGGAGAGGGAGCACAGTCAAACAGCAGACACTTTGTTACTGTAGTCTGTATCTGAGCATACTTAGAGTCTTTTCACAGTGAATACTGCAAGAAGTTCCATTTATTTCAGCATTAATCAATGTGAACAAAAGTGAAAGAATTTGGCCCCCACTAATGAAAGCCTGCAGTGCTCTGCTGTTGGCAAAGTGCAGAGCAATCCTTTCCCAGAGGTTCAGAAAGCTAAAATGAAGTACGATGAACATATAGGTGCCAATCTCTTGATAAACGAGAAAAGAGTGAAACTAATTTATAACTTATTCTCGTTAAAGCTACTTTTAAATGATGATAAATTGTATGTGTAAATTAAAAAAAAAAAAAACCAAAAAAAAAAAACCACAAGGAGAGAGTGCCAGGGCACAAGCTAGAACATTTTGTCCTCATTCACAGTATTTTTCTCTATTCAAAATATTTGTTTGTTTACTTAGATGTCAAAGAGGACACCTACTCATATGCCCTTGGTGCTTTTCACATAACTTCAACCACAGAATTAGTATGAAACTCACTGGAGTCTGCTGTTAGGAAAACAAGCAATGGAAAACCTCAAATCTTTTCTTCCCTTCCAGTGGTAACCCAGACTTACAACATCCCACTCAGACCATTTAAGCTGTGATAGAAAACAAATTCCAGAGCTCTAGGACCCCCAAAGAGATAAAGACCACTGCCAAAGTTATAAATGTTACTTGATGTGTTTACATCTAGGCTGTCTGAGCTACTATTTGAAGCTACAAAAGCACAGCAACACCATTTTGGGTATAGTAAATTTCAAGAATCTTCATTACAGTCAGTTCCTGAAGAATGAAATTAATTATAAAATTTGGCATTGCACTTATTAGAATCAGACTGCATCATTGATCTTGTAGATCCTGTTATTTCCTCTATTGCTTAAGTATTACTTTCTAAGGAATACCAGGGTAAGGAGCCTGTGTCCTCTAAACAGCACATAGTAACCAAGGATGCACTCTTCCTACATTTTCCTCCACATGACATATCTTGTTTTGCTCTTCTACAAGCAGGAAAATATTGTGAGGCAATTAAACTAACAAAAAATCCTGATTCATGATAATTAAAGACAAGAGGATGGAAACGAAAGAAGCTGTACTTTTATTATAGTCTTTCAGTAGTTTACAAATAGCAAATCAATATGTAGTCATGTTTCTTTTTCCTTAGGTCTGATTCTTTTCTTACCAGGTGCATTGGAGTTAGTATACAGTTACTTTACTAGGACTACATCAGGCTGCATAATGGAATCTGTAACGAATTAAAAACACACTGCTAATTAGAGGCCAGAATACTACACAATGTCAATTAACTTGACGTTTAATTACAATGGTGATTGGAAGGAGCTATAAATTACTAAATACATAATTAGTGTATTATGTGCCACAATGGCATCAGAGCATGGGTACAACTAGTTTAGACTTTTCTCCAATATTTTTAATCCCTTCAAGATTTAAAGACAGTATTTTATTCCTGCCAATATTCTGTTATCAATGAGCAATGACAAATATAATAGTTCTTTTAAGGCAGCTGGGAACTTCCTCCTTCCTCTTCATCATATACTCATATATTCCATTCATCATTTAATTGCAATTACTCTGAAAAGAACCATTTTGGCAAGACTAGTATCAAGCAGGAAAACTGCATATTCTGTGGAAAATGTGCTTTCCTTTTCTTTCCCCCAGAAGTGTTAGCCATCTTCTGCTGGATGTCAGAATGTTTCAAGCAGGAAACATGAGTACTGATCAGCTGGCTACTTATACACTTAACCAACATATGCAAAATATGTGAGAGACCAGAATTTTAAATCTTGTCAGGTTTTCTAACATTCTAAAAGGAAATGAAGCATGTTTAACCTATGAATGATTCCAAACATACACACTCCTTCAAGCAAATTCTGCAGAATAGCTCTTATTGTAACTGCTACTATGAGGTGTAATACATCAAAAATACTCATGATGGTAATTAGACTTCTGAACAGCTGGCTATGATTAAAAGCATAAAATAGGAATTGTAGTTGCTGCATGAGATGTGTTCTCATTACTCAATAGCACTGTTTTGTTTGGGGAGAAAACTACGATATCTGATCTTGCCTCTGGATTTAGTTTTCCACAATAAAGTACCTAAAATTAGCAAGATTTTTGTCAGTGCCTGCCACAGAGTTTGGTCTAGGCTTGCCAGTTCAGTTCTGTTGCTTATTATGAAATACAGCCATATCACTGCAGTTTATCTTAGTAACTCGTGGTGAGATAACATGGGATTAGCAATTGCCACTATCTAGTCACTAATTAGCTGCTTTCAGTAAACCTGGAAGTCTAGGGATATTTTTGATAAAGCAAGATCTCCAAAAATGCTGCAGAAGGGAAGATAATATCTTTTGTTCTATTGCTACATTCTGGCCATCGCAGACAGCCGCTGAAGAAAGGGATATCTATCTTCCAGACAGGCAGGGCACTCTAAGTTGGTGCATCCAAGTGTGGCTGCCAGAAGAGCGCTGCTGAAGGTTGCAGTACTGGCTGACGTGTGCTGGTGTTTGTGGGTGGTGACACAGCAGTATGATACTAAACCTTCAAAACTGAGTTTGTTATTTCTCCTTTAGACTGTGTGTCATGGCTCATCTTCATAGGGCAGCTGAGTACAATATCAGGAATTAATTTCTCATCCCTGACCGGTTCCTAACTGATAAAAGCCTGTGGCAGTAAACAGGCATAGTAGGTCTTATGTACTGATAATGGCTGTGTTGGTGAGGGATTAAATAAAGAGAGGCTGAGGTCAGAGGCAGATTTACTGGGCAGAGGAGCTGATTGTAGGAACCATAATCCTCTCTTCTCCCATTAACATCAGCAGGTGTTTGCTCTGGGTCATGGGATGTGGGAGTATTTACATAATTATGCTGTCTCCCTTCCAGATCTTGGATGCATCCATCCCTGGAAGGCATCCCTTTTCTCCAAAGTGTTTATCCAGTCATTTGGAGGACACTGGAACTGCAGGCAGAGGAGTGACATACAACATCTGTACAAGTTCCGGACAAGCACATCGTCTCCACTATATCAGCTAAAGTAGAGTAGTTTAAGATGAACCTTTTTAGATGGACCTTTTAAGAACAGGGACAAAGGAAAACAAATTCACACCACAAAGCAGAAGACATCATTAACAGTAGTAACATGGAATACATCTGTCTGTTTGCTTTTAGCTTCTGACATTGCAGTTACAGTTTAAATCTAAACAAGATAGGGATATCGATAATGTTTAACATGACTGCTTTACCTGGGCATGCAGCTCTTTCAGAGCAGGGCACTTGCAGGAACATCAGCCTCTGCTTTGCACATCACAAATACTCTGCCAAAAGAGCAAGGAGCAAGTAATTGATTGGGACTAAATGGAATGAAACGGCCATTGTCCTTCTTGGCAATCTGACTCTCTGCTGGAGGAACATCCAGGATAGGGAAGGGGACACTGTTAAATCAGTATTTCCCAGAGCACAGAAGAAGCAGAGACACAAAATGGCTTTCCTAAATGGGATAAGGGCCCTGCTATTACTTTCTGGCTAGCCTGCAGATGAAGAAATCAGGATTCATTTTAGTCTGTAAAATGTGCAAAAAGTGTCTGCCGGGGTTTAATTTTGAAACCTTTTCAAAAGCACAAGAGCTTGTAAGAGAAGTCATCCAGGGGGAAGGAGGTGGAGAGTAAGTGGGTGGAATGCAGAGAATATGGGAAAGAAACGGGAGAGGTTGTGTTGCGAGGACTACGGCTTGATCTTGGGTGGAGAGTTGATGAACCTAGGCCTCTGAGAAAAAAAAAAAATCCTAATTTTCTTTCCGCAAAAGTTGAAGCATGATCAAAGCACCTATTACAGCCTCCCGTGAAAAAGGCAGCCCGCTGCCAGCCAGGTTTTCTGTCACCTCGTGGCGGGTGACCTCTCCCCGGAGCAGCGGACGCCGCCTGCTCGCAGCGCTGGGGCGGCAAGGCTGGGGTGGCGGCGGGCAGCTCCCGGTCGCTGTCCAGGGATCGCAGAGGCGGCAGCGGGAGCTGACAGCAGGGCAGCCGCGGGGACTTGGGCCGGACAGTTCCCAAATGAGGCCCCCGGGCATGAGCGGGGTCACGGAATTTAGGCGCGGGGCCGCGGGACGTGCGGGGTCCCGGGCCGTCGGTGGTGCCCGAGCCCGAGGGCGCGGGGTCCCGGTCAGGGCAGGAGCAGGGCCGGAGCCCGGGGCACCTTCCCCGCCCCGCGGGGGCCGCAGCGCGGGGGAGGAAAGGAGGGCGGAGAGCGGCGGGCGCGGGACGGGGCGCTGAGGGAGGGAGGGAGGGAGAGAGGCTGGCGGCGGGAGCGCTGCCCCGGGGGCCGGGGCGGGCGGCGCTCAGGTGAAGGAAGGGCCGCCCGCCCGGGGCGGCGGTGACGCGGCTGCGGCGCGGCGGGGCTGCCCCGCGGCCCCATGTGGGCGCCGCCGCCCGTCCCCGGCGAGGAGAGCGGCCGCGGGCGCTGAGCGGGGCTGCCCGGGGCGGCATGCGGAGCCGCCGAGGATGAGCAGCCAGCGCCGCCCGGCCAAGGCGCAGCTCCGGAGGTCGCTGAGCGAGCAGCTGCGGGACTCCACCGCCAAAGCCTGGGACTTGCTGTGGAGGAATGTCCGGGAGCGGCGGCTCGCAGGTCAGTCCCCGCCGCGCCGCGGCCGCCGCTACCTGCCCGCGGCCGCCCGAGGAGACGCCCCGGGGGACGTCCCGGCCCCAGCGGCGCGGAGGGGTCCCGCTCCAGGGACACGTACGGGGGGCACCATCTCCGCTGCCGGAGCGGCGAGACCCCGCGGCTTCGGCCCGGCGGGACGGGGAGCTCCCGGCAGGAAGGCGGTGGGCAGCGTGCGGGCGGGCGGGCTGCGGGCAGGAGCCGGGGCAGGCAGGGCGCAGCCCCAGCCCCTGCAGGCAGCACCTGCCCCGGTGCCGGCGGGCAGCGCCGGGCTGCTCACACGCGCAGCCGGGCTCGGGGCTAAGCCTCCCCGTCGCTCCGGGTCTGAGGCACCTTCTGAGCGTCTCCGAAATGAAAAGGGTTGGGTTTGCCTCCGGGAAGCAGGCTCATCTGCTCCTCTGATCACTTTTCTAAGTCTAACCAACCAGGTTGGTTCCTCATAGGGTTTGCATGTGAGAAGTACTTCAACTCCCAAGGAAAAATGGTCTGTTTCATTTCACATGCTTCTGTAGCTTCAGGTCACCTACCTGGTCTGGAAAACCGGCCTCCTGCAGCTTTTCCATCCCCAGGTGGGGACCAGAAGGACACAGAGCAGGGCAGGTGCTCCAGGAGGTCGGGTCTCATGTAGAGCACTGCTATTGCAGCAGCACAGTTGCTTATGCACATAAGCATACACCCAGTGTGTATTTGTAAAATACTCTGTGAATTAGAAGATCTAGATTAGAATATCTAGTACATGTACATGGAAGTGCAAAGTAGAGTTATTATACTAGAAAATGATACATCGAGATTTATGAGCAGGATCATGTATAATGAAGTCTAATTTGTAAAGATGGATTCCTCTGTCACATCCTACAGCATTGTTAGGAGTTTGGTGACCTTGCCTAGGGCACTGTGACATGCTGTATTGTATAATACAGAGGTAAATGATGCAGGTTTTCTGACTATGTCTACAGCACATTAGTTGTTATGTACATACAATTAAAGTAATAGATAAAAATTGCATGGTATTTTTTTTTTAAAATTAATCTAAACTGGATAGCTTCAATAATTAATTACTAAAACGACTAATTTTGTAATATTATGGTTAACCAAAATACTAAACTTTTAATGTTTTAATTTTCTTTTAATTCCCTTATTCCTATATTGATAGCAGAAGCCAGCAGACATTCAGCAAGGATACTGTTGGCTATTTTTTTCTTTTTTGGTCAAAGACAACTATTGCTTGATTGAGCAAAGAACCTGGGCAGGCTGCCATGATACTGTAGCCAACTTCTTAAAGCAACTGGGAATTAAAATTGATGGAGTCAAAACTTTTTATTTAAGGTGGATAGAATACTAATGTCCTGGGTTTATGCACTGCTATAATTTAAGTGCTATTCATAATACTCTGGTAAGACAGTAGTACACTTGCCATTTAATTAAATTACTTATCTGACGACATAATGAAATGTGTACAAATGTCAGTTGATGCCAGATATGTCCTCTTGTTCTATTGCTTTTCTGTCTCTGGCATTTTTGTCCTTGTTTTTATATTTGTTTGTTGTGCTGACCTGCGTAGCTGCAGTGTATATTCCTTGGCCTCTTCTTCCAGCTTTTGTTAATGAGAAGGCAGGAAATTTAAGCTGATCTAAATGTATCAACTGTTTTCTGGTTGCCAGCCCTGCTTCTTCCCCATTGCAATAGATCTGATCCCAACCGGGTCGATAGTTGTACAAGTTCTGCCTTTTTCCTCAAAGCTGGCATTGTAGTTCAGCTCTGACTGGCAGTCAGAGCAGCAGTGTGACTGGTAACTAATGTTCAAGAGCAATGCTCAAAACAAAATGCAGTTTTTAATCATTAGTGTGCTGTCATATTCCAACTGTCAAGCCAAATAAAAGCTTGTGATTAAATGCTCGCTATGATGACACCTTTGCAGGCACTTACTAGTGCCTAGTAGGTGTTCTCTTAGTTACTCTTTTGGTTTGCTTTAGTCTTTTATCTATTTGTTAAGAATCAGGACACCAGTTGCCCGAGATACACCTGTAGAGAAAGCAAGCACATTTCTGTAACTCATAAAAATGATGTAACTGTTAGGGTTGGATGAGGTGTTGGGAATTCTCCAGTATAGTCTCCAGCTCAGAGCAGGATCAACACTGGGAGCAGAGCAAGTTACTCAGGGCTTTCCACAGTGCTCCTTGGGAAGAGCTTCTGCCCTGGCATCCAGGCTGGAGCAAAGGGCAGCAGCACACTGTTGGGCAGCAGGGGTGTGAGCTGGAGAAAGGAGCTGAATCCTGGCTAGAGCAAGGAGAGAGCTGAATTTTGACTTAGCTGCTCCCAAAGAGGCAGAGAGCATGGCTGGGTTGCTGTGGAAAAGTAGGTTGTGCATAAAAAGACTGCTTCAGTGTGCTCCTTCCTTCCTTCCCTCCCTCCCTCATCCTTTACAGCAGAGGTGATGAGCAGCAGCCTGGCTCCTGGCGTGCTCTTGGACAGGGCTGCTCCGTACTGTCTCTTATTCAGGACAGATCTGTGGTGCCCAGCAGCTCTTAGTCATTTTTTCTGATTCACTGACTGGGATTTGTTTTTCAAACAATGGGTGTACCCTCTACAGTGCCAAAAATTGCACCCTCGGGGCTTTTTTGTGCTTTTTGTAAGTTTTGCAGAGGTATTTTACACTGTCTCCACTATGCTTCTAGTTTAATTTGGAATTGACAAACTGAATGGGAAATGTACCAGAATTTTAACTCCCTGAGGGGACCTATTCACCTGAAAGGTTGTGTAAAATACTTTTGGTTTAATGTAATCCTGAACCACTTTGCCATTATTGAAAACCATTGTTTAAGGAATTTGACTTAGGTATTTAGCAGATCCTCCTGCAGTGATCACCTAAAGTACTTCTGAGATCCCTGTTCAAGTCATGATCACCTGTTACAGTAAAACACAAGTTGCAGTTCTTACATTCCTTGAACGTAAGGGGAAAGTGCCACCTTCTATCTGACATTCTTTCAGTTACTGTACACTAAAATAAAATTAAATTATAATTTAGTTTTTAAATTCAGTACTTTGGAGTCAGGAAAAACCAGAGTTAAGGACCCCTGTTGCTGTATTGCACAGCCCCTTTGTAGGGTAGGATTGTCATGACTGGCATGATTGACTGACATGATCACCTCACCCCTTTTGTTGCTCAGAATTTTTCAGCCTCATTTACTGCAGAAAGTGACGATCCCTGATGCTGAATCACTTAACTTAGAGCCTTCTGTACTGCAGCTTTCTGAAATACTGGACTAAGCACAGAATTATAAATTCCCTCAGGTGTTCATGAGTCTGGTGCTGGCATATGTCATGCCATTAATGTTTCAGTTGTTCCTAGAAGCTTCAAGGAAGGTTACTTGTTCCCATTTTACAGATAGAAGCAAGAGGCAAAGTGAGACTGAACCCCAGGAATATCAACTCTTGAGAGTTAGAACTTGAATTATCTACTTTAGTATTCAAATTATGGCTCTTGGTAGCTGCTGTTGCACAACATTTTGAACAAATCAGCATTTGGGGTCTAACTGTACTGCACCTGAGGAATGAATAATTTGCAGTTTCTGGTGGTCTGGTCAGATTTTGTTTCAAGTGACTTGGTGTAAAATAGAGAAGAATGGAAGGTGCTCTGCCACACGGGCAAGACTTACTTGTCATAGTCTCAGAAACCTGGGGTTTTTCTGTCTCCCAGCTGCATGAGCTTCAGCAGGGCTGATACGTGACCATACCCCATCATCAGATGGGATCCTTGGAAGCTGCATGTGCAGATGAAGATGAGACTTTGTCTTACTACCTAGTAGAAAGAGGGCTGAGTTAGAATTTAGCAGATGACTTCAATTCTGAGACTTACTAAAGTCTGCAAAATTAATTTTGTGACCCTAGCATTCTTCTGATAAAAGAAAGCTTTGCTTCTAGTTCCTGAAATTCAGCTTTTAGCTGTTATTTAGCAATCTACACAGACTGCTGTCAGGATTTCTTCTCTGTAAGGCTACCTCCACTGTGTCTGTGGCATAGATACACCCTCAGTCTTTCTGACAAATCTCTTCTCACTTGAGCTTCATGTCTCACAATCCTTTGTATGTTCTGTGTTCTCTAAGAGATTAAACCCCTACTTGATCTCCTCTAGCTCTTGTGGTACAAAATTTCTCTCACCTATCCATTGACATCCTCTCTATTGCCTGCTGCAATTTCCCTCTCAGACAGGGCATCCTTGAGCACTGTTCCAACTCATACTCAGCTACAGAGCTCTCCAGAAGCAACTGCTTGGGCTGGTTTGGGGGACCAGTTTCAGATGCTCCCACTCTTTTTTTTTTTGGCTTGGCTGTGCTTTGGGTAAAAGGAATTTGGGATCAAGTTTTCCACCACACCTCCAGTGGTTTGCTCAGACTGACATTTCAAACTGTTTTAACTTGTCCGATTTTGGACAGATATTTCAGGCACCGGTGCTAAACTGACTCTTGAACTTCCCCTGTGAGGTTGCAGGGTTTTTTTCCAAAGGATGAAACACTTGATATCTCAAATCAAGTAGAATGAAAATGTATGGTGGGACAACATATCATGGACTAATTTTTTTCTTAGAAATTGATTACCTGAAGCTCCAAAACTGAAACAGGAACGAGGCAGGCTTGTGAGTAAAAGAAAATCCCTAAGAAGTCTAAAGAAGCCAAAATTAACACCTTTAAATGGAAAGCTTTACAAGTCCTACTCTTGTGTCCTTAACTGTTCAGGAGGACCTTATAAATTGATTAGCAGCTACAAGTGTCTCTTCAATATGACTGAAATACATTTATATCAGAGATGAAACTGAACATTATCTGATATAGGTAGAAAATGGAGAATGATTTGTCCAGCAGAAAGTAACTGTCACATTCAGCATGTGGCAAAGATGACAAAGCAATGGACCTGCTCCTCTCAAAAGTAATTTGTGGTTGGTTTGTGGGTTACTGTGGTTTTATTGGGTGCAAGTGAATAAGCCTAAGTTTGTAATTTCACCTCAGCCAGCATGGTGCTCCTTGGCACCTGCTGATCTTTTGATCTTGGGGAATACAGAAATGAAAAGTGGGTTTTAAAAAACCTTAAACTAGTGGTCACAACCAGAACTGTGTGAATTTTAGCACAGTTTTCTGTCATGCCAGTATGGAGACAAGAGCAGCTATGCTCCTGCAGTTTAATTAAAGAACCATCAAATCTATAGCTTTCTCCTAGTTTTTAGTTTTCATTTAAAATGAATTTTTTTCAAGAATTTGTTAATGAAGTTTTTATTCTGCAAAGCTGAAGTTTATTTCGGGGTGAAGTCACTGGAAGCACCAAAGGAAATACATTTACCAGGCTTCCAGGTCCTCTGAGAACCCCTGACAAAGGCAGGTGTCCCAGTATGGGGCCAGCATTGAGTCTGCCGCAACTTGGTATTATTACATTTGTGAAATTTATTCTGAATTAAGACCTTTGTGCAAATGTAGTGGATTAATCTACCTTAAAGCCGCTCATGAAACAAGTGGATTTTTTTTGAATAAAATAATTTTGGAAGATCAGTTTTGATTGAGGAGTGTGGGAGATGCATGTGTGAAAAATGTGGTATTTGGTGGGGCATACTTTTATGTTCTATTTTAAAATCGCACACATAACATTTTTAGAAAGCAAAGTGGAGATGTTGCAGTCTGTGTCCCCACCAGTGCACTGGAGAGTACAAGATACTGATTCTCATGTATGTTGATAAGATGTATGTGTGTAAATTCCTCCCTAACCCAGCCCCATCAATGGGAAAAGAGTGTCCTTTGTCAAGGGGAAAAGTTATGAAAGACATTCTTTATTCATGATGGAGTGCTTTAGGGAAGAAAGAAAGTGACTTATGAGTGATTCATTTGGTCAGGCATGCCAGGAAATTTTCTGTTCTCGGTCCTAAAGAAAGTGTAGTAGTCAAAAAATTAGTCATTGATCTCATAAATTAAATTAATTGTGCCATATATTCTCTAATAATGTGAGGAGGGGTTTTGATTATTTTAATTAAAGTATGAAGAGGCTTTTCTTTGCACCTATGTTTTATGGGTTATGTCAGTACCCTGTAAGTTCCATATCCTTCCCTAGGCACTCCTTGAAGGCCAGTGGTTTGAATCTGAAAAGGGGACAGTGGTGGCAAAATACCACCATTGTTAGTTCTGGTGCGGCCAGGCTCTCATGACCCTCAGCAACAAGAAGTTAATTCCAGAAGTACAATTACAAAAATACCAATATGCTTGACCTGCCAAGTATTTCTGTATCAGCATGAGACTGTGAAGGGGGAGGGATGGAGGACTCCCCACTGTCTCAAAGTCTAGAGAAAGATGTATTTTTCTCATTCTCTTGTGGCTCTGCTGCAATTTGCCATGTAAGATTTGGAGTGATCATGGAGAGTTCCTAGAGTGACAACAGCATTCATCTTCTGGTTTTACATTTAATACACAGATTTTGTATTTGAATGGGTACTGCTTCCTTCAGAAAAAGTTGTATCAGTGATTATTTTCCTAAAAGAAATTCAATTTTGATTACTTAATTTCCTGACAGTAAGAGATACAAATCTCAGCTGATAAAATGGGGAATCAGTGCTGGCAATAGAACTGGATACCATTTGAATCAGTCAGTTTCTATTTGATAGCTTTAATAAATGTTCTTGACAGGTCTCCCTTTTCCTGGAGCTTATCTGTTCACAGATTTCAGTGACGCATTAATCTTTAGAAAATACACTTCTTTTTCCTAGAGAGTTATTATGTCAGTCCTTCTTGTAGTTGAGTTTTTTGTTTGGTTTGGGTTTGTTTGGTTTGGGTTTTGATTTGTTTTTGCTGGGTTGTTTTTTTTTTTTTTTTCCTACTGGCTTTCTGTGGTTCCTTGAGCATTCACAAGGTTCCTTCAGTTCTCAGTAAACAAATATTTCTCCTTTTTTCTCTGCACATATACGTGGCCTCAGCTCATTCCATCTGCAGATGCTTGTATGTGACAAGAAGAAGGCTACTGCCTTGTCAGTTCTCTACACTGTGACTTCATGGAGTATTCCTGTAAACATTGTACTTGTCCTGATGTTTGCAGACCAAATATTGGAAACAATTCATAGTATATAACACAATACTGTTTAAGTTCATGTATGTTTAGATAGGTGCAGTTTTTGATGCTCATATTTTTCTAAGATATATAGAAGCTTCTATAGACTGATAAAAATACTTAATTTATTTGTCTGACATTAAACAGTGATGATGCTTTTACATTCCAAGATTGCTTCTGTATATCAGTCATGGCATATTAAATAATGTATCTTCTCAGTTATTTCCTACTAGGTGCTTTTGTATTTGTTCATATGACTGTAATCCTATAGGCTGCTTCCAATCCCTGTGCAAGTGACTTTATATATAATAATAACTATGCCAGAACATTTATATGGAACATTTATATCCACAATAAACTTTCAGCTGCCTAGTGAACATTGATAGTCTATTGGTAGCTGGCCAGCAAATTCTGAAACATGAAATTTCTGGACTCAGGAAGGCACTGGAGACTGGACTCCTATTCTTCTGCCTTCCCAGCTACAGTAGGATGTGGTGTTTAGTTTCTGGAATCAGGAAGTCCCAATTCTGAATTTTGTCTTTTTGCTTTAATGAAAAAAACCCTTCAAAATGTCAAATATTGTCATATTTCTAGGGATTCTGAGAATTTAGATAACTTAACAATTTGATTTTGTACAATACTTGCCAGGCATTGACCTTGTTTCACAGCAGGGCTTTGACACACATTTGTCTTCTTATATTTTGTACTTCTTGGATTTCTTGAGAGACAGATGTTCTGTATTGCTCTTCCTTATTTCTTCGCTTTTTCTGTCATACCATGGCCAAATCTTGTGCTGCTATATATCATAACTCTTTAAAAGTCATCTCCTTGAGTAGCAATTCATTGAGAAAACCAGCTTTCACTTCTACTTAAGCACATTTTACTAGCAAATTAAAAAAGAAAATGTGAACTTCAGAGTATGAAGAGCCAAGAAAAAACTTTTGTAAAATGTCAGTTTCAAGCTAATCTAATGATTTTAAAGAAGTGGTGCCTGTCTTGTGATTCTTGAAAATTTGGTTTGGGAATATTATTTTCAATCAATTAAGAATTTGTGATATTTTCTTTTGATTATTACAGGCTTAAAAATATGACAGGGTAGAAGGTTGACTGACATTAGGGTGTCAGTTGTCTTGACTGACAGTAGGGCGTTCACAAGAGAAGTGTATTTCTGTAGCTCCTTTGCACATCCTGTTTGCAGTGAAAAAAGGAAAATATTTTGACAGTCAGACCCACCTGGTGCACCTTGAACTGCCAATAGGCAAAGGCTGAATGCAGGCAGATCCGTGTGCAGCAAACAGCTATGCTCCAAGAAGGGATCGGGAACAGCCGGGATCCATGGCCCTTGCTTCCATAAAACACCAGGCTTCAGCAATCAGGGTAATTACCTGACAGGCCATCCATTTCACGTGGAACACTCAGCCTGTCATCCCAGTAGAGGGCAGTAATTTACATACAGTAATGTCAATTAGTGTGCGAACCCAGCGTCAGCATCAGACACAGCAGCTGGCTTTATTGAGGCAGTGCAATATTCAAGGCATCCTCTGTCCTCTGGGATAGACTGCCACCCAGGAGCCTCATTTCCTGGGCTTTTGCAGCAGGACCCCTAGCAATGTAGAAGTAGAAAAGAAATTATAAGAATTAAAGAATAAGATGCTTTCAGCTAGCATGGTGATCAAAACTAAACATACTCTGCTGTATATAATCAGCAGAGTGAATTGTATTTCAACGGACCGTTTCATAGAGATACTGATTTCTTTCTTTGTTGCTGTTGAACAGTAAGTATATAGAAAAGATTTTCTATAAAACCTTTTTTACAGAAATCATTTTTACAGATCCAGCAACATGCTGTAGTACAGTGGAGGAGGAGGCACTGGAACTTATAAATGTTGGTTGTCTTTAAGGTGTAAGAATTTGATTCATAATCTATTTCAAAACACTATGAATTAAAATTTATACTTACCAAAAAAGTTGTTTAAACCATAGGTATTTCTTTAGCAGCAGGATAAGTTCATTAACTTCTAAATAGCTTGCTTAATTTTCTAAATACTTCAGAAATTTTACTCCTCACGGATGTAAAGTAACGTGGGAATAATTAATTTCTTCTGTTGCCTGAGCTAAATGAAGGGCACTGGTGCTTCAATAAACCAAGGAATTTTTTCTGGGGAGGACTGGTTTTCCAGGCCATGATGATGCAGAAGGGCACTGAACCTTCACAGGTAATTTAATGCAGAAGCACTTTAAAAGACAGACACAAAAGTAGAGTATTGGTTTTGTTACAGAAGTAATTTAAAGGGATACTGCCTCAGAACAGTAGCATAGTTCAAATGTACCTTAGATACAGATACCTTAGGTCTGTCTGAATTTGAGCAAAAATTAGTTTGAAATGTCTTTGTGTATCGTCTTCTGTTGCTGCAATTTATGAAGAAATGTAGGGTAGCTGCATAGGATAAGGGTAAGGTAGCTGCATAAGGATAGCTTAAGAGAATGGTGAATGAGATAAATCAAAACCAAAGCTAGAAATGTAACTTCTCTCAGTCAAAATGCAAAAAAATTACACACAGCATTACAAAAAAGGGTTCCTAAAGATTTAGGGACCTCCTGCATTGGTTCATAGCTTGGACTTCTCTAAAGTGTGTTGCACACCTACGTAAATTTGTGTTGGATTCATTGCATGAAGGAGTGAGAACTAAGCATTTGTCCTAACCTTTAGATTATTTTGGATGTGCCTCTCATTCCTCTGCTAAATACACCTGTGTTTTCCCATCCCTGTCCCTCTCACCCTGATCTGAACGGCATGCTCTTCCACAGCTTAACCAGAAAAATGCTGTAGTAAATTATTTAAGTCTGAGTCGTTTATGTGTCAGATGGCTGCTGAAATGATATGCAAATGGCATCTCATGGTCATGCTCATTTTAAGAGGTGTCTTTAACATAAGTACAGATTTTTATTGAAATAAATCAATTTTACAAGGAGATTTCAGCGACTGGATTTATCGTAAGAAAGAAACTTTTTATTTATTACATTAGAAAGACCACAGCTGGGAATGTACCCATTAATAGACACAAACAGATGGATTCTGACAAGTCTGTGAACTATTCACACTCTTTTTTAGCAAATATTTTGCTACAATCCCAACTTGCAAATGTTACTTCAGAAACAAATATGTAACCATCTATCTCAAGGCGCAAAATGAAAGAGTAACATTAAAGTATTGTCATTTCATTATGCATATGATACTCGTTTGAAATTTAGGAAGTAGTGTTTAAAAACACTCCCAAAAAATTGCCTTGGTTCAGTAAATGGTTTAAATTATAAATAAAGAATAATTTAGACTAGAAAAGACCTTTAAGATCATCCAGTCCAAGCATTAACCCAGCACTGCCAAGTTCACCACTAAACCATGTCCCTCAGTGCCACCAACACATCTTTTTAATACTTCCAGACATAGTGACTCCACTACTTCCCTGGGCAGCCTCATGCCTAACAACCCTGTCGGTGAATAAATTTTCTAATACCCAATCTAAAACTCCCCTAGTGCATTTTGAGGCTGCTCCCTCTTGTTCTATGACTTGGAAGAGGAGTCCAGTCCCCATCTCCTACACCCTCCTTTCAGGTAATTGTGGAGAGTGGCAAGATCTCCCCTGAGCCTCCTTCTCTCCAGGCTGAGCACCCCCAGCTCTCTCAGCTGCTCCTCATAGGCCCTGCACTCCAGACCCTTCCCCTGCTCTGTTTCCCTTCCCTGGACACGCTCAGCCCCTCCATGTCCTTCTTGTAGTGAGGGGCCCAGAACTGGATACAGGATTGGAGTGCTGAGTATGGGGGTACAAACACTCCTGGCCACCTGGGCACGTTCTGGATCATGTCCTGCTGCTGTTTTCCAGCACCCCCAGGTCCTTTTCTACCAGGCAGCTGCCCAGCCACTCTGCCCCCAGCCTGTGGTGCTGCATGGGGTTGTTGTGACCCGACTGCAGGACACCACCCTTCTCCTTGTTGAACCTCACACAATTGGTCTCAGCCCTTCAACCATTCTGTCCAGATCCCTCTGCAAAGCCTTCCTGCCCTCCAGGAGCCTCACACTCCCACCCAGCTTGGCCTCACCTGCAAACTGACTGAGGGTGCACTCAATCCCCTTGTCCACATTGTCAGTAAAGATATTAAGAACTGGCCCCAATACTAATCCCTGGAGAACACCACTGGTGACCAGCTCAGTACTTTTGTGTGGATGCTATCCAGTCCCATAGACTTGGGTGTATCTAGGTGGTTGCTGACCATTTCCCCTGGGATTATGAGGGCTTTATTCTGCTCCCTGTCCCAGTCTTTCAGTTCAGGGAGCTGAGTACTCCATAAACAACTAGAAGGGATTAAGTACTGCAGCCTTTTCCTCATCCTTTGTCACTTTGTTTTTCCCTGCATACAATAAAAGATGGAGAGGCCAGTGTTCTTCAATGTCTTCACAAACAGCTTGGATGCAGAACTTAAAGGTATACTGTGTTTGCTGATGATGCTAATCTGGAAGGAGTTGTTGACTTCCTCAAAGGCAGAGTCCCTGCCAAGATATTTTGATAGAGGGCTGGGCAATCACCAACAATATGAAGTTTAATAAAGTCAAGTGCCAGCTTCTTTTATTTCCAAATGTCTGGTGAGCAGAAGTCTCCCATGAGAACAAGGACTAGTGATTGTGAGACTTTTCTCAGCTGCTTACAGAATATTTTGTTTGACTCTTCATCCTGTTTGGGTGGTCTACAGCCAAGTCCCACTAGGATATCTGCCTTCTTGGCCTTCTCCCTGACTCTTACCTATGCACACTCAACCCAATCATCACTGTCATCAAGTTCTGGATAATCAAAATTCTCTCCAACCTACAAAGCTATCCCACCACCACTCTTTCCTCACCTGTCCTTTCTGAAGAGTCTATAGCTACTCACCACAGCACTCCAGTTGTTTGAATCATCCCCACACCTCTGTGATGGCAACTGTGTCCTAGTTCTCCTGCTGCAGGATGGCTTACAGCTGTTCCTGTTTGTTGCCCGTGCTGTGGGTATAGGTGAGATACAGCTCAGGCGGGCTGTTGATCCCCTCATCCTGTCATTAAGCAGAGAAATTCCTCCCCCTGGGCACCCTCCCAGAGCAGGGCTCACCCTGCAGGTGCCCCCCAGTGCAGGCAGTGTGTCCCTGCCCGAGCTGTCTGGGCAGCTGTGCCAGCCCTGCCGGGTGTGGAGCTGGGCGAGGCCGTGCCTTCCTGCCAGGTGGATGCTGCTGCTCCCTGGCTGGGCTGGCACTGCCTTGGCACCCATCCTGCACTCTGCTGTGCCACACCCTGCTCACCAGGGCTCCCTAAGGGCTTGTTTATTATCTGTGGCCCCCAGCCAGCTGCTGTCATGCTAGGTGTGGGCTCTGGAGGCTCAAGGCTCCTTGTTTCAGTTACACTGAGTTAAATCCTCTGCTCCTGGCCCCTGCTCCAGTCACAGGGGATAGGATGTTTGTATAGATGTGATGGAGTGAGGATTTTCAGCAAAGGTCAGCACCGCTTCCTTTTGTGGAAGTCACCATCTGAGAGAAGGTAACTGTTCACCTTCAGAATAGCTCACTAAACAAAGTAACAGAAATTAATTATACAATATATAGCTCAGCTGCTAGAGGAGTTGGTAGTTAAAGAAAAATGATGGGTGGTGGCCTGCTGGGTAACAGTATAACTAGTGACTCAAATCATGTACTTGCAAGTAAAACCAATGTGTAGCACACGCTTCTCTTCAATTGTTAAACATTAATTTGTAGATTTAAACTTTTATTCAGCATCACTGTATTTCTGATATCCAAGGAAGGTAAAAATGACAACTGATTCCTCTTTTCTGCATTATTTAATTTTTACCATATATTCTCTTACTTTTCTCAGTTAAGAATTTTCAAGCCCCATGACAACATTGAGCCCACCAGCTTCTTTTGAATAAACTGGGAAACTGTATTACCAAAAAAACACAGTGAAAATTCAAAATGTCAGTACTGGCTCTAATGTGCATAACCAAACATACATGCATAGAGCCTCTACATGAATTTCTGCCACATGGTGAGGTGTTTGGGACTTGCCCAGTTTCTTTCCTGGGAAGAAACTTTTACAGCTTCATTATTAGCTAAAGATTTGGATCATTTGTTTTCCTGCCAGTCACTTTGAGGAAAATAAAGAACTTCTCTGAAATCAACAGAAACACCCTGAATTCTGATGTAAGGATGGCTTGACCCACTCATCATCCTGACTTGACCCACTCCATCACTCCTGAACATAAAGAAACATTAGTCCACAGAGAATCAGAAACATAGTTTTATATCAGCTTGGCAGATAAATATTTTTGTAATAACATTTGCAGTCTCTGCCTATCCCTAACAGCTCCAAGTGCTTTTGTTTCAGAACCAAACATAATTTGATTATGGTCTGATTTCAACAGAGCATTTAAATGCAGTATAAATTTAAATTATTAAATATTTGAATCATGTGGATTAGTCTGTTTTGTTATATTTAACTTCTAAACCTACCTAAAAGAATCTAAATAGATTCTTTTAAAAAAGATTATCTATTAAATGAGTATGGTTGGTTATATAAGTTCATCAGAAAGAGGAAGGTACCAGAACATCCATATTTCCAACATATAATACAACAGAAGATACTATACCTAATCTGATTGAAATAGAGGACAAATAAATTGCAGAATCTAGGTTAGACAAGACAACACCAAATAAAATTGACTCTGAAACATCTGGTTTGTTTTATACAAAACCATAAACATGCATAGTTACTAAACGGCCTAAGCTGTTTTTTTGGAAGGCACCCTAAAAAACAAGGACAGCAGGACAAGTGTTTATAAAGCCAAGGCATATACATTAATCGTGGCATGGCAGCATTTTAAAGAAACTATCAAATTCAGAGGGATTATAAAACATCTGGGATGAATTGTAGGTAGGAACTGTTTTAAATCTCTGGATTCTAGGTCACAATAGAGGCTGTAACACAGGGCACTCACTTGCTCTTGTACTCCTTTGCATTTCTTTCTCTTAAGGGAGAATCATGGCTTGTAGAGGGCTGGAACCATTATCTCTTCTTTTAGGGAAAGCATCAGTTGGTGCAATCATTAGGGAGCTTCGAACTGGGAAGAAGTTTATTGCTGTGACAGATCGGGCAACATATGGAAGGAAGTAAGATGTTCTCCAGAGACAGATTAAGTTTTTGCCAAGGCATTTTACTGAAATTTTGGAAAATAAACAGGTCATTAATTGACTCCAGATTTAGCTACTGCAAATTGTGCAAAGATGCTGCAAACCAGATGCTTTCCCCTATTTGTTTTTACAACCCTTTCTATTTATAGATACCCTTATTTGATGACTTACTTCTTTAATAGAGGGCATTGTTTTACACAGGAAGCCTCATCTCAGTTTTGCCAGTAGATGCCTGACTAAAACATACATGTTCACACAATTGCAGGGATGAAACACTCAGCAATAACATAAGTAGGAAATAATGAGTAGGAAGAAGTTAACATTTAATTCTTCCCTGGGTTTCTTAGCACATAACTGTTTTCAGCCATTCTCTATGCAGACCCTGCTAGTGAAATTGTAGAGGCAGGCTCCTATCCCAAGGACAGCATCCTTAGACTTGTCTTGCCAATGAAGGTGTGAATACAGTCCATGTTGGCATTTTTCTGGTTTCCCAAGTTGTGTGACACAGCCACTGATGTACCTGTCAGCCCTGTGGGAGCATAGCTTCAACTTGAACTCCAGAATAAGGTTGGATCCCAAAATGGGAATGTAACAGCCAAGTCAATGAAGCTGTGCCAGTACTTGAGAAAAGAAATATTAATTCCTTTTCCACTTACACTTCTTTTAGTCTTCAGAATGCAGGCTCTATTTTATGCTACATCCACACAATCTTGATTCATGTTATAAATAACATACTGAGTGAAAAGCATCTGCCCTGACTTGAAAGCAGTGAGTCTAGTGGGGATGCCTTCTAAAAGGATTGAGCTAGTCACACCAGGTTCTTTACAGTCAAGACAGAAATAGGTACCTCTGAAAGCCAGTCCTGTCATCCTGAAATAGATGTGTGAGACAAGGGGAATGAATTGCCCTGTGGTGGTGCTTATTTCTTGCCATAATCCTAGCCAAGTGACAGCACCAAAGACCTTCTTGCAGTGACAGACTGGGAAAAGCCATCTCTTCAGCTGCCACCTAAGTGCCTTTGATATGGAAATCAGTGGAGAAGTTTAATTTTAGAGATTGCAGCTCATAACATCTCTGGCTTCATTTTAAAGTACCTGCTCAAGTCAGCAAAGCAGGAGATGGAGCTGATGAGGCACCCGAGACTTCAGTGGCACTTGTATATGCGCTTAAAGGCACGTGTTCTGACAGTAACCTGCCAGTGTACCTAAACCTTGCATAATTTCTTCATTTCCAGTTTATTCTGGGGAGGCAGATTTACACAATGTGAATTACACATCTTTAGAAGACATTCTGAATTCATTGTAATAAAAGCTGCACAATTTTACTTGTGAACCCTAACAGGCTTAGCTAAGCAACAGGGGCAGCAGCCATACAGAATTCATAATGCATGCTTTAAACTGCATTCTGAGTTTCACTTTTCAAACTAGTAGGTAGTTATTTGATATATGAATGTTTATTTTTCTGTGTCCCCAGTCAGCACAGAAGTCCATCAGGCTGAGGTATCCTGTTTTTCACAACAACTGCTAGTGAATGCCTAGGAAAGAGTATAACAACATGACAAGTTTATGGTATGACCTCTTAGCTTCCAGGTTTCAGTAAATAGTTCTTTGTTGATGTTGTTAACAGGGCAGGGCTGCCAATTAGGAGCAAAGTAAACGGGAGGTTTATGATGTGACTGTGCACTTCCTAGCTGAGCTACACCTAAGCTTGTGAGACACACCGACTGTTTCCCGTTTGAAATGTTCTGCAGACCTGTAATCCCTCACATCACAATTGCTATTTTAAAAAGTTATTTTCATGTCATTCCCAGGTGTCATGGTCAGAGTTGCCTCTGTGTCACTAGTCTGAGCAAAGTGAAGTGCCACTAATCTGAGCGAAGTGGGAACAAAGTTTACTTTTAAAGAAATACAGGCTTGCTAGTGGCTTAAAAGCAAAACATTCAGAACTCTGTTTGGTTTTAATTTATCATTCAACCTATTATGTTTGGTAACATATTAGAAACCAGCGAGCATATTATTTTTCATAAGCTCCCCAGAACATAAAAGGAGAAAAAATAAAGACTGAAATACACGATTCTCTGCTTCATTCTTTTGCAATCCAAGAAGAGAGTACGTACAAAGGATTTTAATGTCAATTCCAGTCTCAGCTACATATGTGCTAATCCTGAGCAATTACATGGTATACAATGAATTCTGGCTTGGGGCCAAAGAACTCCACAATATCATGATCTGGAAACTTCCTTCAGGACCCAGTTTTGCCTTAATTTCATGTCCTTATATCTAAGAACAGCACTGGCCTGTCAAAATCTGATGGAACAAGAGGCAGAAATAATTGGGAAACATAAAGAGGACAAACCTTCTTCACAGGTCAGGTGCAATTTCAGTTTTGCAACATTTTGTTGCCCAACTGAGATACTTCAAAGAGGTCTAATGTCCAGACTGAGGAAACCAACCTTCCCAGAAAGTCAGAGCTTTTCAAGTGCATTGGAAAATAGACCCAAGATGAGTAGTTCCTTTTGAAGGTTTTGGCCAAGGAATTTTTCCAGTAAAACTACATTCCATAAACATGGAGCAACACCTTAAGTAGACAACAACAAATGAGGAACACCGTGAGGTTGATTTGAAACAGAGCTGTATATTCAGACAGTGGGACAGGAAGAAAGCCTGTGAGAAGGATGTAAGAGGATGTCAGGATAAACATGAGAGCAGACAGCAATATTTTCATCACTCTGTAATTGAGAGAGTAAAAAGAAATTCACAGCTGGAATGGAACTTATCAACCAACTCTCTTGGTGTGCCTATTTCGAGCAGAGGGGGAATCAACAGAGGAAGAATCTTGGTAAGTGGCTGCTGGAGGAGGGTGTGCAAGGGGGTGTGTGAGCTAGGGGAGAAAGGAAGTTTGGGGACTGGAGGAGAAGGAAGGAATGTTTGCTGGAAAATAGTTCATCTTGCCTGCACTGCTGAAGGTTCTAGACTTTGTCTGGCCCTTCCTCTACACTGGAATCATTCTCCAAAGTCAGGCTATAGGGAAAGAGAGCTGCAGGCTGCCTGCCCTTTTTTAGAAGGAGCAGCATGGTGGCTGGAAAGGGAGCTCTGGGAAGCCCTTTCTTCTCTGTTGCTCCTGCTGTTAGGTAGGTTTCCACACTGTAAAAAAAAACCAACCATCTGCAGCATTATCCAGTGAGACACATCAGCTCTGTGGTGTGTATTTAACACCGTGCAAAATGTGAGTGAAAAGAAGTATGCAAGAAATATGGAGTCTAAAAATGAAATGCTTATATTATGCATAGAGCAGCTGGTTGCTAGAAGAAAGAAAATCCTGTCCAGGGACTTCTCCAGTTCATAAATATCAATACTGTAAATTGTCCCACTACTGTTTTATTGTGAAAGTTCTGTCAGGAATTATTCTGGGGATTTGTTTGGGCTTTTTATTATTTTGTTAATTAAAAAAGTTAACAAATAACTACAAATAACAAATTAACAAATTAACTTATACTCCTAAATTTTATGATAGGAAGAAAGAAATCATTTGGGATTAAAAGCTATAGGCATCACTGTTTCTGCTCCAAACAGATGGGGCTATACAGAACACTTGCTGTGGATTGTGCTAAATTCTAGCTTTGGGTAAGGAATAAGTGATCCATGCATGTCTCCTGTTCCCTCAGCTTTTTCATTTGTGAGGTTGCTAATCAGACACCAGTAGGGCTGATATTATGCAGCCAGGTAGGTGTGCAGGTGTGTTGGTCACACTTGCTGTGAGGTGGTGGCTCAGCCTCAAGGCTGGGACAGTGACCAGATTCTCTGCTTGTCCATGAAGTTTTTTGTACTGGGCCTTTGTTCTGGCTCTGGTGAGGGGAAGAAAATGTCATTACACCCTGTTCTGCAGGGCATGGACAGGCCCATTCCCAGACACTGTGGGGACAGACCTCAGCTCTGTGCTGTACTCAATGGCCCCACTCACCCTCGCAGCAGCAGCAGCAGCACAGAACTGCCACGTGCCAGGCCAGATGTCCCCACACTGCACCAGGGACAGTGGCTGCCACAAGGCTTAATTCAGTTTGCTTCATTAGGGAGATGGGAGAGGCAGGACAGGTCAGCAGGCTCTGCACAGGACGTCCCTCTCCAGGAACAGTTGCCACCCCACCATATCCTAAACTTCCCCCATGCATCAGCCAAAGCCCCAGCTTTTCTGGGTCTCCAGGAAGAGTCACCAGCCAAGGGATGCCTGTGCTGTACCTAGTGGCTGTCCTGGTGGTTATGGCCTGGGGACTGTAGGATAAAAAAGGAGGAATTATAACTGTCAGTGAACAAAATACTTTATATGTATGCTACAGAGTACTTCCCTGCATGCAAGGCTGCAGTCCAGCCCTAGAGTCCAGACTCAGCTTGTTGGTTAGTGCACATTGCTCTGCAGAGCCACATGTACAACCCTACATCCTTGTTACACAGGATTGATAAGATCTGACAACATGCATTTAATAACACATTGGGAAATCTCTGGCTATCTGCAAGTTTAGACAATAAGTGTCTCATCTGAAGGAATCCACTATAGGTATAAGACCACTTTAAAGGGTTTTTATTTTCTCCTTAGCTCATGCAATTACAGGAGATTTTAGTCTGCCTCTAGTGGACTGATATTGCTTGTAAGGAAAATTAAAATTCCTACAAAATTGTATTTCCTTTTTTTTTTACATATAGGTACCAAAATAGTTAAGAAAGGCAAGGATTACTGTTATCTGTCAGGAAACTGGTGTACAGAGACAGGTTATACAACTTCCCTAAAGTCTTCCAGCAAGTCACTGCCAGAAGTCCTGTGCCCTAACCATCGTGTCTGTCTGCCTTACTGGGCCAGAGACTGAAATCATGCAACAAGTATTCATTGATTTCAAGGAGCCTGGAGAATTCCATGTTCCCAGACACCAGTCCCCTGCTGCTGTATTTGAAATAGTGTTGCCAAGAATTATTCTGTTCTGCCTTGTTGCTTTTTAAAAACTTTTACGAAATCTAACTTTGGCATTGGTTCTCTAGCACAGAGAGAGGGAAAAACTTCTGTCAAAACCAGATCAAAACCTGAATATTTCATCTCTTGCCTATTTGATCATGATAGTACTGGAGTCCTGTTGAAAAGAAAATAAATAGCAAAGCCCTTACCTGAAGTCTGCAAAGGCATGAACCTTCAGCTCAGATAGGAATGTTTGTCTGTGGCTGAGTGACACCAGCAGTAGGGCTGTGTGGGGATTTACAATGTATTTGGATAACTATAAGGAATTAAGTTTATCTAAACACTTCCTTATATTATCAGTGTGTTACCCAAGCACTTTGTTAGAGAGACTGTGAGATTAGGATGTGTGTAAGCCCACCACTACTTAAATATATTACAGAGTTCCTGTGAACCCACAGGAACTTGTGTATAGATTTAGCATATGGAATTGCACTAAGGTGAAACTACTTGTAGCTCATTTCTGTCATAATACTCTCCAAATACTTTAGCAGAGGAGGTCTGCCACCTGAAATGTCTTCCTCTCTTTTGAACTCTATTACCCAACTGTTGTGGTTTTTTCCTTAATTTACTGTTGAGAACCACTGTCTTTAGGGACTTTACACAGTGTGGGATGCTGGCTATTCCTGGCTTGTGAAGAGTTCAGCTAAGGCCAATGGAGTCTCTGTTCATATGCTGGTGTGGTTTGATTGAGGAAGAATGCTTAAAAACTGAAGAAGAGTGAGAGCATACTGCCTAAATTAGCAGTCAGGCACTGGATGAAACAACTGACCCCTTCCAATGATCTTACCAACCATCCAGGAGCTCCTGGTCCCTTCTAAGCCCCTGGGAGAGCAGAAGGCACAGAGAGGTCACATCCTCAGAGCCCGACATTGTGGCCAACAGACCAGCAGCTCCCACTTCACCAGCAAATGTGACAGGAGGGCACAGAGAGGCTGTGCCCAGGGAAATGCTGTCATTCTGCAGGCTGCAGCCACAGACCCCAGGAGCAGTTATTTTGGTGCATTTCTCACTAGGTGTGATGTTAGGAGCCCACATTTACATAGGCTGTGGGGTGGTACATCTGGATAGCTCATGTGAGAATACAGACTGGCCACTGCTGCTCAGGGCAGCCCCAGTGGGGTGGCCACAGGTCAGACCAACCCACTATCATGGCCAGTTGGGCAGTGGGCAGAGGCAGCTATTTTTGGAAAAATAGAATGCTGGGAAAGGCATATAGTGATTTTGTAGATGTTGTATATCCTACCTGCATTCACATGGTTCAAGGAGGTCCTGGGCCACAAGCACAATTTTGTGCTTAATGGCCCTTGCTGAATTTTTCTTCCAGGGATTTTATCCTTTTTTGAGTTCTGCCAACTTCTGGCAACCATAGTATCCTCTAACAATGACTTCCAGGGGTCAGCTATACATATATGGAGAACTATTTATGTTAATTCATTTAGAACCTACCCCCACTTACTGTTCCCAACTTTATCCACTGTGAGAAAAGTCCTCATAATTACCAAATGGTGAGCAGACATTTGTATTAAAGTAACCATGTTTGTTGGTTTGCACTCAATTACTTTTCCAAAAAGTTTTAAATCCACTTTGTTATTTTTTTATTCCTACTGAGCACTTGGATTGGCTTTTCATAAACCTATCCAAGACCTGTTTCCTTAGAGATAACAGCCCCATTAAATCCCATCACTGTGCACTGTGATGTTACCTTTAGGGTGTTTTTTGTCCCTTACATTTATCAGCCTTCAAAAGCTTAAATTTTAAGGCCTTCTTGGTCAATACTGTAGTAAACACCTTCAGTGTTTACAACCAATTTCTCTTTTGACTGACAGACTAATTTGGTATCATCATTATATTTTGCCAGCTGATTATTCAGTCCCATTATAAAACCCATGTATGGATAGTGGACAAGACAGGTTCCAACACTAATGTCTGTATGAATCCTGTGGGAACCTAATCCCATTGTGGACATAGATTATTTATTACTATTTTTATTTCCTGTCTTTAAGCTGTCATTAAACCACAAGTGGTCTTTTCCTTTTTATCTGTGATAGCTGAGGTTCATTATGATTGCTTGGTAGAGGAGCCTTTATCAAATCAGTTACTATTCACTCTGCTTATTTAACATCCTGAGCACCTCCACAGGAGAATTGATGAGATGAATCATACTTTCTTGCCTTGACCCTCATCTTCTTGGCTTTTTGCATGTGTCCTTACTTCCATAAGTTTGCCTGGGTGGCTGGTCAGTCACCTCCCTGCCATCCTTTTGTTCCCTAAATGTACTACTGTTGTAGTCCTGCACATAATTTCTAATTTTCTGCCCCTGTGCTGTGGCCAGGCTGCCAATGTTCTTGCAATCAGGAGGTATTTTATGTAGCAGTACTATTCATTGAACACGTGGTTCTTAAAATGCAAATGGATTGTCCTCTGATGCTGGAATGGGAACACTGGAAGAAGAGAAAAGATATGATGTACTGTTCAGAAGCCTTCTCTCCTGGTTTGAACTTTATCTTCAAGGGTGTGTGTAAGCCCTGTCTCTCAGGCTTAAGAAGCCCTGTGTAGCACTGTTCATTTTTAAAACTCACTATCAGACAGTTGACACAGCAGCTGACTTTCTTCCAGAACACATCAGTATCGGGCTCTCCAGTGAAACAATCCTCTGTTGTAATTCCATGCGGCTATTAGCTGTCTCCATCTCGCTTCCTGGCAATGCAGAAATCTCACATAAACTATTTTCCTTTTGCCCCAGATGAGCTGCAGAGCCTCAGTGCCCCAGCACAGCCTCAGGAAGAAAGTCAGAGTGCCACTGAGCCAGAGGGAAGCATTTCTGGCTGCTCTAGACTCCCTGCTGTTTCATGCC
The DNA here is from genome assembly GCF_963513975.1 of Fringilla coelebs. NCBI lineage: Eukaryota > Metazoa > Chordata > Aves > Passeriformes > Fringillidae > Fringilla > Fringilla coelebs. The sequence goes on from NC_140029.1 coordinate 68,529,789, forward strand.
CTGTATGAAAGAGTTTGCAGCCTGTCGTAATCTCAGCAAACAACTCTCAAACAAATGTCTGTGTTCCAACATAAAACATTTTTCCTAAACAGTAGGCAGTGAACTTCTGCTTTTAAAAGTCCTGGTCCTAGAGATAGGATTCAAAACGTCAAGTAAGTGACAGCTTCATCTTAAACACAGCTTTGGCTTCCCCGCATGTGAAATTTTTCTCTTCTTAAATTTGAGACAGGAGAAACTGCCTGTACTTAGTACATGAGCTGCTGTGCAGGCATCTCTAAAGGCAGAGACAGGTAAGAAATATAGAATGTGTGGATAGGATAGGGATATGTGGATAGGACTTCAGTATCCAGGACACATTGCATATATAAGGTATTGGAGTTAGGCCATAATCCAGCAAACTGAACTATTCTTCTACCTGCAGAATTATAGAAGGGAGTCCAGAGATCAGAAAGTTGAAAGCACATGCCTGAATCTTTTTCTTCTGTGACTTGAAAACAAGAGTTTCCTGCTTCTTCTAACTACATGTCACTAATGTTAATAACAAATGTGCTCCTCTAGTGGATAGGAAACTGTTTTGTTCTCATAGAACCAGTGCTTTCTAATGAAGAGAGGCTGTCAAGTTGCCATTAAATTTTAGATGTGAAATAACGAGATAAGTGCAACTAACAATAAAAGGGAAACGGGTCATTTCGGGAAGATCAAGTGGCTGATTACTGTGTGAGAACAGCAGGTTCAATCCAAGCCTGGAGAACTCCATGCCAGGTACAACATTACAGACATATTTCACAGTTCACTGGGAGGTGTGCATTCTAAGATGTGAATCAGCACTCCTGACTATAAAATCAGTTTTGTGTTTGTATTTTATGTTTATATTTATAGTATTTATATTTATATTTATATTTATATTTATATTTATATTTATAGTGATAGGTATAGTGATATTTATATTTATAGTAATATTTGTGGTAATATTTACATTTATATTATTTATAGTAATGCAAATGGGAAATTGATGTTCATCTCAATTTATCCTCAACTACCCCACTGCCTCCTGGAGTAATACTCTAAGGCCAAGGTGGTTTGTAGAAACTCACACTGTTGTCTTGCACAGAAAAGCCAGTCATAAGTAGATTGTTAAAGCAGTTTGTTATCAAATATATTTTGGCATTTCTAGATTACATCGTGTTGTTTTCTCCAGCTGATGTCAGTACGCCACTCGCAGTGAAAAGGAAGCAGATCTCCAGTACTCCTTGAGGTACTGCAGTATCCATGAGCAGCCCTGGGGCGACTTTCCCCGCCAATAGTTTACTCCTTTCTCATACCAAATGCCATTTCAGGGAGAAAAGGTGTCAGAGAGACATAAAAATCGGTTAACAGAAATGAAGCGTTGCAGTTTTGCCTGTGAATGGATACAGAGAGGAGTATGACTCCTTGAGCTGACTTTACCAGTTATACTAAGCCCATGCAGTCACCAGAAACACTGTGCTATGTGAATAAGTCTTTAGTTAAAGATTCCTGATATCCCATAGTATCCATCAGTATCCATCAAGTCACTGATTGTCACTTTGGATGTGACACATGGTTATTATACTATAGATATCAGTGTGGACATTTCTGGTTTGTTTTTAGAAAACCCCACTAATTCCAGACATGGTTTTATGAAGGAATCTCCTTTCCTGCATGGATCAGTCACAACATGGGAGCATGGGGTTGGGTTGTCATCTCATGGGCTGTGCTTCTGTCAAGACTGGCAGCAATTTCAGGTGTATGCTGGAGCTCCTTCCCTTCACATTTCCTTGTAAAATGCATGGGAAAGCTTTTATTTTGAAGTGCTTTTGTGAGATGCATTAGCATGAAGTTCAGTGTTGCTCTATTAACTATTCCAGAAACAGTCTGTAGACTGAGACTGAAATATTAATTAGTGCTATTATATAACAACTTAGACCTCTCTACTAGTTCTTGTCTGAGAGGTTGATGCCAAAGGATTTTCCTTGTCTGAATGACACATTTTTGAAAATAACAGTGAGTGTCAAGGCGGTCACCAAGCAAGGATACAGTCATTTTAAAAGTATGCAAGGAGGGCTACTTCTTTCTTTCACCATGCACAACTTCAAGCACAGGAGCTTTCAAACACGCACCACAAGACCAGCTAACTCTTGTTGTTTCTTGTTTTATTTGACTACTATGCTAGTACTGGACTGAAGCCAAAGAATTCAGCCTCAGCACAGGCAGCACTCGTCAGCACTGAGCCTGGGGCAACCCTCTGGCTCTGAAGTTGTGTTTGGACCCTGGTGTCTGAGAGGAAAGTCATCATTCAGCAACAGAGGCTTCTCATTCTCTCCTCTGTGACCCCTGAGATGAGCTGCTGGGAAGCTGGCAGGGCAGCTCTGCCCTGTTGCCTTATCCTCTGCTGGGGACATGGGAGGGGATGGGGAGTCACAGGGGCACTGAGGGGCACTCTTCTGTCTGTTACAAGCCTATAACTGGGTTTGCTGGTCCTTTAGTGGACATGTTCACTAGTATATACATCTTACTTAGGCTCTTGCTGTGGTTTTTGTTTCTTTGGGCTGATTTTTGAAGCATTACATTTCTCTTAAACTGCTTCCTAGACTTTGGAAGTATTGCAAGGAAGAATGCAGAATCCCATTAGCTGAAAAAGTCAATGCATTTTCCAATGGAAAAAGAAATCCTTCTGAATATTTAAACAGAGTAGTACTAAATGTTAATACTTGCTTTACATTAGCAATGGCATTTTAAAAATAGAGTTAGATCAAAGAACTGTAGATTAATCAAATATGAATTTCCCTGCATGGAGGTAATGTCTCTTTGGATAAACACTGTGCCTGTCATTGATGTTTGAGAGTCTCTGGGATATTTATTCTGAAAAGATGGCAGCAGAGTGACTGACACACTGGCTTGGCAAGCTGGGGTAGGAATGGGAGCCATCTCTTCCCTGCTGTTCAGGCTCCCTCTGCTCACACCTGTGAAACAATCCTTGCACAGCAAGGCAGAGAGGAGACTCGTCAGTCGGACTGCTGGGCTGCCAGTGCCCAGCCCTGTTTGGGAGTATAGATGATAGTGATGCTGTGTCTTTGCTCTTAAATTTGAAGTCTCTGCTTAGAGCCTCAGAGAGGACCATGCAGGCATACCTGGAGCAAAAAGCAGCACATACAGACCTTGCAGGTGCTGTTAATGGTAATAACACATAATGAAAGCTTCCAGTCCACAGCATTCATTTTAAATTTCTAGTACCTGGAATTATATTTCTCCATTTTATGGCACTGCACAAGTCTCACATTGATGAGGAATAAAATTCATAAGGTGTAATGAGAACAGATTGCATCGCAGTAAAACCATGTCCTAAAGGGGTTTGCATGGAGCAAAATTTTAATGAATAGTTGTGAACAAGAGCTGTCCTTCCCCTTCTCACGTTTAGGTGACTATATCTGCCCTGTCCTCTGTGAAGGGGCAGGTCCCAAGCTGTGCCACCTGATGGCCCTGCCCTAGTCAGCATCTGTGAGGCAGGGAGTGCGAGGAGAGCTCCATTGTACCATGGCATGTGGTGAGATGTTGTTGGCCTTAAGGCTGGGGAACAGGACACAGACAATAATGTCACTGCAGATGGATGTCCAGCTAGAGTTTTGGGAGCTCAAGATCCCCCATGAGTTGAGCCCTTGCTGCCTGGGGCTTGCAGCCACTCCAACAGTGCTGTCAGCTGCCACATCCCAGCCTTACACTGGTCTCATGGGAAGGGGCATGGAGGTGGCAGCACCATTCCTGAGCTGTGATTCTTAGAAATCACTCATTTCCCATAATTCTTAAAAAGCAGCACACACTAGGGGTGTATTAATACAAAATATTGGTATTTTAAAATATAATGAAAAATTATTTGACTAGGAGGGCATTTTCAGTATATTTTCACTCAGATTTGCTGCCCTCCTGCTGATAAAAGTGGCAGTGTTCTGTTTCCATATGATTAATTAAAGAAATAGCATCTGCTGCTAACTCAGTGGTTGATATGTGAGGATAAGAATGAAAACATGTGCCCCTCTTTCTGTTGAAAAAAACCCACAAGAACAAAAAAGATGATGTTATGGCAAGGAACCTGAATAACAGAGAACATCTCCATCCCCCTTCCCTCTTCCAGGCTGGGACCAGTTCTTGGTAGCATTAATGTTAGGGACTCTTGGGTTTTGTTTACTGCTGAGTGGCTGCTGCTAGGTGTTGTTGAATTTTTTTCATCCCAAGGGCTTTGCTTTTTCCAGTGCTCCTTGTACCGTGTGGTTTTGGAGATTCAGACAGCCCTTCCGTAAACGAACTTTTTTCTTGGCAAACAGGGGTATGATTTTTAGAAAAGTAAGCGAGGGCATCATCTCTAGAGATGAGTCAACAGCTGGGCAGCGTAGAGGAGGAAAAGGTTTTCGGCAGCCCTGAATACTCTAAAACACGCATTTTCGAACGTCTTCAACTATTTCTTCTCGCTTTCTGAAGCGGCCCGGTGCAGCCCCTCCGTGCTTGGGTAAACTTCGACCAGCCGGGGAGCTGCCGGGGCAGGCTGGGGCTGGGGCAAGCTGCGGCTGGGGCAGGCTGTGCGCGGCTGGACCGGGACAGGCTGGGGCTGGGAAAGGCTGTGCGGGGCTGGGAAAGGCTGTGCCTGCTGGACCGGGACAGGCTGGGATTGGGAAAGGCTGTGCGGGGCTGGGAACGGCTGTGCGTGCTGGACCGGGACAGGCTGGGGCTGGGAAAGGTTGTGCCTGCTGGACCGGTACAGGGTGGAGCTGGCGCTGGGGCAGGCTGTGCGGGGCTGGGGCTGGACCAGGACGGGCTGGGGCTGGGGCAGGCTGTGCGGGGCTGGGGCTGGGGTGCCGGGCTGGGGCAGGCTGTGCGGGGCTGGGGCTGGGGTGCCGGGCTGGAGCAGGCTGTGCGGGGCTGTGGCTGGGGTGCCGGGCTGGGGCAGGCTGTGCGGGGCTGTGGCTGGGGTGCCGGGCTGGAGCAGGCTGTCTGTCCCGCTCCGCAGGCTGTCTGTCCCGCTCCGCAGGCTCGCTTCCACAGGCTGCGCTGGGAGCGATTGGCCCGCGCGGATCATGTGGGAGAGAGCCGGAATCCCGAGCTGTAGTAGGTCTTGGCACTCCTTTTGCGTTTAAAGCGCTCGCTCCTCGCAGCTCCCTGGGGCTTCGAGCCTCCCTGCTCTCCTTGCCCGGGTTCCGATCGGGAGCAGCGCCGCAGGACGGCCGGGGCAGCGGCGATGTTGAAGCAGGTGCCCCGGGCCGCGGGCACCGCCTGTTTCTACCTGAACGCGGTGTCCCCCGAGGGCCAGGAGCTCTTCTGGCGCTGCGATCCGCCCGCACGGCGCCCTCCCTACAGGACCAGCAGGATTCTCGCCCGTCACCAGCTGGTGACGAAAATTCAGCAAGGTGAGTTGCTGGCAGGAGCGCTCCGTAGCCCGGCGTTGGCGCGGGGTCTGCAGGTCTGCTGTTTCGTAAGAGAACAGGTTTTAATGCCTCGTGTTTCAGGCTCGTTTCCTGTCTCTCGTCCAAATTAATCTGGCTAGAGACAGGGTTTGAAATAGTCATTCATACCTCTCTGTTTCCACACATACACACATGCACCGACCACCAGGAGACAAATGCTAGTGCATGATTAGTGATTTAACTAAGTTACCTTTTAATCATAAACTACTGTGGTATCTTAGGTGCTGAACTTCGTCTTGTCTGTCTGAGCAGTTACTGGCACCAGCCCATCTGCTCTGATTGCTGCAGGTCAGACCTGCCCATGGTAACCCACAAAAGAAGAATAGATGGTCATCCAATTAAAACAGAAGCAGAAGTCCAGTGCGACTGGAAGAAGGGAACTGGGACAACATCCTTTGGAAACAAGTGTGTGTAACTGTCAGGACATTAGAAAATCTGTCACATGTCCTTAAAAATAATTGCTGACTTGGCTTTCCACAGCTGCTTAAGCAGTTATCTAAGCGGTCATTACAAATGTATCGATTTGGTTTTTTCTGAATGTCTGTCTATGGCACTCAAGCTAAATGCAGATTGGCCCCAGAACAAATCCTTTGGCCTGTGCACACAATTTAAAATCATCTTCACAATGGCAAAGATAAAAACCATAACCAACTGTACCGATTTTTCTGGGTTAAAAAGCAAATCAATACATAGTTTTGTATTGATCATGGTTTTGTATGGAATAATTTTTTCAAGAGCACTGGTTTCCAAAGTGGATGTGGTCCTACATGCAGAAAAATGTCACATTGAAAAAAAAAATTCTTGAGGATAAAAGCCACTTTCTGGACAGCTTGCAAAAAGGTGTTTGGTTCTGCTGACTAGGGGCAGGCATGGAGATAACATCATTCACTTTCATATCTGGCAAATATCACAGCAATTGGTGTGAGGCTTTGACCAGCAGCAGTCAAATGGAGTGGCTATTTTTGTGTGTTGCTTTCCAGTAAGATTCTTTAGATTTGTGGCTGTCAAACTCTGGCAGAAGTACAGAATATAGTGATGAAATTTTATTGCATTTATAAAGAAAACAATGCATAATTCTTTGGCTAGGTTTAAAAAGATGAAAAAGATAGTTTCTGTGGTAATTAGGAAAATGTAGTTGTTTGCATGGCAGTCTCAGGAACTGGTCGTGTTTGAAGGATACTGGTCCTCACTGCAGCTCTGATTTCAGGAAGGATATTATGTCATTCTGTGTACCCAGTGTATGGCCTGGATTGAATGGAAAAAAAGGGTAATTTATTTCTCTACAAGTTTATTTTAAAATGTTTTGGGTGCAGTGCTAGTACCAATTTAGTGTTCAAACAGCATTAACTGAGGATATGGTGGATTAACACACCTCTTCTACCTGTCATGGTGCTGTGCATTCCCTCTTGTAACCTGTAATCTGTCTGGGACAGCCAGGGCTGCCAAAGTGAGCCAGTGGGGCTGAGACTTTGGAGAAGCTGCATGGTGGGAAGTTTCAAAGTTGTAACTTTTCTTCCTGCAGCTTGTTGCATGGATGGTCAGTCTGTGGTGAATGACCTCTGCTTCTCTTTCACAGCTTTCCAACCTGTTCTGCACAGAGCTGTGGAAATTATGTTTGTATAGTACCTTGATCATGTGATGTATGTTACTGTTCAGTATATGAAATATTTATTTTGGGCCACTAAGAATAAATACATAATTTCTTATTGATGTAAGCTGGGGACAGGATCCGCTGTTGGTCAACTCTCAGTTCATTAGCAGTAAGGAAATGATGGGCTTACAGACTGATGCTGATGTCTGTCTGTAAGCCCATATGTAGACAGGCACACATCTAGTGTAAAACCAAGGCACACATTTTTTCTACTGTGCCCCAAGTAATGACTAATTATTTTGATACAAATAGTTGTATTAGCAATACCAAAAAATCTAAGCCTAGCCAATATGACTCAGTTTGAAACCTCCAGTTTACAATCTGGATGAAAAACCTAGGTCCATCCATCCCTCACAATACTTTCACCAAGTTTTGCTGGGTCAGCATGTCACCCTCTCTGCTTGCTTTGTTCAGACTGTAAGCAGTGTGAGGGTACTGGATCAGTCCCCATCCTTTTCCCAGAGGGTACTGGAAGAGTACTCTAAAATGGGTGGAGTTATAGGCTGTGCTTTTAGAGGTGAATGAGTTTTACCCCATTAACAGATGGGATTCATAACTAGCAGAGTGCCACAGAGAAACTTATCAATAATATATTGAAAAGTAGATTAGGGGATGCAAGATGAGAACCAAAACTTGCATTCAGTCATTCAGTTGAGTAAAGCATGTAAATCATTATTTAGTTGCTTGAATTTGTTTATCTTTGAGTCATACATTTTAAGGCCATTAAGACAAAGTATTTGAGCACAGCTACCCCAATTCTTGGGTTAGCACCTCTCCAATCTAATAATTTGAATTGTAGCATATGTTTAGAAAAAGATCCAGCCTGCATTTTAAGATTGTTGGAATGGTGAACCCTGCCTTGTTAATTACTTTGCTGAAAACAGATTTGCCACACGTTTAAGTGCTAAGCTGCCCTGGGGCTTGTTTGAATACCTGCTCTCTGCTGCTTACCCAGTTATTTTTCACTTGCTGGTTTTCAGACTGGAGGCACCTGAAGTAGGATTGTTATATCAGGGAAATTTTTTCCTCAGTGAAAGGAATGTTTTACAAAATTACAACATATCCAATTTACAATGCATAAAGCAGTCAAAGCTTCCATTCCTGGTCAGTAATGCAGTGTGATACAAAGTGTTGCACATACTGCTAGCTTTTCAGTCATTAGCTGCATGTACTGTTCTAAACTATGCTAATTTACGCTATCATATCGCAGTACAGCTTTTCTTCCTCACTGAAAAACACATTTGCTGAAGACTATTTCCTTTGTATTTTCCTTTGGTGTTAGTTAAAAATAAACTAAATGAGTCATTAGAGGAATTATACTATTTAATAATTTCTAAAAAGAAAATCACCACAAGGGAAATGACAGGAGCCAGACTGTTATTTCAATCAGATCATACTTTGAAAGTCCTAAATATTTAGTTCGTGTACACCACCAACTGCTTCAGGCAGAATTATGAGGTGGCCTGTGAATGTGAGTGGTAATTATCTGTCAGGTATTAAACAGGTAATTTCAAGATGTGATCTTTTTGATGATTCCCTTTCCCCCATAAGGCCATTTGTTTCCACACTGAAGGGGACACATGCCTCAGTGTAAAGGAACAGGGTGTAGCATGCTTGGTCTGAGGCATTTATTCAAACTCTGTATGCAGTAACTGTATGAGAATTCATTAACGATTACTCATGTTTTCTTTAAATAAATAAGGTGGTGACTTTCAAGAATTTATATTACATGAGTCACAAAGTTGTTATTTCTTTTACAGTACATGGCTAAACTCAGAGCAGAACAGAAAATATAAAAAGTAGCTGTAGGTAAAAAGTAGGTAATGAAGAATTAAGGCCATACCCTGAAAACGTTAAATTGGACTGTGCAGTACTGGTAGAGTGTAAGTCAAGGTGAATGAAGCCACATCTGCCCCAGCACAGACAGGCTGGTAAAGAAATGTTCCCTTTCATCTACAGTAAAATTAGATTATTTGCCTGCACATTCAGTAAGACAATAATATGAAGAAACAAATTAAAACAAGACAAATTCCTATTCTCAGTGAGTAAATTCCTGCCCACAGTGTGTAATGTCCTGTAATTTGTCTCAGTTTATGTCCACAGGCAAGAACAGTTGAGGAAAATTGTTTGATGGAGCGATATTAAATCAAACTTTCAACTTTTCAAGGCAAACACTCCATTCAAACACTCAGCAAATGTTTTATAATCTTATGTGTTGCAATTTCAGTTTTGATCTTGTACATCTACTATTACCTTTGGTCACCTGAATTTGTCTGGTTTGAGTGAGTTTTAGAAGTGCAAACAAATGCACTTTTCTGTCTTATAGTCTTCCCTTTGTAATTAGTTCAAGGTGTTTAATTCTTCTGTTTTTCTAAGCATGAGTAGAATTTGTGGAAAGTGTTACAGAGGTGTACAAGTGACTTGGAAAACATTAAGCAATTCAAGTGACTTAAATTTCAACAATTATTGTACCATAAGAGATAATATGCTCTCGTGTTCGAAAGAAGAGGGAAGTCATGTAGGTGAAAATGTTGCAGTCACAGGCTGCATTAAAAAAGCCCACATAAAATTCCTGGTATGCACACAGGTGTGGATTACCGGATGGGAAATGGGATACAATTAAAAAATTAAAGACTGTGAGTTTGGTCAGACATACAAAGAGGACAAAATACCAACCTGAACCATCGCCTTTCTCGTGTTCTGAATGCTGACCTCTTTACCTGCACATGTTTAAACCTCGCTGACTGAACACAGGAAAGTGAAAGATTAACCAACAAGATTCAGCCTTGGTGGTAGTGATACAAACACCCTCACTTAGGTCATCTCTGACCAGTGCAGGAGGTCTACTGTCTCTTGAGCCTGTAAGCTGGGAAGTCAGGGCAACAACACCTTGTAGCCACTTTTGAGCCCCCGGTGCCTCCTCTTGCGGTGCTTCTGTCTATGCTCCAGCCCAGGCACACAGGAGGGGACAGAACTGGGGCTGGGATTGCCCAGGGCACCAGGAGGAACATCCTTAGCTGCAGAGCTGCTTTGCAGACCTCAGCTGGGACATGGTCCACCCCCTTCCGCCCTTAGATATGTGTGGGGCAGGTGTGTGCTCACAGCAGAGGGATCTTTGGGTTGGTTGTTTCAAACACTCTTTAAGGTCCCTTAGAAACTGAGACCCTATCTCACCTGAAATGTCTTCATCATCTTTTCTTCCTTATACACTCTTTCCTCAAGTCCTTAGACCTAGACTTGAAGAAATTAGAGTTCTTCAATTAAATGAAAGGATTTAAAAAAAAACTTTTATTATGTACTTGTACTCTGAAATGGTTGAAGTATTTGTGGGATACTTTAACACAAAAAATGTGAGCATCCTTAGAAGTATTTATAAGCTCAGAGTGCCCTGAGATGTGTTTATATTAAAAACAATATTGGTACATAAGAGTGCAGTCCAGCTAATTAAAGTTTTTAAAAGTTGTTCTTCATAAACAACAGGACATTTTAAAGGGAGAAACCTTCACTGGAGCCACTATCTGGCAAAAAAGTTCAAATATGTAACTAGGAGTGGCCTGTGTGGTACTGGAGATTGGATTCAATAATAGTGGCTATTTCTGGTCTTAAAGCTTCCCAGCCACGAAATGTCAAAGGCACTTCAGCTAACGCATGCAGGTTGGACACCAAAAAGTAAATCTTGGCTCTTCTTATAAGTTAGGAGACTTTTACTCTCAATTTCACTGAAAGCAGGATTTCAGCCAAGGTGAAATCTTAACTTGAGGCTTTGTTATTTTGAAATTGTGAAATGAACAGCTGTAGTTGTGCTATATATCTTCTGCATTGATCATAGAGGAGACTGAATTTCATATTAACCCCATTGTATAAGTAAAGACAGTAATATTAAAAGACATTTAAGCCAATAAATGCAAGATTTATGTTCAATAAATGAATCACTAGAGTAATAATAATCAGAAGGGAAATTAGTTTAAATTTAGAAGGAGTGATAAGTCACTGTGGCATATAAAATGCTATATAACAGAAATAAAATGGAAATGATTCACAATAGTTGATTAATTAAGAGAATATGTATATAGCATTTTTGTTACTCAGTTTCTTATATCTGTATTTATACAGAAATCTCTGAAAATAAAGTGCAGTATTTGTACCATGAGCACTGTAAATGTTAATTTGAAAAAATCTGCAGTTTTAGGTTCCAAACAGATACTATTATTTCTTGGCATTAGATAGTTATGTGCTTTTAATTTTTATTCCTGTGCAAGCTGTGTATGATAGCATCTTAGCCTCACTCATTTTATCTTACTCCTATCATATGATATTCTCAGATGTTTAATTGCACTTAAACAAATATATGAGCTGTTTCATATAGTGCATCACATATATTTGGACTAGTGCCTAAGGGACTGAGCAAACAGGACCCTTGTTACTAGGTTATTAAACAATTGTAGTTGAGTTTGTTACACGTTTTCATAGCTGCTTTTGAGGGTAAAATGATGAAATACATGTCCTGTGAGCTTGATCCAGTATATACGAGTTGCGTCATTTCTTACTTATACTCATTTTATAGATATATAAATGTGAGCAAGTGAGAAAGCCCTCATCTTTGTGCCTTGTAGGGGTGCACTTTTTGCTTAAAAACCTTAGGAGTTTCTCCTTTCAGGGCAAGTTTAATGGATCAGAGAAAAACACCACAATATGGTGGGAGAGAGGAGGGCTTGAGCACCTTGAGCTGGACTATTTAGAAGCTGTTGAAGAGTAGACAGTATGATTCAGAGGGCTTGAGAGTATTATGGCTTGGCTGAAAAGGATGTGTGTGACTCAGTTTGAAAACATCTTGTGGGTTTTCGCCTCTCATTTGTTACAGGACCGAGTTTAATTCTACGGGGAGAAAACAATCACTCCATAGCAGTTCAAAACACATGGGATTTTGACTAACACAGACACAGAGATGAAAAATCCTTGTGATAAGTTAGGTAAACTTGACAAAGTAACTTGGTTTAAAATAATGGGCTGTGCAGTACATCTTAAGTAAATACCATCTGCCAGGCATGGAAACTGCCTGCCTGGAACATACCAGATATTTTGCTTTCCAGTCAAAGCCCTTTGCCAAAGAAGGACTCAGCCCTGCTACTTACTCAGATGAACCTTCCCCTGTGGTAAAGGAGCAAAAAAATACATCCTAATAATGTCAGCTGGTACTGTTTTAATGAGCTAGATGGTACAGGCCTTTGGCAATAGTTGTGCTCTCTTTTAATTGGATTGTGGTTGGAGGAAGGTCTGTTTGTGTGAGCAAAGTTTTCAGGATTTGGAACCAAAATCTCTGTCTATTTATTGTCATCTCTCTCCTTTAGTCCCAATGGCCTAGAGGGTATCTGATTTTTTCCCCCTTAATGTGTCACTAGTGTCTTTCATGGTTTGTTTATTTTATTGATTTTGCCATGCTCGTTTCTAGTCATTCACCACTTGAATGGTTTAGGAATATGGATAAAAGCAGTAAGTTCAAATCAAAATCTCTAATTTAATTCTAGCTTTTATCCTCTTCAGTCACAAACACACACCCACTGGCATCCAGCACCCACCAGACCTGCCATTTTCTGGGAGATTTCTCAGCTTCCTTCCTGCAATCATTTGCAGGAAAATACGGCACCCTTGGCTTTAAGAAAAGGCAACACAGCTTTTCCTGCTGAATGGGCTGGGAAGTGAGGTTGGTGGTACAGCTTTTACTCCTGTGTAACACTTCTCTGCAAAGAACTATTGCTTCTCCAAACCCCTCAGTACATGCTGAACCATGTGGTTTTTCCCTAGATCTCTGACAACACTTCCCCCTTCCTTATTGCATGTATCCTTTGGGCCAATTACTTCAATGTCCATTTATCCACATTATTATCCAGAAACTCCTGCTTGCAGATATTAGGTATTAAAACATCGCCTTCCTGTGTTGGTACAGCAGTAAAATGTCCCTCTGAGTCTGAGTGGGCATATCTGTGCTGTTAAATAAAAGAGATGGGAGGTGAGCTTGAAGCACCCCCTGGGCTGCTGAGCAGATTCTCTGGCTCTGTTTTGGGCTTCTCCAGCTGGCTCAGCTCAGACTAAGCCTCAGAGAGGACTAGTCATAGGTAGTGAGGACATGAGGTGAGTGATGCCACTTGACCAAAAAACAAGAATCAGTCTGTGTTTCATTTAGCAGTGTAATTGTAACCCCTCTTGCTGCTGCCACAGAAGGTGCAAAATGAGGAAAAGCCTTGCTCACAAAGTCTAAAGATCCAGTATTAAAGTTCCTGTAGTATTATCCCCCAAAAGAGGTAATACAATTTTTAATGCTTGAAGTTTCTGATGAAAATATGCAAAAGTAAATGTATCCTGTCATGGAATGCCTTTTCATTCCTGCAAAAATGCAGAAATAAATTCTGTTAAAACGCCAAGTACTTAAGTAATTTTTATTATATCATGCTGTGAAACAGACATTTCATATTAGCTAACCACAATCCCATCCTTCTCCTTTTGAAATCAGCATCCCAAATCTGTGTAAGGTCAGAACTTGCAAAAAGCATTCAAAATAATTAGATCATATTGCTGATCCCAATAACTGCAGCATCATCAAGCGTCCTTCCAAAAGACCCAGGATTTGAAAAGGGACCTAAGACGTAAGATGACTCTAGATTTGAGGAGGAAGCAGTATCTCTGTCAACACTCAGATGGCACAAGGGTGCCATCTTTCACTTGTGTGAAAGGCACAGTCCTTTTCCATCGTTTCAGCTTCAGGAAGCACAGAATGTTTCATTTTCCCTAGTCCCCAACTGATATGGGAGTGGGAGTCTGAACAGGACAAGACTCTCAGAGCCACACAATGTGGCTTTTTCATGATATATTTGGCAGACTTTAATGTTCTGCAGGATGAATCTAAGTTTTGTGTCTTTAATTGCATCTGATGGCGGCAGCTGAATATCTAATCATTTTGTAAGTTCAGAGGTAATGGCTTTCTCTTCCTGCAAACATTTATCTGAAGGGGATAATGTAAAATCCAAAAGTTAGTGCTTGGCACAGAGGGTGAGGCAGTAAGTCCTTAGCTTTACATTTTTTTTCCTTTTTCTTTTCATTTTTACAGCTACATTTATATGTATTTCTGAGGACATTTTAAAACTGCCATCCTGTCAGCTTCACTTCGTTAAAAATGTGGCAGTCTGCCTAGGTCTTATCCAGAGTTAAGAGGAGTTTCTTGTCTCTTAAATTCAGCAATATCTGTCTTAAAAGTTCCTTCCAAATCAACAGACTGAGATATCAGAATACTTTTTCAAAAACTTTATCATTTGAACTGCTGATTCTGCATTAAAACTAAACACCCTTGCCAAAACCTGAGCCATGGCAGCAAAAGCTGCATTTCATACTACTGCCTGAGTGCTGTAGCCTGGATCAAATAATACAGGCACTGATTCACAGCCAGGATTGCTCTATCTTTGTCCAGTGCTTCATGCTGAAAGCTGGAGCTGTCTTCATCGTGGTGATGGCTGATCAGACATGGCATCAGTGGTGCTACCTGGGGAGATGCGTGGCTGCAGTTCACCCCTGAGGCCATCCCTCCCCAGCAGCTCACAGCCCTGACATCCTCCTTGAAGGGCCATGGGTGCCAGCAAGAAGCAAAGGGGTGCCCTTGCACTTGCACATGGGGCAATAGTCAGTTCAGACTAAGAAAGTTCTGTTTACGAGCAGCTTCTGAAGGAAGGAAGAGATTTCCGGTGACATTTTAATTCCCTTTTATGCAGAGCTATTTTTAGACAGTGCTGCTGCCAGTCATATCAAATTCTTTGTGTCTTTTGAATTTTCACTGAACTGCATAATAAGCGTTTCAGCTCCCTGGCTCATAATGGCAGTGTTATTTGCTGAAAGTCTTATTATTTCGAGTGGCCTCTTATCTGAAGATCAATTCATTAGTTCTGGCCTCTGAAGTTTAAAAGGAAACAATTGCAATTGCTAAAGAAAAAATTGAATTACATTTTGTTTCAGTAATACTTATTTTCTCTAATGTTGAGTACTGAAAGTCTATTTTAAGCTGACAAAGCAGATGATCCATACATATTTCAGGGCTGTAATCTGACCTCTGACATCCACAGCTTGTCAAGATGTGTGAGAGAACTGGACTATCACTGAGGGAAATTTAGTTCCTTTTCCATTATTCGGTTTATCTTTTTAGTCAGAGAGTGCAAACCAGCTTCCACCAGTTTCCAGATGCTCATGGAAAGCCACCAGCAATGAGAACTGCAAGGAGAGGTCATTTAGGTTACTCAGCTAAGTAATTATATGTTACTCAGAAGTGTCTCAGACCTTTGAAGTTGCATTGTTCTAGAAAGTTGTGTTTTAGACCATGTCTGTGGAAGACTTTAGTTAAGATAGTTGCTGTATTGCCATTGGACTCTCGTTGGGCATGGGACCTAAAAGTTGTTGTACAAGCAGGAAACAGTTTTCACCTGCCACCAGATCTGATATTATGTGAAAACTGTGGTCTAAAGTCCTGGAAATTCCCCCATCTTGAGTCTTCAGTGAGGATCCGTATAAAGCTGTTGGCATTTTTATGGTTGCTCTACAGAGCCACTGACTCCCACACTGACAAGGCTTTTTACAGCTCCATGGTGCCTGTGAATGTTTCTAAGAACAGAAAGTTTTCCAAAAAAATGTTGAGACCAATAGAGAGAGCTTTTAAAATGCAATCTGAGTATATATAGTACACAGAATTTTAAGGATAAGGACACAAGTAGTTGAGTGAGCAGCTTTTCTTGTTTGGCAAAACATTTCTGTTACCAGAATGCTTTCTTCCTCCTGAGCACCTGAAGCTGACAGCTGAAAATTTTCTGGTTGAAACTATGGCTTGCTTTTTAGAAAACTTATGAAAACCCAAAACTGTAGAATAATTGTCTTAAGTGAATATTCAGTAGACATAGCCACAATCCATTTAAAGCAAATCAAAAAAGTGCCCCTCATTTTTTTAAAGTATTCCTTATTGACTCTGTAGCAGCTGGAAAACTCTAGCAAGTTTTAATTATCTTCAGAAAACAAAAAGCTCCCGCCAACACATGCTGGTTTTTATCAGCAGCTGTTGTATGCTGACACACTCTTTCAGCATATATGAGGCTCAGCTGTCCTAAATAATCATTGTAAAATGTAAAATAGATTTATAGTGATGTTAATTTCTTGTTAGATATTTAACTACTGATGTAATTCATACTGAATTTAGGTCTGCTCCTTTGTTTAAGCGAAAAGAAAATTATTTAAAACCAGGATTAATATTTAAGAGGTGCAAATAGCTTGTACCAGGAGTTTAAAATATTGAACTGTGGTGCATTTTTAACAATCCACTAAAAATAATCGGATTCCCTGTTGTCATGGTTTTAGCATTTGTGTAAAATTTTACTTCTGCCTTTGAGTAACAATTACTGCAACTTATGGCAATGAAAAAGTTACGAATTAATTGCTGATTTCAGCAAAAATCTTTACGTGTCATCCTTTTATTAGCAGAAGTGCAGATCTTTATATCTTTATGGCAGTGGCAGTTGTCAAATCAGATGCTGCAATTCTGTTTACTGCATTATTTAGCAGAATTTGTTGTTTTAATGGCACTAGTGTACTCTTCGGTCTGAGGCACCAATAAATACATGCAACATTTATGCTTCAGAAGTGTTTAGAAAGACACATAGGTATGGTAGTTTTTTTCAATGTATCTTGAGCCTGCATCATCTCTAAAATGGAAAATTTGTGATTAGCTCCGTTTTCCATTACCTTATATTCTCTGTGATCTATTTTAATTTTGCTCTGAAAAAGTACAGAAGATATCGGGCAATCCGTAAAATGTGTTGTTGGCACCAAGGCAATTTTAGACCATTTCTTGCTCACATGAGAGATTGACAGAAATTTGATGGTTTCCATTCTGAGGCTTAACCTGGAGGGAAATGTTACATTCAGCAGACTGGACTCTTGACATTTTAAGAAGTCCTTTAATATGGATTAAAAATATGCATAAGACTCCACATAGTTCTATTTCACTGAAATGACTATTGACTTTTGGACTTGAATTTTCACCCAGTCTGTTTTTAATCAAACTGCAATCTACTGAAATACAGTTCAGGTTCTAGTTTTAAGTAGGACTCAGGTGACATTCACTCAGGCTGTGTCCGTGTGGATACACAATGACTTCACACCGGCTGATAAGGCACAATATTCCTTAGAGACCCAGAGTTCAGATCCCCAGCAGAGAAAGACCTGTGCTGAAACAAAATATCTCTAGTTTGCATAAAAATAACACATGTGGGAGCATCACAGTAGCACCACTAAGTGCAAGAAATAATCCTGGTTGTAGTCTCACGTTCAGAAACTGTGATTTCATGTTTTATGTGTCTGCTTCACTGAAACATCCTAAAACCCTCCAAAATGTCAATGTTCAAGAACTGCCCAGGCAACAAGACTGAGAACTTTACAGAATCACAGAATAATTTAGGTTGGAAGAGACACTGGGAGATCATCCAGTCCAAGTCCTGCTCAGAGCAGAGACAGCTCGATCAGATTGCTTGGGACCTTGTCAGATTTAGTTCTGAGTTCTCCAAGGACTGATATGCAACTTCTACACATGCTCTGGGCAACTTGTGATCCTATTTGACCACCTTCATGGAGAATTTTCTTTTCTTTTATGTCTAATTGGATTTAAAATTCTGCAAGCTTGTTTCTGTTGCCTTTTATCCTACAGTTGTGTCCCTCTAAAAAGACCCTGGCTTCGCTTTCCTGTTAAGTAGATGAAGCCATTAATTAGCTCTCCTAGCCTTTTCTCCTTGAGGTTAACAAACCCAGCTCTGCTGATCTTTCTTTCTATGTCAAGTGCTTCAGCCCTCTGCAGGGCTTGGTGTGATATGCCCATGATATCCTTGTGCTGGGGAACCCCAAAATGAACAGAGTAGCCTGTAGTTTCACAAGTGTAGATAACAAAAAAGCAATCATGTACCTTGATCTGCTGGCTACATTTTTCCTAATGCACTAACCTAGTATGAGGGTGTTATCATTGGCCAAAAGGGCAAATTTATGTTCAATTTGTTACCAACAGAAACCTAAAGGACTTTTCTGTGAGGGCTGTTTTTGTCTAGTTAGCCCCAGCCTGTCTGGTTACAGAGGATTATTCCATCCCAGCTGCAGGATTTATATGGAATGTATGAGGTTCCTGTCAGCCAATTCCTCCAGCCTGTCAAGGTCATTTTGAAGAGCAGCTCTCCAGCATCTCAACCACTCCTCCACAGTTTGGTATCATCCACAAATTTGCTGAGAGTGTACTTTACTCCATCATCCAGGTTGTTATTAAAGACATTAAACAGTATCAGCCCAGTGTCATTGCCTCAGGGATACCAATAGTAACCAACAATCAGCTGGACTTAGTATTGCTGAGTTCAAGCTGTAAGACCAGTGATCCAGTCATCTGTCTCACCATTTGTCATCCCTGTAATCTATGGCTCACTTACCTGGTTTAGCTGTAAGGATGCGGTGGGAGACCAAGTTAAAGACAAGCCTCATTGTCTCCTTCCCTAACTAGTCCCCAACAGCCCATGAGTTATGGTGTGTCTGTGAATGACCCAAGTTCAAGATCTTGCCCTATGACATACACAACAGTAAACCTTTCTCACCTGTAACTTCTGCCAGCTTCAATCTTATATAAATTAATAACTGTACATCAACACAGATAATTGAACCAAGACCCCCAATTTCATTGATCTGTGCCATAAGCACTACGCTGCAAAGTCAGTCTCAGCAGACCTTCCAGTTCTGTAGTATACATACAGGTATAGGATCCATAATTCATTGAGTGAAACTAACCTGTGGTTCTGCAGTCTTTAAAAAGAAAATAGAATGAAAGCAGAGAAAAATAAACTGACTTTGTAGCTTTGTTTATTTGTGATTTGTCTTGGTGAGCTGTTAATGTGTAGTCAATCAAGTCCAATGAGTTGATGCCATTTGATTTAAGTTGTTTTATCCCAGCCTGAGGAGCTGCAGATTAATCTAAGAAAATTTGGAGCAAAGAGATACAGGGTGAGATAAGAGGGGAGCAGCAGGTCTGCTCCACCCTTCCCAGTATCTTTATTTCCAATGTACAGCATTAGGTGAGACCACATCTGCAGAGCAACTGAACAAACCACAATGGAGATCAAATATAAAGCAAATGAGGGGTTAGGAGACAGACAAGGTAGGTAGGTCACTCTTGTCACTAATGCAGGACTTAGAGGAGGCCACCAAAAATATCCAGGGATGCTGAATCAGAAGTTGTTTTTCATCCTGGCTTCTGAGTCTTAGTCTTGCCCCAGGCAACGGATAGCTGTATTTAAACTGCCATTATCTATCCAGGATTACAAATATGACTCAGGTACAGGAGGGCAAGTAAATGCAGGTCTGCTGCAGGGATGTACATGTAAGAAAAATGCATGTACACAGGTTTTTAGTCCTATGAAGACAGAAGAGTTTGGAACTAAAAATAGGCAACTAGTTATTGTTATCTACTTTTTTTATATCCTCCATCCTAAGTCCTATCAGTAGAGAAAGAAAAAAAAATCCCAGAAAAAAACCATATTAAAAAAATTGCTTACTCTTTCTAGGAAACATTTAAAAGACCAAAGACCATCACAGATATCTTTATATGATCAGAGTAACTGGACTGTAGGAAGTAGTTTAGCCAGATAAGTATTTTTATTGGCTTTAATAATAAAGTAAATCACTCATTTAAAAAAAAAAATGCACTTCAGAAATATTGGCTTTAAAATATTTTTACCTTAAGAAGCCTGAAGGACTTTAGATTATCAGGAGTCCACTGTGATTCTGTATCTGGAAAACCTAGAAAACTTTACTAGTCTCTTCTTAATTGGTATGTTTTGTACCAATCAAAAACTGTAGCAAGTTCCCACTGGCTAGCAGAAATAATTAAGTTTACTAATTTTTATAAATGGTGCTTTTGAAGTAAAGCATGACCTTAAAGATGCATATTTTTTTTAATCTCCCTGACCTTCCTCCTCAGAGCATTTGAAACTTTTGAGGTAAGCAGAAGTGACAGGTATTCAGCAGCCTTAGAAAACTCTGGTAGCATCTCTGTAAATTGGAATCTGTAGCTGCTACTGCAATTTGAAGATCAGAAGATGGACACAGCAAAGCTCAGAGATTTTGATGGAGTACAGGTGGCAGCAGAGCAGTGAAAACAGAGTTACAGTTCCAGAGTCCCCAACACCATCTTCAAGTACACTAGATCACACTGCCTTGCCAGAATAGAAAGACACACTAGCACTAAAATACTAGAATACTAATAAATACTAACATTTATTTCATGGGGCCTCTCACCTACAGCTCTTTCCAAAGGAATTGGCAAGGGTACAGGCATGGCAGTAGCAAGATGACAGATGTGGCACCAGTGAGATGCATAACATCTCTGCACATCAGAGAGAAGGTATCAGTCAGGGCCAGTAGCTGGCATGCACCACCCTAGGGGAAATCCTTGACCTTATATAAAAACTACACTACATAACATCTCTTATTACTGAACTGAAATTATCACCTAAATTATCTCCATTGAAGGAAGACCTGAATGAAATTTCTTGTGCTGGCAGCAGTATGGGTTGGAGTCTCAGAGTGAGTGGGGCAATGCCTGGGGCTGGTTTCTGCAGTGTTGGCTGTAACCTCTGTTGGTCTGGAGAAGTGAGCAGCTCCCTGCTCAGCCTCAGCTCTGGGCAGCGTCAGTGGACATGTCATCCAGCTGAAATGCGCATTCTTGTCCAAAGGGCTGGTTTTGGTCCTGGCCACTTCCCTCCTCTGGATCGAGGCTGGTAGAAGTGTGACTACAGGATGACTTGTTCAGATCATTGGCCCAAAAGACTGTGCTTGTATGGTTTTATTACAAGGTTGGTGGTAAGAATGTGTAGTGAGGAATGGGACAGCTCTGTTTAATGCCAATCAGCAGTTTTACTGAATTAAAAGCAAAGACTGTAGCTGCACAAGCAATGCACAAAAAAGCAGCTGGGTGTATTGGATTTGTTTGCACATTTCTAATGTGTCCTTATGTCATAACTCAGCAGAATGATATTAAATAGACATTTCAGAGTATCTTAGTTGGAAATCTAATTAAAATATGGCAAGGTTATGCACAGAACATATTTTAAATTGTTGTTCACATTTGTTTACAAGAAACCTGGATAAAACCCCTTTTTCCCTTGCTTGGATTGTACTGCCTTTGTTATCCGTGGTCCACTGATGTTTGCAACTCTCTTGATTACTATTGGAAAGCAGTTATTAAACAGGGTGTTTTATTCTTAACAAAAGTTCCCTAGAAACTGGCAGGGCTAAAGGATTTGAAGGTCTCATTCTGAAATGCAGATCATATCTTTTTATTAAGAATTTCTTTGTGGATATTGGAAATGTAAAGCTGACATTTCAAGAGAGATCAGCACAAGCAAAGCACACAGTGCTTAGGAAGAGAAAAGCCAGATTCTTCTGGCATTATTCATAAAGAGAAATATTGGGACCTCATGTGAATCGGCAGGTAGGAGGCTGCAATGTGCCAGTAATATCATAGTGCTCTTTGAGCATGGTTGGGAAATTCAGAGGTTCAGAACAGGTCTAAGCTCTTGATTTAATTGCTTATCTATCTACTAGTCCAATTTTTCTCCTCTATTTGCTTTACTTTCTTGCCTTATCACGCTCTACCATAAGAAATAACAACACAGATTTTGGCCCTATGTTTTGCATCTGCCTACAGAGATAACTTTCCATAACTGCCATTTTCATTTTGGTATTTTCCCCTTCCTTATCACACTATGCACATGCTCCCTCTTCCAAATCTGCTAAGAAAGTATGCTAGCAATGTGCCTTTACATGTTTGGCAGCACTCTAGCGTGCATAAGATCACTGATCATTAAAAAAAGGCTGTCCAACCAAAATCTTCCTTCTTTTTTTTTTTTTTTTTTTTTTTTTTTTTGTTACTTTATGGACATTTTTTTTCAGTGTTTATGCACATCTTAATTTTGGCTGCACAGAGTCTGCTTGTGTAGTTGCCCCTTTTACCCTTTTTTCTTCTCATTTTGCCTCCTTACTGTGTAAACAAAATGGAAATGGAAATATGCCTTTAAGCTCATCATTAAAAAAAAATAATGGATTTGGAATGTTTTTATTATGTATCAACTGTAGTTAAAAATACAAGTTTTATATTTAGGAGCCTTTAGTTGCTGCACATTTACAAATCAGAGAGAAGAACTCTCGTCTGCAGACACACTCATGAGCAAAAATAGCGCGTTCCCAAGTGGTATCATTTGGGGAGGCTGTAGTACAAATTCCATGGCATCTGAGAAAGCAGAACAGAGTGCAAGGCAACACTAACAGAGCTTCTGTGATAGAGGGGAACTCATCATGGCCTTCTAGAAGTCCCATTGGGGGCCATATGCTATTCTTGACAGCATCCTGACCCTACAGGGACATTACCAGACTGGAATCAGGAAAATTTCCTAATTTTGTAGTGTTACAGTGATTTACTTCATTCAAGATGTTCTCAGATCTTTTTCCTCTAGACAAGTGTGGTTTCTTGTCTATAGGTTGTTCAAGAATGGACCATACCCATAGGAATGTGGCTGCTTGGGAACCCCACACTGCCACATCACACATTTGAGTGCATCCTCCCATACTTTTAGTTATTTAGGCACTGCAGAATTTAGGTACATGTGGAATTAAAGCTCACTGAAGGTAGACTGAATTAAGGATTCTTGTCTACCCCGTGTATGTTCTAAGAAACTTGCAATACAGCCAATTCAGTCATAAAAACACATAATATATGCTCAATATGCCCTAAATAACTCTGCCATGTGCCATGGAGAAGATGAAATTCATCTATGCAAGAAACTCTGTACTGCTGACTTCACCCATGAAAATTTTGGGAGCGCTCCAGCAACAATGAATCCATCAGTCACCTGTTTCCTTCCTCTCTCCTGCAAGGTTTATTGCCATTTCCACCTGTGAATGTCCCAGCTCAGACCCATGCAGGAGAGCTCTGCCCTGTGGGCACCCAAGGGCTGCACTCCAGGCAGTGTATCACAGCAGGTTCTTAGTGCCTTAGACCCTTCAGCAAATCGTGTGACAGCCAGCTGTGCGGCACTGTGGCTGTCCCTGCTAAGCTTCTGGGTAACACAGTAATGAAAGACCTTTGGCTGTGCTCACTCTCCCTTAGTTTTGTTATGGCCACGGCCAGCTGCACAGCCAGTGCACAGAGATGGATTGTTTGTTCTGCAGTGCCCTCCTTGCAACATGGTGTAGATCCAGTCGAGGAGGTATTTGTGGGGTATTACAAAATGGCTTGTGACCCAAGACAGGAATGGTGAGATCATGAGCACTGAGGGACTGCTGGGACAGCAGCTGTTGCCTGTTGCAATCCCTGTGGCACAGCTGCATGCAGACAGGAATGTCTGGCACGGAGGGAGTGCACCATCGAGGGGATTACACGCTCATGGAGATTAAGACAGCCATCGAGTAGTTTTGCATAAGGCTCTTGAGGTTAGCCAGAGGCAACCATGCAGATGCAAGTTTTGAATACCATCCCAGCCCAGAAGTTAGATGCCATCACTAAACTGTCACAGGCTCAAAGAGTGGCTGCCTTGGTGTTAGAAGTCAATAAGCAGTGACGCTGTGGGGATTTGACAGAAGACCCAGGTATGATGAACTAGTGGCAAGTATGTAAGATGCTATTGGCCTCAAGAAGTGTTACTTTAGGTGAGTTGGGCTGATGGTGGCAATATTTGCTTGCCTTGAGGAGCACATCAGCAGAAAGGATTGCAGATGTAAGGTGGCCCCAAGAGCAGGTAGCTGAGGTTCTGGTGACAGTGTGTATGGTGCTGACATGCCCAGGAAGCCTGGTATTTACCTGCTTGAGGAGAAGGAATCTCCTTTTGCTCTGAAGAGAATAATTACTTTTCTCAGTGTCTTATGCCTGCAGTTAGATGCTGCTTTTGTGCAGGAAACTGCATCACGGGATAATAGCAACCAGAGGAAGAAAATCCTATCACCATTTTGGTTGGTGGAGAGCACATTTGTCTGACTGAAGGCTAGATGCTGGTGCCTACAAAGGTGCCAATGTGCTCAGTGTCTTCAAATGAACCCAGAAACTGCAGTTTTTCCTCACTGCAGCCACTTGGTACCACTATAGCAGGGAGTGCAGTGCTGTGTGATGTCACTGTTGTTTATTTTGACACTGTTTATGTGACCCTGTGAGACTGAAATATGGTTAAAAACTCAGATATGGTCCTGTGCCTCTTCTTTCTTAGCTAAGCTCTCAGAAACTGGTACATTTGTGGATCATAACACTTAATTAAAAAGCAGGTAAGCAATAAAATACCAACATTCCAAGTGTCTTCCTAACAATTAAGTGGTACGGAATAGGCAAGAAAATTGGGAAGTGCAGTGTCCTTTGTAAGCTGAGCATCATGCAGTGAGCGATAATGGAAGAGGAGCCTCCAGCAGGGACACTGCCATCAAACACACAGTCTGTAGAGACAGGAGCTCTGCATAAAAGCTTGTCCTAATTTGCCTGATCAAAGCTTCCTGTCAGATTCAAGTGCAGACCTTCTCCACCTAGGCTCTTTGTAGGACAATGTGTGTGTGGTGGGGGGAGTGTTCCAAGAGCCTGTTCAACAAGTGCCGAGTGCGATTTGTTTAATGCCAAACCCGCTGTGTGATCTTAGATATATGCCAATGTCAAATATCTTAATCTGAGCCCTAAGTACTGATATAACTTTTTTCTCAGATGCACTGTCAAAGTTAGGCAGTGTATAAGTTCAACAAGGCTTGTGGCTTATGGTATCTTCTTAATGAATATCATTGCATTGCATATTAACTGCCTCAGCAGTGTCCTTATTAAAAATTTAGCTTGCTATTTCTACACTAAACAAGATGATGTTTGCTTTGCAATAGATAACACAAACTAGTTCTTGAACACCACCACCAGCAAAGGCTTGTTTGTGGTGAGTTTGCACGTCAGGGTTCAGCTTTGTGCAGATTTTCTTTGGCTTAATAAGGATTGAATTTTTGCTGAAGCCTTTTCTTTAGTGAGCCACTAAGAGGCTCTCTTTCCATTACCCTGCTGCTTATATTCACAAAACTTGTAAGAGTTTAATACCTTTGAGCCATCTGTCTCTCTTTCAAATCAGCCAATTTGTTCAAAAGTTATTGGTGTAGGCAATAAGGAGCCTGACACAGAAAGGGAGACAGACCAAAAACACAAAGCCTGGCCACGTCAGCAGCATTTCCTTAGGAAATCAGTCTAAACATAGATTGCACCAAAAAAATCTTACAATAAGTCTTTGTGGACTAGATCCTTTTCATATAAGTTTCTCCAAGTTTTGAATTAAAAATTGGCTTATAAAAATAGGTAGAGAATTTCACCCTATAAATGGGAGCTTTCTCCTGTTTTTCAAATGCAGCAAGAGAGATAGCCCAAAACAAGGCCTGAGACCAAGAAGAGGTATTTGTTCAAAAAGCACCTGCTCAGATAGAGGAACTGTCCAGCTGTGGCAGTGGGATCTGCTCAGAAACCTGCACCTAATGGACATGGACATCTGACTTGCCAGTTCACAGACATCTCCTGCAAGGCCATCATTTACATTTTGTGTTGTCATATCTGTCCAGGAGCTCTGGCATTACCTGTCGAGTTCAAATCTGCTCACACTGAGTAAGTCTCTCAAATCAGCCCATGTCGGCTCAGGGAACAGTGCTATTTGCATTGCAGCCAGAGTGCCATTGCTTCAGGCTTTCAATAGTCATTTGACAAAATAACTTTAGCGCTTCAAAAAGCTTACAGTAATGGCTCTAACCCTTATCTTTGTGCACTGTGTGGAGTTCCACCCAAACAAAGGAGGTTATGTTGAGCAACTGAGTGAATCATTGTAGGTTCCAAACTGAGCATAGGCTTAGGAACAACATTTGGTTACAACAGATGGGAGGAGCACATGCTAAGAAAGATATAACTATCAGCAATTGAAAACATAGCAAGGCCAGAGGCAAATGATATGTACATATGGCTTCTGTATGAGTACATACACAGTATTTCTTCCACACTCAGTAATTTAAAAAAAATTAAAATATTGCCTAGTGGGAAATTTAGGTTTCTCACATTAAAAAAGTAGTATATCATTTCATTAGATGGTAAAAGGAGACTATAATGTAACATTTGTCTCCACTTTCTCTATAATAGGGATAAAATATTCTTAGGGCATAAATAGCAATGGACTTGAGTCATAACTGAATAGTTGCTTCATTATGTTACTGTACTACAGCAGGGAAGTATTCATGAGCATATGGAAAGCCCACACCCAGGGCTGACTAGGAATGCCGGATAATCCCACAAAACAGGTCAGCAAGTGCACTGGTAGTACTCCTGGATATCTGAGAAACAATCTGGTGCTGCAAAAAAATTAGAATTTTCATTGTGTGTGCTTGTCATATGGGATGTGGCTACCATAGCAAATACCCCATATGTAGACCAAATCTCCTGGTCATAGGTTGAAGCAAACTGGGGCTTCTTTGCCACTGGGGCCCCATGTCAGGACCCTAGAGTTCTATGCATTAGGTGACACCCCAGTATAGACCTTTGGGCTGCTTACCTGTTTGTCATCTCTACGCTTTCTGATTTATTAAATTATGATACGACACAGTGGAACAGATACAGTAAGACAGCCTTTCAGCATTAAATCCATTTTGTAATAGTTTCATGCCTGGAAATTCATTTAAGATCTTTATCACCGCCCAGGCTGAATCAGGCCAGAGGCACTGGGCGTATTTACCTAAGCGTGGTGTCTCAGGCACAGGCAGCCCTCCACACCAGGTATAAACAACATCTCTTACCTACCCCTGCAATGAGCAGGTGCTTTCATTCAGTGGCAACAGCTTAATAGGATTGCAAAAGCTGTAACTGCCAGTCATCCCATTGCAGGGTGATTTCTAATGACCTGCCTCTCTGTTGTGTCTCATTTGTGGAAGAAGCCGTCGCACAGCTCATCAAAGTGAATTTAGCCCCATTTGTACTTGCCTGTCAACTGTCTAAGCTCTTGTTTAAGCATCTCCCTTATCACAGCAAGGAGGTACTAAAGGTTATTGTTGTCCTGTCCTTTTTAATTATAGCTGGACAGTACTGTAATAAATGGCAATAGAAGTAAACAAGTTTCAGAGTAGGAAATGAAGGATTGTATTATACTGGAGCTGCTACTTAGCATCCCACAAATCAGTCAGCTGGTAGCTAAAACATGCTACTGCTGAGGACCTGCATTAGCAGTAGCCTGGTTTCCAAGGCTTTGAGATATATATATAGTCTTTCACAGGACAAGAGAAATATAGCCATGAATATCTATATCGCAATAGACCATTTTGCAAAGACACAAAAGTATTGATTTCTATTTTTCAGTGTTCAGTGATTATTAATTTCTCCACACCAGTTGTCATAATGAAGTTAAGGCTCTTTCTCCTGAGCAGATGATAGCACACCACACAGCCACACAGGCAGGGTTTTGATGTGCAATGAATAAACCCAGATCTTACACCCCTGCTCACACTTTTTAGTGAAAGTGAATAATATATATATGTACACATATAAAATCAGGATGGACATGGATGTTTCTGGTGCTGACACCTCCAGGAGTCTGAATTATTGAAAACCTGGGTAATTAATATTTTCTGACAGTGTGTGGGGACTGAGAACCTTTATGGGGCTTGTTGGCTCCAGGATCCAGGTGCTGCTCAGGCCATCCATGTGCTGGGGCAGATGTAACTACTTAGGGGTGCTGAGCAGAGCCAGAGGCTGTGACAGCTCCCTCAGAAAGGCTGGGGACAGAACTGAGCGTCTCAGACTGTAAATTGAGTACTTGTTTTAGATACTCCATGTCACTCTAGTTTCCCACATTAACCCAGTGAGAAAATCAGGCAGCCCAATGCTGTTCTGCATTACTTTTATTTCTTATTTCATTTCTTCATGTCTCTGAAATAGGATTTTCTTCTAACTTGGACTATTCCTTAGAGCTCAGTAAGAACTGGGAAATATTTTCCTAATACTGAGCAATTACAGATTTTTTTGTATAGAGAAATCTTTTGTAAGATTTTTTTGTATGCAGAAAATCATGTCATATATGTGTCTGGTTTGAGAACTATTAAAGTGTTTGAATTTACATTTACATGCATGAAAATCACCTTTGGACTGAGATTAAGCCCAGAAAGCATCAGCCCCAAAGGCACTACCTTGACAGAACTTCTAGGAAATGTAAATGAGGGTTAAGAACTGAATTTGTTGTTGAGCAATTATCTTCAAAGCAACTAACACTAAACTAATCTTCTTCAGAAAGTGATGAAGCTCTCTTGCATGAGAGAGGCAGGCTGCAAAATCCTCTGTTAACTGCAATTGTGTGATATGCTCAGTCTTCAGCAATGGAAAAATGAGCTGAGAACAGGCAGGACAAGAGTCAGGGGCACTGGCTGGAGACTCAGGTTTGTAGAAGTCTTGCAGCCAAAACTCCTGAGTGAAGCAGTGCCTGGTAGGAAGTGCTGCACAGGCAGGCTGGGGTGGTGCTTTGCCTTTGGAGTGTGAGGATCTTCTCTGATGCCTTTTCCCCTCCCAGGATGATTTAATTCAGGTTTGAGCAAGTAATGTCAGTGCCCAAACTCATGTTCAGACCCATGTCCAAATCATTCTCAAGCACTCTGATGAGCCATTTGTGCGAAAAATGACAGGCTGGGAGTTCTGCCTTGTAGTACGTTATTAGAAACGAGTGGAAGGAAGGGAGTGTCCCCTGCTTTCAAGAAGAGAGAGGCTTCCTTCATGTTTTACTCATCACTGAAGATTTATTACATCCAAAGAACTGCTATTTCTTCTTAGGCTTCAGCTTTGGAAAACTACAATATTACATTTTCAAGGACAATTTCATTCTTGTGGTGTAGAGTTTAACGGAACAACTCTGTTAGGGACATCTCTCTGCCAGAAGTAGTACTAATTGGAAAAACTTGGAAATCTTTCTTAAGTTTTATTTCATTTTTATAATAAGAAAGTGCTAATTGTATATCAAAAGGAGAAATCCCAAATGTAATGGTTGTATATAATTGGAATGACAATAATATGAGTTATAAATATATGCTTGCTTTTTAAAGATAATAGAATTGTGCTTCTTGCAAATTAGGTAATTGAAATGTGATTAAGGAGCTACTGCAGTTTTAAAAGCCTTCTTGATACAATAAGAAAGAGAAAACAAAACTTTGTGCTTGGTTTCATTTTAATGGGTTCATCAGCAATTAGAAAGTTGAAAACAAGTTGGTACCCAGCTCTGTACCTATCCTGGGAGTACAGTTGAGCACTCAGAGCACAACAGACTCATTTTTTATCACCAGAGGAAGAAAATTATAGCCATAAACTGTTCTTTACTGGAGGCAAAATCACAATTTGTTGCTGAATGTCAATGTCTCTGGTCCTGGTCTCAGTGCTGCCCCCTTTCCCAGGCATCTGGCAGTCAGTGATTTGTAAGTTTCAATTAAGTCACTATAAAAAATGAGTAGCTTGAGGGCACTGGTTTATTACTGGTATCCAACTCTGTTTTCATTTACTAAATGACATTCTGAAAGCTTCTATTCTGAACATAATCACCTTAGGGTATGCACTGAGCACAGCCCTGGATGATTCAATTATTTCTGAATGCTCTTCTCTCCCCAGAACACAGGGCTTCGCACATTAGCAGCATATTTAGTGTTTCACAGTTGTTCTCTTTGCACTCATCAGGGTTTTCCCAGGAACAGGCTGGAAGTATACAACTTGCTGCTGCTTCTTGAAAACATGCTACCATTATGTCTCTGCTCAAAGTTGCTGACTTCCCCAGATGAGCGTGTTAAAGCTGACACTTTTTTGTTTGTTTGTTTACAACTGTGCTTTCCCCTTACTGTTTATGAAACTTTCGCATACTTCTCATAAAGTTTAATTATGGAAATTTATAGGACATGCTTTGTCCACATGACTTGTGAGGTAAAATACAGTTTCCACACAGTTTTCTGGGAAGCTGCTGTGGAGAATCATAATCACTATCAGCATATGCTGTTTCCAAAGCTGTTCCATAATCTGCAGGACAAAAACAGTCCAGACCAAGAGGTGAACCATGAACCTTAGAACTACAGCAAGTCTGCAATTCACAGATCAGAGCTATCAATAAAATCACAGAGCTGTGACAATAAGTTATAGATGAGGGGGAAATGCTGGAAAGAAAGAACATGTCAAAGCCCACACATCTTTTCTGAAGGGGCATCAGGAGTGAATGTGTTAACAAGTGCTGAACTTCAATATTTTTGGTTTTATACAATTTTTCAAATTTCAGTTCATTTTATAGGCAATTTCTGAGTAATGGGACAACAACCACTGGCTGAACTGCCATGTATTTGAGGGTTTCCTCAGTCATTAGTGAAAATAAGAAATGTGCATATTAGCTAAGTCCCTTATCAGTAGTTATCCAGTGTAATTCTGTGCACTCCTGTCTCCTGACCCCCCAGCTGCTGTGGTTCCATTGCCAGTACTATGCTGGAATATCCCATATCTCTGAATGGGCATTTTCCCCTCCTGCCTAATCTAGGTACACATGCTGAAAGCAAGTTTGAAGTCTTTTTGCCCTCTGCTCTGCTACTCAACACTTCAGCCACCTCAGCTGCCCCAGCTCAGTCCAAACACACTCACCAGAGTATTGCTGGGCACACTGGTATTTCAGTCTCTCACTTAAACTCTCTCAGGCCTTTTGTGGCTGGGACATGTGATGGACATGAAACTTTTGGTGAAATCTTGCCATATTTGACAATATTCTGGTGAACCAATGTGTCTTTCAATATCTCAGCTGGTGAACTCCTGAGGAAGCCAGAGCTTCCAAAGTCCCTTGAGCTGCACAGAGCCGAGTTTCCCAATTCCCTGTCCCCTATTCATGATCTTGGAAATCATGGCAAAGGCTTTCTTACATGCAGCTCAGGGCACTCCTGTTCGTATGAGGGTCTTCTGAGTTCATGAACTCAAGATAAGTGACCTCAAAACCCCTCAGAACTGCCAAGCTTGGAGCTCATGACAGGTGCTGGCAGCTCCTGGTGTAACTGTTGTCAATGACCTGGGTCTTGATTTCATATCAAAGATTGTGTTGTTGCATGCCCTTCCTTAAATCAAGAGGCATTAGCAAAGGCCAGAGCCAAGCATTCTTTTTCTGGCATTTCTGAGAGGTGAATATGTTAGAATTTCATTTTGGAAGAAAATTTAGAAAAATCACCTTTGATCCTACAGGAAATGCAACTGAATTTCTGCATCTCCTGCATGTCACGAGTAGTGCAGACACATAATTTCCCCAGCTGGTAAACAATGCCAGGGAAAATGGAACAGGGTAAGTCCATATCTGAGAGCCTCAGGACCAACCAAAGCTTACAGAAGGTAGAAGCAGAGATGGCCTTACTAAAGACCAGAAAATCCATCTCTTTTTTTCCTATTTTCTAACTTGAAAATAGATTTTTATTTATAAAAGAACATTAATGGGACACTAATTCCAAAAGGACAGATGTTTCCATCCACTCAAGCTTGGCAAATAAAACTGTATTACAGTTTAACTTGTATTGCTTCTGTAGTGCACGTGCTGTTGCAAAAAAGCTGGAATACAAGAGGAAGTTAAAGCATAAAATATCAGTTGAGGCTTTGTGAAGGCATTGCTAAAATCTTGCCATCTGTGAAAGGGTGGGTTTTAATATTTCTTCCATCTGCAATTCAATGAACTTGTACCAACGCAAATCTGTTTAAATCAAAGGGGTAGTCACTTCCAATTATTTTTATTAATGACCATGGACATAATCACTGTAAACATAGAGTTTCTGACACTTAATAGAAAGGTTTGACCTCGTAAAGCTTAAACCCATTAGTTCACTTAGCCTGGCCTCCTGTCTATCTAATGTGTTGAAAACAAGATTTTGGTTGTTTGTCTTCAATATCCTTCCCAGAAACTCACCCTTTATTGACTAGGAGATAAAAGTTTTTAAAAATATAATGTATGAAAATCATATGCTTAACTTCTAATTTGAATGTGCCTGTCCTCACATTTCAGACATTTTTCTTCTGCTTTCTTTCTGTAATGAAGAGATTTTCACTGTCAGATATCACTACATTCTGATAAATAGTTCTATTTATCAAGTTAGATTTTTTTACATAGACAAAATTACTGCTCCTCCCTGTGCTATTACTTAATCCAGTAAGCAGACAATTCCTATAGCTGTTTTTTGAAACCTTTCCGTTTTTAAAAAAAGGATGTCAAATCTGTCCCAAACATCCTTGCCTGTTTATTATTTCCCTGCCATATCCTTAGGGATCAAATTACACAGCATTTCTTTCCACAGCATTACACAGCTATTTCTTCACCCAGACCATTTTGGAATCAATGATTTCATGATCACATCATCTTTTCAAATGATGCAGTCACTCACCTGAAGAAGGAATGAGTTTTACCTCCTAAGGGCAGGGGCTCTTCAGCTGGATGGAGGGCAGGCAAATGCAGAAAAGTTGCTGATTATGGGGAAGAAAATTGATTCTATGGAAAGCTTTAAAATCCCTTTGTGGCTGTCCTGGGGCACTATTTTGGATTTTGAAACTGGTGGTTCAGCAGTTTTGAAATGGAGCAGCAGGAAGCACAAGGGGTTTTGGGTGGGAAGCGAGCAGCATGTTCCTCCTTTTTGTTGGGATGGTATCCTGTTGGATTTATTGCTCACAGTATGGACACACAGTGATACTGCCCTGGTAGTGCTTCTGTCTTTTTTTTAGTATATTTCTAGTAACTTCAGTGAAAAAAAACCCCATGCATTTTACGTGGAAAATCTCTTTCACATACATTCCAGTCAGAGTCAGCCTCTTGAAAATCCATTTAAAGAGAAAATCATGCGCCTCTGAAAAGAGAGGCAGGAAAATCTTAAAAGCACGAAATTCAGTGATTTGGAATAAAGGAAGCTTAAAACAGACAACATCTGTTGTTTTCAATCCCATGGGATTTTCTGTTGTTTTTGTTTGTTTTTCCAAATCCCAGTCCTTAATGAAGAGCAATGTCAGATTTAGAAAGGAAAAAAAAATGATTTATACAAAATTAGAAATATGTCTGGAAATCTGAAATCCTTGAGTGCGAAAGCCAGTGTCTGCTCCAGATCTGTCTTTCCTAATGGAGAGAGGTCCAAGTATTGTGTCATCACAACAGTTTACAAGTGCTATTTGATCAGTCTACAATGGGATAGATATTTGTTGGAGAAAAAGAATTTAAATGTAATTTTTAATGGCCAAAACCACATGCAGAATTGGACCCAGAGGCTAACTGGCATATACAATGGCATAGGCTGCTTAAAATAGTTCTGGGATCACACAATTTCAGAGAAATGCAAAAAGTTTCAAAGAATAACCAGGGTAATTAAGAAATTGCTAAAAATAGCTTTTTATAGTCAACAGGTTTTTTAAGCTATATTTCAGCATACTAAATAGATGCATATATAAACCACCGTCTGTCAAAATAACTTCTGATATAAACTTTGTTTTCTTAAAGTTTTTGAAAACTTTAAAGCAGTTCTGAGATATTGAATCAACATACCAGTGTCTTTACAATATAATAGCTGGCACTGCAGAGCTCTTCAAGTATCCTGTGCTTTCTATTTTTTGTAAAAAAGGAAGTTTAAAGGGAAGGATCTGAAAGTAGCTACAACACTTCACACTTTCTGTTGCTGTAGGTGTGGGAGTAGCCTTTTTTTAGTATAAGCTCATCACATGCATTGACATATTTTTGTACATTGTGTCATGAAGCCAGACAAGGAAATTGCTAAATTATATCACAAACAATTTGATCTACAAACAAACTGATCTGCTATGCAGATTTCTGGCTTAAGAGAAGAATTAAGTTGATTGTGTGAAATAAACCTGAGCTTTTTGCCACAACTACATCCCTGAAAACTTAAATTCTATCCTGTGTTTGAGTAGAAATTTGCACACCCTTAACTCTGTGAGGTTAACCAAGGAAAAATCTTTGGGTGCCTTGTTAGCAGTTACCTTGATTGGACAGATTTGTCTCAGTTTTTGCTATTCCTTGCTCAGCAAGTTGCACCGATCACAAGTGCCACCAAGCCAACATCCCTTCCTCGTCTGAAAATCCAATTACCCTTCTTTTTTAAGTCACATACCTTGCCTATGTCCCTTGTTGCTGTTGCAGCCTTTAGGCTGGCCTTCAGAGTGCAGTCCAATTGCAGTTACCTTCTTGCACAGAGCTTTGGCAGTTCTGACGTGTCAACTCTCCCTGCCGGCTGCCTTGACATCCACACAGCACTGGAGCTCTCGTGCACCCATTTGCAAAGACCTGTAAGCTGCAGGTCATCTTAACCTTAGGGAGCCTTCACTGTTTACTGTCCAGAGGTACACAGCTGAAACTCCATGTCATAGAGAAAAAGATTTTGAAGGATGACTGCATGGTCTTCTCAGAGCTGGCGGAGCCATTGCACTTCACTCCCCGGACATGTGCAGCAAGGACCATGAAACAGAGCTCTTTGCTTATAGCCTCCCTCTTGCCCCCAGTAATTATAGTCTTGTTTGCCAAGCCAAATGAACACATGGCAGGGGGGAATGCATGTGGTGCTGAGCAAGTCCTTCCCATAGCACATATGTACTGTTACATGCCTATAGCAATAATAATTGTAATTTGTCCATGAGCTGTGCTGAGGAGTGCTTTCAAGATACACATCTCTCTTAAGCTCCTTCACAGAGCCTTTGCAAACAGCATTCGTATGGAAAGAATTCAACAGCTCTGGAGTGCATCACAGATACGTTTGTTAAAGCCGTGTGTGTATGGTGGTTTTTGTTAGTGGACTATTAAGTAATGAAAAACTTAGTCATATAACTTCAGCTTTGATTTCCATTCTTATTAATGCTTCTAACACATCTCTGATACAGCTGAGTTGCAGTTGTACAAGGGAAGATTAGCTTGACTCCTAGCTTTATTAATGAGATGCTGATACTGTTATTTTATTAAGGTTCTTGTTATTATTGCTTATCTTGGATGGCTCTGAGAGGTTTTTTATGCAAGTAAAAAGAAGGGGCATGAACTCTGTGGTAAATCCACTGACTCAGTTTAATATTGACAGCTTTATCTGGACTTAAGCCCTTGTATA
Organism: Fringilla coelebs; assembly: GCF_963513975.1. Lineage (NCBI taxonomy): Eukaryota > Metazoa > Chordata > Aves > Passeriformes > Fringillidae > Fringilla > Fringilla coelebs. The sequence continues at coordinate 68,565,108 of NC_140029.1, forward strand.
TAGGATCCAAATCTGAGCTGACTTCTGACTGTGAGCACGTAGGAATTTTACTTTTTTTTTTTTTTTTTTTTTTTTTTTGGTGAATTTGGTAGTGGTTCAATGTTTGCTGTAGTCTTGTAAGTCTAGATGGTTTAAGGTTCATTCACTGTGTGAGCTGGCCATCTGCTCTCAGTAATTGCAAATTCACTTCCAGTATTAATGAACTGTTCCTGTGTTCTTGCATTTCTCTGAAATGCCTCCGGCAACTGTTCCTTCCTCACATGGAAAAGTCACAGCAGCTGTGTATGAATCCTTGGGATTCACAAGGACCTCAATGCTTGTCTCTTGCTACACTTATGGCAGCAAACCGCAAAGTGCAAATAACTTTTCTAACTGCCTAATAACTGCAAACCCATTAAGCGTAAATTCTGTGACACCAGAAGAAAAACCCAACCAAACCACTTGCTTTAAAAGAGCCTTAATGGGATTAGAGACTGTATGAACACCTGGGGTTGCTCTCAGGGCTGCCTAACTGGAACACGTTAGAGATAAGGACCCAGCTTTTCCTTGAATGTTGGCCAGAGGGACTGCAAGCTGCCCAGTGGAGCTGGGGCTGGAAGCGGGAGGTGGGGATATGCTTCCACATCCCTCTCTCATAGTTGCCTTCATAAAGTGGAAGAACACTCATGCCGCTTCCCACATTTTTCTTTTGCCAACAAACCACCAGACTTCTGTTTTCTTAACAACAACAAAAAAGTTGTCTTCATGAATGCAGACAGATCTGTCTTAAATTTATTTACCCTTCTTTGATAAAGGACCAGTCCCAGCAAGAGCCCCAGACAGTGCTTTGCACACTGCTCCCAGCACACTGGTTTGGTGTGCAGGGTGTGCTGCACTCTTCACAAAGTGTGTCTTGGTCTCCTCCTGCTCTGGAGCTGCTGTCACAGCATGAGCTCTACTGTGACACCCCTGCATCAGGACAAGCCAAGTGCCACAGCCCAAGGATCCCCATCAGGCCGTGCTGGGAGGGCTGTCAGCCCCTACCAGGGCAAGGGGCATCAACCCTCAGTCTGCTGCACTGAGGTACTTACCAACAGCTACCATTGAATATCCTTATGAAATGCAAAAGCCAAAATCCTCCTCTTCCACCCTGAATTGCCTGAGTTGTACACTTGAACACAAACTACCTGATCACCGGTTTCCTGTAAGATGGCCCTCCGAGGACGCAGTGGCACTCACATTTTGCATCATACCTTAATGCTTTTGAGATGTCCGACCACCAACCAGAAGGTACTTAAACCCACATTCCCCAGTCTTAATAGAATGTTTCACCACAAGGTTGCCAAGTACTTGAAAGCAATACAAGACAAATAAATATACGTTTTTACTGAGGTCATTGGTTTTTATTGGGCTGCCCTGAAATGTCATTTTAGGAACTGTGTGACATTTATGCTGTTTAATTATCTGTGTCACAAGTGTGGAACATGACAGAGGTTGCAGAAGACACAAAAGCATTTAACTAATCCAGATAGCAGAACACAAAGGAACTTAAAATGGGACATAATTCAGCTAGGTGTATGCACGGCACAGATGAAATTCAACATTGCAAAAAGCAGGACAATCAATAGCTGTGAAGAATAATCTGATCTACATTGACCCTTTGTAGTTTTCTAGATAGCCTGTCACAAGCTTGCAAGAAGACATTTTGATGTGATTTCCAGCCTTAGGCTCTGTAAGGACCATGTTCCTGTGCCTCCTGTGGAAGTCCAGGTTTGATGTACGCCCTTAGAGCACAGCTCTGGGCAGGCCTCCTCTCCTAATTTTCATCTGTTTCCCTGTAGCCCTCACAGAGAGGTAGGATATAATCTCGGAATAACCAGGAAAGCCCCATTTGGAGTTAACCTGGAGAAATTGAATGTTGCTTCTTTTTGTTATACTACCCCTATGTATTTCTCAGTACTGAGAAATACTCTCAGATTTCTTCCCCACAAACCAGCTTCCACGGTGTTTTTCTGTGCATGTGCACATGTGTTTGTTGCTGCAGTTCTCCAGCAAACGCTGTTCATTAAATCCCCCTCGTGCTTGGCATCCTTTCTGTTGACTGCTGCAGCTTGCCAGGTGCCAATGAGCGATGTTCAAAAAGCACAATTCATTTTAAAAGTGACCCATTAAATTTGGCTGCTCGTTGTTTACTTTGGGCTCGTCACAGAGGAGTAGCTTCCCTCCAGCCAGCTGTAGCTTCTCATTTTTCCGATCACCCTCCTCATCCATCTCCTCCTCAGGTTCCCAGTTGTTGGTGAGCAGAGCTGGCCACCCACAGCAGGTCCTGCTGCTCCCTCTGGCCTGCCAGGGCCGAGGCGCCTCGCTGCTCTGAGGAAGTGTTAAGATTTTAACGTCAGAAGGAAATATATCTCATTTTTTGGTGTTTCCCATTCCTCATCTCCGCTGGATGGTGCGGCCGGGCCGGGGCAGCCGTAAGGGCTTCACGGCCTCTAGCGGGCAGCGGCCGGAGCTGCAGGCCTCGCCGGCCGCCGCCGTGGAGAGCGGCATTTCTGGGCATTTCTGGGCATTTCTGGGCATTTCTGCGTGGGGATGTGTCTGCCCCGGTCTCCTATGGAAACAAGGCTTGTGCAAACACTCCCTCCCTCCGGGTGCGCCTCTCCCCGCCCTCGGCGGCTCCCGAGCCCCATTTCAGGGTGATTTGACAGCGGTGCGGGGATTTCACAACCAGGGCCTGCAGCCTTTGTGTCAATAGGTGTGCCTGTGTCAAGGGGGAGCTTTATCGTGTGTTCTAACAGCAAGGTTATTATTGTGCAACTTCACACAGGACAAGGCACCAAAAATAATGGCATCGGAGAGGGTTTGCATGTATGGGAAAAGCTGCTTTGAAATCCCTTGTGAGTCATATTTGTACGCGTGCCCGTAGAAATCCTGACCTTTAGTTTTGTTTGATAATTTGATTATTGGAGACTTTAAAAGCATGTATTTTCCATGATACTGTCAGATAGTCCTGCTGGGAAGGGAGAGGGGAGATTTTGTGTTGCTGGGACTACCCAGACCATCACAGCATACTGCCTGCTTTGTTGCTTATAAACTTAAACTGGTGCTTGAAAGACCCAAACCTTGTATTTTCTTTCTGGTTTTAGCTTCCCCATTTAGATTGGTTTATAAGAGCAGTCATTAAATATAGCAAATAAAAATGAAGCTCAGAGATGGATTCTTCATCGGAGTTCAGAGAAGCAGTTTCTATATATATCAGTAGGAGCAAAGGAATTAATTTAGACCACTTAAAACTTTCCTGCAAAGGGGCTGCATATGTGATACCTTTTCTTTTCTTTGTTTTTGCTTGGCTGTATTAAAGATGGGAGAAAAGGTATGGCTGGACTGCAGGCTTATTTTGGGTTAATCCAACGAGCAATCCTTCAAGTGAACAAATGGAAAATCATGGCTTGCTTCTTGCAACATTTTTGTTTGAAAATCTCTTTCTCAAGTCACAGGTTAAATGTCTTGGTTTAGTTAGAGCATCCAAAAATATTTTTTAAATATAGTGAGATGGATTTAGATTGAAGTTGTAGGAAGTTGATCTGTAAGTGTTACTGAAGTGGTTAGGATGGTATTTTCATTTTAGAAGCACTTTTTCTCATGTGCTGCAAACACTTGAAATGACAGAATTACTGGTAATGACTTTTCTGAGTTCATACCACAAATGCCAAGCCAGAAAAGACTGAAAATGACTCACATGGAACCATTCTGCTTTGTCCTTGGATCCTGAGTATTTCACAGAGGTTTTTTTTTACCCTCTTTTTTCCTAGAAGTGATGTTTGAAAACAAAACCGCAGTGTGGCCTTTTAGTGCTAGGAAGCCTTTGTTGCTTTTGCCAAGAGAGTTAGAGAAGGACAAAACCAAGTGTGGCATCATTTGCCAAATGTGGTGTGCAGAAATAGGTCTGACTGGGACCATCCTAGGAGGTAGCAGTGTATTGTAAGTTAGATCAAATATTGCTGTCTCCAAGTCTTCTGAAAAATCCTTTTTTTCTGTTCCCTTGTACTAATGCTCTTCATCTCTAAAACCCAGTAGTGGCCTCTGCCTTGGCTGCATTGGTTGTAAATGATAGTCTCACATGTCTGGGTACCTTCCCAGCACTGACATACATAATCAAGATCCTTATATCAAATCTCACTTTGCAGGAAATTACTTTGGGAGAATCCATCATCTTCTTTGCCCAAAGCTGCATAATGTACTGCCAGTTTTTGTTTTTCTTTCATTTTTCCCCTCTGTAAATCATGCTAAAAGATCTGAAGGATGATGGTAATAGAAATATGATTAGTGAAGTTTTTTGTGCGTATGTGTGTTGAAAGAAAATGAATTTGTCAATAGAATAACTGACCAAAGAACCAAATGTCAGATTTTTTGAATTTTTGAAAGGTCAGGAAGACAAGGTTTCATGCCTCAATCATGCTGAGTTTTACTCAAAAAGAATCTTTGCATGTTTAAAAAATAAATTTTATATCGTGAAATAGTCACCAACCAGACTGATTTGCTTTCTCTTCAGTCTGTGTGAGGATGAGAGAATCACACACTGAGGAGCATCTTTAACATGGAGGATTCATGCCCATTCCCCTAAGTGATTGTTCAAAATAAACCTCTGCTGTCTTGATTACAGCCTGTTAAGCTTCAGAGCAGTTCCTCAGATGAGCTGTAAGCATGTTTTTCTCCTGATGTTTGAGGCAGGGACGTGCAGAAAAACTTTGTCTTTTCTTCTTGGTTTGGGACAGTTTTCTCCTGTGATAAGTCCTGTTCTTAATTTTAACAAATCCCACCTTAAAATTTTTCTGGGAAGCGCATGACTCTGTGAGAGGTGTGAGTGGAGCTGGTTTTGTTGCACTAGGTCTTATGTATATGGATGTGTTTTGAAAACTTCATGTTTTCAGTGGAAGTGAAAAAGGAAATGCTGGAACATTTGTTTCCTCCCAAGCTCCAGTTTGCAGTAGTAAAGATAGTAAAAAACTTGTACCAGGAGAGCTGCTTTGTGGAGAACTCTGCTTGTCTGATTTCCTAAGTATGGCCATGAATTTTTGCATATAAATGTAAGAGTTGAGTTGCCATAGGGTATTTAAGGCCTAACATCCTTCACTCAACAAATACACTTTCTATGAAGGAGCTTTCAGATGCTAGGAATGTTCTGGCCATAATTTTGAAATGACTGCATTTAAATGCTGTTATTTATTTCTTATCTGCAAATGAATTTTGGTCAGGCCTAAAGAAAATTAGTGTCAGTAGCACATCATCTTTGAGATTCTGTATATCCTGTAGAATTACCTTGAAATATTTGACATAGTCTCAGATCCTTCTTGCTCATAAAGAGATGTTGGGAAGATAGCAGTCTAGTCAGATAAATTATCAATTAAATAGTCACAGACCTGGCATTGAGATTTGATGGTGATAAATCTATACTTAGTCCTGTGACACGGTCAGCTGCCTTAACTACAGCTTCTGTGAGAGACAAGAAATTTCAGCCTGGGCAGTGACCATACCTGTTACAGAAACTTCTGCAGTCCCACTAGAGCAGCATTTGGAAGGAGGCCCTTGAAGTCTTAGGCAGTCCAGGATGTGTTCTCAGCCCTTTACTGCTCCCCAAGCCAGTGGTGCTCTAGCACTTGGCTGGGTATTTGTGGAACACTCTGTTTCCATATGCATTAGTGCTCGAAACCATTAAGTGTTCCACAGCTATTTTACAAGAGGAGTAATTACATCCTGTTGGCAGAAATTACTCCTGCTGTTTAATTTGGAAACCATATTCTTTGCTTCCAGCCTTGTGTTGTTACACAGCAAAGAGTGGCTGCATTTTCTTCCCAGGGTGGTGGCACTTTTCTCTGACATGTGCATGGGGGATGATAGCAGTGGTGCTGTCCCTGAGGATGACATTTCAAGTTTGTCTGTGAACAGGTTAATTTTAAATGGTGCAGGCATATAGATTCAGAAATCCAACTTTTATTCACAGCAACAAAAATATCTTTTCTAGCTCTCATTTCCCTGCATAAAGGATGCTGGGCCAGCCCCCGGGTGCATTGGATCTTGAGGCAAATGCTGATGCTGAACTTTTCTCTCTTACTCTGTCCTTTTAAAGCCTTTTATGTTCAGAAGGAAACTAGCACTGCAGATGATTATTGTCTACTAATGGTGTTTTTAATTACTGATTTTCAGGACACCCAATTAACTTTCTGCTGAAAACAAGGATTTTTTTCCTCCCTTGAAGCAAGCCAGTGATTCATATTTTAATATAAGCTTCTTAAAGTTTTGACTCATGCAGCAATTCCAAGAATTTTTATTTTGACTCTTTGAAGCATTTTAACATACTAATGAAATATTGTGCCTCTGTCATGCACAAAGTGAACCTCATGTTGCCATCATTGAAGCGTGGCAAGTGCCATTACAGGGCCGTCGAGATGCCTTGTCACACAGCGTCCCGGCAGCGGGAGCACACAGCCACACTGACCCAGGCCCAGCCTGCAGGAGCACAGAGGCAAGCGGCAGGTGCCATTGAACCGAGCGTGGCACTGCTGGTCCTTGGGAAGGGAAACGTGTTGGGAGACACAGGTTGCTGAAGGGTGTTTGGAATCAGATGGAGTTTATCAGCTGATCAGTTGGATCAAACCAAAGAGAATGGTGTTGGGCCAAGCTCTGGGAGCCCCTGCTTTGCCTGTAGACAAGCGGGAGATCAGCAGTCCTTTGGTCGCGTGATGAGTAGAGCAGAGAGGCACTGCTTGGCTTTCATAAGTGAGACTCAAGCTGTAGAGTCCAGAGATGAAAACATTTATGTTGGCTATTAAAAGGGAACACATGTGACACAGAGATATGCCATGTTAACTCCAGAGATTTTCCAGCAGAAGAAAGACTAAATGAGGACCAAGTGTAAATGAGAGAGTTTTTTTCTGAAAAGTAAGTTAGGTAATGCATACTTTGATTCTTCAACAAAAGTGTTTGATTTAAAATGCAAAAGTGTATGGCTTTCTCATCAGGTGGAGATAGCACAACTGTCCTACTTTACATAACAACCACAATACTAAATGAATGACAAATAGTTCAGGATCTCTTTGGGAAATGGCAGTCAGAGCATCTACTGCATGAAACCTGCCCAGGAGAAAATGCCCCAGTTAGCATGTTGTTATTACAGTTTTCTGTTTTAGATAGGAAGTTTTCAATTTGCTTTTTTATTTTGATTTTGCCTCAAAATATCCATTATGATTCAGAGTTTCAAATAGTAATAACCCAGTATTATTTTTCCTTTCCCCCTTGTCTTCTTGCTGAAAGTGATGCAGCACTTTATGTTCCCTCATCTTTAGGACTCGTCAATTTCCATCATCTTTAGAAAAAATATGAGTATGTTTCAAAGTGAAACCTGAAAACAGGGTTCGTTCATTGCTGATAACACAAAGTAAAACCTTTGCCTCAAGTTCTTGTCCAGAATCTGCCAGGATTAGCAGAGGACATGCAATAAGAAAGTGGGATGAAAGGAAGGGGTCATACAGTGGGGCACTGGCTCCATGTGCCCTTCCTCTGCAGGCAGCTCAGTTTGCAGTTGTACCATGGTTATCAGTGGTGTGGTAGCATGATTAGGGAACACGAGCAGGAAATGCTGGCAAAATCTGGGAGGCTGGCACTTGGGAGCAGAGGAGATCAAAGGCTTCAGGGCCTTTGCGGGCTGGAGAACAATTGCAAGTCACTCCCGAAATGTGGACTGGCAGTGCAGCCTGGCCATTGGGTCTGTCTGGCAGTGTATTCCCGTGCGAGAGGGGAGTTCATGGCACAGGGGGGCACATCTGCAATGGTGCAGTGGTTCTCATTCCCTGTGATCCAGCCCTCATTCAGCTGCCATCAGGGGAGTCGGAAAAGCTGTTAGAGGGGAAGTAGCTTGTTTTATCAAAGGAGACTGAAACAGGGCTCTGCTGTAGTCTCCAGGACCCATGGAGATGCTCTTGTTGCCTGGATGCTCTTGTTGCCTTCAACTGGATGGTGAAAACTAATGAGGAGAACTTGAACTGGAGGACCCAAGTGTAGCTCAGCTGTGGAGAAGTTTCAGCTGAAAATGGATGTTTAGACTATCAGAGAAAGAAGGCTACAGGGCAGTGGTGCAGAGGTTCTGTAGGCAGACACCAGTGCTTGTCCTCATAGATAAGCATCTTCATCTTGTTCACCTTTCCATCAGTGTCCTCATATTGTTGTTTCTTCTCAAAGAAGTCAAGACTTTCCCAAATCTCTCTAGTGTCTTATGCATTCTGTCTTAGCAAAGCAAAATGTGACAGTAAGAAGAAATAATGTGTTCTTGAGTAACTTAGAGTTTTAAGATGCAAAAGGCGACATTTTTCATAATTCTATCCACCACATTATAGGCAAATACTCTACAGTCAGAGTGCCTTTAAACTGTTAAAAGTTTTCCCCAGACAAACTCAGGGTAGAAGGCTTGACATATTAAATATATACAATTCCCAAAAAGAGTTCAGGGCCAAGCCAGCACGGCTATCCTGGTTGCATGGAGAAGTCTGAGCTCTTCTACTTACAAGTCAGTGGAGGGAAATAGCAAGTTATTTATTCCTTTCCCTTCCCAGTGCCGTTATGGGAGCTGAAACAATTTGTGAGCTTGTGGTGCCAGTAGGGTCCCAGAAAATCTCACAATCATTTCCAGGTGAGGGGGAAGTGAGGGCTGCACAACAGTGACAGGAGGAACTATCCTGCTGTCATTCATCCCTGGGACAGCATCTGTACTGCCAGACAAGGGAGAGTGAGGGATCCCACAGCTGGGGAACACAGACTTGTGTTCACACTGCTTAGGAAGAAGTTGGTAGAAGTGGTCCAGAACAGGGACCAACAATGCAGGGGATTATTTCCTGGAACCTGAGCTCATTCCATGGCCTTGGGTTCAGCCATAGTGGGCTGCTACATGAAGGGCTGTGTTCACAACTAGCAAGTAGTGTGGCTCAAGAGAAGATTTGCAGAGGAAAAAGGTCCTGATAAACCATCATCTCTGCTACCACATTTTCCTGCCTTATTTACTCTAATTTGAGCCTATGAATTGAACACTGGCTGGTGGTAGCAGCAGATCTTCCCTTTCATCCCCAAAGAACTCAGTGCACTTTCTGGAGCTAAACCACACGGAGGACGATATATAATAACTATATTTACTTCCACCTGCAGCAAACATTTTCTTGTTATTCAGGTGATGGTCAGCAATCTCAGGGCAGAGAAAGAGCAAGTCTTGCCCTTTTTACCATAAACATTACTCCAGACATTAAACAAAATGCACTATAAAGTCCTTGGAAGCTCTCCAATCTATATAGTGCACGTCACACCATTGTATTGACTATTTAATCTCTTTGGAAACCTTTTCTGGAGATTCAAAATTCTGTTATTACTCAACTGGATATGTACTACTGATGGGTCTCATTTATAGATTTTCAAGTACACTTTAAAGGTCAAACAAGTAATTTTAATCGGTTATGTGGGGTTTTTTTGACAGCTGATAAGTACTGAATGTGCCACAGCACCTGGAAAGCAGATTTGCTATATTTACTATTACATATTTGTATTGGGTGCAGGGATACTGCTCTGCCCACGCTCCTTTCACTCTCCATCATCAAATTACTGGCACTGATCAACCAGTGCATCCACAGGAGAGCACTGTCGTTGCAGCACTTCAGATCTGAGTCACAGCTTGGACAGGGACCCAGGACCTGTGTCTTATGGCTGCTGGTTAACAGAGAAGTAGCTGCATCACAGTGGTGTTGTCCTTGGCTCAGAGCATTCCTGGCTACTTTATCCATAGTGCTTTCTCCTGGGCTGCCATGCTAGTAGGTATTTGGCCATTAGTCTGGTGTGGTTGTTCTGAAATTCTTGTGTTCAGGTCACTTATGCCGTGGTGGTGGAGATCACAAGGTGACAACTGACTGTCCTCAATTACTGTCTGCAGAACTGAAAGCAAAGAAAGTGAGAATATTTTCAACAGTATCAGTCATGGACTGGGAGCAAGGCTTGAGCTCAGGTGCTGTGGCATCAGCTTCTATCAGGTGAAGGGCTGGCTGCAGTGCTTATGGAAGCAGCAGTACCTATGGGGATGAGCAGAAAGGCTGACCAGCCCCAGAATGAAACGGGGAGATTCTTCAGCTTATGGAAAAAAGACCGTCAAATTGGATCTGATAGAAGCGCACAGATTCATCTATCATGTGGAAAAACTGGACTTGGGAGGATTATTGGGCACTTAATGAAGTGGTTAGAGAGTCGGAATAAATAAACAAAAGTGCTTTTTTAGGTGTTTTTCCACTGCATTTTTGGAACACTGTAGGGTAGAGTAGATGAGACTCAGAAAGGAATGAGATCCACTCATAGAAGACTAGTGATGCAATAGTTCAGTTACAACTGCTGGCAGGAGAAGCCCATTGGTGCCAGCTTGCTGGGAGTTGAGTGGCACGCTTGGGGAAGAGTTGCTGTTGGCACATGCTGCTCTTGCACACTTCCCAGTTGGAAACCCAAAGAGTCCTTCATCAAGACTCCAGCAGCAGCTCAGCTGCTCTTCAGTGTGGGCAGCAGTCAGGGGAACTCATGGGCCACCAGGACGCAGGCAGCTGTTGGTAAGGAAGGAGTTGGTTTTAGCCCTGGCAACACTTCAGCTGGGATGCGGCTCTCACCATAGAAGAATCCTAGAGAAAGCACCAGGATTTTGCAGCCCATTCAGACTGTATCCAGATCCATCCAGTCATTTTTCATTTTCACAGCACAGTTTCTTAAGAAGATCTGGAAGGTGGAGGATTAGAACAATTAACAGTTTACAGAAACTCGGCTCTGTTTTGCTGTTTTCGTGGGAACAAAGTTCATAGTGCTGGTTTTATGGTACCACCTTGTTTTTATACTCCATGCTTTGTTAAACATGTTAATGAGCTCAACGCTGTGTAGTGCACTTAGTGCTATGCAGAAAATAAAAGTATTTCCTGCCCACACTTCAGAAGAGCTGCTGGGATGGTAAAGTCTCTTTCAAGCTTAGGGCTGCTAGCCTAAACACTGTGTACACTGGGCTGGTCTGTCAGAAAGCTCTGTGTTGCAAATGTAAATTTATCTTTGTAAGAATGACAAGCTCCTGTTCAAAGCACAGCGCTATATAAAGCAGTTCACTGAGCAGTAGGTTTTACCATATTCCCCCCCTGGAACAGAGGGGAGTTTTGTATTACATTAATCAGCATCTATGCCCTGAAGGTCACAATTATCTGGCCACTATTTTTCAGTATTAGTGATTTTAGTACATGATTAACTTTCATGTGTGCATCATTAAGATGAGGAATTGTTTTTGAAGTTTGAAATAGAGCAGCAGGTCTTAGCTGTAGTATTTGCCATACTTGCCCAGCCACTCTTAAAAGGGATGATTTATAGAAAATCCAGCTGTGAGTTTTCGTTTCTTCAAGAGCGGGAGGCGGGACTAGGAACAACCTAAAACCAAGCGGAGCATTGATCAGAGTAGAAATGATGTAGAGCACAGCTCAGCAGACAACAGCTAAGCATCGTGGAAGTATTAGCTGGCAGCGATAAGGAGGCGGAAGCAGAGCTCGGTGACAGAGGAGCCATCTGTCAGGAACTGGGAATCCGATTTCAAGAGAGCAGAAAATGAAGTAAAGAAGAAAGTGATTTTGGTTCAGAGGTGCAGTGGAGCCCAACGATATCTGTGGACAGTAAGTTTCTATACTGGGACAGGGATGTTTAATACAGCAGCTAGTGCTGTTTGAAAGGGTTTTCAGCTTTGAAAACAGACATAAGTAGCTCCTGTATTAAATAGCTTTTACTTAAAGTTTTTATTTATTTGTAAGATGTAAATAAACTTATCTGTTTGAGGTGGCATGTTTCAAAACTTGTAAACAAACTTTAAAACTGCTGGTGTCCCTTATTTTAGAGGGTGGTTTTTTGCTTAATAAGGTCACCTCCTATGGAGGGTAAGATTTATTCGTAACCTTTCAAAAAATATCGTAGAAGAAAATGCTGTTTTGGCCCCAGCTGCGAGGTGAAAAAGGGTAGGCAAGAATATTTTTTCTGGAAAGGGGAAAGAAGTTCCCACCCAAATAGATCTAAACTAACTGGAACTACAGTGTATAAACACCCCGGGGCTAAATCCTACCCTCAGTTACACTGATGTAAGTCAGGTTTAAGTCTACTGTAGTTAATAAAATTACTCCTGATTTAATTAAGGATAGAATTTGGTTGCACATTTCTTAATAATGAAAAAGCCCCATGGTTCTTTCCAAAATGTATTTTATGTTAACAGATTATTAAGGACTTGCTTGAAAATATGTTAAAATTAATTGAAAACTCACACTGAGATGCATCTTTTGTCGTATACTTGTAGCCTTATTTTAAATTAGCACAAAAACCAACATGAGATATTGTAAGCAATCATATTATTTCTTGTTAGCAGGTTCTCAGATAAGGTTTGCATTGCTCATAATTTCATGCTTGTTTCACTTCAGTGGCTTGTATTTGGGGTGATATGCTTTAATCCTAAAAAGGTTTGTGGAGCTCCAGCTGAGAGCAGTAAGATGATATTATCTGTAGCAGAAAAGTGTCAAAGTTCTGTAGAAGACCCCAGACTGTCTGATTGGGAGTGAAACTGTTCTATTACAGATTGTACAGAAAAATTACTCTTGTTGCTGTGGTTTTAGTGTACGAGTTAGAAGCAGAAGCATTGGCTGCTGACTGAGGAAAAAAAAAACCAAAAAGTAAAACCCACTCACTATTATGGCCCAATATGGATGACAAAACACTGTAGCATGTGTGGGAAAATGGCTGCAGTCCAATGTCTGGAACCATTTATCTTCTGGTAGAGTCTGGAAGATGACTGTTTTATGTATTTTACAGAAATCCCTGCTGATTGATTTCATTTACTTAGGAGGAGGGGTCACAGTGACTGATGGCAGGGACAACTGGGGCAAAAAGTGAATTCTTTGCATTATCCTGACATCCTGTTCTGGTTGGGGTTATTGGCACCTTTTGAAAGGACCATGCTGGACATGTCTTGTTGCTGCATCTGATACTGCACGCAGCCAGAGGTTTGCTGCTTCTTTCTGGGTCTCAGCAAACTGAATGTTGCAAGTTGTGCTTCCACTGTTGCCAGGCACATTTTGGAAATTATGATTTGCAGAGGTTTGAAGAGGAATAGACAGAAATGGGTACAGGTCTCTGTAACCTGCCAAAAGCTTGGCTGATGATGTGTGCTGTTACTACAGAGGGAGGAAAGACTTTGTGAAAGATCTGAGGAGTCTGTTTTCAGTGTGTGAGGTTTGCAGAAACAGCTTGTCCCTCTTTAGCACAAGAGATTAGTATGCTAGGGTGATGATACTATTTTTTCTGATGTTTGTTGCTAAAATAGCCTCAATTCCCGTCATCTTTTTTTTATTTATATGGAATAAAGAGCTTGCCAAGCACATTAGAAACATCAGGGATATGCTGTACATCAGTGTTATTCATTTATCTCTGTGTTATTTTTGTGTGTGCTCTGATGGCCTGTCTGTCAAGGTGTTTGCCTTCAAATCAATTCAGCTCACATCACAGCATGACAGGCACTTGTTATATACCAGGCATGTCTACAGGCATTTGCTTTCATGTTGCCGGGGTAAGTGCCAAGATTTTCATATGATGAAACGAAAGGGTGGGGGATATGTTTTTCAGTCAGTAAGTACACTGCTACTGTGTTAACAAAAATGGAAAGGAAAATGTATTTTTCAGTTGACAATACCACTTCATTTGGTACCCTTTAGGCTCTTCACAGGGTCCTCTACTAATTCTAACAATGCCAAATGCAATGCAGGATTACATAACAAACCTGGGGAAAGGGAAAATTATTGTGTGTCCCCCATCACATGCAGTTTCCCAGACATAACCACATAGTACAGTCAAGATATTTTTCACTGACAGAGAAAGAAAGAGAAAGTGAGAGAAAGAGAGAAAGTGAGAGAAAGCGGAGAAAGAGAAAGAAAGAAAGAAAGAAAGAAAGAAAGAAAGAAAGAAAGAAAGAAAGAAAGAAAGAAAGAAAGAAAGAAAGAAAGAAAAGAAAGAAAGAAAGAAAGAAAGAAAGAAAGAAAGAAAGAAAGAAAGAAAGAAAGAAAGAAAGAAAAAAAAGAAAGAGAGAAAGAAAGAAAGAAAAAAAAGAAAGAAAGAAAGAATCTTGTAATGTACCCAAACTGCTGAGGAAATTTCCTGTATTTACCAAGTATTTTTATCAGAGCAGTAGGAGCAGTTAAGCACTGTGCTTGAACAGTATCCTAAGAATAAACCCAGCATCACCTTTCTTCTGGACGGCATTCTGCCATGCGCTATCATTCAGCCTACTCAGCTTGTTCTTCAGTCTCACTGCTCCTCATGCCATCTTGACGTGCACTCATTTTCTTCTCTGAGTTTTGAGGATGTTCTTATGGCTATCAGACGTTTTTATTCATGTGTTGACCTCTGATTTTGATTTTTAAGTTTACAGAAATTTAGATAAGTTGTAACCTTTTCTATTTTCTTAATTTCCTTCTCTTCCTTCTCAGACACTATGTGTTTTGGTTATCCTCCCACAGAACAGTTCCTTGTTGGCACCCTCACAGAGGCATGGCTGCTTTTTCTCTTCATTACTTTAGTTTGAACCTTTCCTGCTTTTTGATATATCTAACTCAAGAGGACAGTGGGTAGTGCCATGGGTTCCAGAGGAAGGTGCCAATTACCTTCCTTGGTTATGCCACTGAACTGCCTGATGATCCAGAACAAATTTAGTGTCCCATTTACTTTTTTTAGATCTGTCTTTATCACAAGGTTCTTGATGGGGTCTCTCTTCCTTAAGAGAGAGAGTGCTGGTAAACAACTCCACTATAAGTCCAGTGTCTCCCATTAATCTTGAATTTGGGCAGGAGGGGAAAAGAGTGGCCTGAGCTGATGCAAGTTTGTTTTTCCATCCAATGGGACTGCATTCTCCTAGTAATTTGGAGTGTGTTTGAGGACTTTTAGCCCCTAATCATTTCTCTTCAGTAAGGATTGGTAGGGTGGTGTGGTCAGGCTCCAGCCCTTTAGTCTGATGCCCATGCAGTCCCTACCTTTTTTTTAGTCAGCTCTTATATCTCTTCATTACATGGAATCATTTTTCATGTGGCCACTGCAAAAGTGCCTTCCTTAGAGTGCAAGTTCTTACAAATAAAATATCTCAGACCATATTTTAGACATGTTGCATATTATCCCATTTTTAAACAAATTTTGTCCATTCGTGCTTTGTAATATAGTATGTGACAAGCATGGGGCGGGTGGTAGAGCTACAGCTGCCTCTTGTTTTCTTATCAGATATTGATAAAAACAGCAAATTAGATTAAACAAAAAAAAAAAAAGAGCTCTGTAGGCTGTGGAACATTATGAAACCACCCACTGAATGTCTGCGCAAGACATACAGCAACAGCCAAGCTGTTATGTGCTAAATGAGTTCAGAGTGGGGGCCAGCTGAATGCAGTGCATGAGTGATTTACTTACTCATTTATAATCCTAACCTAGAATCGTGATTGTTTGTTGTTCTGTAAAAAGGATGACTTTATGTGACCCTTTAAAGCCTTCAGCATTAAGTAGCATTAAGTTGATGGCTACTTGTTTTGTACCTTCAGAGAAAAATTATGCATAAATCAAGTAGGCTTTCCTTGTAATGCACTTATAATCCTCACAAGCAAAACTCCCACCCAAAACCAGTGATCAAACATGGTTTCTTGAACTCAGAAAGGTCACCTCATAAAAAAAATGGAGATATAATATTCAGGCCACCCAGGCAATTTTTTTTCTTGGCTAGAACATTAATTAAGTCACTGTAAGGTTAAAATAATAATAGGGTTCTGATGTAAGCAGATAAAATACAGGGAAGCTACATTAAATTCAGTTTCCATCCACCAAACACATCTAGAAGAGATAAGCTCACTTGCTGTTTAAACATTTTGCACAGGGACAGACAGAATGGGCTGAGGTTGAGTCCTGAATGTTCCAGGGTTTATGTATTTAAATCAAGCCCTTAGCATTGTTTTGTTACTTAATTGCCTCTGGTTTGTTGATTTATTGATGCTTTTGAAAGCAAGTAGACTCAGTAAAACAGAATCATCCTGTGTCACGTAAAATTTCCTCTTATATCTGTGGATGTTATAGACAAAAGGAAAGGATTGATGGAGGGGACTTCTGTGGAGATGGTAAAACAAGTGGTAGATGGAATTGAGCTACTGAATTGCAAATGAATGGAAGGTCTTGTGAAACCACTAATTAGGGCTGTCTGAGTTCTTGAAATCTGCCAGTGCAGCCAACAGTTTAGGCAGAAGGAGCCTGGGAACCAGCAACCCTGCAAATGGGGTTGGTGGCTGGAGTGTCTTCCTGGAGTGTTGCTGGGAGAAGTGATGCTGAACTCACCCCTTCAGTGTGACATGTCCCTTCCATCTGGGGGTGACTTTATGGGAAATAGGAGCACTGTGTGCTTTAGCTCTTGTTATACAGGCTTTGAGCAGGGACAAAAACTGCAAATGGCAGTCCTTTGCCAGCCATGAGCACTTTTGTACCATTGAAAAGTCACAACATGGCCTCAACTGGTTTCATTTCAGGGAAATACTTGGAGACTGCACCTACTTTCTGCTGCCCATGTCCTTGGGGCCCCCATTTCTGTACCTAAACTCTAGTTCCAAAAAGAACCTCTGCGTCTTCTTCTCCAGCGCAGTAGAGCATAGCATTGAGGCATTGCTCTTTTTGTGTCTCTCCTGTGTCTGTGCATCCCAGCTGGTACACCTAAAGCGGAGGATGGGCCCTCACTTGTCACAGAAGAAGGGTTCAAAAGACTAATAGATGCATAGGATGGTTTGGATTGGAAGGGACCTTAAAGATAATCTAATTCCAAACTCCTGCTGTGGGAAGAGACACTGTCCACTAGATCAGGTTGCTCAAAGCCCCACCCAGTGTGGCCTTGAGCACTGCCAGGGATGGGGCATCCACAACTTCTCTGGGCAGAAGATTTAGAAGATTTGTTCAGGAGTTGTTTAATTTGTCACATCCCTCCACCAGTGGCTAATGACCTGCATGAGCAGCTCTGTTGTATTAATTTGGTTTGCAAGACTGTGTACACAGGATAACCAGAAGTGAATGTGGTTGATAGAGGCACAATGATGTACACCTCTCTTGTGCTTCTGAGCCACTGAATTCAAAATGCAGATTTATGTTAATATTTAGCACTTACATAGTGCATTTAATCTCCATAGGCCTGCAGGAACGTGTCTAATTTATACATCTAAATTAATAGAGGTAATCACACGTAGCAGTCAGTCTTTTCATCACTTAACCCAATGAGGAATGAAGACACTATTTTGTTTGGGCTATAATTGCTTATACATACCTGAAAATACCATCCCATATTCTCAGTTCTTTGTAAAAACACCATGTGTTTGCAGCTACAAGAATATTTCAGACAGCATAATGAGTTAGCTTCATTTTTTTACCGAACTGAAAATTAGGAGGCAGATCTCAGTGGGCTATCTCCAGGGGAGTTTTTTAGTGAAGTTAGATGCTAAATGAGCTAAACCACTTCATTTTTAAAAATTGTTTGAAAACCATCTTTCAGAAAATAGAGTCTTGAAAGCCTGGTACTTATAATGAACATGCTTGCAGACCTCTAAGGCAGCAGTCAAACATCCTCATGCTTCACATTATTTATTTATATTACACTTATATTGTCCACACGAACTTCCAAAGCAAATTCAGTAGACAGCTATAGTTCTGCCTTGATTATTCAGCCCAGGTTGCTATGGCATCCCAGCTGGGAAAGTACCTGCCAGCTCCAGGTGGCTGAGCACACAGGTGGGTGAAACATGAGCAGTAATTTAGGGAGCCATGAGGTGGTGTTCTGTGACCAGAAGGTATTGTCCACAGTTTTTGCAAAAAGGGGCAAGAAGTTGTGAACATTGCTGGGACACCTGGGCTTTATTTAGCTACAGCAAAAGAAACAGCCTGTACCAGCAGCCTGCACGTGTACTGAGAGGTTCTGGTGGTAAGCTATGAAAAAATTTAATGATCTATTAAAATTAAACACAAAATCAGAGACTAGAGAGGGCTGGCTGGGGTCACCTGTAGTCATGATCAATTACATCCCTCTTTGTTCCACTCAGACCATTGATATTAAAATAGTTGTTGAATAAGGCAGTAGAACTGAACTTGCAGGTGACAAACGAATACAATGAGAATTATAAGACCTGTGAAAAGAAAATCCTTTCTTATTTAGTCTTTGTGCTCAGAGCTTGCCCCTTAAAGTTAGCACAATATAATACAGATAGGATCTACAAATTCATTTTTTTTAATCTAAACCATGTTCAGGATCAATATTCAAATGCCTTGATTGAGTTTTAACTCCCATCCAAATGTCACTGTTTTAAATCACTTTTATAGCAAGAATAAATTTTCACTGAAAGCAGTTTTTTTGCAACATTTCTTTTCCAGTTAAAAAAAGAAAGAACAAGAACAAAGACTACCAAACAAAATGCAGCTTGTCTAAAATCTCATAAAAGCTCTTACACAAGAATCTATCAAGCCTGGGAAAATATGTGTTCTTTTGTAAAAACATATTTTTCCTTGAAGTCACTGCTAGATTACAAAAGTTCACCAAACATATTGGTATGTGTATGTGTTTATGTAAGACAGACCTCTGTATTTCACTTTCTCATGTCACTGTTGCCTTGACAACTGTATTTTATTGATTAGTAGAATGTATGTAATTTGGTTCAGAGCTGCATCATCTTACAAGGTCATTTTTCTTTGTGAAAAGTTGTTTCATTTTCTTATTCTCTGAGTAAAATTATTTTTCTGATATGAGAAAGAATGGTCTTTTGATCCTTTTGGGGGTGTTTCTCTGGCTGTACTCAAAACCCAACAGAATTTGACAAATGCAAGCTGATAAAGTCATTAAATACATTTCTACTGATACATGCATTTCTTACTCGACTTCTTTTGCTGCATATGTTAACCTAGTATCTAATCTGTAACTTCACTGGTAACCAACTGGAGACTCTATCCATTGCAATTCCAGTTATTACATACCTTCAGGGTGCTTTTCCTCTAGAGATCTGAAGTTCCAAGTAGTAACACTTCTCAGGATCTCTTTGAACTAGATATTAATATAGAATTTATTTGACACTTAGATAAGCTGTGATGTGAAAAGCTTCCCCCAAAGAGTAAATAGTACTGAGAATAGCTCCTGAAGTTGAACTCCTACACCCTTATTCTGTCTGTTGTGGGTTTGTCAGACCTATGGGTTATTTCCTGACAGAGGACTGTATCATTTAGCCAACCAGTTGTCCCACTGCCAGTCCTATTTCTGTGAGTGCTGGTCAGGTTTATGAGAAGTTTTGGTCCTGACCTGAAGAACTTTTCACACAAACTGAGCAGGGCAGAGGATGGAAGGAGTAGGCAGGATGCTGTGTAGATCAGATGGTGCCATGGACTGATTATGTGCACAGCTGGAGGATTCACATATCTAGGTTTGCCAGATCTCCTCCTGCTTTGGTTTTGCTCTTTCCCCCTGTGTTTATTTGTCTCATGGTTTATGAGTATTACAGGAGCCAAGAGCAGTCAGGGTGTGCAGCTTCCTGGATGAAATCAGACAGGGGCAACACAAGAAATAAAAAAGGCCAAGGAGAAGGAGGAGGAGTACAAATAATGGATGGGAAAGTAATGAAGGTCAGCCAGCTGTTGATGTAAAAGCTGTCCTTTTTCTATGTACAACTGAAAGCATAGCCATCCCTACAGTCCTAATATTAACAATTTACAAATTACAGCAGTGATTGTATTTAGATGTCATACAGAAGGTAAATTATGGGAATGAGTTGTCAGCACACATAGGAAAGCAAGTCTGAAAATCTCTAGCACTTTCTTTAAATATAATAGTTCCTGACAATTAAATATCCCATTGGTTGCTATCTAAATATTTATCTTCAGTGAAATTACAAGAAATCCAGAGTCAGAGAAAACCCACGCTCTACTGTTCTCTGTTGTAAAGATTAAATTCTGTTCTACATTTGAAAAAGCACTTGGTTCCTGGGTCTATTCTGTTGTATTTTTCTGGGTAATTTTGAAAAGAAGAAAGAGAAAACAGTCTGCTATTGATGGCAAGAAGGGACAAAGGCACTGTTACTAGATTGCAGTTTTGGAGGTTGTTTACCGTTCTAAGTCAGAGACCATAATGTAAAATAATGTTTTTAATCTTTTGGATTAAAACATTCAGCAACAGGTCTTCCTAGCAACAATGCCCCACCTAACACAGAGCCTCATTTTCTTTCAAGGATCCTGCAGTCTTACATGGATTTTCTAGGTCAGTCATTGGCAGCAACAACACTAATTTATTCCAGATGAAAGTCAGGCCCGCTATAATTAGCAATGCCATGGTATTTGTCTGAAAAATCAAGAAACGGTGGCATTTGCTAGAGAGTATGTGTCTTGTAGAAAACCCACTTCATTTAATTCAAGATTTAGGTACCTGGGGTTAAGCAGGTGGTCCAGTAAATTTGTTACAACTGCTTGTACAGTCTAAGGAGAGCAGCAGTTGCTTACTGAAGATCTGAGGAGGAAGATCTATTCCCCCTCTCCATCTATCCATCCATCCATCCACCCATCCACCCACCCAAGGATGATTCAGTCTGCCTCATCTAAGTAACTCTTCCATTGGGATTATAGAGGAACAATAGGAAATAAATGCTGGCAGCTCCATGCAGTTGGGTTTTACTCATTTGAAGATGAATGTGACTTATCTTCCTCTTGCATAATAGCCCAAGAATTAGAGCACTCCCCTCAGAGAGAGGCAGTCCTGGGCTCTACTTGTTCTGAGTGTGTCGAGCTCACATCTCCTACATTTAACTCAGGAGAAATTCCTCCCTTCGTAGGATGACCATCCGTAAGTCTCCATGCTTTTTGGTTTTTTATCCTTTCCTTTTCTGCCTGTCTGTGGGGACTGTAAGCTCTGTAGGGCACCAGCTAGTTTGTCATTAAACATTTGAGCATCACTGACTGTTGCAAGGCTCTGATTTTGGCTTTGTAGTGAAATATCAATGATGACAACAGTTGTGCAGATTTGTCTCTTCACACCACAGAAATGCTGAAGAAAGGCTTTGTTCTTGTGAATATATTACATATTTTTGGCTGGTATGGATAAAATTTGGGCTTTGTACAGCCTTTTGTTGTGAAATGGTTTGTGAAACAGTGGATGGGTCTGCAGAGATGTTGGATTTGATGTGTATTTGGGGAATTGCTGGTTGCTTGATGGTTTGATATGGCCATGCTTATGTCCTCATTTTTGCTGTCTCTTCTAAAGACATTCATGCTGGAGCTTGGTAGATCTTTAGGACTGGGAAATATGATGTTCCGAGGCCCTTTCTTGCAAATTACTTTTAGGAGATTTTTTGGACCTAGCAAGTATATACATGTCTCAGGGCAGGGATAGGCTGCAGAGGTCCTACTCAGTGATACAGCCCCTCACTATCTTTTTCTCTTGGAATTTCTAAAGAAAGCAGTGGGAGGGCGGGACAGATGGGGCTGAGAGCAGTGTGAGGACATTGTGCTGTGGGGGCATTATGTGGTCACTCCTGCAACACTGGCGAAGAATGCAGCAGTGATGTGTTCCTCTCATGAGTCATCCTGGAGCTGACAAAAATTGAAACAGCCCATTACCCAGGAATGACTAGTGGTTGACCTTTATTTCCATCTTAGACATTATTGTCAAATTGAGTGAAATGAATTTCTGCTTTCTGAGCTCTGACATCAGTGCAGCCTCGTTTCCTACGAATTTGGATTCCTTTCCCCCACCTCACTGAAAACAAGTCCTTCCCCTCCTCCATGTCACTTCCCAGATCTCTCTCCCATCCCTTAAATGTTTGCAAGAGAAGTGGTACAGACACTGGTGCTGATGCAGAATGTTGTGTACTCTGCATCCGACTGTCTGCTGCTTCTCAGCATGCACAGTGGGTCACCCCACAAATGCCTTTCTCTTATTATTGGAGTGCTAATTTTTGTACTTTCCTCTGCTCAGCACCAGCTTTTCTAAAATGTGATATCTTTGAGACATGGCTTCTCCTGTCAGATTCGACTGAAACTGGCCAGTAAATTCTGAAATTGTTTTGGGGGTCAGGAGAGTGTCCCAGAGAGACAGATGGTATGAATATTATTTCTTTAAGAAGCAGTTGTACAAATATACTGTAATGCATGCAAAAATTAAAAGACTTATGAGTAAATTAGTGGGTAAAGCTCTGAGTTGTGTTGTGAAGGAAGACATAAAAGGAATATATTTTTAGGTTTCCTGTAAATGTTTTTAATTATTATAGTGAAAAATTGTGGAGCAATTCAACAATTGAGTTGCTTCTCCATCATGAGGAAAATGTTTATCCCTAATGTGTTCCAGCCCAGGCACCCAATCACTTGGTCTGCACTTATCAAGCATAGTAAATGCCTGTTCAGCTCACAGATTGTTAACATTGTATCCGTACATGGCACCTATGAAGGGACAGTTGTTTTGGTCGTTTACTACTTTGCAACCTTTAAAAGGGGCAAACTGTTAAAAGTGTTATCAACTCCATGTGCTCATTTTATTAAATACCATTTAAGAGATGGATAAAGTCAGATTTGGAAGTCCAGAGTCTACTTTTTAGAAAAAGATTCTGGCTATGGTTAGGATATAAAATTTTAGTTAGTGTCTAGTGCAGGTTTTTCCAGTAGAAAATTACTTGAGAAGGTATATGTCAGAATGGATCTAAAAAACTTACGATTTTTTTGTATTTATGGATGAAACAATTAATAAATAAATATTAAATAAATAAAGGTAAAACCCCACAGTAAAGCTATTTATTATATTTCAGTTAGGGATCTTCCATCTTAACATTCCTGGGGTCTCATTTGTGATGCTGTCATTTCTCATTTTTTCATCTCCTGAAAGCAATATTTGCCTTAGGGGTATGGTATCATTGTGATAAAAATGAGCTGGTGCTATTGGTCTCATGGTTAATTGCTGTCCTTCAAGCAGCTCCCTTAGCATTCAGCCCTTAAGGCTACTTTGAAAGAGGCTTTACGTTTACCACAGATGCCCTGATGTCTTCCAAAGTGATGGAGGAGAGCATTTTGCCCTTTTCATTTTGAGGCATCATAAAGTCTTGGAGACTTTTGAGGCCAATTGCCAGATGTGATTAAAAATTAATGAAACAGAACAATTGTACCTCATCCCCTTGACAGACACTTGAGTAAGAGCTTTTTCCAAGACTACTTTTCTAAAATATTCTTTTTGCATCTCTATTTTTCTCTCCTCTGACCACAATGACATCTTCCTTAGCATGAAAAATGGAAAACAGTAGTAGAGGACATTTGAGGATTTTTTCATGCAGTTCCCTGCAAGATCTGTTTGGATTTTGTTCATCACACATAGGATGAACTATCAAGACAGACTGTAAACTGAAGCATGCAACTGAGGTATTGAGGAAGGGGATCTGCTGCTGTTTAGTGTGACAAAAGGTATCTTTGGTAAAGCTCACACTCAGTGTGTGCAAGCTGAAACATTTTCCAAAAAATAATCAGGTTTTTTGGGATAAACTTACACTGCCTTCCTTCAAAGCCTGTCTGTATTGGAAGAGAGACTAAATATCATCTTTTCTGTGTTCTACTACCTCAGCCTTCAAATATTCTAAAAGAAAGGAAGTAGAAAAGAGCAGGCAGTAGGGAGGACTGCGGTCTCTGCATTGATGCTTTGGAAGGTTATTGGGGAATATCAGTGCTCAGGCCCTGAGATTGAAGGAAGACAATAATTTGACAAAAAATAATTAACTAATACTAATTAATGCTTTTTAATACTTCACATGTGTTGCAGATTTCAGACACCAGCTAAATGTAGAGACTTGGTTATACATAGAGAGATTTTGTTCTTTGAATTCTGTCCATTTTTTCAAAGAGCTATGAATAAGCAAGTATATATTTGATGGAATATCTTGCCAAAGCAGAGAAACACAGTCATCATTGTCTGTGAACTATTCACAAGGTTTTAAATGCAAAATATTTTAGGGCTAAATGCTGATATTTTTACTGATACTAAACAGGAATGTACTCTTCAGGTTATTTATTAGTAGTGAGAGTGTCTGGTGTTTGATAAAAATAGTCATTCTGAAATATTGTTTTGGAGAGGAATTTATCACTAAGATTATAATTTAGGGATTTGTTTTTTTTATTTGGAAGAACATACTCCTGGCTGGTCAGACACACTTTTTGTTCATTGTGCCATGTGAAGGATAGCCATGGGCTGTTTAGAAGACAGTGTTTGCCTGATACAAATATTGCTCCTTTGAGAGCAGACTTTCACGATAATTAATCACATTATCAAGACATAAGTACGCACAGTTACTCAGAGTCGTTGCAGTTACGTAGTTCCCCCCAACAGGATACTGTTAGATAAACAATGTTATTTGGGGAATTGGCAATTCCCTCTTCCATGCTTCACCCAAAGTATATTCTTAGCTTTTCATTCACTGGTGGTTTTGCTTTCCTGGAATCTGCTCTTCTGCCTTCTGAAACTCACAGTTGTGCAAACAACTGTGAGTTTCAGAAAACTGATCCAAACAAATCTGTGATGGTTTGGGGAAATCTGCACTTTTGTATTCATCAGACAAAGTGAGGGCTAACCAGTCTGAGCACTGCAGGTGAGGTTATCATCCAGCATCCCTTACACACCATGGAAAGCAGCATCACATGAAATGGCACCATTTCTGTAAGCAGGGATGCAAATGGTGCTGAGATGCCAGCATGGCAGGAATATAAGATACTGCTTGCCAGAAAAGAAGAGAAGTTTATGGGGTTTCTGCTACAGGTCTGGCAATCCAGAGGTAGTTAAGTGCAAGGTCAGGAAAAGTAAGCACTGCCTTCCAGGCACACACTGCTCAAGTTAATGTCTCCTCCTGAGAACAGAGCTGGAACTGTATCATCAAAACATCAACTTCAGCAAAGAGCTGTAAATTTGCCACCTAGCTGGTTTGAGACCAAAGCAACCTGTTTAGTCAGGTGTATCTCAGAAATTGTCCTGAATCC
The DNA here is from genome assembly GCF_963513975.1 of Fringilla coelebs. Lineage (NCBI taxonomy): Eukaryota > Metazoa > Chordata > Aves > Passeriformes > Fringillidae > Fringilla > Fringilla coelebs. Next base: position 68,590,191 of record NC_140029.1, read on the forward strand.
AGGATTCCTGTAAAGAAGAATAAATATTAGTCCTGCAGGTTTTGACAGAGAGTGGATTAGATGAACTTTCACTCTCTACTTTGGCCTTATTTTCCATCGGTTTTTTTCATCTTCTTAGATGAAGTCTTTTTAAAATAAAAATTAGCATGGCCATCCTTGGGAGGAGAAAAAGCCACCTCTCTTTATTTTAATGTTTTTTAAACAGGTCATTCTACAGGATGTGGCTGCAGTTATTATCAGTCCCAGTACATGAGTCAGATGGTGGCATTATCAAGTTATTCCTTACTCTGTGTTTGCATAAGATCCAGTGAAGAAAATGTGACTGCCCTCTCAGGCAGTGGAGTTCAGTGTTTTCCTAAATTCAGTGACAGAGCACATGGAGGAATGAAATTTGACAGAGACTCACTGAAATATCCTGAGCATTAGTGGGATAGCTGTGAAAACTAAGACAGTAAAAAACACAGTTGGAGAGCCAGAAGGAAAAGATACTTGTGAAAATAAAACCAAAAAGGAGCCCAGCAGTAAGGAATTCTCTATTTTGTTGAAAATACAGGAGAGATGAAGAATGTGTGGTTCTTTTTCAGATCTGCTTCTTACGTAAATAGTACAATGAATGCCTTATGGCACAATCCAGCAAAGCAAGTATGGAAATAAATGTTAGACACATTTAGGCACAGTGATTTCAATGACAAAAATCTGTTGAAAATTTTCATCAGAAGAACAACTTTATTCCTTAAGACAGTTTGAAACTGCACAGTTGGACCCCTTACAACGGGAGTTTAAATTTATCTTTTCCTCAGAAGAAAATTACTTTACATGTATCCTTTGATTGTAATCTAGGTTACAGGAATATATTGCTGTAAAAGTATAGCATTACTGGAATTTTCCAAGTCCCAAAATAATTTAGTGTCCAAATACATACTTTATCTGATTTATGGCTTCACAGCCATGTCTAAGCCAGTAGTGCCAAATAAAATTTTCTTTACTGTGATATGTATGCAGTTCTTTTTAAGGTATTTGGAATGATGTCTAACATTTAGATTAAGCAAAAGTTTCCTTCTAAAAATATTCAGCTGTAGTTGTGTTTTTAAAGTGCAATTTCATCTTTTACATTTTTAAAGTGTAACTTCATTTCTTACAGTATCAGTGCTCAAACATATTTATGATATGCTTAACAAAATCAAGGACTCACTAGATGCAAAAAACATGAAGTCATGTCCTACAAGGGCAGTTTTTTCCTTAATATCATTGTGAAAGTAGTTTTCTGTACTTCAATAATTTACCAGTTCCATTCAATGAATATCTCTCAAGAAAGCAATCAGACAAAGAAACAAGAGTGAATTTGTCCTCAGCTTCCCATATATGAGCAGGTTCCCGACACCTATGTAGAAATGTGTAATTGAAATAACATTTGCATAAATTCCATTTAGTAAGTATGCATTAGCTGATGCCAGTGAATGTGAGGACACTTAATCAAACAGTAAATAGCAATACATGTCTAAGCATTGATCAGTTAATGCAGACATTGTCAGAAGAATTAAATAGATCATGTTGTCCTTTTGTTCTTTCTCTTTATTGAGTATAATATGCCGTTGCTTTCTAAATCTCCTCAAGGTCTTTAATAAAGAAAGATCTTTTCACTTAATTTCGACAGCTGCGTAATTGGGGTGCTAAATCATCCTCAGGATGTAATGAAAATTATTCTACTATGTAACAATTCTATGGGTTTTCTACTTAGTTTAGAGCAGAAGGGAGACATTTTGGTAATTGCAAGCTCTTACATTACTTTAGAAGTCAAGCACTGATCGTTATAATAAAGTAGTTATATTGTAGAAGATCTCCAGATCACTTGTAAATAAATGTAATTCCAAATTCAGAATAACCACTGTAGTAGATATAGTTCCAGTGTAGGAAAATCTGATCTACAAAGACAGTTTTAGAGAATTATAGGATTTGGTTTGCCAGAATCAAATCACAAACTAGCATCAGAATCTGGAAAAAAAAAATCACTAAATCTGACACCCCATCATGACTTTGGCTACATAAAATGCATCAAATAACTACCTGAACTCTAGACTCTGTTTATAAGAAGTCACAGGATTTATGCACCAACACTTTCCATGCTTAATGGGAAGGTGATAGTAGTGACTGGGAAACTGAGGCTTTGCTCACAAGGTGCCCCATGCAGAGATGGGATCCAAGAGGGAGACCTCAGACTGGGATCTCACCACCTCCTGCCCTTCCCTGCCTGCTGATCAGTCTCTTGGCCTGATATATCAATTGGCCACAAGTGCCAATTGATATATTTGTTCTGGTTTCAGGTATTTCTATTTGAAGGCAGTGAAGTTTCCTTTATCCTAGGAAATTCTGAGAAAAGGGCAGTGATCCCAACACCTTTACAGTTTCAGCCTTTGGTCAAATGCTCTGGTCGCTAGTGTACACATCAACTGAATGAGATTTCCTGGATTTATTCTAAGAAACAACAGTAGGGCAGGGCTCCAACCTAAAATCATATGCTAAGTAGAAGGGATTTCAGCTAATGTTATCCCTTGGAGTCATGCCAAAGTACTAAATCAAGTGCTCAGTGCATGGTAAAGTTCCTGTAGTGCCACTCTTCAAAGGAGCAGCTCAGCTTAGAAGTGGTGCAGAGAGGCATATGGAAGTTCAGCTGAGCCAGGCTTGTGGACACTGCAGCATCCTCCTGGAAATGACCTGCCCATGCTCTCTGAGAACATTTTTCTTGCAAACAGGCTATATGCTAATTTCTTGATACACCCTCAATTTCCACTGCATAATAGCACTAATGACCTTGACAGAACGCATTTCCTAGGGAATAATAACTATTTGAGATTTAATGACCTGAGGCTGTGCCTCAGGCCATCAACTCCTTCAAGCTGCTCATTAAATTCTTAGGGTACACAGTCTGCTTCAATCACTCCTGCTTAAGCATTTGCTCAGTGTCACCTAATAACAATATTCTCCCTGAGGTATTTCCTCTTCAGAGGCCCTGGAAATGTGTTTGTCCTTAAGACTTTTGGGAAAATAACTCATCATTAATTTTTTAGGTGATTTGTGTTTCAAGTCAGAGCATTTTCTCAGGCTGTCACTGAGCTTTTGGTGTGAGGAACTCAGTAAAAGTGGGACAGTTAAATTCATAAATTGCGCCTTGAAATATAAACTATTTGTTCTAGTTGCTTACAATCTCATAATATAAATCAAGAGCCAGTAGCCTCCAGCATCCAAACACGGGTGGTTCAGCCAAAGGTAACTTATTTGAGAGGTGATTTTGGACAGACTACCACTTTCTAGCAAAGACTGGCTTCATACTAGCTCTGAGAGACACCCCAAATCCAGATCCGTGCAGAAGGAACAATATAGAGCAATGCTGCTTATTGGAGGAGAAATGCTCCTACAAGCCAATTTCTCACCCATGAAATCATAAGTCAAAGATGGTGTATTGTCCCATGTTATGGTACATACTTGTGAAGGGTGAATTTGTTTTTCTGTTGAAGATTTTTCATTTAAGGGAGCATTCTTCCCATATTCAGAGGGCACCAAGTACAATTGGATCTTAGTTAAATCTGCTGCTGTGGTGTTACATCGTGTTCCCTGTTTATTTGTGTAAGAGTGCGGCGCAGCATGCCAAATAGGCATGGCACAAACAAATTGCTATTTCTTCCCAGAGTTTCAAAACTGAGAGAGAAGAAAATGCTTGGGGAAGAAGGCAATCAGTAACAGTTGTGGGAAGCTGATACAGGAAGCATGGTGCAGAGTGATGTGTCTACAAATCAGTTATATTGTCTTCACATCAATTACAAGAATCTTCTGCTGAGGCTCTGCCAGGGTCACATTCTCACATTAGTACACTGAGCAATCAGTTCCCTTGTTATGTCTGGGGAGAACTCGGAACAGGGCTCTTAGGGAGCTGGAAAGTGAAGATGCCCACCCCTCTGTCCGGGAAGACCTGCCCTCAACCTGACTTTAGCTTGGAACCAGCCCTGTGCTTTGAGCTAACATCTTTGTCCAGAGGCTGCCTACATATTTAGGGAAAGAAAAGCATTTTGCTGGCAAATTCTGCAAGTTTAAAATGTTGGCAGTTGTTTATAAGATACTTCAGATACTTCATCTTATAAAACAATTAAGAAAACCTGGATACCAAGAATATATAGTATCAACTGCAACAGGGGAATCTTGATAATAGGAGCTTAATTCTAGTAAGATGTACCTATAACACATGTATACATACATATACATATATGGAATATATACATAGATATTTATATATGGAATCCAGCAGATGAATTGTTCATCAATGAGGCATTGTGGTGATTAGGGGGTGAACAACATAAGTACTCACTTGGTTGTTTATGTTTCAGATTAGTGGATTTGAGGTCAGGTAGCTAATCCCATTATATGCTTTGTGTGGGAAATACATGCTGTTTGTGGTAAACACAGAGCACCTACACAGGAATGTTCCTACATAAATCTCAAATCCCATTGCAAACATGGATACAGATCACTACAGCACCACTGCAAATGGTGAATATCAGATGCAAATAAGTGAAATTAGGGACCTGAAGTCACACCATCCATTGACAGGATGTGCCTAAAGAAGAATCTCATTGGAAATGTCTTTAGTTTTATCTGCCTGTATGTCCCATATTCTCTGTATATACCATAGAGAAGAATGAGCTCTTTCTGTGCACAAGCCATTTTACCTCTTCACACAATAAGATAAGAGAAACATTTTAAAATAAGTATTTCCTTCTCTCCCTAGCCTTCAGCAGCACTTAGGATTAATAGTTCCAATGCAGTTGCAGATAGGTGAGATGATTTCCATTCTTTATCTCCCAAAATCCCCATGAATATTAAAAAATATTCTGCATGCATGATGGAAGGCAGGTCATCTAGATATTGAAGTTCTGACATGTCCTACTGAAGGCTGTTTATAAAACCAGGCCCTCTGCTGAGACCATCACTGTTGTGTGGAACATTCGGGTGTGCCTGTGAGCCAGCTCTGCTTCTTCTGGCTGCTGTTGGTTTGAAACAAGCATGCCACATTATATCCATGTAGATTTTTAGGTGTAGGAATACAGCTCTGGTTGGAATTTCCTCTCTAAAGTCTATTGAGAATTCAAATGAGAGCCAGATGAGTTTTTTCCTGTTCATTTAGAAGAAAAATGCAAAACATCATGAGAAACTTTAAAACTCCAACACTCCCTGAAAGTCCTCATCACAATAACATTTTCCTGAAAAAGTGCTTTCCAGTGGGATTTGAGCCTGCAGGTGATAAGCATTCATTATGTTTTTCTACCCCCAATGAGAAAAGGCCAGATTGGTAAACAATGAATGAAGGAAGTTCTTTGAAATACATCTAAGAAATAGGAGCTTTGTAGTCTCAGTTTTGAGGCTACTTTTAGCAACCTCAAACTGGCTTTGGCTTGGAGTTATGGAAAGATTAATGAAAGCCCCAGCTCTCTTCCCAAAATCAGCGTCAGCCAATGGAGCATCACAATTATAATTTTCAGCTTTTGCCAGTGTTGCCTTCCCTGCACATCCTCCAGTGCAGGTAAAGCAGCGGCTTCCAGGCTGGTTTGTTTGGGTAGTTGTTTGTCCTTGAAGATGAAGCTGTACCAGAAAATACAGAACTGTAATTTTCAGTACATCAATGCTATTCCTTAGCAATAAGTAAGCTTTCAGAGCCTAATGCCATGGCCACAGAATACTGTGGGTAATGGGTTTCTAACTACCATTACAGTGTAAAAAACCACTGCAAAATGCAAAGCATCAGCAAAACAACATCAGAAACTTTAAAACCCCAATACTCCCTGCGAAACATAGCCCATCTTCTAATTCAAAATACCTCTATCATGTCTTCAGTTTCAACCAATGGTTTCAGAGCAACATGTGGGGCTCTAAGGTGGTTATTTGCTGTCTTTAAGTGCCATTTTGCTGAGATTTCATATTCAGATTTTGTCTTCTCCTTTCAAAAAATGGAACTGGGCATTTTTTTATGGTAAAATCTGTAGGAGAGTCTGTCTTTTGTAGGCAGCTGCCTGCTTTCTGCTTCTGTTTCTGTCTGGAGAATAACTTATCTCATCATACTTCTGGCATATCTAAGGCTACACCCTGCCAAAATCTGAAAGTGAAATAAACCATCAAAAAATGTCAGATTCTTAAAAGTGCAGACCAAGGTCAAGTCTAGAAAAAGAATATGCTTGGAAAAAAAGTTTCCTTCAAATCATACACAACCAAATTTCAATCTTTGTGTTTATCTGCATATCTTTATGTCATTATTGTAGCTCTGGACAGCCAAAAATGTCTCATGTCCTCAGCACATACTTTCATTCTCCTGACCTCGAGGGGACATAAACCCAGGCCAGCCCTGGAATCCTGTACTTCATGGAGCACATCTGGAGATAGGGAAGGTTTGATCCCAGAGGCAGCATAGCAGCTGGCAGGAGCTTCCCTCTGGAGCAGGTCTGAGTGGCTCTGTGCCCCTGGGGACAGCTCCCATCTTGCACTCAAGGTGACTTCCAAAGGAGGGGTGTGTCCTCATGCACTCATTGGGGGCAAGGGCAGCTGTTGTTGTTCAGAGACTTCTCCAGGACTGAATGCTAATTTGGTCAAAACAAATTGAACCTCAGGCCCCAAGATTTTGAATAGCAGCCATCTCTCATCTCTTCTTTAAACAGGGTGTTTTAATGCTTTACAGAATTACAGAGTGAGGCACGCTGCCTTCCATCTCCTTAATCCTCTGTAAATTTACTTCTAACAGCTACTGCCAAAATATAGTATGGCACTTGCACAGCACATGCTTCTTCAGTGATGAGCACAAAGCAGCTTCTGTTCAGAAGGAATATGTTGCAAGCCCATGAGTGACACATTGTGAGTGTTGAAGATTATGAAACATACTCTGAAACTGAGCAAGCCATAAACACTTCATTTTTCAGAAACAGTCACATTACCTCTGTCATTCTGCTTGGCAAGTGTGTGTGCGCAGGCTTGGTGCATCCACGTAGCACACGTTGAACAGGCATCAAGTGTTGAACCCGTGGTGTGCCAGCCACACCGTGGAGTTCAGAGGAAGTATTTCAAGTATGCACTTCAGCACTCTTCTCAGATTTTATAAAAACCCATTGTCTTTATTTGTTTATTTTCTCTTTGCTGTCTTCTCTCTTGAACTAAACTGACCTTAAATTATAGCATGGGCTTATATTCATTGATCTCCTGGTGAATGCTCACTAATTGATCCAGAATCAGGTCATGGCTTAAGGCAACTTCTGACTCTGGGTAATATCTGCTGGAAAAGCAAGTGTTTTGTGTCTGTCTGTGGGCAGACCAAAAAAATATCTCCAATTTAAGTGGCCACTGACTTGTTAAAGTGGTAAAAGAAGACAAGCTCATGCAAGGTAACTATGGAGCCCTCATGGATTTGGAGCATATTTTGAGCATAGTACACTTCAGCATATGTAGTCTAACAATTTTGCTTCCTAAGGAGGGAAGAATAATTTTTCCATTTTTAAACTGAAGTGTAAGCGTTAAGTGATGTGTCTCATTTCCCACTGAAAGTCTAGCTGGGCAAGGGATTAGTCATTTACTTTCCAAATATCTAGCTGCTAGCACTGTCTAGAGACCAAACCATCTTTGCCCACAGCCAGACCAGTAATGATTCAGATGAGTGGGAATGTGCTCTCCAGCAGTCAGAGCAAAGGGACTCCATCCATGAGATGGCAACTGACACTATCCAAGTGACTTCCCATGGGAAGATTAAGAAATAGTTGAAATTCATCCAGCAAGTTAAAAAGTGACAGGGTCTGTAATTCACTGACTTTTGCAGAGCCAACCCTTCTGTATCCCCTCCTGTTACCCAGCAAGAGACATTGACATGAAAACAGGAGGCTTGTGCTTCTTTGGTAGCTTTGGTGTCTCCTGACAGGTACCTCACAGATCCAGTCTCTGGCACTGGCAGGGAGCAAGCACTGGTAGGTCTCCAGCCTTCCCGTTGTCTCCTTCCAGGCTAATATATGGAACATAGCTGAAGGCCAGCATCTGGCTTTATAGAGTGATAACTGCAAACATCTAACTTATCTAAGCTCTTTCATGCTATTTGATAAAAGAGCAATTTATGTCTTTCCTGCTTGTTGCTAAAAATAAGAGGGAAAAAGTGTAGAGAGTTGTTAGTCCTGGGTGGGTGTGCTAATTAGCTCTTTGCTAACTCTGCTTCATTGCTGGCAATGATTATTGTCAAGTAATTACAGGGTTCCTATGAATCTGGCTCCTGTTTGCTCTGCAGTGTAACGGGGGTAAGGAAATGAGAAGTGTCAGTACTGTGGATACCCAGTGTTACTTCTGCCATAGCAGAATTTCCTGTTATAGGAAACAGTTATTTTGTACAATGGCTTATTAGATGGAAACAGGCCTAGGTGAGCTGCAGAATGGAAAATCAGTATTTTTGCTACATTAAAAATCTGTTCTCTTCTTGGAGGAGCACATAAAACCCCCACGGCCTTCTATTTAAAAATGTATGGAAAGGAAACTAGGGGCTTCAGCCAAAAGGCTAAAAATAATAACTGTACCATCATAGCCAAGTTGTCTGTTCCTTCTTTCCTCCAGTATGAATGAATAAATGTTTGTGAACAGCTATCATGTAAGAATTGTTTTAGCCTGTTTTCTGTGTGTTGCTCTGTAGCCATATGGACTGCAGCTTTCATTGTAAAGGGGAATGAACAAAAAAATCTAATTATCTGTGTGAAGAAAAAAAATGGAAGTCTGTTAGTTCACATGTCCAAAACATTTGAGTTCATCGATAAAACTGCTGTTTCTGTATCATCCCTTTGGTTGCTGAAAAAACATTTAGATGTGTATGTGCTGGAGTACACAAAAATGTCTGCAGCCACCTGGTAGTAGAAGACAGGACTGGGTAAATCATAATCCAGTGTGCTTGAAGAGGTAAATGAGAGTTAAACTCTTTGAACATCTTTGAAAATCTGCACTTCAGAAATTTAAATATCCTTAAAATTCTGGCCCTGGATATTGAAAATTATCTGTCTATTCAGTAAAATTAAATAAAATTTCCATCACATGATGGAAACTGAACAGCTGTCGGAGCAGTAGCTCCTCTGCTCTCTAAAAAAGAACCTTAATTTGACTTTCCCACGTTAATACTGTTTACATGTTAGAGAAAATTGTTTGAAAGGCACTTTTGTAAAAATGGGTGCATTTGTGAAAACAGAGTGAGGAAAGATGTTCTTTTTTTAGTAGGTGAGTAATTGTTTCCTTTAATCTCTTTGTGTTTTCTCATGACTCTACAAAGATCAGCACACAGCCATGTAATTAGTGGCTCTGGACTAGATCATGCTGAAACACCCACTGGTGTGACTCCACTGTTCTTACGGCACTGCATAGTCAAAGCAAAGGGCAAATTTTAGTTCACAATAACATCTTTCCATAAGCATATGTTATTTCTTTCATCACTGAAATAATTTAAAAAGTTAGTTGAACCATCAAACAATGGAGGTCATCTGGCCCAACCCCTGCTCATGGCAGAGCCAGCTTACCACATAACATCTGGCACTGCCACAGGATCAATCCAGCTCCAATAAGGAAGGTATTCCAAGTTCAGAATGTCCAATAAAAAGAAAATAATAATTTGCACAGAGGATTAATTAACTGATTTTTCATTTCCTCATAGAGTCATACAAGACATCACAGTAGCTTTTTTTTAGTAATGTTCTTACAGAAAATTGCAGCTGGAATAAAACAATAAAGAGATATTGGGTTTTGATCCTCTCAGAAATAATTATAATAAAACAGTAGCTATCCACAAATAAAGTTAACCCTCATTTTGTAAATGATTTTTCACTACAGTCTCAAGGCATGATAAGATGTTAATAATGTTGATATACTTCAATGGCAACAATAGTGGTATGGTTGTGAATCAGAAAATGACATCTGGGTTTGTAGGTACAGGTCTTGCCTGGACTTTCAGGATAATGTCAGCCCTCCTGCTCCTGGATTTTAAGTAGATGACAGTTTCTTACAAACTGTGTGAATAGGTCACCATCTGCTGTTTGGGGTTCTTATTCGGAAGAAAGGCACAGGATGTCTTTCTCTATAGGCCTTGGCATGAAAAGAGGTAATAAGGAAACAGTGGGATCTAAAAACAGATCTGCTTGTAATGTTAAGCAGCTGATAACAGCAGATAACACTGATAACACCCGATGAGAGCTCAGCACTCTGCATTGCATTCGCTCTGCACAAGTCATGGATTTGGACCTCAGTTTTGAATATTTGAACTCTGCTCTGTGTGCTGTGTTTTATCAATGTTCCTTGCAGTACAAATTACTCATCTCACACAGAACTGCAAAAGAAAGTGTTTTAATCTTAATTTATGATAAACAAGAACTGCAAAGTTTTTTTTATTAATACATCAAAGTATTATCTCCCAGGGGAGTTACTTTCATATTAATGTTCAGTGTTTAATATAAATTCACAGCATGAAGACCACCTCAGATGGGTAGAGTTTCTCTGATGTATATCTGATTGCCCATGTGTAATTTGAACATCTACAGAACATGAAGGGCATCATCAAAGAATAATTAATATGTTGATAAGGAATTACGTTTTGTTCTACTTATCTGCATAATTCAGAGAGAAAGTTTATGATGACAACATCTATCTTTTGGGGTATTGTTTACATTTTCATTCAAATTATAACATGAAGCATTCTCTGCATTCCATAGTGCTTTTCATCTGCTGAGCTTCAATTGCTGTCTGACCAATTAACTTCAGTATTGCACACATACAAACCACGTTGGGTATTGTGGAAAATCTGAGCAAGGCATTGAAGTTTGAAACTTGACCTCCAGTTTAGGATACTGAGCTTGAAAACCCTGATTTCCAGAGACCTTAAATCTTTGTGTTTAATTGGAGCTAGGAATACACAAGAGAGTCAAAACTAATGGTCAGACCAGCACTAGGGCTCTTGGGAGTCCTCTGAATGTCAGGGCACTCCAGAGACGTCTCGTATGCTTCTTGAGTTCAAGCTGTCTGCAAGTCTCCCATAGCCTTGCAAGAGATGACATTTTTCAAAACCTTGCAAGGACAGAGGGTGGCTGCAAGCCACATGTAGTGGGGTCCATCTGCTGCATCCAAATTCAAACCAGATCTCAAGGGCAGAGCACCAGACAAAACACCTTAGGCACTTTATGTGCAGTGAAGAAACATACCTTGTGTACAGATTGAAGAATTTACTGCTCTAGTGATTAAAGTATTAGCAATCTAATAAAAGAGTTGGTCCAGCTACAAAGATAATAACCCTTATAATTCCAAGTATAAAGTTATGGCAAGTTTCCAAGTAGTAGCACAGTTGGAATTGATACATATATACTTCCTATTAACTGTTCCTCTCCTTGGTGTTGTTCTTGCCCTTCATGTGACTGTCTGGGTTCAAAAATCAATAGTGCTAGTTTTCCTCAAGACGAAAAGAGGAGTAGAGGAGCTTACAGCCAGTCTTCATCTGAAATTCTTCGCTAAGGAAAGTATGATGTTGCTTATGGAGATATCTTCCTCCTTACTGTTGGGTCAGTTCAGGGTTATTTTTACACACTTCTTGAAATAGTCAGACTCACTGAATGGTTGAGGTAGGAAAGCACATCTGGAGGTCATCTTGTCCAACCCAATTGCTCAAGCAAGGCCACTTATAACCAACCGTGTCCAGGTGGCTTTTGAATAGCTCCAAGGATGAAGCCTCCACCAGCTCCCTGAGGAGGAGGATGTACCAGTGCTTGGTTACCCTTACAGGAAATAAGTGTTTCATGATGTACAGAGCTTTCTTCTGTGTGTCAGTGTGTGCCCATTGCCTGCCACTGGGCACCGCTGAGAACATCCTGGCTCTGCCCTCTTTGCACCCTCCCTTCAGATATTTATCCTCACAGATGAGGTTTTCCATCGAGGCTTCTCTTCCCCAGACTGAACAATCGCAGCTCTCTCGAGCCTTTCTTCATCTATCAGGTGCTCCAGGCCCTTAATCATCTTTGTAGCCCTGTGCTGGACTCACTCCAGTAAATCTATATTTGCCTTTTACTGGAGAACCCATAACTGCACGCAGAAGGGCACATGGCTGCTTCGTGTTCTGTTGGTGTCCATCAGGCACCCAGGTTGTTTTCTGCAAAGCTGCTTTGTAGTCTTTAGGCTCTTCACTCCTCAACAATAGTGATTCAGTAGAAGATACATGACAAGAATATGTAACAGACATATACAGCATGAATGGGTACATATAGCTGCAGTTTCACTGACTACTAATTAGTAATGTCTGTAGGTACTGGACTAACAATGGTACATTGCAAAAATCACTTTATAACACATCCAGGGACTAAGAAGTTTAGAAAATAAAAAAGTGTTTTCTAAATACCAGCTGGACACAATATTACCCTTTTCAATGTGAACTCTGCAGCTATTCCAATCTTCAGGCCACTCTTTGGTCCATAATACATGAAGTTTAGATGTTGCCTGGATCTCTTAGATTGGGAATCCAAAGCCAGAAACTTGTAAAAGAAGAATCTGCTTTCAAAATTTAACCCATAGTGACTAGGAGTCACCAGAAATTTTGAAATAGATCCCAAGAGATGAGATTGTTACCTCTTCTCTACCTATTTGATAGTGTTTCTTCCACATTAAAAATACTATATACTTTATATTAGAGTCCTTAAAGACTCATGTTTTCCAGACCATTATCCAGACACATTTTTCAGTGGGCATACAGTGCTCATGTATAAGAGCTCTCAAGTCAGCAGTTCTCAGCTTTTGAATGACAGGTCAAATAGATGGGATGGGCAATGTTGTACTGAAGAATGGGTGGGTGGTACTCAGTCCTCCAAGTCTATATGAAGCCAAGACTCATGGGGGCTGTCAGAAGCCAAGAAAAAGAATGTAAATCCTAATGGGGAAGGAGGAGGATGTGAAAGGAACCAAGTTCTTAATCACTTTTGTCCATTAGCAATACCAGAGTATTTTTCTTAAGACTAAAGGGAGGAGAGCCTGGTGTCCTTGTCAGTTCTCTCTCTATATATATTATGCAAATTTATTCTAGCTCATAAATCCTGCTAGTGGTTTCAGCTGGGTAAAGTATTCTCCTTGTTTCTTGTCATAAACTGCTGCAGCATTCTGTTGTGCAGCTGCCGCATTTCATCCTAATGCAGCTGCATTTCACCCAGGGATGAAGTGTTCCCTATATATAACTTTCTCTTCAGTTTTTATAACTGTTTAAAGGGCCTCAAGATGAGGTGTGGATTGCAAGCTATTGTTTTATTAGTGTCATCACGAAGTGCTGCATTTTACAAATCAATTGTAAGCTAAGAAAAGTGGTTTCAAAGTGATGCTTGAAGATAGAGAGAGGGTTTTTTTTGGTTAGGAGGGATTTAAAATCCTGATTCAGGAATTTGAAAGGAAGATGGCAAAAAATGGGAAACAAACTAGTAAGGTTTTATAAATTGAGTGGGCATGTGGGACAGTGGGTAGCAAAGATGTCAGAGAAATGAATGACAGAAAGTTAGTCTTAAGTGCTTTAGAGTGGAAGACGTGGAAAGAAAAGGAGAAAGGGAAACCAGCAGTAAATAGGAATTATGATGATGATGATAAGGAGCAACAAAAATCTCAAGAGTAAACTCAAATTAGGACCTGAATCTCCTGGTTTTATTACATTACTGGACCATATAACATGGATGGGATTTTCAGCATTGGTTGGGTCTGTTAAACATCTTTGCAATGTTATTAATGTTATGTCTGAAGCAGTCAAATGTTTAAACCACTTGGTGTTCAAATCTCATTGCATTCTTATGTTTAGATGCCTGATTGTGCTGTACACCCTGTTACCAGGAGTTCCCTTGCAAGTCTGTATAATGGGAGAATTCCCCAGGGAGTCGATTTTATGCTAGACTTTAAGGAGCAGTAATGGCTGCCTGATAGAGTGGCTAATTGCTCTGAAGTAGGAGTCCTTCAGGACATTTCCTACTCCTAAGGTCTTCTTTGTGTCCCTGCATGCCTGCTGTCTTGGTGTGCTGGCTGCTTCGTTGTCCCTGCAAGTCACCTCTCAGCTTAAGGAGTGTGTGGAGTGTAGCACATTGCACAAAGGTCTGACCTGCACTGCAGACGCTGATTTCCCTGTTGCTGTTTGCGCTGCCACCTTCTTGTTATTGTATGTGGAAAATCGTGTTGTACCCCTAGCTCTAATGATACCTAGATGTAAAAAACTCAAATTCAGACACTGTTCCCATACCTGTAAAGTTTTGTGCTTGATGAACCTGCTATAAATCTCAGATCTAGCAGTTTTACCAGTATCCCATTATTTTGGGAAAGGAATTCAGCATAATCCTTTCGCCGAAGGGAGACGGAGCTTCTTAACTCCTTGCTGGAATAACACACCTTTTTTCCTTAGGAAATGCAGCCTTGCTGAAGATAAAAGGCTGATGAGAAGTCTTCTTGATGGCCTGTACAGAATTTGGTTGCAGTAGAGAACAAAACAATTGTTGTAGTCATTGAAAGAAACATTTTATACAGTCCCAGACTATGCATGAGTAACAGAAGTGTCAGTAGCTCAGTAGGAAAAGCTGTATGAGCTGACCATCTAACCAGGAAAAAGCCTTTTCATAACACTGCTTTAACTTGGTTTCATTTATTCCTTTCTGGAGAATTCTTCTCTAAATCTGTGGTGGTAGCAGTGAGTAGTCAGATAAGGTTCCAACTCCAACTCATCTCCTGATACCAGTGTCATGTGGCAATATCAGTTCAGATTGCCTTCCTTCTTTTTTATTCCTTCTTTTTTCTTAATCTCCCTGCTTTTGTTCTGTGTGTAGAGTGAATAGTAGTTCCTAATTTCCTATTTTTGTATTACCCCTGATTTTATACCATTTTAGCATAACCCTTCCTTATTCATCTGCTCTCCAAGGTAAACAGTCACACTCTTTTAATCTCTCAGCATACAAGATTTATTTTTTTTCATGTTCATAAATAATCAGGCTTCTCACTTTCAACCTCTCTAAGAAGTCAGAGCATGAATGGACACATTTGACTATTACTCACCAAGGGTAAAGAATTACACATAAAGGAACTACTCATGAAAGATCTTTTTCTATTGACATTTAAATTATATTCAGCCACAGTAGTTTAAAAGGTCCGTATTTTATTGTAATATTACTAGTACCACAATATTCCACGAAAGGTTTAGGACTATTAAAATAACACTTTGACAGTTTTATTTGTCCCTTCCTTGCAAAACATAACCTTGTCTCTAATACTAATTATATGGCGTGATATAAAATAATTCCAATGAAATTCCACTTTTGAAAACCTTATTATCAGAATTTATTGACTCGTGTGCACCATAGTGCAGTAAAACATATAAATTCATTGTATGCTTATGGTTTGTTTTATTTATTATAGATTTGTACTATAAATGATAATTTTACAGCTGTATGGTACAATTGCTGTTGCGTTATTATTGGAATTATTCTGGAAAAGTCCTATAGAGTGGATGGGAATGGGGTAAAGCATTAAACCTCTACCCAAAAGCATGAAAGGTTACTGAAAATTGTATCTGTCTTTATTAAATTGCACAGATATTTTTCCTTAGGGAATATGACAAGTTTTTAATTTTTCCATGCTCTACACCAACTGCTTGCACTAGTGAAATGAGATGATAATACAGTAATTAAAGTATTAACCTGCTCCTTGCAAGCTGTAGATCATGGAATCATAAAATCACAGAACGGCATTTGTTGGAAGGGACATTAAAGTTACAACCCCCCTGCAGTGGGTAGGCAGGGACACCTTTCCCTATACCAGGTTGCTCACATGTGAGCTCTTGTTTTGCCATGAATTTCCTACGTGAGTTGAAAAGCCATCCTTTCTCATATTTACAAATGTATTCTTGTTCTTTCCAATTTAGCACCCTTACATCCTAATTTCAGAGCTCTGAAGAAGCTTTGCAAATGCCACTTAATGGAAACCTATCAGCTTTTAGTGGTACATTGTAGCTGAGGGAGGGTAGAGTGATGCATTTACATATCAGAAATTTGGAATTTGGGTTGTCCAGACTAGATTTCTAAGGGTAACTGAGGAGTTGCATAACCCTATTTTTATGGCCAGATAAGTGTCAGGCATCTAATTCCCATCAGCCTCACCTCTAACTTGTTTATGTACTTCTGAAGTGCTTTAAATCCCCATCTTTGAAATAAGAAGAGTAACACAGATAAATATCCTAAAGACTGTGAGGTAGCCAGGAGAGCAATGACAACCATTGCAGTATCTCAGACTGAGCTGCAAGAAGAAGCTGAAACATGCTAGAGCTGTTCTCATACAGCTTCAGCCTGATTGAACTTTTCCAAAGAACTCATCTTCCCTCCTGAAGTCTTCTGGGGAGACTTCAGAGTGGTGACACTGCTTGTTGGTGACTTGACAAGTTTGGACACAAGGGTTGTACCAGGACCTGTGAGACAAGGCTGGCTGAGTGCCTACAGCTGCCTGGAGCATGTCTCAGGTCTAAGGCACCATCAGTGGTTCTTCCCCAGGAGTATTCTCTGGTTTACCTTTCATAGAGATCTGCAGCAATTCCTGAGAGTAAAAGGCATTTTACCACCCTGGGTTGAGCTGAGCCTCCAAACTGACCCTAGAATGCCAGGTAGCCTAGAATTTTGTTCTGGAAGATGCAGCACAAACTCATCCTAACAGTTTTCCTCCTCTTGCAGGAAAGAGTAAGACAAGGACCAAAAGTTGATGTAACCAGACTAACCACTTGCTCACTGATGTCACTTCACAGTCAAATGCACTTCTTTCCAATTAATTAATTAATTATTTTCTCTAACATCTCTAGATATTTTATCTGAAAATACTAAAGTAGATTTAAGTGGTGAGCAATACAGGAGGAATACTAAAGTGAACATTTAACAGTGATTTGTTACAGAAGGTGAATAATAAAGGTTATCCCATAAAGTTGACATAAACACAATAGATGGGGTAATTATGTACCTTATTTATTCTAGTTGATAAATCTTTCACTGCATTGTGCAAAGGGACATCTGCATTTTAAATAAAAATGTAGCTAAAAAAAAAGAGAGGAACGCCAAAACAGAAGAAACAGGGAAAATGGAAGAAAGGCAGAAATAAGATGAAATACTGATATCTAGACAGAAAAAAGGAAAGGACTATAGTAACTAGGTCTTAGCATTGATATTTGTAGATGGTGATAAGATTCCAAGACAGAAAATTAATTTATTCACACGAGTTTCTTCTGACAGAGCTTTTCACCAAACAACTTTTTAGACTTTTTAGACTTTTTAGTTCTCCTGTGCCCCTTCATGAGGGAAGGACTGTTCCATCAGTTTGACTTTCTTGAGCTTGTTAAAAGGCAGCTAACATAAATTAAACAGAACCATTAGAGGATTTGAGTCAGTTTGCTAATCCAACAGCAGACCATTTCCACTTTTGGAGGGTTAGTTTTCTGCCAGCTTAGGGGGTTGAGCTGGGTCTCTGAAGGGTTAGCCAGGAGCTGGTGTGGCACAAGGGAAGCAGGAGAAGCAGCCAGCTGGTGTTGGATAGGCAGGGCAAGGATGTCCTCTTTGGTGGCAGCTGGCTGCTAGTCTGGTGTTGGGCAGAAACAAATCAGTTTGTGAAGAATCAGAGAAAGTGTTGGAAGAGCAGGGGAGATGACAAACAACTGTCTCCCCAGAACAGCCAGAGCCACCCACACGGTTTGTGGGAGACAAGCTCAAACCTGTTTAATACTAAAGATAGACTCAAAGCCAAGACCCAGCTGTGCTCTGAATACTTGTCACATTTCCTGAGTGAACCTCTCTCCTTATTTTGGCCTGAATTATACCTCACTACCAGCAGAAAAATGAAACGGAAAAGAGAAATTCGTTTTCTCCAAGCTTCAACTAGAAACTGAAAAATACTCCTTAGAATTCTAGTCCTGTGAGACATACTGACAGGTGCCAATATTTGTGACTGAATTATAATCTAGCCTTAATAATTAATGATTGTAGTTAACTTCTGCCCAAGCAGGTGGAAAGCAGTAGACAGATTATGCCTAATTTTTTTTCCAGACGCCACAGAGCAGAAAGAACAGTGGTGCATAAGGACAAACCCACCATCAGGTGTGCTGGGGCAAGCAGCCTTTTTGGTCCTGCTTGTGGGTCAGTGGTGGCTCACGTGCTTCTGGTAGGAGCTGGAGGAACTGTGCCTCCTGCCAGCCTTGAGCCACCTCCTCTCTGAAATCACTCTTCTCACCATGACATTCCTTCTCTCTGCTGTTGACAAACTGCCTTGGTGCCACCTGTGAGCGTACGTGGGTTTCCAAGTCCTTCAGTGTGCACCAAGACAGTGCATCTGCTGCAGGCAGGATCCAACCCCTGTATTAGCCTGGACATGGGAACAGACAGCACTAGGACAACACTGCCAAAGGTGTTTCTACCACCCTCCATTGACACCTCCACTGAGGTATTTTTGGTGCTGCACATCTCTTCCCAAAAAGTCTTCGCTAATGTTTCACTATGAAGTAAGAAAAAGCAAATATTAGGATATGGGCACAAAAAGAGAAGGTTAAACTTAGCATGCCAAATTATTGTTCAAACATTGCAGCATGAATTAATTAAAGCATCTCTGTTGCACTCTGAACTATAACTTGGATTACATGCCCAGGGCAAAATAGTAGAAATCACCTTTGATGTCTGCTGAGGAGTGAATCCTTTGTTGTACCTTTTCACCTAAACTGTAGGAGGGACCAGGAGTGGAATGACTGGAACAGGTGCCCTTAGCCAGCAGGAACACACTTGTATGAGCAAAGTCAGGTTTGGGCTGTGCCAGCAGCCTGGTGCACTTCTGTCCTATTCTCTGGATAAGACCAGAAAGAGAGATATGGGAGGAAGCGGGGAACTGATACTTGTCTTGGAACTCAGTATCCTGGAAGATTAGCAAATCTTACTCAAGGCTGAGGTAGTCATTCAGAAAATGAGAATACTCCCCAGAAATGCCTTCATGGAGGATATAGAGTCAAAGTTTTGAAGGCAGAAGTTAATCAGTCAATTATATTTGACAGAATACAGTGTGTTGCAAACAACCTCAGCAAAAAAAAAAGTAAAAAACAAACCAAAAACACCACAAAAAACGAAAAACAAAACCTCAGAGAAGAGTGAGATCTACTTTCTTGTTTATTCCCTATAATTACTCACTCATTGCAACCTGAGAATTTTTAGTTCTTGTTTGGGCTGCAAGAATATTTCTCAGCAAGTTCCTCTGAGCAGCCAACTGCAAAAAAACATTGAAATATGATAAGCGTATAAGAGCATTAGATGGTAGCATTCTCCATCACCCACAGCCTCTGTCAGTTGTGTTTCCAGGCCAGATGAAGCTAGAATGTACATACAGCTGTTCTGAGTTGTAAAATACATTTTGAAATGGGATTGATTTGTCTGTGTTTCATGAGACTGAATTAAGCGAAAGAAAAAAAGTATAAAGACTTGTCTTTTTTCCAAGCATTTAATAGAAATAGTCTAACTGGAACATAATAGAGATGTGCTTTCAGCACACAGATGTGCTCTAGTGAGAGCCACGTTTTATGTAAGCTGCTTATTCTTTTGTGCAGTGTCAAGAACTGAATGTACTTTCATACTCTGTTTTTTGGCCTTGACATGAACTAATGTCAAAGCAAATGAAGACCTGGTGGTAAATCCTTTTCAGCACTGCTAATGATTGTGACCGTTGTGGAGTTGTTCCTGGCTGTCTAATCATCGTTGGGATGTTGAGTTTTTGATGCATAGACCTTGTATTCTGGATTTTGATTTCTGCTACAAAATTTGCCGGTGTGATTCATTTTTTAGGAGATCAGAAAGGTGTGCAGGTCACACACTGCAGAGTACATACAAAGCAGATTTTATAGTGAGCTTCGTTGGGTAAAGTCATTAAGGGTATATATAATGAGTGATCTGAAAAGAATTACACAGGCAAAAGTTCACAACAGCAGGTCTTACCTGTAAAAATGCATTTTAGTAGAAAACTGATTTACAAACTGGAAATTTTTTCACATGCAAGGCAAACTATGCAGAAGAGCAACTGAGCCTGATCATCTCCTTCCAGTTCCATTGTTTGCTTTATAGTTAGGGGTTTGTGTTATGGCTGTCTAGATTTTACAGCCACAAATGTGTCAAAACCTTGACTGCTTCCTTCAGGTTGATTAATAAGCAACATAAAATGTCGACTTTCTTTAACACCTGCACGCTCTGTTTCTTCGTGTTTTGCAAATGTAAGAGGAGCAGATATGTGCTTTGACTTTGATCCTGTAAACCAAAACTGTTCAAGTGGTAGATCCTGATCTAGGTTTGGACAGCAAAGAGATGTTTCCCAGGTTTCCTCTGAAAGCCACATTTGTGTGGATGAGCCTCTGTTTTCAGTTGTTCCCCCAGCTGGTCCGGGAGCAGCTGCACAAGCAGGCAGTGCAGGTGCTGGGCAGAGCTGGACCCAGCACGCTGCTTTCCAGAATGTGAGCCCATGGAGCTTGGTAAAAATAGATATGCCCCTGCAATTGTGCCTTCAGTATCATGACACCTGCACTAAGGTTTTCCTGGCAGCACTTCCCATGGATTTCACATGGCATTCTGCTCCTCAAGAAATGTCAGAAGAGGAAAGAACGCCGTGCCTGCTCCCTGTCACCCCATTTTCACCCCGCTCCACCTTTGCCTCTTGCCAGCAACTTACCCTTGGGGGAGGGTAGATCACAGAGCCACAAACCTGGCTGAACAGCTTCTGCTGCAAGGAGATGGTTAACACTTGGTCCCAGCCACCAAGGGCTTTGTGCACCCCAGGGTCCTGTGGAGACAGGCAGGTTTCTCAGAGGGACTCTCTTCTGATGCTATAAAGTGTGATTCAGAGTGATGACAGTACTGTAACAGCAAACAGATCCTACCAAGTTTCTTTGTTATTTCTTTGTAATTGAAAGAACTTCTAATTCAAAATAACAAAGTGTGAACTGTTTTCTCTTTCCTCTTTTTGCTCAGAAATCGAAGCAAAGGAAGCGTGTGACTGGTTACGTGCAGCTGGATTTCCCCAATATGCTCAGTTCTATGAGGGTAAGTTGGTCTTTCTCCTCTTTGTGGGGTTCTGAAAGTGCACTGGGCCCTCGCCAGGAGAGCTTGCAGTCAGCCAACTCCACATTTGACTGAGTAATGGCCATGGCTGGATGCTTCACAAAGCCTCAGCTGCTGGAGTCATACCAGTGCATAAAGAAAAGTAAGATTCTTACCCTTGTAACCATGGGAAGTTAAAAAAAAAAAGGGGGGGGAGATAGCTTGTGTAAACCTCAAAGGTTAACAAAAACTACTACAAAATATCTAAAAGCATGAGTTTCTTTTCTAAAACCTTTCTGAATCGTGCCTGAAATAAGATTAAGACACTAGAAGTTATTGAAAATTTCGATCATGCTGAAAGTAAGACTGAAAACTCTGCAGAGTTACCAAAAGTGAATAATCTGAGTTGCACTTCACTTTTGCAAAGAAAAGCTGATAGTTCAGTACTCCCTCAGTGCAAATGGTGGTGTTCCCTTCCTAGGTGTTAAGTTCATGCCCAGGGAAGCAGTGTCCCCAAGGGCAGGGCGAGTGGTTGCGCTGCTGCTGTGTTCCGTAGTAGTTTGGGGACTGGAGCTGGGTTTTTCCTGCTCTTCGCAGCTCAATGCTGAGAGGGAAACTGTGGCTGAGCCTCGTTTTTCCCAAAGTGCATGTTCTCCCTGCCAGAGACACCCAGCTCAGGCCCACTCAGGCTTATTGGCCGAAAGGCAGCTCTGCCAAACACCTCTGGACACCCTCCAGGGTCAGCATGAGTCTGGAGGCAGCACAGATCCACTCATGGAATGAGGGCCAAGGAGCCTCATGGGTCAGAGCCAAGTCTGCAGGGTGTCAGCTGGAACACCACCCCTGCCCCACCTTAGCCTCATGTGGGGCTAAGGATGGCAGGGAGTGGGATGCTGAGGACACCCCCTTGGCCAGCTGAGCTCCATCAGGGCCCAGGTTCTGGGTCCTGTTGGGCTGCTCAGGTGCCAGGGGACAGGAACACCATTCAGGGATACTCAGGTGGTCCACAGGAGGCAGGCAGGCTCTGTTAAATCCAGCAAGGAACTAAGACTAATAAGCCTGCCAGACCAAAACTGACACAATGTGTATCTAGCACAGTCCCTGGGTAGCCAGCAGTGCTTTTGTGTCTGCCTTGCATTCAGTGTGTGTCACATACTGACTCCACCAGAGAAAGAGGCACCTGCTGCCTGCTTAACTGAAAAGGATGTTCTCTCCAAAAAACAACCTGTGCTGGGCTCCAACAGTTCCCATGCAGTCAATATGTGCTCTAGACAGACTGTGTCTCCAAAAACAAGGTGCTTTTCACAGGCATCTATTATGGCAGTGCTGAGCAGCAGTGTCTGAAAATGCTGGCTGAAGTTCCTGCATCCCAGCATCCTGCTGAGCTACCTAAGCATGGCAGAGCAGTCTGGAGACCAGCCACAGCACTGGAACCCATCCCACTGTTACAGAGCTGTGTCACTTTTCGTTGCAAATGTCAGCTTCCAGCATACTATTCTGGCTTTTTAGCTAATATTGGGGAGTATAATTCAGTGTGAGGGTTTTTTTTTTTGTCTGTTATTTGAGTAACCCTCTGTCTGAAATCATTGCTATTTGGATCTGTTTTAAAAACAAAAGGCACAGAACATTTCTAGGGCTTTGGCAAAGTCTGTCTGGCCAATAACTCATTAAGCCACTGTAATGAGAAGGGAAAACCTTGTTGCTCATGTAAAGTAAGTGTGGTGGTAATTCCCTGATCTCATCCATTTGTGCAAGGTGCTAAAATGAACAGCTAACAGTTGAGTATTTTTTAAAGCCAAAATGAAATAATTTTGCTGTGACTCAAATGCAGTGGATGTTCAGCTATACCTCTAACAGAAAAAAACCCCAATATGATGTCAGAAGGGTCACAGATACAGCTGGAAGGGAACCAGAGCTGAGTGAAATTGGTCATACTAGATTTCAGTGAGCAAGCACATGCAAAGCAATTTAGATGTAGACAATGTATTTTCACTTGAGAAGCAAGCAGTCATCTTAATATTGTGTCTCCTTTTACAGACTCCCAGTTTCCCATTGACATTGCTGCAGTAAAGAAAGATCATGATTTTCTTGACAAGGACCTTGTAGAACCTCTTTGCAGGTAAATAACACTCCAAGTTTCTTTTCTGATAATTTAAAAGCATGAGATGATTTTTGACTGTTGGCATAGCAGCAGTTGAGGTGTGTGCTTGTCCAGGTGCATTAATGCCACCATTCTGAGTTAATTTCTCTTACAGAAGATGCTGCAGTAGGAGACCCACTACACTCACAGAAAGCATCACATAATTTGAGAAGACCCAAATCCAATGGATTTGAAACACATGCTTTTTCAGGACTAGCAGTAGTGCAAGTAAACTCTGAATAAATGAGAGTCACATTTGAGTTTCACATCAATAACTCTTATGTGTGAGTCCAGCAAAAAAGATGAAACTTCATTGCAGAGAATTCAGCAATTCCTTTCCTCTGGCAGCAGGCACAGTTTTCATGCTGCTGTGATTCCCTTGGTACTCTCATTTGGCACCAGTAACAGAAGTGGGACCAGACCCAGTACTACAGACCCCCCAGTAGTACAGATGCTACAACTAATCAGTGCTTTGCCTCTCCCAGCTGTCCTGTGTTTGCTGTTTATCTTGCTTTTTATACTCTGTGATGAATATACCATACTGCATTGCTCAAGTCCTGTCCCCCAGGACTCGAGACACAGCAATTCTGTGGCAGTTTTGCAAAACCACATGGCAGAGACATTGTTCCCTTCTTCTTTCCCCTGTGCTCAGCTCAAGCTGGGTTCTGCTCCTCTCCTCTTCAAGTCAGGACAAAGGAGCGTCTGGCCCTTAACCAAGCAGGCTTCATTACATGTTATGGAAACTTTCACAACACCAACATCAAGATAATTGGACAAGACTTTATTTCCCCTTCTGCAACTGTGGCTAAAGTCAGCAGAGATGGCTTTAGGAGGTGATGTTCCACATCATACTGTACATTGTAAGGATTGAGTTTGTGGTGGAGGAATGCAGAGAAGGTTTCTGAGAATCACCATAAATAGGAGTGATAGAGACTGCATCTAGACCATCTCTCCATCCCAGGCTATGCCCCCCTTCCCAGCAGATCCAGGTAATTTCTGGGTACAGCTGTCAGATTGCTTTTCCAAACTTCCCCTGCTGCAAGTGAGACCTGTTGTTTCTCATGCTGTGCATTATGGCTGTGGGGAACAGAATATTCTCTTTCTCTGTGTAATAGCCTTTGTGTCTGAAGGTAAATCAGTAGGAAAGACTTGGATTCTCCAGTGCTCTCTCTCACAGATGCCTGAGAACAGAATTAATTGCAGACTTGATCCACTGCTGTTCTGTGCTGCTTGCTGAGATTGCTGTGCCCACACCTGAGATACCTCCTTCCCATACATATGCACATCCCCCTTCTTCAATCTGGCACGATGGAAGACATACTCTGCTGCATTTGGGAACTGGAAAAGGATAGAGATAGGAGATTGAGATCTCTTCCCCTCTGCCCTTTACCACAAAATTGAAGGACCATTAAAAATGCAAGAAAGATGTTTGTTCCTACCCCTTTCTTGTGAGAGAAAACAGTGAGATCTGTATCCATCTCATAGCTCTGTGATGCTCCCTAATCATTCTTCTCTGGAGTTATTGGCAATGGTGTTGCTGCAGTCACAGTCACCAGGCATCCAACACCTACGCAGCTAAAAATGGGAACAGCTTATCTCTTGTTCTTCCAGCCTCTCTGTAGACTCACAGATACACCTACAGTTACTATGTTGATATATTTATGAGGATTATTTTGCAAGCTGAGAAGGTAGAGACTTGGTTAGTTGGGGTTTTTTTCTCTTTTATTAAGATATGAGGGTTTGGAAAACTAACTAGCAGCTAGATAGATGCACTCATGGGGAAAAAATGCTTTACATTAGCCTAAATCAAGGGACAATGATGAGACCTATAGAAAAAAAGCATAGACACAGATATTTCCACACTTTAAAGATAAATGGGTTTATTACTCTCTAACTGCTTCTGTAATTATTTTATTCAGAAGACAATACCTGTTTACTTGAATTTTTGTTGGGAGTTTTTAAACAGCTTAGATCTTAAAAAGGAATAGTTCCTCATAATATTAGAAATACAAGTATTATGTACAGGGTATGTTTTCAGATTGTAGACATTTTATTCAATGTAACTCAGCAGCTTCAAACCCTTCACTGAAAGCGAGCCGTAAAAAGCCATTGTACCAAATGCCGAGGTTCAAATTCATCAGAAACAGTGAACAGTGTCAGCTGCTGCCCCCATTTCCAGCTTTTTTACTCTATGAGCTATCAAACCAGCATTTGCAAGTTTTTCAGTGCATTGGAAATCCTCCCAGCTCAGCTGACCACTGTGGGCCATCACAGTGACCACAGTAACACCATCGCCGACCTTTGCTCTGTGATGGTGTTACTGCAAGGTGCACGCCTGTGTACCTGAGAGCTGCAGGCTGTGATGCACTTTGAGCAAAGAGAAAGTTGAAAAAGGCTGGTTATTATTTCTGTGTGCAGATTCCCAGGTTGGCAGTCAAACTTCCATTCTTCTAACATTGAAAGCTGCCCTTAAAGCTATGCGTGACCAAGCCATCGCACTGACTAATAGTGCATTCAGCACATAGTGCTGAACAAAATGGGCTTCTCATTTCTTTTTGGAAGATAATTTTAAAGCTGAAATGCCAGCATGGATAATCAGTTTGAGCAGTTTTAGCTCTGAATAGTAATAGCATAAACACTGAATTTCTCTGCTCTTGTGGGTTGAAATCAGACTCTCAATCTCATTTTATAATCAGTTTTCTCATGGCATTGAAGTATACCAGACAACGTGAGGCATAAATGAGGAAGAACCTTTTTTTAAGGCAGCTGCTAGTATTTTAGCCAGAAAGTCGAAGACTCCCTGTTGTAAAAGATTTCAGTGACCTTATAGAGATATTCTAACATTCCTGCTGTTTACAATATAATTCGAAAATTTGGCAGAGTAAAAACCAAATTTGAGGCCTTTGGGTTAGAGGCGTATCTATCAAGAGATTCCACTCCGATTTTATTGAGTAATGAACAATAGAGAATTGCCAGGCAATCTGCAGGCAAATGCTGTCATCCTGCCAAAACAATAATTGAGCATGAAAATTTTATAGCTGTGTCACGTCCAAAATAGCAGCAACCAACTCTGCTCTGGGAACTCTTGTGGCTGCTGTGATAAGAGGGTGAGAAGGAGAAGCCAAGCCACGCTGTACTTTTTGTATTCACGTAAATACAGTGACTAAGAACATGAAGAACAAGTATATCACAGTCTGATACATAGTTCCCCAAATCAAGCTCTTAAAATTTGAGCTGTGCCAAGCAGTCTTTTTTTCCATAGCATTTTATTTTTCCATAGCTGTTGTCTCTTAGACAGATCATAAACAAAGTGCTGTATGGCATGGGACATCTTCCCACCAGAGTTGTGAAATGATGGGTGTGCGGTCAGTACCATCTGGCTGCCCTAATGGTGTTGGGAGGACTCTTATTCAGTGTTAAAACCTCTGCAAAGCCCAGCATCAAGAGCTTGATGTCCTCTTCCCAAAGCTGACAGCACCAGAAGAAGGCAGGCACGGACATGTGTACTCAGCCTGGCTAGGGATCACAATAAAACAAAGAAATAGTGTTGTAGTTCCCTCAGAGAAGCATTTGCAGAACAACAGAATGTGTTTTCCTGGTCAAAATCCATAAGAGAGGGCATTTGTGGATCTGCTGATGCAGATCCATGGACTGTACTGTCCGTGCTTGTCCTCCCCATGACACCTCTCCTTCACGGCTGGCCTGTGGCCCTGGCTGCATTCCAAAGCACCTGCTTGAAAGCAGCTGCAGAACAGGTCCAGGGATCCACCTGGAACTCAAACTCCCTTCAGAGCTGTCTCCCTGTCACTCAGATTGCTCCCTCTTACTTGGATTGCTCTTAAAGCAGGACAACAGGTCCCCCACAGATTTTCCAGCTGTCCAGAGCCTGCCTAGCTACAAGCTCGTATTTATTTGTAAAGACTGCTCAGTGCTGTAAAGAATGCAAAAGTTGGAGATTTCCTGCTTCTGAAGAACTTTAATCATAAGATTTAACAATTACAGCACTGGGGTTGGGATTCAGAGCCCTAAGGACTTGTGTCTATGGCCATCTTAAATCTCCTCAGAGAGCCTGGACTTCTCCGTGTGTTGTCTGGACCGAGGTACCTGCAGCAGCTGAAGGCCAGGCTTGATACTCCTGGGGATCTAAAATAGCACCAGAAATATCTGTTTGTGCACCTGAATATCTCTGCTGGCTTTTTAAGAATTATTTCAAAGTCTTAAGCCACCTTGGATGCTCTGGAGAAGAAATAAAATTAACATCACTGTAATACATGCTTTCTCCAGTCTGTCCCTGAACAATGCAGAAATTTCCAGATGCTTTCAAATGCATCCTAGATTATTTGGGTTTTATATAGCCACCTCTCTTGTGTTTATTTAATGTGTTTTTCCCTGCCTTTTCTCAAATTCAGACTTTGTGTTTTGTTAACATTACAAACAGGCATTCTTTTCCCATGTGTTTTAAGCAGTGCCATAAAAGTGCAGTGCTCCTCTCACTTCAGCTGAAACATTGGTGACAGCCTTTGTAGCCAGAAACTTCTGGGTTTTTTTCTTTTTGAAAGACTAGCTGAGGAGTTGACTGTCAGTCATCTGACAACTTTAAACTGATGAAAAAAGCTTTCTGCCACCACTGGCACATCAACAAGGCGAAAGAAGCTGAAAAAGACTGATTTTGATTTGAGCTGTTAGTACCAGACAAACTCACAAATATGATCATTTGTTCTGTAATTTCACTGGCAAATCTTTCCACAGCCCTGGAAGAGCCCCAGAAAACATAACAGTGTTTTGCAGAGGGGTGAATTTAAAACCTGGGGTTGAAGTCCCTGGCACCCAGTAAAAAGTAGTCTTGGTTTTGGTGGAGCAAGTGTGGAAATGTAGCTAGACTTTTCCCTTCAGCACAGGCCAGCTGACAGAGAGGTGCAGGGACTCCAATATTAGCCAATACTCAGCATTAAGGGGAAGCTGTCCCCAAAGATAGAAAGCTGGGCTGGATCCTTTGAAAATGTGCCTCTGCATACTTGGGATTGACACCGATACCCACATTTAAACATTTTGTGCTCGAATGAAGCACTGAACGTTATTCAGCCCCAGGGCCCAAAAAAATGCTACTTTGGGTTGAGAAATTCTGTGTTTGGGCAAAAGAGGAGTTTTGCAATAATAGATGTAATCCCAGAAGAAGATTTGTGGGCAGAAGGCTGCAGATATAGCTACACAGCCACAAACCCTGGAATTTATTTCAACATTGCTATCATGCATGCAGGGTGTGCTTGTGCATACATTAAACCAAATTAATACCACGAGCACAGGACTTTTCTGATGCAGCATAACGGATTTATTGGCTTGAGTTAGGGAGGAATATTTGATCTACAAATGAGCAGGTGATATTTTCAGAGGGAATTTTTTTTTAAGGAAGATCCACATTTGGTGGGTCAGCTCTTTGTTAGTGGTGGCAATCTGAAAGGTATTCTAATATTAGAAGTTCTGCAGAGGAATATGTTAATGCCATAATCTTCTTATGTTATGTGAGAGATTATATCATTGATCTGATACTTTTTTCATGTGTCCTTGTAACTTATCACATGCCTTTCAAATGTTAAGTTCTGGAAATTGGAGGCCTCTCCCTGCAACCCAAAAGCAACAGAGACAGGTCTTGCTATAAAGACAGGAGATACGAGCAGGCAACAGAAGAATGCTGTGGGCATGTGGATCTCTCACTCTGCCTCCCTTTATTTTGAAATTCAGTCCTAGATATGGAAAATTTTCAAAGTCGAACATATTTAACTTTCAGCCTCTACTTTTAGAACTTTGATGGTTTCATGGATCAGGATCTTTAAGTATAAATAAAACCAAATCAATTATCATTACCACAGGAGGTTCTCTATTGAAAGAGCATGTTTACTTGTCCTCTGGCTGTCCTTGCACAAAGACACACACACACACACACACACACACACACACAGATTGTCATTCCAACTCACTGTCATCACAGGATGGCCTTGGATTTAAGGAGTAGAAGCCTTACAGAGACTCTGGTGACATCAGTATGAACATGGTCAAAAATAGCTAAAAATATTTATTTCAAAACATTAGATTTTTTACATGTTGGGTGTGTTAACCTGTGTGTAAGATCCACAGATAGGAGAAAATAAACTATTGGCTTTGGAGAAACTTTTAGGTAGCAGCTAGAAGTTCTTTATGTCAACTTTTTTAAAGAAGTGCCAACTGTCAGAAGTGAGGAACTGCAGCTGGTTTTTTGTTTGGTCTTTCACCAGTGCTTTGAAATTCCCATTTTAGACCAATTACGTTGCAGTCATTTTTGATGCCTTTGCATAAGGCAACTCACCTCCTTCTCTTCTTATTTCCCAGCTATCAAAGGTGTTTTGTTTATAGTTGTTTCCTGTGCTAAGTATGGAAATGGCTGTGAATTAAAAAGCAATCTGTCAAATCTGGCTGTCAAGTAAAGTGAAACTAAGGGTCCCTTTTCATGTAGCGGTCATGTTGCTGGAATAGCTGACCACTATCCTTTCTGAAGCTGTTATATGTGGTTGGCACCCTACAGTAAGATAAGAGAGCATGTTTTCAACTTGCAAAAAATCATGCCCTTTAGTCAGAGACTGCTAATCTTTTGAATTTGCTTTGCCCTGTAGACGACTGAACACACTGAACAAGTGCGCCTCAATGAAACTCGATGTGAACTTCCAAAGAAAAAAGGTAAGGGAACTTCATTAAATATACCCTGGCTTTTGTGATAAGACCACCCCAATCTAGCCTTTAATCTAGTAATGCTCTTAAAAGTAAGTTATTTTACTTTGAACATGCATGTCAGCATTACCTGGATGCATGTGAATTGCTGAATCTTGAAACTATAAATAGAAGAGAAGCTGTGAGTAAATACTGCATGTGTTAGAAGGGCTCACACAGTACTTAAACTCTACCTGTGTGCAATTAAAGTTAGTGGGTGAAAAGACAGTAAAGCTTCATTAGACTGGCTTGTTTGTCAATGCCATATGAGTACACAGTGGAAAATCCTGCTCAGAAAAAATGGAAGCTGCTCAGATGAAAACAGCAGCTTTTCTTTGTTTCTTGTACTGACTTCTTCCCAGTTAAGAATATGAAAATAAACTCTGTCGTCCTTACAAGCTCCTGTGTAACACTGGAATTATCTGAGCATAAAGGGTTTCAGTGAGGGCTGCAGAAACAGCCTGTTGATTTTGAGAGTTTGGTAACGTGTCCAGCATTAACTGTTGAATGTTTGGTTTTCTGGTCACAAATTCCCCAAAGTCCTTGAGTGTTGTACAATGGTTGCTGTCAACTCTGAAAAATCGTGGTTCTTGTTTTTCCTTCCTAGAGTGTTTATCCAGTGCTTTTAAAAAACTGACTCCAAGAGCTGAATTTTTGATATCTTTGCAAATTCAGTCTCATCATACTCTATTCAGTGTTTGAGGGAACTTGAACAGAGGATGGTTTTAATGTCCAAATATCCTACTTTGGCACAAATCTGCTTATTCCTTTGTGTACTGGCCTCTTTAGTTTCTATGTTGTCCATTCCCTGGAGCTGCAGGGACTTCTCTTCACTGCACATGGGTTTTGTTTTTTTTATCTTGGGACAAAAAGGGAGTTAAAAAGGGAGGATTTTTTTTTGTTGTTATGTTTGTTTTTCATTCATTTTTTTGCTGCCACTCCTCCCTGTTCTGAATGGGCTGAAGTCCTCAGCTGATCTCCTTGCAGATGACCACTAATTTGTGGTGGAAGGGACATGACCCTGCTTGGTACTCTTTTAAGGGCACAGAAGCTGCTTGGGTCCATACCTGCACAAGGCCACAGAGAAGCTGAGCACAGGAAAATGTAGACAAAGTGGAGTTGGAGGAGATTTTAGTCCACAGATACAGAGCAACTGAAAGTAGAAGAGAATGTGGGTGAGAGAAGAGGAGGAAGGAGAGCCTGCTGACAGGAGGAAATGTAAATGCAAGTGTAAAAGCCAGAAACTGGGTCTGAAATTGATCAGCAAACTAAATAAATCTTTGGCTGTAGTATTTTCCTAATAGTCTCTATGCTGATCTGAACAATGAAATGCAAAATCAGCCGGCTTTGGAGCTTCAGCATAACAGGTACGCACAGGACTGGCACAGCTGCTTGCGTGATTCACCAAAATATGGCCAAGCAAGCTGCCAGGCGAGGTTCTTGTGAAAGACAGCTCGGCATCAGCGTTCCCTACTGCCCACTCTCCCACCCAGACCATTCCCACTGTGGGCTGCTGTCTTCCCTTGGCTTCATCAAGATGCAAACAGAAATCCTCATGTATGTGTTGCAAATATGTCCGTAAGCGATTTGGACAGACAGAGATTAGCCTTTGGATTAACTGCCTTCTGCAGCTGTCGATTTATGAGAATTCCTGCCCCCAGCTGGAAAAATGTGGCAGAATTCCACCGTGAATAAATCCACTACTTGCCTTTTGTTAGCATGCCTCTGTATTTCAGGCAAGTACATCCTCAGTCAAAAAGCTGCACTATTTCAAATCAGCTGTGACAAATCTGTGAATCAAAACCTCTTTCTCTTTGGCAAATGTTACCAGTCACTCCTCAAGAAACTTGCCCCTTCTCATCTTCCCAAACATAATGGTATTAACTGGACTTTGGAATATGCTCCAAAGCCGTGCGCTTGATTTCACCCCAGGTCAGTAGGAATATACAGTCACTGCTCCAAAATGTCTGCTCTGCCTGTGTCAGATGAATCATTGCTTTCAGACCTTCTCTTGATCCACTGTCCCCCTAGCTGGTGACACGTGGGTGGGCTAAGTGCTCTCAACTTTTTTTTTTTTTTGGACAGTTTCGTTTGTCAGGACACTCAGATATCTGACAAGAACAGTGGGTCATTCAGGATGTTTGTGGCTTCCAGAATTTCTATTGATTTCATCAAAAGAAAAGCACAGTATGTCATAGGACTCACAGTGCAGCTGAATTTGTAGTGAGTCACCATGGCAGTATCTCAGCATCCAGATATTTCATTTCATATTTGCCTGATTTTGCTTCTGATGAAACACAAGCATGTTTCTTTATCAATTAAAAGGAACCGAAAACTAAGCCTTTATTTAATTGAGCTGCAAATTTTGCCACTGAAAAACCTCTAAGTATTTTCTAAGTGATTCTTGGGCAGAATGTAATCCCATCTTTGCCATGGTTAGAGGCAAAACTTGTTTACTACCAATATCCATTTCTCTTCATCTCTGCTTTGTCAAAAAAAAATTCCAAAAAACCAAAACTCAAACAAACAAACAAAACAAAAACACAAAAAAGCCCCACAAAATAAAAACCCCACAAACTTTTGATTTAAAGTATATTTACCACTGAATTTATTTTTATTTCTGTCTTCTGCTCTGTGCTCTCTTCTTGGTGTTTTTTGCTATGTCTCTACCACTTTGGCTACTTTAATCGATTCCAGCTTGTAGAAAATACAGGCTAAATCCTGTCAGCTCATACAGTAATGTCAGTGCAGCTACAGGGATTTGTGTCAGCCAAGAATCTTCTTTAAGGTCCCTTTGGCATATTGTAATGTAGAACAAATTTTAAAAATATGTTTATCCTGCTGGCTGGTGCCACCAACGCTTCAGCAGTGGTATGCTTTGTAGATATAATTACCACTGCTAAATATTTAAAAGTACGTACCCTTGTGGTTTTTAAAATATCCACTTTGTGGCACTACTAAGACCACAATAAATGGATTTTTAAGTTCCTGAGGCTATGCAGTCCTTTGGTCCATATATGCATACAGCAAGCTGTGGAGTTAAAACAAAGGTAGAACTGTCTGATGTGCCATTTCTTCCCTGACAAAATGGCCAAAGCAGTATTAGCCTTTTCTAGCCCCTTCGCTCAT
The DNA here is from genome assembly GCF_963513975.1 of Fringilla coelebs. Classification (NCBI taxonomy): domain Eukaryota; kingdom Metazoa; phylum Chordata; class Aves; order Passeriformes; family Fringillidae; genus Fringilla; species Fringilla coelebs. Next base: position 68,623,314 of record NC_140029.1, read on the forward strand.
ACTTCACTAGGTGCTCAATTTTTCTCTTTAACAAGCCCAGAATGAGGATCTCCATTCATTCCTGTAAACTCACAGGAGCACTGCACACCTCAATGTTAACAAAAGAAAGAGGAATGCCTAAACCCAAAATTTCACAGCTATATTTTATTTTATGGTTTGGACACGATCTAAAACATCTGGCTAACTTGGAGTGATAAACTGGCAAAAGTTTATGGCATCAGTGAGACCTGGCCCGCTACTGATCGCAATCTCCAGCTTTGAGGTTTCACGTTATTTAAGGTTTTGGGTGCTCTTGTAAAATTTGGTTTACATTTTTCAATTAGACAGGCCAGCAAAGATCTAGTCAAAGATTGGAGATAACTTTACCATCAAAACTTCATATAAAAATACTTCTAATAATAGACTTTTAAAATGAGAATTTTTCCAGTCCCAAAATAGTCTTTCTGGTTTAGCACCTCATTTTAGTCTGACAGCCTGTCATATTTTACAGCCTTCATACTGCTTCCAAGAATGTGAAGAGCTGTTTGAATGTCATGTAGGTGAAGTTAGTTTGTTCTGCTTTAAAACAAATGCACAAGAATAATGCAGTATAAGTCCAGTTCAAAGTCAGGAAAAGGGTACTCAGCAACCTTGGGCTTCATGCTGAAGATGTATCTTTTTTGTTTGAGCAAACAGATGAGAAAAATGTCATAGGGTGAGGTTTTTTTATCTCACTTTTCTTCAAGGCACACGTTCTCTGCATTGCAGAGTAGCTCCTGGAGCTACCCAAACATAAGTACAGTTCTGCATGCCTGAGGCCGAGGGATGAGAGCAGGAAGGGCTGTGGGGTGCTGCTGCCTTGGAAGAGGTTGAAGGAAGCCAGAGACAGTGGGGGCAGGCTGCAGGTCATCAAGTTCAGGGTGCCTCTACTGATGACAGCAGTGAAGACAGTGGTTGCCCACTGTAAGAAAGCTCACCTCAGCTGCAGATGCTGACCCAACACAGCCTGAGTCTGGCTGCTCCTCCTGCCCACACTCCCATGGCTGCCTTCTCTGTTTCCTTTGCCTGCACTCAGACACACCCTGAGCAATACTGCCAATTTTTTTTTTTATTGTTCTTTTAAGCATCATGATTATTTATCTGTCGTTATATTCCCGAAACATAAATCTTGTTAGATGTATCTGGCCCGTGAAGTTTATAGATGTTTATTTAGTTCTCACTGCAAACCTACGTGCAGCGCCAGATATTTGCTGTCTTGGAATTTTAAATAGCTCACATTGCTGTAGTACCCAGCCATTTCCCTGTGTTTACCATGTGTATCTTAACACCATCCCTGCAAATCAGGATTCCTTTACTTTGGCCTTTCAAAACATTTTTTTCCCTAAACAGTCACTGGGAGCATCAGCCCTACAGAATTCAGTGCACAGGTGGTCCATGGAAGCCAGGAGGTATCAGTGGGACTCCTAACATGGAGCAGGCTTTTATTCCTTTCTAGTTGAGATGTTTGCAGTCTTTACAGTTAAATGAAAGAGGGTGTTATGAAAGGACTGATGACCTGCCTTCCATAAACTTGGCTCAGAGAGACTTTGTTGCCTGTTGCTCACCTGGAGCAGCCCGATCTCATTAATTCAAATATCAAGTTAAAGCACACAATTTTAACACGTGCCACGTGCTTTTTTTCCCAGAGTGAAGATTCAGATGAAGAAGATCTCTGTGCCATCAGTAATAAATGGACTTTCCAAAGAACCAGCAAACGATGGTCTCGGGTGGACGACATTGACACTCTGCTTCACCGATCTGACAGACATGGCTCTTCTGGGGACATTAAAATGAAAAACACGACCAGCAGTGAGAGCGTCCTTACAGATCTGAGCGAGCCTGAGCTCTCATCAATTCACAGCGAGAGCAGTGGGGGCAGTGACAACCGGAGCCAGTCTGGCACCACCAGCACTGCCAGGGAGGCCTGTGACTGCTCTGCCCATCATGATGTGGAAAGCACCCTGCTGCAGGACTCCGCTGCAATAAACACCGCCCCGTCCCCCAAGGATGCCCTGAAGAATGAAAATCCAACACGAGCCAGAGCGAAAACCTTTCTAAAACGCATGGAGACGCTAAAAGCAAAAGCTGTGCATGGGAAACTCAAAGGCTCGGGAAGAACAGGTCCTTTAGAAATCAGCGGACCGGTTCTCCAGTTTGAGCCAAAATCCTTGAAAGACATGCACTGTGTACAGATAGTCAACGGCGATCTCCAGAATTTGGGGCAAGATTCAGTCAAAAGAGGGCTTCCCTCTTCTGCCAAATCCAGCAGTGACAGCAGTCACTCCGAAAACAGCAGCAGTGGGGTGAGCACGCCGTGTTTGAAGGAGCGCAAGTGCCATGAAGCAAACAAGAGAGGTGGGATGTACCTGGAAGACCTGGATGTTCTGGCAGGAACGGCCTTACGGCAAGTGGTGGACCAAAACCGCAAAAACGAATTTCATTCCCAGGAGAACTTGGTTGTGCACATTCCCAAGGATCACAAACCAGGGACTTTCCCAAAGGCACTTTCTATTGAAAGCCTCTCACCTACAGACAACAGTAACAGTGTAAACTGGAGGACAGGCAGCATCTCTTTGGGAAAGCAGAACTGCTCTACTCCAAAGGAATCCGGCCTGATGGCTTGCTGTCCTAAAGAGAGCAGAATTAGTATTTATGACAATGTGCCGGGTTCCCACTTGTATGCTAGTACTGGGGACCTCCTGGACATAGAGAAAGATGTCCTTTTTCCTCAGTTAGATGACATTTTGCAACATGTCAATGGACTGCAGGAGGTGGTAGATGGTTGGTCAAAGAAGGTGTTGCCAGGTCTGCCGGTTGGTGACGTGTCAGCCAGGGAATCCCCATCACTGCCTTTCCAGTCGCCTACACAGATCACTCTCGATTTTGAAGGAAACTCTGTGTCGGATGGCCGGACCACCCCGAGCGACATGGACAGAGATGGAACATCCCTGAATGAATCTGAAGCCACTGGTGTTAGGGACAGGAGGGACTCTGGGGTGGGAGCATCACTCACAAGGCCAAGCAGGTAAGTAGCAAAATTTTGTATACAAATCCACAGACTGTGAAATACAATATAATGAAGCAGAGGTTCTCAGCTTGGGAGTCAGAAGGCCCAGGGTACCATTATAGTAGTGTTCATCCTGTATGGAGATGGGGACTTCCCAGGGAAAGGTGGGATTTTGAGGGAAGGGACATCCTGCTGTGGAGATTCTTTCATGGCATTGATGCAGAATTGGTTTAATAGAGCAAACTAAGGCATTTTTTATCCCTTGATCCATTGATTACATAGCAGGACCCTGTATATGTTGTAGGATGTATTTTTAATTTGGCTTCTAAGTTAGACGCACAGGTGTTTATGAATCTGTAGCTTTATGCACTTTTTAAATGCACTGATCTTCTTTAGAAATGTGCCTCTTTGTGCTCAAAGAGAACAAAGTCCCAGCCCCTTACATGGGTGGGATGAAATGATGGTGAATGACTGACTTCTTAATAAAGTGAAAAGTGGAATTTTGTTGATAGTCTAAAGACCTGTTTTAAGTCAGTGATGAGCTCCTGTTGAGCCAAGTACCAATGGTCCTGGGAAAAAGCTTTTGTGGGTCTAAACTGTTGCATGTAGGGTGGCTTTGTAAGTGCCAAAGCAGGGAGAACATACTTAGTATTTTCTGATACTGGTATTTCTGATAATACTGGTATTTTCTGATCTGCTGTCAGTCTTGTCACACCCTCACAAAGGACTCTGCCTTGCCATGGTTTGCTGCTACCTGTGCTTGTTCACCACCACCACAGAAGTGAAAGTGGACTGGAGGAAACTATTGAGTAAATGAGCAGTGACAAAGTTTTTAGGATTTGAGTTAGAACTTATATTTAGTGAAGTAAAAAAATAAAATTAGGGTATTTTTTCTCATGAAACCAGTATACAGAGAAAATGCTTTGGAGTAAAAAGATGTGAATGGTTCAATAGCTTGGTGGTTATAGCTCTAACTAAGGAGACACAGGGTTTAATCCTTTTTCAAAAAAGTCCTTCAGCATTTAATAACAGAGCTGTTTGGAGAACCTCGTCTCCAAATACCTCAGTGGTCAGGTCAGTCCCCTGGGAGATGAGGGACTAGGCATCAAACACCAGTTCTGAGTCCGGCAAAGAACATTTGTCTCTGAATCTCCCACATCCTGTTAGAAGTGTGTGGGCTAAAGACCACAGCAGGCAGCACTGCTTCCCCAAGTATATGGACTGCACCCACACCCACCTATGAATCTAATGTTAAAATGACAAAACTTAGGCATTTCTGATATTAAAGAGATTGACTAAATTGCTGTATTTATCTCCAAGGTAAATTTTCTTTCAGTTGACACACCACAAGCCATCACATATGTGTGTGTTTATGCATGTTTTATACATTGCCCAGCCCTATCTCACAGTACACCATCTTTTCTGCCCAACCAGAGCAGTTCTCTGATTTTTCTACCATTTCTTTTGCTAAAGGCAATTACGATGGCAGAGTTTCCAGATCTCTCATCGTCTGAGCCGCTCCATTGCATCGCTTCACATCAGCAACCAGTCAGCAGCCCAGCTGAATCTACTGCAAAAATTCTCTCTGCTTCGACTCACTGCCATCATGGAAAAGTACTCCATGTCAAACAAACATGGCTGGACCTGGTGAGTACCACTGGTAACTGGAAGGAGACTTTTTAGAAGAAAATAGTTTCTTCTAATTCTGTTACTCTGTTGGTAAGTAAATGCAATTAGAAGGAACCATTGACTTCAAGCGTGGGATTTGAAACTGTCCCTTTTAATCCATTGCTGCCTCGTGGCTTGTTGGCAGAGTGAGAAATAGATCCTGGAAATCTGGCTTCATTCCTGTGCTCTAACAGAGAGACAACCCTGGCCTTTTGAACAATGCTACAGTTCCAGAAAAATAAACAGGAATAGGAGAGAGTGACTATAAAGTAGGAAAAGTTTACAGTAAGTCTTACCCAGTATTCATTTGGTGATTCAAAAAGAAACAGCTGCTGCTTCATGTGTTTGATACTGCTTTGTTTGTGCTTTAAAAGAAGGGTTAGAATAGTTATGGGACTTCTCTCTAGAAATCAAAGATGCTGGCTTTGGCCTAGGCCTGGACCTGTGTTAGAGGGAGCTTGCAGCCCTGGCAGCTGTGACAGCTACCTGGTCACTCAGGGAGTGGAGGGAAGCGCACATGGATGGGAATGCTCACTATGTGGCTCCTTCTCTAGCAACTGGCTACAGAAACCTGCATATTTCATGGTACAAAAACCCTGGTGGGCCCCACAGATTGAGGTAAAACAGAAATGGAAATGGGCATTGTAGTGATTTTGGTTCACTAATAAGAGTTTAAAAGTATCTGAGAAATAATCAAAACAATGACAGAATCTTTCCCTAATACACTAAGGCACCCAGTCCAGATACAGTATGACTTGATATTTATATTGTGATTTTCATGCTGAAAGCACCTCCCCAAAATCCCACTAAATTCATCTGTGAGCTACGTTAAGAAAAGTTTTCCCTTAGAAATGGAAAAATAGATACAATTGATACATGTGAGATTCACCTCACTGACATCAGTCATTAGGAAGTTAAAAGAGGAATCTGTTATAAATCTGATCTGAGAAAGTCAGGTTGGCTGTTTGTGGTCAGAGGAAAGAGACAGGCAACCTCAAAGCAGCCCATTATATCCAAGGCTGAGGGTTTGGGTCACCTTCCAGAGACGTCTCTCTCTAGAGTGGGTATAGAGGTAGCCCAGACAGCTGACTCTTTCTAAATCTCTGTAAGATAACCAAAATTCAGTAAAACTAATCCCCATTTCACTGCTCTCCTTTGGAGCACTCCCTGTGGCTAGCTGGCATCTGCACTGAAATGAATCTTACCTTACCCAGCTTCAAATAAGCAGACTAGAATACAGCAAATTCTAGGTCCTGCTGTTTGTACAAGGTTTTCATCTGAGAGATATTTCTTCAGTTTTTATGATCAGTCTCTAAGGATTTTTAAGAGAGGCACTGTAAATAGCTGTAGAGTTACACACTGTACTTCTTCAGTAGGTAATTTAAAATGAGTTTTTACTTCTTCCCACACAGATGACAAAACTCTTAGTCACATTCAGGTCATATTCATCTTTCTTATTTTAATTCCATGGCAGTCATGACTCCCAAAAAGGGAATCCAGTTGGTTCTTGTTTTCATCACAATTTTTTGAAGAAAGCAAGCTCACCAGCTTTCACTTAAGTTACTCAACTAGAATAAATAATATAACACGAGGGAGGAATCTGACACATAGGGATTTCCCACCATCATTTCTTATTGTAAAGTTTTAGTCAATAGAAATACTAAATCATGTAACTGGTAGTAGATCAAAATCATCGGCATGTTAGAACCTCCTTTTCCCTCAGATACCCTCTCCACTCAGGTTTGCTCTGCCAATCTTGTGAGTCCCTAAAAGATGCTTTAAACCAGCTTTTGTTGGCTTCAGCTGGATGACACCTGCGTAGTAAGAGGTTCTTGTTGGAACTGATTGTTATGCTATACCTTAGAAACCATCCACTTACAGACATTAAGAAATTAATCAATTATGCAAATTGTAAAGCGTCTGTGTATTGTGCATTAGACATTATTTCACCATCTTTATTAAAAAGGCCCCAGTTACCAATTTCTGTCAGTAGTGTTACTCACAAGGCGTGTAAATACCCTGATTTTTTTCATGCAGCCTGTTCATGTTAATTTTCAGGTCTGTGCCAAAGTTCATGAAGAGGATGAAAGTCCCTGACTACAAGGACAAGAATGTCTTTGGTGTGCCCCTGATAGTTCACGTCCAGAGAACGGGGCAGCCTCTTCCCCAGAGCATCCAACAAGCCCTGCGCTACCTACGGAGCAACTGTCTAGACCAGGTAGGAGCTTTACTCCATGGACTTGTTGGTTTCTTCTGAAAAGCCACTTTTAGCAAGCAACAGTCAGCATTCTTGTACTAAGTGCCAGGATTATTTCCAGATTATTGTCTCTCATGTTGGGCCTCAGTCTCCTCTGGTGATTTGATAGTTGGTGCCAAAACTAAGTTTTCCATTTTGAGGTTTGTATCCAGCTAATCTGTTGAAATTTTGTAGTTGTAACAGTCCTGCTGATTTGTATACCACAGTCTACTTCAAAGAACATTTTGAGATCTTCATGTATATTGAATGAAACCTGGGAAGGGATCAGGACTCCTCACTTCTACACATATCTGTACTGTTTATGCTTGGCTGTTGCCATTGAGGGTTAACTGCATTCACCATTTCACAAGATATGGTACAAAAGGTTTTATTTACTTAGCAAAGACAGAAAAGTCCAAGAATAGAGAGCAAACTCAGCAAAATATTCCAAGTATTCTGTTGACAGAGTCAGATATATCCAGATAGTTAGGTCAGCAGGGGTTCAATGCCAAAGCCATTATGGTACGTTGCCTTTTATAGTGTTCTTAGCTACAACAAGCCAGCTGGGACACCCTCATGCTCAAAGTATTTCAGATTTTTTTTTTTTATTCCTTTTAGCTACAGAGGGACATACTAATCATATTTTTACTGTTCTTCCCCTAAGGATGAGGATGTATATTTTTATGAACATAGGACTGGGAGAAACCTCCTGGCTGTTTATGTTCAGTCCTCTACTGTTACTGACCTCATGTGATATGACCTCTTTCATAACTGCCTTTTGATAGTTGTAAGTTCGAAAGGAGCAACCAGCACTTTGCAGATTTTCCTGCTTTCTGAGCACATGAAAAGGGTGGAATTAGTCTGTTTTGAATCTTCACATTTTCTAATCACCATTCTGTTTGCTGTTCAGGATTTTTGTGGGGTGAACAGACATCTTCCCCAAAACTGAAATCTGAAAATTAAAGGCCTTGCAGTGAATCCCAACCATTTCCCTTTGCAGCCAGTGGGAGAGACACGGGTCCTTCCTGTCACTTCTCTCTATAAAGGATCCTGTAGTGGTCAGACCTTGACATCTAACTCCACAGTGTTAAAGTGAGCTGAGATGAGTTCTGCCAGCCATATGTAGTGCAGGAGCTGAGGGGTGGGATGAACAGCTTGTCAGAAATTCATTAAGAGAGGATGAAAGGGAAAGATGCATGGAGACAAGCAGAAGTGATACATTCAGGAGCTAACATGCCTGGTTGCCACAGTGCTCATCTGGGTTTGTGTACTAAGCTGTGTAAAAGCTGTGGAAAGTCAGGGTAGGAAGAAAAGTGATGCAGCAAGCCTGGAATAGTGATGAGATTGGAGGAGATCCCAAATAAGAGGAACAGGAGATGTATGGATAGGAATGGGCTTGTCAGCTAAGAAGCAGAGCCAGAGAAAGAAAGAGAAGAGAGAGGATTAATTGGGGAGAATGTAAAAGGGAATAGAAAGGAGAAAGAAAGAGCTCTTGAGAGATTTGAGGCAATTGAAAGGTGTTGGAAGCCTCAGACAACTGTCTGCTCCATTTGTTTATGGGCTGGGAAGCATCAGAGCTCCGTGAATTTCAGTTCAGCTGTGGTTTCTTCTTAGAGTAAAACTGGGAAAATACTGATTAAAGAAAAGCAGGAGGAGAAGTACAAATTGGGATCCTTTAAAACATCTTTTTACCAAAAACCTTTCTGGGCAAAAACATTGCAGGCAGTTGAGCTCCTCTGCTTTACAGTTACTCCCTTTGTCCCCATTTATTTCAAAGTCTGCTAATGCCTGGACAGAAACCTGGGTAACCTCAGCATACTGCTTATGTGTCTCTCCTGTGCACTGCAGAAGGTGGGCTAGAGTTCAGAACAGGTGTCAGAGCTTCTACTTGGTAAAGTTGTCAGAGCACACACTTGGTAAAGCTGTGGTTGCCCTAAACCATTGCAAGGTCTGGCTCCTGCCACTGAAATCCTTAAACTGGCATGAGGAGTCCCACAGTAACTTGTAGGATATGTAATTCAGTTTCACTTTGTGAAAGAGAAACTGCTTTGACTTTTCCAACTGCATCTTTATTTCTGTCATGCATCATATGGCTGGCTTTACTATCCACACAGCATGAGGATAGTAAAGAGATTGGGGCAGACTAACCTCTGGATTTTAAGTCCCTTTTTATTTACAGAACAAGTCTGTAATAATGCATAACAAAGCCTAAAACATCTTCTTCTATTGAATGAAGAACTCTTTTAATTAATTATTATTTTTTTTCCATTAGTAAAAAAAAGGAAATAGGAGTTTGGATAAATGTCTTTAAACAGAGATCAAGAGCAGTAGAATGATGTGCAGCTGGAGATTGCATGGGTGAGATTTGACATCTGACCTCTCAAATCAGACTTAGCTAGAAGTTTGTAATGGTTGCTTATACCAGCAAGGACACTTTCCATCAAAAAGAGAGAACTGAGCCTGTGGTCTGACATTTATCTACCACAAGCCAAAACCTTATTTTTTGGACAGAATTAGCAAGTCTGTCTTCTTCATCTTCAGCATACATTTCTAAGAGGAAAAGGCATTTAAAAAGAAGAAGGGAAAGGGAAAACCAGATGAAAAGAGCTGGATGTTCTTTCTTGTATGCTCTTGTCAGGAAGAAGAGCAGAGCTTCACTTGGGATCATAAATACAGAACACAGGGCACACTCCTGTTCTCTACTTCCTGTACATAAATTTAGCTCTCAAGTGACACTAAATTCATCAGTAAGAAGACATAGAAGAGCTGCTTCACAGCCAGTCTGGTGCAGCAGTTCCTCTCCATATAAGTAATTAAATAAATACAGCCCCTCACAGAGCTGTGATCTATGTCATGAATGTGCGAGTTAACCAAAGTCCTAAATACCTTCCAGGTGAGCATGGGAGGTGTTCTGGAGAGAGTAGGGTCCTCTGTGAACTCTGTGCTGCTTCCTACTTTGATGTAAGGGGAAAAAGGCCAGAAGGCATTATTCCCTTGCCTTAACTGTTTGTTGATGGACTGTGCCATGCAGGAAGCTGCACAAATCATCAGCGAGACAGCAACCACAGAGGAAAAAGGGTCTATAATTCCCAACTGGAAATGGGCCTTTCCCATAGGTCTCTCTCAATGTTTCAACTTTTTCCCTGCAAAACTGAAGGAAAAACAGTGTTAACACTTCCCAAATGAAACACTGTAAACTCACTTGGGAATAAATAATGTGGTTGAGGCACAGGAATTCACCCCAGGGGGAATTCCGCGGGTGGAGAAGGACAAGAAAGGGCAGCCCTGCCTTGAAGGCATCATTTGAAGAATTACCACTTCCTTTCAAAATAGAAACCAAACAAGATAAAAATTTATCTTAGTGACACTGCACAAGTAATCCCTCTGTGGCCCCCACTCTTGAACTGGACTTTTCAGTGGGATTTGGGGGAACTCTTGAAAGCAGAGAGCATAAAAGGGGAAAAATACATTTGATCTTGATTTTAAAGCTCTACCAGGAAGTACTAATCTTTTGCCACAACATTAATTACTTAGCTAAGCATCATATTTTCCTGCTAGTCTTCAAAATATATACCCAAATAAACATGAGGGGCCAGATTCTCAGCTGGAGTAAATCAACAGTCACCCAAGCCAAGCAAGCCAGGCTGATTTATATCAGCACAGCATCTTGCTTAAACTTCTTGGGCAGCAGAGAAACCACAAGGCACTCTGACCCGTCTCTCTAGGATGGGACAGAGAGCAGCAGCAATATTAACCCTTGCAATCCTTCTGTGGGAGCCTGTGCTTGCCTGAGAGACTTGTAGCACCATCAATTGCATTTGCACATTTTCCTCCTTCTTGCCTAGAGTGAAATAAGCAATCCAAGCTTTGGTCGTGATCCAAGTCCCCACATATAAATGTGTATACCACAAATATACTGTTCAAGTGCCACTTTCCCCTTTCCCCAAGTCAATATGGTGTGTTTTTAGGTGGGTCTGTTCCGGAAATCTGGAGTGAAATCCCGAATCCAGGCCCTGCGCCAGATGAACGAGAGCTCCCCAGAAAATGTCAGCTATGAAGACCAGTCAGCATACGATGTGGCTGACATGGTCAAGCAATTCTTCAGGGACTTGCCAGAACCTCTCCTCACAAGTAAACTAGGAGAGACTTTTCTGCACATCTATCAATGTAAGTTGAAATTTCTACATATTTCTCTTATTATAAACAATTAGAAATGGTTAAGTAGTAATATACTGTAAATAATTTTGGCGTGTTAACACTGGATAGGTTTCTTTCTGCTAGCCTTTGAGATATAAAAACCCCTCTGCCCTCAAAATCTTTCACTAACAGGTCTTTAGAACCAACTTAACATTTCAGTGTCAAATTTAATGGAAAGACAATCTTCATACCAGCCTCACAATCAGAAAGAAGACAGAAGAAAAGGCTGCTGGACACGAAGAGCATGAAGATTCATATTTTTGTCAGATTTCTTTAAATTGTGGGTCCATTTCATGCATTTATATCTCAGTATAAATGAGTCTTCTGAGCATGGATAAGTGGTACTTGACCATGAGAATATGTGTCTCTGTAGTCCCCTTCCTTGCTGTGGCTTCTGATTATTTGTTTTTTCATTATAGTCAATAAAATGTACATGCAAAAACAAGCTGCCTTCATGTAGATCATAAGCTCTATGTAAAGAACTCATAGAGAAAGAAAGAAACCAGGGGATTTCTTCTTTTCTTTCCAGCATAAGCAATCTTCAGAAAAATCTGAGATGCATCAGAATAATGAAAGTCCCTGTGAAACAGGAAATGACTGTGTATCTCTTCTCCAGACTGAGGGAGAAATAAACAGTGAGGAAAACACTGAACAGCCAGAGGAATTAGAGGTTTTTTCCTGACAATGTCTATTATAAGGGCCAGTCAGCCAGCACTCCGGCAGATGCAGCCAGCCTAAGCCAAATAATTGGAAGCACTAAAGAGAAGTGTGTCTAGTCTTTTCACTTGCAGACATTTCAGCTGCCAAAACAATAGAAAGCCATTTTAAAACACTGTGTAATCCCAGTGCTTAAGAATCTCAGATACTTCCGTTGCTTGCCTTTACTGTAAAAATCTGTCTGTGGTGTGCAGTCACTAATGAATTTACCACCACAGTGTCTGTAGCTGGTAGAGAAGGCTGGGATTCTGCATGTGAGAGACAGCACTGCAAATAAATTCAGTGTTCGGCTGTAGGCAATGTCTTGGGACACAAGTTAACTGCAAGAGTTGGTGCCCAGCCCTGGACCATCATTTCCCCTTCTCCTTTCTGGCTCACAAGTTGTCTGCCTGCACACACATTATTAAGCTTGTTCAGAAAAGCAACAGGAATTCTAGCTGGTAATAAAATGGCAGTCACAATCGTTTCCATGGGGAGGTGGCCAAGAGATTATCCACTGCAAGGACATGTTCTGCATGTCCTTGGAAACAAATCACCTCTAAACTATTGCTTGATGAAAATTGGGAATGTGTCTTTGCACAAAAGAGACTGCAAGTAAATTAGCCCCTTGCTACAGGAAAACAGAGATGGCAGATCCCAGTGGCATCAGCATAAGGAGGTCTGTAGCCAGAAGGGCTCCCCTTTTCCAAGACATGAGGCTGAATGGGGAAACATTGATACCAGCCAACAAAAAATATAAAAAGAGGCACGTGCTGACTCTCTAATGTCTGTGTGGTGCTGCAGCAGGGAATCTGAAGAACTTCTCTTTCAGAGAGAAGGGGAAAAGATGAGCTAAGACTGCTAAAATGCACTAGGAGTTAGAGGATTTCAGAAAGACTTGAGGATGGGTCTCTTTAAGCCAAGGTAGGAACAAGAAAAAATGGGCTCTGTAGACACCAGAAAATAATGTTTGGATTAAGAATGAATAGCAAGGGTTTTTTTCCATGTGGCCAACATGGAAATATATTTTTCTGTTTCAGACACTAATGACAAAATTCCTTTCACAGAAAGAAAAATGTTGAAAATTTCTGGGATACCAATTGTATTTCGTAACCTCTGCAATTAAACGAATCTGTAGCTGAGACTTTTTCTTGCCCTTTATTCTGTTTAACAAATTGTTAATGTGAAGGTAGGATTTTTCCTCTCCAAGTGTATTGACAGGAGATTTCTGATTTTCTGGGGCTCGCTGAAGATGTTTTTCATATATCCAATACCTTTTTCATATATCCAGAATGTCTTGAATTGCTGTAACACATAGGCTTTGGGATGAGATTATTAGTGTAGTAGACTATATGGCATACCATTGATGAAACTTTCTCCATTTTCCTACAACTCCCAGTTGTTTAATGTTTACCTGTGACTTGAAGCACTGGCTGATCTGCTCCATGTACCAGACCCATCAGAGCAACAATAAAGGGGAGGGAGGGATTACCAGGAGGTGTTGTGGGAAGGAAAGACACATTCCATGGATTTAGCAAAGGCTCCCCTGACTTCTCAGAAAAACCTGGCCTTGCTGCTTTCAGAAACTTTAGAAGTATTGAGCTATGTTCATTTTGTCTTTCATGTCTGAAAGCTTTTAAAATAAAGTGCTTGTACAAGGCTAGCAGTCAAATCTTAAAAGCTGGCTGTTCCCTCTACTGTAAATCTGCTTTTGTTCTTCTTCCACTCGATTTTACAGAGTACGTAATACCCAGAGGAGGACTTGAAGTCCAAGCTGAGAGAACTTATGGTAGTTTCAGAAATGAATCTGTCTGAGGTGCTATTTAAGCATTTCCACTACTTCTTTCATTAAACTCTTCTACGGTTTAGGACACAAATCTAAGTGTTCCCAAAGCTTCCCTAAGATTTAAACTTCTGTCTTGCCAGGGGACAAAGAAAACCTAAAACATACCATTTAAAGCTATGAGTACTGAGTACTATTCTCCCTTCATAACCTTCAAATGAAGCCCAGTGTCTTTCCTGGGAGCAGCCCTTCAGACAAACCAAGAAATGCCAAACACTGGCGAGGGAAGCTGTGCTTTGTGGAGGAGCAGGAGGAGGAGATCAGGACCAGCTGATCTTTCCCCCTTGGCCTCCTGTCATCTGCCTCTTCCCAGAGCCTAGCTAAGGTGGGAAAGACCCCTGTGAGACAAGCATTACCCAGCACTGCCAGGTCCACCGCTGAAACGCGTCCCTAAGCATCCATCACCTCTGCGCGGGTTTGGAGCAGAGGTGAATGGAGGGGGTGGTGAATGTCTGTGGTAACTTTACCTTTTTGGCTCCTTCCCTGACTTGACCCCCTGGCCGTCCCTTCTCCCTCCCAGATGTGCCCAAGGAGCAGCGGCTGCAGGCGGTGCAGGCGGCCATCATGCTCATGGCCGACGAGAACAGGGAGGTTCTGCAGACCCTGCTCTGCTTCCTCAGCGACGTCACCTCCGTGGAGGAGAATCAGATGACTCCCATGAACATCGCCGTTTGTCTGGCCCCTTCCCTCTTCCATCTCAATATAGTGAAGAAAGAAAGCTCTCCAAGGTATGTTTCTTCTCAGCATTATAAATAGTCACATCCTGAATATGGAGTGATAATTTCAGCGGTATGCAGGAAAAATTTTCCAAGCCATCTGCTTTCCAGCACACATTAAACAGGGCATGGCTTCAGTAAGAGGGGAAAACCCCTGCTGCAGAGCCAGAAGCACACTTGTTTTCACAAGCCCAGCAGGCATTTCAGGTTGTCTGTTGTGAACATGCGGTGCCTGCTTTCCATGTGGAATTTTCAATGGGGCACTAGTGAGTTTTGCATGAGTAATGCTGACTTCTGTAAAGCAAAAGGGGTTGATTTTGCTCTGGTTGAAGTCAAAGATTAACCATGTTTTAAAGGATTTTGATATGTAGATTTTCAATGAGTGGTTTTTTTTTCACTTTCAATTTACTGTCTACATTCTGCCACTCAGGAAACAGGGTTTATTTCAGGCCACATTAAAATTGTAACATGGTGAGTGTAGACTAAACAGGGCATAGCCCAGCTAAACATTAGTGGTCCCTCTTGACTTTTTTCCCTCCCATCTGGTTCAGAATACACTGAGATTCTTGGTCAAGTACATGTATAACCCATCTCTGAACAAGGGCTTTAAGAAGTAACAATGTAAACCACTTTACATCATGTCTGTTAAAAATCCATTTCAAAATGTACAACACATCATGTGGGATATGCATAACCTTTCCTGCTTTTACCTTTGGCTCAGCAATATTTTAGGTAAACATTTTTCCTTTAAAAAAGGCCCAACAGTTTGAGCAGTCTTCTTGATAAATAGAAACTAAAGATAGGGGGTTTTTCTCTCTGATGTTGGGAGTATCCTGCTGGTTTTTGCTTTCATATTAAAAAGATTCAGCTCTTTACCTGAGATACTGAATTCAATTACAGAGTAATACAGAAAAAATATGCAACAGGGAAGCCAGATCAAAAGGACCTCAGTGAAAACCTGGCAGCTACTCAGGGACTTGCTCACATGATAATGGAATGCAACAAACTTTTTGAGGTGAGTGAGAGACTCAAACAGCATTATTCATGGCTACATAATGCAGCACCCTTTGAAGTATTTATGTTTACGTTTATATTTTCTGTCTTGTGTTAGCTCAGAGATTGGTGCCTCACTTATTTGTAAACTTGCTTCATCCAAAGTTTATTTATCTCATTTCTTTATGGCAGCTCCCTTTTAGTATTCAAAAGATGCAGGGTAATTATTCTGTGACAGTTTTAAACCCAAACCACTGGATTAGGAAATTTTAGACTAATTCAAATCAAAATCTGCTAGTGTAAAATTTTATTACAATGCTTTTAAGGCCTCGATTAAAACTTATTCATCTTAAAAATAATTGCCTGTACATTTTATTTCTCTGTGTCGTGCAATGAAGTAAAAATCACATAGAGACCTGCAGTCATTCCTGCAGCTACTTACTCTGCAGCTGGAGGAGAGCAAATGCTCATATCTTCTTTCCCCAGAAACACAAGGCAATATTTCTGAGGGCTCAAGGAGTAACAGTGGGGTATTGACATCCAGTTGATCGGTCTAACACAGTTCTGCATGAGTAGTGCTGTTCTGAGCCATGAGCTGTTTCACTAGGCTATTTTGATCTTCCATCTTGCATAAAGACAGAAACTGGTGTGCATTTTACAGATCCTAGGTTTGTGCAACTGGATGCTGAATGGTCCACCAGCCTAGAAGCACATTGTCTTAAGGAAAAGTTCTCAGCAGGAGATTATCTCTGTGTGTTTTCCCTCCCTTCTGTGGCACAGGTCCCACACGAGATGATCACCCAATCCCGAAACTCCTATGTTGATGCAGAAGTACATTCTCCTACCCTGGACGAGCTTGGGAAACAAGTGGATGAGGAAGGAGGGAACTATCAGATGTACCTAGAAACTCTCATGCAGAATCTCCAGAAAGAAGCAAAAGAGAAATTCAAAGGATGGGTCACATGTTCCAGTGTAGAGAACACAGAACTCGCCTACAAAAAGGTAATTTGGGGAGACATGAAAGAAGCAGTAAAGAAACCAAAGCAAAATACAGCTCAGCTATGGGGCAGCCTGGCCTGTTGCATGGCAAAACTCACACCCTTCTTTCTGGCAAGACACTCTTTTTTTATTTTTTTTTTTTTTTAAGATTACTAAAAGCAGTTAAAATGTAATGTAATAGTCATTCAAGTATGAGATCCCAGAAAAAGGCACTGAAAGCAAGCTGGGGTCTCCAAAATAGATCAAGTCAGTGACACAGCAAACAACACAATCAGAGAGTGAGCTGAGATGTTAAACAACAGGGAACATTACCTGGGCAAGCTCTTTGACTGGGGGACGTGAAAAGTTTCTGACCAGTTCTTGATGTTTGCTAGCAGTTTGGAGAGCACAGCTAGAACATAGGTAATTACAAAACTTTTTCAGGCTCTCCTATGCTTTTTTAAGCAGGCCAGTTTTATCCCTGATCCTTCTGTTCTTTTTAAATGTGGATTTTTGATACTGCAGCTTTTATTAAAATTTCTGAATTTGTTTTAGACTCCATCACTTCTTCAGAGAAAGCCAGACCACTGCAGTGAGACAGAGGGTGCTGCAGGGTCCCCGCAGAGAGTGGAGTTCAGGGCTGCTGGTGACTGAACAGCAAAGCAGAGGTCTCCAAACCAGTAGCAGTTAGCAAGAGAAAGGGATGAATTAGGGATGGGTGGCACTAACTAGGCAGGAGGAGAGCACTGGGAGGAATGTGGGATCTGGATGGTGAGGGGGCAGGAAGCAGCATTATCCCAGCTTGGGAAAGTGCAACCCCTCTGTCAGGGCAAAGAAATTGCAGTTACTGTGGTTTGTAGCCAGCTTCTGGGACTGACCTCACCAGGGAGGGGCTGTGGGACATTGGGGAGAGAGTAACAGGGCTCGGGTGGGAGCAGGATGTGGGACATGGGAGAGAGGGAATAGAGGCCTTTACAGCTGGTGGTCAAGGACCTGTGAGACTACAGGATTGGGAGCCTGGGGGTCCTGGGCAGGGGAAATGAGGAACTGAAAGCTTTGGAGAGAAAGAATTACAGCAACATGAAATAATTTAAGGTGGGAGGTGTGGAAGGTGGGTTTCTGGGGAAACAATCCTGGGTCTATGGGAGGTACTAGAGGTTTCCAAAGTAGTCACATTGGTATATGAGAGCAGGAGGGTAGGGAAGGGTTAGAAGAGCAGGGCTTGCAAGATCCAATGATTACTGCCTGAAATAGGACCCCTAAAACCTTGCAGAAAAGCTGGATGTGTGCAATCTAGGATATTCACCTTGTGCACAGCCCAGCACCTTCTGCTCCCCTTACTGTAAGCTGTGGAGGTGTTTCAAGAAACAGGATCTGTGAGCAAGGAGGAGTTAGCAAATAGTCTGTGCTCTCTGAAAGGTGTTTTCCCAACACCACCCTTGCAGCTATTTTGAGGAGCAAACATCTGTGCACCTGACACATAACTGAATCAATGTATGTTCTGCTCCCCCAGAATTAACCAGGAGAGTTAATGGACCCTCAGTCCCAGGAAGTGTGTAAGATTGCCTAAGGCAGTTGCTTTATTTCAGCCCAGGGTTTCAGTCTCTCATCTCTTTTTACTTCCACAGACACATACTCATCATTACACTTAGGATGTTTGGTCTTGGGAAAGTGTCTGTCACACCAGAAGTAATGCAGAACCTCACTGGCACTATGGGAACTAGTCCAGATATATTCTGCTGTGAGAGCAGAGTAATGAATCACTTCAGGTTTCCATCCAGGACTAGTAGAGCAGCAGCAATAGCAACAATGGTAATGATTAGCAGGGAAATGTGAATGCTCTTAAGCTGAAGTCAGACACACACATTGTGATTTTGTCCTCAGTTATCATCTGCATGTAAATTATCAGGGTTTGTCTTCTTGGTCACTTCAGGTTGGGGATGGGAACCCATTAAGGCTTTGGAAAGCCTCAGTTGAAGTTGAAGCCCCCCCATCAGTTGTCCTGAACCGAGTGCTGAGAGAACGTCACC
Organism: Fringilla coelebs; assembly: GCF_963513975.1. NCBI lineage: Eukaryota > Metazoa > Chordata > Aves > Passeriformes > Fringillidae > Fringilla > Fringilla coelebs. The sequence continues at coordinate 68,641,696 of NC_140029.1, forward strand.
TCTGGGACGAGGACTTCTTGCAGTGGAAGGTGGTGGAGAGCCTGGACAAGCAGACAGAAGTTTACCAGTACGTTTTGAACACCATGGCTCCTCACCCCGTCCGAGACTTTGTTGTTCTCAGGTAAGCTGAGGGCTGTTCTCTGGTACCTTTGCCTCCTGCAGTGCATAAAGAAGATCTGGACTTATCTCAGCCTTCACATCTGTGTAATTGCTCTCCAGGAACTCTACTTCTGGGCAGCAATGTTGATTTCTCAAACTGAATTAGTCATACACCTACAGCATGCTGACCTTTTCTCTGATGTAATTTGAGCAGCACATACTCCTGAGGCCATAAATATAATTTCTTCCTCAGAACAGATGTCTGATAATAGCTGCTCTTCTCTCTTAGCTTTGTTTGTTGTCAAAACAGTGCAAATAGAACCCAATTGTTTTTTACGCTGCTTTTGCTGTTCTCTGGGGAATGTTTGATGTTTAAGAGCCAAATGTTTAGAAGAGAAGATAGTGGTGCTTTTAAGCTAAGGCTGTTATACAGTGTCTGTATAAGTTATTATCTTAAATTTTCAGTTGGAGTCTTTGTAAATGAAGAAATGCTGATCCATAAGAAATGCTGATCCTAGTGTGGAAATGAACAGAAAGAGGCAGTAGATTTGTATTCTCTCTTCCAGGGGATGACTTCTCTCAAATAAATGTATAGCTGTGTATCAATATTCTACATTCAATCCCAGTTCTGCCATTGTCTATCTGCCTGTACAGAACAGTAAAAAAAAAAAAAAACCCTCTTCTGTCTTTGAAATCCGGGCCTTTGCTTGCTAGGAGCTATTGTGGAGCTGCTGACATATTTCACTTACAGGGTCAGTCCTACAGTTATTTATTGTAGGATGATTTTAGTCCCTGCTTTCTTTGATTGAAATGACGTGCCAGAGAAATACACAGCAGTTTTGACAAAGGAAGAAGTACAGGGAGTCAGAATTGTATTAAAGGGAATGAAGATTGAAGGAAAAAGATGAGCCAAATAAAATATAATTACGAAAGTACATCCCTTTTATGAACTTAAGTAGTCTCTTAAAGGATGACAACATGCAGATATTGTTGGCATAAGGGAAGAATTATTGGAACTCTTAGGGGAAGATTTAAAAAATGCTTTCTGTAACCAATTCTCCCATTACTCTATTTCCTTTGCCTTCCACAGTATACTGGGCTAAATTAACTACTTTATAATCAAATATCTATTATATCTTTTATATAATTATATATCTCTCATTATTTTATAAATAATCTTCTTATATAATGTCATTATCTTGAACCAGTGATAAATTTGGCCCTCTGCATGGCACCGAGAAGATGGTCTGCGAGCGGCAGGGAGGTTTTGATGACCGTAATTTGGTCCTCTCATTTGCCACTTAGTTCACTATTAGGTTTCGTGGTGGTTTATGTTCTTTAAAGACTTGCTGTGCAGTCACATCAGTTAAAGGAAAGCCCTGCTATCGAGTTCTCATTCTTTTCACTGACCCAGGCAGAATGACCCCCGAGGATTGAAATACATATCATAAAAATGAATCCTGGTGGGTTCTTAAGGGCTGAAAACAGCCATCAGGCAGATCTGTCAGATTCTGTTGTCTATCTCTTTTGATTGATATCATTAAGTCTAGAGCAAGGTTACCCAGCAATACCGCAGTCAATTTGATACCTTATGATTGGTGGGAAGTGAACAGTGAAATTATAATACACCTCTGGGGACATGAATAAATATATTTTAACAGATGGCAATTTTCTCCTTCTCAGTCAAACTTTGGGCTGTGAAAGGATCAACTTAGTTGTTCCCTTTTTTTTCAATGTGACAGTCATAACAAGGGGATTAGGCTCCCTAGAGAAGACTCTGATGGTAAGAGGAGAGGAGAAATGTTTCATATGCCTGGGATATGACACAGCTCTCAGCTGCCCTGCCATGTGGATTCTTTTATTAAAGAATCCACAAGTGTTTCATGTTCATTAAGTATGACAGAATTTTGGTGAGTTAGGTGCCATGCCTGATTTTACTACTTGAAGGTATTTAAAGAACTACTGAAACTGGCCTAAATCCATATGACTAGGAACAGGAAACCAAAGTCTTCTGAAAACTCTGGGATAGAGACCTTTCCACTTCCCAAATGGCCCAGTGCTGGGTAGTAACCAAAATGATGTGGGCACAGCTAAACACTGTGCAGGCACTTGCAAGAGGTGGTTCAGCATTTCTCATGCTGGATCTCAGCTGTGATTTCCTTCTCCCATATGTTTCATCTGCCAAAACAGCTCATCAATTTTGTTAATGCCCAGGCACATGTAAAACCTGGTCAGTATCTTCCTGCAGTGTCTTGAATAACAGCTCAGTTTCATGTAAGAAAAATGCAGGATGTAAAAATTATCTGCTGAAGTCCAAACTTCAACAGTCCTTGAAAGCAGCTTACCTGCTAAAATATGATACTTCCCAAGGCAGCATTACCCATCTCAGACAATCCACAGCAAGATGATGCATGTTGCACAGCACAGTGGGAATTTCTCATTTCTTCCCACAGCATAGAAAAGAGCACAGACCTATCCTCTGAGATTCAGTGCAGATGAGAAAGATGTGACACAAGGGTATGTAGAGAATGCTTGCAGAACAACAGAAAAATGTTAAGTACTAAAGTCTAGGAATCTTGAAATCTTGAACTTGGTGGCAAACTTGTCCAGCATGTAAGAGACGATAGAAACCTGGGAGAGGAAAGAAATGGAAGGACATTTTTTTTTTTTTAATTCAGACATCCTTGAAACATATTCTGGGTATGAGTGAGGATTTCAGCTGTGCTAAACTGCATTTCTTGTTCTGTAAGCCTGCACGGGTGCAATGCACACTTTCAGCTTTTGCTCGGTCTTTCTTCTTTCCAAAACTTTTGTCTGACTGCAAAAGGCTCTGTCATGCCCTAGAATACTGATGGTTACAGAATACTCCTGTGGCCATTCCACGTGGCCATGAAACTCTACCAGGGACTCCTAGGACAGTCCACTGGCATTGCAGGCAACAAGGACGGGCAGACAAGGAGACTGTAACTTCAGTTCTGGTTCTTACTCGTGTGCCCAAAAGTTTCATTGCTAATGTGATTCCGTCTTGCATCCATTCCTGCAGGACATGGAGGACAGATTTGCCCAAGGGGATGTGCATGCTGGTTGCCATCTCTGTGGAGCACGAAGAGGCTCCTCTCATGGGAGCCGTGCGAGCCATCGTCATGGACTCCCAGTACTTGATAGAGCCCTGTGGCTCAGGAAAAGCCAGGCTGACCCACATCTGCAGGATTGACCTCAAGTAAGTGTCCCACCTGCACAAAGCAATGTCCCTTCAGCAGGACAGAACCCTCGAGCTCAGATGCTGGGAACAGAGGGCATGGTTAGGGTAGCTTTGCTGCTTCAGAGTTTTCCTGCAGTCTTCTCTCCACTCAGTGCCTACCACTGTTAGATGTGATCTTAGAAACAGAATCTGCTCATTTGATTACTGCAAGGGAGAACATCAGAGTACACTTAAAAAGTCAAGTATTTGAATGGCCACCACCACTGTGGGCAGTGCATAGCAGGAAGCATGGCAAGCACGTTTCTGTGGGGCATGTTTCTTGAGTATTTGAGTTTCTCAATAATTCTCTTTTCATTTCTTCAGAGGACATTCCCCAGAGTGGTACAACAAAGGTTTTGGACATCTGTGTGCAGCAGAAGTTGCCAGGATCAGAAACTCATTTCAACCTCTGATTGCTGAGGGACCAGAAACAAAAATCTGAGGAAGTGTTCCTGGGAGCATGTGAGCATAAATCAGGGTCTGGCAGGGAACAGGAATACTGAAAGCAAAGGTCTGATTTAAGCTGCAGAAATCTGACCAGACCTGGGTCTATACAAAGCTGAAAAAGGAATTTTATAGGAAAGTTCTTTTATTCTGGAGACTTCACCTTCCCCCCTCCCCCACATCCACTCTGTATTAATTTTGATTATTGAACTAAACATTTCTTCAGAGAGCTTTTATTAAAAACAGATTATTGCCATTAATTGTATGTTACATAACTCTGGTATTTAAAGGCTTCTAAGAAGCATATTTTAATTGTAAATAAATAATGTACAGTATGTATATATTTATCTATATTCTATCTATATATATGTATATGTATAAATTAATTATTTTGTATATAACTCAGTGCAAATCACTTGCATCAGCTGGACCTTAAGTGGACCTGTCACTTGTTTCTTAGTGTGTCACTGCTACATAAGCTGTGTTTGCTGTTATCACAGAGCTACCAGGCCTAATTCGTGTGATAACAAACGCCTGTTCCCAAATATGTTTTGTGTTTGTGTGTGCTATGAGAAGGTACCTAGAAATAGATGTAGGAAGAATTACAGGAACTAAGGAAGAAGGAGGTTACAGTGCATTTAAAAATAATGAGGAGGGAATCGGTCTCACCAAATAAAATATATGGAGATGCATCTGAGACAGACATTGTAGAGGCCATTTATGTTCAGCTGCAGAATTTTGACTTTTAGCAGAAGGTGTTGAAAACTTACCTGTTGCCTTAAATGACTGGTGTCTGTCAGTAGAGACCTCACTGTGTGCAGTGTTCCAGGCTCATCCTCAGACAGCACAAGGTAATGCTGTGTGTCCTGAGATGGCTGAAATCAGACTGGTAACTTATTAAGCTGTAAATTAATTTTTTTTGTAAGCATTTTGTCTAGGTTCTGAGTGTTTCTGTATTCTTTCCTTCTCCCATAGAGATGGCTAATCCAAAGCAGGTTTCCCACATCCAGTGGACACAAAGACATGCAGATGAACACCATGCCTTTTAATATTATCACTATACAAACAACTATGCTTTTTTAAGATTTTAAACACATCTTGGAGATTTAAAAGACTAAATAAATACTATTCTTGAAAAGATTGCTTTTATAGTAACAGCGAGCATTTTCATTTTATATTGCACTGTTCTGCATGATCCCACCTCTGTAGGCATTGGTGGGAGCAGGATTAGGACTATGAGGAGTAGGAGCCATTTAAGCCTATTATATAATTTCATTTTCAGGGACCTATTATTTTGCTAATGGAAGAATGCTTTAAAAGTAATAATAATAATTTGTCGACATTGCCTTTGAGGCAGGGTTCCATTTTGTTTTTAACTAACCTACGACCAAAATGTTATTACATCTATGACTCAGTAAGAATGTACAAGCCTGTTAATCCTGTTCTTCATTAATAGCATTTGTTCACTTAGACTTTATTTATTGCTGCATAAACTAGCAGAGTCACTCACAGCCACTGTTTCAGCTCAGTCCTTCCAGGAAAATCCAAAAAGATCAGTATGAGATTGATTAAGCAGGATGCATTTCCTATGTGAAGCTACAGCTTTGTGCCCCGATTCAACGAATGAGGAAGTCCCTTGAAAGCCAGAGATGTGAACATTCCCCAGGTGTGGGAGCTGTGCAGTGGCCTGTGTTTGGTGACAGCTGCTAGAGCATGACCCCACGTGCCATCCTGCACACAATGGGGGCTGTGCTGGCAGGGGACAGCACTGTGAGCTGAGGCAGCACACCTGTGGGAGCTCAGGGTGGACAGAGTGACCCAAGGTGTCCCACAGTGCTCCAGCATGTCCTTGTGAAGGAGCAGGACTCCAAAAAAGTCACTGTCATCTTCACCCATGAGCTGTGTCACCCATGTTTTATTGTGCAAGTCCTAGAATCAGGGATGTTGGCTGCCTGGGAGCTCCTGCCTCGAGTTTATGGCCAACAATAGTTGCAATGTGCAACTATCACGAGCTTTAAGTCCTGCAGACAGGGGAGCACTCACGGGGCTGTTACGTGGCCATGGTGGGGTCTGGCAGTCCCCCGCTGGCTGCAGGGCACTCCCACTGCCCAGGCTCAGCCTTCCCAGGAGCAAACAGTGCCTCCCCAGCTGGGAATGCCATTCCAGAAAGCAGCACCTCCTCCCAAACGCCTGTGGCCATGGCAGCAGATTTCATGCCGGCTGTTTTCCAAAACATGAGCAATTAGAGTACTTCTGCTACATTAGTTTACATAAATACAGCGGTGCCTCAGCATTAACAGGCACAGAATTTCTAGCCCTGGGAATGGCAGTGTCTGACATTAAAAAAATGTCCTAAGGAAAAGAAGGGAAAACCTGGACAGTGGTTTTATCCTGTGTCACAAGTCATTGCTCAGCTGGAAGAGGCCCTGTGCCATCTGCCACCCCTAGCAAGGTAGGGTTGTTTTCCTGCCCTTGCAGAATCTCTGTCATGAGCTTCTGGCATCTCCAAGCCATGTATTGTTGAAATAAGATTTCTTCAAAATGCACATTATGCCATGTCTACCATTCAGCTACCACAGTATTTTGTATTGTTACGTTGATACATTATGATAATTGCATTTTTAAATGTTATGCTCATATCAATACCTCATATTTTTACCTCATCAGTTGGTATCAGTCATTAGTTGTAAATAAATAATTTCAGAGTTGAATAAATTTGCATACACTAAAGAATAGTGTTTCTTTGTGCTCTTTTTTCATCCACTGGCTCAAGAAATGCTGAATTTACACCCTTGATTTCTTTACTGCAACCCACTATACACTAAACTGTTCTAGTTTGGGACTTTGGTAATGACTGCAGGCTCAAAATGCTATTGTTGTCCATTATACTTAGGCTGTAGTATCCTTATGTATACACGAGCTTCATGGCAAAGATTATGTTTTCCAAATTCAGCCATGTTTCTGCATCTGTGTTCTTGTCAATAATTAAGGTCTAGGTTCACAGGAGTGACTGGAGCTGGGTGTGTGCTGGGTTCATATTGTCAGACATCAGCCATCTCAAATCCATCAAGCCATTGCAAAAGAGTAAAAGGGGTAGTGGCATGATAGTGACTTCTGTGGTTTGTCATACACATTCTACAGATGGATTAAATGTTCCTTTGGATGGGTGTTGTGGTATAACCCCAGCTGGTATAACCCCCTCTCTCTATCCCTCTACCTGGAGGGACAGGGAAGGGAATCAGAAAGAGGTAAAACCTATGAGTTAAGAACAGTTTAATAATTGAAATAAAGCAAAACTATTATTGTTGTTGCTGTTACTAATAGTTATTGTTATAATTGCTATTAGTTTTTGTTATTGTTATTATTGTTATTGTTATTATTGCTATTATTAACAACAACAACAAGGAGATAAAAAAGAGAGAGATAAAATCCAAGAAACTCAAATGATGCACAATACAGTTGCTCACCACCCACTGACTGATGCCCAGCCCACCCCTGAACAGCAATTGTTCCCCCCAGCCAACTCCCCCAGTTCATACACTGGTCATGATGTTCTATGGTATGGAATATCCCTTTGGCCAGTTCTGCTCAGCTGCCCTGGCCATGCTCCCTGCCAGCTTCCTGTGCAGCTCCTCACTGGCAGAGCACAGGAAACTGAAAAGTCCTTGACTTAGGGCGAGAACTACTTCACAATAACCAAAACATCACTGTATTACCAACATTATTCCCATACTGAATCCAGCGCTGCAAAAAGAAAATTAACTCTAATGCAGCTTTAAACAGGTCATGTCCCTATATCACTCCAACTCTCTCTTGACTTACTAAAAGAAGCAGTCTCAGAAAACAGGGTGCTGAGCAGAGTCAACTGTGAGAGACCATCTAGGAGGGGATAAGCCTTTATGTCCCATCATTCAGAGAAAGCTCTGTATTGAAATTTGGATTGAAAGAAAGCATTTTTTTTCAAGTGTCTGCCATGGCAGAGCTGGTCAGCTTGTAAGTCCATCCTTTCTTGCAAAAAAGCTGTATGTCAGGCACTCTCATTCCCATTTATCCCTCCCACTCACTGCAGCAATATCAGGGCAATGAGGTTGTCTTAACCTTAGCAGCACCGATACTTCAGCTCCTGGTATGCACAGACTTTTTTGTGTCGAATTCTTGGGTGCCCATCCTCTCTACAACTCCTTGCAGGAGTCACCAGCAGGGCAATCCCTCTGCTTGATGTATTTACACTGCAGGATCAGTGTCACCCTCAGAGGATTTTGGCAGGCCTAAGAGGTGCTGCTCCCTGAAGTGGCTGGTTGCTGTTAGATGAGAGCACAGGCTGAGCACCCTGAGATGACTGTGAGGTGAAAATATTGGAATAAATATCCAGAAGACTGCTGGAGCCTGCCAATCAGATAGAAGAGGATGAAAACACGTACTGCTACTCCAGCTCAGTCGTGATGTGAAAATGCTGGGGAGTGAACACAGACCTTGCCAGACAGAAAGCAGCATGACCCACTCACAATCCCACGGGAATTCAGCATGATCATGTCACGGTCTCCTTGCCAGACGTGTGTCAGCCACAGCTGCACCTGGGCTTCATTTGGATGGGTGCTAGGCCAGGCAGACTATTGTTACAAAGCAGTTACACATCAGGGTGGACAGGACCAGGAATACAAGGCATCGAGCCACAGATTCGCAACAACGTAGGTGTTTGGATTTTCCTCAAATGTACATTTTATGTTGTGACCCTCAATATCCTGGGCCACTCAGCAATACAATGTAGAAAGCCAACAAGTCCCCCAGAGCAGCAATGGATGCAGAGCAGAACCCACTGTGCAACTGCAGGCTGCCCTGCTCCATTGTGCAAGACTCAGCTCAGCAAACACAAGGACGTGTGGAACTCAAGGGCAAACACAGGCCAGAGCAGCGGGTCTGGGTTAATGAGTAAATGAGAGGAAATGTCACAAGCTGCAGAGATCTATTTGCCTGTCCTACATAGGCTGATGTTGGGGAGGTCTCACACACTTGAGATACCCTCCCTAACCCCACAGCAGGTCCCAGACACCAGAGCCTCTATGCCTCTGACAGAGGTCAGGATCTCTTGCACAAAAAGTAACCTGAACCCTTATCTGCTTCCATGCCTTCGACTCCGAAGCAAGGATCTCTATCCCAATACCTTAGTACTGTCCTCTCACAGGTAGTTATTTTCCACTGCTCTTTTCCACTGCCCAAGCCCAGTCCTTGAGCCCAGCATGCCCTCTGTCCTGCTCAGTCCTTGCATGCCTGCCTTCTAACCCAGCCCAGGATGCACAGGAGGATACACCCTTTAGGGTAGGGTGACCATGGCCAGGTGGTCCCAGCTCCGGGTGCAACAGGGAGTCATCATGTCCAGCCTGCCAGGGCTTGAGTACAGAATGTCCTGTGTCCCACAACAGGGACAAAACACCAGGGTAAGGAGTCTCTCTGTTTCTCATTAGGAAGGCCAGAGCACTAAAATAACCATAAGCCCCTGCCCCATTGCAATGACAAGTTGGGGCTTTTGATCCTCTCCCAGGGATGAGAATCCTGCAAGATGGAGAGGCTAAAGGCAGTGAACTGCTCTCTGCCGTGAGCAGAATATTGAACTGCAGTGTGTACGTCCTTAGCAGCAGTTTGCAAGGGGACAGGATGATCTCCTGGCTGTGCTGGAGCTTCAACAAGAAAATACCTGCTTCTGCTGCAAGAGCAGTTGCATGGAGCTCTGCTGGCAGCCAGCTACAGGATTACAGCTTATTTCTTAACCAAAATGCTAAATTCTGTAAAAGACACAAAGGAAGCCTAAAACTACAGATTCTGCTCTATCTCCTGCTCAGAGCAGCTCCAAGCTCCACATGGCCACAAACACAGAGCCAGCATTTACTGCAGGGAGGATTTGCAACAGCTTGTGATTTATGGGAGCAAATTAGCTGCAGGGCCATCTGTCCTTCCCCAGACCACTGGCCTGCTCCTTGCTGGAATGACTGCTGTTCCTTGAGAGGATGTGTATCGAATTACTCTTTTTTTTTTTCTTTTATTTTTAATTAAATAAATGTGGGAACCACAGGTGGTGGAGCAGAGGACAGTAACCCTCTCAGCAGCAGCATCTGTGGCCCAGCAGTGCCCCACCATGTGTGTGGGACAGATGCTGGCTGAGGGCAGCCTGACCCCCAGACCCACCCAGGGTCTGCCACCCCACTTCTCCCTGCTAACACCAGCCAGGCTTGCTCTTCATGGCAGCAGGACATGAAACACCATAGTTGGTCTGGTTTGACAACAGTGAGTCCTTCTTTCGCCCCCAGACTCTCTCATTTTAGAGGTAGTCCAAAGCAGGAAGTTTTTATCAACACCAAAACCCCACGCTTGTGCCTCACTTCTGGCCAACCAGCATCCGAAAGGAGCCCACCATGGCCAGTGTAGAGCACTCTGGGTTCATGGCTGCTCTGGAATTTTGCCCAGTGTTGTCTGGTGCCAGGGGAACAGAAACTCAGACTTGAACCTATGAAGAGAAAGTACAGGATTTTACCTCTTTACCCTGGATTTCTCTTTCCCTGAAGAGTCATGTTCCTTTTCTCCTGGCCCAGGGAGAAGGGATGACACAAGTTCCTTGACCAGGCTCCCAGAACTAGGCTCAACCCCATCTGTTGCTTTGCAAAAGAGGCAAAAAAAAAAATTGTTTAGGAAAACCTTCCCACTGTTCAGTGGGTGTACTTCAGGATCCCAAGCGAGCACTGGGGCTGCTGGTCAGGAAGGACAAACTCTGCTGCTGCAGATGCATTGATGCAGTATTGGCAGCAATGCCTACATGCAGGGCACATCAACAGCTCCTTCTGTGGCCATGGGACACCCAGAACACCATCTCAGAGCCAGTTTTTGTCCCTCTTCTCTGTTTCCTACAAGGCTGGGGAGCCCAAGCCAGCCTGCCCACTAGCACATCATGGATGCTCACCTTTGCCAACAGGGAATCCATCCACCTCATCGTGGAGAGAGCTACCACCTGTGTTTTAATTACATCCCCTTCCCAAACACTGAACCACCCCCCATCCACAAGCATTGCCTTGGATGGGGTTCACTGTCTGGCCATGCTGATGCCCTGCCTTTTAAACCTATGACTGTCCTCACGTCCTTCTCTCCAAGCCAAGGAGGTGCCAGGACACTTGTAAAGTGTTGGGCAGTGACGTTCATCGCACTGCTGAAACCAGCAGGACAGCAATGGAAAACTTTGTGGTTATTATCAATACAAATAAAAATAAAGGTTGTAAATGATGAAAATTAAAAGGGTATCACTGGGTTAAGGCAAAACACAGTATAGCCTCCTTGGCCTCCCAATATGTTTTGCCTTGGGCAACCTTTTCCAGCAATGGCTGGTATTTATCAGCAAAAAGATACAGTTATTGCATTTGGGTTTTTCAAATAATTGAGTAATTTAATCTTTTAAGTGCCTCTGAGATCACTTGCTGTAATTAAAGACAGAAGATGAATGACTGAAGTACAAGAGCATTGGAGGACTTTAAAAATGAATATGTCTTTGACTGCATCTCCTGCTCATTTATGTAATGGTGATCCCACATTAATATGACTAAACAGATAAAAGGAGAAAATAATAAGAGCTTGGTTGCATTATTTTTCTTCCAGCCAGAGGAATGTGCCCGTGAATACCAAGCAGGAGCAACCATGTGCTGCCAAGAGCAGGACCCCGCCGCCTCCTGCTGTGAGGTGCAAGGAAAGGCAATATCCGCTCACGGATGTCGCAGCAATGCGGCAGATAAATTAGTTACAAATGCCTATAAAATTCACAAACTTGCATCAGAATTGGACTTAAAAGCTCAGCAAGTGCTGGGAGAGGCGGCTGCACCACTAGCAGTTTCCTTTATGAGCACTTATTTTCTTAGCCTTTGGAAATAAGACCCATCTAATCCTAGTGGAGAGGGGGAGGCAGAAGGTTTGCTGCAAAGTGAAACTATCGACAAAAAATCTATAAAGCCTGGAAATGGCATTCTGCCTTCTAAGTAAGCAATACACCTTGACATACCTCTGTCATACCTCGGTATTTAGCTCCCCATTTCATAGCACAAGTGTATGTAAGTATGTGCCCAAAGGGGGAAGAAGGGGTGATGAGAGAGCTGGAGCTTGTTCTGCCCCATTCTTGACATAGCACTAAGTGCCTGGGCCGTGGACATCCCAGACTGAAGGAAGAGCAGCCTTGCACCCCTCAAGGCATCCTCCAGGCTGCTCAGAGAGGCTGCAGCCTGCTGGGAAGCTCTCCTCACCTTCTTGCTCCCCTCCCTTTCCTGGCAGGGCACTCTACGGCCTCCAACTGCACTATTGCCAGACTACAAAACTTTGTCACCTCGTAAAACTTTACAGTGCAGGTAGTTTATACCATTACACCTCTTGAACTGAACACTCAGCCAATTCACAGTTTCCTCTGGCAGGAGGAAAACCAGATTTCTTGGGTCAGGTGTTGTGTTTGTGCAGCCCTGCTGGTTTACAGAGCTGCTGAGGGCCTTCTTCAGAACCCTGAATGCAGAAGGCAGCGATGCACTGGCCAGCTCAGTGCCCAGAGCCAAACCACCATTTCAGCCAGGATCTCACCAAGACATGCCCTTGGCCCTGCATTTCCTCCAGGCCCCAGCACATGGCCCACTTGGGAGGTGTTGCTCCAGCTTGGAAATGCACCTCGTAAGGCACAGCCCCAAGGGAAGCTCTGGCTTGGAAGCTCCTGAGATCCAAACAGGTGGGACTGAGAAGTCACTACCAAGGTGCTCTCCTCCCCTGCAAGGACTGATGCCATAAAAAAAAAATCAGGGAGAAGTCCATCATACATCCCAGATTACAGGAGAAATGTTAAAACTCACCCTTTCCCATAAAAAATCCAAAAAACAGATGAACATAAAAACCAAACCAACCAACCAAAAACTCCCAAAAGGGGTTTTGTGCGTTACTCTTATTAAGGAAGAAACCGTTTCCATGAACAGAAAAGAACTAAAGCAGAAACTAATCCCACCCACTGTGAACTTGCAGCATTCAGAAAACATCACTGCTGAAATTCCCACTGCTTTGCTCAGGGCTGGTGACTGACCACCCCTCCTGCACCTCAGACTCCCATGGGTCTCCTGGGACTTGGGCCAGATTTGAATGACCTCAGGAGAGCTGGGATCAGATAATGAGGCTTCACCATGTTGTGAGTAATTCTTGTGACAAGAAAAAGGCTTTTGGCAGTTAAATTCCTCACGTAGGAGATGTTTCATTGAAGGAGGTATATCACTGAGGGAGAAATATGGGAATGTGGAAATTTTTTTTTTAACAAAGAATATTCAAAGTCCCATGGCCCGTCCCCACCGCAGGGGACTGCTCACTCAGCTCCCAGGATGAGGAACTTGCACATCTGCTTGTGCCTGCAGCTTTTCTGCCCTCTTTTGTTAGTATTTTCCCTGGCTTCTCTCTGCCTCACTGGTGCTTTTGCTACTCCTTCAGAAACACAGAAGCATCACAAAGCAATAGCCAGAGAAATGTCAATACCCACAAGCATCCTGGCTGCAGGCTGCTGTTATTTCAACTTTCTAATTTCTTAAAAATCTTAATTTTTCTCAGAACTGCTTGACAGTGGTATTTCTGTTCGACTCATGAAGCAAAGTAAAAGGCTCTGATACACTGTGCCCTGACACTTTCTTCTCACCTCATTATTCCTTTTTTCCAATCTCTTACAGAGAAGGCTTAACAAGAAGGGTGGGCTTAACAAGCCTGCACCAGCCATAGCCTTGAGAGGGCTGAGAACAGTGGTTTGGCAATTAATGAGTGGCACATCAAAGACAGGAAGAGCTTTCCCTTTTCTTTTCCATGTCTCTTTTTCTTGGCTTTGCTCGAGCAAAAAAGGAACAAGATTGAACTTTTCTTGCCAAAGCTAAAGTCTAGCACCTAGAATTGACTTCTTCACCCTGAATAAGGAAATTTTCACCTCAGTGGTCTCTGGAAGCAGAATGAACAGATGGAGTTTTCTAAGTGACTTGAAAGCAACACATATAATACAAGAAGAAAAGGGCAAATTGTGTGTTTAAACATGCTGAGGCTTGTATGGTCCTTCTTCCATTCCTTGGGTTGGTTCTGTTCTGCTCCCACTTCCCTTAATCTTGACATTTACTTTCCTTAGGATGTTTAACAACGATGCCACAAACAGACTGCTCAGTGCTGAACTATGCTGACAAAATCCCTGAAATCTGGGAGTAACTCTACTGGAATAGAAGAGTTTTCCAATTTACTGCAGCGTTACTATGGAGTAGGATATTGCACCAAAGCACTCTTAAATTGGTATGGTTACTTCCACAGATTTTAAATAGCAACAGTCACTTTAAAAAATAATAATAAAAAAAATCCCTCAAATAACAAAAACCCTCCATACTCCTAGGTCTGCTGGAAAAACATCTGTTTAGCTACAGGCCCCAAAAATCTCCAACAAAAGCAAGAGTTATTTTTGTGTCACTGGAAAAACAAACAACACGAACTCCTTGCAGAGTTATCACAATAGCCTCTCCTGAGATGCTCTGTTCTTCATGCTGCAGGCGAAAAAACTGGACAGATTAAACACTAAGATCATGTTACAATTTGTTACATTCAGTATCTTTATTTCATTTCTGCGATTGTTATAAAAACAATATAACATTCATCCTGTCATTTAGCAAAGACATCCCTCCCACAGTCACTCTGCACAATCTTTTCAAGAAATAAACCAGAAGTTTTGCACACATGTCATAAAAATATTTTGAACAGATAGAATGTTTAATCTGGAGCACTGAGTAAACTGGCAACAACATTTCATTCTATAAACACAGTTAAAAATCAAGATAGCAGTCTACCTAAAAAACCGCAAGTTGAACATGCTGAGCCCTGTTGCTCTTGAGAAAACAAACCACCAGCCACCACCAAGCCGTCTTTGCAGCCTGAGCTGGGAGCCCCCTCTGCTCCAAGTCCTTGCTGCTGCCTGCATTTCTGCTCGGGAGGCACAGATGGGGTTGGGATCACTGCTCTCATGCACCAGATCACTGCTCTCATGTGGGCATCGAGGGCAGTAAGCGCCCCACAGCAGGACCAAAGGAGGTGATTGCCACATCAGTTTGCATTAGCACACCTTGGACAGATACCCAACCTTTGCCTATTCAAGGGCTTCCTTGTTGTTACTGAAGAGGGATTTTTTCCAAGACAATTGACAGGAAACTTGCACAGTCCCTGATTTTACACAAAGTAAAGTAGAGGCAAAATCATACCATTATCTCCATCAGAACAGCCCATCATTGTGCAATTCACTGGCCCAGGCAGCACCACAAGCAGGACACTTGGGAGAAGGCCTTGGCAACCACTGTGCCCTGTTCAAGCCAGCTGTGCCCTGCAGTGATATTTAAAACCTCTTCTGAAGGCAGCTATGCCAAAGGCTGCGTTAGCTCCATGGGTCATGACTCCATGACTGGATACAATCACACAGCCACAAATCCCAGTTTACCTACAAATTAGCTATCCAGCTGGTGCCATCTGCCTGTCAGTGGTTACATATCACCCAGCCTCTGTGGGAAGAGCCTGCCGTGTCTCCCCCGTGCTGGGACTGCACACATTGTGCTGCGCCTGGGCCATTCCAGCAGCAGCTGAAGGGATGGGAACTGCTCATGAAGCATCAGTTCGGGCCAGCCTCCATCAGCACTCTGCCCATGGTGCCTGTGCTCTTCTGGATTTGCCCTGCACAGGCCCCCTGAGTCCCCTAAACCCAGGGGTGCAGGTACAACCCAGGTACACCTGGCTCCTCAGAAACATCGCCCTGATGTACGACCAACAGCAAAATACGCACCACACACACAGACAGACATACAGAACACACAAGCTGGGCATGAGCTGGGTGCAGCTTGTGCTAAATGAATGTCACTTTTTGTTACGTGCTGCAAAGGCATCTGGCAGCTGGCATCACGTATTGCTGCGCCAGGGAAAAGCCATTCCACATTTCCTACACTCAGGGAGAGCCATTTCTTCATAATCCTCAGTGCACCAGGCACCAACGCATAAATACACAGCAGTTTGAAATGTTCTCCTCTACAGCAAGTCCTACCAGTCTATAAATAATTTTTATACATTTTTTTAATACTTCATCACTTACCCAGAAATGTGCACCTTAATCTCAATACCAAAATATACATAATTGCAAAGAGAGACCATTTAAAGCCTAGAACTCGAAGAAAAATATATTAATCATTATGAGATTGCATTAATTATTTTTTTCTGAACATTATTTAAGAAAAAAGATAATCTTAAATTACAAATTAAAATCATATTTCATGTGTAAGTTTTAATATACAGTATAGAATCACAAAGTGTTCAGGCTGAAAAGAACCCTGGGAGGTTATTTAGTCATCTTCTAATAATCTAGTAGACAAACATCACATTTAATACAACATAATCAGCTTTAGTAGATAAATAATTCTTGATTAACACAGAGCACATTTCTTTTAAAATGTTCTTTCCAGTGAGTGACATTGTTCACATAACAATAAAAATACAATTACAGCTGAAGGCAACGCAGGCCTGGAGTTAGAGAGCAGACAAAGATGACTGTACTGCTTCACACTGAGGACCCTCTGAAGGCAGCAATTCACAAGACAGGCAAATGACATTTGTTTCTTTCCCATTCTCTATTTCTACTAATAAACAACAGTGCTAATATTCTGCTATTTCATCTTGTTGAGAGAAAAACAAGAGGCCCTCAGACATCCAGTAATACTTTGGGATCAAATGCTGCCAGGTCCACTTGCTCAAAGGAGAACCTCCAGCCAGCCTGTGAGAGGTTTGGCCCAACAGCTCCACAGTCTCAGACCCTGGCAGCAATAAAGTGCTGCACTATTACACCAAAATGCTGGCTTTTGAAGGCTCTGCACTCAACACAAATAACATGCAGAGACCATCCCTGCTAAGTTACCACAAGTTTCCAGCAGGTAAGTGGCTGGGCAGCAGCAGTGGCAGCTGAATTCAACTGGCTGTGAGAAGTGCAGAAAAGGGGTGTCCCAGCTGTGCCATGTCCCTGGGCAACAGGGCAAGAGGGCAAGAGGGCATGGGGTCAGGCACACAGCTTTCTGCCAACTGACACAGTGAAGACATCCCAGTTCCTGCTCTTTAGCTTTTTTTTCCTGAGCAAAACAAAGGGAAGCCCTTTTACCCTTCCCATCTCTTCCCAGTAGATGGCATGACCCCTGCAATCCCTGGATATATCCCTGCTTCTTACCCCCCTGAGAATGACACTGTTCCTTTAACTGAAGTTCCCCAATGGCATCCTGAACTCAGATGTAGTTACAGTACCAGTTACTGATTTACCAAGAACTCCCAGCAGTACAGACTCATTTCTCCCTGTCGTTCCTCCTGCAACTGCTTTAGGAGAGGGGTTAATGTTTCCCCTGGCACTGCTTTTTGCAATTCTCCTCCACTTCTCAGTCATGATCTCTGCTCCAGTTAGGTTCTAGCTCTCGTTAAGAAACATCAGTGTTAAACCCTAATTTAGAAAAGCAAATTCTTGTTTCACCCCAGTCTTGGAGAATTTGACATCACACCATGTTTTCAAAACCTACTTTCACCTGTACAGTCCAGCAAGGGAAATCCAAGAGGGGGAAAGCATCTGCTTAACAAAAGGTCCCAGGGAAAGTTGTGAGACAACTCCAACAACAGGAATCAGGGACTGGTTATAAACCAAAGGTACTATAACAGAAAAAATGATTTCTGGAAGCCATATGCAAGCAATAGCTTCTCAATGTCAATATCCTGCAGTACCAAGCAATGTAAATGCCTTCTAATGCTGAAGCAATCACAGCATTGTGCATTTTTATTTCAGATTTCCCAAGGGATTGCAAGAAAAAGGACAGTGAGTGATGTATTCAAAGGAGAAGCTCTATTTATAGCGCCTTTCTACCCTCTTGGAGTAGTAAGTAATGAAGAATACAGTAACAATAAATGCAACAAATACGAAAGAGATAAAGGCTAATAAGGATTTTCTTGTTCGGAAGAAGTGACAATTGGCACATGAGGCAACCTCTTCTGGACACAGCAAGTCAGGAGTTTCAGGACCAGGAAAACCATTATTGCCAATTATTTCTCTGTAATGTTTCAGAGAAGGCTTTGGTTCGTATTGATTTGCAACATAGCTGTAGAGACCATACTTAGGAGCAGTTTTGTCATTAAAAGAATAGACAAAATATCCTTGAAGGTTAACATCATCCAAGGTGTAAGCTGCAAAAGAAGACAAAGGGTTGAAGAAATGAATCAATGTCATTTTGCATTCAAGAGCAGTACCATATGTCCATACGTAAAGGAGGGGCAGGGGAATGTTAAATCCACATCTGCACTTCCCTCCAAAATTAGGTAAGGTACATGTACATCTGTGAAGTGTTCTCATAAAAAGTTAGAATCTGTCAGCCGCTGCCAGACAGCGTGATCTGTGAATATACTGCAATTTATTTCCTTGTGCTTGGCAAACACAGCTGTGAGTGCCTGACAGTGTTTAATGATCAGCATAGAGCCTATCATGAAAAGATGGCTCTCTTTGTTATGTATTAAAGAATGCAGGTTTTCGGTTTCCTGCCCCTAATTTTCTGTAGCCTGTTTCTCTGATTGCTCCTTCTCCCTTGCAGGGCACGTTCTGATGGGGACAGTCAAGAAACAGAGGATGTTTGGCTGCACTTCTCACCTCAAAGTCTCAGTGACACCAGAAATATGGCACAGCCATGCTGAGGTTGTGTACTGGGATATCACCAGCGCAAAGGGAAAGTTTATGTTTCTGATCCAAGATGACCTGTATTGGTCCGTATTGAGAACGTGTCCACAATCCATACTGCTAACTCAGCTACTGGAAGAGGCCCAGCAGCTGTGGTGTTAACCTTGAGTTATCCATCCCAATTGACAAAAAAAAAATCAATCCAAGGTAGTAAACACAAACTGTAATAGTTTATCTCTTAACATCACTGTTTTAACAAAGCAGATGAACACAGGACTGAATTTTCACATGCTTCTTCATATGCTTCTGGAAACAATTCTTTCTGAAGCCACATGCAAGACTTTAGCACCTATAACCTACTTTTCATGTGTAAAACTAAATAATATTTACCTGGCCTTTTACAGAGCTGCTGCCCAGGATAATTAGTTGTATTTGCAGAACTGCAGGTGGATTTAATGGTATTACATAAATGGTTACTGCTCTTCTTTGTTTTCAATTGGCAAAGATGTACTTAAAGAGAGTACAAAGCACTTCAAAATATAGCCTCAGTCCAAAAGGTCCCATACTGTATCGTGGAACCATTTATCTGCACAAACCTGCTGGCTCCCCTGGAACAATGCAGGTGAGCAATATCATACACCCAAAAATTTCCACATGCAGTGCCTGAAATCAGCTGGAGGAAGAAGGCAGAATAGGGACTTTAAGGCCAGGGCATACACATACCAATCCCCCTCTACACTGTGACACCGAGGTAAGGACACAAGATTTCTAAGTTACTTAGTTACTGCACAAGGTGTCTCAAAAAAGAAATGCGTGTCTTAGAGAAAGCTGAATCAGTCATGATGCCAAGGTCATGTAATGACAAGATGGACAAAAGTGCAATACCAGAGAGGGAGAAGACAAAAATGGAAAAGCTGATGGACCAAACACTATGGAGGAGTGAACGGCATCTAAAGGGGAAGATTAAGCTTTAGAAAAAGTAATATGGCTAGTTAGCAGAGACATAATTATCCATCACAAAGAAGGTGAAAAGATAAGAAAATAGGTTAAGCTGAAAAACACAGGAGCTATTTACAGGCTGAACAGAAGAGGGAGAAAGTAGTGACTGGGGGACAGCGGTAATAGACCAGTACAAAGGGCAAAGTTCTGTAAAAAACCAGAGGCATGTAGGTGTTCTTGCTAACGGGAACTGGGAGAAAATTCCACATCCACAGACACTTAGAAGTGCCAAGGAGACAAGCAATACCGAAAAAAACCAGTTTGAAACCACAAGCCCAAATATTGCCAAAATATTTTTTTAACTATAGATTTATAAAACATGCATTCAGTGCTACAAAATGCTGAGAATGAACTCTTGGGCACTTAATATTGATGTTCAGTAATCAGCAAAAGAGGTGGAAATTACAGAGGAGGAAGTTAAAGCCAATAGTTAATACAGTGAACAGGAACTGCCAGCAATCTTTCACTACCTATCAAAAGAGTGCAACAGATTATATAAAGCTTGATAAATATAAAATTTAGGAGATAATACATGATTAATTCCAATCAGCTTAGCTTTATGAAAAATAAATCTCATCAAAATAACTTGTCTTTTTTTTTCTGAGACCAGCAGATCAATAAAAGTAATAATGTTTGATGTTAAATACTTAGAGCTTCACAAGGCAAATGACTTGATATTATATGGCATTTGGAATAAGAAAATAGAATGTTATGAGATCAAGGGAAGCCCATAATAAACAGATTTCAACTAGTCTCAAGTTGAATTAAGTAACAGAACTAGAAGTCTAGAAATGTAATTGAAGGCAAGTAAGTGTCACACTGTGTATATTTCTACCATGGTCACAGAGCTCAGCTTTTAGCACTAAGTTATTTAATGATCTTAAGTATATCAGCAACCTGAAATAAATGTAAACCATTTTCTCACAGTCTGCAAGTCACAAAGATTAGAGACATAACTTAGCTAGCATAGCAAGGTTTGCACAAACAAGCAGCAGGCATTTGAACATGACCAAATGTGAAGAACAAGCAGACCTAGCTTTGAAGAGGCAGTCCTGCTTTGAACAGGGGGAAGGAATCTGAGTTTAAAATGTCAGAAAATCACCACAGAAGCTGTGTAACCAACCCGCTGCCATGGCCAAGAAGGCCAACAGTCAACTTGCATGCAGAAATGAGGAGGGCAAGAGGTTATGTTATGTACCTGCCTAAGTGTGGCTGTGACAGGAACAGTGTGTCCAGGTGTGGGTTTACCCCTCTGATGAGGAATATCAGCATACAGCAAAAAACCTAATAACTCAGAGCTTTGAAATGATGCTTTATAGCAAGGGACACAAAGAGCTTTGTCTCTATTATTTATCAAAGAGATAAATGAGAGATAGCTTGTCTCATGTCTGCAAATACCTACATAAGTAAAATACATGTGGAAATGCACAACAAAATTGCTTAAAGCTGAAGCTAAAGCAATTAATAGTAAAAATTAGATTTTTACATCTATATATATATATATATATATATATATATATATATATATATACACACACACACACTGTGAGGTGACAAAGATTCTTCATCAGTAAAAATTATCTCATTTGGGTCTTGTGCTGTTCTGAAAAAACAGCATGTGCTGTATGACAGGATGACTCAAAATGCTTTTTGCCTTATAATTTATGAATGTTTGAGACAGAGAAAAGGACTGGTATGTGTTCTGAATAGTAGGAAACAGTCCAGGAAATGGCATAATGAGGTAGACAGCTGAATTATTATGAAGAGCACTGTTGGATAAGATCACTGTTGGATAAGATACAGAGACAACGGAGGAACAGAACTCATACCCAGCCCTGAGGCACATCAGTGGAGAGAAGCAGCAAAGCAAAACAACAGTAGAAGTGCAATAAGATGAAAATCTGACTAAATACACATGGAGATACTCACACAACTTCTATTTAAATGTAATTAATCTAAAAATCTTGTTTTGCTGTCTTATGCAGAATATAAGCAAGGTCAGTCTTCCTAATGTTTAGTAACACCAATCAATCATAAATCAAGAGGAAAATTACCTGTTACACTGTAGTAACATCTCATTTGGGGAGTATTCTACGGAGGACATGTATTATAAAGCTAAGCATACTTTATCACACAGTGTATACTAATAGTGGGATTTGTGACATATAAACCATCTGTGGCTCCTTACCTTTTAAAGCTTCATTGATGTAATTCTGTATGTAATACACTCTGAGCTTATCATGCACCATATTCTGGTCATCGTCAATCCCATTAGCCGTAACATAAATTGGGACATCGCCATACTTTGATTTCACCCACTTGAGCAATTTACGCAGTCCCCAGGGCACTACTGCAGCTCTGCTGGGAGAGTGAAGCCACGTGATGTCATTGATCATTTGAACTTCAAGGTAGTGATCATATTTTACTGCATCTTCTTTCTCTGAGCCCACAAGAGTAGTAGTGTAGTGACTCAAGGCAAAAAAATCAAATGAGCCCTGTATTAACTTCTTTTCATCTTCTGAGAAGTAAGGCAGGTGGAAATTATACAGGTCAACGCTGTTTCTTCGGTGAAGCCATGCTCTCATCACCTCTGGGTAGTCTCCATTCCCAAAGATGGGCTCTGCAAGCCAGCCAATGTCGAACTCTAAAATTCTGTCAGCAACTTCTTGATCATTCCTGGAAAAGGGACAAGCTGGTTCTACCCAGTCAGCTTGCAAAGCTATAGATATCTTGCCCTTCTGAGATCTCCTGAATTCTTTGTCATAAAGATGCCAGACTTTTGCATGGGCTTTCAACAGGTTGTGCCCTGCTGTGTATGTCAGGTTTTTCACAGACGGTTCATTCATGGTGATCCAAAATTTCACATGGTCCCCAAGACTTGTAAAGCAGAATCTGGCATACTCAACAAAAGCATGAACAGTTTCTGCATTTTCCCAAGCACCATATTTGGCAAAAGAAACTGGAAGCTCTTGATTCTCAATCATAGGTTGCCATAAAGCAACGACAGGAGTTATGTTAACCCTGAGAAGTTCACTAGCAAAACACTGATAGTAATGCACAAGTGTGTGGTTGATTAGAGAAAGGTTACCTAAAGGAAGGATTAAAGACCATTTCAGCGAAAAATGGAAGTGTGTGACACGCATTTCTTGCAGAAGAGATATCTGGAGCCTGATAGCAGCAAAGTCAACACAGTGACGCTTGCGCTTCGAGGCGTAAACTCCATCCACTTTAAAGAGCTGCTTCGTCTGGTGAACATCCCACACATAAACACTGGAGTCAAGGAACTGGGCAGGTGTTGTGTCTACCTAGGAGGTACAGGAAATACACCAGATTCAAGCTGTTTGTTCCAGGAAGGTGGGAACATCTTAACTATCAGACACAGCCTAGTGAAAGAATATCCTAAGTCAAAACATTGCATTCAGCATCTCTGATACTGGCATCTTGGGCTCATATGAATGAATGACTTTTCTGTTAACAAGTGATGTCAGAAAAGTACCAAATCTATCTATTATTTTCACCCTACTTTCCAAACAAGCTTATGCTAATGGTCATTATGTTTATGTCTTCTCTAAGGAGTTCCAGTTCCCAAAAGAAACAAGGGATTGCTCAGGAATAAGGCACTAAATCTGCAACAGATATCCAGAGAAGATCTTCAGTGAAGACTACAGTAATTTTTAAAATGTTTTTCTTTGAAGGAGGGTATACAGAGAGACCGTCTGGTGTGAATTACCCAGTACAGTCAATTTCAAGACCACTCCCTGAATGCATGAGAGGAAATAATGAATACAACATCATTTCTGTGCTCTCTTTTCCTGACTATGATGAAAGATGAGTAATGCTCTGTACTTGATTTTTAGCAAAAATTCAGTGGACAAGCAAATTTTTTCCTTCTTGCTGGAGACATCTTTTTTTTTTTTTTTAATTCATACTGAAGTAATTTCCAAGTTATTTCAGCAGGCTGTTGATGTCTGAATCAAGTTTTTTGGGATTCTGGGCAAACTCGCTGTCTGTTACTCCAACAGAAAATGCATTTCCCAGAAGACTTTAGGGTTTCAGATGTCACAACTGCCTGTATGACACACAGTAACAGAGTACAAGATGAGCTTCTCAGGGTCACTCAGAATTATACTTTCACTTTTTAATGAAAATCACCAGCACAAAGGAAAAACTGAACTACCTATTATAATGCACAGTGTGAAATTTCCTCTTTCATACTCTGTGTTATTCTTCCTAGATCCAAACCACAGGATAGTGGTACCATGGTCTTTATTTGTCCTTTCCTCTTTCTTTTTATTCTTTGGTGTGCAGCTTCCCCCTGAGTTCAGATTCCTTGTTCTGCCCTCCGTTTGAAAAGCAGGTGTCAGCCTACAACCAGTGTTCAACTTGTAGCTGAGGCTCTGCAGACTGTATAAAAGAAGCTGCTGAAAATCAGCTGCTATTTTCTCCGGAGAGGTCAGTACTGTGCTTGTAGAAGAAAGTAATAAAAAACAGCATGTCTGAGGGAAATTGCTTTTCTGGAGAATTGTCCCTTGTAGATTACTAAAGCATGCATTGCCACTAATACTGTGGGAATGCTGTCAAAACAGTTTTTCCACCGTGATGCATCTACAAATCAAACAACCTAAGCCTTACAGCACAAAATGCCTGAATGGCCTTTTGAAACGAAAATATTCAGCTTTGAAGGTTTTGGGGATGGGAGGGATTTTTTAGCTGTTGTAGGCTGACTGATTCCGCAACTTAATAGTTGTTACTGACTCCAAAAGCAGCAATTCCATTTCCAATTCTTAATCTATCTGAGAGCTAGGAGGATGACTTGAATTTTCTTGGAAATCGGTGCACGAGGTAGGAAGGCTACAGTATTTCTCAAGAGAACAAAGCCAAATCTTACTTTTGGAGTGAGAAAAAACAAACAAGCTCCTCACAGTCAAGCCTTAAGAAAGATTCTGCCTTTGTGGAAAATATAAATTAAAAATTCTGGTTTTGGATGAAGCCTTGACTTTGAATTTGCACCTCTTTACTGTGGTTAGAGAAGCTCTGCAACCCAAAATAGCATCCGAATATCACAGAGCCCAACAGTTAAAGCGATTATAACTAAGGTAGAATTTTTACTCATGTTATAAAGTATTATAATTTGAAAAATTCTCCCAAAGTATCAAATCAGTTGAAATAAAGCCTGAGAGCCGTGAACTAGCTAAGTCCTATGCAGGGGCACTGTAGGCCCTCAGCAGACACAGGAGAACATAAAATGAAATAGGAGTACAGAAATTTCATTTAAATCTAATATCGTTCACTTCCTTTTATATAAAATCTCTCTAAGAACAGTACCAGGATGTATATGCATAAGACATAGAAGTATGCCACTGGAGTTTCAGGAGTTGTCAGGAAGTTTTCTAAAACATGCATTTTACAGTTTAGCAGATTTAATTGACTTCCCTTTGAAAAGAGCTGACTTCCCATAACTGATAGCATATGTTCAGGGAAGACAAGCATCAGACTCCTTTCCATTTCCATACATTTTTCTATAATGCTATTTATAGTGTCTCAATCTGACTGGTTTGCCTTGGTCACACACAGCAAGTCTGGTGAAGAATGATAGACACACTGTTTGGCTCAAAAGCCTTGTACCCATCTCCTTGCAGCACTGTGGCAAAGACACTCCATTCAGTAAATATGTCACCGTGAACTTGTGCAGTGATCTGGCTGGACAGCCTGTCGGCTTTATTATCAGACTCACCTGAATGTAGTTGTCAACAACTCCCCAAGCAAAGCCGCAGGGAAAAATACCTTCTATGGGCTGGTTTTCAGGCAAAGGTGGGAAGCCATTTTTTTCTATCAGCTTTTGATAGAACAAGACAGAAGATTTGGGCATCAACTTCTTGTCATGGCTTTGAAAATCAACATAAAACAGTCCACGTCGAATGCTGTACCCCCTGTGCCACTCAAAGCCATCCAGGAGGGACCAGACTGTGTAGCCAAACACGTTAACTCCGTCGTACCGGATAGCTGAGGAAAGAACAAACCCAAACTTAGCACGGTGCTCATTTTTCCTCTGTAGATCACACCCCATCAGCAATGCTTGCAGCATTAGTGTGTAAGAACAATGCAACAGGTCAGATAAGTATCTCAGGACCTTCCTCAAAGCCTATTCAGGGAACATATTTCAGCTGCACTGGGGGAGCTGCCAGATTATGGGAGGAGGCAGCAGAGGTACCTGGCTTGGCTTTAAAGCAGCGAGATTTTGAAAGAGAAGCCGTGCAGCAGTGGTTTGAGCAGCGCTGCTCATCAGACGTGCCAAACCTCAGCCTCGGAGTAGAGCCTGAGCCACGGAGCCGGTGACTGCCCTGCACTGCCCTCTGCTCTGCTCATGCTGCAGCTCACTCCAGGTAGCTCTTGCTGCAGCACTACCCTGTATGCAAACAAAAGCTGGACTCCTTTTCATCTCCTCCCCCTCCACTCCAAATACATATTGGGAAAAACCTGACAGCATGTTTGGTGTGCACATGAATTTTTATTACCACAGATTCCAAGTAGAAGTGATAATACAGAAAGACTGTGTTTATTTGGAAATTCTGTCTCTTTACATCTTTCATGGTACAGCATTTTCCAGCTCAAATATTTAAGGGTTTCTAAAAATATGCACATGTTCTAGGTCAACTGTTTGACTTCTAAAATCACCACATGCTTTAAAGGTTAATGTCAGGATCTACTGGCATCTGTTAGTTTTACCAGCATTATTATAAGATTCCAAATGATACTCACTTTTAGCTGTATTAAACACTGAGATTCAGCAAACTGTTCCTGGGCAAGGCTCAGCTCCAGGAAAGCACAAAAAGAGTGTGCTAATTCTAATTACATAATTAGACCCACCCTAATTCAGCAATGCATTTAAGCACATTCTTAAGCGTTCTTTTGAACTGGTGTTTGGCTCTGTAGCCAGCAAAGTTTATCTTTATTACTCACCATTTTCTGTCAGCCCAAACTGGATACTGACTGAAGATAATATTTACCAGCCTAGTAACACTGAAAGCATTATTTCAGGCAAGCAGAATAACAAGATCCTGATTTCCTGAGGTACATTTACTAATGTACCTCATTACAATCAGTTATGAGGCACCACATGGATACTTGATTATAACCCTGTTTGAATCAATTAAAGGAACAATGCAGTTAAATAAGGAACAAATTTGGCCCAGTCTTTGTCAGAGGTCATGAGAAAATGTCTAAGGAAATGGAATATTACTCCTTCTAAAGATACCATTCTTTTGTGTTTGGCAAATGTCACTATTTTTCTAACCTCTGCATGCACCCATGATGACATCTGACACACAGCACAGTAAAAGCCAGTACAGGTCCACTGTGTGAACCAGTCTCAGTGAAAACTTCTTTGAACAGCATCTCACCCTTCCGTAAGTCATCACCTCACACAGCACTCCAACACTTCCTGAGCACCTTGTAAAAATCTTCCTCAAATCCTTTTTAAAAAATGTATTAAGTGTCACCTCGGAAAGAAGCAACTTGAAAAATGTTTGGAAGTTCCAAGAAGTCTGGAAGTCTCAAACACCGTATCCCACACCGATTGCATATAACCACAATGAAAATGAAAATTAATATATCTCTTTTTCTTTTCTTTTCTTTTCTTTTCTTTTCTTTTCTTTTCTTTTCTTTTCTTTTCTTTTCTTTTCTTTTCTTTTCTTTTCTTTTCTTTTCTTTTCTTTTCTTTTCCTTTTCTTTTCTTTTCCTTTCTCTTTTCTTTTCTTTGCTTTTCTTTTCTTTTCTATGTATGTTTCTCTTTCTTCCTTCATATCTGTTGGTGACCAAATGAGGCTGACTGTAATCTAGACTGTCCTTGCTTCTGAAACTCAGTGGCCTTGTCCAGACTCCCACTGACTCCTGAGCAATCCCCCAGAGCATGCCCACAAATGTGATACTGTACAGACCAGAACTCAGCCGGAACTGGGTTAAAAATTAAACAGCAGTTCTGCTCATGTCCTGTTTGGCTCAATAGTATAAAAGCCATGAAAGGAAACATGGCAGACCCATAAATATCAAATAGAGATCTTTAAAACCCTCTGCTCAGCTGCTCTCCAACCCCAGCGCATGAACAACAGGTGAAGCCCCCAGCCCATGCTCCCATCTGGAAGGTGCCCAAGATCTGTATTTCGCCTCTGGACATACTTTAGAATATCTTGCTCCTACCTGTCATGGGCCTGGCTATTCCTTTTCTGCTTAAGACTCTGAATTCAGACCTGGTAACTCCCCAGACAATGACCTGACCTCTACCAGTCAACATGACCGGGAGGAGCCCTTCCAGGCAACATGCTCTGCTTTACAAGGTACAATCCATTTGTTTGTTGCACCAGAGACAGAAAAGGGAAGCGAATATGACCCCAGAGTAAGATCCCCACACATGGGAGAAGATACCTCCAACCAATTAATGGCCCTATTAAATATTTAACAACTTTATATTACAGCTCTATTTACTCTAATCAACCCTAAATGGCGTCTGGAAAAAAAAAAAAGAAAAAAAGAAATACCAAAACTAGTAAACAGGACTTTTCTACAGCATGCAGTATCAGAGTAGACACCTACATCAGCACTTCAAGGGAAATCAGAAGCACACTTTTGAGCAAATCTCCCTCATCATGCTTCAATTCAGATCACACAGTGGACTCAGAATGCATGGCCTGGGTTCCTTTGGGGTAAAATTAATCCAGAAATGGGCTTCAGGAATACAGACAGTGTGGACACCTGGCCCTCAACACCAATTCTTTTCTACTCTACAGGTTTGCTCCAACTGGGCTGCACTTACTTGCTAAAGTAGATGCAGAAATAAGCAGTTCTGTCTGAACCAGTGCACACACACAGCCAGGCACAGATCCTGGCAAGATCTAGCAACTAGCAAAATCCCAGTTATGCGGACCCATGTCTAAATTAATCATCCTTGCTTCTCAGTGCTACAGTTCCTGTGTCATTTTACTGTCCCTTCACCACTGGAATGAATTTCATGGCAAATGCCTCAAAAATCTTCATATTACAGTGCTTTACTGCACTGGATAGGCATGTCTACATCTCTCAGAGAGAAAGCTTGTGCCCTTATTTTTGGTTTTTAACACTGTCCAACAACTCTGCTCACAGACAGCACAATGCTTTCTTTGGATCTTTCTCAACTAAATTCCCCAAGGTACTCCACAGAGAACTTTGGTATTTACATTGGATTTTGCAGATTCTAACAACAGAAGATTTGGGTGCAATACTTTCCATTTTAATGATACCGAAGTCCCCCCTGCAGACCCAGCCTGCCTCTGCTTTCTTTGCTTTTGGTTTTTTTTCTGTAAAAGGTTTAGGCAAGTGCCAGTGTCTTATGACAAATCTTTAATACCATTGTTGCTGTTATTATTATTTATTGAGTGACACAGTAAATGGAAAGACACTTTGGATATTGAGACTGCTGCCAGCCAGCTATGATTAAAAGAGATATCCATGTATGTATTTCCAGCAATTTAAAATCTAAGCAGAAATAGGTGTAACGGGACTATGACCCCTTCATGAAGATAAGCTCTTCATCTGACTTTAGGCAAACTAGTGATATTGTACTTGCAACAGTTAGTTACTATTTTGCTCAGGTATTTATTCACCTTTTAATTCACTTGCAATAATTAGGTTTCTGGAATAGCAGATGAAACCAATTTGGGAGTCCTCTGCATCTTTATTACTGCTGAGAATAAAATTAAACCAATTTTTTCTCATTCACCATATGAAAATAGCAATGTAACAGAATGTCTGTTTCATCTGAACTAATAGATACAATAATATTCTTTAAACCAAGAACAGTAAATTGTAGACAAGTAAATAACTTGATAAATTGTTAATTTAGAAATTAAAAGACAATGAAAGTAGAAATAGGAACCCCAACAATTTATTGGCAACTACTAGGACTGAAAAAATGTTTTTCTAGAAGGAAATGGGAAAACAGCAAATAAGTCTCATCTACAGTGGTGTATTTTTCTTACTGTTTGGAAAAAATAACAGGTTAACAAATTAAATTGTTTTGATCATATATCATCAACCATTCAGTCCTTTAACTGATGGAAATCCAAATTACTGTGAATAATGCTCACAGCTGTACAAATGTGAAATTTGGGCAAGATGCAGAATGAAAACGTTCCAATATTTAATTTTTAAATGTACTATTTCAGCCTTATGGGTTTTTCCAGGGGAATTCCTATTGCATAGTATTTACCTTTCCATATATATATTCTTATGTTTTGTACATATGCATTCAGATAAGGAAAGCAGTTATTACTATATAGTACAGCAAATTCTCTTAAGGCCACTCAGATTATAGTTTACAGGTCTTGCACTTCCTCCTACCAAAGACAGTAGAAATTTTCCTACTGTCTTCAAGGATAGCAGCATCAGGCTCACCAAATGGCATGTGCAGATATGAGAGTTCTTCAACAAAAGAATAAACCCAGGAAAGGGATTTGAACTCTCATTTTATAAGTGCTAAGATGAATGCTAAAGACTAAAATCAGTTTTCAGCCTGGTGCCTTAACACACTTCTGTGGACTACACTGCATTATGATTTTTTCAAGCATGTATTAATACAAAGTCCTACCTTTTAAAGTTTCCATAATGAACTTTTTGAGATAGTAAATATATTTGGCATCATCTTTCTTGGTGGTACCAGAAACGAACCAGCTGTTCTCCACAATGAATATTTGGGGGTTGTTATATTCACTGTTTATCCAGTAAAGGAGCTGCCTCAGGCTTATTGATTCCAACTGCTGGAATTTCATGTGGGAGTCCAAAAGCTGGAAACTCAGGGTAGCTCCAAAAGAAAGAGCAAAAAAGTCTGCTGTTCCCTTGATATACTTCTTCTCAGCCTCACTGAATTCAGGCAACAGAGATGAGAGGTTGCTCCTCATGCTCTCTGGATAGTCACCATCAATAAATATGGGCTTAGCAAACCAGCCAAGCACAAAATCAAGGGATTTTTGGCATTCTTTTATGTTCTTTTCAGTCATATGCTGGGGTTTTATCCAGTGGGAGCTAAGGGCAATGGACACTTTTCCTCCTTGAGTTGGACGGAAATGGTCATTGTAGAGATGCCAGACCTTAGCATGGGCCTGTTGAAAAGAAAGGTTGTAATTAATGGACCCAAAAATCCATTTTAAGTAACACAATTATTCTCAAGTACTGGGGCTCAGTGTTATTAATTCATCAGTAGTTTACAATACCTAAATTACCTCTTAATACCATACTAATACCATGTATCAACCAGAAATTGCTAGTTAGTTGGGGAAAAGAGCATCTCAGTTTTCCACAAGATACTATTACAGGCACTAAACACACTTCTGGCTTTATTAACTTATATTATTGAGTTCAGACATACTGCCAGTATTTACAAACATGAAAATGCATTTAACCAAACACGTTTCACAAAAGGTTTTCATTATAGGACTATCACTTTATCTGCAGATTCATAGATATATTAAAAAGAACCTTAAAATACTGCCCAAAACTCTGAAACAATACAAAACAAAGAAATACCTTTGAACTTAATACTCTTTGAATCAGAACACACAATATAGGAATATCAAACTACCTATCTGGACTTTAGAAGGTCTGATAAAAATAAAATTGCCGCAGGTCCTGAAAAATTATTCCAATAATTCCATTTAATCTATTAAAATGTACTATTTATACCTAGCATCAGAATTTAAGCACTTGTCTTGGTATAATTTTATCTTTTACTGTAAGAACATATTTTGTACCAAATTTCTTTCCTGAGATCTTACAGAGTCAGTTATAACAGTCTCTTGATGTTCCTTTTAAAAGCTGAATGTTAAGTTCCTGAAGCCTTGCATTATCTTCAGGCATTACCTTCAAGCTCTTTAACCACTCTCACTGCTCTCCTCTGATTTTCTTCCAATTTGTCATCATCTGTCTTTCAACTGCAGAAGCAGAACTGGACATAATATGCCAGTGGCAGTCTTGCCAGCAGTAAAACCAGAGACAATTTACCATACTATTTCTGTTCATGTGGCCACAGAATTACAGTGTGAGCATATGCACATCTAAATTATCATCTCTCCAGAGCCCTTCACCATCTAAAACATCTTTTCTTTGAACCTAGTTTATCAAAGAATGTTGGCTGTTGTGTGAATCCATGTTCAATCTTTTCTAATGTATACATTAGTAGAAACTGTCTTTTTTTTTTCTAGATCACTGTTAAAAAGGTAAAAATATGAGATTTGACAACACAAAGGTGGGAAAGTGGCCGATACAACAGAGGGCTCTGTGCAACCCTCCAGAAGGACCTCAAGAGGCTGGAGAGATGCAGAGAAGAACTGCCTGAAATTCCAGAAAAGCAAATACAGGGTCCTGCACCAAATAACCCTATTTCCCAGGACATATGGGGGAAATTGCTGGAAAGCAGCTCTGCAGAGAAGGATCTGGGGGTCCTGGTGGACAACAAGTTGCCCCTGAGCCAGCAGTGCCCTTGTGGCCAAGAAGGGCTTTGGTGTCCTGGGGTGGATTAGGATGGAAGAGCAGTGCCAACAGGTTGGGGGAGCTGATCCTGCCCCTCTGCTCTGCCCTGGCGAGGCACATCTGGAGTGCTGTGTCCAGTTCTGGTCTCCTCAGGACAAGAGAGACACAGAGCTCCTGGAGAGGGTCCAGTGGAGAAGAGCAAGGATGAGCGAGGGACTGGAGCGTCTCTCTTACAAGGAAAGGCTGAGGGAGCTGGGCCTGTTCAGACACGAGAAGAGATGACTGAGATGGGACCTCATCAGTGTCTTTATCTAAAGACAGGTGCCAAAAGAATGGATCCAGGGTCTGCTCAGCAGTGCTGAGCTACAGGACAAGAGGCAATACGCAGAAACTGATGCACAGGAAGTTCCACCAGAATATAAAGAAAAACTTTTTTACTGTACAGATCACCAAGCACTGGAATAAGCTGCCCAAAGGGGTTGTGGAGTTTCTCTCACTGGAGATATTCAAGAATTGTCTGGTTTCAATTTTCTGTAATGTGATCCATGATGACACTGCTTGAGCAGGCAGGTTGGACCAGATGAACCACTGTGGTCCTTTCTTGACTGACACATCCTGTGATTCTGTAATTCTAAGATCCACTCATTAGAATAAAACCTACCTAATAACTCTACTAACAGTTTACATTTGTATTTTGAGACTCATCACTCAGTATCCGTTCACATGTGCTGTGATGACACGAACCTCCACTCTCACCATACAGAGTTGCCGATCAAACGAACATATATCAAAATATCACATGTATTTTTAGCCTTCCCTGAAATATAAATCATATAGAAAGCCTTAGAATTCCACTCCATGCAGTTAGCATGTTGGCAAATTTTATCATTAAGTATCATTGATAGCTGCTGTTTAGAGTTTTATTTTCCTACACTCTTACCATTTAAGCTTTGAAGTACAATCACTTCCAGTTGCCAGCATTATTAGGAATATAATTTTTGACATCAACATTGTTAATTACCTAGGAAAATAGCAAATTCTACCGTTTTACTGCTCTAGCAGAGTTTTAAATAGCATGGCTGAGAGAAAAACCACTGGAAGTAAAGGCAAGATCAATAATCAAGGCTCAATTCAGCAGCCCCCATACAGAAACCTGCTGCCTTTGAGTCATCGTGGGGTATATAAAACAAATGCACGTGTCTAGACCCACACCCTTTCAGAGTGATCACCAAAAGCCAAAGAGAACAATCTCAGAAACTCTGAATCACAGTCCACACCTATGTGCATGTATCTGAATCGAGCTCTGAGTTGCAGACTTCCATGTAGATGCTCTCATTTATAATACATCAATATCTCCAATAAACATGATGCAGCCTGACCATCTGTCCATATTAATACAATGGGTTTTGACGCTCGTAAGAAACTATAGTAACGACTTCAAAATCTCAGGCCAAAAATGAGAGCTGACCTAAGTACAGACTTTGTTTTACTTCACACCAAAGCTCTATTACACTCAGGAAAGAACCAAAGACATTACACATCAGGATCAACACCCAACACTTAAAATAAGATTTTTAAAATGCCATTGGGAACAAATTTGTCACCACTTGCAACTCAAATTTGCACACCCAACTTTTCTCTTACAAAGGGGTTGTATATTTTTCCTCTGTTGGACATGACTCACCTCCAGTTTACCATCTCAAATGTTAAGATACCACCATGCACACTCTCAAACACGTAACTTCATCTATATCATCTTCATTTGCAAGTATGCTGCCCAGCTACAGGACACCTTGAGGACTGTGGCTTCCAGAACTCTCAGGCCTCCCCGTTTCCTATCAGTGGAGAGAGATCTTCCAGCATTTTAGTAGCTTTGGATCTACCATGAAGAAAGGAGAAAGAGAATTCTACAGATTATCCCTCTACATGCATAACGAGGTGCTGCTTACTCTCTCACTGCAATGAAAAAGGATGAATGTAGCAATGTGGGATCATCCCACTCAACTTTACTTTCTAAATTCCCTGGGCTGCCTCTACAGAAAATGAGAAGACCATTGTCTAAGACATGAAGTGTGAGTCACTCTTGGCAAGTCCATCTCTCTCCACCGATGACAAAACCTGTTATTCAATTTAGACATGACATATTCTCTAGGCAGATAAAAGGTGGCAAGAAGAAGCTCACTTAAATGTCTGCCCTCTGGAGTGTGCATGAAGCAGAATTATATTATTTCCATTTTAAAAATGCTAAGCATAGAAAACAGTGCATTAAAGTCCCCTGTGGATGTAAATTAATGAAGCATTCAAAAACTGCAAAGAAATAAAGCTGGAAGAAGCCAGTGACAAAGCAGAGAGCCTATCTGGAAATTTGGAACAGAATTCATTTGACTAAAATTAGAGTTTTAGAGACTTCAGAGCAAACTGGAATTCCAGCCCAAACTTCACCCAGTTTCAGAAAGCTGTGAGTCTCTCAAAAAATCCTAAATCACATCTCTTAGCTCCACAGAGACACCTGAGGTACTAAAGAACACATCAAATGATAATTTGCACCCATAGGCAGGGTGCAAATGATCATTTGCAAATGAATTCTATTTCTAGGGTAGGATTCCTTTTGAGCTGAAGACACCTTATATTTCACTGTCCATATGTGAGCCCAAGCTCCCTCTACAGCCAGTGGAGATCTCTGGCTCCACTGGCTGCCTTAACACAGGCAACTAGTTGCCACTCCAGAATAATAAAGACTCAGGTCACGCCTGTCATTTCCATGCAGGAGACGTGAATAGTCTGGGAAGGGTCAAACACATTTCCAAGGCAGAAACAAAAACCCTGCAATGTCATAGCATGGACTAGGTCCTACCAAAGTCCTGCAGTCATAGCAGGAGTAATTCAACACAGGCACACAAGCTTCATAATCGAACAAAGTCCAACTTTGTGTCAGAGACTGTCCACTCTATGGCAAGACAGACCTATGTAGTTTGAATCACTACGTGAAGACAATGTAGTAATACTAAGACATTTGTTTGCCTGACTACTCCTCTAAATCCCATGATCATTAAGATCTTCCCGAATCTGCCACTGATATGGATTATTCTGCGAGTTCTCAGTATTTATATCCATCATGATACACAGCCTTCACAAGAGCAAATCAAGAATTTTAACTGGAACATCATTTGTGTTCATTCCCCCAGAAAAAATTTTCTCAATTTTAAGTTCTCTGTCTTCTGAACCAGTAATAACAACATCCATTTCACAAATAAATTGCACTAACACCTTGCTCGTCACGCTCCAATGAATTGTTTTAACTGTCTATTTGCATATTAATGAAACTGAATTGGAAGGTTTTGCTGTACTTGGCACTGGTGAGGTGACACCTCCAATCCTGTGTTACAGTTCTGGGCCCCTCACTACAAGAAGGACACTGAGGTGCTGGAGCATGTCCACAGAAGGGCAATGGAGCTCAAGAACGGTCTGGAGCTCAAGTGGGATGAGGAGCAACTAAGGGAGCTGTTTAGCCTGGAGAAACTGAGGGACAGGGAGAACCTTATCATTCATTACAACCACCTAAAACGAGGGTGTAGCCAGGTGGGGGTCAGTCTCTTCTCCCATGTAATAAGTGACAGGACAAGAGGAAATGGTCTCAAGTTGCACCAGAGGAGGTTTAGATTGAATAGTGGGAAAAACTTCGTCACGGAAAGAAAGGGTTGTCAAGCCCTGCCACAGGCTGCCCAGAGAGGATAACTTTTCCCAAGTTAAATGATTCTATGATTTTATGATTTAGCAATACAAAGAGAAGAGTTAATTGAAAAAGGTGTACAAAGGGGTTTTGATTAGTAGAAACTGGGATAATATACTTCCAACAAAAATATCATTATTCCGTTCTACACCAAAAGCCCTTCCAAAATGGAAATAAATATTTGAATGACATGGGAAAACCTAGTATGTATTAGTCACAATGTGCCTGCTATCTGGAAGGGAAAAATGTGTTTTTTCACCCATATCATCAAAAATAAGTATTTTAACCAAAAGCTGCAACAAAAGGATGATATATTTAATGTAAGTTTCACCTTTAGATCCTAAGTCTGTTTTATGCACACAGTCTTTGGGCCATCATTCTGCTTCACAATCAAGCTATATTCTTAATACTGAGTAACAGATACAGGTATGTAGAAATTGCTCACGGTTCTTCCCATTTTTCAAAACTAGTAAAATAACAACTTCATATATAAAGCACAGGACTTCTATATTAGTTAAATAGTTACTCTGTTTTTCCCCAATTATTCCTTCCCAAATATGTAGTGTTCCAGTTTTACCATCTGTTAGCTGACATTACCACAAATGATCCTTTCAATTAATTTAGTATTTTTGATCAACCTCAACAACCTTGCAATAGAATTAGGCTATGAAAATGGTACATAGAACACCAAGTGAACTTTTTTCAGTCTACAACTACTCCATGTAACATTTGCTACAATTACAGCTCTAAGTATTGATCACACATCTGAACTACACCCTTTGTTCCAGTTCCTTTCTCAATAACCATTAGCCACTGTTTTTCACATTGTGCTGGTCATTGGAACAGGAACATGAATGAATTTATGGCAACCACACATTAGGCACAAAACAGTATCATTCCTATTTTAAGAACTGGAAACAGAGATATTACAATATGCACATAAAAAGACAAATTAAACGAGATACCCCAAGTTGTAGACCAGTGTATTAATTCCAGAATAAGTGCTTCTGTTTAATGTGATACTCACCTCTACAGAAAAAATACCCAAAACAAACATTAAGTATTTCTCTGAAGGCACAGTGGCTAGATAGAACATCATTTTTCCTCATCCTAGGCAAAATAGAGCTTTGCTAGCATGAGAATGAAAGGGAGAAGGCAGCCTGAAAGCATAAAGGTAAGCCACAGGCATTCAGATGCACTGCAGGTACTCAAAAAATATTAGCAGAAGGGGAAAAAAACAAACCTGAAAGATAAGGCAAGTAAGAGTTATTTTTTACACTTTGCTATTGAATTTTTGAGCAGATGAAAGTCTTGGAAGGCTTTTACTTTCACACACTGTACGCACAGGCAAAATGAACATTATCAGAGTTAGATATGCAGCAGGGAGACACAGTGACCACAGTGTGATGGAAGGAAACAAAAACCCCTTGATCCCACTGTGTCAGGTGGCTGCTGCAGGCAACCTCTCCTTTGAAGTCCAGAAAGCTGAGATGTCATGGCACAAGCCCTGAGTTAAACTGCTCTCAGGCTCACCTTGCTTTGAAAAGGCCACCACTGGGCCAGCACCCTGTGGCATAGCAGCCAGAGAGAAGGCAGCTGGACTGCACAGAGCATTCTGCAAACCCCACCAGAACCATCAGAGGCTGCACAAACACAGGACACACCCTTTGGCAGGGACTCATCTCACCTCATTTTTGCCATCACCAGCATCTGAAGCACTCCTCATGCAGTGCAGGCAGGGCTACCTCTGGGCCACAATTCACTCAAGCCATTTTTAATGCCCAGACAGGCAAGCAAGATGAAAAAGTGCCTGTTCTATTCCACTCACCACACAGATAGGCTGGCACAACCACTGGAGTCGACATCCTGTCCAAATAAACTAAAGCACCGAGAGACAAGTGGGCTGGGAAAGCAGTTTCAAGTCTCATGAGATGCAAACAGTCTCTGAAAATATAAAGGTCATCTGGAAAAGAATTAAGCAGCATTTGACTTTGTGAAGCAATAGGAGACAAGATAAAAATAGCTTTATTTCTGACAAGTGCTTCTGAGACACTTGATGTGTTTAATCATTTTCCTTTACCTCTGACAGAAAAGATTAATTACGGAACTGCACCAAAATAGTTCAAGGAATGTTGTGACCCATGTGAATATTAAAGATATGAGAGATTCTTAAACAGAGTACAAAAAGAAGATAAAAGTACAAAGCAGTACTCTTGAGTGATTTAGAGTCAATCTTGCAGTACTGG
Organism: Fringilla coelebs; assembly: GCF_963513975.1. NCBI lineage: Eukaryota > Metazoa > Chordata > Aves > Passeriformes > Fringillidae > Fringilla > Fringilla coelebs. The sequence goes on from NC_140029.1 coordinate 68,679,684, forward strand.
AGTGAACTAAAATAGTCACTGATAAAAGGCTTGAAATCTGGGACACAATGCTCAGGCAGTATTTAGGGGAAGACCAAGATAAAATCATTGCCACCAAAATTGCTTTGGGCGTGCTGGAGAAACATAAACATACAAAAGCTCCAGAACTGAGAATGACCTGTGAAGTCCTCTACCAAAACATGAACCTCTTGCAAGAAAGGCCAGGCTCCAACCATCATGATCATACTCAAGTATAAAAAATATAGATGCAAGGGAAAACACATGAAGATCTTAGTTGTAATCCAGAAAAGCAAGCACACAGAACTGCCCAAGCTGTAGTGAACAGCACAAACCAAGACAACACCACTTTGCAGGATATTTGATAGACACTTGATATGGTATGAAATTTATCAGACACTTGAACAAGGAGGATAAAAAAAGCACCCTGACTTTGGCGAAACTCATAATGGGAATGATGGTAACAATTATGACAACTGAATACACCATTAGCCAGGAAAACGATTAGTGGATTTTAAGCCACATTCTGGTTGGAAAGAATGATGCTAGAATCAGCAGTGAGCAAAAATGTTAAGCTCATAAAACTCACATAAAACTGATATATCAAAAACATACAGAGAATATATAAAAGTGATAAAGCAATGCCCAGTCAGAGCACTGAGAGTAAATGAATGTGAAAAACTGATACTCCCAATCTTTGAAATAGTACTGTGAAGGAGAAGGCATCCATTAAGACTTCAAACCTGTGGTTCCACAAAGGTTTGTACAAACTGAACAGAAAGAGCAAAAACCAGCAGGAAGAAGAGGTCTGCCCACAGGAGCTGTCAAACTACAGAACACAGCTTCAGAAGGCCAAGCCCCAGAATTCATAACTCTTCCTTGTGCTAAGACAGAAGCCAAATGAGAAGATAACTGCCCTCCAAAGCAATAGTGAGGAGGACAACCAAAGTAGCACACATAATCTTCAGTGACATCAGTCTTAAAAAAAGGAAACTACTTTTGGTTAAATGCAGAATCAAAATAACTAAATAAACATAAAAGACAGATGTCTCCCATATATTTAAGGGCAAAAATTCTGGAAGAGGTGCCTAATGTCAAGCATGTTTCTTTGATAGATGCATATGGGGAAGACCAATATTCATCTATTCATATTCGGCCCCTCAACATACCTCTCAAAATTTGCCAAGCCAGGTGTTTCATGGGGAGAAATAATGTACTTCTGATGGTTTAGTGGAAGCACATGAAGAAAATTGCTTTGAAAAGTCGGAGCTGTTAGCAGAAGCTAAAAAAACAAGATGGTGTGCTAGAAAGAAAAATTTTCTTAGCAAGAGACAGAAGTAAACACAACACGACTAAAGTCCATCATCAATATGTGTACCCGACAGATAAGGAAGTGACAAAAAAATTTCAGCCTGCTGGATGTAATCTAACTAGCTAAACCAAAAACCCAGCTTGGAAGAAAGCCTGTAGGTGATAGGAATATTATAGGATACAGAAATCAGGTTACTCATTACCACCATCCCTGTGCTTAAAGAACCCAGAATAGATGCTCTGATGCTCTGGTGTTAATAATTAACCCTGAATCTCATCCTGGGCACACCACTAGATTAAAAATAAATTGACCCAACTGCTCCTGGAGAGGTATTGGAACATTTTGAGTGTGACTTAATGCTCCCAAAAGACAGACAAAAAGAAATCGCTGTCATGCTATTATTACAAGAACATCAAATGATACTGGATTTGGAAAATCCATGTTTGTAGAGTTGGGAAAGTCAGACTGGCAGTCAGAAATTATTCCTGAGTTGCATGAATGTGCTGCCCTAAAAGCTCCAGAAGTTCAACTAGAGATGAATGGGTAGTGGCTTTTCCCTAATCAGAGTCTCAAAAGAAATTAAGACTGCAAGAATACGGCAAGGTGTTTGAGTCCAGACCATCAACCACAGAAGCAGTAAAAATATCCCCAAACCATGGAAAAAAGCTTACTGGAGTAATAAATAACTTCATGAAGATGAGGCACTTCTGATGCTCAAATCTGGCCTATCATAAAAGCAGACAGCAGGATTTACTGGGTAATGGTTGAATTTTGAGCAATTAATTCTGTTACACCGTAAACCACACCTGTTTGTGGGAAAAAACACCAGAATCTGGCAGAACAGATTTAGCATATGGTGTCTTTGGGATTTTGTTATGAGGGTAAGGATGGAAAGAATTTCCCCCTACATTTGCAGGGCAGCAATACCATTTTAGAAGCATTTACTGTCCCAGGATTTCACTGTGCTCTAGCTTTATGCAATATTCATATCAACCAAACATGGAAAAATTTATCAGAGGCTGATCAAATCCATGTAATTTCACGAACAGATGATGCATTGACCTACAGTCACATTCAAACACCACTGAAAGAGTGAATTATACAAATATAAGCCGTAACTCTGGGAGCTGTTCACTTCTAAGTGAACTGATGAACAGGTCAAGTGGTACATGAAAGAGAAAAATATTTAGGAATAGATTAATGACCCTAGAAAGCTGAATGAGAAAAATTACTGAGAAGCTCCTTGTGCTACAATTTCACATATGCTTTTGTGAGTTTGAGTTTTATTCTTCCCCATATCTTTTGTGAGTTTTATTCTTTCCCAGATTCTGTATCAGTGTTTTCAGATATAATTAGGCCTTTAACCAATTTTTTAAGAAGGTGCAGGAATAGGAGTGGAGATCAGGACAAAACCTGACCTCAGCAGCATTCAAAAAGGCTGGCATAGGTAGCCACACTGGGGATGCTGTTCCAGCATGGCCACTTCATTTGCACTTTGTTACCCCCTCCAGAAGCAGTAGAGGTTATGTTATTGCAAAACCAAAGGAAGTCAGTCAGTTCACTGTACAAAATGAGCACATGGTGCTCCTGGGAGACTTAACATAGTGACTCAGAAACTACAGAGTGGGTGAAAGGTGCAATTACCGAGCTCGGCACAGTTAAGTGCATGAACAGTGTGGGCTCAGCAGAAGAGTGAACTACAAGAATAGGTGGTCTCCAGAGCATATCATGGGGATCTTATCCAATTTTTCACAAGAAAAGTCACTTCTAAGAGGCTAGAGCAGGAGAAAGGTAGCTCCCTCTGGGAGAAGATATTAAGAAACTGCTACAGAATTATTTAATGTGTATTACAAGAAATGTTTCTAGAAGGTAAACTAGATCCTCTTTCTTTTCAGCACTCAAAGATATCAGTTCCATGGTTGCAAATATAAAATGAAAGATCCTTAATCAGTTTCACAACAGACTGATACTGCAGCTCCCAGGTACAGCAAATGGCTTCAGAAGGTATTTCCAGATAAATGTGATAGTGGATAGCTTTTCCTATTGTGAGTTCCTCTGTGAGAAAAAAACAACCAGTGGATATCAACAGTAAAGGAAGTGGAAAAGTCTCCATCAGTGGAGGGTACCAATGAGTAATATGAAGGCATTCAGCTGAACAGAGTTGTCATAGGAATTGCAAATTTAGCCATCGTATATGGAACCAATACATTAGAACACAGCTCTGTGCTATAATATAGGCAAATGAAAACCAGAATGAAGAAGAATTGCTGCAAAATTCTTTTTAAACCAAACATTTGGATTGTTCATGCCCAAATCTAATTCAGTCACATAATAAACTGGGTTTACTCTGCTATAAGCTTGGCCACTAAATTTAACCATTCTGAGATTAGAACTATGCACCAATGACAACGGGCTATAGAATAAGATGGAATGTCCTATTCAGCCCTCTAGATGGATGCAGAAAGCAGCACATCAGGATAAGCAATATAAATTAAAGGTACCAGTTTTCAATTTTCAGACAACTGTTTAGATTACAATTTGACTAGATGTGAATATGCAATTCTTCCTTCTTTTTCCAGTCAGTCTGAAACTGTTTTTGTAAGATCCAGCTGTGTTTCTATGCATACTTGATAAAAAGCAATGACTACAGGCTTGTCTCATTGTGCAAAACCTGCCTGAAATTATCTGGCTTGGGCACATGTAATAGAAATGACTGAAGTGTGTGATTTCAATCATACACTTTTAAAAAGAATGCTCAATTGCAAACCCACTGAAACTGTACAGTAAATTGACTATAATCCAGTAACTTTTGGAGTAGCTTTTGTGTCAACTCAGATCTCACAGAGAACCTGCCTAACCAGGACCTGCTGCTACAAAAGAATATGGGTCACCTGCAGATCTCTGTCAAACTTGTGAGCCAGTGCAAATGCCATGGGAATTCTACAACACAAATGGCAGCAGATACCTGCTCCAGCCACTGAACCCCACCCCTATGAAGAAAAAGCAGCTCCCAACCTTGATACATGGCATTAGTGGTTAGAAGGGTTAATGTCCATGTGTGACCTAAGATTCAGTTGCTCAAACAGGGCCATCCCAGTACCATTTGGGATGGTCTGGACTATCAAGGCATCTGCACAACACATGACCTCTGAAAAACCTTGTCTTTTGGACTGGCAACTGGAGGCAAGACAGGATACTCTAGGCTTCTCAAACGGTGCACATTTATTATGTGTGCCACTTCTTAACAGGCGGCTAGTGGCTTCTTAACAGGTAGCTTTGTGAATGCATGAAGTTCTGACTGTGTGTCTTGAACAATATATAAGAATGACTTGAAATTCTGAAAGGATTCAGGAAAACCAACAGGATCTAAGCAAGATTTTTTCACTCCAGAAGTTTTACACCAGCACCAACCCCTGAAAGGCTGACAAGATTAATCATAGGACTCTGCAGATGGACAAGTCAAGCAGAATGACTCCTAATTAGTGGTCTGGATGTTTCAGCGGTCTGTCCGTCTTTGCACCAGCACAGTGAACCACAGAGCTAACTGACAAGTTTTAATTAATACAATGGTTATTACTAGCTGTAATTCTTCCTTAATGTTACTGCTTCCACTAAGCTAGGCGAGGAAAGGAGGATCTGGGAAACCATAGGAGAAATTCACGCTGAATTCAAGTTACTCAGCATGCTCACATCTCGTCAGTGAGGACACAGTCACTGGAGGAGGCAGAATTTAGTCAGACATATTTATTTTAAGGAATCACTACACTCCTCAGCAGCCACCAAGATAAAGAGCAGCTATTCAAATCAAAATTCAGAAGAGGAAAGATAAATTCCAGTGCAAGGAAAGGTGGGGAAAATGAATCATTAGGAGAAGTGAAACTCTAGGGGTACCAGTTTTTTAAATTTGAGCAACAACATGAATTAAGAGATAAAAGACAAAATGGGGCGTTCAGTTTTAGACTGGAAACAAACTTTGAATCTTTGCATTTCTTCAGCAGCAAGGATGATTTATGTGTATTTACCCACTTTTTTCAACAAGCTTTTGACTATACTGCAGTCACAGATTAAACTGGATTCAATTTATACCTACTTTGATTTAGGAAATACATTTAGAATCTCATCCAAAGCATGCTGAAACCATGAAAATACACTTTTGAAGTATGAGTAAGTCCCTTTATGTCTGTTTCTAAATGCATGTTTAATGGTAGATATAAAATTGTTTACTGCAGAGATGAGCGTTAACTCAAAAATGTACACATAGAAGTTTTCCTGCTTTACTCTTGTAGACAGCAAACAGAATAAGAATCACCATTTCTAGTAAAAGCTGGACTCCTGTAGAACAGACAACTGCATTAAACTAAAAGTATTTAAAATTAAATACTTAATTCTTACTTTATAAAGAAAATCTTCATATTGTTGATTACCTGTTGAAATTAAACTGTTTCCCCTGTTTATAAACAAAGAATCTAACTCGACTGGATGACATAATAGTGAGTAAATGTTTAAATGTTGTTGATAAGAAGCTGAATGTTAAAAATTGATATAAAAATACCAGTTACAATTGTTTCTTTTTTCAAACCATCTCAAACTTTTTTATGAAGCAATGCAGGATAAGGGGGTTTACTACATCAATGTACTGCAATCTCAGCCATAGCAATGAAGAAAAAAAATCACAGTGAAACACCTAAAGCTGCTTTTATCCAGTCCTTAAAGAATTAAAATAAATTTTAAAAGAAACTAGAATACAGCAAAAGAAAAGGAGGTGTGTTGCTAGAGTGATTGCTTAGTCTAAGCCACACAGAAAAGGGTGCGCGCTGGTTACTACATAGTTGAAAATGCTAATTAGCTACTCTTTTTTCAGCAATCCTTGTTCCAGCCTCTGTGCTCTCACCACCACAGTACTAGACACTTGCTAACCAGAATTAACATCACATTAACAGACTGAGGTGTTCATAAATATTCTGTCAACTTGATAAATTTTAAACATTCTCAGCACATGTAAAGTTTAGACTTTACTCTAGCAGCACAATGAGGACTCCTGGGGCCTAGCACATGTTCTTTTTTAAAGTGCAACTTAACACATTTCACTGCTCTCTGACAGTGCACTCATTGTCTTTTGGGGATAAAGCAGTTGTCTCTCTTTGATATTGGGGTTTCTTTACATAAGAAACCTACAAAATATTATTTTCCCTTTGGCTAACACTGACACTGTTAAAAAAAAAAATTACTCAGTTGAAGGAACAGGCACAAGGGGAAACCAATAAATTTAGTCTTTTGTCTACTATATCAAAGTGCAATACTAAACTTCAAATTGCTCTAGAACAAAGTATAAAGCCAGTGGGGACAAGGCACTTGTATACATGAATGAGAATCATCACTGGGCTAGGAACACAAAAAATTAAATGAATGCATATCAATCTATTTTCATTCCTACTGATTTCAGATATGACTAAATACTTTTTCACCCCCCCAGCTATTTTAAATATAGATACAAAAATATAAGGACACATTAAAACCTGAACTCATCAATTAACTCAGAGCTTCAGGTACACTTTTTAAGCAATTTGTCTAAGATTGGCCTTTTTCTCTGTATACCATGCCAGTATACTGCAGCATGTAATTACACTATATAAAAATAAAATAATATTTTAAATTATTTAAAGAAAACATATTTTGGGAAAAATCCCAATTTTAATATTGAGCCACACTAGAACAATAGAAAGGCAAGTTCACATAAATCTTGTAGCAGCATCATTCATCCTCCTTTGCTGAGGTACAGAAATTCCAGAAAGCAGCACTGGTCTGCTTTACAGTTACCATGAGGGCAGGTATCTCAGCAGTTTTCAGGAGGCCATGTAGAACATGGTAATATCTAATCATGAGACAGATGCCGGCCATTTAAATATTGCCTGTTTTAAAGGAAGGCAGTTCAAAGGAAAAAATTTGTATAGATGCCTTGTTTCTAAGTAAACTGACCAAAGAGTTATGCAGGTAGAGCAAAAACTTACAACAGATTTCTATGAAGACATTCATCGAAACCCTTTCAGAGCCACAGAGGTTTTTGTAAAAGAGGTCAGCGTTTGTTACAGCCCCACTCTCAAACACCAGAATGAACAGCAACATCTCAGGCTAAAATTCAAAAGGAGAGGAAGAGACATAAATCCACCGCCTCAATTTTTTTTTTAAATACTCTCTTTAACTTTTAGACCAGTCCAAGCTCATGTAAACAACCAGATGACTTACAGATACTCCAGGCTTGTCAGATGGAAAAGGACAGTAAGTGTACCACTAATACAATGTGTAGCCAAAGAATTTCCAGACACAGTACCTACATGGACTTTAGCAAACAGCTGAGCTATTGACCCGATATCTACAGTAACCCACGGACCAGAAGGCGATGGACAGCTAGATTATACCAGGTGCCTTCCTCCACTGCAGCTTCCAGGTTAACTTTATTCAAAATCAACCCTAACTATTTCAGGCTATGAACCATAGTACAGAAATTAATATTTTTTATCAAAATCACACAGGAAAATAATCTTTGACTTGGAGAGATCCCATATGGTGCAGCAAGAGCTGGCCAGCCATTTTATCCCAGAGACAAAGGCTTTCAGTAGCCACAGCTATGCCAACATAACCTTGAACAAGCATGTAGTACAAAGGATATTGGAAAAAATGGGTCTAAGACGGGATACATAAATCAGGCATTAAATCAGGATGACACTTTAGATATTAAGAAAATCACAGATTATACAGTTTATGTGGAATCATGATTCAATCAATGATGCTAGAGAAAGCAGAGCAGGGGGCAATGCAGCAATTAACTAGTTGCCCAAACACTAATGAAAAGCAAACTGTTGGCCTGAATTAGGGTGTGAAGGGCTTGAAGAGCCAGGTGTTTTTGCTGAGACTAAGGGAGGAAGGTAGGCGGCTAAGATTGGCTGAGACAAGGGAGGGAGTACGAAAGGCAGGAAGGAAGGAGGGGGGGTAATTTTAAGAAACTGAATTGCATTAACTGAACTTTTCACTGGAAGCTCTTTTATACAGGAACACTCCAAGAAAAGAGCTAAGATACTCTGCAGGAGACACATACACAAGTCCTTACTGGGAGGAAAAATAATCTCTGTAGAAATGAGCACCTGGGAAAAAAGCAAGGCTCCATCTACAGCAGTCAAAATCTACTTTTCTCATACTACTGAGATGAAAGAAAGCAGAGATGTTGGAAATACTGAAGAAACATCTGGGATTTTTCATACATAATTTGAAACATAAAGTAAGGATATTAGGATATGATTTATAGTCAAGTACATAAGATGCATTAGATGTTTATTATCAAATGAGCCACTGGACATATTTGGTATACTTTATATATATGTATATACTTTATATATAGAGAGATATATAAAGGTTATTGCTACTCTGAGAGTACTGCCTCCATAATCCCTCCTTTCAGGAACAACTGTGCTGCAGGAGAAAAGCAGGAATGAAAGCAGAGGCCTTTCACAAGCCCCATCTACTGCAGACCAGGAGTTAGTCCTGTTAATTGTCAATCTTCCTACGTTCCTACAACATAATATTTTCACTGTGAACCCAACAATGCATGTCACATAAAAGCATGCAACATTCTGAGTAAGACACTGCAAATGGTTTTCTAAATGATACTGTGAAGAGGAGACAATGATAAGTGATATTACCATGTTAGAAAAATTTGGACTTGCAGGGAATTTTAACAGAAATAGAAAAAATATCTTGCTGAAAAAAAAAATCATTACCATATTTATGATCCTGTGTCTACTATCTGCCAAGAATTAGGAAAACTGGATTATAAAATTAGGAAGAGCCTCAAGGGTATCAGATTCAATCCAGCGCTTCTATGGGCAATATATGACACAATCCTATTTGTAACCTGATCCAGGTTGACTTTAACATAGGCTAGGTATTTTGTTCATACTACTCTCTATGGAAGATGTCTAGAGAATGACACTTCACAAATGGTCTTCTTCCCCTGACTTTCAGGCTGAATTTATTCATGCTCAATCCAAACACTTGTTCTTGCAGCAAAACTTTCCCTGCACTTAGTTATTTTCCTTCACTTGCTTTTTTTCCTTCACTTGTTTTTACCACTATCTATTTATAGACATGAAGTATATCCTCTCCTAGTGTTCTTGCTCAGGTAAAAAAGCCATGTTCTAGTAAGTAATTCCTCATCTCTGCTGGGAAAATCACCTGATACAGACTAGAAACAAATGTGTCTTTGTCACAGTTGGATTATATTCGCATCTGATGGTCATGCTGTGATCAGCAAGTTCTCTTCTTACAGAAAAAAAAAAAGTGAGTCTTTCTGTTCCATCTGTTTATTATTTGGATTATCCTTTGCACTGGCACTGTTTCCTCAATTTTAGCTCATGCTCTAAGTAGTGCAATCCTAGCCTTTGCCAAGGCATGGGAGTTAAAATACATTAAGAAGTTCAGCTGTGAACTGCCCTTTGAGACTGATGCTTCTACTTTCAGCACAACTCACTATGACATTTGCTTTAGCAATTTCCTAGCTACTGCTGAACATTCTCCTCCTCCACTGAAACAGTAACTCTCCATGTGCCACCATTTCAAGGATCTTACTGAAAACAGAGACTGATTACGTTTTTCATATTTTCTTTTTCTAGACAATCAGTTATCACAGAAAGCTATCAGATGGGCCTGGCTTGACTTCAATACTGTAAATTCATAGCAGTTTATGTTCATTGCACCTGTAGTTACCGACATTTATCTAATCCTCACCCTCATTAACCTTTCCTGTCTATGAATCCCAGTGCTCAACATGATCACTTTTCTTGACAGATCTGACAAAAAGCATTTTGGAAATGTAATTTTTTTTAAATCTCTTTTTCCCCACTACCTTATGGGTATGTCTTTCCTTGTGCTACTTTTTCTTAGGTGACTGGAAGATATCTGCATTTTGCTTTAAAATAATGAGGTTTTATTTATTTTTAAGACCGGATGCACATTTTTAAATTTTCTCCTTAGCATAGCTGGTAAATACCTATTCCATTACTTGATGTGGGGTTCAGTAAAGTCCTTGCAGAAAATAATGGGGCTCCTAAAGGAGCTGTTTCCAGACAGAAGGAGACTGTGGCAACTAGTATATGTTTGTATTTGTGTATCAGTTCCAACTACTAGTAAAAAGACTATGTTATTGCAAAGGGGTTTTTTTTGTTTGTTTGTTTGTTTTGAGGTTTTTTATGTTTTAACCAGTATTTTACAAGGACTGCTCTCTTTATATTTTGGAAAAAAGCATGAAATGCCTCCAGCAGCCAGAATGGGTCAGCAGCAGATAACTGGGAAACAGGAATTAAGAGCTTCAGGATGGGGCTACTCAATGTCCATGACATCTTACAAGGGACACCATGGCTATTTGCCTGTTCTGGCTTTACAGGACCAAAAAGGTGCTAGTGACCACCCTTGCAGGGAGGAACATCAGCTGCTTTCCTGGGTCAGAAGAAAGACTCGGCTCCCTGCCCAGGAAAACCAGGGGATAGTATGTGATACAGGTCTTCCCACAGACATGCAGGAGATACCACATGCCTGAAGTAGGGGAGACTCAGGAAAAATTTGCATTTAATCCAGACCACATGTCAGAACTCACCCTCTGAGAAGTCACAGGAACTGAAAGCACCTCAAGCAAATTCTTGAGCCCCTCAGTATTCCCCTCCTCCATCATTTACTCAACCTCTCCACACTCTAATTAGACTAAGGTGAAAGTCTGTCTACAAAAAGTCTGGGCTTGAGTTTGTCACCACAGGTTTACCTACAGCCCACAGATGGAAATGGGACAATTATTGTATTTTTTGGTCATAGAACAAGAGATACCATGCTCACTACTCTCCATTACCTGGAAAAGGAACCTAGGGTGGCAAGCTCAAGTAGATTTCTCCTAAAATTAGCTCAAGTGTGATTGCTATCCCCTGCATTTACTTCCAGAGTCTTCAAGGGAGATGGCTCTACTGCATCTAATAGCAAAGCCCATGCATTGCACGCCTCCCTCTCCACCCAGCCATCACAAGCCCTGTCACAGAGCTGCTGCACAACCCAGGAGCTGCTGGCCCATCACTTTACATTATGTGGCCCTATGCAAAAGGATTGAAGGCAGCCAAGGACAACGTAGTCCATGTCTTTACGCGCTAGTTGTGCTGCAGAGCCAAAGTACATACAGCTCCACCCTGGTCAGCCCAGTGGACAGCTGCCTCAGAGCTGGAGAACAAGTCCTAGCTGCTCTTCCCTCTGGGATCACTGGGAATGCTGCCAAACCACTTTAAAAGAAGTATCTCTATGCTAAACAACATTTCATAATGGGTCCTGGAAAGCCAGCTATAGCAAGGCCAAGCAGATGCCAAACTGTGTCTCAGAGCTGATGCAAGCACTGCCTGGAAGACCAGCACAATGATGACACTTCTAAACTATGGGACAGGAGTAATTTTCCATACTACAGCCTCACTCAAAGTAGCAAAATGTCCGTCTGCTGACAGCTGTAGCTGGAGGTGGTAAACTCAGGGTACCTTAACAGTTTTTTCAGCCATTGGGTAAGTACCATTTGCTACTGATGATCTTTGCAGGTTGAAGACTGTCCTAGCTGTATCCACAAATTATTTCCATGCTGTACAGATACACGACTGTGTGGACTCTGCAGGCTCTGATCTCCACCCAGCTCTCCTACGAGCCCCATGAAAGCTGGCTCAAGAGCTGGTGGCCAAGTGACACCAAAACAGACCATTCTGTATGGGCCATATCCAGCCTTGGTTAGGCAGACTGGTCTTCCTTGCATATTCTCCTCTGTTCTCAATCTCGATGACACAAGCACATTAAAAAATTCCTTGCATATCTGCCAGACTTCTCTTCAGCTAAACCATCCATTTCATAGTCAGCAAAACAAAAGACAATTTTTTTCACTTAGAACAGGTGTTTAGCTGTATCCGAACTGTTACGCTACAGTTGCAATAATGTACAATTTTTTTCAGCATTTACATCAGCAGTGTCACTTCTCCAGTGCAGAACTGCAGTGCATTCATTGGCCACACTCCAGAATGACACCCACTGCCTATATACATATATATATATATGTAGATATGTATGTATGTATGCCTTCTCTAAGTATTCTAGTCTATTGTAGTCTTTGAAGATTTTGAGACACAAAATGCTCTGGGCTGGTGCTTCCAAGCCTTTGCCCTGATGCTCTGTGATGGTGCTTCCAAACGTTCTGCATAGTTACTGCACAAAACAATAGTGAATTATTCAGGGGTGGGGTCGATAATTAATCTTACCAGAAATATAATGTGGGGACTGAGAATGTACTATTTTCTTACACTTGTACAAGAAAAATAGAATAGTAACTACAGCAGGTGTCCAGCCCATCTCGTTATCATTTAAACAGTTCCAGAACAAGGTCCTTCAGAGAAAAATCTTCAGCTGCTTGCACCAGTCACTCAGAAATGTGGAACTGCTTTATTATGTAACAAAAACACTGACTCTGCCTGGCAGCTTGTCATTGCTACGGTTTCTATTTTATGTCCAATGTCAGTATTTGTGTCACAACAAGCCTCCCTCTCTGACAGTTAACAGTTTATTTTGGTAAAAAATAAACTATGTTTTTCACATACCAATTAACTGCCTTGTCTCTGTATACCTCCCAGTAAAATTTTTTGCCCCATGACACTCAAATAGCTCACTCAGGCTATGTGATCTTGGGTCTACAAAGTGCTAGTGTCCCACAGGTCTTTCCAGACCCTCCAGGTCCTTTTCCATATTGGGAACATGCTGCTCCAATGTACATTTGACTCTTTCTTAATCCTCAATCTCTTTGTAGTTCAGTCTTCCACACTCACTTCATCCCTACAAACATATTTCCCAGGAGCACTCACTCAAACTGAACACTTCCAAAGCAAAAAATAAGAGATTCGGGAATCACCAAGCTTAGTTGTCTGAGATATTGCAGCAAGCCTCTAGCCCCAAACACTGGACATTAATGGCTATTATATGCTCCCTCCTGGAGAAGGGAAGGCTCCCTTCACAGCACCTTCCAGGGCTTAAAGGGGGCCTACAGAAAAGCTGGAGAGGGTCTTTTCACAAGGGCATTAGACAAGGGGGAATCGCTTAAACCTGAAAGAGGGAACATGTAGATTGGATATTCAGGAGAAATCTGAAGGTGGTGAGGCAGTGGAATGGGTTGCCCAGAAAACCTGTGGATGCGTCATTCCTTTGATCAAGGTCAGGCTGGGCAGGACTTTGAGCAACCTGATCTGGCAGAAGGTGTCCCTTCCCATGTGCACAAGTCTAGAAGATAAGCTGCAGACCCTCTGATTTTCGTCATTCCTTTTCAAGCATGAGCATCCATAACTCTTGGGTGTTCCCTCCCCCTTGAGGGTGGGATGTCACATCATGGCAGGGTGTTTGGAACTAGATGATCTTTACAGCTCCTTCCAACACAAACCATCCCATGACTCTGTCAGTCTATGTTCGTAGCATTATGAGCCAAAAAGACAATTCTAAGATATATAACACAAAAAACCCATGACAATTGCTCCAGATGTCATACCAAGCCACAGGAATAAATCAGGAAAAGCAAAGATATCATCACAATCCCAAACCCTTGCAACAAAAGGCAAATTATTTGGGTAAAATAATTTTTTTAGTGAGAGCCTGGCCACGGCACAGAGAAAGGGAAAAAAGAGACCTAACAAAAAAACAACACTGCTCCTTGACAATTTAAATTCTTTCCTGACCACAAGTCAACAAAACCAGCTCCCACAGGCCAGCATCAATATAAACCAGACCAATGCCCACCCCCTCTGGTTTCTACAAATCTATTCCAAATTACCAGTAACACAGGAAACATTGCCCTTCAGGAGAGTCCAGCTTGGGTAAAGTGAGATCTGACTGATGTGATTTAGGGTTCCTGCCTTTCATGGCTCACTCTTACAATGCTCTTGCTATAACCATTTCACCACCAACTAATTTTGAAATGGTTTCTATTTCATTATCCTAAGCTGAGCTATGAAAAAGGCTGTATCTGAACTTCCCTGTGCTACACTTTGCTGGTTCTAATACTCAGAATCAGAATGACTGTGCCAAATTGATGCTGCTTTTATTGGAATTTTTCCCCCTTTTAAGCAACTGCCTCCTTCAAATACCACTTTTCTTTTTACCAGAAATAGGAAAGAGGAGCTGGATAAATGACTGAATAATTACAGTTTCAGACAGAAGTGGGACAAGCAGCTCAGCTACAAATATAAGACACAGAGTAACCTCTACAGTGCAAGAATTCTGTCCTGATGGCTCCATTTTATTTCTTTCATCAAAGAATAAAAAGCATCAATCTCCAGCTTCAATAAGTCAGTCATACTGCAGCAGGTTAAACAGCAATTTCACAAGGGTAAACTGACCCAATTTGAAGCAGTGGGCACTCATCCAGTGAAAGAATACAGAAGGCAGAGTGTGAAATGACTGACTGACTCACTACATCAAAATGATTTTTTTCAGTATCATACTAAAATTGAACACCAAAAATTTCTACCGCAAAATAAAGTTATTGGTATTTATTTCTCCTAGTTCACTTTTTTTTTTTTTTTGGAAAGCTAAAGTCTGTCAAATATTTTAGTTTCAATGAATCAGCAAATTCCAGTTTCAAAGGTTTTAGATCCTTCTGACTTGCTCTAATGACATTATATTACTTGTGATTTTGGAGGTATTAGGAAGATTAGAATGAGCCAGCTGATATGACAGGGGGGTATGAAGAAAAATGGATTATTTTTTTCACCAAGCATATAATTAAGATGCAAAACTGCAGCTGAATCATATTCCTGCAGTTCTGTTCCCTGTGGGATACACCCCAATATTCTCTTTCAAAACAAGAGACACGTTCATAGCTGGCAAGGGAAGCACAACGATAAACTGAGTTCAAGAGCTCCCTCAGTGTATTTCCAAGGTCTTGCATTTCATACACAGAGATGCTGTTTGAATATGGGAATGCACATTTTCCTCAAGATTAGATGAATGCATCTATTCAATTAGCTAATTTACTTAACTCTTGACAGGGTTCCCCAAAAAGCTAAAGGGAAACTTATTTTCCTTAAGCTCCTTTGAGAAACCCAGATCTAATGTATCAACCCTCCTTTCTTTAGCAGGCTACACATGGTGTTCCCCACTCCCAGCGCTGGTGGCAACATGGGGACAGGAAGTGGACACCATAAGCCATGACAGACTTTGAAGCAGGCCCCATCCTTGTGAAGCATGGTCTGTGATTTCTGTAAACCACCAGTCAGCTTCATCAAAATAATTCATATGACATTTATTTAAAAAAATCAAACAGGGAAAAAACAACTCACCCTTGAGGACTCCAGGCCATCTCATTTCATGCTGATTTTAATTTTTACTGCTAAATACACACATGAAAATGGGAGTATTGCCTCATAAACCCAGCTCCTGCATTCCCACTCTTGGCCAGTCACCCCCTAACCTCACCAGATCCCAAAACATTATCTGTTTTCCCAGTACTCTTCCTTCCTACCACCCCACATTTTGTTACAACTCTTTTTGGCCTGGATTTTGCCTCCTGAGGGCATATGTAACTGGTCATGGACATTCTGGTGTGGTGATTGTTCTCTCTGCAAGCATCATTTGTACCCAAGTTAACACTGCACTGTCACAGGAAACAAATGAAGAATTAAATAAGTGTGTTACAAATAGCATGTCGAGCGTGTCACCACTGTACAGCCAGGTGTCAGCAGAACTTTCTTTTCAACCATAAGGTCAGATTTGTTCAATTGATTTTTAAGCAATATGTTCATACTTACAAAATAAATTTTCATAGAAAATCACCAAGCTGACAATGCAATATTTTTCCAACCTGCTTTCTCAAAAGACATGCTGCACAATTCTACCATTTCCATATATATCTAAGGAACCATAATTGGACTAATTAATCAATAACTATGTTCAACAGTTCCATGCCTGCAGCAAAAAAAAAAAAAATTTCATTTCTTAAAATGCTGGAAGTTAAACAAACAAACTGAGTAAACTTTGCCCTCAGCTCTGAAAAACAACTGATCCAGTGGAGCTACTACATATTCAAGAGAACAAGAAAAAAGCTGACTGAGAAAAAGCATTGGAAAATCACTGTGAACTCTTACCAGAATGTGTGACCAGCAGCTACAGGTCTGTCCCCTTCCCCCATGTGACCATTTGAAGTCTTTTCTAGGAGCAGGATCAAAACAGATGCTACTGTCTTCCCAACTGTAAAGCAAATATCTTGTAAAATATAATCCCAGTGGTACAAACATTTTCTAGCCCTTAGTAAAAGCATTAAACTGATAAACCTACAAAAGGATACCTTGGGTTGACTTGTGGACTCACAAAATTGCAAGGCATTTCAATAGGACAGTCTCTCCCAGCCAATTCTGAACCATTCAGCTGTCTTTAGAGTTGTGACTGAAAACAAAAATGGAATCTTAGCTGTAAGCATGAGAGCTAATGTGCAAGTAACAAATTGATCCTGTGCAGACTGAAGTGACAGTCCCCTAGCAATGTGCATGGCCCCTGTCAGCTCCCCCCACTGCTGAAGATTGTGTTGCAGGGTGTCTTGCAGCACTCTCCAGGCTGGCCAGAACCTGAGATGAGCAAAAGCTCCTGTGCTTTCCATCATGCAGATGTCACAGAGATCCAGCTGTCAGGTGGCACTGAACCACCTGTGGTCCCAGCCCCTATATCAACTGCTCCTTTATCAACTGTTGTAAACAGCATCTGTAAAGATTTCAATAACTGTGAGAATTTAGAATATGGGTGGGGTTTTTTTAAGAATCAAAACAAAATTAAGCTTTAAACTTTTGTGATTTTTCATAATACAGAAGCCTATCTCTTCTCAAACTAAGCATACATAAAGATGAAGCAACACAAATGGGCTTCAATGTGGCCAAATCCATATATTCTCAAAGTCCTTTTTCTTATTTCAGTGTGCATCTCAAAGGATCCCCCCTGACAAATCTCCAGGGATACACACCACAAACTTAACAGGCCAAGCTTCTTATGAGAGTTTTGTGCTCTCGGATTAGAGCTGAAGCAACAGCAAGCCAGAAGCTGCCATCACTGACAGACTAAACAAAGTGTTTACTGTTGATATAGACTGCATTTTGTTCTTTGCATCAAATGATGTTCTCAGATTTAGACCACGCCTTACGTCATTCTGTTAAGAATTCTACAAAGCAAAGAGGAAGATTTCATGTTTACTGCTACTGTCACCTCCACTGCCACCAAAGGCATCAAGTCTATTTTCCCAAACTGCTCTAGCTGTCTTACAAGATTTTTGTTCCTACCATTAATACTAAAAGTTCATTCCAGCAGCTTTCTTCCAAAGCTATCCATGACTTCTAAAATCTAACTGTATTTATATCCTTTTGACTGTGTATGTATGCATATGGTTTTTAATTCTCAATTTTCTTCCTGCCATTAATATTTATGTCCAGGAGTATTTTCAGAAAGCAACAGTGTGAGTCTAATTCCTTCCTTTCTTTAGTATCATTCATCTTCTACTCATCTCATTTTACTAAAGGCTCCAGTCTCTTGCCATGGCCAACTATCCCTTTCTCCTTTTGTACTTAGTTATTCTTCCTTCTTGACAACTCACCTTCTCCTTCTGCTGACACATCTTCTCTCATGTGATATAATTCAGTTGTTCTCTAGAAGCCAGTCTCTTCTTTCATGGTCATATTCAATGAGTCACCTTCTCCTTCACAGATCTGTCCAATGTTCATTTCAGTAATTTCCTAAAGATCCTAAGATTTTGTCTACAACCATATTCTTCTGTTCCATTCTTCTGACTTAATCTAAAATCACAGATTTGACTATGATATTTTTCTATATACTTGGAAGGCAAATAAGCAATCATTAGTAGTTTTTATTGAGTATTTAAAACTGGTAACACACATCCTTTAATTGCTAAAACCTGCTACAGAATCACAGAATATCTTAGGTTGGAAGGACCTTAAAAGTCATCTAGTTCCAACCCCAATGCCGTAGGCAGGAGGGACACCTTACAGTACACCAGGTTGCCCAAAGCCCCATTCAACCAGGCCTCATCCTTGTATGTACAGGTCACCCCCTCTGCTTCTTCAGAAGCATGTCTTTATAATTTCCTCTTCTTTATTTTTACCATCTTGGAAAAAAAAATAGAAGAAATTCTCCTGTGGACATTTCTTTACCTACAAGTCTATACAAGCAGACTCCTTTGATTGCTGGCTTCTTGGCAATTTTAAAACTTTGCCAACACTGACCTTCAGATTAAGTTCAGCATTTTATCTGTTCATCAGATAAACAACCAGAAACACAAATCACACACTCATTTGCAAGGATTATCAAACTGCCTTTGAACTCTGCCAATTACTAACTGAAAGCCACAGGACTCTTCAACTGGGAGTTAAGCAAACTACAGATGTGTCTGCATACCCATCTGCTCTTTCCTGTTTCTCCCAAAGTTAGAAGGATATGCATCACAGTAACCAAAATAATTAAAACTAAATCCCTCTAAATGCCTACATCCTGTCCTAATGGTCACTGCTTGCTGACATTGCCATCAGCTGTACTGACATATTCACTGCTTCTAACTGGTTGAAGAAATAATGAAAGATGGAGGGAAAATACATTGCTCCCCAGAGCACATTGGGAAGAAGAAGCTGTTAGTTAATAAGTGTGAGGAACAAACCTAAGCTAAGCACAACTTCAACCATAGCAAGAGACTCAGAATTTGACCTTCTAGAAGATGGATACATTATGAGCCAAAACCTCCTCTTAACATGACACAGCATTTCTTCTTTACAGAAGACAACATTTTCAAAAAGAAGGACAATCTCTGCACTTCCAACCTGCTGATGGCTGCAGAACAGATGTTTCTACTGGATCTATCACAGGAAAAAAAAAAGCTCTAAGAGCTCCTAGGTTTCAGCCAAAACGGAAGCGCAGGCACTAAAAAATGGTGAACTATCTTGAACTACAATAGATGTTTCACTAGCTTTATTTCCCAGGTCCCAAGTACAGCTAGGAATTATGTCCATCAACTACCTTTAAGTACTGGAAACCGACCACAGAAACAAGGTGAAATGGAAACCGGAAAAGCTTGTAACATAAAGGAATGGAGAGTGACATGAGTTCTACCACAAGCTTCTTTTTGGAATCCCCAAAACTACAACAAATACAGAATCTCTTCTGCTTGAGGAGAGAGGTTGAAAGGAAGAACAAAGAATATATCACACCTTATGAGGCTTTATTATTAATGCAAAATGGAACAGTATCAAGGAGCTTTAAACTCGTGTACCCAGTGAGATTTTACCAGATGCAAATTCTACATTGCCAATCTGAATACCCCTATCTGCATCAAACTGCTGTTAACCACACGTCATTATCTTCCCAGCACTGAGCAGAGCCCTGCCCAACATGAACAACTGCTATTTAAATAGAAAGCATACTGGACTGCCTTGGACAGGAGACAGAAATATCACCCAAGTGCCTCCAGCAACAGCTACAATTGGCAATTAGAAATCAGGCAGGTGGCACTTAAAATGAGACATGAAAATACAGATTTGGGGCTACCAATGGAATTAACCAAGATTCACAGCTATACAGCCACAACTACCAAGCACTAAAAAACCTCACAATGAACAGACTCTCAAGAAATCCCCATCCTCATTATGAACAGCAAAAGAGTTGAGGTGGGACTTAATATACCTACAGGCTTGACCCGGTTTTCTTCCATACAGAGAACAAACAAATTCTGCTTCCATTCCATTTCAGTCACTTCAGTGTGATCTTTCAAAGTCCTGCCTGTTGAGTTTTGCTAAGATTTCCTAAAATCTCTAAAATTTTTTTACGATGGATTTTTGGTTTTGTTACAATGGAAATTTGAAAACAACAATCCTTTTGCAAACATCTATGGTATCAGGTAGGAATGGCAAAAGCAAAGTTTTGTAATCTATCTTTGGAGCTAATTTTAATAAAATGAGTACTCTTGAAACCCAAACTCCTCTGTTTATCACATTTTAAAATGAAACTCACTGCATTTTTTTCATTATTAAAACTTAAAACCAACTTGCTATAGCTTTTAATATAATTTGAGGACATAGCCTAACTTTTGGCAGCTACTGGCACAGAAAACCACAGCATCAGACCTGAACTTGCACCACAGTTTGACTGCATTTCTTTGTCAAATCTGCTATTTGAAAGAAACCTGATTCAAATGATTAATGAACAGAATAATCACTAGTGCAAACCCAACTAATACTCAAACCCAGGTAAGAATCAATTTCTTCTTTGTTAGTCTTTGAACTATGCCTTAAGAAAACAAGAACAGGAAAAAAATAGTATTGCTTAGCAGTATTCCTCCTTTTTTCTGAAAATTAGGTATGCCTTCACAACTATGATGAGCTATGTTACTTTCAGGAAAATCCCAAATCATTCCATTTGCACTGAGTGAAAGTTTGAGGGCTGTGTCAGTTTTGAAAGAAACAATACAGATCAAGAAAAGACCACTCTCCTATGCTGAAATTACTGATACTTTATTAGGTTTAGCACTGAAGGTCAACAAAAGAGTACTTACCTTCTGTTTTGGAAAGAGTTTTGGAATAGAAATCAGTCTGTTGCTATGTGACTGGTTTCCAGGCAGCAGTTCCACTCACTTCTTCAGGGAAACGATGTGTTCTTCTGTTTCTGCAAATGCTGTTTATATTGAATAAATCCAAGTGTGTTCAACTCAGACAACATACTGTGAACCATTAATGAAAAAACGCATTTGCAAAAACCAGAACACAATACACTGACCTCTCTCAACTCTTATTTGGAGAAAAGAGATTCATCATATACATGACAGATTGCTGGCATTACATTTTCTGGCTGTTGACTTGAGAGATTGCCAACTTTTATGAAATATACTTGATCCATTCCATTTATTTTGTGAATAAACATGAACAGCTTCCTCCATTTATTACCACATCTGAAGGGCTTAGACATCTCAAAAGCGACAAGTGTCAGTGGAAATACTATAAAAGGGTGAAATTTTCACTGAATACTGATGAACATCCCTCAAGAACACACCAAGAATGCATTAATAAAATAATTTTTCCTTACAAGTTTTTTACACTATATTTATTTGGTTCTGTCTATAAAAAAGTGTCTCTGTCAATTCAGCATCTGTTATGACTCACTTAAGGAAGTTCAAAAAATGAGAGGTAATTAAAAAATTTGGTACAATATGATTAAATCCATTCAAGCTGAATTCAAACATCATTACTTAAATCAAACTTCATTGCCCTGTTTTCACCAGCTCTGAATTGAACAACCTAAATTGAATCAAACTCTTATTTGATTATTTCTTCAGATAATAAATAAGTCTCTCAGAAAAGCAAAGCCCCAAATCCACATTTATATCTGTTGAATTTTAAAGAACTCACAGGAAATTATTTTGCTTTTTAACATAATCAGAATCCAGTAAAATAAATTAGGAGGCACCAGCTTTACCTGCATATTATAAATAAGGGGGGTAAAAGTCAGAAATCATGCATATTAAGAGCTAGTGTGCACATTTGCTAAGAATCAATTATGACCACAAATTCTAACTTCCAAAAAAGCCAAACACATTCTGCAAACTCAATTTCCCTGAAAAAAAAAAATAAAATACAAGAATGGCAAAGAGAAGGAAAAAGGATTAAGAAGAAACCAGGGACCAGATCATATGACATAAGGAGCAAAAGGTTAGACAATGAAAGGGGTTTTCTTCACATGAGAGGATTCAGCCACATCTTTTGCAGTGGGTCTAAGAGGACTGTATCACTCTAGACTTGTGTAACACACATTAATTTCCATGTGAAATGAAATTCTTTTTTTACCATCTATGGTAGAACCTTAATCTTTTCTTAGACAAATGCACAGCCTGATATGG
The DNA here is from genome assembly GCF_963513975.1 of Fringilla coelebs. Taxonomy (NCBI): domain Eukaryota; kingdom Metazoa; phylum Chordata; class Aves; order Passeriformes; family Fringillidae; genus Fringilla; species Fringilla coelebs. Next base: position 68,701,961 of record NC_140029.1, read on the forward strand.
ATTTCAGGCTGTGGAAGCCATACTATGCAGCTTCCTCCTACTTCACTGCTTGCACAAGTTGAAAGGTCTAATATTAATATGCTACAGAGAAGTAAAAAGGAGAAACAGATGAAAGCTGTTCACTTCTCTGTGCCAAAGAGCTAGGCTCTACTCTGCCTCCATGAAGACTCTTACTGGAGAAATCAGGGATGTGAGCTCCTCTGCACATAATGTCCCTGATTTTCTCTGCAGGTGATTTGAGATCTGGGAATATGACTTGTAGAACCGCTGGACGTATAATCTAAGTGAGCAATATGCTACAAAAATCACATGCCAGGAAAAGTGCACTAACAACCAGTGGCCACTTTGGCTCTTAACTGCATCTGTGTTTCAGCTCCTCTTTCATAAAATGTGGGGGGATAAAAGTGGTATCTTGTGCCTTCCACTGCACCTAAAAAGAAACGTTCACTCACGTGCAAATACCGACTGACAGTCACTGGGACAAAACTAAATACTACGGTGCTGTCACTTAAGCAGGTGTTGGTAGACCTTCCTGGTTTAATTACACTTTTGACATGGTGTGGCCAAGATTGTGCCTCAGTTTCTCATTTATTGAATAGAAAAGTATCTTCCTTCACAGAGTTTTCATGAGAAGAAGCACATGCTTGAGATTATCAGGGACTCTGATACTATGGTGATGCAGGATATACTCAAGCATGAAACACAGCCAAGTACACACCATGGTAACTACATGAAGAGCTTAAAGTTTTCAGGACGAGGAAATTAACCAGAAATTTTACCACGTTTTCTCCAACTATATTTTCCCTTTGACTTATTTCTAGCATTAAAGAATGTAGAAGTAATACAGGAAAGTGGAAAAAAGTCAAATAAGGCATGCATTGGATGTTTTCTTCATGCCCACATCTAAAACACAATGTTCATTAGGATATAACTCCTGCAGCAAGTGTGTGCTGAGCAGACAGACATCAGCAGAAATGTAAATGTATATTAAAGTACAAGAGATCATGCCTAAATGACTACTCTTTTCCAATTAGGATTCCTTTCTCCTATCATTGGAAGGATTTGTACACACTTCTGCTTAATTCTCTCTGCAGATCTCCATGGGGTGCTCCCAGCAAATATTACAACTACACCATCTAGATACACAGAATAAAAAATTAAGTATAGCAAACTACTTGTGCCACTTACAAGACTAACTGGGGAATTAAGGGTCTCTTTCCCCAAAAAGCGCTCACACTCAAAAAACCATCATACTTTGTCAAGAAAACGTCTGTTTGACATATTGGCCACCTCTACCATCTCTATTAATTCAGTAAGGCTTTTTTATCAGATACGCAAATTCCCTGTATAGTCATATGAAGCATTTTCACCTTAGAAAGGCAGCATTGGAGTGGCACAGTCCAGGGACTGCAGACCCTCACCCACCCAGAATGACAACTGAACTGCCGCAGGCAGAGAGAACATTTCTGCAAAACAGAGCTCTTTAACTCTCCACCAGCTCAGTCGCTAAGCTCCTGCCTTACACCATGAGTTTTGCCTCTTTGCCTATAGGTCTGCCGCCCACACTCTGTCGGGCACATGGATCTGTGTTCCATGCCAGTGTCGGACCGGGAGACAGGCGTGCCAGCGGGGCGGGCTGAGCTCGGCCTGCGAGCCCGGCACCTTGGCACGGCCGAGGAGCCGCCGGGGCCCTTTCGCGCCACCGCCATTTACCTGGAGCAGGTGGTGGGCCGCCAGGTAGCCCAGGCGCGGGCCTCCCCGCACGCCGGGCGGCAGCCGCCCCGTGCCGTAGCCGTGCCAGGCCACCACGTACGGGTTGTCCATGGTCAGCCAGTAGCGCACCTGCCCGCCGAAGTGCCGGAAGCACAGCTCGGCGTAGTCGCGGAAGAGCCCGGGCAGGACGGGGCTGGCCCAGCCACCGAAGGCGTCCTGCAGGGCCTGCGGCAGGTCCCAGTGGTAGAGGGTGACCACGGGCTCGACGCCCAGCTCCCGCAGGCGGGCCAGCAGCCGCCCGTAGTGCGCCAGCCCGGCGGGGTTGGGCGGCGCCGTCCCGTTGGGCAGCAGCCGGGCCCAGGACAGCGAGAAGCGGTAGTGCGAGACCCCCAGGCGCCGCAGCCCCTCGACGTCGCGGAACAGGTTGTTGTAGCTGTCGCTGGCCACGTCGCCGCCCACGGGCCCCGGCGGAGCGGCCCCCGACGGCGTGGCCGGGCGGTGGGCGAAGGTGTCCCAGACGGACGCGCCCTTGCCGCCCTGGCGCCAGCCGCCCTCCGTCTGGTAAGCGGCGCTGCCCGCGCCCCAGAGGAAGCCGTCGGGGAAGGTGTCGTGGAGGAATAGGTGGTCCTGCGGGTAGGGCAGCCGGGCGAAGTGGGACCAGGTGCCCGCGCCCTGCCCCGGCGCCCCCAGCCCCCGCCGCCCCAACAGCAGCAGCAGCAGCGGTGGCAGCAGCGACGCGGCGAGGGCCATGCTCCCGGCGGGGCTCCGCGACGGCAGCTCCCGCCTCCCAGCTCCCCGCCGCCCCATTTTATCTCACCTTGCGCCCCCCCCTTCCCGCCCCGGTGGGCACGGCCATTAATAATTACCTCGGAGCTGCCGCCTGCATCCTTCCCAGCCGGCTCCATCGGGGAGAGCTGCCGCCGGGGGCGCGAGCCGGGGCGTGAGACGGGGCGGGCGGGGAGGAAAGGGGGGAAGCGGGGCGTGGGCTCCTCGGGGAAAGGTGGACCTTGACGCCCCGTCAGGCTGGCCGTGCGTACCCCCGCGGCCCTCAAAGAGAAAGATCCCGGTCCGCGGGCGGCAGGCGGAGTGCTGCAGCCCTTCGCCCGCGCCGGGCGCCCGCACCTCGCTGCGACTGCGGTGTCCCCTCAGAAGCGAGACCCTCACCGCTGCCCTGACGCCTTTCTTCCCATCGGAAGAGCCCGCGGAGAGACTCGATGGCCGGATCCGTCCCCTCTGAGGGGATGATCGTAGCCGTCTCCCGTGCCCCGCTGCAGTGCCGCCGTCGGGGAGTCCGTGGGGCAGCGGCTCCTGCGCCGGACCGGGGCGGGGGAGCGATCACGGGGCTGGGCTGGGGTAAAGGCGAGGACATAAAAACGCTTTTCCCTTTTCTCAGTGTTTCCGTAGTGGTACTTTAGCAGGACACATCGCACCTGCGATCTCTCATGTAGCAGCAGTTGCAGAGAATTCGTTGTCCAAGGACATCATACACTCACTCCTCCCCGCCTGATCCCCGGGAATTCACGGGCTGTCACCTCCCAGTAACAAGTTTCTTTCGTGGAGTAGGAGGTTGGTGTATTGGGTTGCTTGCTGCACAAAAAACAAGTTGAGTTAGAATTGCCCACGGATCTTTACGGAGAGAAAACAAATCGAGTTAAGTTTGATTACTGAGTTACATTTACTAACCAACTGAGCAGGCGTGAGGCATAGAGTGCTCTTTAAAGGCAGGTCTTAAACTGCCCTTCGCGTCTCCTTTGGACGGAACAATTCAACCATCGGGGAGAGCTGCCGCCGGGGGCGGGAGCCAGGGCGAAGCCAGAAACAGCCCAACACATTGCAGAACCTGGTATTCAGTGCTGTGAACTCTCGACAGGATTTGGGACACCTAAGAATAAAATACGCCTACTAGACAGGCTGTTAGGCACAGAGAGATGTTCCCAGGAGATAAGGCTGTTGTCTAACTACTGAATGAAGACCTTTAGATAATTTCATTTTATTTTTAGAAAATAAATGTCCTCAGGGAAAAATTACAGATAATTGCAAATAATGAGTCAATGGATTTAAATGCCAGTTGTGAACTAATGAAGGTTTCCTTGTGCACAGGATGGGCTCTCACCTTTCCCAGATGCAGGCAGAGCATTTGCTGTGCCTGTGCCCGTTTCTAGAACTTCCAACTTCCATGTCTCCTGCACTTACCCAGATCAGTTTTGGGGATTGATTTGTGCTGTTTTTAAAGAGACCAAAGATGTAGGGGACAGGATTAGAATTAGGTCTTTCACTCTGGCAATTAATTAATTGTTGTATTAGGGGGATGGGGGTCTGAACAATCCAGGGGACCATCAACAGCCCTTCCCTAAAGGAGGAAGTTTTTAGGGCAGGAAGAGGAGGTGGCAGGCCCAGAACCAAGTGTGGACATTGGCTTCCAGGAGTGAGTTTGGGATACAGTCTGAGAAGGTGCTGACATTCAGTTACAGTGTGAGTAAATGACAACCTGAGATAACAACAGAAAATGGTGTTGGCATCACCTGCAAGTTACTGGCAAAAACTGGAGATTAATTGTTAAGTGCCCTGGGGCATTGCTGCAATTGTCCCTGTGCAAGGAGTGGAGAGCTAGCCTCCTGTTCAGCTGCAGACCTTATTTCAAGGGAATGTCTTCACTGGATTTTGCTGACAAAGTATTTTAAAAATAGGGATGTACAGGCATGTCTCAGAAATGCCATCATCTAAATCAGGGTATTAGTGTATTAGATGGTAAGTCTATTGCTAATATTAAAAGAAAAAAAATATCATTGAGTATATAGGGACACAAGAGATTTTTAAATACATCATGGTATATTCTTTTTTCATGCTGTAATTATTAACTAAAACCTAGATCAATCCTATTTGTACTTTAGCAGCACCAATAAGTAGACACTGAATTGAAGCTCCTTCACTTGTTACTTCCAGAGTGTGCCAACAGTCAAAGACATGGCCTCATGGTGTTACTCTAAGTCAGTCTAGACAACTTCTGAAGAAGGCTGCATTATCCAAAACCTGTCAGGATACAGTGGACTGTACTCCTGAAGCAAGAAGCCCATTTTTTGGGGACAAAATCTCACTATAAGCTGGTGGCACAAAGCTGTCATTTCAACTGTCACTTTACCTGCATGTCTGCCAGATGAAAGCTTTATTCTTTTTTTTTTTTTTTTTGTGTGTGTGTGTGTGTGTGTGTGTGTAGATGACAGAAAATGTGCAGTGTTGCCTGCAGTTCCATGTGTTGTTTTTGGTTTTTTGTCTTAGGAAGCTTGTTTCTATGTCTTAGGACAACACAATTACAAACTGCTATGAGCCAATATATTTTTTTCCCCTAGCAGACAGCCTAACAAGCTCTGTGCAATATTAACCATGCAGAAAGGTCAGCCAAATACTTGCAGACATCCAGGTCTCCCTCGTTGCTCCTTGAGTTCAAAGTGTGACTCCATTGTGTCCATGTTGCTGAGCAAGCACACTTTCAGTTCTGCCCCAGGTAAGCAGATCAGGATTTGACTTTCAGCGTCTTTGTATTGGTGATTACTGAACATTCAACTTTTGATAATATGTATAAAGTGTAGTACTGTGTCATTATAATCTTCCTTCAGGCTGTGCTGAGATTTTCTTTTCTAGGTATAGTCAGTGAATGCAATCAAACTTGACAGTGCTCGACTGAGCAGAGCACTTATATCCCAAAGGGGTTGAATCTTCTGGGATACTTAATTTTAGCTAAAATAACTCTATTACTGCTTTAGATTCATTTAACAGGCTCCCCTAAGGTAATACCATGTTTCAATGCAGCAAATCCCTTTATCATTTTAAGATCTCCAGAGAAGAGCTAGAAGCTGTATACCAGTAGCATCTGTGGTGGAACAAGTGGTCTCAGTGCCTAAAACCACACTTTCCTGTTTTAATGCCTCTTCTCAGTTCACAAACATACTTCCAAATGCATACAGCCATACAGTCAGTTGAAAATAGCCTTTTGTAGTAGATTTTGCAGTCTCAGCATTTCCTCTTGGGACAGAAAAGTATTTGCTAATACTTGGGAAAACTGCTTTAAAAAATCACCACCTGATTTAGATTTGAGAGTTTTCTCTGCTTCTGACATCACTGCATAACAATATGCCTTCCTTGTTCTGTCTGTTAAATGCAAACTGCTAAGCTGTGAAATTTTACTTCCACTTCCTCATCAATAGCTGTTTCCAGTGGAAAGATGTCCAACAGCATTCTAGATTTACCTTCTTCATTCCTGCCCGAACACCACAGACTAGAAGGCAAATAAGCTCTTTCTCTCGCAAGGCCAGTTTCCTTGAAAAAATGCAGCCTTCTGTACCTGTTCCTTCTTTCTCACATGATCACACTGCTTAAATGTGTTCACTGTACATTCAGAATTACCTTAAAGATAGCTAATGACTGATTGTATTGAAATTAGAAACAGGATGTTGTCAGGTTCAAAATAAACCTGCTGATGAAATAAATGCAGTGCTGTGGAATGCTTGGGAAGATGTTGAAGGCTCCTCTCTTTGATCTGTAAGTACCACGTCACTCTCCACTCCACTTTTTTCCAATGCCCTATTCTGAATCATGGGCACTCTAGTTTGTAGATGATCTCCCTGTCTTCAAAAGTGCCTTATAAATGGATGAAAGAAGGGATGGGCAAAGATACAAGGGAAAAGTTGCCTCTCTCCTAAGAAGGGGGGTATTGAAGAGGTGGATGCAGCCTTGCTCTTCCAGTCCTGGGCAGGAGATATGGGTTTGTCTGGCAAGACGAGTTCAGAGCTGAGGGAGAAGAGAAAGGACAGGAGTGCCCCTTGCTGACTCCAGCCATGCAGCTCATGAGCCACAGGCTTCAGCTGGTTTTAGATGGGAGTGAAACCCTGATTGCAGTGGCTGAAGAAAGAGATGCATTTCCATAGGGTCTGCTGAGCCTGTATGAACAAGTGACAGTGGGTGCCCAGAAAAATTACAGGCCAAAAAGGGAGTTGTCTGATGAATTTTGGCTCTTTTAGGGTAGAAAATCCTGGAAAGCAGAGTGACTGGATCACTCACAAGGGGGAAGTAGATTTAACAATTTAGATGAGGGATCTGGAAGAAATGGATCCCAACCCTAAGAGTTGCACACCTGTGAAAATGCTGGTCTGTGGTCTCTGATGCAGTATAAGGACCAGGAAAATAATTACATTCTTCTCATTGCTGTTTTAATTTCTGTTTGTGATACACTGTTATAATTTTGGAACCAATTTCATTCAGTCTCCACAGGATGGCTCAAGCACTTGAATCCTGTGGCTTAGTCTAGAGCTGATAGCTGTCTGGAGATGTGTACGGTGACTTTTCATATGCATTCATCCTATCTCTTCAGTTCAGGCACAACTGAAGCATTTCTCTTCACTCTTCAAATTCCCAGTATTTTAAAACTTCTCCCAAAATGCCACATCTTCTATGAAAAGAAAGATCCACGGGGACTAAAATAAAGAAATAAAAAGCACTACCATTCAAAAATGAAAATGCAATGCAGAGTTTTACGTACATGAAAGTTGAAATTTTTATGCATTAAATTCAGTGAGGGAAGGATATATTGCAAAATTGCTTCTATCATCATATCTTTAGATCACTTTCTGTAGGTAAATTGATAAGAATGACTTCTGTACTTGCTAAGTCTCTATTTCAATAAGCACTTGAATGACAACACAGTTCAGGTACTTATTTCTTGTTGGTTTCAGCTCATTAAAATATTGGTCTCATTTACTACAAGGCAAAAACTGGCTCACAAAGATATAGGGTTGGTTTAAAAAACTGCTGTAGTGTGTTAATTCTTTGTAAGATTTTTCTGCCTAAATTACTCTTTTCCAGTTAAGAGTTATATCATATTAAACTGAACTGAGATGAAACTTTGTAAACTAGTAATTTAAAATATATTGCACTAAGCTGCTGCATCACTAAATGCACAGGCATCGCTGGCTGTAAATGCATAAACATTTTTCAGGGCGACAGTTATATGATGTTCTTTAATAAACACAACTATTATGTTGTTACACAAAATCAGCTTCCACTGGAGAGCAAAAACTTAGTCTCAGTTCTGTGTGAAGTGTGTAGTACTGAAATGTGACTTATAGTCAACTGAGTAGTTGTTTAGTCTTTTAGTGCTGCTGTCTACTAACATAAATGTACTTGGGAACAATTTCCAGTTACTCTACCAAGGCTTCACTCCTGTGTTTCCAAGATTGGCTCAAAACTACCAAGAAGTCAAGACATTTATTACCAAAACAGTAAGTATGCACAGTTACACAGGGTCTGCCTCTTCAAATGTGGTTCAGGAGCTGAATGAGATTAGGCCAGCCAAGACAGAGTATGCTGCAACAGTCCGGACTTGAAAAGCAGACCCTTCTAATAAAAGAAAAAAAAAACCAACCTTGACAATTATTGCAATTAACTTCACCTCTGAGATATGAAAGCATAGATGCATGGCCAGTAGCCATTTTGCATTAAGCATTTCTTCACAGCTGCTACCTAATGCTTCAATAACTGAAGGTCTGATAATTTCCACAGTAAGTAGGCTTGCAGCAATTAAATTTAAGGTTTGTACCTTACTTTGCAGCCAAGTAATGAGAAGTCTGTGGTCAGTTCATCGCACAATTTCTCTGCTAATCCTTCCTCCTGAGGGAGAGGACTCCTCACGCAGTTAACCAAATCCATTGGGGGGTCCTGCCCATGGGAGATAGGCCTCCATGAACTTCACCAATGTGAATCTTTCCTATAGACTGTAGTTCTGCATGAATTGCTCTAACATGCGTCCTTTCCATGAGGTGCAATCCTCCAGGAACAGATTTTTCAGCATGGGTCTCCTATGGGGTCCTGCCAGGAAACTTGCTCTGGATGGGCTCCTCCATGGGCTGCAGGTGGATCTCTGCTTCCCTGTGGACCTCCATGGGCTGCAGGGGCAGAGCTGGCCCTCCACACGGTCTTCACCACAGGCTGCTGGGGAATTTCAGTTCCAGTGCCTGGAGAGCATCCTCCCTCTCCTTCTTCACTGACCCTGGTGTCTGCAAGGCTGTTCCTCTCACATACTCCCCTCACATATTCTTTCTCCTCTCTCCAGCTGCAATTGCTCCTTCACATCGTTAACTTCTCTCCTTCTTAAATCCGTTGTCCCAGGAGCTCTACATACATCACTGATGGGCTTGGCTCAGTTAGTGCCAGGTCTATCTTGAAGCCATCTGCATTTGTTCTGTTGAACATGTAGGAAGCTTCTGATAGTTTTCACAGAAACCACCTCTGCTACCAAAACTTGCCGCAAAAACCCAATACTTTGGTAATTCTGTGCTAATGTCCTGGGGGCCTCAGGACACCTAAAAAGATGCCTGTATTCAGGCAACTGAATCAAGCCCTTGGCAGTTCAAGGAGATCTAAGCGATGTAATATGTGCAGCCTAAAAAGTGATTCAGTTCAGCCTAAAGTAAGCACCAAGGAAATTCACCTGCCCAAACATGTATGCCTGGTCCCATCTCCAGCAGCCAGCCCATGGCGTCCGGCACATCCCCATAGGAGTTGCTGATACTGCACAGAGGGCTGGTTTCATCTGCTTACTATGGTTGAAATTACTTCTGGCTAGATATCCCACCTGTCACGTGTAGATCTTTTTTCATATCTATCAGCTTTGGGTAAATGATAAGGTGACTCTGTAGCATGACACTATGGCTGTCAAACAACAACATCTACCCTCCTGTGGTCAGCCAAATGTGGGAGATCCACGTCCAGTCATAATGGCCATTGCGTACATTCAGAATGGTACCCAATATCATGTGCAAAGATGGGAGTCTTGACCATAGTCATTGTTTGCCTCTCCAGTTACACAATCTGCTGTTGCCAGATTTCTGTGAGTTCTGCATCATCCACTCTTTTTGAAGGTGTGTGGGTGTCTGAATCTCAAACAGTCTCGCTCTACCAGTACTTCGAGAGAAATTTTTATCTTAACACCATTTATAATATTCCTACACATCATAAATCTTTTATCATTAATGTATGGATTGCTTTAGCCTCATCTGAAATCCAAGGAGGTCTATTCTTTTGAGCAGTAAAATATCCATCTATTTCTTAGACTGAAATTAGACAAATTATAAGATTTAACAGTGTCAAGATCTTAACACTTCTTCCTGAGCAGGAGCCATTTTCTTTAGGCTGTTGTCCCCTTTAGTGATGGACTTACAACCCCTTCTTTTAGACCAAACCATCAAGGGCAAATCAGGAAGCCATGTATGCTGCCTTCAGTTCTCTGAGATTAAGTGTTTGTGAGATTATTTTGAATATTCTCAAGGTCAGTGATTAGATTTCCACCAGCCTCTCTGATTCACCCCTACAGCGCGTATCTGCTGCAAATCCAAGAAGGATGAGCAATCTAATAAGGAGGGACAAGTTCTGCCACAATCATAATGTGGGTAGCTGAAGGCACAACCAACAAACGTGCCACGGCAATGAAGTACCATGTTGGCACATCTGTGTTTCAGTTCTCCTCATCCATCAGGTAACTCCAGAATATGTTAGCATCTGAGGGACTCTAAAGAAAAAATGTGTTTTGTATTTCTGCTCATTGGCTGTGAGGAAACTCACAAATTGTGGCTGAAGGAGGTATTAAGCTTTGATATATGTATATTTGAGCTATATGTAAGGAAATTAAGCAAGCTTATTCTCTAGAATTGTTGGGCCGCTAGAAAGGTTATCTACTGTTTGGAGCTGCATCTAAAGCAAGCATTTTCCAAGTGCAAATTTTTGATTTACAGTGTTCATTCACATGTGCACAGAATGTAACCCATGCAAAAATTCAGCTTGAAAAATTGGGTAGCATTTGAACATAGTTACAGGCAGCCCCTGTAACTATGTTCAAATGCATTATTTTCTGGAAGGATGTAATCCCTTACCAGTATGGTGCATGTATTCTTCATCCAAACAATTTTTTGTTTTCAAATTACAAAAAAATTTCCTTGTAGCAAAAAATCATTTATATATACCGAGAGAGGCAGTCCACCCCTAGAGAGAAAGCAGACCCCTGCCATTGTGAAACATGCTTCGTAGGAGGCAGCAGTAATTGACTTTTAAATCTATTAGATAATTTTCTAAAATGTACTACACTTAGGCATCATCAAGCAATTCCCTCTTTACACTGAAACAGGGAAAGGACTCTTTGCAAGGAAAGTGGGGGAGAAAGTATTTTCCAGACTGATTTTTCTTTTAGGTACCGAGGAGTAGCTATTGAGTGAGCTACAATTTTTGGGGCATGCTGTCAGATCAGGTGTCATGTGGGCAATTTGTAGTCACAAAGGCTGATATGGCACTTTTCTGTCTGATTTATGTAGCTTAGTCATAGATACAAAGAAAAGTTAATTTGGTCTTTTTTTTATTAACTTAGCATTTAAGCTCCTCTAGGCCTGGCTTTCAGCTGGCAAACACATGTTCACTGAAAGGAAGGTATCTGTGTCCATTTCTCTTTATTATTTCTTTCTTCAGTTCAAATCAGTTTTTAACTTAAAAAGCTGGAAAATTTGAGGAAGATGATCTACTAAATGCATCCACTTATTTTTCATGCCTATTTTTCATTGCCACCTGAGTGTCTCTCTGGTGTATGCAAGGGCTTTTCTGGATGTTCCCTTACAGTGGATGTGCTGTGAGGGCAGAGCATCAATGCCTGCAGTGTGCAAGGCTTGTCTTAGCATGTTTGCTATTATTATTTTGGCAGGCCAGCAGCAGTTTCCCAAGGATCACAAATGAAAGCCAGAAAATGTGATTTTTCAAAGTGAGGCAGGTGTCTCCAAAAAAAGCTCAGCAAAATTTCACACCATGGGGAGAGCATGATTCCCAAAGCTACGGGCATCCTCCAGATCCATCTCACAGCTGTCAGAGCAGTCAGCACTGGAAGACCTCAAGGTCAGTGGTCTCCAGAGACTGCAGCACTACTCTTGCCTCTTAAAAATGCTGACAGGCTTGGTTTGGTGTCAAAGAATCTGCCTGGTTTGGTGTCTTCAAGCCATGCCCCTTACACACTCATAATCTGCCTAGTGAGGCATTTCATGTTTGACTGCAACAAGGTATTCACATGGCCCTCTGTACCTCCCCAGGACTAACACAATGTGTTTTGATTTCTAACTCCTCTTTTGCAGTGCTCAAAACAGATCAGGTGTCTCATTTCACACATATCATTGCTCAGCTGCATCCTGTGCTGTTCCCATTTTCCATCTAAACCCCAGACCATGCCATATATAATACCTCTCCCACTGTGAAAGGACAACACACTCCACAGCAGCATCTTGCCTCTACTTTCACATTACTGTTTTAGCTTAGGTTAAGGATTTCCATTTTTATTCTCAAATCACTCTCCAGGCTTTCTCTGGCCAGCATTGTGTTGGACCTACATTTGAGCAGTATTAAATGGGGCTGCAGAGTGAACTCTCTCAACAGCAAATATCAGCTAAATACCCATGGGGAGGTACAGGTACTCCTTAAAGAAGAGCTAGGAAGGCTCTTAAATGTGAAACCTATGTAAACTGGAAGGACTGCCTTTCTTTGAGTGTCAGCTTCACCTACAACATGATATAAGGGAGATGATCTTTATGTCCCTTCCAACCCAAACCATTCTATGATTTTTTTTTTTAACTAAGGCAGTATAAAAACAGTGAAGCCTTTTAGCAAAATCTCTTTAATATACAATGGAATAGTAATATTAGTAAAAATTCTGCTATGGACATAACTATGTTAATTGTGGCTTAGTTTTTGCCTTTTCTAAAATGGAACTTATATTCACCAACAGAAGCATCTTTATGCTTTTTTAACAGGGGGCATGGATGCATGAGAAGGTCTCTGGTTGTTGACAAGTGCTATCTGATCTGCAGTAACAGTCTGTCCAGGTATGTTTGGTACAAGCAACTGTGAAGTTGTCATGCCTTAAATGAAAGGCTTCCCCTCCCTTTCTCCTCCTCCAGCTGCTTGACCACAGTAGTCAGTACTGCAGCTACTCCAGGTACCAGGGAGGTCACATATAAGGGCTTGTGGAGCAAATTCCTAGCTCCAAAGTCCAGGACTTGCACTCAACAGGGAGAAGGCAAGGGCAAAGCTTTTCCATTATACATCTCCTGCAAACTCTTCCCCGTCAACACCCAGCCCTTCTGCTCCAGAAGAACAGCCTGCTTCTTTCAATCATAGGCAATAAAAATTATGTAAGTAATAATCCAACCACTTCTCTCCTTCCTCACATGCACCTCTTTTTCCAGTAACTCTGATGCATTCAAATGGAGCCAGGGAACAGGACATGGAGGACAGGGGCAACACACAACCCATAAGCAGGAGATAAAATTATTTTTGCATAGGATTTTAATTTCTGTTCCTATTTGGACATAGGAAATGTTTTGGCCACTCACAGGCCCACTGTTTGAGTAAAGTAATCCAGCAGCCATATAGGGCATGAAACAAGAGTGGTCCTTCCAGCACTACACTGTCCTAAACTAACCTAACTGGTTAGGTCCAACTGTACTGATAAATAAAAGAGAACTGTGGTAAAAATGAGCACACATCCCCTAGTCTGTTTAATTGCTGTTCTGTCTCTGCTTTTGCATAACTCTCTGCAAGACAAATCTGCTGCAAAGGGGAGCAGCCATAACCACTGCAGACCTGAGCCAAATGATGCTGCTTAGCCCTAGGCACAGGAATCCATCTCTTTCATTCACTTTTCTTCAGCAGCATGAAAATTGCTAAAAGTGCAATTCGCCCTTTGTGTTTGGTACAAAGATTTTTTTTTTTAATCTACACATGCAGCAATAACTGGCAAAACATCTCCATAGCAGATGTCTTGTGTACAGATTTCTGAAAATTGGTATAAAAATCTATATAAGTCCTTACAAACTTATTTCCAGCTTTCAACCAGCTGTTGTACTTTGTTTTACCAGTTGAAATGGCCTCAGATTGCATCAGGGGCGGTTTAGGTTGGATATTAGGAAAAATTTCTTTACTGAAAGGGTTGTTAAGCAGTGGAACAGGCTGCCCAGGGTTGAGTCACCATCCCTGGAGCTATTCAAAAAACATGTAGATGTGGCACTGAGGGACATGGCTTAGTGGTGGACTTGGCAGTGCTGGTTAATGGCTGGACTTAATGTTCCTAAAGATCTTTGCCAAACTAAATAGTTCTATGATTCTATGTTCATACTGCTGCCTAAGGGATAACACCCCACACACAGACCTACCATTGTTATTGCTGTGATGTGAAACCCTTTAGTCTTCTCTGTTCTGCTCCACTTTGACCCTTTGTGTGATGCCAGCCTGCACAGAGTGACTGAATTTCCCAAATTCAGAAACAGCAAGGATGAAAATCTTGAGTGCTTCTTGTCAGGTGGGATAGGATTGGTCCAGGTAAGGCCAAGGGGACTCATGGTGCCAGGAACTGCAAGGGAAGGAAAGTATAAGAAAAGCTGTTGTGCAGTTGCCAGCTGGTCAACTGCACATTGTTGATTCCATGAAATGTTTGCTAGTGGGCTCAGGAGTGTAAACAAGAGCTCAGATTCACATATGTTAAGAGGAGGAGAAAAATTTATAGCAGTTAATGTATTTTATAATCATTATGCAAATGAATAGAGTAGTTACTGTGTCTCAGACAAGTTTACAAACATTCCTAATCCTCTCACTTCTGAGAAAGTTACGTGACCATCAACTAGATAGGGAAGAAATTCAGTGTGTACACACATGCATGACGTATTTCTAAACATTGGCAATAAAACTGGTGCTAACTGGTGGTAACTTTAGATCACAATTATACAGTAGAGCATTGCTTCTTTTATTCCCATGCCTTAGATTTGCAAAGTTTACCTACCTTTCTCACAAAAAAGAATTTGTTTTTAAGTCCCCAAAACTTGACAGTACTTGAGCTGCTAGCATGTAGCATACTGTCTGTCATTAATATTATTTTATTGCTTCTTTAAAATCCCTAATCTATAATAATTTTGACTTTCACCTAAAGTTTTTCTTGGAACACAGCAGGAAGAAGGGAAAGTGAAGATGTCATCAATGTGAATGTGAAAGCTTTGGAAAGGCACTACAGTAATACAAGTTGTTGCAGTGGTTATCAGTAGCTTCCAACAGAGATTTGTCTCCAGAGCAGAAGATCCTAATGATGCAACAGAAAGGATCTCACTAAATATCCAAGTTAAGAAAACTACTTCAAAACCAAGTCAGATGGATGAGGCACATCATGACTGCCGAACATTTTTGAGGATTAACTTTCCTTGCTAGTAAATGTATATTAAACCCTAAGTAATTATTAAGGTGATTTTATCTTAGTGAGTTTGTCATCCAAATGGGATTCTATAGGGCATGTTGGGAATTTTCCAACAGAAATTATTTTTGGTTGGAAAATGCAGCTTTATCAAAACCACAGGTTTTTTATGGAAATGTACATGCCAGCTTTGATACAGATGGAATTTTCACAACAAAAAAATCAAAGTAGAGAAGCCTAAGTCACAACAGCCTTCTAGCTTGGCTCGTTTATCTAGCTATGGGGAAGCCTGAGATTTCTGGATGTGCATGACTCTGCCTGAAGATCTGTCTTCTACATTCAAGGAAAGTACTCCTTTTACCCAGCTGTTCTGGGATGAGATGTTTTCCATCTAGAAGCAAGAGAGTGAGAAAATGAGGTTTGCTTTGCAGCCCAGTGGTGATGACTCACATGTATAGTGTCCTTGCCAGAGATGCAATGTGACAATAGCACCAACATACAAGAAAAGAAACCGAAGGGCATTGATGTCTCTGGTCAGATAATAGCAGACCAGATTCAATGATCTGCCTTCTCCCATTTTAGTTCCAGTCTTGTGACTGCAGCCAGACACAGTATGCATGGAAAATACACTTGGCAGCAGACGCCGTCAGAACATGGTATTCCAGTGATATAAAGGACTACAAATGGAGAAGACACTCAAGAAGGGAAAAGTATTTCATCTTTCCAAGTGAGTAACTGATGATGAAAGCATAGATACATTCCAGAGAAACACTCTGTGATCTGTAAAAATAAGAGGCTTTTGTTTCCACGTATCTTATCTCTTGGCAGGAATTCAGCCATTTCAGATTTTCTCCAGGTATCCAGAATTGCTAAGTAAGCATGCCATTGCAATAAAAGAACATGCTTTAGCAAGATAATAAATGTGACTTGCTTAACAACTGTGTTATCTTGTATGGCCAGGCACAAGAGGAGATAGCATAATCTAAGTATACATGTGCCTTTTGCCAAGGGTATAACAAACTGTAAGTCACGCTCTTTGAATTATCATCCATCCATTTGCAATGTAGCCACCCCCCTTGAAAAATACATATAGACAGAAATTAAATATGAAAATTGTAATGGAATTTATTACAAAACATGAAGCCTCATACATAGTGGAGAAGGGTCACCCACACTTTCTTTCTGCGCTGCAAAAATACCTTTTGCAGTTATACTGCCATGAATGGACTTCTGCCAATTTAATGCTTTGTTTACAAAGCATTACAAGCTGTCATGACAGGTGGGATTTTTGTACCTTGTATTGTGGGAACACCTGACTTTCACATTAATGTCTTCATACCAATAACAGCTAAAAGGCCTTCCGCACTGCAATACTTCAAATTCTTTTGTCTGCTTTGTTTCTGTCTGATTAATGTAGAAAGTCCAGAGTTCATTTTGAAGCAAAGCAAGAACACTTTTCAAATATTTCCAATCAAGCTTTCATTTCCTTATACATGAAAGTATTCGCAGACATACTATGTTGTTTGTACCAGATATCGCTACAGATAATGATGTTAATCTTTTTTCTGGTCATACTTTATATTTAAAATTCAATTACAACTGGCTTTAAGCAGAAGTATTACTTTAGAGTCAAAATCCTACCATGAGGCCTGATAGGTTGCTTTGAAAACATTGTTTGCTGTCTCTCAGAATACAATATACCAATTTTCTGTAGCTATGTAACATGTTTATAATATTCATTAATCATTAACTAGCCTCTTATAAATTTATTTTTATTCTTTATACTAAGCCTCTAAGACTCGGTGTAAAGAATAACATTTCTCTATTCTTTACCATCCCCTTTTATCAAACAGACATCAGTCTTCTGGGAATTTTTAACTGGTGCATCTTCTTTATTAATAGAATGCACACCTGCAATTTCAAACACAGATTATGGCTATTTAATTCTCCCTTAGAGGAAGGAGTTAAATGATACACAAATCTTGAACTGAGCCTTGACCCAGAACTGTACTTGGCCCCAGAGACTTCATCACTAATGTAAACTCACCAACCAGTTATAGTCAGAGGGGCAGGGTGCTGTTAGGTGAAGCCAGCTGGTTTTTAGCTGCTGGGGCTGGAGCATGGGGGACTGGTGTTATTTTTTGAAACCACTTGTGCTTTGCCCTATCTTATGTTTGTAAAGTGTAGATGACCTCTTAGGTGATATCCATTTCAAACTGGAATTTCATCCCCGGTATCATTTCCTAGATGGAATGAACTGGAACCAAATCTCAAGTACCGTTCACCTGCTGGACCTGTACAGGTGTCCCATAATGTCCTGCTCAGTGTGTTGGTGTGGGATGTATCCAGCAACGACTTTCTCTTGGGCACTTCTGATCCTCTGCTGAACAGTAACTACAACAGTAGTCTAAGATACTGCTCGAACTACTGGAAGGAGAATATAAATTTTATTTCTATCTGGGGATTAATCACTGCTGATTAAAAACCCTGTTTAAAAAGGAAAACAAGATTTCTCTGCTTAGAGGGCATATGTATGCTGTATTTGCTTCTCTTTACTTTATATTCTGTAAGAGTTCCAATGCAATATCTCACCAAAAGGAAGGAGTTGGGATTTTATGTGATCTCATTTGCATGCACTGTGTGCCTTGCCTTGTAAGAATATATTTAACTTACTTCTTTCCTTTGTTAACATGTTTTACTGTTAGAAATGATGGCTCATAAAAGATTGGGGTTTTGTACTGCAGTCTTCAATGTGGACAACCTGAAAACCAGATTCCTGAAGTTTCTTTTTTCACCCTTCAAAAATTGTTTTGGTTTTTATATGTCAGCATGTCTAGAAGAGTCATGTAACTACCACTGAATGGCACAATTGGGAAAACTATATTCTCCAGATGCAATAAAAGTTACTTTATTTTATTTCCTATTTTCTGGAGAGGATATGACTTCTAAAAGTCTCCTATGATTTTGCAAGAAATAAAAGAAAAGAAGATAAATTAGTTCATGCAAATTATACATTTCTACAGCATTCCTTTTAATAAAATTTTGCCATTTTCAGAAGAAGTAAAAGAGGGATTTTCTAATTGCAATGTTCTCATTTAATTAGATTTAATCAGATATTTTTTAGCACACCGAATGTGTACATATGGGTGTTCAATAAAATTCTTATTACTCTCATCTCTCTTAAAGGTACATATAAACACTGAATGACAGACTACATTTCACCGAATTTATTATAATATTTTAAAATGAGAGGTAAATTTCAGTTCAGTCATGATAAAAAGCTCAGTTTTGCTTCCATGCAGCTGTTTGGAAAACTCATACAGCTGTAAGAATTTAGAGAAATTCTCAAACTTTTAGTTTGGTTAACTCTACAGGGCATACTATTTATTGATAGCAACAGTAAAAATTTCCTGTGTGCTAAAAGTAGGCTTAAAGAGGTAATGTAATTATTAAATAGCTTCAAATACATTGAAATACATTTGAATTCCTTGATGAAATATTCTGGTACTTTCTAGAAATGTGCCTTGCAATCTGTGGCAATTGCCATTCTTTCCAAAAGTTCAAATATATTTTTAAAGATACTTTACCTGAAATAATATTTTGCCTTTTGCCTTTTAGCTCGTCTCTTGCCTCTGTTAATTATTTGGACTGTATGAGGAGGAAGAGATTTAGCTTAGATCCATGATAACTCCTCAAAGTCTAGACTCTGTGTAGTACATGCCACCTCTATAAAACTCTTCTCTTACATTTCACAAATTGTAAAGTCGCCCTGTAATACAAAATAGGTATTAGATCCCCTGGAAGAGCTATTTGAAAATCTTGTAAAAGAAAGCCCTTCCCCCATGCCCAGGTATTCATTTGTTCTACTTCTAAGGGGTAGATTTTCAAGGTATTGCTCTCCATCTGTATTTGAAGAATTAATCAACAGCTTTAGATGGATTCCATTTTCTTTGAATCATCAAGGAGAAAGTGTTTAAGACCAGCTGTCAAATCCATTTTTCTTTTAAGTAGGCTGGATAAAGAGAGCTTGTGATTTTCTTGCTGGCCTTGCACAAAAGTGAATCTGCATATGAACACACTGAGGTTTTGGAAGAATTAGGCTGATTTCTTCAGACTAGAAAATGCAAGTGGCATTTGGAGAGTTGTTGAATTTCTAGCTTGACAATCTGTTGATGAATGAGTTGTCCTTAAGCTGTTTAAGAATAAGACCCAGAAGAAAATGTCGTGATATTAACGTGTCCATTTTTTACAGCGCTATTAATGCAGTGCAAAAGACAGTATGTGTCATGCAATTTATTTTCAAGCTGGCATATCTTTATTTATAAGAAAATGGTGTCATGTGTAGCATGGATATGCAATCATTTTCATGTTTTCTACCTCTCTTTGTCATCTTCTCACCAGTAAGAGGTCCTGACAACAACCCAGGTTTATGGTTACTCTTTCCCATATGCCTCAGTTTCCAGCCTCATGTCATTAATCCAGAGCCAAATCACGAAAAGGCTGTGGTAGAATTGGGAAGGCCCCCCGTGGTACATGTGCTCCCTGAATTCCACCCTCTTGCCAAAAGGTAGGATCACATTCTCTACAAGCTAGAGTCCTAATATCAGTTTGTCCTACCTATTTTTAAAAACAACCAAGAATAAAGACTCCCTAACTTTACGGCCAGTGCTAGTTACCAGTGTTTACTACTTTTATCTTTAGGATATGCATCAAGAGTTAATACTACTAAGAGTAAACTACTTTGATTCTGCTTAATTCTATTACTTTTGTATTATCGTTTGCATTTTCTTCCATATTGATTTAAAAAAAAAAAAAACCAAAAAAAAACCACAATCTGATCATTGAATCTTTTTGTAATTACAAATTCAGGAACAGCTTTATACCAGCCAAGTTCTCTAAAGTGCCAAGTGGAGCAGGGGGACTATTTTAACTGGCCTGTATTTAAGACTTCTATTTATATATCCCCATATGATGTTTTCCTTTTTTGCACAATGCTGATTCATGTTCTTCTCATCTCCTGTGATTCTCAGAACGCTTTCTGCAGAGCTGCTGCCAAATCATTCATCTCCCTTCCTGCACATGTTCCCAGTCAAATGTACCCACCTCTGTTGAACTGAATCAGCATAGAAGGGAAAGGTCAGGTGGTTTCCACAAGGTTGTCAGGACCACTCTGAAACCTAAGCCACTTCACTGGTAGCCTTCCAGTCCCTCCCAGATTGATATCATCTGGAAAATGAAAAATGTGGTTTCCACTCAATTGCTCCATTGATTAGAGTGTCAGTTGCTGGGCAGCCCTTCTGCACAGCAGCAGTCAATACCTCTTCCTCCTCCTCCTTTGGCAGGGAAAAGCTGATCATGACTCTGAGAATAAACTTTTCCAAACACTTTTGCACTTATTCCACAGATGTTTTATCTAGACCATTTTCCCTTCTTTGCTTGAAGGAATGTGAGCCTGTGTCAAATATTCTGTGTACACAAGACATATAATAGCCACTGCTTCTCCTCTAGCTATAAGAATTGTTGCCCTAGCTCCAAATGGTTTTTACTTCTCTTTCAGTTTTGAACAGCCAACATATCACCAGACTGAAAAAAGGAAATGAAAGTAAACAGGGAAAATCTTTGCTTCAATCAGTATATTGCCTCCAACATCTAAGTAATGTGTTTAAGAATACCATACAAGGTCTAAGCTGACTATTTGCTATCCTTATCCGAAGGTGTGCAATAATTTATTGCTTACTATAAGAAATTTGGGGAATCACTGAGCATAAACTGCTAGAGAAGTGACACTTATCAGCAGGATGAGCTGGTGGGGTGTACTTCACAGAAAAAAAATAACCTGAGTAACTATGCCCAGCTAACAGATGATAGCTGCTGGAGGTGATAATAACAGGTCATAGCACAGCACCAGGAGACCTGAGAACACCTAATGTGGAAAACGTCCACTGGGCTGGGCTCCAACAGAGTGTCTAGAAAACTTCCTATCTTGTGGGAGCTCTCTGCTCTATTTGGCATTACTACAACTGGTCCTGGAATATCCCACTACAGACTGCTGTGTGAAGTCCAAGAAGGAAACTGATGGCAAAAATCTTAATAAAATTAAAATGGATGAGAAGACAAGAAAATTCAGTGAAAACTCAAGCATTTCAGACCACACAGCTGAAAAAAAGAGTAGTTATAAGGTGTTTGGATCACAGATTAACTATCTGCACAAACAGCAAACCAGCAGAGATCTTGCAAAGAAAAGGTTTATTGATGTTGAAAGCTGAATCTAGACAAGTACACTTAATAAATAATGAAACAGTTATCCATTGAAAACATGTTTGTGCTGGGGTCTCCATAAGTGGCAATTGTGAAAACTGGACTAGTTTTCAAACTAGTCTGTTCTTCTACATGTTGGGCTGTAGCTCAGTAGTCGCATGATTTGTGTCCTGACTTCAGTTCCGTTCATGCACAAACATATCAAATGACATTACCATGTTTCACTGTGGCTAGTAGTTGTTGTATTGCTTTTCTCTAAAGTTTAAGAGAATAGGTTGAATAGCAGAGCATTTCTGTAGGGGGAGTCCAGGCACATATGGAGACAATTGCTTTTAAAGGAAGATAGAGAGAAGGAAGAATCAGAGCAACCTGTGAGATGATTAGCATGTAGTGACACCCATCAGATCCAGAGTAGGAACGCAGAAAAATGGTCAGGCTTCACCTGTCCTGTGAAGTAGAAACTATGAGAATTGGGGTTGTTCAGCCTAGAGTACAGAAGTCACTGGCAAGACCTTACTGCAGCCTTTCAATTCATAAAGGAGGCTTGTAAGGCCGAGGAAAAACGTTTTACAGGGGCCTGTAGTGACACAACAAGGGGTTATGGTTTCAAATTGGAAGGGGGTAGATTTAGGTTGGCTACGAGGAAGAAATTTTTTTGGAACAGGTTGCCCAGGGAAGTCGTGGATGCCAAATCCCTGGAAATGCTCAAGGCCAGGTTTGAAAGGCATTTATGACTCTGTCACAACAGGGTTTCTGGGAGGCTGATGTCAGATGATAGCACCACATCCCCATGAAGTTATTTTTTTCCTGTTTCTTCCGGTGCAAGAGTTTGTACATAGCACTTAAAATTTTACTATGCACTGTCATGCAAAATCAATAATAGGAAGTTTGTAATTAAAAAGATGACCTCTTTCAAACATAAATAGAGCTGCCTGGCTATCTTAAGAGCACTTGACTAACAGCAATAGTGGAAAGTGTGATGGCTAAAAGATGACAACCCCAGAGGGCAAAAGCTTTCTAAGAAGCCATCTAAGAATCTTTTTAACCAAAAATACTGAGGAGTTCCCAAACAGCTTTTTATTGAATTTTCAGGAAAAATAACGACACACATTAAGATATCTTACTTTGTTGAACCTAGTTATTACCACTCCCTGTGACCCAGTAAGTAAGACACATACCTAAAAGGAAGAATATGTTAGTTCCAAATCTTACTTCAGCAGCTGTGAGTACCTGTTATAACCTATGGAACACCTCTGACAAGATCAGAGCAGCCCTTCTGGGATATGCAATAGCATTGTGTTGGAGGTTCTAGGAGGGGAAGAGTAAGAGAAATGCTTTCAAATGCTGGAGGGCTTTGAAGGTGGGTTGGTTTTGTTCATTACACTCAGCCATTAAACATTAAAAGGCCCACAGCCCCCTCACTATTGTGAATTGATGGCCTCATTCCTTAGATTTTGTTACATATGACCCATTCTCTTCAGTGACAAAAGAATAAAAGATGGCATGGGGTTGGTTTATTTTTTTTTTTTTCTGATAGATATAAACCAATGACTCTTCTGTACCTTTTTCGCTCTGAACCAGTGAATTATTTGATTTATGCAGTTCTGCCTTTGGCATCGTCAAGACAAAACACAGCTGAGAGTTGCTAGAGAAGCCTCTGCTGGAGCGGTTTTTCACCACCTAATGCCACAGAGCAGATCCCACATCAAGAAGAAGGTTTAACAGTCAGGGACCTTCTTTTCATTCTTTGTGTTAGGCAGCTGGGTTCCAAGTGCTTATTTACTCACACAAAATCATGGAAAAATGTTAATTGCCTACAGAAGATTGTCTTTTGCCACTTTCTGACTATCTCACCTTTTCCTTATTTCCCCTATTCCCTCCCCACACCCCTCCTCCCACACTAATTTTTGCAGCTTTATGTGGGACAGGATGCATTTTAGACTGTGAGCAAATGTGAGAGCTGCACAGAGCAGCACAAGGTTTAGGAAAGGGTCCATTTGCCATCTCTCCCAGGGAACTAACTGCTGTCCTTCAGCCCATGAGGCATCCTCCCTTTCCAGCTATCACAGCTCAGACTGAGGTGACAGACACAAGTTGCATTCCCTCAATTCCTGACCTGTCTGGATAAAAGGAGAGTGTAAAAATGAAAGCCATGTTGTGTCAAACCTGAAATGCAGATGGGTCTTTTATCAGTGCACTTCCAAGGAAAAGAGTTGCAATGCACGGCTGAGACGAGCTAGAAAGCCACAATGCAGGTACCCAGCAACTTGGAAGATTTTAGCAAGGGATAGGAAAGAGATCAGTCTGTGTTGTATAACCATCTCTCTGTAATATTAAAGATATCCATTTTATCCAGCAATGGCCAAGACATTTTTCTTATTCTTTCAAAATATTGAGTGAATTCACAAATGACTTTCAATAACCCATTTGTATTCACTTTCTTTTTCTAAAATAAACTTGTATAGGAAAAATTATGAATACCACATTTATTACAATAGAAGCTTTTGGAAGACATAGTCTGCCTGATACATTTCTTTACATCCAAAGAGTATGATAAGATAAATTCTATTTTCAAGTTTCTGAATTGTATAACAGACCCATTAATTTCAATAGCTAAGCCATGGCAAAAAGCATTTCCTGTAAACTTTTCTAGTTGTTTTGGTGTACAGTTGAAAAACTAATTGGAGATTAAAATGCGATCTGTGCATTTTTTGGAGTTTTTCATTATATTCTGCAGGTTTGCTTTTTGTCCCATAATGCATCAAAATATTAAAACCCTTATATCCATGACAAACAACAGCAAACAAATAGTGTTTGCAGACAACTTTGATTCCAATCTAAAGCCACCTAACTTTGATTACCTGTTTAGAGCTGTGGGAACAAAAAAGTCCCTTCTATGTTTCATAAAATACTCTAAATATAGTCACTACCAGCACAAAACAAGAAATTAGGAGGAAAATGTTGAGATTTGTATGAGCAAAAAGATAGCACTAAAAAAGTCCCATATTTGCAACTTCATAGCCTAGCCCAGTGAGAATATGAATTCTTCTTGGATGCAAAATGGGCATGAGGTGAACTACTACATGGCTGGACTAGGAACAGTGTGAAGCCCATGGCTGGCAGTGACCTTGAGGAGATGTAACATCATACATCCCATCTGTACACCTCCTGAAGGTAGGGGAATACATAAGGGAGCTGTGGTGTCTCCAGTTAGGAATAGTGAATGGGTATAAGCTTCTTCACCTCCTGTTGAAAGTGCTTGACTTGCAGACCCACTTGACAAATGGGGAGTTCCCAGTTCTGCTCCACTAGAGAGAATTGCTATAAAGAATAACTTAATAGAGTTTTTCATAATTTGCAACAAATTCAATGAAATGTGTAGTTTATATTAAAAAGCAATTCTATTCCCCAAAGCAATGGAGAAAAATAATGGCAAATTACTTTGGCAATCTAAAACAAAATATGAGTTTTCATTACTTATTTCACACGTTATTCCTATTTTCTGTTTCTTCCTCAACAATTTAGAAAATCAGATTTTGCATTAACACAAAACTAACCTGGTAGTCCTAAAGATGTTCAGAGTGCAATTTTCTCCATGCATTGTGCAGCATTTTCTTGGCTATATTCAGCACTAAATATCCGCCAGGTATGGAAGCAGAACTCACAGCATAGTTATCGTATCTGGGAGATACAACAATTTCAAATCCAAGAGCATCCCTAATTATATGATGTTTCTGTGGTCTTGCCATCCTCATCTTTTGAAGGTACTGCAAATAGAGCAAATCTTTTCAACTAGTGCAAACGCACACAAAAATCATCTATGGGACACAGCACAGACTCATGACAGAACCTTATCATACCTGAGGTCAAGGTATTTCTCTTCACCTTGATTTTATTTTGCTAGAAATTCCTGCTAGTAGCAAACCTCACTTAAAAAAAAAAAAAATTAAAAAAAAAAAAAAAGCAAAACCCGAAACATGACAAAACAAACTTTACAGTTGCATTTAAGCTACAAATTGGAGAAAATTCCAGCTGCAACTGAAAGGTGATTGAAATTTTTTTTTTTTTTTTTTGGCTGGCTTGCTCTATTTTCTGCACCCAAAGAAGTTAATTCTGTAGAAGTTTGTTCAGCCTGACTGGAACTGAGTTTGTGAGAGGCATCAAGGAATGTGATCAGTATCACTGAGTAAACAGAAAAACGAGTTCTGACTATTCCTGTACACCTCAAACACCTTCTGTGGAACACAATACATTTTAAGTATTTTTTCATATGCCCTTGAGATTACAGTAGACGTGTATAATTGCCTATAACTCAAAGTATAGAGTAGCATCACTCAATATTTATGTTGGAAGGCACCTCTAGACCTACTGCTCAGGGCTTCAAACTGAGAGCAATTTGCACAGGGCCTTGTCCACTTGAGATTTGAATACTTCCACGGAGGCACATTCTACTTGTTCTCAACAGAGCAATCTGCTTTCCTGTTCAAACAGTAAAAAGAAAATGCATCTATGGAAAAAACTTTTTTTTCATGTGTTTGCACAGTATCTAGCACAGATACACTTCTAGTGAATGGATGCTATTTCACTACAAGTAATCAAGACACAATAGAAATGCTATTGAAAATGCATTCAAATGCATTAATTATTTATATACTACTGCATTTTCTCATACTTACAACAGGGAAACTCAAGATTTAACTGGAAGCAATGGTACGTTCTGCCCTGTGTGCCTATGAGTTCTCTCTGTTGTGGTGCTATATCTGCTGCTTGCTCCCAGAGTTCATTTGCATGATGCTGAAAAATCTCTTTTTCTCATACTGGCTATTAAGAAAGAAAGGCTATATTTTAAGATACTAACTTTCCAAGTAAGCTCTTCTGGGACCATTTTGCTGAGTCAGCACTTGTTAAAGTCCGAAAAGTGTACACAATCAAGATTATCACACTACCAAAACCTGCTCATTCCTGGGAAATTCCATTAATAACTTGACCCAGATCTGAAAAGACTTATGACTCAAACATGTCTCTGGAGCACAAGGCCTCATTTTCCACCTACCTAATGTTTCACTGGGGCATGCTGAGCACCTCCAGCTGATGATGAGCCATGGAAAATGAATGCACTCTGTGTATGACCATAAGTCTCCCAAACAGAATTCTGCTTGGAACAGTCCAAAGTCCTTTGCTTCTAAAAGAAGTGTCTTTGTGTGTTTGCTGCAAGCAAAGTTTCTTGATGGTTTATCACACTCATAATTTTCCATTTAAATTAATGGATAGTAGCAACATTTACTTTATTGGCTGCCATAATATGCGGTATCATTTCTTGTGTAAGTCACTTCACAGAGCTAATCTGCTACAGCTTGAAATGATACCAAAAAACTATTTATTTTAATGGTATTTAAAAGATATTTCGTTTTGCTCTGTACTTCTTGGGAAATCTGCTGGTCTACTATCCAGGGTCTGCCTTTATTGATATGCATCTTATATGGCAAAATAAGAGGGTGGTTTTATAGAATTGGTGGAGTTTTGCTGTCTATGTTTTGGTTTGTTTGTTTGTTTTTTGTCAGCATTCCTGCTGCCATGTGTGATGCTCAGAAAGACATAAGGGAATATGCTGTTCACAAATCTCTCATTTGTGCTACGAGGCACAAATAGAAGAAGAATAGAGGAAATTAGGAAAATGTATATTCCAAAATAACAATGATCTTCCAACCCCGTGACAAACAGCTACAGCTACTGGTCAATAGCAGTTGCTTTACTGTAATAACTGGAACTTAACTGCTCATCACCCTGAAAGATGTGAAGTAAACTCAGTGATCACAGATAAAACATGACACCACCAAAATGCAGCCATTTCTGGACTGGTTTCCTCAATCAGAATATACATTATATTATCAATCACATGGATGAGACCTAGAAAATACTGAAAATAACCAAATTTACATGTTAAGGTCCCCAAGACTTTGAATGTCATCTTGAAATGCATCCTAAATCTTGCACACTTAAATTATTGTCATACCTGCAGGTTCCAGTCAAATGAAGGCTCATTTCTTTCAGGTTTTTACTGATTCAAAATATCAGTATTCTGCTTGTAAATTCATAATCCATGCATAATCTAGAACGATTTGGTTTCAGGCTATTTGGCATGGAAGTGCTGTTTTATGTTATTGGTCTGCTCCCCCTTGAGCTGGAGTCAGTAAACAGATGGCCAAGGACTTCATGAGAAAATGAACCAGAGCCAAGAAACATATTCAGTGAGGCTTATTCAATCTCTGATTTATTGATCTGGTGCATCAGAAGATGCAGGGACCCTACTGTGACCACTGAAATGAAAGTGAATTGTAACATCAAAATCTTCCACTATTCAAAGTGCATATTTTCTGTGCAGCTAAATTAGCTACAAGCATCTACACAGCACAAGCTGCCTTTCTTCTGAATCTGACCTTCACAGGGCAATCTTTTTAAAATAGGAATTCTACATATAAAAACTATAATGGACAACATACCCTAACATAACCTACTCAAGGTTAGTGTTTGCAGAGTTAGAACATTATTCAGTTGGTTCTAATTTTCTCCCACATTCAGCCTTTGGTTCCTAGCCATTTCAGATATAGAACAGTTCATTAAAAAAAAAAAAAAGCCAACAAAAAACCACCCACCTTTTACCTTTTTGTCATAGTAGTGTTTAATTAACCCTAGGCAGAGACTAAAATAGGTCTGAAAAATACCGGGTTTATAAGTGATTATCTCAGATACTTGTGAATATGCAAGGCAGGATCCTTACTGCCCTGTGGAGCTCAGCTGCAGAAGGAGGAAACAGGTAAAGTACTTCATTCTCACAGCAGCCTGTCTTATTTGTACACTGAAGTTTTGCTGTGGAGTTTTAAGACACACCTTTGAGCCATCCGCCTGTTCCTGGGGATTTAAGGAAACTGGAGGCAGTAATAAATTCTCTGCTCTTTTAACTCCCTCCAAGTCAACAAAAGAAGTTGCTGCCTATAGTTTTTAAGGTCAGTGCGATCCCAGTGTGCTGGTCTCTTACATGACACAGAGCACGGAATATCCTGCCTGCAGAAGAAATTTCCTTCTGGGCTAAACAAGCTACCAGCCTGATATCCCTGTGCATTTCAGAAGGACGTGTGCTCCTGATTACAATTCCCAGGCAGTTGTGAATTTTCCGTTTTCCAAAGTGAATTATTTTCCCTATTTATTAATCAGTGTGATTGTTGACATGTTTCATTTTACTGCCAATCTTAATTTTAACAGATTTAATAACTGCAGACTCACCATCTCAGAAAAGGGATTGGAAGCGACCAGTATGATTCAGAGTTAAAATAACAAGCAGTTATAGCATAGGCTTACATACAAAGACTTCATAGTTGGAGAATGTAAAAACTTATACTTACAGAAGGGAAATCATAGCACTCACGAGTTTATTATATACAGTTCTTAGGAGGGCTCTGTGGAAAGTGAATTTACCTTGTTAGGAACAAGAAAGCCATAAAAAGTATGTGATGAAATAAAGTGGGTTTCCTGCACATAATTCATAACATAATGGCTGCTGTCATAAAATGGAGCAATTTCAGGTCTTGACACATGATTATTATTTATTATATTAAAATGAACATATTTACTTGTTAGGGAAAAGAATGTGCTATTATCATAAAAGATGGATGTTTTTATATCTAACCATCAATATTATTTCAACACCTCAATAAAAAATCTAACATTTCTGTATTTCTCATATTTTGTGTAAGACATGTTCAATATCCTGGAAACATCTTGTACAATTTCCTCCTGCTTCTGTAGAAGTGCCATTTTAAATGGGACTTCTAATTAGGTCAAACATGCTAAAAAAATCTGGAAAGGCTGAAATCCTGCCTAAATGAGGACAGCTCTTCTTTGATGTGGTAATTAAGTTTTGGTAGAACTACAGCAATAATTCAGAAGCCTGAAGAGCAGAGACAGAAAATGTTTGAATGGTCAAATGTTTTATTAACATACTGAGTAGAAAGGAAAAAAAAAAAGAAAGAATTTAATGGTAGAAAAAAAAAAACAGAAGATGAAAGAGAAGAAATGAAGAGAGGACAAAATACTGTGAAGGAAAAGCAAAACAATGTAAAGGAGGGAGACACAAGGAGAAAAAACAGGTGTGAGAAAAGGAAAATAGATGAGGAGAAGAGGAGATGAGATCTGAATGGCAAAATGGAAAGTAAAATGAGATGGAAGCATGTGACAAGAAAGAAAAGTGAAAAATGAAGCTTATTTTAAAAAGTGGTGTGTCAGCCATAGCAGCATCTGGAAGGTGAGGAAATTCAAAGCAACAATAGCAGAGGTGACAATTATCTGTTAGAGCAAAGCTTTCAGTACCTCCTGTAGGAAAACTAATAAAATGTCCAGATAATCATCTGCATATGCTCACAGCTTGACTGCAGGAACTCTTGCCATCCCTTACAATAATAGTCTACCAGCATCTGCTTGAGGTAGGCATCATTTCTTGTCATTTCTCCACTGAACAGCCAGCGATATGGGAACACAGTGGATTTCTGCCATTCACATACCACCACGCAATATGCTTTGTTGTTGCCAAGATCAGAACTCTGACCCAATAACTCCCAGGCTTCCAGCTCATGTTCATGCTCTGCAAAAAATCACTTTGAATCATCACAGGACAATACGAAGATTGCTAGCGGGCAATCTTATCAGCAAAACCATCTAACATGGACAATTTAAAGATTTCTTTTTATGGCACCAGCTACAGTAATCATCTAAGGATGGTGCTGTGTGAAAAATACATAACAAATTAGCAGTATCAAAAGCTTAAAAAGATTGCCAGGCAACCATGGGTTTGCATCATTCAGAGATTGCTTCGTGCAAAGGCACTTTATTCTGAGTTGGTTGATTACAGCCTTTCTGCATCACCCATACACATTAGAGCTGAAAATGGGGTTACCACCTGCCTGCTCCATTAGTAGCAAGACAATTCGGCTTTTCTTTCTTGTTTTGCATACTCTGGGCTGTGCCTGAGAGTAGGAGGAGAGAAAATTCAATAGTGAAGCCTAAATGCCATTTCTTTATTATTTAAGCTGGAAATGCTGTTGCACAGAAAGCAGAGAACTACTCAGTATCCCTGGGATAAGGATATTAGAGACTAAACCTTTCAAAATAGGCTCTGTGTACATCCTTCTTCCACATCATGATTAGCTATTCTAAAAGAGGACTGACATGAGAAAAATAGGACATCTCTCCATACTAGAATTTTCAACATTAGTTGAAATAGCTTCCTGTTATTACTTCCATTGCCACTTTTGTTACCATTTTTGTGATCCTTTTGGATTTCACTCAGTTTCATCATGATAAATGCTTTTGAAAACTGGCCTGCAAGTTCTGATGAACTTGAATTTCATGTGCAACCATGTCATTGGTATGGTGAGACTTTCAACTTGTGCCTCCCAAAGCTTAAGATTACTGGGAAAAGCAACAGTGATCAGCATGGACAAGACCACAGACCACATCTGGACAGTATCTAGATCTATTCTCTTAGAAGCATAAGGTTCACAAGCAATTCTTTCCAAAAGAGCTAGTGAGCAACCATGAAGAACAGAAAAAACATTTTGAGGCCCTCAGGTAACTTTGACATTCAGGGCAAACAGTTATTAAATTTAAAACCTTAGTTCTAATCCAGTATTCTGATGTCTGAGAAATAACAATAAAATTTTAAATGTCTTTGTTTTCTCTTCTTCCACCTTGCCCAGCAGCAGGTAAAAACTAGCCGACTTCACATTCAGAACTATATGACTGGAACCTAGGAAAAGCTAGCATTAAAAACACTCTCAAGGCTGAGAGGGTGTCTTACTTTTGCATACAAATGTTACAAAACTGAAATTAAGATGATTACATATTGATGGAAAAAGAAGCATTCAGAATCACATGAGTGATATGACATCATTTGAACAATCTCAAGCCTCAAAACACAATCCATTAAGACCTTCATCTGTGCAGGCTGCTTCAAAGCTGTTGCTCTGAGCAGTGAGCTCTGGCCATTTTCAGGGGTTGAGATGCACTGGCCTGCTGATGATTTTTTTTATTATTATTTAGAGGGTGTTGTGCAAAATTTTTTTTAAAGTAGCAACATAAGGCAGGACAAAGAGGCTGCCAGCAGAAGTATTGCACATATATGCTTCTCTACATGGACCAGGGAGATAATTTCACTAATATGCACTGGGGTAAGGCACAGTTAAAAGGCCTAAAAATTTGGCTTCTCTAGTATATTCATATTGTTTTTACATTGTTTTGCTTCAAATACTTGTTTTTAATACTTTTCAGTACCATATGTATATATAGACATATAAATATAGATATATAGATATATCTTTCTTCGCTGACTGGTTACAACCAGATTACTTTTTCATCTGTT
This sequence comes from Fringilla coelebs, assembly GCF_963513975.1. Lineage (NCBI taxonomy): Eukaryota > Metazoa > Chordata > Aves > Passeriformes > Fringillidae > Fringilla > Fringilla coelebs. Next base: position 68,733,595 of record NC_140029.1, read on the forward strand.
GAATTTAAAAAGAAATACAATTCCTAAGAAGAAGGAACAAGAATCACCATGGTAGTAAATTCACTTGAAGAAATCTAGTATACAATTAGTAAATCAATACTAATGATGTTAAAAATGTAGAAAAACATTGTTCACAGTCGCATTATATCTTCTGGTGGAACAATATTTGCTGCACCAAAATAAAAGAAAGCAAAGGGAAAACTTACATAACAAATAACAGACAATAATTATTAACTACTGCATTACTGATTACAAGAAAACAAGACACAGCCTTAGACAATACATTAATCCTCACTTTTAGTTCATGCAGAAAAAAATCAAATTCATTTGCATGTTTTGTAGCAGAAAAGAGCACCCACAAAATGATTCAAAAATATTTTGCACTGATTCAAAAATATTTTTTCATGAGGACCCCAGTCCTGTGTCCACTGAAATCAGTGCAACATTGAAGTGATGGCACTAGAAATGCACTGTCCATATGTGGCATCAAGCACCCTACAACACAGATGTTGTTCTCAGCCAAGGGACTTTCAAAGTGATCTGGAAGTGCACAGCCTCCAAAGCAAATCAGACAGTCCTTTGGTCATGGCTTGGACTATCCTGAAGGATCCCACCATAAACTCCAAATATAAATTTTAATATTTGGGACATTAAGGCCAAAGGGCCTCCAAGAGGCCACTATAAGGATTCCAAGTTTGGGTGGGTTTTTTTTTTTTTTTTAATTTTGAGGTAGCCTGAAAAGTATTTACCCAAGTTAACAATTAATAGGATGACAGTGGTTCAGAGTCCCAATAATCACTGAAGCTAAACACACTTTGTACACACTTTGTGTACAGGTCTTGTTTGCTTAGTCTTGTCCTGCTTTGCTGACTACAATGCAAAAGGAGCTTTATAGATATCTGGTCTTCAAGTTGCTGTTTGATAAGACTGCTGGGTACTTTTTCAAGATATTACTTTGAAAAAAATCTTTGAAAATGATAAGTTATCTTCAAAATGTTGAACTTCAGTTGATCCTCAGGAAATTAAGCCATTACTCTGTGGCACATTACTGCAAAGAGCAACATACTTCTACCATTTTCATGTTGTGCTTTGTTGTTGTATTTGTTATTATTTGATATTTCTTTTTCTTCTTAAGCACAGATGCTTTTTAAAGTTCACAGACTTTAATAGCATTTTTTGTTAGATAAAACCTGTGAATTGTGGTAGGAGTTTTATAAGAGCCACTAAACAAAATGGTTCTAGAAAATAGATTCAGGTTTTCCCAGATCATCACATCTAAAATTGGAAAAATGAAATCTCAAAAACAGTAGAGAGATATTTTTCTTTTATATCATACAGTTTTGAATTAACAGAAAATGTTGGGCATACTTCATACACACAAATTAAACCACCACATTTATTTTAAAATAAATTCATCAAATGTTATTACATGTATATTCTATTATTCCTGTGGTCTTCAATAAACCTAAATCTCTCTTTTATTACTTTCTTCTATATATTTATGAGCTACATATTTAAGACAATTAACTGCTTTGTATTATCCTCTGCTTCTCTATGGATTGTTGTGGAAAAATACAACCAAACAACAAACATAATCATTGACCTCTGACGCCTCACAGGTGAAGGATTTCAAGGAGTTGCTAAAAACTTGGGAAATGTCATTCATATTTTTTCAGTGTGAAAATACAGTTATATCAAGGTTAAAATGCTGGTTCACATTTACACTACAAGTAAAGGAAAGAAAGCCAAGCATAGTCTTGTCCCTTCAGTGTAATTCTTCTCACCTTCACTGCTCTCGTTAACATCTGATACCCCTATGTAGCTGGAATTATATTGGGATATTTACCATAATTATGAGCTATCAGCTGCTTTAGATCAGGACTTTGACATTTTTTTCTGGGCACTGCCTTCTCACAAGATCTGTCCAGCTCACTTTCAGTTTCACAGAAAACCATCCTTTTGACACACTAGCAATTCTACCCATTTTGCAGGATATCATTTGTGATCTGCTGCTGATCTGCAATGGGCAGTTTAGCTCCATTCATTTAAAAAATAGAAATAATGAGTTGATAATAACTGGGCTGAAATCTGCTGCAATAGATATGGTACTACTCAGAGAAGGCAGGAGGCACAGAAGTCAGGCAAGCAGCTCAAGACAGAGGTGTTGAAGGAGTACAGGCTCTATTCCCACATCTGCCCCTAGAAAATTCTGTCACTTGACTTCTCTGCATTTCAATTTCTATGAAAGAGAAACAGAGGAGATTACAAAAAAAAAAAAATTTGCAATGTGTTCCAAGGTCTACTGATAAAAAATGTCCTGTAAGAGCTGAGTGTTACAAATATCCATACCTGCATCAAACAAGAAAGATTAAATCAGATCTTCTCTGGGGTCACACAGCACCAGCCCCTGAACTTTACTGAAGATGTCTCTCATCCTTAAATCTTACCATTGATAGAATACTGACAGACATCAAATGCAAAAAGTAACAGAAGGGAAAGCACTTCCTCCACGTTTTTACCACTGTAAAAAAAACATTTCCTTCAGCCCAGCCAAAAATGTCCCTTGCTGAGGCTGATAAGTGGAGTCCTTTGCCCTTTCTTTGTGCTTCTTTCTGGAGCTTTCCAGTTTTTCAAATCTGCTAAAAATACTGCCAAGAGGATTCAGCCTTCCCATATCAGTCTCAATAATGCCACATGCAAAATAAAAACCACTGGCATTCTTCCATTCCCATCCACGTTCATTAACTGCTCTAGCCTTTTACATTGCCATGTTCCCTATCAGCTCTTCAATGACTTCTGCAATGTTTTCACAGCTCCTATTTCTAGCTACAAAGCTTTGAATTCCCAAGAAGAAAACAGATTTTAGAGTGTTCTTTTCCTGCAGTCACCAAGTACCTCACATTTCTAGAAGTGGCTGACCTGCTTTCACTACAAATCATTAAATTTTATTTGTGTTTTACTTCCAGAATGTTGATAAAATTGTTGGCAAGATGCATGGCTGCTATTGATTCCTGAGGAACTTCATTAGAAAAAGCATCGTTTGATGGCTGACAATGCTCTTTCTGTTATCTTTTCAGGTATTATAAAACATTGCTCTACAGTATATGAACTAGAGAGAAAAAACATCATTGGGACATCTAGGGCACAGCTTAGCTTTACATACATCTGAAGGCTCAAACCTCTGTGTGAGATCAAAAAGTCCCATTGTGAAAATATTTTCTCATCCAGATTTTAAGGTGGAGATTATTTCAGTTCTGCCCAGTAGGGCAATGATCTCTACAGTTTGCTCATCTCAGAAATGGAGGAAGAAAATGGGGGAAATCTTCTTTAAAGCAGCCCTTGAAAAAATTCTTTGGGCTGCCAGGATAAGGACCTACATTCCAGATGAATGAGGACATCTGATCCTGATGACAACTTTTCAGAGAAGATCAGTCTCTGTTTGGGTTTTCAACAGTGTCTGAACCCATCAGGTCCTGCTGGGAACCCTGTTGAAAGTTTCAGAGCTCAGCCTTTAAAATTTTAATCCATGTTGGATCCAAACTTTTTATGAGAGTAGATAAAATAAAATAAAACCAAAACAACAGAGCAGGGAGGTTTTAATTATTTAAAAATTAGAGTTTTCATATTTCCATGTCCAGATGCATTGTTGATTTTTCTGGAAAAACCCAGCCCAAATATGCATAGCTTTTCTGAGACATGTTTTTATGATAAATTTCCCAAAAGATACATGTTGTCTCTCTCTTAGTGCCTTTCTCTTCACAGTGGACAAAAACTAGATCTTTGCTCTTCTCAGAATTTCTCAGTTCTGAAACTTCCAGAAACATGGTATCTTTTATATACTGTAGACAGGCATACTGAACAAAGTTGGTACAATTTCCTAAGCCTCACTTTTTTAATAAAATCCAAGAATTAAGAATAAAGCAAAACTGCAAAATATTTGAGAATGAAGACACTGTGAGGATTATCTTTAAAAAATTATTCTTATGGCTCTGTTTAGCTTTCTCCCCCCCTTTCATGGTAATAAAAAAGAAGGTTCTTTGGGGCAAGAACATATCTGCTTTGGTGCTTTACCAAGCTCAGTGGGGAGGAAAATCTGACAACCAAGTACTTTATATAATAATTAATTACTTGCATCATCCACTGCTTAAGATTGTATGTCCCAGTGCACTAGCCTTCAGCAATATGTATGAAAATCTTGGAGGTCTGAGCCCACAATTACAGAATTGAAATTCTCAGGAGATATATTTTCAATTAAAGCTTTTTATGTTAATACTTCACTTACTTCAACAATAATTTGCTGAGGCATGCAGGGTATCTCTGTTATAAAGAAAAGAGAGAGAAATAATTAATGCACCCATTTTGATCTTCTAGTTTCCCCAAATTTATTTTCTTTGTTTTTTCTAGAAAATTTAACTGGCAAACAAATCAGCATTAAGTCAACAGCTGCTCTGAAGTTTCCTTAATATCAAGAACGATCATGTAAAGCAAAATAATTCCACTCTGCACTGTTACACAGGCCAATACAAGCAATTCAGCCAACTGATAGTGAGCTTTTCTTTCCCCAAATAGTCTTTGCTGTGTTTGTGCATTTCCATGAAGGAATAATTATTGCCAATAGTTGGTAAATATTTCTAGTGCAGCAATGTCTCCCTAACCCAGATGAGACTCTAAAGCCCTTTATGAGAGTCCATGTACAGACAAATTGCAAAGATGGTCCCAGCTCAGAAAGCTTTCAATTTTAATTAGTAAAACAGACAAACACCAGGAGAAAAGCAGTACTATTTTGTCCTGTTTTGCATGTGGATTACTAAAGCCTATGAAATCCATAGAAATGTGTAGAATCATAGAATTACTCAGGTTGGAAGGGACCTTAAAGATCACATAATTCCAACCCCCTTGCCATGGCCAGGGACAACTTTCAGGTTGCTTAAAGCCCTATTCAGCCTGGTGTTTAACACCTCAAGGATAGGGCATCCACAGCTTTTCTGGGCAACTTATTCCTGTGTCTTACCACCCTCTAAGAAAGGAATTTCTTCTTGATATTTAATCTAAACCTACTCTTTAGGTTTAAAGCCATTACCCTTTATTACCTCATGCAAAGTCCTTCTGCAGCTTTCCTGTAGGTCCCTTTCGGTTCTGGAAGGCCAAATTAACTACCAATGGTAAATTATGCAGGCACTTATCTGTGTTTTTACATGAAGACCCTGCTAAAGGAGGCAAAAACTCAACCATGCCACACTGGAGTGCACTACCATTGATATGAGCACCCCCTTTCTCAGCAATTTTGGAAATTTAGAGTTTCTTTGTGGAGCTGTAGAGAGCAGTTTGAGGTTGACCAAGACCATGATTTTGCTTGAAGTGTTTAGAGAACTTTACAGAGAACACAGCAGTCTCCTGACCTTCCCAGACCCACTTCAGACCACAGAGGAGACTATTAGGCCACGCATGCTGAAACTGGGCATCTTTTCACACAGCACAGAGGAGAAATCCTTACTAATTTTTTATATTTCCACAATATTTCAGAGCTGTTTTAGACCTAGGACTGAAATCGGTAATGCCAAGGACATAAACGCCAAGGCTGTTCTTGCCGTAGGCTGCCAAAGTTCATCTCCAAGAAGATGGGCACAAAATCCTCTGGGACACATCAGCGCACTGAGACAGCCACACTTGGGACTAAATTCTGAGAAAGCAGTTCTACATTTGAAGTGTTCTCTAATCTCAACAAGATCTTAAGAAAGTTGCCAGTAAATTAGCTGAATATGAAGTAGGCACAGAAAATCGCTGACTACCTGCCCTTCCTGCACTGTTCAAAAATCTAACGTAACACAATGCCCCTTTCTTTAAGAGGAATATCTGGATGCTTGCTGTGGAGGGCATAGTCTGACTACCAGTATTGCATTGCTTATAAAGCAAAAAGCATGCTGAAATCTTGGGACTTTTTATTACTTTTTATCTTTTTTTTTAATAGAAAATACTTAATGACTTCTACTTGTGAAGAAATGCAAAAATATCACATTTACACTAAGTACTTACTTTTAGATTACTAATGAAAGAATACTTTGGAGTTTTACAGATTCATTTACATACTTATAAAATCATACAAGCATCTGCAATAAAAAAAATGAATAAATGTTTAAAAATCTAGAATACACAATGGGCTTTTTTCCCACTAGCCTCTAGAAAGAAAAAAGTTTATACATGGCTAGACATCAGCTAGCTCCATGTGACCTAAGAATGGACTGGTTCCATCTGAAATAGAGGCTGAGGGGAGAGAAGAGCTGTGAGACTCCCAGTTCCTGCTTCCACAGTGCAGCAATGGGAATTCAGTGCTCTCAGTACAGCACAGCAAGTAGTTTCTGACTACACATGGGAGATGCAAATTGATCAAGAGACTTCCTCAGCTACTTTCCCCTTCCCTTTTTCATACCAAGTTTGTATCCATTCAGAACTAAGTATTCATATAATAAGCATTCAAATGTGACAGAGAGCAAATCCTTCATAGTAACAGAGGCACATATTTGGGAGGAGAATAATCCTTTCTCCTTTAGTCAAACCTTCAGACCTATCAATGGAGGGCTCCAGTCTCCAATATTGGGGGAACAAATTATTGCCAGACTTTGACAGCTGCCTTGAAACATGAGCTTTTCTTGCCTGACTAAACTGCCTTTGCCTGTTCTACGTTTGTGTGATTCGGATTTTCCACTGGTTCACACAAGACATTTTAACTCTAGCCCCCATTTATTTTCCTGGGGTTGAGGGTGCAGAGATGAGTCATTTGCTCTACCAATAGTGCCAAGTGTGCATCAAAGATGGTGTCCATGGAGGTTTTCCTGTGCTTTTACCTTACAGATCTCCTATTGTTCAAGTTCTGGATAACTTACCCTGTCCTGAATGGTTGTATCAAAAAGTCTTTTTACCATTGTGTGTGAATTTAAAAAATTACTTGTTGCTCTAAGAATATAATTTTGAATTTGTCTCATCCTAATTGCAACTTTGCAAAATGCTATCAGCTACAAACTAACATCCTTGCTCTAACAGACCTCTGAATTCTTGGATGTTTCAATTAATTGCTTCTAGCTCATCCAACTAGTCTCCATTACCTATTAGTTCCTAGAAATTAAATGAAAATATATTTCCTAGCAATTATAACCCTAAGGTGATACACATGAGAGGAAATTTAGCTTTCACAAAGATTTGAGCTCAGGACAGAAAGCTTTGGGACTCCTTTGAGTGGCTTCTCCTCCAGGATAAAAAATAACAACCACAAGCAAAAGCTATGACTTTAAAGGTGTAAAAAGGGGTTAGAACTCACAAAAATACAATAAAAAAGTTCTATTAAAATAGATGCACTTTCCTCAAAATCTCTATGTGCCATTCACAGTGATATATTTCACAGAAATCCTTTTGCAATTTAGCAATCCCAGAGGGAGCTTCTTTCACACATGGAGAGGAAGTGCCCATTGGCAGCTTGGTGGCTGACCAACACCTCTAGTTCATGAATAGGTGACAGCTAAAACAATTTTACATCGCAACCGCTATTGCCTTATTCATCAAGTAATGGTCCTTTGCTGATCTGCCCAATTTCTTCCTCTTCCCTCTCAGTTTTAAATTGTTTGGACACAAGAAAATTTTTGCTCCAGGGTAAATTTAGGCACCAGTCTGTCCTGAAACACAGGCAGAAGGATTCATGCAGTTCTTTCTGCAGCTGAAAAAAACAGACCATCTCTTTCTTTTCTGTTGTTGCTTCTTAAATATTTTTCAATGCTCTTAGGTATAAAACCCCAGGAGAAGCGATTCTTTTTATGTATGCTAGAAACTTGTGCCCCTGGCCAGAAAGCTGTATAGCAGGAGAAACATTTTATTAAAATTTGCAAAAACAGCCCAAAAGGAAGGTTGCTTGTCTTTCATGATGACTGTTGTTGCATCTGGCTGGCTCAAGTCATCAAAGTGTTGCTCCCTCTTGGAAGATAGATGGTGGTCAGCAATATTTAGTGTGTAAGACCCCGCAAATGTAAATGTGCTTTCGATCAATGTTAATTACACTGGTAATTACATCAAATATGTAAATTATTCCAAGAAATCAGGTGTGCTTCCAACACCATAACTGCATTTGTTCCAGCAAATTAAACGTTCATGGGACTTTTCCTTGCCCCTGGAGCAGCCGACAGCCACTTTACCACTCCCTTGGCCTCCACGATGATAGGGTATCATACAGGCAGACTGCTGAAAATCACCCCCAGTCCACACTAAATCTAGACCTGGCTAAGAGTGCAAGTCAGCCCTGGCCAAAATAGTAATGACTGTGCCCAGCAGGATGGGTGATTACAGGTGCTGGAGCCTGTGGCCTGACACTGATTTAATATTATCAGTGTAGACAAAAAGCCTCAGGAACCAGAATTGCACCCAGAATTTTCTTCTCACTTCCCAAGTGCAGTATTGGTGGGTCATGGCCTGGTAGCATTCTCCATCAGTCAGACACATACAGAATTAACTGTATTACAGTTGACACTGCTGCTTCTGCATTTCTGTTCCTTTTCTAGAACAAAGTCTACTGTTTTAAGATGGCTATGTACTCGCAATCTCATCCAGTACAGTCTAGTCCAATGCCATCCAGTCCCTTTCTGAGCAGGTGTAAAAGAGGAAAGTCTGGATTCCCTGCCCTCCCTCCCTAAGGTGTATATTCTGAACTCTAGAAATAGATGTAGAAATGAACCCATGATGGAATAACTTGGAGCTTCCTACCACATAAAAAAATTACATCAGTTTAAATTGCCTAAATTACAAGAGTTTATACTTCTTTGAGGACTCTTGAAATCAGTAGGCTAAATTGAGAAGGACCTTGGCAAATGGAGCCCAACAGAGCCTGTCTAAGGAATCTAAACATGAGCTTTAAAACATGGGTCTTAAAAATAGTCAGGACTTCACTTTTCATCACTTGAAAAGCAGAGAAGGTGGATAAAGCAAGAAGGAGAGCATAAGATAAGTTGAGCATTGCTGATTTCCCATCTGATCCATGGGAAGAGACAGATACTCTCAGGTATACACTTTGTATAGCAAGGCTTCTGTACCCAATTTTGTGTGCATTTATTTTCTTTTTTATTTTCAGAAAGTTATGGTGCACTTAACATGATCTTGTAAACACAGCAATTCTGTACTGGTAGTGTTTTTTCAGAGAGGGAATGTATAGAAAGAGATGTCTCCCCACAAGAAGCTGTTTGCTTGTGCTGCCCTGGACAAGTCAAATCCTAATGAGCTATCCTGCAAAAAAACATCGTTGTAGGGGATGAGAGAGGACCGGGAAGCAGTGACTGCCCTAGGACCACGTGGAGAGTGCTGCCACACTGTGCTGTTTGACAAATTCACAACAGTGCTCCCTGCAAGATGTAATCAGCCCTCTTGCAATTATTAACCTCTTCAGCCCAGGGTCAGTGAGGCTGCAGGGCAGGTTTGCTTCTATCCGAGCTGATAGCACTCTTTGCCTGGTTCTTGCTGCACCCTCCGCTCCCACCCAAGCTACTCTCAGGGCAGTTGCCACCTTCCCTGAGCTTCACAGCTTGCAGCAGAGGACCCAGATGCAGGAGGTGAGGGAGATGTGACAAAGGTACAGCAGGCTCACTTTACCTGGATCAGCTTCACACAGCAGCACACATGGGCATGCAATATAAGCAGTGCAGACCACAGCATTGAAATCATGTTGGCAACACTAATACAAATAGACTGCCTATCGCCCACACAGACAGCACCACTTGAGGGCAATGCCAATGTTTGCACATTTGAAAGAAATGTGAAATTGCCCTAGTTTCAAGCAAATTCCTTTAGGACAGGCAAGTCTACTTCTCATCAGGCAGGGGCTGCCTGATTTGTTACTCCTTTAAGTGACATTTATATTCCAATAATGCTCAGAAAGCCTGACCAGAACTAAGACTAAAATTGTGCAAGCAAAGTCTGGGAGGATGCCAGCTTAGTTAATGGTTACTCCTGCCCTTCAAAACTTTTATTAATCTGTTTTCTTTTTTTTTTTCTTTCTTTCTTTTTTTTTTTTTTTTCTGGAAGGCAGCAATTCTATTCTTAGCAACATCCCTATTCTACGCATGGTTCATCACCATGCCACCTGGAATTAATATTTACCTTATTCTTAGCCTCAGTTAAGATGAGCATCTTCTGGCCAAGTGACCCAAGAGGACCCCAAACATGAAACATTCACTTTTGTTTCTCAACGGTTCCCTGAAACATAGACATAAAGCCAAAGGGGGCTCTGTGAAATCCACAAGTTAGGAAAGAGAGGTGAGTGCCCCCATGCTGGTCTCTGTCCACCACAGAAAACTAGCATTTCTGTTGTCCTGATACTCAGGAGGGCACAGAGGAAAGCAGAGACAGACAGCTGGAGATTTCTGAGCAAGTTAAAGCTATTTTAGCTTTCCTACAAAATAATTCACATTTTCAAAAGGTTTTAAGCCAATTGATGGCTCTACATTGGAGTCACTGGGAGAGACTGAAATGCTTAATGGCTTAATTATTGTTAAGATCACCAAAAGTCTTTTGTCCACTGTAGCAAACTGCAAAGAAACAGCTTCTCATCTGCTGAAGCCTATCCCTTTCTGAATATGTCTCCTAATTTGGATGGCAAAAGAACCTTGAGATAAGATAAAGTGGTGCTATTGTCCAAGTATCCCAGGTCAAAGGAGAGGAATGCATCCACAAGCCAAGGGTTGAACTGCTAACATTTGACCACCTGCAGTACCCACCCAGATGCTGTAAGAAACCGGTGCTCATGGACCAGTACGGGAGTTTTGTGGACTCTTTCCCTCCACCACTTGATGGATACAGTCTGCAAGCACTGAAAACAGAAGAAGAGGAGCAGCAGGGTGTCATTGAAATCTACAGAGTGGTGACATCTTTTTCTACTTAATGAAAAGTACTTAATGAAAGTGGTGACACCTTTTTCTACTTTCTCCCTTCCACCGTGCGCCCCCCCCCCCCCCCCCCCCCACTTCCTCTCTATCTCCCCCTCATTTACTGTTAAATAAAATCTGTATTATTGACTTGGGCCTATGGTGTTGTTTGCACCTTAATTCAGACAGAGGTCTGAATCTCTCTAATAATGGATCATAATGGTCACTGCTGTGAGTCACAGGACATTTCTGCAAGAGGACACCCAAAAGGCAGAGTAGCACCTGAGTCAGCCATGCACTCCAAAAAGTACATGGCCTTGGTTCTTGTATGAAGAGGGGAAATGCTCATACGAGTAAAACATCTTCCAAATTTTGAGAAGGGGTGGCTTGGAAGAGGGATCAAGTGGATCACAGGAGTAACATATAATGTGAATGTCAGCTTGGGAATCTTCTATAGACCTTCCAGCCAGGACAATGACACCAATGAATTATTCTTTGAGGAACCATGGAACACTGCGCTTGTCCTAATGAGGGACTTCAACTTGGCAGAAATTAACTGACAGCATCACACAGCTGGTGCAGCCCAGGCCAGGAGATTCCTAAAATACCTGGATAGCAACTTTATAGAACAGGTCCTAAGGGAAACTAACTCAGAAAGATGTCCTCCTTTATCTGCTTATCAACAGAGTGGATCTCATGAATGAAGTGGAGATTGGTGGCTGTATTGGCCACAGCGACCACAAAGTGATGGAGTTTAGGTTGGATATTAGAAAAAGGTTCTTCACCCAAAGGCTAGTTGGGCACTGGAACAGACTCCCCAGGGAAATGGTCACAGCACTAGCCTGACAGTTCAATAAGAGTTTGGACACTGCTTTCAGGCATATGGTGTGACTTGGGGTATTCTGTGCAGGATCAGGAGTTGGACTCCATGATCCTTGTGGGCTGCTCCCAACTCAGCTCATTCTGTGCTTCTGTGATTCTACGTTCAGCTACCTGCACTTTCTGGTTCACTAGTTCCTTTTCAGTTTTGGTCTATAACATATGAAAACATAGTTATTTCTACCTAATAAACCATGACCCAAACTAAATTTGGGTCATGGTTTATTAGGTAGAAATTTGTAATTTGATAAGTGTATTGACACAGTGGATGACTGTCACTTCCTAGTATAAGTGATGAGAGTTAGAAGGGCACAAAACCTAACATGATAAAAAAGACAGTATTTTTATTTTCACTTAGCTGTAATTCACATTTGGAACAACTGAGTGCATTGCCTCCTGAGATATCTGGGATGAGAAAAATTATGACAAACTGAAGAGATTTAATAATAACCAAAAACCAGTGAAAATAAAAGCATTAAACAGATTCTTACAGTTAATTACTAGTGATCAGGGCAAAAAAATACTTGCACTTCCAAGAAACCAATAAACACACAAAAAAGAATTCATAATGTTGTCAGATCACATTTAGTTGCTTAGTGACAATTTTATATGACCTGATGTATCACTAAGCAACATACTGCCATTCATCAAAATAAATATCCCCCATTTTCATGAGTATATATCTTCCTCACACACAATTGTAAATGTGCATACATAAACGTGACACAAACATTTTTGTATCAGAGGAAAAACAGGACTTTTTTTTTTTCCTGTTTTAAATGAGAAGGACAAATAAAATTGACGTCAAGGTTGGTAGCATGGGCCCATGAATCAGTACAAAGGAGTTAATGGCTACAGGGACAGCAAAAATATAGCAAGCTGACATTTAAGAGAGAACTGCCTTTGTATTTAAACTGCTGATGTGCAAACCTACAACAGAAAAAGTGATCACAGTAATAAGCCCTAAACAAAGACTGAGAATCAGAACAAACACGTCAATACCTACAGGCAGGGAGTACATTAGCAGTGATTGTCACTGCCAGTAATCAGTGCCTGAAAATGCTGCAGTTGTCAAAGGGGCTTTGCTTTTGGTGGCTGGGGTTGCTTATCTGTCTGTTCAGAGCACTCCTGTGTAACAACTTTCCACACTCTAGATGTAGGCAGCAGTCCAGCTGAAGAGACTTAAAAAAAGATAAATTAGTACAAATGTCAGCTAAAATAGCTGAATACCAAAGAAGGAGTCTCAGCTGTGTTTATAAGGGGTTTGAGCTTGGCCCAAAGTCTCTCTGTCTCTAAGGAGATTGGACAGAATATCCGCATTGCTGGAAAGTACCCGCTGTGTATAGCAATCTGTGCCCAAAGGGCATGGAGTTATTTATCCTACTTGCTTGAATCACGGTATTAAGAATGATATATGAATTCAAGGTCAAAGTAGCCCACTGCTGCCAGGCCATTTTTTTTACTCCTTTGTTAAAAAAACCTCTTCTTTATCAGTGTGGGAAATGATTTTAAAAGATCATCTCCACAATTTTGCGCAATTTAAGTCTCACTATGTCTAAACCTCTGATGCCTCGGGTTTTAGCTTTTATCTTTTCAGATTCTGTACTGCTTTAGTGTATAGTTCTGAGCTTTATATTAGAGGATTGTATAGGAAGCTGTCTTCACAGAGTAGGTAGGCAAAACAATTCCTTCTCTAGCTGGGGACCAAGGACAAATGATCCAAATCTCAGGCCCAAGAGCATAAACAATGGCAGAATGAAGACATAAAAACAAGAAAGATGGGACTTCATGGGCTAAAGCTATAACTGGACAATTAGCACCAATATGCTAATGGACCACAACTTATAAATGTGAGAGACCTTGTGACCGGTTGCCGATTTTGTGACTATTTTGGGTTCATCTTGGGTGTAGCCCTGGCTGGGCTCTTGTAATCCCCAAGGTGTACCTATTAAGGCCTTCTAATAAATATCTACTTTATTTTTTAACTCCATCTAACTTCTGTTCTAGGTCAGCCTTCACAAGGCGTCACCTCTCCATAACTTTTCACATCAGTTCTCTAAAGAGAGCTCTGGGAAAACACAAAAAAAAATAACAGTAGCCTTTGACTTTATTTTCAAAGCAGAAGCACAGTTACTACACCTCCCCCCATCCCAGAAACGTGAAGAGTTGACTTCACTGGGGCGTGGGTAAAACCAGCTGTACTCAGTCTGCTCAGCTCTGGCCAGAGCTGTCTCTTTTTGCCATCTCCTTTGCTGTTCAGAGAGGTACATCTCTAAGATCCTTTTAGGAGAAGGTAGGATCCTTTTAGGATAGGTGTTGGAGGTTAGGACAAACAAGACAGCTGGAACCCCAAAATCTGCAGTTCTTACCACCAAGGAGCTGCATAGGAAGAGCCTAAAGCCCTCAATTTAACAAGTACAATGCTGCATATCTGGACCATACTTGGTGCTGCATCTTAGACTGCTGTCCTAAAAGCAATCAAATATCCTCTCAGCCACCTCTGGAGCTGAATATGCCTCATCATTCCTAATGGGAGACAAAGAGGTTGGCCAGGAAATGCCATGCAGTTGACATGAAAATAAGAATTTTAAACTGAAGTGTCCTTCATTGCAGTCTCTCCAACTAATTTAGATCAGGTTGGTGTGAATGACAGAGGAAACCTACTATTATTTTTTCTCCTGACAGTACAAGGGTTCTAAAAATTACACGCCTCTAATCCCTCATTAGCTGGTGTTTTAAATTCCCAGGCTGTGTAGCTTGTGCTCAAGGAGAAAGTGACAAGAGAAGAGTCATAATCCCTGTGGCAAGAGCTGTCACCAAATACCTGCTGGGTGATAAATCCACTAGGTTTTTCAACTAGTCTTTTTTTCATGCTTAAACTTCAGGGATGCACTCAAAATACAGAAAAATAAATGAAAATTACACACAATCTAGAAGTAAATGAAAATGACACACAATCTAAAATTCATGGCATGTAGCATGACCTGTTTATTCCAGCTGATATGTGATGAGTTCAGTCTTTGCAAGACCCTTCACATCATGTACTAGAAAAAGCATAGATTGACAAGCTATATATATTCCTAAATTGTTTTTCTATCATTTTCTCAGAAAATGTAGCTTGCAGCACTGCAGCTGGCTTGGAAACTGATCTTCCCCTGTAATGGCCACTAAGACTAAGCTCTCTATGCAGATTTCCAACACATTAAAATGAAACTAAATAAACCAGGCATCACATTGAATAACACTCTCAAATTATTTGAGTTCAATATTCAACAGAACCAACTTGAGCTAACAATAGGCAGGCCAATTGCAAATGATTGCATTTTGCAAATGCACAAGCAGAGATAAAAAGCAAAGATAACATCATCAAAAACATTTTAGCTGATAATCATTGTGTGGTTTGCAGTATTTCATACTGTAGTGCATTCGTCACACATTTAGTAAAAGCCATGGTGCCATAAGCAACATGACACTTACCAGCTGTGCACCTTGTCAGCATGCAAACACAGTGTGGTATAATCCCAGGCTGATGCTGGAAGAAACACTTATTAGGCTTTGAATCAAAATCCTCTCAATTCAGGGAGAAATTGGTAAGCAGCTCGTGTGGTTTTAAGGTATAAGCACAGAAGAGCTGAGGTTGGAAGGAACCTCTGGAGGCCATCAAATCCAACCACCTTGCTCAAGCAGAGCCACCTAGGGCCAGTTGCCCAGAATCAAATGTGAACAGTAGCCATGCTTCAGTGGAGAACACAAAACATTGCATTCCCAAACATACATTTATCTACCATACACATACAAGTCAAGTAGTGATGAGGTCAGCTTTCTCAGGCTATGCTATCATCTGCTTTTGACCTTGCTTGTGAGCAGCCAGCCCTTGGGGGTGCAGGGAAAGTTAATCACCTGTATGGGTTGTTGTTCTCCTTCTTGCTTTACATGACAACAAAGATATCAGATATCAGTGACTTCTTTTTTCTTGATGAAATGATCTTATCATCAGGCACTGAGCAGTGCAAGTTTTCCCAGAGACTGCTATCCCACCCACATATCCCCCACCCTTGTTACTGACAGCTTAGGTTGAAAACCCCAAACTCAGGGATTTTCAAGGTCAAAGAGGATTTTGCAGCCACTGTGCAAGATATGGATAACAAATAGATTCAAGCCTTTATGCTTCACACGCTACAATTTGAAATATTTTACAGTTATGATAGATGAAGCTTTGCTAACTGATGCATCATCCCTGTAGAAATCAATGGCAACACCTAATAGTTATAGAGTACCTAGTGTCACAGGGTCTTTAAGCTCTCTAAAAAGCAAAACACAAAAACATAATAGCATTACTAGTGCTCAGGAACAATTTCAGTTTACCCTATGGAGAGTTTTTCTGTCCTCAAATTAGTCAGTTATCCCCCAGAAAAATAAAAATTTTTATATAGCTTTATGAATATTACAAATAAACATTTTCATTTCTGCTGTTTCACGGGGTCTCACATCTCCAAGTGTTATGAGGAAACAACACAGACAGAACTGGAAATCTGTTGATACTGACAATATGGTAGGCACAATAGGGTAGGTACAACCCTCTGACAAAAAGAAAACCAAGTTTCAAGGCATCTCTCCTTCCAGCTTCTAGACTCCTGAAGAATTCATCACAAAAGGAAAACAAGCGTCTCTAGTGAATTGTGCTGTGTGGAAGGCTTACTGCTGTATGGTCAGTGAATAGTGAGTGCATTAGCAAGGAAAAATGTACACTGCCAGTGAGACAGTGACTGAGAATTTCCCAGCAGGATTACTCCAGCACAACAATACTATAGACAGTATGAAAATTTTAGTATAGGAAAGGCTCTGAGGGAGATACACGCATACATATATAAAATATATCATTATGGTATTATTGCATTATTAGATTATTCTATATACATTAACACAGTTCTTGAGCCATTACACTGAAATCAGAATATTAATGAAGTAGAGTGTTCCTGAGTAATTTCCATTCCTAAGTACAGAATGCATACCAGGGAAATGCACTGAATATATCAACAAGAGCAGTGAGCTACACTAATGCAACTTGGTTTTACCAAACAAACATCAAAGAGCTAAATATAATGTTGCTCATGAAACAGTTTTCTCTCCTTGTCTGAATACGTGTCTTTCCTTTGCTCAAATACTAGCCTCTGAAGTCCACAGAAATACTTTGGTGGTTTTTCCACTGAATAGATCACCTTTTTACAGACTAAAGAGAACTAACAGATGCGTTGATATCAAGTCTGTAGTCACAGATTTGAATGAAAGCTGTAGTTTCCCACAGCAGACAGTTTTACAATAATTTTGGCCACACAACTAGAAACAGAGCCTTCTTCACAAGTCATTGGAAAATGAGGCTCTTCACAAACCTTTTTCCCTCCACTGAGTAAAATGACCACTAAAAAGATGAGCTAGGATTCATCTGTGCCATGACTATGTCTGAGACAGTCACCCTGTGCTGTTTGAAGTCAGTTCTGAGGGACAGGCACTTTCAGAGGATGATTCAGCTGATGTGATTTATGTGCCTGCCTCAGGATGACATTCATTGTCTCCTGCTGTCTAGAGGATGCTTACTTCTATCTTTTGACTCTAAAGTCATGGCTAAGATCTATTGCAAGACAGTTTGGGTAATAAATACTGTGGTGACCAGCAATGATTGACAGCATAGCTTGCAGTTTGTGAATAGTTACCCCAGTGGCACACTGCAGATTCCCAAAGGACCTCAGCACTATCCAAAAACCTCATAAGGGAGGACCAAAGTAGTCAGCCCCTCTCCCAGTGGGAAAGGGAAGTGTCTCCCATATACCCGAAGTACACTGAAAAACAATGCTAATTGATTTGAAGAAAGGTTAAACAGGACATTCTTCCTCAGTAACATCGCAGCAGAGGACAAAGGTCAGATCTTTTTGACAAAAAATATGCCTCTCTAGAAGAAAATGCAAGTTGCTTTACCCAGTCAGGAATGATCATCAGCAAATACAAAATGTGAAACCATTAATTAATTACACCACAGTCACTGTGCTGGAGTGATGTAAGGATTAGAGCAGAGCAAGAGCTGGACTTGACTCAGCAATATCCTTTCCGTAGTGAAAGAGACATCATCATGCTCAATTATAAAAACAGAACTGCAGCTTGAAGATGCAGAAGGTCATGGGCACTGTGATTCAGAAGGAGGTGAACAGGCAGAGCACTATGAATGGTTACAGATCTATAAATCTTGTCATATGAAGAAAAACTGAATGCAGTGGGATTGCTTAACCTAAAGAGAAGGCTGAGAGAAATAGAATAAAGCTCTCAAGTATGTAAATGCGTGCTGCAAAGTGAAAAAGAACAATCATTTATCCACATCTGCATTGGGCTGGACAAATTAAAACAAATGTATTTGACTCTCAAAATAAAAAATCCGAGGAACAGCTGAGGGGAAACTATGTAGCAATAAGAATGGTAAAACAGTAAAATATAGGGAAGACTCTAACACCAGACATTTTTGTATGTCAGACCCAGGCACGGTACCAGCATAGAAGAAGGTTAGAAGAAATAACCACCTGCCTCACAGCTCCTTTACAGGCTTCCCCAGCACTTTGATCCTGTGGTCTCAATCACAGACAATCAGCATTAAGTAACAGTCTCCTCCTGGGCATTTGATAGATGGCAGCATGGAAAGGGACAACTTTTCTGAGGAACAGAGATTGTTGCGGGATGTTCACAATATAACAAAAAACTTCGTAGATGCGCCCTGTGAAAGCACTACCAGCATCACACTGTATCCCATTACCAGCATCACACTGTCCTCTTCCCAGGACTCTGGATTTTGCTGCACTCTGAGCTGCTCCCCCTGCAGAGGTTACCTCAGGTGGCTACTTACTTTGCTATCGGTGAGACTTTCTTTTCAGCTTTTGACTAGAGTAGAAGGATTCAGAGAAGTAACCTCCAAAGACACAACGTGTGTAGCAACAGATCCTGCAGTTCTGAAGTAATCAGCTCAGAAATACCTTGGATTACATTAAAAAAAAAGAAGCTCCACAAAAAGTAACATAAAAATAAACACATTACAAACAGATAGAAAAACACCTCTCTACGGCATTATTTGACACCTCTCCCTTAAAGCATGAAAGTGCCTTTGAAGTTCAACATTAACTGCATACATTATCACATAGTAAAGGAATGAATAAATAAATGTTTGGGCTTCAAAAAAAAAAAAAACCATGCCGGAGATGCATCTCTAGATGAGAATGTCATTAGTCAGCAACTTCACATCCTCAACCTCCCCGCAGCCAGAGCTGCAGCTCAAGGCAGAGAAAATCTTGAGAGCCATCTTCCCCACTAACCACAGCCTGAGAAATTGTCCCCGCCCATTGCAAACAACCTTGTCAACTGTAAGGACCCCAGTAGGGGAAAATGTGCTGGAAAAGCACATGGAAAATTTTTAAGTGTTTTGGTAACTCACACTAGCACCTGGAACTAAACAGAGACTAGTCAAGTGCTCTATGAATAACCATGTCTTTAATGGGCCATAAATCACAGTCTGAAAGTCAGGCCTCTGTCTTGACCCCAAGGCTGATACTGTAAGCAGTCTTCCCCAGCTCCATTTCCTATTTCAGCATGTCTGGACTAGTAGCTTTGCTAGATAGTCAATTTCTCCTTCGTTTGGCCCTTTCTTCACCATTAGAAATGTAAAAAGATGGGCTGTCCTTGCTAAGGGAAAATAAACATGTACTTGCAAATTGCTGTTGCTTTGCACAGAAAAGATGATGAAGGCATTTCTGATGAAGACAGCAGCATTTCTCTAATTCAGGATGGAGGATTTTACCAATCTTCCATTTTTCAAGCTATGTAATATTTTGGCAATCTTTAAAAAAAAAATCTACTCTGATTTTTCTGAGCAAGGTGCCAGGAAGAGTGAGGAGGTAACTTTGGGTTTGATCTTCCTTTCATTTGTTCTTACATAACCAGTTAAACCCTACACACCATACTTTTCTTTAACACTCCCTTGACAATGGCGCCAATGATTGTACAAGGTTTAAAGGAGTAGGAGACCTGCTGTAAGCTGTAGTGTTTGACACTAGCCTGTTCCCCCAGAATGAGGCAAAAATAACTAATATACTGTTCTTGGACCAAAAAAAAAACCCAAAAATCATTTTTTAAAAACCCACCAAAAAACCCCCAAACCAAACCAAACCAAACCAAACCAAAAAAGAACCAAAAGAAATCAAAACAAAACAAACAAACAAAAAAAAGCTTAGGAAGCTCCTACTCCTTCCCACCTCTGTGCTACAACTCACTTTCCTCAATATGGCATGGTGTCTGTGGGACCACACTGTAAACAGGAACCATGAAAAGACAGGGGTTAGGGAAAAGTCTGCCTGGCAGAAAGTTGCTTCTATTTTTTAATCCAGAGCATTTTCACTGTGGGCTTGATGGACATCCACAGGCTCCTACAGCAGCACAGTGGAGCACCTGTCCTTCCTGCACAGTCCTTCTGGCAGATACCAAACACTCTGACCCAAACTCCATCACAGCTCCAGGCACCTGCCCACTGTCCTATGTCAGCTTGGCCAATTCTGATACAATGCAGGAAAGACAAAATTATGTGGAATTAACTAATCTTTCATTTCAAGAGAAATTTGAAGCCAATCCAGTGAATTATTCAACATCTTCTATATCAGTAATTTACCTCAAGAATAAAAAAACAGAAGCCTCAGCGGCAGAGCCCTGTTGGCTGCAGTGCAAGAGTCATGGCCATCCTGAGTCTCAGGAAATGCTGAAGGGTATCAACTCATGGGGTTTGAGCTGATGAAACCCCAGGAGCAACCACAGAGACAGAGTTCTGGTCTTCCTCTCCTGATGCCAACAAGAGAGCAGAAGCAAAATAGCACAGCCTTAAGCAGTGCCAGGCTGCCAGTACAAAGCAGGCAAAGAGGCAATGTGCTGCAGTCAGGCAGTGTTACACTCCTCATCTTGTCCCTCCTTCCCTTGGGTCTGGGTTGCACCCCTGTGTGAGGGAACAAAGGCACCCCATTACTGACTGCTCATGGAACAGAAGAGAAGGAAAGCCCCTGCTCCAGTGTAAGCACCTTGCCCCTTCCCAGCACTACCAAGTCCCCAGGCAGCAGAGAGAGGCATGTGTTTTCTGACTTTCAGACTCCAAATGGCATCATTCACCAGCATTTCACACTTATAAGGAATTTTCTCCTGAATTCTAATTCCCAATTTATTTAAAAGAATTATATTTTCTCTGTAGAAATTGGGAATGTGTATCAAGATGTTCAATTAAAAGGCCTGCATTGTAACAACTGAGGCAATTTCAGAATAATTGATAAAAAGACCGGAAAGCTCCTATCATTTTGCATCCCATACCACGTCCATCCTGGAATCTGCAGATCAGGCCCCACCTCCCTCAAGCACTGTCAGTCTCTTTTTTAACTGCATTTTGTTCAGTCAATTTAATCTTACCAAACTTGTGTTCCCTGTGGTGTGGCAACACAGACCATGAAAGCACTTTTACATCCCATAGCATTAAGCTAACCTCTAAAGCAGTGATCTCCACACAGGAATCAAGAGGGAAAAAAACCCCCACACCAAAGACCAGACATGAGGCTGAAGTAGAGCTTTTTCACCTGTCAGTATGATGGCTGTACCTCTGCTGGCTCTGCAACACGGGGCTGCTCACCTCTGGGTTACCTCACCACTTCATCGTGGCACAGCACACAGCAGGGGATATATTTCTACTATTGCAAAACCAGAACCACTGAGTTATGAAACTGAGACAAGAAAATCATTTAATAGCCTGCCTGATTTTAATGGTGAATGCAAATGCTTAACCAATTATATCCTGGGGTGCATCAGGACATTGCCAGACATTCCAGGGATGTGACTGTCCTACTCTATTCTGCAGTGGTTCAACCCACAACCAGAAACATTCCAGGCTTTCACATCAGTTTGTGCAGAGCCACTGGGGCCCCTTCTGGTTTGTGAGTTTGTGGTGTGGGATGCCAGTAAGTGATGACTATGGCTCATTTTGTAAGGTGCTTCAGGTCCTAAATTCCAAAGGAATTCAAAGGATACTGAATGGCTTCTGCTGCTGGCAGGATGCAGCCTTTAACATAAGGCTTTTCAGTCATGTGTCCTGAAGTTAAATAATGGAAAAATGAAATAAAAAATGCTGAAAATAATTTTTTAACTGGTGTCTGTAATACAGTCTAATAAAATATCCAGTACACCTTCTCTTGGAAATATTATGCAAGTTATACATCTGCATCATACAATGTATGTAATTCATACTGAATATTTATATGTTTGTCTATTTATGTACATATGTTTGTCTGCTTATGTACAACATCTAAAAAGCCCAAAAAGTGAGAAAAATGGTCTGCTTCATAATACTGTGAATGTCCTAAAAATTGCAACAACAACAAAAAAGGTAAATATAGAATGTGCCTAAGGAAACACAAACTTCAGTAGAAAAGTTCCAGCAAACCCAGCATCTTTGTAAGAAAACAACTGCCATCAAGACTGAACTAAATCCATAAGAAAAATAAACTGCTTCCTCTAAACATCATCACAGCTAGCACTGACAAGATGCATACTGCTACAAAAGTCATGGAAGACAAAATCTAAAAAATATTTCAAATTTAGTAAGAGATACTAAGAATACCTAAGTTTTTTTAAAATACATCAAACAACTGCAGACTCTTCATTGGTAACCTATAATTGGCTGCGTCTACTACCGAGAGAGAATACAATTTTTCCTCAAAAATCCTTCTTGACACATGCTGTTTCCATCTTAGTTTCATTATGAGTTAGATGTTATATTTTGTTCTTTGAAAAAAAAGCTTTGTGTCTTGCACCCTCCATAGGTACTTCAGCAAGATTCTTTTTGTGCCAAAACACAAAAGACTAGAATATGTGGCCAAAAAATTACAATAATTTGAAGACTTGTAGGTTTTAAACAAAGAATACCTGGTATTATCATGAACTACTGGCAAGGTGATTTGGAAGTCCTCTCTAAGAGAGGAATTTCTGTGGCTAAGGAGATTCCTAACTACACAGATTTGCAGTTTTCTCAACCAGTGGAAGAGACATTTCTGAGTGGAAAGTATGTCATACTTGCAATGTGCTGTTTTCTGGTGCCTTCCTCACAAGGCATCTGCTACTAGATCACAGCATGGATTTGCACTATGCTGACCTTGGTTCCTGTCCAACCTGTCAGCTCGTGGACTCTGGCAGCTCTTTGCTCCCCTCCTAGCCCCATGTAACTGCTCCTTTCAGCTGTATTCTCTGGGAAAGTGCATTTCTTTCTGAAAAATTAGCCAGGTCTTCATGCTCAATCTGTTGTAATGTCAGCAGCCCCTCCAGGATGGTAAGGAAATTATCTGAATGTAAAAGCTAGTGATGCCTCAAGATCAAGTGCTATAAAACACATATATTTCTAGAAACATATTACTTTCAAGTGCAGAACATTCAGGCACACCTTAATAGTTTTCCCTTATGTGAAGTGCATGCTGCTGAGACTAGGATTCTTTTTTTCCCTGATTGATGCTTTCTCATATGTCTTGCAAGGTCTTGTGCTGCTGCTAGCCATGAAAGCAGTGAATGGCAAAGCTGCACAGGCTGTTTAGCTTCATTTCTTTTTGTTGCTGAGGCACAGTTTGATGTGTATTTGTTTTGTTGGGTGCTTTGGATTTGCTAGTAAATCTGGGTGAGCTGGCATTCTCTGTCTCAGTTTGCTTCTTACCTTTCCATCTTTCAGTTTTTAATATCATGCCAAGCTGATTTACTGTAAAGACAGGAACAAACAGGCATGCACATGCTGATAAAGAACAGACATTTATCCTATGCTAACCGCTCTTCCTCAGATGTTGTGCCCACGTGCATGCAAGAACAGAACGCTTGGAAGAAGAGCATCTCATGATGCCCACACCTGAAACATTGGTTGCATATCCAGAGGTCAGGTCGATGCAAGGCTGCTTAAACATGTGTCCTTTTTTTCTTGGACAAAGCCACTTTTCAACTTAAACATCCTCACAAAGGCATCTTTTAGTACATAATGATTTTCAGAATCATTTGGATGGAGTTTTTTTACCTGCCTCTAAACTGTAAAAGTCTTGGCTGAACAGACATCTTTAATAGATTAATCTATATGAATCAAACTTTGCATCACAGATAGTAGTGTATTCACTTCTTAATGTACAGATAAGTAGTTCATGTTTCATCCACTTTGAGAATAGCATGAACTATGATGCATGACATCTCTCTTCATTTCTGGGATGTGCTTTCTCTATTGACCTAGGTTGAGCCTGCCTAGATATCTCAGTTAAGTCTTTTAAGTTAGATAAAATGAAACTGGGGTTTTATCTGTCTAGACAGTATGGAAGGATACCCTGACCTCAGATCTAACTGTCTTCAGCTCTTTTTACCAAAGAAGCACTCACTAAAAAGGTAGTATCTGTGGAGAAATAGTACAGAAATCACAAAGCAAAGGGTACAGTTGGGATGAAGGCTGTTTAAAACTGTACTTAACATCAATTTAACATATTGTTTATTTCAGTATCTCTTTTTAAATAAGCTAACAAAAGCCTTTCGGCATACAGATGAAACTGTGTGATTGAAAGACTAGCCTTAGAAACAACATGTAGCAGATTTCTGCAATGTATGAACTCCTATTTACATAAGAACACTAATTATTCTGCTGTTGAATTTAAGGATGAAGGTCTATAGAAGTGTAACAATCTTGGTGAGCTTATTCATACCAAGATAGCTAGTCTTCAATGATCAAACAGTGCACCTTCTTCTAAGACGAGTCTGGTGACAGAGGCTCATGTATTCCCCTCAACCCCTACACAACATATAAACCTCTTTCTCTGTCTTCCTACAGAATTGGATTTTTTTCCTTTTTTATTTTTTTTGGTTGGGTTCCACCCCACTCTCCCCACAAAAAAAAAAAAAAAAAAAAAAAAAAAAAATCACTGAATCATCCCAAAGGTCTTTGGCTTCCTAGTAATTCACCATAGTAAATTATTCTCCAATTAACAGATTAAGTCATAAATTTGGAGGTATATGGGAATTGCTGATTCTCATTTTAAGGATGTATCCTCAACATTTGGAATATAGTGTGAAATAAATTTAAATGGTATTCAGCCACTGAATTCTCTTCCCCATTACCCCTTTATAATAACTTGAAATATTATATAAATGTATTTTTTTTCATGTCAACCAGGAGGTCTTTGCATAACTTATCTTCAATAGTTTGAAAACCAATTTCATATCCCTTCAATGACTTTGTAAAGGTGACATGCCTCAACATTTCTATGTATTCGTGTTAACAAAATAAGATAGAACTCCTGGTAATTCTAAAACTCCTTTGGTAGACAAGGAAAAGAGCAATTTAAAAGTTTGATACTCATTGCAGAAGGTTGGACCAGATGACCTTTAAAGGTCCCTTCCAACACAGGACAGTCTGTTCTACAGTTCTATGATGCTATGATGCAAAGCTTTCAAGGTAAAATGATGAGTTGCTCACTGAGATGTTTTCATGATGTGAGAAATGCAGTTGGGTGAAAGTAAATATTAATTATCTTTTTCCAGCTTCATTGTTGTCTTTAAAATAGACACACAATGGATTATTCCTCTTTCAACTGTTTAGTAACAAACCATGAAAAGCATTTTGACATTTAATTGTTTGAGGAATCATGGACCACAAAAGGAAACACATTTTTTCAGTGAACCCTTTAATTGCTTTCTCGGTTGAAAAAAGTAACTAATCTATTTTGTCAGTAACTCCAGTTTGCACTGGATTATTTTCACTGTGGATAAATCTAAAAAACAGTACTTTTAAATTTTCTGTCATGACCAAGTGATAGCTATTTGAAGACTTACAGATATCCAGAGATATCTGTTCTCTTGCTTCTGCAGCAGTCATGATGTTGTTTCTAGTGCCAAAATATAAATACAACCTCAAATATATTTCAATAGTTTAATTCTTATAAGTAAAATTATTTTTATAATCTGCACTTCTAGAATCATAAAACTGTTTGGGCTGGAAGGGACCTTAGAGATTATCCAGTTCCAACCCTGCTGCCATTGGCAGGGAACCTTCCACTAAACCAGTTTAGTCAGAGCCCCATCCAGCCTGGACTTGAATACCTCCAGGGATGAGGGGTCCACAACTTCTCTGGGCAACCTGTTCCAATGCCTCACCATCTTTATAGTAAAGAATTTCTTCCTCACATCTAATCTACACCTACCCTCCTTCAGCTGAAGGCCATCCCCCTTTGTCCTGTCACTACACGCCCTTGTGAAAAGTCCCTCTCTAACCATTTAGAAGGCTTCTATAAGGTGTCCCAGAAGCCTTCTCTTCTCCAGGTTGAACAGCCCAGACACTCTCAGTCTATCTTCAAAGGAGAGGTGCTTCAATCTTGTGACCAATGCAGTTCCCCTCCTCTGGACTCATTCTATCAGGTCAATGCCTTCTGTTGTTGGGGGACACAAATCTGGATACAGCAATCCAGGAGAGGTCTCACAAAAGCAGAGTAGAAGGGGAGAATCACCTTCCTTGACCTGCTGGCCACACTGCTTTTGATGGAGCCCAGCATACAGCTGGCTTTTTGTGCCATGAGTGCACACTGCCAGCCCATGTCCAGCTTTTCATTCACAAGTACCTCCAAGTCTTTCTCCCCAGGGCCACCTTGATCCATTCTTCACCCAGCATATAATTGTGCTTGGGATTGCTCTGACCCAGGTGCAGGACTTTGTGCACTTGGCTTTGTTGAACTTCATGAGGTTCACACAAGCCCATCTCTGGCCTTCTCCAGCAATGAGAGGATCCTCATTCTCATACTCCCTGCCAACACCTTCTGCAACCTGGATGCTGTGTCTGGAACGCTTACTGGCGAGGCAATAAGTACCTCAACCTCTTCATGAGTACCCAGGGAGACCTGGGTAACTAGGTCTCACACATCCTTTTTGAGGACCCACAGTCTCAATAGTTTTTCTTTTATTGCTGATGTATATTACCCTTATACTCGTCCAGATTTACTTCTCCCAGTACTCTGCCTTTGCTTACCAGATCCCTGGCTGTTTAGACAATTTCTCTGTATTCCACTCAGGCTACTCTTCCCCTGCTTTCACCCTCTGTAAGCTACCTCTTTGTTGGGATGCACTGCGCTTGAGCCTGAAGGAAACAATACTTGAAAATCATCCAGCTCTCTTGGGCCCCTCTTCCCTCCAGGGCTCTATCCTATGGCACTGTAGCAAGGAGACCCTCAAAGAGACCAAAGCCTTCTCTCATAAAATCTCAGAGTAGCGTTTACAAACTGTTTGTGATCTGACAGTCCTCCTGTCTTTACTGATTAATGCAAAATCGTATTATCATTTATATCATAAATTGCAACGCATGTTTTTAGATGCAAGGGGATAGCTTTCATTTTTGGTAGGATTTAATTACAGACCACAGTCACAGACCATGCAAAAATATAATTCAAAGGATCAAACATACAAGAACAATAGTTGGACACAAAGATGATGATCACTTTGACAGCTCTATCCTGCTGCATGTTGAGTGAACAAGCCCCAAGTGTTGTGTCCCACACTGATATTATTTACTCCCAAGTGATATATATGATGGATCTTCCTCAGCTAACAAAAGTTAGAGTACTCTGATAGTACTTTCGCTGTAATTCTCACTGTAACTCTTTCAGGTAGACTTTAGTTCTCCTGTAAATTCATCCCAGTGTATCATTTTGTGTTTCACAGGCAATAGAACATGTATCTATACACAGTCAGAGAAATTTAGGATGCATTATTTGTGCATATCTCACATAAATCACAATGTTTGAGATCAAGTATGTACAACTTTATTTTAAATAGGATTGCTGTGAAGATAATAGCCTTCAGCAAACATAACTCAGAATTCCCTCCAGAGGAACAGCTTGCACTACTTCTCTCAACCATTCCCAATCTTCATCCTTTTCTGACCAGGCTATTCAATCTTCACACTGCAGACTTCCAGCAAAGTCAAAGTGAATCCCTTACATTCAGCTTATTTGTGAGTTTCTTCCCCTCAGAAGTCCCCTGAGCTGCAATTCAGTCCTGGCCAGTATGGTAACCTTCCAAGGGAAAACTGCTATCAGGGCATTTCTACCACAGGACTCAGAAGATTTTCCCCGGCAATAGCTTTAATGCTGAAAGTGCTCTTCCTGTCAGTACCAACCAGCTCATGACAGTTCACTATCCTTCTTTTTCAAAGTTGCTAAATTTTCATGGATATCATCACAAAGCACTGATAAGGGATCTACCTGGGAACAATCGGGCTAATTCAGAAAAAGATAATATGCTATTTTACTTTAAAAAACCTTTTTGTACCTCTAATCCAGTTTGCAATAAAATATATAACACTCATATGCAGCAAGTATTTTCTTGTGCAGTAAGTATTTGCTGGCTACAAAAAACCATACCACATAAGTGGAGGGGTTTTGTGCTGAATGAATCCTTTTAGCTATTCATGATTTATATAACATGAATATATGTCTAATAGTCAAACCAGAAACACAAAACCATGTTTATGACTCTTCCTACTTCTGTGAAATTCAATGAAGTCTAAGGAGAACTTATGGAGAAAAAAATTAAAATTGAGAATTTTCTCTTGCTTTTCTTGTGACCATGGGTCTCTCTAGCCCAAAACCAAGACTTAATCAATATATTATCAGGGCTGGGAAAAGGCTGAGTTGAGTCAACCTGCCTTTTACTTACGCAAAAGATGAAGTGATGACTCATAAAAAAAGAGAGAAGTAATCACTCTCAGGGACACTTGAAAGAATAAGGAACAGGTTTAAACTAAGGAATAAGTAGTCATCCAACAACTCTGCACATGTTCTACACAGCTTTTGCTAAAGATCATGTGGGGGAAAGCATCAGTCCAGCTGACATTTAGAGAGTGATTCACAAAGAGTAACTTCTCCTTGGGGAGGCTGGTCTCAGGATCACAGCCACATGCCAGTGCTCCATTCTGGGAGAGTTCATAGACCTAGTCTTCTAGGTCTATGAACTGTCTTTTTCATAATTCTTCTGTTTCAGGACAGCAGTGTCTCTGAGGTAAATTTTGCCCTTGTCCACTTTGTCCATCTTGTCTGCCTGAAGATTATGTTCTGGGAAATGGGAGCCATCTTTTTCTGGACTACTTAAATTTTTCAATTTATTTCCTTGCTATTAATTTTTAGTGATGAGTTTAATAGCCCTAGTTTAGATTTTACCATAGATATATATCAGTCTAAACAGACAGGACAATGAAGACAAAGTGGCCTCACTGTGTTTTCTGGAAAAGGAGAGTCCTAATGAGGTTTTGAAGGAATTTATTGTCTCTATTTCTGTCATGATTTAGCCACTGTCTGGACTTTTAAACAGGACAGTACTGGATTGGTTTTGAGCTACTTAGCAGCAGAGGCTCAGAGACTTGATTGTTTGCTAAGCACTAGTCCTGAAATAGGTCCTCCATACCTGTGGACAAGAGGTGTCCCCACTCTAACCAAATGGCTTAAAACTCAGGGCTTCAGCTGGTACAAAAACCATTATTTTTTAATATATATTTTTAGATATATATATATATATGTATGCATTATGGTTTTAACCAAGTTTACCAAATATTACATTGAAGTCCTACAAGAGCACAAAAGATAACATCTACACTTTCCATCATTTACCAGCAGTCCTGGTTAACCAGGAAGGTCCCAGTAGACTGGACGTTAGCCTAGGTGACACCCCTCTACAAGAAGGATCAGAATGAGGATTTGGGAGACTACATGTTTTTCAACATGACTGCAGTGCTGGGAAAAGTCACGGAGCAAAAAACCTTGAGTGCCATCATGCAACACATACAGGACAATCAGGGGTCATCACATCCAGCATGAGTTTGTGAAAGTCAGATCCTGCTTGACCAACTTCATCTCATTCTGTGACATGTTGACCCACTTAGTGGATGAGAGAAAGGCTGTGGATGTCTGCTGCCTGGAATTTAGAAGAGCTTTTGACCCCGTTTCCAACAGTGTTCTCATGGAGTGTGTCCAGAGAAGGGCAATGGAGCTGGGGAAGGGTTTGGAGCAAAAGTCTCATGAGGAGCAACTGAGGGAGATGGGTTCATTTAGCTCGAGAGAGACCTTATCACTCTACAGCTTTCTGAAAGAAGGTTGTGATGAGGCGAGGGTCAGCCTCTTCTCCCAGGTAACAAACAACTGGACAAGAGGAAATGGCCTCAAGTTGTACCAGGGCAACTTTAGATCAGATAGTGGGAAAAATTTCATCACCAAAAGGATGTTCATACATTGGAGGCAGGCTGCCTAGGGAAGTGGGATAATCAGCATGCCTGGAGGTATTTAAAATGTGGCACTGAGGCACAAGATTTAGTGGTGGATTTGGCAATGCTGGGCTAATGCTTAGACTTGATAATCTTAAAGGTCTTTTCCAACTTAAGCAATTCTACAATTCTATGAAAACAGCCATAATAATTAGTTTCAGAGGGAATTGCAAATAACAGTGACCTTTCTGCATTCAGAATGCTGTCTTCATGCACAGATCTAAGAGGCCAAACAGATCAAATTCAAGTGCCTAAGTCTGAGCAAAATCCCAGCAGGATTTGGCACAGCCCTGCACAGCTGCCAGCTGGAGATGCCTCACTGCTGGGAGTAGGGAGGCAGATACTGTGATGGGACCACAGGAAGAGTCTGCAGGACACAGCAACCACAAGAACACATGGTAGCTTCAGGAGCTCACCCTGAGCCACAGTCATCTCAACATTTATAATATCAAACACCTGTAGCACTAGCTGGGAAAAAGGATTTTTAAAAATCCTCATTTCATTGCAGGGAAGAAATTATAGTAATGCAGATGCCCTGTAAAAATCTTGGAAACACAGTAAATTGGTATTAACTATCATAATTAGTTAAGAAATGTACAAAAGTATCCAGATGTTGAGTGAACACTGCACTTTGTCGCAATTTATTCCACTTGTTTAAAAATTCAAAGCCAAAATGAAATTACATGAATCAAATAGGAAAAACCCTCGTCTCTTAAGCAAGACATGTATCACAGCAAAAGTGCTGGTTTAATTGGGGGAGACTGGAAACTGCCTGAAAAATAAAACAATGTAATTTTACAGGAAGAACGATGTAAACTACTGCACAGATTTTCTCATATCTAATAAGTGCTGAGAGGAACTCAAAGAGGAAAAAAACCTACCTCCATCTCAGTATCCAGTTAACATACTTTTGTACTGTAAATGGTGGTTGCCTTTTTCACCGGCAGCATTGTCATGGCAGAGACTTCACAACTGAATTTTCACAAGCTGGTAGACTACACAATGCTTTGGCATGCATACAGGTTCTTCCAGAGAAAGCATGGAGCTATCCCAACATCCTGCTGTGATTGCAGGGATGGGCCTTTCTCACCTCTACATACCCGCTACAGTTAAGGGAGAGTGAGAAAGAAAAATTGATAAAGAATTCTTTCCCTTTAACAAAATCAATCTGCTTTTTTTTCACATTTAAGTGATTTTTTTAAAAATACACACACACCCACAAGCCAGCTGCTAGGAGACGAGCTGAGAGACAAGAAGGAATGTGCTTTACACAGGCTTAGAGCAGCTGTGGTTCTGCTGGTTTTGAAAGGAAAAATGCACAACTGGGTCATTTTTACTGAAGTGTAAGCCTGCAAGTTTCCCTTTTAAAATAGACATCAATCAAAATGTGGCCCAGGTTTCAGATGTCCTGAAGCCCACACAAAGTAAATGAAAAGGAAATAATCCTTCCATTTTGATGGTCAGATTTTACACCTCAATACTTATCAACATGCTTTAATTAAAATAACTCTTCCTGAGTCACACAGAAAGAGCAATTCTGGTGAACGTGTGAATTTACCGAATTCAGAGGGCCTGCACTGCCACTTAGATGCATTGGCACGCACTGAAAGCAAGTCAATTGGAGCATCTCTTTTTGCCCCTTCATTCCCTGTAGAATGTCATGGAGCTTCTAAACTGGAAGGAGGTCACTTCCTCCAGCAGTGGTCCTGCCCTTTGAGCACAGTAGTAGCATGACTTGTCCCAAAAATGTTTTGGATACTGGAATTACCAAGGGTGTCCAACCAGTACTTAAATTTTTTTTTAAAATTATGAAGAAGGGAGAGAGATTGTCAGTCTAAGCAACAACAGGGATATTAGGGATATTCATGGTGACATAAACCCATCTCTCATCCTGAGAGAGTCTGTGTGAGCTTTACCACACTGTCTGAGGACACTTCTTACATGACAGCTTCATCTCATGGAGACCTGTTCAACAGTCATGCAAGAAAAATGACAGTAGAGTTTGATTTTAGGAGTAAATGGCCGGCATTACACAGAAAGCTTGAGGCAATGTGGCAGCAGCTCTCTAGCCACAGAGAAAAACAACTTGCCCAGGCATTGTCCTTGAGAAAAGTCTGTGAGAAGATCAGAGAAAAGAATGAGAAACAATTCTTATCTTCACTTGCTACACCTGTTGTTATAAACATGTAGAATGTGTTATAGAGATTTGTTTACCAAAGAGTACTTTCTTAATTAACCAATAGTAATAGTGTTTAAATTAGTAAACCAGTTAAGTTCAGGTGTATTGTAACTGTCTATAAAAACAATAAATGCCTTAATAATGATAAATAATACAATAAAGAGATTAATCAACCTTCTGTGAATCATGAAATCAATGCTAATTATTACCCGGCTAGGGGCCAGGTGTTGTGACGACAAGACAACACCCACATTGAATTAAGATGGCATCTTCTCTTCTGCACCAGCTGCAAACACAGTGACCAGAGCTGAGAGCTGGCAGGCAGAAACTCAAAGAATTGCAGAGCACTTTCAACCACCTAAACACCAAGTGATAAGTATTAGGAACATGTTTATCTACAGCTACCTTATGGAGAAAACCAGAAGGTTTTGACATACTGCTTGAGGCAACCTGGTAGGGAGGATGAACAAGGAGAGAAAGGATGGGGACCTGTGTGAGACAGACCTGGGGAAGACAGGCCAAGATTCCAAGAACTTCTACCACTGTCAATCTCTAGTGCAGCTTGGTGCTAGGTCTGTTTGACAGTCCAAACCCACAGGCCATGGCTGGCTCCTTGTCTATCTATGCATGACTTATGTCGTGCATATTAGAGGCAGTCTCTCAGCTGGCAAAACAAAGCTTACCTACCAGTATGTGTTTGACTGCATTGTCCTTAAAGCACCATCAAAGTAGATGGGTTAGAAGGGCAAAACACAAAGTCTGAAGCACTGTGAATTGTGCAAGCAGAGCAAAGAGCACTGAAGGGGAGCTGAAGACTCTGTTGAACCTGGAATTGACCTGAGGCCATGGGAGATATGTTCCCTCTTTGAGACAACTGGATCTTGAGCCTCACTGTCACAACCCAGCAGCTGGGGTCAAGGAAAATGAGTTTGACAAGGTAATAACTTCCCTCTCATGTGGCTCTAATTGTGGTGCTGATGATCCTTTTGGTGTTGTGTTTGAAAAAGGAAGTTTAGAGGTCAAAAGCAATTTTAGATTATGTTTTCCAGCAGTCCATGCTGACAGCTTATACTGTCCATTGCACATCCTCGTCCATTTCCATTACCCATCTGGGGCAATCAGGTTTACTCATCACCCCTAGACTGTACACAAGCCTCTCAGACTTCATCAAAACTGGTGAATCAGGGTTCATGTCCCTTAAAGCTCTCAATCCATCCTGTCCGCTGAACCCCTGTTCTTCTCTTTTCTCCAGAACTCCTCACCTTTCTGAGCCACCCTCTCATGCCAAAGAGGACTCCACGAGCTCTTCTCTTTTGTTTTTAACAAATCAAGTAGTCATTGGCACAGGTTGATATAAGTGGTGTCCTTGCAGAGCAGAGGAGAAGTTACTTCACTCAGCTGTCACAGCACTCCCCACCCATCCCCCCCCCCCCCCCCCCCCCCAGTCTGGAGTTTCCTCCTACTTTCATGAAACCTGGAAAGAGTAAGTTCTTCTCCACCTCTCCTCCCATTCTCACTCCTAACACAGTGGTGTTTAGTCTCTTTCCTTCACAGCACAATCAGGTTCACTGTCCAATGTAAGTCTGGTAAAAAGTTACCAAATTGGTCAGGGAACTGGAGCTGAGCACATGCAAGGGGAGGCTGAGAGCTGGGTTTGTTCAGCCTTAAGAGGCTCAGCAGAGGAAACAGCCTGAGTCATCTCAGGGACAGATGGCAATGGGATGAGAAGCAATGGATCCAATGAAAATCCAAATTAAACAGGAAACTAATTCATTTTCTGTAGCAATGTAAAACTTGATTAGAGAAGGCCCAGTATCATCTGATTCTGTTGGGTTATTTTGAGTGAAGGTTGAACTAGATGACCCACTTCTGATTTAAACTATCCTGTGATTTTATGATTTCATTTACCACATCAAAAACTGTACCTTGCCAGACTCCATTGGGAATAAGCCCAATAAGGAGCAGCAGCAGAACAGCCAAAGGGAGATGTAGATGCATTGTAATTGCATTTGCACTGCTGTCAGCACTGGAGCATATCTATGCTAAATATGACAAAGCAGCAATATAAAGTCCAATTTTTGAGATTGTGAGGAATCATGAACCATATGAATGGATTTTAATCATCATTGTGCTTCTTGATGTTTTACACAGTTGGGAAAGCATGGGCCTTTAGTAAAGGCCAAGGAAAACTCATCCCTGTCCTGTAACAGTTGCGTCCCTGTAAAAACATCATCTCCCTATAACACTGCAATTTGCATTCTCTAGAGCTGTCCTTAAGGTTCACCACAACATTACTGGTGGGTTTTTAGCATTTCAGGTTATTAAGACAACAAAAATTTTGTAAGCCACACTTTGAAATGCACTGCTTGCTTGTAATTTGCTTACTACTTTTCTATGGTTCATGGTAAGTTTAGAAACTGGATTGGTAAGGTTTATGCATGGTTTAAAAAGCCTTCAGGAGTTATACTGATAGTAAAAGAAACTCAATAATATTAATTTTAATCTTAAAAAGCTTTCTATGTTTTTTAATATAAAAAGCCTCTCAAAGAATTAACTGAAAAAATCCACCACAGTGAGATGTTAATGAACATAGAATGAAAAGGCTCCAAACATAGCAAACTGGCACTGATTTTCTGCATTAATAACCTCAGTTATCTAAATGCAAGATGGTCATTTTCAAGAAAGCTGTACAGTGCCCAGTACACATGGAAGACATTTTTTAATCTGGTCACCTCAGGGAGACCTCAGTAAGTAGAACTGACTGGGCTCCAAGAGGGAAGCAGGCAGTGGTATAGCAGGTGTTGTCAGCCTAGTGGGGAACAAGGGCGTGAAAAAGGCACCTGTACTGGGTTGGAAAGCACAGACCATCTCCAGAGAAGCATTCACTCCTACCTGCTTGGGGTGACACCTGGCTCTGGGAATAGGCAGATGCCATTTGTGCATCTTTGGATGCAGTAATCATCATTTGCAATGGACACAAAAAACACACAGTCACTTTGTTGTACTGAGCACTGTTGGCAGCAGTCAGCTTGCGGAGACTGGCACAAGCCCTTGGTGCTCTGGGTCAGATGCCTGGGCTCCAGCCCTGTTTCTGTGGCCAAAGCACCACAGCAGCTGCTGCAGAGCCTTGGGAGGAGCTGCAAATCCTGCTCTTGTTGGTGACTCTTGTACAACCACATACATCTAAGACAAAATAAGGTTATAGGTTGGCCACCAACACCTATTTATATCCTTCATTGCATGGGATGGTGGTAGGAAAACAGTCAGAGAGATGCACATGTTATTTTTAAGCCATCTACTGATTTTTTTGTGCATGGTGCACTACTTATTTCCTTTATGAATCACAGCCTGCCCCAGAGACTGATTATTTACCTGTTTGATTTTTAGAAGAGGGAACCAAGTGAAAATGGCACTGAGCAGAGAACAACAGGCTGTACACTGAAGGAGAGAGAGGGAACTTAAGGAGAAGACATCTTAATCTTGTAGTGAACATTTTTGAAAAGGAGAAAATAATGTATATTAGCAGGAATAAATTCCACTTATTTCCTCATAATTTCATTAGGAACTGGCATTTGTACATAATGTCTTGGGTAGATCCCTATAACACTTCCTTTAATTTGCTTGCATTACATTTCTATTGCTCTGGGTTTCTCATCAACAGACACAGAGTGCTCAGGAAGCAAGACATTTCAAAATAATAATTTAGTAGCAACTAATTTGTATACATACAAATAGAGTTATTCCATCAGCTTTAAATTATGAAAAAGAGGTTAGTTAAAAGCTTAGTGAGTTAGTTAATAGCTAGCACTAGATGAGTAAGAAAAGCAGAAAAGTTTCTTACATCTAACTTTGTCCCAAACATTCCATCAAACAAAGGCATTTTCTTAATTATTTAAAAGCAAAATTAATGATCCATGTTATTGAGGCAATGTAAGCTTCTCAACAGAGACTGTAAATAGCTTCCCTGAGTTGCCCGACCCACAGCCTCTCACAGCACTTGCCAAGCACCAACAGCCGCAGGTCCCCTACTGCAAATCCATCACACCCTCTGGGAAAAGAACCACTGCCTCCCGCAGTCCTGAACATAATCCCGCTAATAATGTGGAATGCAGAGATGGTGGCTAGGTATGTGGGAAGCCTACAGGGCAGTTTTGGGAGACCTGGGCAGAGCCCAGCAGGACAAGGGGATGGCACAGGCACGTAGCAGACAGCCCCTGGGAAAGCACCTGCCATCCCAGTCCTTAGTGTAACAGGTTCCTTCCACAGCTCCCAGTGAGACAAGGCACGGTGCACAGGACGTCCCTGAGAGGCAGTGCTGTCCAGGGGAAAAAGCAGGAGCACTGGCTCCGTCGAGGGCTAATCCTTCACTTTTCTTTTAACCAGCCGCTTATCGCCCCCTAAATATGGTTAATTTTGTGAAACCCTTTGAGGCCCTTTGGAAAAAGGGGGTCTGTGAGAACTAGATACTCAGCAATTTCAATCCTATTTAGAAGGGAACAAGCCAAGCCCCCCTTCCAAATTCCTCACATCACGGTGTGCCTCAAATACTGATGTGCAGCCTCTCATGCAGGTTTGCTCAAAGGCTCGAATAAGTGAATAGCGACAGAACAAGGAAGCGCTTTACTCATGAGAGAGAATGTGGTGACAAAGTATCATCCTCATGACAGCAGGAGTGTGGTGGCCTTTTAATCTCACTGGCTTTCCCTGAAATGCTGTTGCCTTCTTTTACCTGCAGGCACTTGGCACAGTGAGGAAAAGCATAATGTGGAAGAAAAACACTTGGAATGATATTGCATCCATTCTTCTCACTGAGCTACAAGGACTACATGATCTAGTTGTCCCTGCTAATTTCAGGGGTTTGGACTAGATGACCTTTAAAGGTCCCTTCCAACCCAAACTATTCCATGATTCTATTTATACAGATTATGACCTTTTCCTAGCACTGTTTGCTGCAGTAAAACAGATGGTGCACAGTTTCATTCTGATCCAGCACTTTGACCCATCTTTTTGACATGCTAGGAAAGGAAACTAAAGAGTGGTTCTGAATACACTAAAAGTTAGAGGTGTTGCCACCCTCAGAAAATAAAAGAAAGTGCATTTGCATAAGGATGCATCTTTCAGGTCCCTGTAAGTACAATCAACAAGGGACAATTTTGAAATCCCATTTTTTTTAAATATTCTTTTTCTCCTTTAACTAATTCTTCTGTACAAGTTGATAATTTGACTGCAAGTGATTTCCAGGACAAAAAAAATATAATGTGAGAAGCAGCTGAGAAGATGATCCTCTCATTGAATCCCACTGTATTTCTGCTGAAGTTCCACAACTTCTTATGCACTTTAACATTTATGACATATTATATTTCTGAGTTCCCCATTACACTTGGCATTCCAAGATCTCTTTGCATAATATACCCATAATAAATGGCAAAAGATTTCTGAGAAAAATAAATATAATTCAATAATTGTTTAAAAATTGCTGTAACTTCATGCTATAAAGATAGATGTGGATAAATATTCAGGAGTGTTAGGAGTGAGAGCTAAAATTGGAAGCAAAATGTTTGCTTAAATTTTCCCACATTATCACTTCCATCCTCCCTGCAATACACAAAAGACAGAGGAGGTTCCTAGTGAGACAGTATTGAAGCAACAAATCACTGCTCTGACATGGTCAAAATAAAATAATATAAAACCATATCTGGTTTCCCTAATTACTGGAATGGAAATTACTAAGTTCTAAGTGCAATCTAGAGACTGATGAACTGCCCTGCCTACAAACTGTAATTTTATTGAAAACATTGTGTTCTTTTGGTAAATCTGCTAGATGAACTTCCCATTTTGGAGGACATAGGAAAACCTTTTTTGCTTTCCCAACAGAATAAAATGTGAAGACAGACATAAATGCCCTCTGAGGCACACATCGCCTTAAACTCAAAAAAAGTGGTGTTACCACACTTGAGAAATTAATTTCACATTTTCAAACAGAGATGTATCTGCCTCTGTATGGACACATTAAATGAGAAATTTATTTTAGAATCAGCTCCATAACTCCACTAACACTTTCAAGGCATGTCGCAAATGTAATTATCTGCAATAGCAAGACTATTTAAGTCATGTAACTGCATAATTAGGGTCTCTTCTGGTTCATCATTACAAGAGACTAACTAAGATTAAAACATGACTTGATTTTTATCTACTTTTTCTACTTTTTCACCTGACATTTCTGGGTAACTATTAATAGGACAGAAAATAAAAAGAAAATGCTTTGTCCCCCTCTTCAGTAATAGCCATTGCTAATTTCCATTACAAGCTGTTTTCCTCAGGCTTTAGAAAAAAAGAATTGCAATGACAATAAGCAATTTATTTCTGTGAACAGAAAAACCTTGACTTCATGGCTAATAATAGACAAGTAAATATTTTCCTTTAGCAAGGAAAAATTGAAACATGTCAAAACAACATTAGAGTGAAATCTGACCATTAACACTGATGAAGAGTGGAGAGTTTTTACATAATAGAATAGCAGCAAATTCTCCAGACATGGGAAAAATGCTGAAGTTGTTTACAGCCACTTGTGTACATAGTGAATGAATAAAAGATGTCTTGGCATTAAATATGAATCTAAAACCAGAAAATTAAGGAAAACATCTTGAAACCAAGTCATTAGTGGCTGATGTCTGAGATCACGCACCTGAGATCACAGAGGAAAAGTAGATTTTCTGTTTAAAATCTGTTTAAAATTTTCTGTTTAAAATTTGTGCAGCAGGAAGACTATGACATAGCTGCCATCATGAAAATATGATGGCATGAACTTGTACAACTGGAGTGCTGCAATGGATGGGTAGATCTTTAATAAGACCTGTCTTTTCCTCCACACATCCCAGGCACAGGCAACCCTCTCTGTGTCTCATCATTTGAGTTCAATGACACAGACACAGAGGCATCCACTGCCCATGCTCCCATCCTCAGCCTCTCCTGGTCCCACAGGCCAGAGCATGCATGGATTACA
Source organism: Fringilla coelebs (assembly GCF_963513975.1). NCBI lineage: Eukaryota > Metazoa > Chordata > Aves > Passeriformes > Fringillidae > Fringilla > Fringilla coelebs. The sequence continues at coordinate 68,772,912 of NC_140029.1, forward strand.
AGGAATAGTAGAAGATGAGACAGCTAAAAGTACTGGAGGGAACAAGTACATCCTACATGATTTAAAGGTAGTTCACTGGTTTGGCTTTTCTTAACATTTGAAGAAAGAGGTGACACCATCTCTCACGTCACCTTCTGATGTGTAAGGCCTATTCTCTGCTGCATGGTGTGAGGCAAAATAAAGAGGAAAAGCCCAGGTGATGCACAGCCAGCACAGGAACTCTGAGATACAATGCCATACAAGAGGATATGTAATATTCAGAGCAGTAATTGAGGCTGTGGATGAGCTGTATCCAGGCCCCCTTGAGAGCTATTGCTTACTCTGGACACCCCAGAGCCCATTATGCCAGGCAATAGAAGAAGGATAACCATTACCTTTATTGCTAGAATTGCAGTGTAGAAAAATGTCATTAATAAGAGTAGGAGTTTTACCAGTCCATCTCTCCCTACTGCCTTTCTGTGACTTCTCCATGCCTACTGAAGGTGCCCTCACACACATACACTGAGTCAATGTGGAAACAAAGATTATTTTAAACAAAGAGAAAACTGTTACGTATCAGAACTTTGAAAAGCTACGCATGAAAAACTGTAGAGACACAACCTTACTTTTGCCAGTGGCTTCACCACTAACTTTTTTTCTAACTCTCAGCCTATATACTGCTTATGTGTGAGGTTCTATAGTGACATCTGGTTTTAATACAGGGCTTTCCACCACTAAAATTCCTGCCGGTATTGCTAACTCTGTTTTCAAACACAGAGACTGAAACCTATCTCTGTTGCAGTTATCTGCTTCATTCCTTTCTTGAAGGTTCCCATCCTGCTGCATAGTTTAGCTGCTGCAGGGTGGACAGCATATATTCCAGCCCCACAGCTGCCTGGGCACCAGCACAGTTTCTGAAACAGCTCCTGGCACACGTAATTTCATTTTACAGACTGGCAGTTTAGATCAGTGCCAGTTGTCTCAGTACCTGTGAACTATGGCTGTTGAGCAGCTGCTAGATAAGTAGCAGCAGGGAGAATCAGAAGGGACAGGATGGGCTGCCAGGGACAGAATCCACTACAGACATCTCTGCTTAGGATCCCTCTGGGCTAACTGTCAAGCAGGAATCATGAGGAGAATTGGTCAACAGAGAGCAGCAAATGCTTCACTCAGGTGGAGATTGCCAGGCACCTCAACCTCACCTCTAGTCACATCAGTGCATGTGGTGGCCCAGACCTGGCCATCAGTCTTCCCAGCAAGGCTATAAGATTGAAAGACTTTCAGTGAGAACAAAAAGAGAGACACAGTCTCTTGTAACAAACACTGGTTCAAAAGCAGGCTAACATGGTCGACTCAGTTTTCAATTGAGTATTAGCAATAGCAGTAAGTGGATGGTGACTGTGCTTTAATTTGAAGAAAAGCCCAGTAAGCTCTTCTTTCTTTAAATATATCCCCTTACACCATGAACAGCTTTACTTTAACAGAAAGCACATTAGATCCTCAATGGAAACACAGCAGAGCTTGGACTGTGGGAATACAGCTGCTAAGCAACCTTACCAACATCCTGTCTATTCCGGCAAAGTAGCTGTGAGTAATTACTCCTCCATGTAACCCTTGCCTTTCTGTCACTGCTCTTCCACAGCTGTATACTCTTGGAACTGCAAATGGGCCCAAACCAAACTCCCAGAGATAAAATTATTCTCGTATTTAAGGAAATCTGGCAGGAAATCCAAGCAGGTGTCTGCTCTCCCTCGCAGCAACTGGATGATGTGGAGCCCTAAATATAAACAATCAAAACTTTCAAGGCTGTTTTTCTGTTTCAGATTCTGTGGTTCAAGCCAGTCTATACTTATTTTCCTAGTATGATCTCCACTGACAGCAGCAACTTTAAAAACCAACGCATAAAGCAAACAATTTTACCAGTCTTTGAAAAATGCTTTCAAAATATTGATGGAAATAAAGCCATTCACTAACTACTCTGTCCACTCTTCCTGAATGTCAAGCTAGTGCTGCTTTGTTGGAAGATGCAAAATTTAATCTGTCACTGAGATATCGCATCTGTAATAAATATATCATCATACTTTTGGACTATATAACTAATAGTTATATTAATAATATTACATTACAAAGATTGAAATATCTAATATTGTAGGACTTAATATTTATAAAAGTAAGTGTCTAGAACTGAATCTCCTGTGGCATTATGAGGTAGTTGGGAGATACATTTACTCTGCAGAGTTTTACCCATAAGAAATATTACTCCAGATCTTAGAAATTACAATTGCAAGACAATGATTTTCCATCTTTTCTAAGTATGTTGGACTGAAAATTTTCCATGGTGACTGAGGGTTTCAATACAGGGCAGTTTAGCCTAGTAATAACAACTTTGATTTTCCTCCACACCTGTCACAGAGCCATTAGAAAGCATCAGCAGAATCCACCAACCTAAGTACAGATTGAAAACCTCTTTTTCCAAACAGTAAACATCAAAGTAGGCATATCTCTTGCTTAGGCAGCAAGGCAACTGCCTTTGGGAAAGAGAAATAGTCTTAGAATAGAGACTGAAAAACAGGAACTTTTTGGGAAGGAGGCACTCTGCTTTCTGACTGCAAGCAGGCCGTTTAACTTCTCTCTTATCCTGTGTCTGTCCAAGGTCAGCAAGTGGCCTTACTGCCAAAGCCTTCAGCCATCAATGTGGAATGGAGGAGATTTTTAAAATAAACAAAAAACTTGGATAGGGCCATGATATTTTACCTTCACCAAAAACTTCTTTTCTTTCTTTCTCTTTCTCCCCCACTAGAAATGTGGGCTATCTCATACATAAAAGCACCACAACCTGATTCCCATAGGCTCACACAAACAGAGCAAGGAGGAATAAAAGCACTGCACACACCAGAAGGAAATCACTGTGTTTTCTCCCTCACAACTTACATACGTGTCCCTGCTCCATCAGAAAATATGCACTTATCAAAGACCACTAGCACCAGCTTGTTAATCTCAGGAATGCCTCAGTCTGTTCAGGAACTGAGAACCAGCTTATATAGAATCATAGATGTGTTTAGGGTTGGAGAAGGTCTCTAAGATCATCAAATCCAACCATTAACCCTATGAATAATTTTAATATTAAAATAATAAACTCATCCTTTTTCCCTCTAAGAAGCTAAAAAGCTCTATAGCTACTATAACTTTGGTCTTAGAGCAATTTTTTATGTTTTTAACTCTCACAGGAAAGGGCACATGAATGATATGTTTGTATTACATGTTCTATTTTCAATGCAGTTTACAAAAATCAATTCATACATGCACTATGCTGCAAGACAGGAAACTAGCTGTTTCATCCCATCACTGACATCCAAAAAATCAGTACTAGCCAGGTGTTATCTCATCTACGTGCATCCAGGAGGGCTCCGTTACTCTAACAAAACTGATTTTAATAGTCTATTTAAATGTCTCTAATTTTTCCATGTAGAAAAGACACCTCTCTATCTGTCTATAACTACGATGGCCATCCAGTAATGAGGAAATGAAATGCATTTTCTTCCTGAACAATGCCGCCCCCACACACGATCCCAGGCGAAGCATGTTGTTGCAGAGAATTCACTGAGAGTCATTTGGTAACTCTTAAAGCTGAGGGATACAAATAACTTGAAATGAATGAAAACACAACTGTTTACCCTGAACAGAACACTCAGCTTCTGGGGAGGCAAATGCTCCATCCTAACCATATCCACTGGGAACTTGGCAGCTTTATGTACTGTGGAACTGTCACTCTTTTCTCCTCTCCCTCAAACTTCTTCCAAGCTACTTGCACACGAGCCATGGGGAAGCCCTGAGACATTCTTGTTGCCTATACATGCAATGTTGAGGTCCACTTGGTCAGACTGTGAGGACATTGTTCCAGCAGTCTTGCTAGATATTTTCATTGGCATGTGTGCACTAAGGCTTTGGCAGTAATTATCAGGGTTGCTTTGCAATTTTGTGTTGCATAAAACTTTTGTTGTGACCTTCATTTGCAATAATCTTAGCATTCAAAAAAAAAAAGTCAATGAAAACATGTTTATAAGGGATTAGCACAGCAACAAATATAAAAATGCTGTGTAGCTTAAAACAAAATACTAAATACTTTTCTCATGACTACCCTAATTAGAATATTTATTCTAAATTATTTATACTGACCTTCTGAGCAAATCTAGTTCTTAAATTTAAGCTGCACTACTAAATGCAATAGCAACATTATTAACAGAGTGCTTGAAGATGCATGCCTCATACAACACAGTGGCAATACTCTTCTCTGCTGCTTTAATGCTATGTTCACTTAGCACATGAAGTTTGCGAGTCTTTGTACTAGAGGTGTATGGGGTTTTGGTCCCTTTCTCTTTTTCCATTCCCTTTGTAGGTAAATCCTGGGCCAGAAAGAAGGCACAAAGAAAATCAGCTGTAAGGATAAGAGTCATAGCAGAGCAACACTGTCCCTTTTCTTCTAGGGACAAGGTTCATCCTGCAGGATATTGACTGAGTCACTTTTTTGTGTACTACAGAAATATTCTGCAGCTTGATGTACTGTGGAGGGGATGGACATTTAGGTAACAGTTTTAGGGTTCTTATCAAATCTATTACATTGCAATCCATAGTTGTGGAAGACAGAAGTTCTGAAGATTCATGGGAACATTCCAGCTGCATATGTCCCAGCTAAGACAGCCACTATACACAGTGGCTGTATGTATCACCATACAATTTCAGCATGCTTCTAACCATACAGAGTAACACCATACCACACCAGAAGGCTTCAGTAGTCTACCTGTGCAGAGTACAATCATTCTGCTTCAGAAGGCTGCAAACATCTACCCTTCTTACTTTTGAGCCCAACCTTTTATGCCCCTCCTATTAATGCAGAGCACCTGTGTGTCCTCTGTGCCCTTTCCTGACTGGTCAATGCGCCTCCGCACACCATGGCTCATTGCCTTCAATGCTGTTCACCTGCCCTGCACAGCTGTAGCCCATTGGGGATGAGGCTCGGCCGCAGCCCCACTCCCAATTACCACAACCTGTGTATCTACATGCACGCTGTACAAATGTAAACTTCACTTCTCTGCCTTTACTAGCTATCATCCCATTAGCAAAAGTGTCCATTTAGATCTCCGTTTGTGTTGAGCTTTTTAAACATCTGTCTTCATGATGTTCAACCTTTGGTACAGTCCATGTTCGAAGACTGACTCTTACCTCTCATATTTAAGTTAACTCACTTCAGGTTTTATGATCAAAGGTTAGGCCATATGGTGAGGTGGTAGGGAGAACAACAGGAGGCATAGACACTTTTATTTGAAAAGAGACTGACTGGCGTAGGAAGTTTATCTTAGGAAAGGATAAACCAGACATGATAAACAGATATGACCCAGTCATGCATCTGTAGTGCTTGCTTTAGTTAAGTTCATCAGTCCCAGCTGGTGTGTTAGGGAGACTTATTAATGCTTTTTCTAGTCTTTCTGGCTGGATGGCCAGATAATTTAGTTATAGCAGTACTTGTAAAACTAAACTCAGTGCAAGTAGTGGTTATTTCAACCCTTTTATTCCTTTCCAGGAGTGCCAAACAAAGGGAAGAAAATTAAAAGACTGAAAAAGCAAAGCAGGTCTTCTCAAGGCAGGCATACTTTAGAAATACATCCTTAAAAACATCTTTAACAAAATGCCAGAGAGCAAGAGACACAACCAGGTCAAATAGCCGGGGGAAATGTTTGTTACCGCGGTGTATTCTGCAAGCATATTCAAAGTCCCCTGAGACAGAAAAATATCATGGATTCTCCTTCTATCCCTGCACAACAGAGCAACAGATAGGTTGCTGGTTCTGGCACCTTTCAATGGAAATTCAAAACACTGCAATTTTTCTGTCCACATTACAAAGCTAATTGTAAAATTGATACAGACTGAATGCTAACAGAATGGTTTGCTATGTTTTATAATATCATGCATTTTAATCAAATGATCACCTGCCTATACATTTTCTTCTACTTCCAATGCCTTGATTTAGGAACTGTTTGCCTGGTCTAGATCACAATAATACCAAAAAACCCCAATTATTTGTGACCATTTGAATATTGCTGACAGTGATTTTGCTTTCATTAGTTTGCTAATGTAAACAACTGAAGTAAACCAATTACTCCAAAAGGCATTGTTGCCTTGTTGCACAGACTTTGAGAGTGGCAAAGCCAAAGGATGGAAGCAAGAGTTCAGAGTACTCCAAATCAGGGGATACAGTGTTAAAATGCCTGACATTGCTAACACAGGGTCTTTACCCAGTTGTGCATTTCAGCTTTGTACAGGGAGGTGCACCTTCCGCTATTTCTAACACTTCAATAGTCTATTTCTAACACTTCAATAAACTATCCCATGTTATCACATTCTCCCAGGACAGAGATCCACACTCACAAACTATGGAATATCTTCCGGAGATCTATTTACAACAGGTAATGTAGCATGACTTAGGGATTTTGTCAGAGGAACATACTGTCTCTGGGCTCATGATGCTCAGGAGGGCTGGCATTAGTCTTGCTGACAAATCTGAAATGGAGTGCAAACCTCCCAGAGGAGGTGCCAGGTGAAGGCATGTGCTACCAGTGAAACTGTGCAGGATACAGGCCTTCCTCCAAGATCATCACCCCAAAAGTGAAATGCCAGTTTTACAGCCAGTAAGCTGTTAAGCAGTATTTCATCCTGTGGCATTCTGCAGAGAAAATGAGTGAGTAATATACAAATATAGAGATGGTTTTCCTTTCAGACTTTGACTTAAACATGTCAATGACAGTGACTGAAACTCTGTTTTCTGACTGACCTGAAATTTAACGTCAGACTAAACTCTGATATGCTCTGCCAGATGTGTCAGGATAACATACGGCTCTGCATTGTGCAGGCTAATCCAAGTGAAAACAGGAGGTGGACTAGAGAATTACAAAGCCATGGTGCTATAGCAAATACTTTTAAAAATACTTTTTTAAGCCATTTACTGGGGTTTAGGCAGTATGTAACTCTGTCACAGAGTTAACTATTAAAAAGGCAACCGTTTTAGGTACTGCCCTGCAATACAAAACTATAAAACAGGTGAACTTGCCATCTGGAGTGGTATGAGCTGAATACGCAGGCACTTGCTACATTTAAAATGACAGCCCAATCCACAGGAGGAATTACAAGGAGAACAAAACAGACAAATGCTCTTTTGATCGCTGCCTTGAATTTCCTGGTTCCGTGTGCCCATGTTTGCCTACTCTCAGGTAAGTGCTGGGTGTGCAGTGTGACGGTTAAAAGGCCAGTGCTATTTTTAGCTGTGTACACATTGCAAGGCAGCAGAAATGTAGGGCAATTCACACCAGCACAGCACAGGCAATTCTTGCCTGAGAGCATGCAGCCCTCTAACTGCTGCTTGAACAGAGAGAGCCACAGTCCTGGTCAAGTCCTGGTTTATAACATCTCCATATCAAAATCTAGTGCAAATATATATGACCTCCAACATGAGCGGCCAAGTGGAATAGAAGCTTTGTGGCTCTGTTTAAGCAGGCAAAGGGGTGAAACAGGGACACCATGTGACTCTCAAAGCAGCCTCCCTGGCTTTATGACCTGAAAAACTTAGTTCTGACCAATCTGTTTTAAATCCTGCATTGGCATTGGCTCTGGGTTCATGCAGAATGCAGAGGGACTCTCAGAAGGCAGGTCAACATCCACCTCAGCCTCCTTAACTACGGCCCAGCAGCCAGGGTGAGAGCTCAAGGACACAGGCTCACCAAGGCAACCTGAACAGGGCCTTGAGCCAGCTCTAGAACACTCTGGGCAACAGGCTAACTAGAGGCATTCAATTTGTTGACCGTCCATAATACAGAGTCTTTGTACGCTTTTTCTTCCCATAAGGATATAATTGGGCACTGTTGTCATCTCCAGAGACCTCTGTCCTTCTGATAAGTTTTTCCAGCATTTAGGCACAGAGGTTCCAAGACGCAATGGAGCTATCATTCTACATGGAGTGGCACGTACAAGAGTCAGCAGTAATTTTTCTAGGGGTTTTGGGCAATGAAGCAGCTTTTCCTGCTGGGAGGAGAAAAGAAACACAGCTGGAACCACAAGCTGGTCTTTGGAGGTGGCAGATGAGTTTGACATCAGAGCAGAAGTGGCCTAGAAGGAGGGTAAGCATGATAGCACCAGGACAGGGAGCTGAGCTCTGCAAAGACAAGGCAATGTTAAATGAACCATCCATGCACACTTTGCGCACCTCAACAGGCAAAGAAAGAATTGTTGTTTGGGGTAGAGCTAAAAACAATGTGGCGCACACAGCAAAACAAATACATCATTAAGGCTGAATATTAAGAAACATCTGAAATGATGCGTAAGTGGCACAGTTAAAAATTAAAACACAAAACAAACAAACAAACAAAAAAATCTGTGCCTGACCTGTATTTTACCATACTACAAATTCTGATGTAACTGCAGAAATATATGTTAAGTTGAATCGCGTTCCCACAGAGTTATTAACAGAATGGCTCAGGGTGAGAGAGGTGATGGCTTAGCTACCTCTCAGTAACTGCAGATTATTTAATGTCTGTAATGTGCTTTAAAGAAGAAAACCACTGAGCGCTTAGAAAATTAGAACAACAAAAAAAATTCTCCAACAGTGGCATCTATTAAATTACAAAATAACCTCTCCAGGGAAGCCTCAGAAGTATTGTCACTAAATAAATTTAAAACTGAACAGCTTGAAACATGTTTACTATAGGAAAGAGACCTGCATTTTCCCCAAGGAAAAGAGATTAAATGTCCTAAGGCTTCAATAGTCTTTTATCTAAAATTTTTTTATCGCTCTTCCCTGATGCACAGGGGAGAGAGATTATTATTTAAAACCTTTTTTTCCCCTCTGGAGCTGTCTGGTGAAATGTGCTGACAGGTACTATCCATCGAGCGTGTATTCCAGGTAATTCACAAGGCAGGCCCACATGGGGGCCCACATTCCTTCACAAAAAGCAAGAGCATTGTGGAGGAGGAGGCAGCTTCTCTTTGAGACCAAGACAAGCTGCCAGCCTTTACCATTTTCAAAGCAGACCAGAAAAAATGTTACCCAGACACACACACAGACAGATGCACACAGCAAGAAGCAAGCAACAGTTTAGTCAATCCTAGGCTGTCATGAGATGCTCAAAACAAAAGGAAGAGGCAGCCTTCTCTTTTTCCTTATGGCCTACTGCATCTGGCCCATTAAAAAATAGAACCTCTCTTCCTATCACTGACAAGAACCAGGACTGAAATTGTTTATATTGCCAATATAAAGACAGACGGAGGGGCAGGGATAGGAGAAAGGGAAATGGGAATTTAAAGAGAGAAGTCAGCTGGTGGAAGAAGGGATTCAGTTAATGCCACAGCAATAAGAAGCGCAGGTGTTTTGGATCTGATTTCCCATTACCTCAAAGCTACATTCCTGACTGGGATGGCTATGGATTGCAGTCCCCATGCTGTGGGCACCTCACCTCACAGTTGTATCTGTATGGAGTGGACTAGAGGTTCCAATGAGGCTTCTTATAGCCTGCAGGTAAGGGCTGCCTCGAGTGCCCTGAGAGGCACTGTGAAGTTTGGAGCAGGACTGCCGAGTCACAGAGCAGCCGCCATTATGGTGAGTACCAATTACTGGAGGAAGGCCCCTCAGTCGTGTCAGATGAGGCTGAAGTGTGGGCAGCCCTTTCAGGAGACTCAACTCTTGTCCTCCAACAGAACTGATCTGTGGCTCAGCAAGAACGAGAGGTGACACGGTGCAGACACTCTCTGAGGGAGGGAGCTAGGATCCAACACAGGAGATGCCATCAAGGGCAGCAGGGAAGATAAAATGCATATTTTTTCTTAACTTGTACACAGCTTCAATACATCTATTAAGTTGCATTTACTTGATCACCTGTAGGTTTTTAGCAAACGGGGAAGTACAGCAAAAATCCAGAAATAATTTAATGCTCTTGCTAAGATAAGTGGAGTATATAAAAGTTTTTTTCAAGAGTACACACATGGATCCTCAGCATAATATGTTAACACTAAGTTGCATCTCTGCTTAGCAGTAAAGGGCTCATATTTTTTCCTCTGCATAAAGCAAGATGTCAGATGTTGTACAGATATTTTTCAGACATGAAGATGTTTGCAGGCCACAAAAAACTTCAGGGCAGCAGGACAGAGAAATCCAAATTGAAACTCCTCAAATGATGTCCTCATTTCCAGCTACACTGTAGGCCAGCACATGGGAGCCAGGTAAGAGTTTATAAACTCCATTTCCAAAGGCAATCAGACAAGTAGTCCAGAGGCAAGCAGGAACAAAAGCCACTGGTCACTTCATGCAAGATACTTTGGTACGACCAGCCACTAGAGAGTCCCTAATGAAATTCTGCCATGTAGCATCAGCAGTAGCTAATGAGGACGGATGGCAATGGTCTCACCTTGTTTTTTACTCTTCATAGGCTTTTAAGGTAACTTACCCAGTCCTGGAATTTGCAAACAAGTCATATGCTGTTGGTAAAACCAAAGCTCCCATCACTGCTTGCCCTACTTTCTGGGCCAAAGTCTCAGTACTGCAGTACAAAGTTGGAAGCCAAGTATCATAATTCAGGGAGGAAATTTGAGCTGCAGCTCAAAACCCAAGATGCTTACAAGGGGAATATTTGATGTGGGAAAAAAATCTCATATTACAGGATCTTTACAAGTTTGACATCAGAAATCAATCCAGAACTCTATTTCTCAGAGTATTCAGGTACTCAAAATGCTTATTTCACAGTGTAACTGTGCAGAATACAGGTTGTATCTTAAAGGAAAATTACTTGATAGCAACAGCTGCACTATGACAATTAGAACCAAAGTTTAATTTGGAGATATCTTCATATTGAGTGAAATTTGTCATTAAAATTCATCAAGCGAAAATTTCACTATCAGCAAATTTGACTGATGTTCTAGAAATTTTTTCAAAAAGTATATTTAAACTAAACTAGAAAATCAGGATATATTCTAATAAAACCACCAGATTGTTGTAAATTACATACGATTTCTTTAAATTAGAGGCTTGTTTTATGATAAGGTATGTTAATATTCATATTTGCTCAGGGAAAATAAAGTCACAGTACATGTGCCAAACCTCATTACCAAAGCATATGATTCGAATCATATTCTAAAAATAACAACAAATCTTGTTTTGCAAGTTTCTTGTAGCATATCCATGTTACGAGGCAAACCAAAATAGAGCACATTTTGAATAAAGCCTTATGAAATAACTGAATGAAATATTTTCTGTATGGAATGGATGAATCACTAACAAACAACTTCTCAGTTTTTTTCTTAATAACCAGTGATCCATTCACTTTCCTTTCCTTCAAAAACATATGGTGTAAATAACTTTCCCCAAATCTTATTGATGTACTTATAGCAAACATCCTGAGTAAAAGATTCATATTTGACAGAAAGAGCTAAATCATAGGGATGCCTTTTCAGGATTTTATCATATTGTTTCACTTCCTACAGTTCAAATAAGCAATTTAATTTCTTGTAAATGAATGGCTAAAGAAAACACATAGGATTGACTTTAGGGAATTTGTGAGCTATTTCACCCCTACAGCTTTTTGCTTAGAATTCTCAATGTGTGATGATCACATTTTAGGAAGGCATTTGGATGTACTTTGTTCAAAAGTCCTGGCATGGCCAAAAAGACACAACTTAGGAGTGAAGCCAGCTGTTACTGTCAATCACTCAATTTTTTTGACTTGCAATCACAAAATATTAATCTTGATCTATTTATTTTAGGAAAAAAAAAAGGAGAATGTATTAAGTCTCAAGAATGATAATGGTGAAACTGGAACATAAATATCATAGTACCTATATGCCTTCTCCACTTTACACTCACCTTGCCACTGCCCACCTTGATCCTAAGGTGGCCGGCCTCTTACCATATATAAGATTTTATATACACTGGATCCTTTCTCTTTGTTACTCCTAAAAGCAGTTTCACCCAGTTGTCAGGTCTGCCTTTATTTAACTATTACTCATTCACCATTTATGTGTTGTTTATAGCTCTGGGGGCTCAAGTATCATCCCATGCCCTCTACTGACATCTCAGATCTGTACTCTGCAGTGCATCCAGTAGCTTTCCTTTTGAGACCTGCACCATGATACATGTTTATAGTCCTCTATGCCACATCATTTTGCTAGGGCCCTGCATTCTTCTTTCCACAAAAAATAACCACTTGTTAGTCTCAGCTAAATTAAAATTATGGTTAAATCACACAAAGCTAAGCAAAAGCAGAACAAATTGTGTAATAGTCACCTGATTACAGCTGGAAATTGCTGCTCCAGCTAAACAATGTAAAGCAAAATCCCAGACAGGCCAAGACAAGCCCAGACAAAGCCATTAAGTCCTGAGGCCTTTCAGAGCTCCTGCACAACCTCTGGGCTATTACAAACAACAGCAATGTGTGTTACCATGAGTACAGTAAATACTGAGCTACAGGGCTACACAAAGTTTGGGTACACGGGAGCCTACAAATGCATTTCATCCTTGAAAAGCTCAATCACATAGTCACAGTGCCTCACGGCCAGAGAAGAGAACTTGGGTCTACCAGACTCCTCTTCGCAGTCACTTCCATCTCACCTGGAAGTAACTGATTTCTCCTAACCAACAGCGGTATCTATCCTGACCCAGCTAACTGGAGACTCTCCTGTTTCCTTCCTACCTTGATGAAAGCCAGTCTGTTTTAGAGAAGGAAAAATTTGTAAGATTTCTTTTGCTGGTTGCTGGCTTTCCTATATACTTTAGCCCAGGCAAGAGCATACAGGGAAATGTTTCTCTCTCTGCCTGGATGAGCAGCACCTTGCTTAATACTGGACCATAAATGGGACCATAGACCTAGGAGCCAGTTTAACTGGGTTCTATTCCCAGTTTTTCAGCACTTCCTCGCATGACCTTGGGGAAGTCACTGGTAATCTGTTTCTCCTGCTAAATTGAGGCAGTATTGTCCCTTAAGCCGTTATGCCAAAGCAGTTCAACAGCTATAGAAAAAATATGCCATTTAAACGCACACTACTATTTGTAATCCACAAAACTCACCTCCAAGCCAATTTTGTCATTTCTGACACAGACCATTTTAACTTGCACTAAAATGCTGCATCAGGCCTGAATGCCAGATCCCAGTGAACAGTCACCTGAAGCAAGCACCGCATGTATAGCTGGATGAGCTGGAAGAAGGAAGCTGCCCTACCTTCCTTGATCCCATTTTCAACTGAAATTCAATCATACTCTGGAAGTGAGCCTTGGGATGCTGTGCTTTTTATCAGCATTCGTCTGGGAGAAGCCTAGGAAAAAAAAAAAAAAAAAAGGAAGGAGGGAAAAAACTCATAATACTTCATGCTGTAGCTCCTTTATTTTTCTTCACTTGGTCCTGACCTTGCCAGCTTCAAGTCAGCTTCAAAACAGCTCCTGCTGTGCAGCTCCCTATGACACTCTTAGAGCAACTCCTGTGCCTCAGAAACACGTGCTATTTGTGCTCACTTCACTTATTCTTCATTTTAGATCAGGCTAAATAGAACTTGGAAGCCAACAAAAATTCAGCTTTGTTTAACTGAAGGTTCAAGGTCACAAACATGTCCAATTTAATGGACTTCCAGGGAGGATTTCCTTAAACCCTTCACTGCCCCTATGCTGACTGATCCCAGCTGATCCCAATCACAATGTCATTTTTATTTTGCCCTAAAACAAAAATGCAGAGATGCCTATATTCACAATTACTCCTCACTGCTTCCTATGACACAAAGTGTCAAAAGATGCTTAGGTTATCTACCCACTGATACTTGAAAAGCAATTCCTCATTAGGCATGCAAGTGCAAATGGAGTCCTGGAGTTACCACAGGGAACAAAACACAACCAAAAAAAACCCACCTCACAAATTTTTGTTTAACATGGTTAGCCTCCCTGCCAGGCTAGCAGAGAGTTATGAACATTGTTATAAGCACTGAGATACTACCCCATCCTGTTTTCTGCAATGTACCTTGGTGCTTTATGCTGTTGATGTGTGTCCTTCAGGTTGCAGGCAATATTTAATGTTCATGAAATTTCATTAATTATAAAATTCACAACAACTGCACATTAATTATTTTATATCTCAGATTTATACTGAACTTTAGCAATTCTTTACTATACCATTTATGAGAGATTATGTCAACAGGTGATTGCTTCTATTAGTGATTATTCTAGAAGAAGAAATTACTGAGGAGTGTAGTTGTTACATGAGTAGTTTGCATTATAACTGCATACTAAGTCAAAGTTTTCTTAATGAAATTATTACCTAAATACCCTGATGCTATTTATCTTCTCTCTCTTCACAATAATTCTTCAACTTATCTTCTCTTTAGGCCATTTGTCATCTCCAATTGCTCAAGTTAAGGAGTTTAACCTAGGTGCTCCCATAAGGGTCTATCAACTCAGCACAGAGACACTAAAAGCACAAAAAGCCCAAACTGCAATTTTCATTCATTTTGCCCCAAACCAAACAATTCCTGAGGGCTGCTCTCAAATGGAAACAGTACCACGGGATTCAGATACTCTCATGTGATTATCTTTACTAGAATTTATATAGCTCTTCTTTTCAAAGAGTACTTCCACTCCTTTGCTTATGGCAGTTAATGAAGCCAGGCCTGCACAGAGAGAAGGTATTTAATGTCACAGCACACAGGTTACTCAGCCCATATAGCCATGTACTCTACGTGCCTGTTCAGCATGGCACATTTCTAGCACTCTCTCCAGTTTATTTCTAAATACTCCTACTCAAAGCTCTTCTATAATTAGGCCAAATGCAATCAATTTATAGAGCATCATTGTTTTCCCATGTTTCAAAGGAGTTGTTCAGGGCTGTTACTTACTCTGAATTGATTGAGCATGGGGATTACTTTATCTCTAGGGGAAATGATGATCAGCATTTCCCACCCAGTTCCAGAGCTGTCTTTAACAATTTATCTTAATAACATCTTTGTGTTTTGAGTCAGAAGGAAAGAGATCAAAGCAGAGAACACGGCGGGCATACTCTCAGGATTAAAATTGGCCAGAGGCAATCAGCAGAACAAGTAAACAGCTCTTCAGCAGTCTGAAGAAAAGCCTCATCTAACATGAACATTTTTGTGCCCCTGAAAGCTCTTGCCCAGTTAGCCCTGCTGTCTTGGAAGGTCACATCTGCTGCTCATGTTATTTCTTGTCATCATCCCATCCCTATTGCCCTTTTTCACCCTTGAACTTCATTAATGAATAACATTACATCAACTCTTTTGCTTCCATAACAAGATAGCAAAGACCTGTATTCCTGAAGGAAATGGGCTGATCTTAAAATTATACCATATTTCACTTTAAAACCCTGAGCCCTGGTGTGCTGAGGAGAACTCCTATGTCTGTCTGAGGTGTAGGGCTCAATCTCCTCAGGATACTATCTGGGGCTTAAAGGGTCAGTGTATTTCAGCGTTTCAACATGATCCCATTTCACTTTGGCAGGAATAGCACACAGAGTGGAGGAGCCTGTGTTCTATTTGATATTTGATACATATCACTTGGTACCTTGCCACTCTGATGGTCCTTCCTCTCTGTTCTCATCTCTCTGAGAAATGAAATTTCTTTGCTCTAAGTTGGCTCCACATCACATCTTGAACAGAACAACCTAATCAGAAGGAAAATGAGAGAGATTGCGCTCCTTGTCTTCCTGCATGGAAGCCTAAAACATAACTCCTACTTCTTTTCTTGACTTTTATACTGAGAAGATAGAATCAATGCAAAGGATACAAACACATCCTAAGTGTTCATTTTAGCTTCCATAGGAGCTTGATTTTTAAAGTGGACTTTATTCCTAGTGAGTTCAGGAGCCACTGCAATGTAGTTAAAAGTGATTTTACTATTTACTTTTTTTTTTTTAATAAATCAGTGGGCATTAGGTCTATCCTGTGCTCTCATCTTGCTCAAAGCCAGAGGTGGACAGAAACAGCTGAAATTTAATTGAGAATCAATGCATACAAATATGAGGTGACGTGTCTGGGACCAGCAGAGACACATTTGCTGCGAAACAAGGAGTCAGATCCCACTGAGAAGCACCTCTGAAAAGGACATAGGAAGTTCCAGCAGAGCAGTGCCACAGCAGCACCCTGGCATCATCAGCACCACTGCTGTAACAAAAGGAGCACTGCTGCTACCTCTGTAAGACCACACTGAATACAGAACTCAGTAGTTGGTGGTGATGAGGCTGTTGCTGACACACTTGAGCCCCGACCCCAGCTTTAAAGTATTGGAGATGTGGGAAATGCATTTGCAGTTTGTGAGTGCTGTCAGGCTTGCCAGTCCTCTCATCTATCCTCTCTTGCCCAACTTTCTGCACACTGTGGGTGTCTTCCCTGCTGACAGTCATCCTGTGATGCAGCCCTGTACAAGGGAACAGAAGACTCCAAACATCTTTTAAAAGAAAGATGATGTTGGGCAGGTGCAGGTGTTCCTCTGCTAAATGTTTGTCTGAAAAGCAGAGACCAATTCAACCACTCCCTTCACAACTGCTGCTAAGAAAAGAAAATGGAGAAAAGTCAGCCCTAGCCCAAAAGAAATGGGCAATCCTGTCTGCACAGGACTCCCTGATGAGCGCAGTCCCCCAGAGCTCTGCTATGACACATATGTGGACAGAGATAAGCTAAGCTTAACCTGGGAAGCTTTAAATGATAAACTAATCTTCCTCCTGGGTCACAAGCTTACTGAAGACTAGAATTTGAGGGGTCCTTCGTGAAAAGCCTGTTGCAGTGCTGGAAGGCAGCTCACAGAGCACAGGTGATGGGGTGAGGAATGCAGCCCTGTGGCATGTACAGGCCTGGGGTCAGCTCCTTTCCGACACCACCTGCCATCATGGGTGAGCCCAGCACTGACTCTAATGTTTCCTTTATAAAAAAATGGAGGGGAAAAAAGATATTTTCATTTTTCTTTTATGTATTACTGCTTGGGAAGAGCTAGCTTCTGACCCTAGAGATTTTATTCCTCACTCACTTCCATCTTTCTTAAATTCATTGGCAAAAATAGGCCAGAAAGGTAGAACACTAATATAAAAATATTGCCTTCTCCAGACCACATCTGACAGCTGAGGAAGCGACCAATGTCTGGCCAGTGCTTTTTAACCAGCTAAACATCTAGCCATTGTTGGGCTTTATTTTCAGCCAGCTAAAAGGCCTGTCAGATTTACCACAATATGCAGGGTTCTGCCATTCATGTCAAATCAAACAGCCACTGGGCTCTTTGGAGATACCACCAGGCTGACTAGAGCTTCTAGAGAACTAGATGATCAGCCCTAATTACGATTTTCCAGGACAAAGTAGCTTTAATCTCCATGCAAGGCATTTCTCAACCCTATTTAACCAGGGAGGAAATTGGGCAGACGAAGTCAGGGTAATTAGCTCTTCTCTCTCTCCTTGATATCCTGTTCAAGGGAGTAATTACAGAATATGAAAACCATTAGCAAGCTTCTCAAGCCATGCCACTGGCACAAATAGAGAAATTGTGCCCTGCTCATGGCCTTCATGTGCGTGATTTCACTCCTTTGTGTGTCTCACTTCCTGGCCACACTCAGACTGTGGGAGGTACATTAACGTTCAGCTACATCACCAAAACTGAAAAAAAAAACCTCCAAATACATAAAATTTCATGTGTACATCTTTCATCATTCCAAAGAGCTGCATTAAGTTTTGCTCTGCAGGTCATGTACCATAAGGTGTCTTTCCTAGATATTGGGCCATTTTTATGGCTCTTCCTTGGTATCTCAACAACTTGTGTCACTAAACACAAACGTCAACACCGAGGAACATTGTCTTACCAGTGTCTGTACAATGGGAGGGTGACTTCCCTGCCAAAATCAGGGAATCTATTTCTGTGGTGTAAAGCTGAAACTGAGGTTTCAGTCGCAGTGGGAAGGACAATCTGAAGAATGGACAAGCTCTTTCCAAGCCCTGGTTGGGCTGCTCATTTTCTGAAACATAGCTGCTCATAACATTTTCTTGGGAAATACTGTACTTAATAGGGTTTTTTTTCTGGTGTGAAAAGCAGCCCTTGGAAAGTCATATACACATTTGACTTTTTTTCCCCTATGGTATTAAGAGAAATGAGGAGAAAACAAGGAGAAAAATATAAAGCCAGTAAACAGGAGGAAAAAATCATGAAAAAGGCTTCTACTTCGAAGAGCAACTAGAAGCAATTTACAGCAACAGCTTTTGGGTTTTATTTTTTCACGGAAATCATGTGCTTGGATGTTATAATGCCAACTAGAGGCGTGACATGGTGTAGAGCTGTAATGGGGTAACATCTTTGTAGTATAAACTAATCAACCTGCAAACACCCCTTTGTGTGTGTGTGTGTGTGTGTGTGTGTGTGTGTATGTGTATATATATAAATTCTCATTCAAGGTATGTTTTTCCAATCAGTTTTGAGTATGTTATTTGTCTGAGGAAACACAATGGAAACAAACATCACTCACTCTACAGTACCCCTCCCCTTAACGTTATTAAGGAAAGCAGAACAGCTCTAAAAAACAGAGCTCTAAAACCCTCTAATGCAATGTGCCAGGCACTGGGTGGTTGGCACCTTCGGAGAGGATTTTTAGTCCCAGTTACCCCGCTCGGCGAGGCGCTGCGCCGCGGCCGGGCCCGGCTCCCTCAGGCCCCGGCGGCCGCGGCCCCTCCCCCGCGCGCGCGGCGGAGCCGCCGGCGCCACCTGCCGGCCGCGCGCGCCGCCCCTCACGGCCCGCCGGGGCCGCCTCGGGGCCGAGCCGCGCTCGGGGCCGCCGCCACGCCTCCCCTTTCTCTTCGCTTTTCCCTTTCTCTTGGGAATAAGAGCGGCGCACCGGCCGGCAGCCACACGGGCCTGCTGCTTCCCTGGCCAGCGTCGTCGTTGTCTCCTCGGCACCGGCGATGTCCGCTGCGGCGGGCAGCCCCCTGAAAGCACCCCCAGCAAAGCGCTGTTTTCAGACACAGAGCAATCTGAGCTGCTTTTATCCAGGGATTTGCTGTTTTACCTCAAATGCGTCTTTATCATGTGAAGTTGCCCATCCGTACCCTCAATCCACAGCTTACACTTCTTTTTGGGATTCCCGCCCCCTTTCTCTCCTCCTGACCCTGGTGCCGTGCCCTTTGTCCACATTCCCCTCACACAGTGTCCTCACCTTGCTTAAAATCCTGCTGCTCTTCAGGAACCCTCAGCAGCACCAAACCTGCTCCAGACTAACATTTAGCTCTTGAACATTTACCTGGGGAAAAAAAAAAAGCGCTAAAATGTCAATTTCTGAGAGGTTTTTCATTAAAATTCTGCTTAATTTCCATCCCTGTACGGATCTTTGAATACGTTTAGCAGATCCCTTGATCATTTGTAAACATGGGAGGAAAAAACTCAGCTCCAACGAACATTTCTCTAACTAGAGGTCTAGCTAATGGCTGTCCCCACACTCCTCTCTCCTGTCACATCAGATTACACCAGAAACCCTCGTCTGCTACTGCGCATTTGCCAGTGCCCCATCTTGGAGCACAGATGTGTAAATAATAAATTCCCAGTGGAGGCCTCACCCAAGAGAGTAATGGAGCCCCAGTGACAAGTTACTTGTTACAGAACAAAACTGGGTGTTAAACAAAAAAGACAGCACACACATGTGTTGGGAGATCTAGCACGTTATAGCCCAGGAGATGTGCACACAGGGCACGATCCCTGCAAGGCTCACCTGTGCCAGGGAGCTCTGGCAGGCCATGCCCTTCCAGAAAGCAAGAGAATCTTGGGCCAGGCTGTGGGCATGGATCTTTTTCCCCTCACTTACCCCATGAGAAATGTGAGGTTTCTGCTTATTGCTAAGAGGAATAGGCTGGCTGAAACACCACTATGTATGGCTGGGAAAGTTGGGGCTGTTCAGCCTGCAGAAGAGAAAGTTGCAAGGAGATGTCACAGCAACCTTCCCATAACTCAAGGGTCCTACAAGAAAGCTGGAGAGGGACTCTTCATCCAGAGCTGTAGTGAAAGGAGTAAAGGATTCAAACTGAAAGAGGGGGAATTTAAGTTAGATATTAGGAAGATATTTTTTTTACTGTGGTGAGACACTGGAACAGGTTGCTCAGAGAAGCTGTGAATGCCCCAACCCTGGCAGTGTTTGAGGCCAGGCTGGCTAAGGCCTTGAGCAACCTGGTAAAGTGAGAAGTGTCCCTGCCCATGGCAGGGTGGGTTGGGATGGGATGATCTTTAAGGTCACTTCCAAGCCTTAGAATTCTATGATTCTATGATTTATATTTGCATCTATTTGTTTTCATTCCCTCTCTGGATGTGTCATGGTTTGACCCGGAAGAGAGTTTTTTTTTGGAAAGTTATGGTCAAACCAATCAGTGGCCAGATGTGAAATTGGCATTTGGTTTGGCCACTGAGGATTTGGGTACGCCTCCGAGAACACACTCAGTGGGTTAAAAAGCAGAGGATTTTGAGAAGACCTTCCTCTTTGGAGTCCGGCCGGTGAGTTGCTCTGACCTCTCCCCTGCCCAGCTGCGTCTGGGTGGGGGAGGGGAGGCCATGCGGCCTGGGAAGGGAGGCCGGAGCCCCGGCAAGGTGCAGGGGTGGAGGAGTCCTGGGATGGTTTGGGCAGCCCCCCCTGGGAGAGAGAATGACAGAGACTGTGCAGGCTGGAAATTTGTTATCTGGTGCCGGGAGCACAGCCAGGAGGAGAAAGTGGGGGGGGGCAAGGTGCCCAGCCGTCAGCAGACCAGGCCGAGCTTGTAACCTTTTTGAACCTTTGGAAGCTTTAAAAACACTGATCCTCCCCAGCTGAGGAGTGAGAGGAGAAAGAGGATGGGAAAGAAGAAGAAGTTTGACTAGGTGAAGAAATGCTTGTAGATGAGAGTGCCCTAGGTGGAGGAGATGAGTGGAGTGGCTTTGGCTGGACTTTTCTCTTACACAGCCACGGGCGAAACCAAGTTCTTCTGATAATACAGAGACTGCTCCTTGGGGGAGGCGGTTGGCTAGAAGCCAGGAGTGACAAGGCCGCGAAGAGAAGCGGAGAGAACAGAGACTGAGGGGGAGGGTGTGGTGGAGCCCTCTGCCTCCAGGGAAGGATCTCTGTTCCTGAGAGCCCCAGGCCCCAGGGGAAATAATATGGGGGGGACAGGTGTCCCAAATGGTGAGAGGCGGCCACTTCTTGGAACTAGGCAAAGCATTCTTAAAAGGACCTAAGGAGCAGTTTGGATCCATGGACAGTGGTGAGAGCGCTGGACATGGAAGGAAGAATGGTCACCGCTACAGATTTTCTTCGGGCGGCTGCAGTGTGTGACATGGAAGCATTTCCTGGGGAGGCCCATGGTGTGAGAGGAAGACTCCTCTCTCCTGATGAACTGGGGAGAGTGTGTGTGAAGGAGGGTATTGGAATTGAGAATTGATGTGTTAGAGGGGATTTGTTTGTTGGAGAGGTGGGGGGAGGAGAAGTGTTTTTGAAGATGTTCTATTGTGGCTTGTTGTGTGTAGTTTTTTTCCCTTTTCCCTTTTGTGTCTATGTAGATTAATAAAATGTTGGTTTTTTTTCCCTCCATTCCCAAGTTGGAGCCTGTTTTGTTCTGTTCCTGGGTCGCATCTCACGGTGACCATTTTGGATATCCACCTTTCATGGGGGCGCTGGCGCTGTGCCAGGGTCAACCCATGACATTATTGGTTCCCTGACCGGGAAATCGAGATTTAAGCAAGGGAGAAGATGGAAACTGTGAGATGGATCAAAAGGAATAAGAGCAAAGCATGTAAATAGATTGATTATAAAATTTAGGGATGGAGGTTTGGTGTATGTCAATTGAATGTAGTTTTGTTAATATGTTGGAGTGAAATGTGTATTCTCGGAGGCGAGAGGTGGATTGTCATGGTTTGACCCGGAAGAGAGTTTTTTTTTGGAAAGTTATGGTCAAACCAATCAGTGGCCAGATGTGAAATTGGCATTTGGTTTGGCCACTGAGGATTTGGGTACGCCTCCGAGAACACACTCAGTGGGTTAAAAAGCAGAGGATTTTGAGAAGACCTTCCTCTTTGGAGTCCGGCCGGTGAGTTGCTCTGACCTCTCCCCTGCCCAGCTGCGTCTGGGTGGGGGAGGGGAGGCCATGCGGCCTGGGAAGGGAGGCCGGAGCCCCGGCAAGGTGCAGGGGTGGAGGAGTCCTGGGATGGTTTGGGCAGCCCCCCCTGGGAGAGAGAATGACAGAGACTGTGCAGGCTGGAAATTTGTTATCTGGTGCCGGGAGCACAGCCAGGAGGAGAAAGTGGGGGGGGGCAAGGTGCCCAGCCGTCAGCAGACCAGGCCGAGCTTGTAACCTTTTTGAACCTTTGGAAGCTTTAAAAAACACTGATCCTCCCCAGCTGAGGAGTGAGAGGAGAAAGAGGATGGGAAAGAAGAAGAAGTTTGACTAGGTGAAGAAATGCTTGTAGATGAGAGTGCCCTAGGTGGAGGAGATGAGTGGAGTGGCTTTGGCTGGACTTTTCTCTTACACAGCCACGGGCGAAACCAAGTTCTTCTGATAATACAGAGACTGCTCCTTGGGGGAGGCGGTTGGCTAGAAGCCAGGAGTGACAAGGCCGCGAAGAGAAGCGGAGAGAACAGAGACTGAGGGGGAGGGTGTGGTGGAGCCCTCTGCCTCCAGGGAAGGATCTCTGTTCCTGAGAGCCCCAGGCCCCAGGGGAAATAATATGGGGGGGACAGGTGTCCCAAATGGTGAGAGGCGGCCACTTCTTGGAACTAGGCAAAGCATTCTTAAAAGGACCTAAGGAGCAGTTTGGATCCATGGACAGTGGTGAGAGCGCTGGACATGGAAGGAAGAATGGTCACCGCTACAGATTTTCTTCGGGCGGCTGCAGTGTGTGACATGGAAGCATTTCCTGGGGAGGCCCATGGTGTGAGAGGAAGACTCCTCTCTCCTGATGAACTGGGGAGAGTGTGTGTGAAGGAGGGTATTGGAATTGAGAATTGATGTGTTAGAGGGGATTTGTTTGTTGGAGAGGTGGGGGGAGGAGAAGTGTTTTTGAAGATGTTCTATTGTGGCTTGTTGTGTGTAGTTTTTTTCCCTTTTCCCTTTTGTGTCTATGTAGATTAATAAAATGTTGGTTTTTTTTCCCTCCATTCCCAAGTTGGAGCCTGTTTTGTTCTGTTCCTGGGTCGCATCTCACGGTGACCATTTTGGATATCCACCTTTCATGGGGGCGCTGGCGCTGTGCCAGGGTCAACCCATGACAGGATGAAATGACATTTTCACTGGATAATTTTCTTCTATCTATGTGGGCACTAGAACTGTATTTGTGACCTGGAAACATGATTTTTCATCTGGAAATCCAGGCCAGTGTAACAGGGATATCGGAAAAATGAGTACTGTAAGTTCTGCATCATCTATGCCACCTGAAAGATTAACTATATTGTTCATTCAGGGAGACAGAAAAATACACTAGAATATAACCTAAAGAAGATGGTTACAACCCAGTATTTCCTTTTCCTCACAGCCCTCCCAGACCCCGCTGTCTCCACAAGCAGACAGTATTATGTCCAAACCTGCTTGCAGAGCCTGAATTCATAGATCATAGATGCACACAGGTTTGTTAAAAATCCACCATTTTAAAAAAAGGTGCTTACAAAGAATGTACCCTGATTTTCTCACTGCAAACACTATACTAAAAGGAAAATAAAATTGCCTCCTAACTTTTCCAAACCACCATGGTGTCAGCTATGCCCACGGCCATGGGCTTTACACAGAGCTAACAGCAAATTATAATTTAGTATGAAATAAATAATGTCCACATTAGACTTACTGTAGTTATCTGCTGTTACCCTGGTCTCATTAAAACTGACCACTCAAACTTACCTTGGCTCAGGAGGATCTGATTGCTGAGGCCTTTTCTAAAGAAAGAAGACGGACAAATACAAGGTCTACCATTTTGACTGTTCTGCTGCTGCTAAAAGCAGCAAAGAAATTTCTACGTCAATGCTATTTAATTCTACTTGTCAGTAGTACATGTATGAGAAAAGAACAAACATTCTCCTTCAGTCAGAAATTAAAATGTGGAGAGGAAGAAGAAAAAAATCCCGATCTCTATACCAGTAGCAATCCCTTTTCTTGGAAAAAAAAGAAATAAAAGATGTGGAGAGGAAAGAAAGGGGAAGTTTCAGGTTCTGTGTAGTTACACACTTTCCTGACACCACATTTCCATGCCACGCGAAGAAGATAAAAGCCACTAGATTTATATTCTTGGCTGGTCTTTACATTGGTTTGAAGGACTATTTGGCTATACTAACAATTTAGAGACAACAACTACGAAGAAGAGTTCAAAGGTGTCCAATTACAATCTAATTTTGCTCTGCTTAAATTAAATTTGGAAAGGAATTAGTCCAGCACCTCGCCAAACTCTTTGCTGAAGTGAGATCCAGGGGTAGATTCTCGTCCTTCACAAAGGCAACAGACATATATCATTAAAACATGCCAGCAATGTGCACAGCACACAGGGGCTGAATTTGAAGCCTAGTCCCAAAATAGGGGGAGGGGAGGAAAAGGAAGAAATAACTTTTTTCTCCCACTGTTTTGTCATGCAGAAATAGAATTTGTAGAGCTCCTTCATTACCAAGGCTTCCCTGAACACATCAAAAGATCTTTGTTAATTGCATTTACTGCATAAGAGGCAGACCAGCACTGCTGCTCTGCCTGCTACCGAGGACTGAAACCAGCCGGTCTAAACAAAGTCGAGCTAGTTCAGAAAGCAGCGTCAGCCTTAACACACAGGACAAACAGTGACACGTTCAGCCCGCTGGAAGACAACCCACATGGCTATCATTTGTAGGCTTCAGTGGGTGCTTTGCCAGCAAGGCAAAAGAGACTTTGAACAATTGGAGTGATGCTAAAAGGAAATGTCTGCACTTCTGAATAGCTGCACGCTGGGAATATCACCTCTGGCACACTGGGAATATCACCTCTTTCATGCTGCCCTGCTTTTTCCCAGCTCCCTCTTGTCATGCAAGACAGGATCTATACTGGATCAGTCAGGGTGACTAACAGGAACAGAACAAGGAACAGAAAAGGACATGGACAATGTCCACGGACAATGGATAATGAAGGACCTCTTTTAGAAGCTACGATATGAGGCAGTGAGGTCATGGGCTCATTTTGGAGAGCAGAGAGAGAAGCAGAAGTCCTGGAATAGCAGGGAACCAGAGTCATTGCTATTTACTGAAGATGAAGATTATCTTTTCGGAGAGAGAAGACAGGCATGTCCTCAAGCAGCTATCTCGTCTGGGAAATGACACTGATCATTTTCAAGTTTATTTAACTTACAAAGAGACTGTGAAAAAACACAGAGTATCAGAACAAATTTAAACCATCTGTTTGATCATCTTGCAAACTGTAAACATTGTCTTTGAGAAAATAATCTTTCTTCAGCATAACAATGTGCATGGATGGATTTAACTAAAATCTGGATAAAAAGGAACTTCCAATAAGTCAAATGGAAATTACCCAGAGCACAAGTCAATATTTAAATTATTTTAAGTAATCCTTCTTTCATCAGCTTCTTACAGGAGTATCCAGGAATTTTTGGATATTCAGCTCCCTTCAGCTTTCTTCCCCACCTCCCTGGGCACTTATTCTATCAAGCAGCATTCAAATTAATTGCCACACTGTTTATCTATTTAAAGCCATTGTATGCACATACCCTAACTGGCCCTGTAGTTCCTTTTTTTCCTGTAGATACTGTAGCATCTACATCTATTCTTTCCTGAAAGTATGCAAGTTTTAAATGAGTGCATTGCAATCCAAATTATTATCAGATGATTGGATATTTTTGTCTTGTCTGCATATTGTGCTTTTAAACTGTTTATTATGATCCATAATGCACAGTTCAGAGAGAATGCCTGCCTATGAAGGAGAGGCACTGAACCTGCTTTCTTCTCCTAACTCAAAGCCCCTTATCAGCAATGTCACTGGATTAAAATAACAAAGAGAGCAGTTCCTGTTAACGCCCACTGGCCACACTGATAATTCAGCCTTAGCCTTTTCAAACACCCTATTTGTTGCTCACAACAATAACATTAATTTCCTAGATTGAAAAATTATTCAATACATGTACAGCATCAACATGAATATAAAACAACACTTTGGAAACAGCATCAAATCTAATACATGTTGACAGTCTTGGATTTATGGACACAGAGGTTCAAAGCAGTAGCAGCAACTGCTTTCAGAATGTGCTCGTTTATACCCACACATCACACATCTGACCATGCTAATTAAATATATAAATCTTGCAGAAACAGATAATTTTCAGTGCAGTTACAGCGCAGACGGGCCAACTCGGCAGAGACCAGCTGGGGTCTGCAGGCCAGACCCAGGCTGCAGGGGAATGTATCAGCCTGACCCAGAGCCCCTTTTTCCCAGAGAAGATGGGGAACAGCTGCTCAGGCAGTGTGTACAGAGCGATCACCCCAGCACCTCTGCCTGTGTCTGTCCAGAGCCCAACCCAAAGGGGCTCTTGTTCAGGTGCAGAAGGGGTAAGGTGTAGACAAGTCCTCCTACACCTCTCCCTTGCTTGGGAGTGACCTTCTGCTGCTGTCTCAGAGCAGCAGCTGTGAGTGCGACACCCCAGGCTGGCCTGCAGCTCCCCAAATCAGGACATGGCACCATGACATGGCTCCTGGGATCCCTCTCACTATATGCCACAGGGTATCCCAGTGTGAGGGTATAATTCAACCTTAGAGAAACTACCAAAACATTTTGAGCCATTATGACTGTCTTTCTGTCACTGATCACAGCATGAAGTTTCCAAGTCTCTCAAAGTCTGATGTGCACATCTGTACCAATGTAAGCAAGAAAAAAGCCATGATGACATTATCTTTCCTAACAGAATCATGGACGCGTTTAGGCATTGTTCACATGCCTAACATGAAATCTGTGTGTGGGAAGGTTGGCACCTTTTTCATTGCTGATCACATTCAGCTGCCTCCTAAGTCATTCACACAATCAGGCCTGTTTCTGAAGAACCTTTAGAAATATATATTTACTCAGGAAAAAATAAAATCAAGGATATGAAGCTCATTCACATTAAATGCCAACACAACATGGAACAGAGAGAAAGAAGTGTAAACAGATGACAGGCTAAGTGAAACACAAGTTAAAGAATCAAATGTTGCAGGGCTGACCATAAATTTTGAAGGAGCCAACCATGAGAAAATTTGCTTGCTTGCTTGCTTGTAACAAGCAATTTGTAAGCACTGGGGAGCTCCTGCTAACAGAGTGGCACTACCAGTAAGGTCTTTCCTCTTGAAGTGTTACAAGCCTACACAGTTGGGGTTTTTTGACTGTTTAGTAGCAGACTAACAGGGTATTATGATCATTCTATATGTGCTGTTAACTAATTATCAGGTATTAAGTTCATCAAATACTATACTGGTCATACAACTGAGAAATGCACAACCTTTCCTTAAGTATGAAACAGACCACTGTTACAGTGAATTACAAATTGATCTTGAACAGTTTTCTCATCCTGCTGTAAACAAAAAAAAAAAACCTGTCTTACTGATTTTGGTGTGTGCGAAAGGTTGGATTGCAAAACGGGTAATTTTTTAATAGCAGAAAAAAATAGAAGCAGTTACCTACAAAAATTCCAGACTGATAGTCAAGTGGTAAATGCAGCTGTCGCGACAGACATTTCTCAAGGCCTAAGTAAACTTTGACATGCAACATTATATAAAAATTTGCATGTAAGCAAGGTAATAGAGCCACTGAGAAATTTGGGAGTATTTAATAGGTTGAAGGAAGTTAACAAGAGTACATGTTAAGAGGAAACTGAACAGTTTCAGATGAAGAAATTCTATCCTGGGTTTGGATAATGAAGCATTGGCTGACCTACAGCTTCTCTCACACTGGGGCCAGTGCAGTGTTCATGACCCTAAGCAAGAGGGCTCAGTTGTCTGAGACAAAGAGCGAACAGCATTTAAAGGAAACAAAGGTTTAGGGAAGTACTGTCTCTTCACCTCATGTTTTCTGCCATTTAAAATTGATTTGGGTAAGGTAAAGGACTGCAGTCCCTGCTGGAAGAATTAAATTTCCCCCATAGCTAGGGAATTTTCTAGATACACTCACCACTGACTGTTACCCTTCCTGAAAAAGGCTTTGACATTTTGGTAGATGCTTTCATTAAAACAGCAGTTCAATGCTCAAAGAAGAAAACCCAGTGGTAGGAATTATAAGAAGAAATAAAGAACCATCATTATACCAAAACTGGGGACAGTGTCAGTCTCCTCATGTCAAAAAGAAACATCAGAACTGGGAAAGTTTGATTATCCTTGCTATAATTTTTTAAATGAAAGACATGGAATGGCTTCCTTATAGTCTTCAAGAAAACCCCAAACCAGAGCTAACTGAAGCAGTGTGATGAATGACATTAATTAAGAGTGAGCATCATTAAGAATGGTCAAGGGTTGACCATTCAAAATTCTCTGCCACCAGAACTAGGCAATGAAAGCAGCAGGAACTGGATTCAGAAACGCATCATCAGAAGCAGTTCATGCAGTAGCCGCATGCCAGGGAGCACGCTGCATGTGTAGCTTTTGCGGGCTGAAAGGGAAGCTGGACTTGGAAGAGAGATCCACTGAAAGTTATTAAACAGTTAAACCACAACTAGCTCAGGAAATCCTCTGGACTGAAAATAGCTCACAGCAACAGTGATGTCTGGGGGAGTTACTGTATATTTTTATCCTGTTCTTATTCTCCCCTAGATACCCATTTCTGGCCACTCCTGGAGGCAGTCTGTCTCTTTTGTACAGTACAGTTCCCAGGACAGCCACTTTTCCGTTCCTTGATCTCAGCCTCTCTCCCCAACAAATTCCAGTCCAGTCGTGAACTCCTCTACTTGACGTGGTTTTGGCTATTCACATCACACACACGGGCATCTCCCACATCCTAAAAGAAACCAGCCATCCTTGCAGGAAGAAAAGTTAAAATCCTTGCCAATAACTATTACATACAGAACACAGGAAAAGGCCCATTGGGTTTGTTTTGGCTTGTTTTTTCTTCAGTAGATAAGTTTTATGATGAAGGGACACACAGACTTATCCCTGAGGAATACCACGTTAATAGAAACAGTCCTGGTTACAGTACTGTGTCTGCTTAATAAAATACCCTGTTTACCCATTAATAACTCTTGGGAGTCTCTACTGCTATAGGAAAAAACTGGGTGACAAAACAAACCATGTGTTAAATAAAACCTTTTTGCAATAAGGTAGAAGCTGTTCCATTACCCTTTTCTCTCCAGTTCTTGCCAGCAGAACAGCTCTGCAATCAGGCTCTTTAACTTGTCCAGTTCAGGGGGATAAAAAAACCCAGGGGAGAGAAGGCAATGCATTGTTTCTATTCAAGATTTAGGGGCTAAAATTTTGTCTTTCTAGGATAGAAAGGTCAAGGTCCAACCTGCTCTCTCTGCTATGAGCAGCCAGGCGCATTGCAGTAGCCAAAACACTGCCATCCCCATTAAAAGAGGAAAAATACGGCAGGATGAGGCAAGCTACAGATATCCATACTCTTTGGTCCATGTACAGTGAGGTAAATCATCCAGAGTATCTTTCTTCAAATGCAGCAATAACACTCAGCTCCTTATGTAATTCTTCAGGGCTTCGCTCCCATGCTTGGTATTTACATTGTAGTTACCTAGAAGGCAGAGTGTAATACAAACCCACGGCTGAAGGCAGCAAGGAACCTCTGGAGGCTTAAGTACCCCCAGGGACCAGGCTTCAGTTGTCTGAAGTTGTCCACTTCTTGAGAAGGAAGTCTGTATCAGACCCTCACATCAATGTCACCTGTTGGCCTGCCTGATAATCCTGACCCATAAACCTTCAGCTGGCTCCTCCTCCATCCCAGAGAGAGCTCGATGCACCCACACTGCATTCATGTACAGGCAACTCCCCCTCTTCATCCTCTGTTCCAATCTCCCTGAAGAGTTTTGATCCATCCATGGTGGCACTCCAGCCATGTGAGCTACCTCACTATACCTCTGTGATCTGAGCTGGATTGCAGCCCTGCAACTGCACGCAGATCTTCAGTTTCTGCTGTTTGCTCCTCATGCTGTATGTGTCAGTGTATCAGTACTTCAGAGAGGCATGCAGTGTTTCAGTTTCCCAGAAAAGGCCACTGAATTTTCCCCATAAAGCTCTGCTTTTCTCAAATTTGGCCCCGTTCATCCCCTTCTTTTCCCCAATTCTGTTTGTTTGACAACATAATGAACCTGACAATTTGATGGTAGGTCACTGATTCCTCCTCTGTCACTCTTAGTCTCCAAGGTACATTGTTGGTACCCACACGGAAAAGCACAATCCAAGACCACAGCAGGCCTCCCTAGATACCAGACTGAGTCAGCAGGATAGCTGCCAGGTCAGTCTCCCACTGCTGCCATTATTTACTTTCTCCCAGGGCCATTAGCTGAGGTACAGAGATGCACTGGAGGAGTCTCCAGCTTCTGGTTTGCTGCTGGAGTGAATGCCTACCCTGGGAGCAGATCTGCAGGGGGAGCAGGAACCGTGCTTCCAGGCCCAGGAAGACACCAGCCTTTGCAATAGTGGGAGTCCTGCTTTCCCACCCAACAGACTCTGCCTGTACCTCAGGACAGAGGAGCCTTTGGACCTGCAGGCTCTTGGAGAAGATCTGGAGGATCTTTCTTGTCATCACTGATGATGCACAATCACTTTCATCCTGACACAGCTCTGCTAATTGTCAACATGGACCCTCCTAGGAACAAAAGCCCATGTCCCTAGCCCTGATGAGAGAGAGCACCCCAGCATTCCTCAGCCACAGTCCTGTGGAGCTGCACTCAGGCTTAGGCTGCTGCTGTCACAGGGGCCACTGACCCAACTCTTCTGGGGTCTGTGCTCTGTGGCCCTTCCTCACCATGGCAGGGCACATGTCCCTGCCTCTGTCCTGCACTGCTGCTATGGGAAGCCATGTTTTCAGCCAGGCAGTGCTTCCGGAGGGCTGCCCCCTGCCTACTTCAAGGGCCTGCGTCCGCTTCAGCTGGGAATCAGCTGAACAGTAGCTCAGAGCCCCCTTTCTTCAGGAACGGGCCAGACCCATTCGAGGTTGCAGCATTCTCACATGCAGCAGCAGCACACTGATGCTCCTCAAATGTCTCTGAGAGTCCTCTGTCAGTCATAGGAGAAACTTTCAGAACACCCACAAGATTTCAAAGCACGGTCCAGAAACTGCTGCACAAACTGCTGCACCTGTTGGCTGCCCCAACAGATATGCAATTCCTCAAATCTGTCTCTGGCAACCCAAGTCTGTCTTCAGTGCTGCAATTGTTCACTGAGGAATATTCATCTTACCATACCAAAAGAATTTAAAATTCTTCAAACAAGCCTGACTATGCTGAAGAAGTTCCTTACTTATCCAGATCAGAAGTCCACCACGGTATCTTAAGATTTGAATTTAGTGGATTAGGAGAACCATAAATTAAGCCCATGGCAATACAGGCCCTGACAATACTACATGACTTGTAATAACAACAATAATACATACTGTATTACCACAAAATGCATATGTTCCTGATAGTGATAACTAGAAATCAGCTAGAAGTAAAAATCTGATTTCAAGCTGCCTGCATATTTTGAACTCACATCTAAAAAACTGAGAATCACCAATCTATTAATTTTGTATTTGTTTCTTCTAAGCTATGCTAACACTCACCAGCAGGGATGCTAAATGGCGGGTGGAATATAGTAGAGTGACCTAAATTTGTCAAGCCAGGGAAACTTGTCCTATTTCATAATTCCCACTTCAAAAGCTATGCTGTTACAGGAATGGGGTCATACAATAATTCAGGCTGAAAGGGGCCTCAGAAGGTCTGTAGGCCAAAATCTAGTTCAAAGAAGAGTCAGGCATGAGGTGAGGCCAAGTGGCTCAGAGCTTTGCAGAGCTGGTTCTTAAAAATCTACACAAGAGCCTATATTCTTCTTGAGCAACCTGATCCCATGCCTTACTGAACCCATTCTGGTCAGTTTGTCTTTATAAGCTTCTCCCTTCATCCAGCCTTACACCCAGGTTGTGTCTGACTCTGTCTCTCTTCTTCCCACCATGCATTGCTGTGAAGAGCCTGGGTCCATCATCTCAGTACCCTCTGTGCCAGTGTCAGCAGGCTGCTCTTCTTTGCTCTCCTTCCAGAGCTATGCTGAAAGCCCAGCTCCACCAGCCTCCCTGCACAGAGCCTGTGCTCTGGGCCTGACCATTGTGGCAGCTCTCCACCGAACTCACAGGAATTTATCAGGTTCTCAGGGTGCCAGACTTGAGCACAGTATCCAGATCTGGTCTAAGAACTACTGGGCAGAGGGGATCATCACCACCTACTAGTTGCCCACTCATTTAGCTCCTATTAATATATCCTATTGTGATGTGTTAAAACCAACTCCCCCAGCTGATTTTCAACAGATCTGCTTCCCAGACTAGTCAGTCCCCAAGCCTTGCATCGTGGTCAAAGGTTCTTCCTGTGCAGGGGCTTTTTCATGGTGAGGCTTATTTCCCATGGGTGCTTATTCAACTCCATGAGGTGGTCTCATTTCCCCAGAATTCTAGGTGTCTGTATGCCAGCATGCTGACTGTCCCCTTCCATGTTCTGTCACGTGGGAACTTGATAAGTGAGCACTCTGCCATCTCCTCCAGGTCACTGATAGAGGCATTAAACACAGAACATCCCAGGACAGACCCCAGACAGTTCTTACTGGCCTTGAGGCAGAGGAGCCCTTGAACCACTGCTCTCAGAGTCCACTCATACCTCCTAAGCCAAGAACTGGGCTTTCTACAGGTGTAAGAGAACAAAAAAAACCCCCATGTTTTAGTATCAGCAGCCAGAATATTCATTCCCTGTCTCATCTAATTCAAATATTGCCTGGATTGAGATACTTTATGGATTATCACCTGGACCAGCCCAGGATGGAGTTCAGCTTGCAGCTTCTTACTATCCCAGGAATTACATCTTTGTCTACTATTGCATATTTAAATCTTTGACTGGCAAAATAAATTTGACCAGCGCCTGTTCTGTATCTGTAACTGCATGTTCCTCCCTTGACCTCTTGCTCCACCTCAGCAGGAAATCATCTACCCCCTGCATCCTGGCTGGGCAAAGGGCTCCCTGAGATTCAAGCTCATGAAGTTGAGAGAATTGATACCCCATTGCCAGAATCTAAACCCATTACCCATTTCCTTTCAGTAATGTGACTTTATGCTGTTTCCTTTCAGCAGAGAGTGTTGTGTGGCTTGATCATCACATGACTGTCCATGCAGTGTTCAATGAACTTAATCCTCTTTCCAGAGGACTGAAATACTTTTGAATACTTTTATTTATAGAGACACTTTCTCAGGAACTCACCAAAACACTACCAATATCAAATTCACTGCATTACTTTAAAAGGTCATGTGAATCGCCTTTTTTTTTCTGTGATATTCTCATAGGGTTTGAAAAGTATATTTACTCCCTTACTCCATTGCATCATTTTTCATTTATGAGTTTTCCTCTTGCAGAGCTCTGGCTCTCAGCCACAGCAGATCTGTGCAAACAGGTACATGTTCCAGTGATGGGGAGATGAACCTTTGTTCTCAGGGCCTGTTTTTAATCACTGCTGTTCATCAAAGCCTTGTGAGCCCAGAAACATACAGAAATAGCAGAAAGCCCCTGCTGATGACAAAGCAGGCAGAACTTTGGGAGATTTAGTCAGTCTTTTTCTTAAGATAAATCTTTTCCTTAATTGTATTTGTGTCATTAGACACTACTAACACAAAGCAACAGTATAAAAGTGGGAGGAACATGGCAGAAACATCAAAAGAAACAGAAAGTTATAAAAGATACAAAAATGCCGATTATTTTATTTTTTTAGCACATGACACTTTCCTTCTGAGGAGTTTTCCATGGCTACTGCCAATGTTTTACTGATCTCAGATGCTGCCTGTTGCATAGAGCAACAGTGAACTTCACTCTCCCATGAGGACTTCTCCCTAGTTTGGTAGCTCTCCCCTTCATAGTCACTATTTCGACAGCAGTCTATACCGTATGAGAAAAAGTAAGAACCATGGTTCAAATAAGAAAAACAATATACTATGCTTAAGTCTTGAAACCTTGTTTTCAAACCTTTTTCAGCACATTAAAAATGTAAATGTGTAAGAGGAAAAATAAAGAGGCACAATTCAACAGGCACTGGAGTTCTTACAAATAAACATGGCCTCAGCTGTGCACAGAAGCCAAGACCATGGAACACCTGGGTTTTTCAATACATACTCCCAATCTGACCTTTCTTACAAATATGCACATGACAAAACTGTTGCATTTCAGTTTCTGCTCTGTAGAAGATTATAATTTCAGTTTCTGCTCTGTAGAAGATTATAATATCAGACGTTTCAAAATACTAACAGCAAGAATAGCAGAAAGGAAGCAAATACACACATCTGCTACTTTAATAGCAATGGTTCCTATATGGTTGTATTTCTCTCTGGCATGTGGGACCGGAGAGTTCCCCTTGTCATATACAAAGCTGCCATGTTCTGGATTCTCACTCCTCTCATACTCAGCATTTCAGCACCTCTCAGCTGCAGGAATGTGTTGGCAGAAAATACCAAATGACAGAAAACCCAAGTAGAATGCTCGTGTCTCTCAAAGCTGACCCACTGTGCATACACTAACTAACTAAAGCTTTCTTCAAGTGAGTTTGCCTGCACTCCCATGAAAATGTTACAACACTTTTAGTGCAGCTGGTAGTTTAGCAGTAGTTGGCTACTGCCCAGCACAGGAGAAGGTTCTCAAAAATCCCACCATGCTGTGTCATGTCAGGGGGCCAGATGACCCCCATGAGCTCACATGATGGAATTTGTGTGGTGAAATCCAGATCTGCAAGAGTATGGATGAGGCTGCACACAGGTGCACAGGGGATAACCAGAATACAATAGATCCTCAATGTTCCAGAAGTCACCTGAGTCCAGGGAGAAGCCACTCTGACCACTCCTCTCTAAAAGTATCTCCCAGAAGGCCTGGACACAGACTACTAGCCTGTTGTACAGTCACTGGCTAGAAATAGCAGAACACCTGGACAGAATGCCTGCAGGGGAAGTGAACAGCTGAAGATGTCCAAAGGTCTAAATTTATGTGGTAAAAAAAAACCCAAAACAACAAAACATTGAAATGCCTTTCGATATCAATACCATGACAGACAAATTACACATAAAAGCAAATGGCTCACAAGAGAAAGATTTAAAGATTTGAAGTAATTTCCTGGCAGAGATTAAACTCCCACTCCTTTTAAAATTAACACAACACAGGAATGGAAAAATGTGGCTGATAGACTAGAGAAAAGGATGTGAGGTGTAGTATCTCCCTATGTCTAGCAGAGGTAATGGCTATCGGGAACATCACACTTCATTAACAGGAACATGGAATCCAGAGATTCAAACAGGAGATCCACTGTGAGAAGCCTTCCAGCTGTCTCAGTCATCCACCCCAGAAATTTTAACTGAGGAACACTTGGGCAATTTTTACCTTTATAACAAAATGGGACAATCCAGCTACTTAAACAACTATTTAGAAGTTCTCATAAGTCTTGAAGTTAGATAGGATGGTGGGTCCTAAGCAAGGACATATATTGTACTGAGGACTTCTTTTTCTTGCATAAACAGAAAACACAAAATAAAACAATGTTCCAAATTCAATATCAAATAATAGCACAGAAACCAAGATGAAAAACTCACAAGTTTTTGCACATATTAATGAATTAAGCATGGATTTAAAGTGTTCTCATGTTACATCAAATATTTTACCTGAAGTAAATATGATAGCACTAAATGACAGCAATTCTGTGTCATGACCATCTCTCACTTCACTATTTCATTTAAATGCAAAAGTTTAAAACAGGCAATGGATGCTGACCAGCTATTAAATAACAGTTATAGAAAGATAAACAATAAAAGTAACTGAACAGCTTCAGATGAAAACAAAATTAATTCTTAGATCCTTACAGAGATTAAACACTATCCCAAGGAGAATGAGTGTAATATCCTATAGCCCACAATCACACACTTGTCAGGATAGCACCCAAGTATGTAATCATTAAATATTGCTGAAGTGATATATATTTCCTGAGTAACTTTTCCTGTTCTTTCCATGACTACAAAAAATGGTTTGGCAAAACTTGATCTTCCCTACTGCAATAGTCTTCATTTTCTTTCACATTCACATTGTTTCTTCCCTAATACCAGGAGCAAGAAAGAGTGAATCTCTCTGTATTATTCCTCCTTTTGACTTAGAAAACAAACTGTATTTGGGAACACATAGTTGGCTACTTATGTCCTTACTTGCCATTTCACTGGATAACACAGGCCAGATTTTGGAAGACACCTTCCTAATTTTGTTGAAGTTCTATTACCTATAACCTTGGAAGGAGCTTGGTTCACCAGATGTTGGGAAAATGAGGTAACAAAATGTATCAGCATTTCAACTACTATTACTTCTCTTGTGAATTACCAAACCTGTCCAAACCTTTTTCAATACATCCTGCAGTCCAAGGACTGCTTTTGCTTTACAGCTCAGTGCCTGTGAAACATGCAGCACAACAGCCGCATTTAGAAACAAAGATTATCTCGAGTTGGAAAGAAACCATAACGATCATCAGATCAAACTCCCTGCTCCTCAGAGGACTACCTAAAAATAAACTTAATGACCAAAAATGTCACCCAGACACTCCTGAACTCTGTCAGGCTTGTTGCTGTGACTGCTTTCCTGAGGAGGCCATTCTGTGACCAAGTACCCATTCAGCAAAGAGCCCATGTCACAAACAGAAAGATTCAGAATCCTGCCTGGCTGGGGCCCACTGAAAGTAATGAAAAGCAGCAGTGACTGGGCATAGGACTCACACTGTCCTGTAGAAGAGGACATCCGTACGTGAAGGAATGGGAGAATCATCCCAGGCTGCTAAGAAAGTACTGATATTAGTAAGGAAGAGCAGATAATCAGGGTTTCACAAAATGCTGCTGAGAAAAGAGGTCACCTTGAAAGACTGAGCGAGAGGCACTGTAGGAAACATCATTCCAATGCTTAAATGCTGCTGTCTGCAATGTGGACCTATGCAGGCTGCTGCTATTAGGCAGCTTTGAAAGCTCTTGTTTCCCAATGGCTTATACCTTGACCTCTTCTGCCCCAGTTTTAGTTTAGCACATAAATGAATGCTGCCCTACTTCCTACCCACAGAGGTTAGAATCCTCTTTTGCCAAACTATTCCAAATTCCTTACTAATGACATTTGCCCTTAGCAGCAGCCATTGCCCTCTTTCCACAAACACTCCTGGTATTAGTCTCAATTCTATGCATCTTCTCACACATTTTCCTCCAAATCAGAGAAAGCAACATATCCTCAGTTCTCCTCTCTTAAATAAATAATAATAATAGTATGATCACTAACTTAGTTTTTCCCATCTCAGCTTTCATCTGGAGTAGAACATCTCATATCAAGAGACTGCATTCCTACCTCATTTATGTGCTGATTCCCTATTCTTTACTGATCTCTCCAGCACCTTTCAAATCAATAATCCCTAATACCCCACTTATTACTCAACCACACACTTGGCTCCACTGTTGTTTTTTCATCACTGTTGTTTTTTCATCTCTAAACCATAGAGATTATAACAGAAGATAATTAAACCATCATTTATTCATCTTTTGAAACCGTCATTGAAGGATGAGAGTAAATGCCTTTTGGGGAAAACACAAAGGCAGTTTCTACTGCCTTTCAGTGTCTTGCAGGTCAAAGACTCCAGAAAAATGGCGCTGCACATCACACTCGTAACATGCTACTGCATCTATAGGTATGGCTATAAAAAATACTCAACAAAAGCCAACCCCCAAAAACCTCTTTGCTTAAAATGAACACCTTATTCTTTTATTTAAAAAGGATTAAAAACTCTTCTCTTCTTCAAAATATCTTTAGTTTACAAGAATTTAATTTTGCTAAATAGAAATATACTACAAGGAACACAGGAACCTGCAAGTTTAAAGTATATCTATCAAAAAAGCCAGCTGTTACAAACCAACTATTTCAAGGTGCTGTGATCAAGAAAAAAGCTGTTTTACATTATCAGCTTGTCTTTCCAACATAGTAAAGAAAAAGCTTTTTAGGATAAGATTGTTTCATTCTAACACAATCTTCTACACTGTAACAGCAACTGAAGTTACCACTATTGATATTGCTACGAAGTTCTCATGTTCTCTTACACTGCATGTCATAACTTGTGCAATTGTCTTCTACCTGTAGAAAAATAATGAAAAACAACAATATTGACACAGTATTACAGAACATATTATCTGAAGCCATCAGCTCAATGAATCTGTTCAGAACCACTAACAAATCTGTGACCTGCAATTTCTTTTTTAATAACAAAATTACTTCCAAGTAAGCAGGGACAGTGTTCTGTACCACTGCTCTGATTTGCAAAACACTGCATTTCTTTGTGTCTATGTATGTGAAGTATGATACAAGTATGGGAAACATAGCTAGTCAAATCAAACACCTTATGTTATCCATCCTTCAAAGAAACTGTATGTTAAAGTAACGCCAACATACTGCACCATTACTGCAATACTTATTTGCAGGGGTAGAAATCTGTATTTAGAGGCTTTCTTTCTTTCTTCTTATGTCAATATGATGCTGCTGTTTCAAAAAGAATATACATTTTCATTACAGAAATGAAAGTGCTACTAAAAACCACATCATGACTGTACTGAGGTACTGAAAAAAATGCAAGCATGAAACTTTTTCCTTACTGTAGACTGTACAAGACCATGTTTATCCTGCCCACACAAATACAGTGGCACTTGGGGACCACTGTGAAGAGACTGGATCTTTTAGACAACAGAATCTGATGAACTTTAAAGCAAATTGGGTGGAGTTTTTTTGTCTGTATTTCTTTACCAATTGCCAACATTCAGCTTCTTACTTTTCCATGATCAACAAAATAGCAGAAGCTGTACTGTACGCAATGAAGAGGGCATCCTGAGGGTGTGGGGCAAACCTACTGACACGTCAGGAAGTTTGCTTGTTTGTGGAAAAGAAATCACTTCAGCCAGTGTTAGGATATTGCACCTAAATTAGTAAATGTCTTTTGTAAAGGTAACATCCAACAAAGATGCACAGACTGGAATGGCAGTCTTTGAGCACAACAGGAAAAAAGAATGCATGCAGATTCTTCTACTCCTCTTGATGGATGACTGGTCTTGGTCAAGTGAATTTTATAATTTTGGTCATTACATAACCATCAGAGCAGCAGGGTGGCCATCTAGAACTCATCTTAGTCATGTGTGTTTGCAGACATGAGGCCTTGATCAAATACCTTGGCATACCTGAATGTGTCTCTTTAAAAAAGTATTTGTAAAATATGTACTGCACCTACTTAGATGAGGCAGAGAGTATCCATCTCTATGCTATATATATTTAAACACAGGCAAGTCTGTAAAATTATTCCATCCACAAACTCAGAATTTTGGTTATTGCTGGTGTCCTGTTTTAAGATCCTTGTATCCTCTGTGTGCACAGCTGTGAGAATATTCAAACAAGGTTCTTGGGTTTGTACTTGTATTTGCACAGGATGACTGCATTTAAGAATTAACCCCACAGAGTGACAGGGATAAGTATGAATGATAAGTAAACTTGCAGGATCCAAAACCTACTGTGTGCATTCACAAAAGCAGACTTGGATAAACTGTCAAAACCTACACATGCAAAAAAAAGCAGCAAGAAAGCTGCACACACCCCTCTCATGTTTGGTGGTCCCTTTTTCTAGAGTATCAGATGACAAATGCTATGCCAGAATAATGTATTCAGGATTCAAGACTTGAGTTTTTTTGCAAGTTACTCACAAACTGAGCATATTCATTTTTGGTGAAAATGTCTTTAATATTAGTATCTTTTTGTAAACTAATATTTTTGTTCACAGAGATCCAAATGTCAAAACAGCAAGTGTCAAAATATTTGAAAAGGGGTTCAATTTTGCTAGAAAATTAAGTCAATTGGCAGAGTCAAGTATAGTTAATACAGGATTCTGATTATCTGAGGTGAAACAGGTATAGTCACATTAGAACTTTCAAACACTTTCATGTTTCCTTCCTATCAGTGGATTAGCTAGCCCTAAATATTCATTATCTCAGTCTGTGACAGGTAAAAAACCACCATGCTTCTGGAATCAGTGAATTATTTTTAAACACTAGTATAAAGATTAAAATCCCTGTTTGGATTTTGCATATGAACTACAGATCACTGAAAGTTTCCTGTTGCACTGCAGCAAAAAAAGGGAAATGTAACAAAATATTTATTTGCTGCAAAGTACAGCAAGATACTTCGGTAATCTCACAAAAATGTCATACTGGAACTTGTTACAGTGAGTTCAATTTGATCTTTTAATGTAATACAGTACATTTTTATAAACTTAACATTATCATTGCAGAAGAGCATGCTAACTGAATGTTAGCAATTTATCTTTTATACATAATTATAATCTACTGTAGCCATGTACGCAGATCTCAAAATGTTAGTACATAAAATATTCATTTTCTTTATATGAGATGAGAATGAACTTAGAAGAGGTTTGAATACAAGAATGACATATTTGCTGTGCCTATTTCTCAAGAAATAATGATTTACACATTATTACCCAAGAAATCAACATTTAAATTGCAAAACTATAGTTGAAATTTACAATAAACATTATGATCAGTAATGGTGCATCAATATTCCATGAAGTTTAACCTAACCATGTTTATGCACATAAAGCCTCAATAGTCTGCAGCAGTTTCAGCATTACTTTTTCATATTTTTGTATAAAATTGACTTAAAGGTACATCTTCCATAAATGTTTTCAGTGCAATTCTGTCAAAGAGGAAAATACAAAGCTAGCTTTCAATCATTTTATACTGTAAAAAACCCTCCAGAACTTGCATTTGCACTGCTGAAGCATAAGTAAGCCAGTTCCGTTTTGCCAACTATTTCAAAGTCAATTCACATCAACCATAACTGCCTTTCTAGCCAGCATTTCCCCCATATCTTTAGGTATAAATGTTGAAAAGCTGAATACTGGAAGAGGGGGAAAGTTAAGATGAGGCAGAATAATCTAATTGTTTATAATACTTTTTCCTAGTGGTACCAAAATAATTAATAATGAAAGAATTCTAAGGGTTGCTTGTTTTATTAGTGATCTTACAGTTTGGAAACTGGTGAATTTGTGGTTTAGTATTATCCCTTCCTATAATCTTTACAGGCAACCTTGCAACAATAACTTATTTATTGATGGATTATGTGAAAATGCTCCATTATTCAATGAAATAAAATTTTCTTAGGTTAGAAATTTATTTTTCATGTGTTGTGAACTGTAGGGAACCAGAGGGAGAACAGCACCTGAAATTATGATGTGTGCTTGGCTAAGCAGAGTATAGTAACTGATATATTTTGGTTCAAAGACAGTTTGTAAACTGTTAAATTGTATACAGGATACTGCTCTATGTATTTTGTTTCTTTTGTTGTTTGTTTTTTTTTTTTTTACAGATTATAACTAAAAAAAAAAAAAACCAAAACCAACCCCCAAAAAAAACCAAAAAAACCCAAAACAAACAAAAAACCCAAACAAAACAAACAAAACAAAACAAAAAAAAACCACCCCACCAACACAAACCAACTTCTCTCTATTGTAGCACAAAATAAAAATGGAGCTTCATTCAAACCTTGAATACCTTGACCATAATAATTGACAGCTGGTTATTCAACAAAAAAACTTAGCTCTTCATACCAAAAAAATTTGGCTCAAAAAACAAAAACAAAACATAAAGGTACAATAAACTCTCAATAAAAGGATCTCTTATGAGGCAACCTACCATATACTACTGCTAGATACGAGTTTCAAAAAAAACATTACATCCCATTTTCAGCACATTTTTCATAAACATGCAACTTCACTATAAAATACAAAACACTTGGCTCTCAAGAACAGCTTTATAAAGACACACTGCATCAATAAAATTTCTCTTTGTGATTAACTTTACATTGTAATAAGAACTGTATTTTCACTAATGTTTATATATCAGATTTCATATTATAATGTAGTAATAATTTGCTCTTTGTGAACATCATGTTCAGAAGGAAATATCTATACACATTAACATACTAGACTATTAAAAACTCAGTTACAGAATTTTATTGATACAGTAGATTAATAAAAACTGATGGGGGAAGAAAAAATGGGTAGGGTATTCAGTACATTATTTAATAACACACTTTTAAAATTAAAGTATTTTAAATCCTTTTTGAATTTTCAATGCCACTACAAGTCCAGAAAAGTCTGGCATCAATACTGAGGTGTAAAACAAAACTTCTTTTGAAATTTGCATCTCTTGTATTATTCTATCCAATATTGTTCAACTGCAAAAGAAGTAATTTAGCACCTCTGATGATAGGTAGGTGCCTGAAGGTAAACACTAGGTTATATTCATGAAGGAAACAAAGACTTTTTTTTCTTCTTCTTCTTCTTCTCCTTGACAAATAGTGGCAAAAGAATGTGGCACTATTTGTTCAACTGACTTGTTTTTCACAGTTAAATGTCAACAAGAGTACAAATACGAACACTGACAGATATTGCTTGAGATCAATTTTTAACAAACTCTGTTCTTTTTTTAAATCAATCGATCCAATAAACAGTGGGGTACTGTCAGTTTAAAGCCGCAGATAAAAGCTATACAAGCACTTTATAAGTCAGAAACATTAAAAAAAGAACTATTTACAGTTTTCTTCTTTAGTTCATATGTCTACAAAGCCAGCGCACATTACACTTCACAAAAATCCACAGTTAATGATATCAACATGTGTGTGGCTAAAGCTTGTGACCTAGGGACTGCAAATGCAGGGGCAGTAAAATAGATTTTGTCTTCTCTTCAGCAACCCCATTTGTGCACTAACAGCTTCATTCAGTCTCAAGCTTTATATTAAAAGCATTCTTCAATGCTTTCACCTGGAAGGCTGGTAACTACATGCTCACTCATCGTCTTTCCCTTTTGGAAGTTCTGCGACGGACCTATTTGGAGAAAAGATATTTTAAACGTTTCTTACAGAAAAATTTTGAAAAATTCAAGAACAAATAGATTTTATAATGGAAAAAATGCTCAGGCTCACTCAATAATGTTTGAGTATCCATATGCAGTGTCATTCATTACTCATTTTGTCACAAGTACAAGTCTCAGTCAATGACCAACTTGATTTACTGAGCCCACATCCTTAATGGAATTCACAACAATGCAGTTTCCTTTCTCAGGGTTTTCATACCCTCAGATGTTCCAACCATCAGATTTATCCAAAAGTGTGAGGGCATTCTCAGTTTTAGTGTTACTACTAACATTGCCAATGTATTTGTAAGAAATAAAGATAAAAGTGAGCTCATTTTAATATATGCTAGTAAGAGGAAGAGATCAGTTTAGGATTCTGTTCCAAGACTCCATGCTTATTTTCCAATACTATTCATTCTGTGTGTCTGTTTTGTATAAAGAAGCTTTATTCATTATTAAAATCTAGATGAGAAGAACGGCAGGAGTTACCTGGAAAATAATTCCCATTAGATGCTACACAATTCTGGCATACAGATAAGAAAGGCTACACAGGACAGAAACTTCAAGATACTTGATAAAAACTTGTATTTTCAAAGAAATGCAGCTTCTCTAGGAAACTACAGTGCAGCTGCACTCCACAACAGTGGCAGCTGACAACCACCCCATTCATTTTAAAGGAGGAAGGTTAAGTTCTAAAAACGAGAAGTCATTCTAAGAAGAAAGGCCATTGTCTGATCATCAGTACACAGAGAACACCACAAAGACTCACACAGAAAAGCTCAGGCATTTCTCTTACATTGATTGTGGAAACTTCCTCTTCTTCCATTACTTCTTCCTGGGGAATATCATCACTGACAGGTGAACCACTCTGAAACACATCCATCTCTTCACTGGATTCATTCTCTTTACTGGCTGCTTGTTTAGAACGCCCCGCACGGCTACAATGAGAAGAAAAATAAAGATAGCTTCACAGCACTTGTACATCTGCAATATCTATGTATGCAAACAATTCCAGTTCACACAAACACCAGCCTTACTATTTCATGTTATATAATGCTGCTGTCTTTTACACCTGTCTAGTTCATCCATGCACAGAACTGAAGTGAAACTAGGAGGCTGGACAACACCATTTGAAAACAAAATTGTTCCACAATAGAGGCTCAGGACCACAAAG
The DNA here is from genome assembly GCF_963513975.1 of Fringilla coelebs. Taxonomy (NCBI): domain Eukaryota; kingdom Metazoa; phylum Chordata; class Aves; order Passeriformes; family Fringillidae; genus Fringilla; species Fringilla coelebs. The sequence goes on from NC_140029.1 coordinate 68,817,226, forward strand.
TTGAACAATTTTGCCTCTATAGACGCGGCAGATTTTTCTCTTCAGTGCCACGATACAGGCCAAAATAGGTTGACACAAGACTAACCAGTGAACAGGAAAAGCCAAACAGCCAGAGACTGAATATTGTTTGCTAGTTTTCTCTCTATTCAATTTAATGAACAGATGTACTCTACTTCTCCAAGACTTCTTACAGAACAAATCTGAATAACTGCATCTATGTTTTTTCAGACCTAGAAGAACCCATATTGCTACCCATGAAATTAACACCTAAAATGCAAATCTTCCAAGCTATCTTAGGGATAACCAGCGTAACAATACCTTAATCAGGATAGTCAAGAACAATCAGTCAACAAAATCTTAAACTGTCTGTATTGGTTATGGGATTTGTGCCACAAGCAGAAAGCATCCATTTGCTTAAAATGAGAATTAGCCAACATTCCTTGCCTTTAAAAAAAAGACAACTACAAATGTATCCAAACTCCACAGTTGCACCCACATTACAGTAGCACAATTTAGAATCAAATCACTGAATCATCCCATTTACTGCAGGTGCAGTCTTCGTGCACCCAAAGATGGTGACGTTTTGGTTGAAATGAAACCAGAAACTCAGTTCCAGGCACACAACAGACAGACTTCAATCTCCAGTGGGGGCACAGATCCATAACAATTGTAGTCTGATGCCATCACATCGTGAAAGTAGCAGGAATTTTCAATCCTGAGAACCATTAAAATTCAGACAAAATAAAATCTCCCAATTGCATAGCAATTATAGTATTTCCAAACCAACAAACTTGCCAACCCTTAACACAAATTAGCCCAACTCAAATCCTCCATGACTGGTAGAAGCAACAGAATTGAAAAGGAAGCAGAAGAGTTATTCACAAGCTAGGTTCTTCCTTTCACATATCACAAAAATAAGCCTGTTCACGTGCGCTAATTGGTAACCCAATTTGCTATCAGAAATAGGTTATACACTACCACCCACCGGATACATTATCACCTCATACACAAAATCCCAAATTCTTATGCCAAATCCACTCCCAAGGAGCACAGAAAGCTTTAAGCATTTGGTATAAATATGTTTCTCTTGCGGAACATAATGCTGGCTCAGTCTATCAACTTCCTTCATTGAAAACTGATGTAGATGAGGGAGAAAGGCTTGACTACAATGCACTTTGAAGACTGAGAGATTGCTACTGTCTCACCTTTTTCTTGCAGATTTGGAAAAAGAACAGTCAAAATATGGGTGGTCTGATAAAACAAACAAACACAACCCACTTTGTATTTTTCAAATGAAATCTAGAATAGATCCAACAACTTTAAACCCTGACAGCTGACAGGAACAATGAACATACATGTGAACAAGAGCTATGCTTGTTACTGATTGTGGGTAGTGATATAATTTACTGTCAGCTTAAATGGAGTAAAGAAACATACCAACTTCACAGAGAAAAGTTATTTAAATATTTAGTAAAAGGCATGTTTGACAAACACCACATAGCACATCACCCAACAATAACTTGTTGGTTTATCTTCCCTGCATGGCAGTAGCAGTTTCCAACTCTTGTTCTACTGCACATGTAGTAGTGACTTCTGGAGTAACCAGCCAGTGTTGGTCCTGTGTTTCTGGTTACAGAGTAAAGGAGAAGCACAGGTCTGACCTGAGGCAGGGAAACTGGAAAGGTCAGGATGTATTGCATGCAATATGCCAGATCATGTGATCCTGAGCGAGCCCAGAATTTGAAATGAGAGTATAAACTTGTTCAGACAAGGTTCTCCTGCAGGGAAGATCCCTGGTTTAAGGCAAGTCAGTACACTACACTGCCAGAGGAAGAGCAATGTGATGCTAAGCCCAGAAGCCAGAAAGACAACAGAGATACGCAACAGTGTCAGACAGTAGATGTCCCCAAGTAGTGAACCAAGGAAATTATATCAGGTTTTAGAAAAGTAAATATTCTCCATGAGCTGCAGTTTGATACAAGTGGTCAAATAACCCCTTGTGCACCTCTGCTTACATATATTATCTATACATGTACAGAAAAGTACAGGTACCTGTATTTTCCTATAGCAGGCGCAAAAAAAAATGAAGCTAGCCAACAAGTTTACCTTCATTTGGGAACTTAATGCACTTCAGAATTTTCAGAAGCTGCTACCCTTCGCTGATCACAACACATCTTTTCCACATGAAAATTATTTAAGTGGATAGTAAGAAGGCCAGAAATTAGAATGTGAACATTAATTTAAGAAGAATCAGAATAAACTTAGTTCTCCACAATGCTGTTTCACCATAGTAACAATTTGATTCTTCCCCGCTATCCGAAACAAACAAGGCCACTTTCCTCTCCTTTAAGTCCTAATAAAGCCCTATCTTCAAGGCTTTTGTATGCTTTATTGACTTTTCTCCCGAAGAAGCAAAGCTACATACATGCTACCTGAGCACATTAAAATTACTTACAGCCTCCTGCTCTGTTGTGAGATGCCCTAGGAGAAGCAGCTAAGGAAAACATTTTAGAAATAACAATAGCAATTTATTTTCTTAACTATCAACTACAGCATTCTGAAGTATTTTCAGTAAAGGTTTGCTTGGGGGCACAGAGGCATTATTTAATTTCACTAAACACAGATTTAGAAGACTTACACTTTTTTTTGCTGTGCTGGTGGTGTTTGTGATGACCTTCCTCGTCTTTTCTGTGGCGTAGACTGTGCTGATTCAACTGTACTAGTTTCAGATGGCTCTGCTCTGTTTTGAGGAAGACCCAAATTGCAAAGCATCAAATTATAACTAATGTCCAAAGATAAAAAACACACAACTTACAAGAAGATGGACTTACCTCTGCTGTGTTCTTTTTGATGTCCTATTTTGCCTGCCTTTTGGTTTTTGTTCAATGTTTTCAGTTTGCCTTTCTTCCTCCTCCTCCTCCTCTTCCACTGCAGCTGCCGGCGGTTGTTTTTTTTTGCTCCTTTTTGATGACTTTGCCACTGGTTCTTCCTTTGGTGTTGCCCCATTATTTGTTCTGGTAGGGCGCCCTCTTCTCCCTTTCTTTGGTGGACTGTTCTGTTCATCCTCACTTTCTATCACATCTTCTTTTAGCCTTTTTTCCTCTTGCCATTGTGTTTCATCAGCTTCTGATACAACTGCAGGTCTCTTCCTTCCCCGTTGACTACCTCTAAGCTTCTGCTCTTGACCCACTTTATTCAGGTCATCTATGCTTAGCTTTTCTTCTGAATCTGTGATAGTGGCTTTCTTCCTTCCTCTAGGCTTCTCCATTTCTGACTGAAAAGGCAAGATTGCACCATTAAATTAAAAAATTAAACTGTCATATTAAACAGTCACATGTAGAAGCTTCCTCCAACAAGACAGAGTCTTCAAATGATACAAGTTGTCTCAGATTGTTTACCATATCCATTTCAAAAGCATTTGCAGAAATATAAACACACACCTAGATATAAAACACCAGACAATGGGGAAAGATTATTTGAAAGGTTAGTAGTTAAAACCCTGAAGTGTGTAAGGCCTTCCTCATTTGTATCCTCTGCTGTGTCCAACGCAGTAGGACAGAACATCCATAACTGTATTTCTATGTAACAGGCAAACATAAAGACAGAGAAGATCAGAATTGCCAACTTGTGCCTTCACCTCTTGTTGTGAGCTGCAGGGTGCTTATGCCTGGCTCCTGTGCTGGCATTGGCAAGGCACTAATACAGAAGACAGTGGGCAACCTGACTTTACAACTGTAGAAGGAAGCACAGGAATTAGTGGTAGCTGCCAAGTCTCTTATTGTCAGAGCTGTACCAACATTTGCTCTGAGCAGCAAAACAACCCACCCAAGCCTTAAAACAAACAGTTTGAGTCAGAAGGGACCTCTGAAGATCACCTCATTCCAACCTGCCATCTCAACCACGGTCAGGGACACCTTTCACAAGGGCAGGTTTCTCAGAGCCCCATCCAACCTGGCCCTGAACATCCCAATGATGGGGCATCCACAACTCATCTGGGCAACCTCTTCCGGTGTTCCACCACCCTCACTGTAAACAATCCCTTTCTTACATCCAATCTAAACCTCACTTCTTTCAGTTTAAGACTGCTCCCCCTTGTCCCATTACTACAGGACAAGTCAAAAGTCTTTCTCCATCTTTCCTACATGCCTGTCATATTGGAAGGCCACAATAAGGTCTTCCCAGAGCCTTCTCTGCTTCAAGCTAAACAATCCCAACTCTTCCAGCCTTTCCTCTTAGCAGAGATGTTCCAGCCCTCTGATCATTCTTGTGACATTTCTCTGGATCTGCTCTAACAGCTCCATGTGTGTCTTCTAATGGGGACCTAGAGCGGGACACAGCACTCCAGATGAGGGCCCTAAGAAACATCAAGAATCCCCTCCTTGCCCCCACTGGCCAATCTCCTTTTGATCAGCCCAGGACACAGTTGGCTTTCTGGGCTGTGAGCACACATGACTGGCTCATGTCCCATTTCTCATACATGAGTGACCCTGAGAGGCCTTCTCTGCAGGGCTGCTCTCAATCCCTTCATCGCCTGTATGGATACTGAGAATTGCCTGGAACCAGGTGCAGGACCTTGCACTTGGAGCTCTTGAACCTCCTGATGTTCCCCTGGGCCCAATCCTCAAGCCTGTCAAGGTTCCTCTGGATGGCAGCCCTTCCCTCTAACATATCAACAAAGGTAGAACCCCTGCTGAATCATAAGGTTTGAAAACATTCATAGAAACTATTCCTTTTTCTCTCCATGCTCTAGTTCTCTAAAGAGCATAGTGAAGAGCCATAAACAGTGCAAAGATTTCAATAAGCAGCTACTAGGGCAATATCACCCCAACCAACCCTCAGAAAAATAAAAGCAGGAAATACTACCCATCCACCATTTCATGGGTGACTTTTACATTTCACATAATGAAATTATCCAAAAGTCCAAGCATTTACACTATTTCTGTTTCATACCAATGTTTGTTTCATAGTAACACTACTGTATTTCAATGCATTTATTAGTATTTGCCACATTGAAATTTCATCTACATAATCAGAGATATATAATTTAAAACCTGAATGACATTTTTTTCCCTGTGCATCTGTACCTTGTGACATAAGATACAGGTCAGCTTACATATTCATTCATGTCTCCATTTTGACCAAAAACCTTTTTCAAGAAAAGCAGAAAGAAAATCTAGGAAGAATATAAGGGTAAAAAGGAAAAGAAATTGAAGGACAAAAATTCACCCTAGAAGAAAATAAGAAAAATGTTTGAACAATGATGACATCTCTTGTCAGTTCATGTCTTCAGTGACATTCTTGTTATTCCCCACTTTATTTGCTTTTGCAGATGCACATCGGTCACTGCAACTCCTTTTAGCCAGTAACTGCTGCCAATTTTCAAAGTGAAGTTTTTCCCTGGAGCTAAACAGTGTCCCACAACCTTAGAATTAAGGTGCTAATCTGTTAACCTAAGGTGTTAATCTAGACAAATATCCTGAAGAGTGATACCCTTAGAACATGGACCTTCTGCTACCCAATTAAAATCCTGCTTCTCAGTTAATGCTTGCTGTAATCTGCTCCCCATCTCCAAAAACCCAAAAATGAGTTCGGAATCCACGATCTTGAGCAACTCACTTACAGACTCAAACTGGAATGATGCTCTCAAAAGTACTGAAGACACTGACTTGTATTTGCTTTATCACTGAGCTTTCTCAGTAGTTACCAGTTCATATTTAGAAGCATTAGTTTGAACTGCATGTCAGGAGTTGTCTGGACTCAGACTTTAGGGTTTACAGAAGTGTTTTGATTTTTTTTTGACAAGAAATTCCAGATTTTTCTTATTTAGTTATAAACTGGTTTGCTTTTCCCACAGTATAAGATAGTTATTTGTATTTCAATACAAGCAAAAATTCAGGAATTTTTACTAGACAGTAGCTTATGTTCCAAGCAACCTAGAAAAATGCACCAGAATGACAAATGAGAAAAGAGAAATGTCAGAGACAGTAAAATGAAATAAAGCAATAGTGACATCTGATACAGGACATTTTTAATGCAGCCTAGAAAATCCAATTCTAGCAAATCTGATCTTATTACTTTCTCATGCATATCCCAAATACTAAAAAATTTACGGACTGTCAACTGCTATTAAGGCACAAAGAAGTGAAACTTACTAGTGGTAAGAGAAATTATTATTATTTTATTTGATCTGTTTTTAGTATTACAATACAATTATCATTTTCTTCTGTGGTTTATTTTTCTGTATTCTGATACAGGTATAAATACTTCTTAAGGTAATATTTAGCCTGCTTGCAACTTCTTTTACATATTAAAGCACTACATCTGAGTAAGATGTTTTACATCCTCATTAGGAACGTTTCTTATTACTAAACTACAAATATATATATATATCCATTGGTAAGAATCAGTAAGCATACTACCACTCTCCAAAGCCTCTGTAACCTCAGGGACATGATCTTGTGGTGGACTTCACTCTTCCGAATTAATGGCTGGACTTGATGACCTTTAAAGGTCTTTTGCAACTATATGATTCTATGAGAAACAGAACCTTTTTTTTCATTGTATTTTCATATCCAATTCTAAACACATTTTCTAGTAGTTTAAAATATCAGCTCAGTTTCATGTTTCAACATATTTTTTTGAATGATCTCAAATATCATCACATGAATTTTTAACAGCTCACCCTTACAAGATCAGAGTCGTCCCTTTTGTCAGTTTTCTTTCCTGGTAAGGGTGAAGCCAGTGTGAATTCTTCATTTTCACTGTGGTCCATTTCAGTACTATCAAGCCTAGAAAGAATAAACATATATTGGCCTCATTATTATAATACGTTGCGCAATAATTAAAAAAAATAAGGACAACAATTTTCATTTTAAAAATCTATTAATAAGCCAAGAACAATTTGGCAGAAGGAACCTTTCACTGTGGGTACTATAGATATCAAGTATCACAAGCTACATCACCTAAGTCTCAAGACAAATGTTGGATCAAAACCACGTTCAATTTTCTTTTTTCACTGGGAAAGATAAGCAGCCTTTTTAAAAAGAAGAGTGTGAGTTGCAAGAGTAAACCTGTGTTTGCATACAATTGCCTACACTTTGCTATAGCCATCAAAGATTCCCACAGACAGACCAGCCAAAGAACGCACATGTTCCTATGATGAGGTTTAGGCAATAAAACAGCAATTCAAATTTCCCTCTGCTTTTTGCAGCAGCAATTTCATTTTTATTTCAGCTTCTACAAATGTAAGCATGGACAACAATGCCTCCTGCATATGTAAAACACTGAGACCCACAAATAAAAGGTAATGCACAAAAGCCAATACACAAGTAATTTCATTTCATCTGCAGAAGGAAGATTTTTAAAACCAGTGTACGTTTCTTAGTGAAAAGAAATACACTATGTGTGGAAATGAAAAGTGGCATTCAAACACAAACTCAACTCCCTGGCCTGGGCACTGCATAGCGAGTGAAAGATATTCTCACACTCCTACAGATGTACAATCTGTATTAACTGGGATGTAATGGAAAGTTTAGGTTTTATACATCCACTCAAAAGATGCTAATCTGCCTGTATATATTCAGACAGACTAAACTGGAAATATCGTGCATCCTCAATCCTTTCCATCTCTTCTCTTTGTCTTTGGCATCTCCACCCAAAACACTAATCCGTTAAACTTCAGTGAACGGGAGAGATCATGAAGATGACAGAACATGTTATGCTGTGAGTGCAGCATTTTTAAAAATTTGATCTCAGATTCATTTTGCTGGATATAGAGAAGAATCTGGAGTCCTAGAACCTGTCATTAGCCAGTAATATAGGGCAGCATGTGAACCTGCATGAATTGTAAGAAATAAGCCTTTCTGCAGACTTTTTGGTGGAGAAATATTTCTTGTAAAACACTGCACTACATTTAAAATTAATATTCTATATTGAATGGTCCCAGAAATACCAAATGAGAAGTCTTAAATTCAAACATAATATTTCCTAAGTCTTGAAAGAATGTGAAACAGTAGAAAGAATACAAATAGTGGAGGCTACACAATCTCTCACTGTCCACCAAAAAAAAAAAAAATCAAAAAACAAGTAGTGACAATATGATTTTCAGTTAAAAGAAAAAAAATGAACATAGGATACATAAACTGATGATTAACCTACAAAACTGACACAAAATAAGCTATAATTTTAAAGATAAATAACTAGAAGATTACTTGTGTAGCATTACAGTGCACTCACCCCTCCATCACAAAAGTAACCTAAAATCCAAAAATATTTGTCTGCAAAGTCCAGCAAAGTGCAGGACTCAAGGAAGTCATGCAGGACCACTACAATGGTCTACCAGTTCTCCCTGGGTAGGATGTGTTTGTAGCATTACAGCCAGGTTCCCAGGGACTGTAGCTGTGTGTACACACACACAGACATATAGACCCATGTACATGAGGGGGGGATATAGCTATCTACCTAAAACACACCCCAAAAAATCCCAACCCTGGCCTCAAAAAAATTAAAACATTTGAGGCTTTCCTTTTCTCCTTCAGCCAATTCTGGATGTAATTTGATTCTGGGGTTTGGGTTTTTTTTGTTTTTGTTTTGGGGGTTTATTATTTTTTGTTCTTGTTTGGTTTTTGGTGGGTTTTTGTTGTTTTGGTTTTTTTTAAAGAAAATTTATTTCTGGAGTTAGAAAGCCATACTCATGGTTTCAGTTATACCAATGTGGTACTGTAACTTTACTTCAATGTAATATAAAAGAATTCTGTCCTTTACTTAGAAAACATTATAGAAGTATTCAAAGTTTCCATTACAAATATTTGAAATATCAAAGATCCTTTGTTGTCTACCAACCTCCCTTTGATCCTTCCAGGAGAGCTTGGATTTGAACTGCTGCTGGCATTGCTTACAGTTTCCATTCGTGAAGATTTGGATTGAGACTGCTTGCCTGCTGACGAAAGAGGCTTATTAACTGCTCCAAGAACATTGGCTGCTTTGGGCTGAAACCAAAAATATAGTTCCTTTATTTTAAGCTACACATTCAGATATTGTTAACATGTACTATGCTTAAAATAGTCACAGATTTCACAATCATTATGTTAATCTTAACACTAAGTGATAAACATTTTTGTATGAAGGCTACAACAGACACCAGAAGGAAGCTGAGGGAGCTGCAATCAAATAACTAGCTGCCACCAAAGCTGGTATTCTCTCTAGCCTTAGATTCTGTCCTCTTCTCATTAGCAGTGCTGCGTGCTCACGGGACCATGCAGTCAGGCACTGCGTCACTTTGCGTGCCATTTGCTTTCTGCTGATTTATCTACCTGAACCAGCTCCCCATCTGCATCAGAAAAGCACCTGGCCCAGTGAAGCAGAAATAGCACCACAATGGCCATTTCAGCAAAGGAGACATTACTGGCAACCACATTAGTTTCAAATGGGAATAAATGAGAATCTCAAAAGCTAAATACTGTGGAGAAAATTCTGATATTTCTTGCACAGATTTAAAAATGTTAGGCTTTTATTAAGTGCTACAATTTCCAGACACTGGTGAGCTTCAGGTTATCAATTTAACTAGATTATCTTTCAGACCTGCCAAACGCCTCCAGCTCATACTAACTTTTGAGAGAGCTGAAAGAGCTCAATTATTCCTAAAGAGAATGCCAAACACCCAAGTACTAAAATTTTGAGTTAAAGACCATTCCCTGCATCTCTCATTATCCATCTTCTCCTTCAATATTAGATTCTAACTATGTCTGCAGTTAGTGACAGCTACAAAAAGTTCAACATGCATATCCATATCAGCCTAGGGTGTTTCTTTTTTCAGAGCTGCAGACCATGGAAGTTCTGGTTATACTTTTATAGCCAGAGGGAATTTTACACTTAGAAAGATTCATTCTGCACTGAGCACAAAAAAGAAATAGCATATGCTTTCCAAAAATAAATAAACCTTGGAGAACTAAATCCAGCTTAACAATTTACTTCTATTAGTTTAGAACTAAATGCTAATCAGTGTATGCTGAAAGAGTTCAGAAGCAAACAGATTTTCAAATTCCCACCGAACTGGACATCCTGCTGAGGAGGGACTAAGAGGGCCTGCACAAGGAGTTCCTCCCTTTCACAGAAGCTACACTCAAAGCCTTCCTGCCCTCAGTGTTATCCTCTTATATCCAGTCCACTAATATTCACCCAAGCCAGTCTTCCACTCACAAAAATAAGACTACCCAGACCAACTTTCATTTCATGCTCCTCTCATGATAGTGAAGAAACTGAAAATTTTCGTGGTCAAATACACCTCTCCTGTTTGTTACAAAGTGTTATAATGACACAAGAAGAGCTAGAGTACACAGCACTAGAAATTTTAAATAATATAAAAGTTAACTTAGGACTCAAAAGAATTTCAATGATGATCTGTTCCAATCCATAAATGTTGACTTTCAATTTTTCAAAGAAAAATCTGCTTCTTTTCCTAGCTTGCACTCCTCCTTTATTATTAAGTTACTATCTGACAGCTAATGCTTCATTAGCAAAGTTAAGGGTAATGAAGATTTCTTTCTTTCACAAGGTAACAAATGAATGTTCTTTGTCATCTAGAACAGGATGCATTAATCCAGATGAAAACCACAGTTTGTCACTTCCTTTACCAGATATTCATTTTATCTTAAAGAGTACCTGGGTTTAGTTTTAGTGAAGAAAGAACACTGCCATTCAATAGAATGCATATTCTGAAGGAACAAATTAACAAAACCATAGAACAGTCAGTTATCTTGTAAGGTATTGTAAAATGGTATTCAGCTTTGCCAAAGATTAATTATGTGATTTAAAAAATTACTTCTGTTAGAGTTTTCCATAGCTGCCATTTTGTATGCAACACTGTAGTGTTCTGCAGTCTAAAAAAGTTAACCATTTTGTCAACTTGACAAAATTATGGGTTATATTGGGGTGGTTTTGGATCCTCTCCTTCTAAAGGCAACAGGCTTTGCCTATTGTTGCCACCACCTAATATAGACAGCAGCAGTTTTCCTTTGACTCATCTCTTTCTCTATACCTAGAAACAATCAGTTCTCTTAAACATAGTGATTAATTAATTACATGCTAGTTTTCTTCAAAAAACAAAACAACCAAAGAAACCCACAAAGAAAGCAAACAAAACTGTTACTCCAAAAACAAAGACAAATCAGAACACAAACACAGCACCAAACCTCAACCCCCCATACCATACCTACCTTTCCAGGTGTGAAAAAAGACTTCATTTCTGGAGGAAGATAATTTTTGGTGTTACTGAAATTCTGTAAAAAAAGGGGATGGGGGCAATTACAGCAATAATCAGCGAATGAGAGATAAACATTCTGAAACACTGAAAGATTTAATTTACATCATTTATGCTTTTGATTTTTTAAACTAGAGTAGTAATATGGGAGTTGGGGGGAAGAGAAATTGGTGTGTGCCTATATATATATAATATATTTATGAAAACATATACATACATACATTTTCAACTACAATGTAAGAGGGAGAAGTCTGAAGTTACAAGGAATATTTAAGAAAAACAACTGTGAATTACAACTAGCAAATTATTTAAATAGACTTATCTCAAGAAAAATTAAATGCCAAAATATACCTTGTCAGGTTGAGTAAAATATCTGGCTGGAAGTACAGGGTCTTTAGGGGATTCCAAACTGTATGTTGTACTCTTTGACATAATGATATTCATTGCTACATCACAGACAGTATATAGTTTCTGTAAATAATAAAATTTAAAAACAGTTCATTGAAAATCTTGACAAAAGACAGTGTATCTTTCATGCATAGGACCACAAGAAATCACAGTTCAAAAGCAATCATCTTAAATATTTAACACTAGCCTGCATCTTAAACAGTGTCTCTCATCTGAAATACAGATGGTAAAAGCAAAAGCATTGTGAGTCTAACAGTTGAAGACTGATCGTTTTCATGGTCTTTCTGCACTTAAAAGTAATGCTTGCCATAGTTTCTAAGACAAAATTAATCAAATGAGCACACACATCCCAACCACCCACTACCCAAAACACATTTCTGTGGGAAAAGCAGAAAATTGACAAATCTGGACATTCTGGACATGATGTGATGCTAAAACCACAAAAAAAAAAAAAAAAAAAAAAAAAGAAAAAAAAAAAAAAAAAAAAAAGAAAGAGGTTTGATACATGCACTACACAATACTAGAGATTTCTAATATATTTTTATTCCTCTATCAAATTTACTCTTGCACTTTAGTGGATGATTTAAATAGTAAATTTTATAGTTTGTATCTATTTAAAGTTAGTGTTTAGTAATCTCACTGAGACAGAAACAGAACTAAAAACTATTACGACTCCCTTGCAAATGTGCAAGAATTACTGAAGCACAGGAAAATAACTGCTATCTAAACTAAAATAAATTTAATCATTACAGTAAATATATCTTTTCATACGTACAATTCTATTGAAAGACATTTTGAAGTTGGTGTATAAACAAAAAGCAACTCCTTCACATTAGCAGGCCAGAATTAAATGCAATTTTCAATCAAAAAGTATCACCTACTTCATTCATTTTTTGATCATCTGGTCCTTGAGCATCCTTAGTCTGTTTGATATTTTCTACCATTTTTCTGATAAAGGCATGACTGTTGTTTTCATTTTTAGCCATCAATATTTCCAGTATGAACCACAGGCACCTACAGGAGAAATACAGTATGCAGCATGAACCAAAGTACAAAAGAAATTACTTTTAAAAGAACATTTGAGAACATGATGAACTCCAGCTTTTACAAGTATTATGCATTTGAACCAATCTAACACTGAAAAACAGTTCTTTTGGAAAAATGAAATGAAGATGCACAGAAGGTAAAGGGTTCCTCTAGAAAATAACACAGAGTGCTAAAAAAGCACCTATACTGTTTCTCTCAGTATTTTACAGAAGTAACTGCCATCATTACGCTGGACTGTGTAACAGGGTACAACAATGAATTAAAATTCCACTTAGAATAAGCTTAGAAATAACACTATTAAAAGTGGTCTTACTCTTTGATGTCCTTGAGTTGTTCAATGTCCTGGACTTTGACATAATCTGGGTCATGAGCTAGAAGATGGATAGTATAAGGAACAACATACTCTGGTAGAAGTGACAACAGTTTCTCTGAAAAGCAGAAGAAAAATCCATAAAAAACCTACATACCAAGAAGTATACTTTTCTACCAAAGAGGAGAGGGCAAATCTTGAGGTCAGCATGCACTAAGGTATAAACACATGTGGGCCTATAATTTCTACTACCTTGAGATACAGCCTCAGTTACCACCTACTCCCAATCCTGTCCTCAGTTCAAAGCCTGTATTCCGAAAGACTTTGAAAAGCAGACATGAGGATGGATCACAACATCCATGCTGACTGCAAGATGTGAGACCAGCACAACAACAGAATAAGCCTCTACTATTTCTTTGGACATTGCAGCGTGCAGCCTTGCTTCAAGAGAACAAAGGTTTTCTGCAGGGATTTCACAGTCAAATTGCCACAGTATCTGTTTCCAGAGGAGTGGAAGGGCACATGAAAGCTGTAACAAAGTAGTAGTGCACTGAGTTTGAAAGGCTCAATCCCACCTAAACAGAGCAACCCAACTCTACTGTGACATTTGAAGCACTCAAAACATTTTATAGCATTCTCTGAGACTTTCAGAATCCTAAGCAGGACTGCAAGAAAGGCCTTTGGACTGTCATGATGGAGGGAAGACTATCTCCCTTGGGGATTCACAAAGGAAGGGTTGCTGCCAATGGCCTTCTCAGAGTTATGATCATGAAATACACTTTCTGAAAGGTAACAAAGTCCCTGATCCAACCAACACCACGCAGCGTGAACTCCAGCACCTCAGAGATCATCTCCCAAGGGGGCATGGCCAACAGATGGACAAGTTGTACACCAAAAGTAAAAAAAACAAAAAAACAAAAAAACAAAAAACATTTTTCAGCAGACATCCACACTGCTGACTTTAGCCTGATGCCTGAGTGAAGCGGGAGGACACACAGCACACTAAGGTTACTAAACCTTGCACCCTGCGCAACAGGCAAGACAATGGTCAAAAGAAGGCATCCTGGTATTCCATGTTTATTGCTATGGCACAAGCACCTGATCTTCAGCGCTTGCGGCAAATGCAATATCGTAGTATTGACAGGACTTGAATGTATATGTGAAGGGAAGAGGGAAATTCCCAGCTCCACTTTTGAAAAGTCACATTTTGTGATAGTAAGTGCATGACCAAGTCTGGAAAATCTTCTTTCAGTAAACTTTTGCCTATACCATATTCAGTTATGAATAAGTCCAAACATCTGTAAATCATTATACACACTAATATAATTTGGAAACTATTTAAAAACACATTAGAACACTAACAGTTTCACCTTCAATATATGTATTCATATGACACGTGCTTGACAAATATTGTGCACATCAAACAAAATACACCATTCTTGCAGATTTTACAAAACTAACAAAGTAATTGCAATGCATATGCCAAGTCTTAACCTATACCCTTCTTAGAGATCTGTATAAATAGGGGTAATGCACAGTCCACATGAAATATATATAATTTATAAAATCACCCAGTGTCTTTCTATTTCAAGCCATATTTATGTAATTGAAATCCAGTATACTTTGCAAAGCAGTTTTTAGTGTGTTTCAATTGACACTGCACTATTAACTTCAAAAACATCCTTTTTCTTTTCAAGTACTGTCCTGCATTTTAGCCAGCAGCTGTTCACATTGCTAAATAAAAAAATAAAGATAGCAGGGAAGGAAAAGAATATAATTAAAACTTCAGAACACTAGCAAAATTGGCTTGCCTTATAGATATGCCCCAGACAAACCAAACCACTATTATTTGTACTAATTATCAACTTCAATAGAATGCTAATCAAGAGCTCATAAACTCAGTTTTTCAGTAACTTCCTGCCTCAGACAATTTCTCATATAACTATAACAATAATTCCAACTGGGTCTGGAAAATAAAATGAACTAGTTCCAGACAAAACAGGGAAAGAAGAAGTATTGATACATATTATATTTAATCCTGTCATGACAAAAAGCAGTAGGGGGAAAAAAAATATAACTTTTATCTAATGAAAGAAGACCCTATCTGAAAGGTAGGGTGGCTTTCCTACCAACACATAAAACTACATGTGCCAAAACCCTTCACAAGAGTCCTTTATGAGCTTTTAGGAAGAACACTCGTTTAAAACAATTAATCTTTCCTCTTGTAATTTTTCTGCTTACTGACTTTCAAGTAAAAGCCCATCATGAGAACACAAAAAATCCTATACAAGACACATCTCTACCCAGATGAAACTAGTAAAAGATACACAATCAAAATAAGTCTCTTCTTGAGTGGCTTCCACTCTGAATAGAATTTAGAGAATTTAAGAGGGCTGTGAATAATTCCTGCCAGCCTATAAAAGGCCAGTGCGGAAGAAAGAGGTGTTTTACTGTCTGGTACCAGTCCTTAGAAAGTTATCCTCAAGTAGGGTAAACAGAAATTTACCATATTTTCAACAAAAGCTGAAATCCCTCCAAAATATCCAACAGATATCCTCCTCACCTGTATGAAGTTTTTGAGACAAAACCTATCACAAAATCACACATTTATAGATTCAGACAAATAGCTGGAATAAACAAAGATGCAGATTTCCAAAAGAGGTACTACCATCATTACCACCCTGAGTTACTGCATGGTCAGCACAGAGAGCGGCAGAGGGAGACACACATTTAGATATTGTGTTGTATCCAGAAATGAGCTTTGGCTGAACTGCTGCAATATGGATATTTTAGGATACAAACAGTTCAAATAATTTATCTGCTGAAACTCAGACTGGTAAATCTGAATGACACTAAGTTAAGATTGTAAACCTCAAAAAAATCCTGCAATCTATATTTAATCCAGATTCCCCATGCATTATAGCATATGTCAAATCAAAGGCATCATACAATTATTTCAGCAAGAAAATAATTTATCACGTGCACTTTGAGGTCCTACTAGATAAAGAAAAGCACACACGCCTAGGTTCCTCTTAATTTCTTCCACAGATTTTTACAGTAACTTTGCAGCATCTGTTTCAAACACATGATAATTCTTATGCTTTCTGTCTACACAATTAAAAAGAGATTTCAACTTTCAAGAGGAATAGTCTTAAAATTGCTTAAAGGTGTTTGTTCAATTTATTTTTTCTTTTTTATATGCTACTGAGTGGGAGAAAAGTACCAATTTTTTCTTTAACTCTAATTAATGATACATTAAGGATTTGTCTGTAGACTTATTCTTTGATCAGAGTCTAATAGGACTGAGAAAGACTGACTGACATAACTAATATAAAGTGATTCATAAACACACAAGGAAGTCAGCATCTGACAGCATCTCTGAGATCAGATTCACAAAACAGGTCTGGTTTAGGCAAAAAGGATGAAAAAATCTCCTTCATTTCACAACAGTCAAACCATCAGTAATCTTTCAAAGAAATAAAACTTTCAAAACCTCTAATTCAAAAATGCTATAGCTCTTCATAAAGGTCTACTTTTTCCTATGACCCTGTACCAGCATTGTAATTGTGTATGTCTGTAGCTTTAAGTGAAAAGGACTGACTTAATAAAAGAAAAATAGCTGACATGAGTCCATAATAACTTCCAAAGCATTCTCACGATCAACCACTGGCACTGAGAAGAAAGAATTGCATCAACTCATCCTGAAGTGCCAACAAATATAGCTCTTTGCAGGAATAACACAAGATGCTACTCAATACAGCAGTGCAAGGACAGTCTATTTAGTACAGCATTTATGTATTAAAGTTACTTATTGTAATTGCTGAAGTATAATTAAACATTGTCACTTCACTTAGAACATTATTAACATTCATTACGTTCAAATAGTACACATAATTGCCTTGGAAAATTACTTCACTTCCAATATATTTAGGCACAAGCATTTGCACAGTTTTTAACAGAACTCAAAGACCTCAGCAGTGCCTGTTAAAAAAAAAATATCAAAATAAAATCTGGACAAAAGAAAACCTGAAAATTTCAGTTTTCATTAGATACCTCCAAATCAAATTTACAGTCATTCTGTGTATAAAAATAGACAACTATCAATGTTTTCAGTCTACTCACATTTATATTTGAACTACACCACTTGTAGCAAAAAGTGACTTCTATTCTCTTACCACTAACTGCTGCATGTTGCTTCAGATATTCCCTTCTGACATTAATGTTCTTCACAAGGCACTGCCTAGCATGAGCTCTTCTCTCTTTCACGGGATCTTTTGCACACAGTGCACAAATAGCCATATATTCTAGTGGCAGCCGTAGTCTAGAAAGGCCTTTGTGAAGTTTCTGAGCAAATATTTGTCTCACTTGGTAACATTCATCCTATTAAAAAAAAAGCAAAACCAAAAAAAGATAACAGTAAACTTTCCTTAAAGCAATATAAACTGTAAAATAAAGCATGGAAGCTCAGGTAAATACGCTAAAACCAATTAGACCTTGAAGCCGCTGAAACATAGGAGTTGCAAGAATTTTTTTAAATGCCAAGTCAGAGTAATTTAATTGAGTTAATCAGCTAAAGTTTCCTTTAAGCTCAGAAGAAGAGATAAAGTTCAAAAATTGTGCAGGAAGATAACACACTCAGGACTCAAGGCCTAATTTAGCATAGTACCCAGACATGGAGTTACTGGAATTGTTCGCAGTTGGGTCACTTGCTTTGCAAAGCCAATGTCAAAGATCTGCACAAAAAACATTTTAGCCACCAGTAACCACCACCACCATGTCAATTTTGCTACTATGATTTCACACATTTTCATCAAGACATTAATATTAAAAACTGAATAAAATTCAACAGAATTGACAGATAAGGTAAAACACTAAAGAGAGTACCAAGCATTTCCATTATACCGTGGAAACCTATGCACTACAATTGACCATGGAAGAGAATTATCTCTGTTTAACAGCTGCCAAACAACACAAAGTAAAACAATATGAAGGCAGCAAATGTAGTTCTACAGCTTATTAAGCAATGTGTTCCCAGAAAAGGCATGAAGCTTAAATTTTTTTTGTATGAAAATAACCAACATACCATTTAAGACATGACAAACCATTTCCCAACACAGCACAAGGAAGCTTAACAGAAACACAAGTTGAAAAGACTTTGAAGAAAACATACAAAAAGTTTAAGGTAAACAAGGTCACCAAAATAGCTTGGCACATTTAACCTGCCAAAAAAAGGTCAAGAGGAAAGATTTATCTCTAAATATAAAGAAAAAAATGTTAACAGGAGTAAGCAGCTATTTTAGTCAAATAGCAGCTTTGAAGTCAGAAAGGATGGAAGAGGGTTTCCAGTTATCACTCAAGTGGAAGTGCAGAGCCAAAACCTAGCCACTGGAAACACTGGCTCTGCTAAATTGGCAAATGGCATCTAAAGAGATCACATATTAAATAAAACAATCTTCCCTCTACCTCCACCAAAAATGAAATTGAGAAGAAACTTTTTTCAATCATGCTCTGCTTACTCCCTTCTGTGCTTCAAACAATATTCCCCCTCTGTGGACTGAAACCCTGAAACACCTGCTGCAGCCAGAGTTGAAGTAACCCAAGCCCACAAACCCAAACCATGAGATCTCCTCATCATCTCTTGCCTCCTTACAGCAAATCCACCCCACAGGAGGCTAAGATAGAGCCCTCTTTTCCCTCCCCAGTATCACCTAAGTCTAAAGCCTTTAGGAAGCTCAGAAGTGACAGATCAGCAGGGAAATCTTTGTCTCAGAGGACAACGGAGGTACGGTTGGTTGCTCCTGATGGTATTGTGGGGCCAATTGGAATGACTATAACTTCTTTATCTTTTAATATTGGGAATAATCTTAAATTTGATTCAGTTACACTAGCTCACTAAGAAGGAGACAAAACTTAACCAAGGTATGCTATTTTTAACAGCATACACAAAATCCATAAATTAATCCGATTTTATATATCTACACCTCTGAATTTAATGCAAATTCATCAGAAGTTCACCATTGTAAAGCATTAAAAAATACGTAATTGCAAAACATCATGTAGCACTCAGACACAGCTCTGATTCATCAATTACAATACCCTGAGTTAACCAAGAAAATTGAAAAAGCTTTGGGATTGTTTTAAACAAATGAAACTTATGCAAACTACAAAACTTATTCTAAATACAATTAAATTGTATTTTCAACAGCAAAGCTTATCAGATCTTAAATCTGATCTTAAATCTTGTTAAACAGAACTATCCTCAGTTACTTTTCACTCTCAATATGAAGCTCTGTTGACATCAAAATTTGTTCTGGAGATCACAGAAGTCAGCTGCTGGTAAGCTCATAAGATTGGCCAAACACATATGCAACTTATTTTACAATTACTAGAACGACATGCATTTCATCATAATAATGTCCCTGTTTACCAGTGCCACTTTCACACGGCAATCAGTGACTAAATTTAATTATGTGTTCTGTACTCCAGTCATTACACATTACAAAACAGCAGCATCAGAGGGAAAAAAAAAAGTGCCAGCACAGACCCTCAGCAGAACCTGTGCAACCATCACAGCCCTTAAAAAGGAAGATTTTTCCTGCTCTTTATTCTGTTTTCTGATCTGCCAACTTAGAGAATCTTTACTATGAATTAAATAACACAAAACTAGAGTTAGCCTTGATGTGGCCTGATTTGTGGCTAGACTTGGAAGTGTTAATAATAAAAAAAACTTTCAGAGTATTCAGTATCTATCATCAAGAAATGGATTCTAATACTAACCACTCTAAGCCTTAACATATATGTATGCATATGTGCACAGGCCAAATGTCAAAAAAAATAAAAATCAGTACCTCTTTTAACTGGAAAAAATCATTAAAGCCATTATAATTACTCTGCATCTGAGAAAGTGAGAGAGAAAGTTGGAGAAGGCCTGAAAAACATCTAGAAAAGTTATTTGTAAGTATTCAAAATCCATTAGGAGCTGCAGTGAAATGAAAGGCAGAATTCCTGACCTGACAGAACTTACAATCTAAATTCTGGAAAGCAACTTACAAAAGCCACGAAAGGTAAAGTATCAATAAATTAAGAAAGAAAAGTGACACAAATGATACTACAAAGGAACAGATTCTCCTGGAAGCAATGACAAAGCATATGGATATCCACAGGGAGGGGATTACAGACACCCAACATGGCTTTACAAAGGACAAATCATGCCTGACTGGTCTAACCTTTTACAATGAAGTGAATGTGCAAATGGATAAGGGATGAGCAATTGATGTCACCCACCTGGATTTCTATAAGGGCTTTGACACATTTATATGCAATATTGTTGTCTCTAAATTGGAGCAATATGAGTTTCAGTGATGGACTACTCAACTGATAAGAAATTGGCTGGATGGCCATGTCCAAAGGATTGCAGTGAAAGAAAAAAAATCAATGTCCAAATGGAGATCAGTAACAACTGGTGCACTCAGGGGGGAATACTGGGACTGGGATTGTTCATCTTTGTTAATTATATAGATAGGAGGGCTGAGAACATCCCTCAGCAAGCCTGTGGGTAGCACCAAGCCAAGTAGTGCAGTTGATACACTGGAGGGAAGGGCTGCCATCCCGAGGAACCTTGACAGGATTAACGATGGGCCCGGGGGAACATCAGGAGGTTCGAGAGTCCCAAGTGCAAGGTCCTGCACCTGGCTCCAGGCAATTCTCAGTATCCATACAAGCTAAGGGATGAAGGGATTGAGAGGACTGGGGTCACTTGTGGATGAAAAACTGGAGATGAGCTCACAGCCCAGAAAGCCAACCACGACCTGGGCTGCATCATAAGGAGAGTGGCCAGCAAGGTCAAAAAGGGGATTCTCGACATCTACTCTGCTCTCATGGGACCCCCATCTGGAGTGATGTGTCCTGCTCTGGAGCAATGGTTTTTAACTGAAGGAGGTGAGGTTTAGATTGGACATATGGAAAAGACTGTTTTTTTACAGTGAGGTGGTAGGACACTGGAACAGGTTGCCCAGAAAACTTGTGGGCACCCCATCATTGGAGATGTTCAGAGCCAGGTTGGATGGGGCTTTGAGCAACCTGTTCTAGTGGAATGTGTCCCTGACCACAGCAAGAGAGTTTAATGGGATGATCTTTATGGGTTCATTCCAGTCCAAAGCATGCTGTAATACTACAATAAAATGTGATACTAACTGGTTTATAAATCTTGAGAACGCTATCCATGTTCTAATTTTAATTTTATCTCTCAAAATTCCCTTTTGAAAATTCAGGGAAGGTAAGCATTAGACACAAAAAAGGTGACAACACATCTGTTAGAATATCCACAAACAGTTAAGACTGTTATAGCTGGAAAATAAGTGATAGAAGTGAGAGATGGAGGAGGGCAAAGGGCCTGCACTTTAACATACTGAAAAAAATATCAAAACAATGAGGTAAAATTCCAATAGGAGCTACAAGGGTAACATTTGCAATAAAGATTTGCCACAGGAGGGAAATGACTGAAGGAATGAACAGATTTTCATCAGTGGGTTCACAAGAAAACAGAACATGCAAACACTACATTGGCAAGGCTAGTCTGGGATGACATTATCCAGCTTGAGTATCCTTTCCGGAGCTGAGACAGAACTTATTTGCCATTACAGTCAATGCCTATTTCTGTCTCAACTAATTTTGTTCTGAACTGTAAAAATCTTTATAACTCATTTTGAGACAAGACTAACATTTCTGTTCAGTTTTGGAATAGGAAAGCTGAAAAGTATCAGACTTTGCTTTGGGTGTAAAGACCTTCAGTCATTACCACTGAATTCCTGCTGTAGTTTTGCTGGATTTCATCTGCATAAGTAGTTTAAAGCTTTGTTCCATTTCCCTTGTTTTTCATAGCATTTGGGAACTGGGCTCCTTTTCATAGGAACACAGAAGCTTAAAATGCACATAAACATAGTTAAAACAACATACAAGTCTAATAGGGACTGTCTTACTCGGGTAAAGAAATTATTTTTCTAGCTTAACAGTAACCAACTTCAAGCAACTTTAGAAACTAAAAAAGATACTCTGTACGAAAGTAAACAATATCCACACAGGAGCCATACTCCATATTTTCTAACATTATATGCCAATTTAAAGTCTTCTGACATTTAAAATGGGTTGCAGTTTTTAAAGCTTTAGCTGGACACAGGAATTAAGATCTAAAATGGCATATCATTATTGCTGCAGATATCTTCTGGACAGGATTCCTTGCAGAGGATTTCTTGACTTCTGGAAAGCCAGGAGAATACCAACAGCTACACAAATAACACCAACAGTGTTCCTTCATGACCACCTTAAGTTGAGGTATGAATCAATTTCTGTACAATTTGCTATGCCTACAAGCCAGAAATAGAGAGGGTCCCTACATCTCTACTTAAAATTTAAGAGTTATTTCCTTACTATGGGCTTGCAGGCAGAAGTTAAGGATGAAAATTACAGTATCTGCTAAGGAGTATCTCCCTATTTCTTCTAATATTTGAAGGATGCTAATTATTTTTGCCAACCTCTGCATTCCAAATATATTCTACCCAAGTATTGAGAAACCAAGGTCATTGTTTTCACCACAGTTCAATATACTTTACATCGTCTCATTTTAACTTCTAGTAATGTTATAATGCAGCTGGGATATTACTTAAATACATACTGCATATCTTAGTTTATCAGTATTCTAACATTTGACTACTTAAGTCAGTATTTCCCCAATGGACAGCCCAGTACTACAGATCTAATTCTCATCCACAATGGGTTTTCAGAATTATGAAATGGAGAAATAATTTCATGCCAAGGCTGAGTATTTTGCATGAAACCAGATTTGCAGAAATAAATGTAACATACAGAACAAACAACTATATACTCATACATCTGCTGATAACCCACAACTCCAACACATTTCCTTACATTTATGGCTAGTGCACACAGCTGGTATTGTTCTAAGGTGATGATTTCGTGGTAACAAGGTTCTTGTGCCAACTTCACAATAGCATTCCCTGCAGCCAGCCTCAAGCGAGACATGTCAGGTTTACTGAAAAACAAGCACACGGATTGTGACGGTTAATTAGTAAAAAAGATTATGTAATTATCTGATTTAACTAAATCTAATAAAGTTTGCATCACTGAAAAACAAGTACTTCAAAGGAAAGAAGTTTCTATGAACTTAGCCACCCCTATGCTAGCAGAAGCAATTTCAAACCAGAAGTAATTTTCATGGCAGCACATTTTACAGCCTATTCCCACTTACCATTACCTAGTCCCAACCTGACAATTAAAATTTTCCATCAAATTTCCTGAAAGTTCTACATGGGTGTGAAAAAATTCTAGCTTTGCATTGAGTGAGGACAGTCCATACTGCCCCTCAGAGACCACATCTAGCAGTAAGATACTTCTGTTCAGCTTGTTGGTCCCCCTTCAGCAGCAGAGTCCTGCCAAAGAAGTAGCCAGCCCATTTCTAGTCCCCAGAGTTGCCAAACTTTTCTAGCTCAAAATTCATGCTTCAGGCCAACATAAATTAATACATGACCAAGTGAATTTTACATGAGTGTAATACATGACTAAGTGAATTTTATTTTAAGACAATAGCAAAATGTCTTCTGAATGCAACCATTGAAAATGTTGTATATCAGATGTGTGGCAAATTTTCTACAGCACAGAACTGTGACATTCTAAACTCCAAAAGGTTTTTAATAATTTTTCTCTTGGTGAGCATTAGTTTAAGAAAAAATGCAGATGGTATTTAAAGAAAATCTCAATTCAAGTTCATATCTAATATCACTACTTTCAGCAACTGCTAGCATCCTCTGATACTGAAAGAGTCTTATTTTATGCTTAGTATAGACTAAAATCAAAATCCTACTATAAAGACGTGCAAGATTAAACCTAGCTGTTCTACCTAACCATAAACAGAAATTTTGCATAATCTTGAATTTTGCAGGACTGTTTATGACTTATAAAATTGAAAAGAAAGACTTGGAAAGGACAGTTGAGATACTGCTTATTGATAAAATTTGATATTAAAAAAAATACAAGACTGGTGAATTTAACCTACACATGATAGCATCTCAAAGAAATCAGCTGTTGATTTAAAAGCAATTCAAGAAAGTCATCAATACTACTACTCCAAAGTGTGAAGGATGAACAAGAGAAGGGATTTTTTTGTCCAAATGGGACCTTGCCTTCACCTGACACTCCAGGCTGAACAATGCTTTGAAGTTAAAAAAAAATAAATTTCCTTACAGTGTCATTGAAGGGTAGAGTTGTGTAGATTTCAAGAGGCATAAGGGCAGAGTCACTTTTAGGGCTGATGTGAGCAATAACACCAGGAAGATTACAACATGACTGATGGCCTCAGCAGCATCAAAGGCTCCTGAGCCCTGCCACTTTTGCTTAATTCAATTATGCTTAGCAAATTCTTAAACGTTGTTTAAAAGACAAGTGTAAGCCATGAACACTAAAATTTGACTCAGAATGACCTATCAAGTACAGTCTAAAAGGTTATGTTCTGTACTGAATGGACAGTTTTACTCTTTTCAAAGCCTACTCCAAGTCAGAAGGATCAGTATCAGGTTTGCACAGAAGGGACACAGTAAGCATTGCCAGAAAGAAGATATCCTTATTGCACTCAATGGGTGAAGAACAAAGGTCAGGAAGTGTCAGCAAGTTCCATGCAGAACTAACAGGCCTGAAACATCATCTCCTCTGCTCCAGGTTTTGAGACTAATTGTTAATGTAGGCAGTATAGCTCACACAGAGACAATGGACTGGCCCTTCTACCAGTTTGGAGCTTTCTTGAAAAGCAGTACTGAGAATCACAAAATAATTATTACATGTCCTGTAAACAGGGCTCTTACCTCATTCAGCAGTAGGTGCACATTTTCCCTAGTCTTCCTTTTGTTGCTTATTAACTTAGAGAAGCACTTCTGATTGCCTTTGTCACTTCTCACTAGATTTTATCCCAGTTGGGATTTGGCTTTCCTGTCTGTATCTCAGATGGTATTTGGTTTTCCTGTCTGTATCTCAGATGGTATCTATATTCCTGCCAGATTACCCATCTCTACTTCCTCCTTCTGTTTACCTCACACCATGGAATAGTTGGGGCCAGAAGGGATTGTTAAAGCTCATCTAGTCCAACCCCCTGCAATGAGCAGTACTTAGAGGCCTGTCCAATGTGACCTTGAATATTTCTAGGGATGGGGCAGCTATTACCTCCCTGAGCATCCTGTTCCAGTGTTTCATCATCCTCACCACAAAAAAAAAAAAAAAAAATTTCTTTCTTTAGCTACAGACTCCCTTTAAATACTGACAGGTCACAATAAGATCTCCCCAACCCTTCTCTTCTCCAGGCTCAACAACTCCAAATCACTCAGCCTTTCCTCATAAAAGTGCTCCAGCCCTCTTGATTGTTTTTGAGACCCTTGTCTGAACATGCTCCACCAGGTCCATGTGTTTCCTGTGCTGAGAACCCCAGAGCTGGATGCAGTACTTTGTGTAGGTTCTCCCCCTCAGAGTGAGCTAAAGAGACAGAATCAAATCCCTTGACCTGCTAGCCACACTTGTTTTGATGCAGCCCAGGATACAGCTGACTTCCTGGGATGTAAGCACACATTATTGGCTCATGTCCACCCTTTCATCCACCAGTGTCCCCAAGTACTACTCTGCAGGGCTACTCTCAATCCCTCTTTTTGTGTTTGAATTTTGCCAGGAGCAGCTTGCTCATACAGGTACAGTTTGCTCAAGTATCCATCTGCTTTTCTGTTGTGATTACTCTTGAGTACTGAGGAGGGATTTTTAAATACTAGGTAACTACCTTTCTTAGGCCCCTCTTACCCCCAGGCCTTATCCAATGGGACCCTACAAGCACATTCTTGTAGAGACCCAAGACTGTTCTCCTGAAGTCCAGTCCAATCTTGCCTTCTACCCCCTTCTTGCCCTCAGGATTTTGAACTTCACCATTTTAGGGTCATTATAGCCAAGGCTGCCTTCAACCTTCACATTCCCAGTAAGCCCCACCTTTTTGGCATGTATGAGGTCCAGCAGAGAGCCTCTCCTCATTAGGTCTTCTGCCAGTTGTGTCAAAAAGTGGTCATCAATGCTGCCCTGGATCGTTATGCACTGCTGTGTTGCTCTTGCAGCAGATATCAGAGAGGCTGAATTTCCCCACGAGGGCCAAAGACTGCATACATTAAGTTGTTTTCAGTCTCAACTACTTCTTCCTGGTCAGGGGTCCCACAGCAGATACTGACCATGACGTTATCCAGAGCAATCTGCTCTTCAGTCTTAACACATAAGCTCTCCATTGGCTCATCATCCATCCCCAGGCAGAGCTCCAAGCTCTGGGGTGGAAGAGTTACCTCCACAGCAACATCACATGTCACTGCAGCTTTCTCTCTACCCTGAAATGATCCCTCCCTAGCCCTCCATTAACTTGATTTAAAAATGGAGAACTGATCACATCATTATATAAAGTTTCTACTTTATATAATTACTTTATGAGTAGGAAAGGAGTGGGAAAATTAAATTTCTGAAACAAGCACAGTAAGGAATCATCATTCCAAACATGAAAACACACAGGGTCTACAGAACTGATCTATTCACTAACTACTGCATAAGCCAACCACGTGCTCCAAGTAGTCATGCTGGAAAGCTAAATTACTGCCACTCAACTCCCTGGCAGCTGCCATGAATGGTGACATTACAGAACTTAAAAACAATTGTTTACAAAGAACTTTAGGACAGATTACACAGTTGCTACAAATATAATATACTAGACAGCTCTCAGGTTTATAATTTTGCACATACAATATGGTTCTATCTGCATAACTACTGTATAACATTAACTCTACCTGAAAATCAGAACCTTTTTAAATATACTGGCACAATCTACCCATGCCCTTAACAGCTTATGTAGACATAAATTTTCAATGTTTAGCAAGTAATAGCGACTGACAACTTGTCGCTTTTCCTACCACAGAGGATTAAGAAGATACCCAGAAAAACAAGTTGTCTAACAGTCACCTAAAAGGTAAATTATTTATTGAGACTTAATCCTGTTTACACATTTCCTTCTTACTTTCACTTTTAGAAACCTCAAGATAGATTAGCCTGCCTCCAAGCAGAAGTGGCTTGTGTACTAAGTATTTCCACCTAGTTTATACAACACACTATTATTCTTTATTAGAAAGCCCACCTATTGGCATTTGGCATACACAGAAATTGGTACAGCAGGAACAGCAAGCTGCATAAAAAATTAAAACCAATTTTCAGTGGGAAGGAGGAAGTTGTACAGTTTATTCCTGCAATATGAGTAATGGCCTGTTGAAGGGATAAATAAAAGCAAGAACATAAAACCTAAAATTCAGCTGTGTGTACAGTGTTACAAAACCTGAGACTCAGCAAACTTATGTAGGAACCAGCCAAGCTTACTATCACATCTTATGAAATAAAATGTATAAATTGTTAAGCAGTCTAGCAGAGTAGTTTACACACTATTTCAATTAAAACTCTCCCCTCACTCCATCATCACAGACACAAAAACATTACCATCTGGTGCATACCTTATTTTCCCCTGCTCTGTTAAGTCTCCATCACTGTGTAATATTGTTGTTAGCAATCTCAGAGTAGAAGTACCTGACTTGCTGTGGTTGTTCTTCATTCCTAGCAACCACCGAACCATCATCTTGATGGCCTGAATCTGAAAAAAAAAAAAAATTGATACCAAAAAGTCAAATCATATTATAAGCCTCATTTTTAAAATAATCTTTATCTTAATTTAATCACATGATATTTTTTCCCAAGTGCTTTTTGCTGGTACAAACATAAGTCTGTCAGGACTGCAAAGCGTCATTTAACTCCTGAAAGATAACCAGACATATTCTCACTAGACAGCAACTTTTCACTGAAAGTCTCAAGTATGTATTACAGCAAATAAAAATTATACATTTAGTTAAAGTTTGAGCTGCTTCTTCTATAAGCAATCACATATTTTGCCCTTTGAAAACATTTTCTTAATTGAGCTTACATCCATTAAATACTGTGAAATAGGCTTAACAGTTAGTTTATACTTACTAAAAAAATGTTACTGGATCAGAAACCAGAACACATTTTCATCTTTATATATTCTTAGAATTCAGAGAATATTCTGCATCGGAAGGGACCCACAAGAATCAACAAGTCCAGTGAATGACCCACATGGCGACTGAACCCATGGCCTTGGCGTTGAATTCCTGTGCCCTATATATTCTCTATTTATCTACATCATATTTGAGTTTCAATTTAAGACATGTACTTGAAAAAACACCTAATAGACATCTTGACTGTTAGTAAGTTATGATAACTTACCCTGGTGAAGAATACTTTTTTCACAACTATTTAAAGAAAAGCTTTAAAGTCAGGGAGGGATAACTTGGTTTTGCCAATAGAAATATCAAATGTTTTGAAGCAAGCTTCTGTCAGTATGCAGAATCCAGCAACTATCATGAAACACTGAATAATTTCACATTTCTTTAGTGAAAATAAAACATTAATTTGGAGATTAAGTTTGTTTTATTATTTGAATCCCTTTATCCTTTCATTTTCCTTTCACATGACAGCAGAGACAATAAAGAAAACAAAACAGAGTATCTTCTTATAGGAAAATGAAAATGGTCATCTAAATCACATAGATAGCCTTTGGGGAAAAAAAGGAAACAAAAAAAAAAAAAAAAACCAAAACAAAACCAAAATGCTGAACTCTGAAGATCAAAACCCAAAAGCTTTAGAAAACTTACACTTTTCGTACATAGTAACTTCAAATATTCCCATTAGTGGGAAAAGCAATTCTAGTAACTTTTATATAAAACTTCACAATATCAACAAATTAAATTTATCATAGCATAATTGATCTACTCCTTGCAACGAACTGACCAAAATGGTCACATGAGATCTCTAAGACTATCCCTTCTATGTGAGTTTAGTTTTTAGGACTGTAGTCCACTTGCCCCACCTTACTGGGTAACACCAGTGAGCTGTAGGATGTCTATCACTCCAGAACTCAAAATGCAAATGGAGTCTGAAGAGCAGAATTTGTCTTTCCCTCACTTTCAAAGGGTCTTCCATTGGAACAGCTCTAAGTATCCACCAGAAGATTTTAATAGCATCAAACCCAATATAATAATCGTTAATATAACAATAATGGCATAATATCTTTTCACAGCTCACAAATTCAGTTTCTTCATGTCATAACCAGGACCTGTAACTGTTAGTGCCCGCCATTTGTTGGGAGGATGGAAATATGACAGCTTTCCTTAGTCTTCAAATAAATGACACATTCAGCCAGGGAACAGATACAGGCTACCTTGTCCCCTGACCAATTTCAATTTCAATCTTTGCTTCTAGCAATTCCCACCATAATTGGGTTTTTCCCCAGTTTTACTCAAACCTATTCTAGTCTTCCTTCCATGCAGTCAAGTCCTACTCCCGCCTCCTTCAGAATTTTTGTCTGACCCCACTATTCCCTTATTTCTTTTCAGGTGTTAATGATGGTATAGTGACATTCCAGCAACCATTCAGAATTAAGCCTTCCTATGAGATTAGAACAGGGCATGAGAATTCCCCCAGTCACTACTACAGATAGTGACTTAGTTAAACATGACATGAGTTTGGACTGCTGTCATGTTGTAAATTCTCCCTTTGCAACCAAATTGGGTAGATATTAAAGGATAATTCCAGTTGGAAGGAGTTTAGGACGTTTCCAGTTAAATCCCCTGCTTAAAGGAAGGTCACCTATGAAATCACACCACATTGGTCTCAGTTTTACGCACTGTGGTGTCAAAAGCCCTACAAGAATGAAGACTGCACAGGCTCTCTTCGCAACCTGCAACTTCTTACTACCTGTTGGATTGCCTGACTGTTCTCAGGCCTTTCCTTATATTCAGTCTGAAGCTCTTGTTTCAATTCGTGTTCCACGAGCCTAGAATTCTCCTCAGAGATGAAAAATTATTTTACACAACATGATAAGATAAGAAAGTGAAAATGAGACAGAGCCATATCAAACACAACACTGTCTCCCTACTACATCACCATTATGGCAGCAGCTGGCTAAGGTTTCTACTGCCCGAGGTTTCAGAGCCACAAAGGCTGCAAGTTTGTGCAGTAGTGAAAAATGAAACAAAGCCCACCTTGAGCATCGTTAGAGAAACAGTACTAAAAACCTTATATTCCAGTGGTATGGAAGGAAACAAGAAATATCACTGCTACTACACAACTCTCAATCCCCTGCATGGTGCACAGTAGTCATTACAGGTCACTGCCAAGAGAGACAATTGCTTTAGAACTCAAGTGCACAGCACAGCGTAGGAATTCCAGTCTAACTCATACAATCATTAATCCAATTCATAGTTAATAGTGTACTGAAACATTTCTCTGCAGAGAACCTTTCACAGAAGGTTTAGCACCCAAACCTAAGGTCATCCTCTGTCAGTCTACATCTGCTAGCCTGGACAGTACTAAAATTTAGTTTTCAGCAGTCCTTCCCACTTTCATAGTCTAACCTGCTAGTTTGAAAATCCCCACTAGATATATAATTATGTTACAAAAGGAAAAAGAGGCTTGAAAAACCAGAGTGAAGAAAAGTACACTATCAGAGAGAAATCATTTATAAACTAATAGCATTGTCTGGAGCATACATTAAGTTTAAGCTCTGCAGTAGTAATAAATGCTAATTAAATTTGCAAATCAATGTTCACAATAGTCTGTTTTCACCTGCAAATAAATTCTTTCAGTTTTCAGGCTTGGCTTCAACTGCAAATTGCCTTAAGAATTTCTGCAGGTTAATTCCCTTCCAAATAACCAAATGTAGGAGAAGATTTATCAATATAAAAGTACATTTTAAAGACTTATTACAGCTTCACAAATCATTTATAATAATTAAGAAAAGCAATTAATAATTACTCTCCTTCAAGTTACATGTATAATCACTCAAGTGAAATCATGTCTATTTAAAATTAGCACTTCATTAAATTAAAACAAAGGTGCATTCTTTAAACAATTTTTGGAGTATACTGTGTAACTATGGAGTTGCACAAACATGAAAAATATTCTTTGTGGAGTCAAAAAACTAAAAGCAACAAATCAACTTCAAAAAAAGCCAAGCCTTTCCATTAATGTGTTCGTACCAAATTGCAAACCAAAGTACTCACTAACCTAGCAGAAAAGAAGGTCTGCTAGGAAGTGTTTAACAATTTTGAAAGAAGGCAAAGAAGTTTTTAAAACCTGAGCCACTCTACTCAGAAGACATTAGAAACTAAACAACTGATATAACATACAGCATTCTATAAAATACAAGCATTCTGAAAGAAGTGAAAATCTATCCCTGTTCTGAAGGGCATTTAAAAACCAAATACAGATATAGAAAATATTTTTCACATCATGAGTCTTGTTCAAATTCACTGAAAAATTGACTGACAGTATCCCTTACAGAGTACAGAAAATGTAATACACTTACTCCAAAATAAGAATAAGCTTGAGATGACATTTTTAAGTAAAGTAGCAAAACAAACCCCCTGCTATTTCAAAGTGATTTTTTTTCCTTAAATCCAGGTTTTTCTCTAATACACATTGCAAACATAGAAAAGTAAACAATGTAACAGATTTATTCATTTGAAAAAACTGACAAATCCAAACCCCATTTTTCTTCTTCTAAAACAACACAAAGTTTCTTGGAATGGCATAAAAATTCAACAGAAAAGAGAAAGACTTCTCACAAAATTTCTATAGTATTTAACTCCTACATTGAAGAGAAGGGGAAAAAATAATTTTAAGTAATCCAGCTATCATCACAGTCAAGTATCAGAAAACAAAACTACACCTATAAAGAGCTTATATAAAAACTTCATGAAGTGTGTATGTAAATTTATGCATAAAATAATAATTTAAAAGTATGTTCCCAAGAACAAATCCTTATTAAGTATTATAAACATAAGAGACAGGAAAACAGTACATGCTACTCACTTTAACAAGGGTTTCAGGAGACACTTCTTCATCTGGGACCCAAAGTTTTGTCGTCTTTTTTCCTGGTAGCTAAACAAAACGTTACATTTGTTACAGTACTGTTACTCCTCAGTGAAACTTGTAACATCCTCTTTCCTGTTTGCTTCTGGAAACAATACAGCAGCACTCCCTGGACAGCTGTATGCCTCCTGTACCTTACAGAAGTAACCAGTACAGAAGTGAGATACCTCACTATCCAAGTATCAGCAAATTTAAGGTTAATACAGGGATTGGCTGTTGTTGTCACCAGAAAACTAATCCTTTAGGGCATAATAGCCATTGCTTTGAAAATAACAGTTTTTCCATATCCAGTAGATTGGAACTTCACAGACATTTTACTGTTTTAGACAGTGTATCTTTCCTTAAGCAATTTTAAACAATGCATGAGTTAATTTTTGACTTCATAATCACTTTAGAATCAATACAAAATTGTTCAAAAAATTGAAATTCAGTCCTCCATTTAAATAGTATTTTAATTTTAAATGTAATTTACTTCCTAAAAATCACAACTCACTCAAGATAAGAAACAGAAGGAAGTCATAACAATTTTTCCCTTTTTAATGAAGGCCAAGTCACAAGTGATGAAATGCTGTGCTATGCAGCTCATAATTTTTGTAAGATTCTCAAATTAGTAGAACTCTCCTTTTCCTGTACCATGGCTTTTGAATAGAGTCAAACTACATGAGGAAATCAAAAGACAACCACATATAAAAAGCAGAACCAGCATGCTAAATATTTTCCCAAGCACTTGCTGAGTATGATACTACAGAAAAAGCATTAAAAACCCTTAATATCAGGTTTTAAAAATACTCACCCTATCGTTCATTAGCAAATCTTTAACAATAAAAGTAGCAACCAAAGATTTCAAAGGGGCAGCAAACTGGTCCGGTGCAAGCATGGCTATATGGCCAATAGTAACCAACGGCGTAATGAGGTGCTCAAAATTGCTTGGATCCAGACTTTTATGCAGTGGCTAAAAAAAAGGCAACAAATTCAAGTATTACTGATATAATCTGTGTCTTACTGAGGGGATGGGAATGACAGCTGTGTACCAAGTTGTCCATGTCTACTTCAGAAATACAATTTCAAAAGAACTATTGATTATTTCATTTTAAATATACATTCACCAACCCATTAAGTCTTCCTCAAGTCAGAGAAAATGTCAGGATGACAGACAAAATATTTATCACCTCTCGATAGTTCAAAAAGTGACAGCTCAAGCATGACTATTTATTGTGGGAGAACTAGATCTCAAGCTAGCAATTCCAGTAATGGACAATGATTCAGCCTTCAAGATAAGAGGCTGACGGCCACTAATGAAAAAGTACATTTGCAGTTACAGCTATAAAATTTATTTAGTCTGTACCACAATTCAGTTTTCCTTAATTTCTGCAATGATTTAAATACTTTTGACCATTTTCAACAGGGATAAGGAGTAGCATATGGTTCCTCTTTCTATAAATAGTTCATGGTTCTAGTACACAGCCTAACACTTGGTTTTACTCTACCAGCTCTTAAAATACACAACCTAAAACATGATGAATCATGAGATACAAGAACACCCTCTACTACCATTCTTCAAGCCAAAATTATGTAGAAACAAAAGGAAAGGGGAAAAATGTATTTCCTAAATCTGCTACAACTTGCAGCTACATCCCTTAGTTTACATATGCAATATAAAAGATCAGTAAAAACAACTTAAATATTTAATGTTACCTCAAATATCTGTGCAAACTGCGTTTCTTTGCTGGAAAATATTGCATGGATGCAGTGAATAGCATACTTGGCTTGACGAGGGGGTCCCTTTTTAGCTTTATGATGCAACACTGGAAGCAAAGCACTAAACAGTTGTGTAACAAAACAAATAGACAAACAGACCAAGAGATAAGTAATTTCACAAACTGAAAATTTTCCAAAACATCAAACTAACAAAGGAGTACAGATATACATATAAAAGCACAACACTTCTGCAAAAGCACTAATTGCTTTTGTTTGGGTAATTTTTTCCAAAAAAAAAAAAAAAAAGGAAAAAAATTTATGTAAATAACTTGCAAGAAAAAAATTCCTTGTTTTCATTGATAAAATATTATATGGTAAAATAGGCATTGATATCTGCACAGGTACTAAGTGTTCTTTTGGAAATATTTTGGCCTACATATCACCATTAAATTGCAAGGAATGTTTTTACACTGCATATATATATATATAAAAAACTAAGGAAAGAATAAGTAATTCTGAAGGGCAACTACATAAATTATAGTGGTATCAGTGACATACCAGCTGTCACTACTTTGACTATATTCACTACACTTCCATTCTTCAAAAAGCACTACAATTTAGTTTTTCAAAATCTCTTTTTGGAGGTAATACTTCTTCTAAAAGAATGCAGGATAATGCTACAGCAGACGAAAGGAAGAGTGAGAACTTCCAAAATCCTACAGAGTAAAGGTCACTGCTCAGAGTAAGATATACAACTTACGATCGTATGTGAGGAAAGTCTTCTTCAATTTTACTTCCTGTATTTTTGAAAATTTGTAATGCAGCTTCTGCCACTTTTTCATCATCCATTTTCAAGCAAGCAAGGAGAGATTCAAAAGTTTCAGCTGAATGAAATGAGATAGGGTGCGTAAACGAAAGTACCTGCCAAAATATGATGAAAGCCATGTTAACATTTTTTAAAGGTCCACTTATACTAGGACACTTCATCAAGAGTCATTTTCCACTACCATACTGGAACATTTATAATACTCTCCCCGGTTTTGATTCATGATATACATTTCTCTTTTTTTTTTTTAGTAGCTCCTAAAGTTCTGTCTTTATACACGACCTCATTAGATTTAATTTATTTCCCCAGTCTCAGTTTCTTCTCCTACTATTCTGACCATGTACTTCTCAGTGACTACATCTACATTAGCTAGTACTGGGTTACAGCAGAAGCAGGTCTTAAGAGAAACCCAACTGATGCTAAGGAAGCAATATTCATACTTCAGGAGTTTTACGTCAGAGTATTTTTAGACTGACTAAATCCACTTTAGGCAATGCAATACAACACATGCTTCTGAAGCCCATCTCAGTTTTGTTCTTCTGAAAGCAATCCAGCTTGTGTGCCTCCAGACTTCATGTTTGTTTCCTCAGGGGAAGTACTGATTCTGCTCTGAAGTGAAATTCCTATCTCTAAAACAGCAACACAGACATATTCAATAGGGCCTCTAGTCCCTCAAGTTTTCCACATTAACTTAACAGATTCTGTACCTCTCCTTCAGATTCCTGGACTTGGTTATTTTCAGGTATGACAGTCCTCCCATGTTAAAAAAAAATGAAATAAAGAAACCCTCAATTGATCCTCCCTGAAATTTGGTCTTCTCTTCATTTTTAAGTGACTGCTGATTATTAGCCTCATTCCACATAATATTCTGATTCATGGCAGAGAAACAATCCTCAAAATCTAGAAACTACTTCATGTGCAGTTTTCTATTTTAACTAAGTTACCTTCCTTCCCACTTCATTGCGTGGAATTCCCAATGCTGGACTCCTATATTTGTCCTCTGTATTATTCTGATGATGTATAGACCTCTTTGTTCAGGGCAGTCTTACTCCTCTTCCTTGAATGTGTCATCCCAGTTCATACCAATATGTAAATACTGACTTGGAAGTCTTCATTCAAGCATATACTCCTTCACAAAATGATTCATTCTTTCTTACTCAGATGCATTCATGTGCTACTAGGTATCTGCACTTTTATATAAATGTTCACATCTGGATAAAGAGGTACACCCTTTCAGGTGAATCTACTGAGTCCTTAGTTAATCTAAAATACTCTGAAAACTTCAGTATGGGAGTCCTTTAGATTTTTAGGCCTCTTGAAGTCAACTCCCACCTGGACTACTTGACAGTCTTTGCTATGTTAGCTCAGTCTCAACATTACTCATAGCTGAAACAGGTAAGACCCAACTTAGTTGGCACACAGAGGAACCACAGTGTTGCAGTGATGTACAACAGCACAGTGTCTACTTACAAATTGCTGAATTCATGCTCTAATAACCAAAACTCCACTGCTGCTGTCTCACACACAACTACTTTTGGCTTACAGAAAAGTTTCCAAATCATTTTAAATATAACCTTACTGATGTGCCACGTAAGATGAGCACAAAGCACAAAAAACCAAACCAGTTTCTTCCAGGTAGGCACCACATGCTTTTGACTAAAAGCAGTAAGTGCTAATTAAAAACTTATTTTAACAAAGTTGTTTGCCATATTTGTTGTTTCTGATGTTTCCCATGCTCATTTGCCACCAGGACTATACTTGCCTTCAGCAATTCAAGACCTGCTCTGATTGCCTGGTCAGTAGGTACACCCTCATCTTCATCATCAGCTGTTCCATCTATAGACTTGTTCACTTGCTTTATAAGGGCACTGAAGAGGAAAACAAAACATGGCCTTGGAGTTACTGCAATTCCACCGTGTATGATTACATCTTAAACTTGTGAAAACAATCTTATTAAAGCAACTCATTTAAAACACAAGCCTATTATAAACCAAATATGTCAACTACATACACCTTCTGGTTGCCCTCATCTCCTATCCAAATCAAAGCTTCTGATGCATTACATTGAAAAATATTTATCCATCATGAATTAAGAACAATATACAAATTACTCTGGAAGGATGACCAAAATAAGAAAATAATTTCAGAATTACAAGTAACAAACTCAATAAGAATTATGCTGAGGTTACTAACCTGCTACAGATTTTTAATAATTGATGGAAAATAACTGTTTACAATACTTAGTCTCTAACCAAGAGGGAAAAAAAATAACCATTTAACAGTTCTGCTAAGAGCTGATGACAAATTTACAAGACCTCTCTTCTTCATATTTCTTCTTGACAATAAGGCTTATTTCAAATACTGCTGTTAGTTAAATAATCATTTCAGCAATAACAATTTCAGCAATCCCTCCCCACCATAACTTCATTGGCTCACTCTTTCTTGAAGTGTTGCTGCCTCATCATCCTAACCTTTACTTCCTCAGTTACATTACTGCTTAAGTCAGTATGAGCTAATATTCTAGGTGGAAAGCTTCAGCTGAATACTCTGGACAGAAAAATTTGTTTTAAAATAAGTCAGCTGGTCACAAACCATACTTTGCCTGTCAGCAACACATCCACTTTTACGGACAGGTCATCCCAGCTATGCTGAATGACAATGCAATTGTTTCTGTGACTACATTCTGGACAAGGACACAAAAACCGCTACACAAAGTAAAACAGAAGAAAACATTGCAGGTGACCAAGCCTTGAGCCATACCCACCCAGCCTATTACTGCTTGCGCTTAAAGGCCAAGTAAAAAACCCCAATTTCAAATCCTGCGATCTATGGCCGACAACACACACAAATACCTGATGGATTCGGTATCAATGTGCACAGGAGCAATTCTTTCAAGAAGAAACTTTATCATTTCCAGGAAAGGATTTGTTGGTTGCTTTGGATTGCCCAACTTCTTTGTTATTTCCCTCTGAAATATAAGTTGTGATTAAATTTCTAATCAATTACATTCCAAAAATATTCACACTTTAAGAGCAATTCTTACCACACATCCTTCAGCCTGTTTGCAAGAACATGTTGGGCTAACAAGCATTTCTAACTGACTTCTTATTTTTTCATCATCTTCTAGAACTTGTGTGAACTTTTTCATGAAATCTTGAGCTTTCCCTGGATCAGGAAGGTTTCCTTTAAATAACCAAAATAAATCATTCTTTAGGTATTGTAAATTGCACAAGTTTGGAACATCATACAAACCACACAAAACCCAAACCAAACAAACAAAAACCACAAAAAACCCAAACCACAAAACACCTCAAAATAAGCAGACATATATATGAGGACACAAATTTCTATAAATTTCCTCTGGCTAATTGCTTTCCCCACCCTTCACACTCATTTTTCAGCAAGTCTAGCTGT
Source organism: Fringilla coelebs (assembly GCF_963513975.1). NCBI lineage: Eukaryota > Metazoa > Chordata > Aves > Passeriformes > Fringillidae > Fringilla > Fringilla coelebs. The sequence goes on from NC_140029.1 coordinate 68,855,251, forward strand.
TCTTGTTAATAATACTAATAACAGGTGAAGCAGACTTCAGACTGCAAAGCCTAAACTCCACAACAAAATATATTCTGTATAACTCCACAACAAAATATACTCTGTATATGCATCAAGTGTGAGAAACATCTGAAAGGGTATTTTTGCCAAATTACCCCTTAAGTAAACCTAAACTTTACAACAAATATTCAAAAACAAAAAATGGCATTTAAAATGCATTATGGAAACATAAGCTTTACAACAGCTTAAAACATCCAAAGGAAAAAAAAAAGGCATTTAAGATACATTTCTTCAACTACATCTTCATTTTATATTTATGTTTTATATTATAGCAAGGCAATTTATTGGCAAAGGATTAGTCTACTATTTAAGATGCTTCATATTTTTTGGTCCAGACAGTGTTAAGCAAAGCTGGTACAGAATGTGGTGTAGCACTACAGGATGGTTAGTTCAAAACAAGTTCTATTATGATTTTGTTTTGCTGTATTGATTTTTTTTTTTAAATCAACTGAGAACTAAAAGCATGAGAAAAAATACAAACTGATGAAAAATAGATTAGTATCATGGCCAACAAAGCAGCGCAGCTCATTTTTTTTCCTCTGCATTTTTTCAAAAATGTGCCATCTTATGTAGTATATTTTTTTGCCAAAACAGATGGCATTTTTTTAAAAGGTGGATTTGAAAGCAAATTTTCAGAATTGTAAAGGAGGTTCTTCTTCATACTAGTTTCAATGCTATTGACATGGTGGGCCTGGTGAACAAAAAGTGCTGCTTTTAGGTTGGTGAGTATTTCTTTGTCAATAGTTCAGTTTACATAGAAGTTCTTCAATTTTTGAAGTGCTTTCCTTGCTAGGGAAATCCAAACTCTCTTGCATTCCAATGACATTTACAATACTAAAACCTCAGAAGAGAGCTAAGTTAGTACATAGCTTAGTAGTTTAGTTCACATCTATGAACATATACTCTATAATAAATGTTAAAATAGACGTTAACACCCTAGATCATCTAGACCTTGAATTAGTCCACAATGCAGCCAAAATGCTATGTGATGGGCTTCATGACTGATGTCTTCATACAGTAAGAGTAATTCTGCTCAGAGTTGCCTTCATTCTTAAAAGCATATTGCTGCATCACATTTATCATGATTTGCTTTAGATTTTATCCACTGCAAAATGTTTTTTTAATAAACTTACTCCAAATTATTTTTAAAGCAAGAAAGCAATATAGCTCTACTGTAATTTTTAGACATTGTAAATACTTATACTGACTTACTTGTTATAACCATCACTTTTGAGAATATAGCTTTACTGCTGGCATCTGTCTGCAAGTCACAAAAGAAAAATGGATTAAGTAAAAATTTTACATTATTTATTTCCATTTGAATATTGAGTAAGGAAGATTCCAGACTGCATTAACAACAAGTCAGCATCCATTCTGCTAACACATCAGTGTGTTAGAAATCAAAAGCCACCACTGCAAATTCAATGTAGACACAGGAAGTAAAAGGTAGATCATCACTACAGATCAATTACATAAAATACTTTTATTACTTCTCAATATACCATATAACTTATGAACAGCATGAATGGGCTATTTCTGCAGTGTGTAGTCTAAGAAGAATGCCATAATTTTCAGGACTCCTAGGTGTCACAGCTGAATTCACATGTTCAGACAAAAAAAATATAAAAGACAGAAATCAGATATAATTTGCAGGATTCAAGTAATGCTGTCAGCAGACACAAACTTCCCATATTAGAATCTCTTGTGACTCAGGGGAAAACAAAAACTGCACTGTGGAGTTTCTTTCATCCTGACTGTTCTGGTCTCCTAATACTACCTAAATCTTCAAGTACTGGCTACAGCTCCCATCAAAAAACATTGAGCAAACTACTAATAATTCAGCCAAACATCAAATAACCTGAGGCAGAAGTATTAACTTGCAGTAGTATAACTCTATTGAATTATGACAGATTAAAGAAGTTTAAGAAACAATTCTTTTTAGAAAATCTGCTGTGGCACTTGATCTACGTAATCTTCTTGCATTCATCCGCAGCAAATGAAGATTATATGCCAATAGACACAAAACAGCATTCACCCACTTTTCTACATACAAACAGGGAAGGTTATGTCTTTTATTTCACTGTATACCACTGCTGAAGGAGAAAACAAGAGGAGCTGTGATTTATGCTTTCGCTCTTCAGAAAAGTAACTTGTCTTAAAAGTAAGTTTGATGTCCCTTCTCTTAAGTCAGGAGAAATTATGACCAACAGCAATAAAAATTTCCTTAACACATTTCCAGCCTCCTAAATAGTGCTTTGTCTGAGAAGGCCTTGAAGAGGAAATAAGGAGGATGGCTCACAGAGTTTCAGTAAAAGGCAGAAAGGTAGACTGGGAAGTTCAAAGACTTAAAGAATAATGTCGGTTGGCAGTGACAACTTTAGGTTCAACAACAGTTGAACTGCCTACTCAAAGCAAGATCAGGTTTTGCTTCAGGCAAACTTCAAGTTGCATTTTATATATTTACAAGAATGAAGATTTTGCAGTATCTCTGGGCTACCTGTTCCCATATTTGATCACACTTACTTTTTTTTTCTTACTACCTAATCAAAGTTTCTTTGTCATAACATCTGTACACTATTTCTTGTCCTATTTTAGTTTATCTCTGAGAGCTCTCACAATGCTTACAACTTGGCACAGGGGTAATAGTCACAGGAGAACAAATCAACAACTAAGCTAGAATGATTACATGAAGAAATTAGACAGAAATGAAAAAGCACATAAAAACTCATTTTCTAAAAGATTACTATTTAATCTCAGTTTTGTTTCCTGAAAGAAATAAATGCTTATATAGCTCCGAATTGCTAATGGATATTTGCCTCAAGATTATGACTTGGACTATGGGATAGTCTGAGGTGCCATTGCAGGCAGCAAACAGTTTTGCATGAGGGAATTTTACTTAATTTAGTATGTCAATGTACACAAAGCTTTACTTATTTATTCTGGTATTGAGAAATAAAAGCAAACAAACACTTCAAAGAACAGCGTGCAGCTGCCCCTCAGACACCACTCTTCCCTGCTCTGCTCTATCACAAGCCATCTAAATTCTTCCATGTATTCTTATTATTCAAGAGAATACCCAAGTGCAGAGAACTAGCATTTAAGAGCAAAAAATGGGATAAAATCCAGATGGACAAACGCAAACATATCAAAAGCATGCACTGTCTTGAATGCAATGCTTATGCTGGCATCAAAACTTTCCTGGTAAATATCTGTATTTGCTATTTTACAACTGAGAAAGAACTTTTACAAGTTCTGAAAACAAAAGGAAAAATTGAAATTTCACTTTCAACTGAAAAGTAGAAAATACCATGGAACTAACTCAGGTATTAAACGCATCAATGTGTTTAACCTACACCAAAGAACATTAAACAGTACATGAAAAGCATTTCAAAACAGTCACCAAAATACAATGAAGTATTGCTGTGCTAGCCTTTACTGCACTTAGAATTTAATACATAACAGCATGTTTTTAATGCACTAAGTCAAAATTATTGATTTCATTGCAACACCCCTCTACTAACAAGACACTAGCATTTCTAATCAGATACATTAGATAATCCAACCACACAGCTACCCACTCTTCCTGGTTCAGGCAATTCCAGTACATGGATAATCATTAAATTTATCTTGGTACAAATACATACACACACTGAAAATAAAAATCACACACAGAAGCACAGAGAAATTTGAGCATGGCAACACTTTCTCCTCTATATTATTTCTGTTAAAAAAGCGTCAGACAAAACTTCTAGCATTAAAGCCAAGTTTTAATTATATTTCAAAGCTCATCAAGAATTTAGTTTTATAATCCCCCTACCCAAACATGAGTATGAACATAGATGTAACTAGAACAAACTGGAATTCATTTTATGAGAATATCCTAAATGCTCAATAAATTCTCATTTTTCCTTCTGAGCAAAATCCATAAACAAGAAAATTAAATTGTTGTCTGGTATCACCAATACAATACTTAAGAAATTTCTGAGAGGGAAGAGATATTAATAACCTGTTAGGACAAAATATTCCAATTTCTTCAAAGTTACTAATCACACGTAAGATAACAATTTAAGAGGGTTTATATAGGCACTTATTCTTAATTACTTGATTTGGCAGTCAAAATAATATGCTGGTTTCACCCTGTTTCAAGAGCTAGAATAGTCCTGGCAAGATGGAACTCAAACACTTAGACAAAACATTTTAGTATTAAATGACTGGCAAAACATTTTAAAAATTTCCGTAATACCGTTTTCCTCTTTAATTTTACAAACACTTTGTATACACATTTCGTTCAGCAAACGTAGTCTAATGGAGGATCAGTTGACTTTCACAGTATTTTCTATCTGCTATTACAAATAAGCTTGAGATAGCCAAACAAAGGGAACTAAAAACCAGTACATTAACTAAAACTGCATATTCACTAGGGAATGAAGATAAATTGAACTCACTTTGGGTTGTTTTATTAGGTCAACTAAATCCTTTACTTGATGTCGTAGCAGATTTTGACATTTCCACATTTCATTCAATGCTCTAAAAATAGAAAAAAATTAAAAGAATTGTCAAAATTATCTATTCAAGGAGTAACACAACTGTCCAAAGTGAGTCTTGACAGTCTTTTTAATTTAACTCGGCAATGTACTTATCACCTGAACTTTCACTGCTGCGTGAGCAAAGGCTAAATATTTCCTAGTAGGATAACATGGAAAATGTACTTGTTCATATTAGACTGAAACAAAGTGAGATTTTGAAACAAGTTTCATTTCAGATGCTTAAGTACACTGCCTTTCAAAGAAGGAGGATGTAACTAATCTCTGGTCTATTAAGAACTCATTTGTACAAGCCTGAAATAAAAACATACCAAGAAGTAGGTTAAAGCAGATGTTTAAGATTTTTATCACCAAAACAATGTTTTTCTTGCAGACAGGAAGCAGCTACTAGATGAATAAATTGTGAAAAGTGGACATGATTAAGCTTATAAGAGATGCATGAAAGATACTCAGCAGAATAGAAAATTAACACACTTTCCAGGAATAGCATGCCATATAAATAGAAGTCACAGCCACATTTACAAAACTTACAAAATCCACAAGTAAAAAAAAAATAACTGAACAAATTATATCTTTAAAATGAGTACAAGAACTGCAGAATTCAGAAGTTACTTGTTGCCTGAAATAACAAGTAACTTTACAGAATCCATTCTGCATTTTCATTTAGCCTAAACTAAAAATTACTAGAACAATAACTTTTTATTTTTAGAATACTACCAATAATTTTAGCTTGTTATAGTTGCCGTACCTTTGGACAGGCAATACAAGATATTCAGGGGATTCAAATATCTGTTTTTGTAGTATTGGAAGGCTTTGGGATCTTAAGGCATTCATTCATATACAAAGCCTTTTCTGGTCTCTTTCACAGGAAAGAAAGACCCTCTATTTGGTTTTCAAGTGACTGAATACTAGCACATGAAAAACAAAGTAAAACTATCTAAAATCAATCCAGCTGTGAACATTACAGCAGTATAACTGTTATAAGTCAAATTCACATGCATGCACCCATTTTAAGCTGGAGAAGGCAGATAACACAGTAATAATGAAGGAGGAAAGACAAACAAATAAGTTCTTCTCAAGACACCTTGGCTTCTGCAACAAGCAGTTTATGAAGTTGTCATGTAAGATTTAGGGCTGATATACCATATCTGTGTTATCTCTTTGCAGACATGAAAGGACTGAGATGCCCTCAAGTTTCTTTCCAGATCCTTGACACTATGCTTTTTAGCTGCTTATGGTTGAAATGTACTGCATCTTGTTAGAAAACACCCTGTAAGTTTTGGGTTTTTTCAAAATCTCACTTGAAAAACAGATGCTATTTTTTTTTTCTAATAGTTTACAAAATACTTCTGTCCACTGAGTTAGGCTACTGATAAAAATTCAAAATTACTTTACAATAACATTTGTATTAAAAATTATTTTGCAAGCAGTAAAAAGCAGCACGTACTTCACAGCATTTGAATCCAGTGTTGCGTAAAGGTAATACAAACACTTCATTCGTTCATTTGTTTCCAAGTTATGAGGGACCATGTACTGAGCAAAAATGCGTTCAACAAGTAACCTGAAAGACAGGATTAAGACATTTAAGCTGGGCAGGAAGAACACGGCCTAGAATTGTTGAAACATCAATTGAAAAATTCTCAGCCTTATCTAGACATCAGTTATAGCATAAAAAAATGGGGACATTCAAAAACCTAAAGCTCAAGTTATTTGATGTAACTCAGCATAAATTAAACAGAAATTTTTCATTATAGAAAACGCAATGTTAATGCTGGCATTAGATCTCCTAAAATTATCAAAATCATATGCATTAATCTAGAAGAAACCAAACAATTCAAGAAAGATACTAATTACCAACCCAGTAAGATGTTATCATTTAATTTCATTACAAGTCAATATTGGGATAAATTCATGAACTGACTCAAATTAATTGCCCTAAAATAATACTGCCACTACTAATAATAATGCTTATAAAAAAAGAAATATCATGTTGATTATAACCCACAATATCATGAAGCCCAGAAGGGGAATTCAGATACCAATTGTAAGGAGCTGACTTCCTTCCACCCTTTTCTGGTCCCTTCCCCACAGGCTGAGTATATCTCATGTCTTTTGCTTCTGCAATATAAATGCAGGTATATTCCCAAGGGAATTATTAAAAGCTTCTGTGTAATATGAAGCTCCTTATTTGGAAAAAAGGAGGAGAGAGAGGTTTGGGCCTGACAGTTACCTAGAAAAGACTAAGAAAATAAAAAAAGAGAAGCCCACATACTACTCCTAAATACTAAGTCCAAGACTGAGGTCCAATACTGAGATCAGTATTAACAGAATGGAGCAAACAGTTAAAAACAATCATGCATGCTAATGCTGGAAAAGAAAACAAAACTCCTTATGCACAGTTGGAGCAGGTGATCAAAACCCAAATCCAGCTAGTTAAAAAAGTTTAAGAAACACGTCAGTGGTTAACACCACTGGATTTAAGGATCCAGACAGTCCATTTCCACAGCACCATGAAATAACTACCTGCTTTGAAGGTAACTTTTTGAAGTTTTGCATTTTGAGAAGACTTCTATGGGTTTGCAACACCATTTGTATCCAAACACACTGTTAAGGCTCATTTCCAAAGCCAACACTATGACCTTGATTAGTCAAGGCAGACTTATTCCGAAACTTGTTATCCATGTGTAACCATCTCTTGTTCAATACCAACAACCATATACAAGGCTACAGCTGGTATGACACAAGCACTGCTTTCACCACAAATCCAAGAGAAGGCCCTAATTCACAGCTTCTCTGCTACAGAAACCTAAATTTCTGCAGAGTGATATAGTTTGCCCATTGTCACTACACGTGCTATCTTTAAAACGTACAGGAACAACATGCAAATCTAAACCAACATTATTCAAGCAAGTTTACTTCCTAAATTTTAACATAAAAATTAACACATTACTGATATTTAAACAAAGATCCCCTCTACTGAAGCAGTGGCAAAGTACACCTAAGACTTCTGAAATATCCCAACTCCTCACACCCTTTAGAACCACTTTTGGCCTTAAAATAAGAAATAATAAAATAGAAGAAAACAACACAGGTCAACATTTGGCTGCAGCTATACAACATACAGGATTATCAAGATTCCTCTTTCTCATCAGCACTGGAACACAAAGGAAAAACAGATCTTCATAGCAAGTTATAACACTTCAACACTAAAACACCCAGCTTTTACAATTAACTTACCGGTCATCAATACTGTTTTGATAATATATATGCAAAAGTTTATCTTTGATCCATGATATCTGCTTTGCAGCTTCTTTTCCTGCTTCTGATTGCAATGAATATTTCTTGTATATCTGTGCAAGTCCCATCATAGCTTCCTTCCTCACTCTCCACTTGACAAAAAGAAATAGCAGCCAGTTTAGCAGTTCTAAACTCAAAACTGAAAAGACTGTAGAATTTTATGTTAGGTATTTCCTAAACTTCACCAAAATAACATAATTTAATTCACAAAAAAGTTGAACTGAGTTCTTAGTGCAACAGTTTCTCATTAGGACATATGTTGCATCGTATCATCATATTACACAAAGCCTTTCAAAACCAGTAACTACCATAGAAGTATGCCTCTTGAATTTAGAATTATTACAGATTTAAGCCAACACCCTTTCTCACACTCCATACTCACTATCTGAATTTCTGTTATGGCTGCAACAAGAAAAAACATAACACCAAATGAAAAAAAAAATTAGGCGATAATTTTTAAAGTTTGCCATCAACAAACCTGTTTACTATGCTTTAAATTAAGTAGCAAACCTCATAAATTTTACCAAATAATGCAATATATCTAAACTAAAATTCAAGACTATTCACTACCACCCCGGTTTGCAGTCTTTCAATGATCTAATTAAAAGCAGGTAATTTACAATACAGGCAGTATGTTCTCAAACCTGCTTGAAAAATTTCTTAAGAAAAATGCTAGCATGTTTTACAAAGGTTTTCTTTGACTCAAAATTTTTACTGGACTAGACAACTGGAACAACATTGTCATGCTGCAGCCAATTTAATTATTTAAATCATATCATCTTAAATAAAATACAGCATAATGAAAAATGTAGCATTCTAGGAATGAGAAGAAGGTACCTCACTAAATAGATTTCATCAAGGTTTTTTACTTTATATTGGTTTTTATTTGTAATTTAAAATCAGTATAGCATTATTTAGAAGTGCTGATTTTAAAAAAGGTGAATATTACAGTTTAGAAGTATAAAACACCTATTTTCCATGTTAATTATATCTTACCCGCTTGTCCAGTGTCCTTTCTCTGACGAAATTTAGCAGGTGATCATTGACAAGCAAAAGATCTTTTTTAGCAGCAGTGACTATGGATACTATAACATCATGCCGTATGGCCTCCTCAGGATCATGTGACCTTACTTTCAGATATTCTGGGGGGAAACATGAGTAAATGTAAGTATAGAACTTCAGCTACTTTCCCCCAATTGTTCTTGAAACAGAACAATTATTTTATTCTGTTTCAAGCATCAGCAGTAAGAAATCAATAGTTTTCTCCAAGACTAACTGGAATGTCAGTAAAACTTCATATTTGCTTAGAATATTAAAGATATATATTACTGGAATTATTGAAATATTAATTATGTGGCTAGAATTTTTTTATTATTATTTCTTATAGTAGTTACACTATGTATACATTAGCAACTATCATAACCAAGCAGGACTGGAGCTGTAGAGTAGAAAAGACAGTGCTTGAGAACTTGCTGACCACACCATACACATTTTAAAGCCTTTCATCAGGCTAGAAGATACTCTCTTCTTGCAGACTCCACTCCCTTTGGCCCCTAGAGCACATTAGTTGCACACCTGCTCACAACTTCTGTATTATCCACAAAGAATCTAGTTCACCTACTCCAGGAACGCTCAACAGTATGATCCATGTAAGCATTGTAAGCAGGGACAAATCAAGAGGTACTTCAAACTATAATGCTTATTTAGACACATCATAGTTTATCCATCTTAAACAACTTTGCTAGATTATTCTGGTACACTGCTACTCATTTGCTAACACAAATAATCTTACTCTATTGACGCCTAAAAACTTCTGCTTTTAGGGGTCAAATTTGTTAGCTACCTACTGCCAATTTAAAAAGCTGGCAAATAAAATGGCAAAGTTAATTTCTCTTTTTAGCTGTATTTTAGGCTATTTTAGAAGTACAAAAGGGTAGGAACACCCTAACAGAAGTTAGTATCACAGTTCACAGCATACATCAGTGCAATGCTGAGAACTTTAAGAAACTTTGCAAATTCCAACTTTACTCTGAATGAAATAACCAGAAGTTACTATTGTCTCATGACTGTTCAATGACCAGTGAAAATTTTCAAGCCTCATGTGAAACACTAGCCATTAACATTAACAGTAATCAGCCCAAGTGTCAAAAGAGCACATCTCAAAATAATGTTTTCCAGTTATGGAGGGTGTGAAATTTTAAATCCAAATAAGCCTTTTAAAAAAAACCTATTGTTTCACAGAAACATAAACTAAAATAAATGAAAAATACTGCCATTACACAAAACAATTCTCATCTCCAATACCAATGAGCCACAGAAATTTTTTAACAATTTCGCTTTGATAAGCACTGTGGGGAGAGGAGGGGCCAGCAAAATTATATTTCCCAGAGGATACCATTAGAGGGGGCACAAAGTCTTTCTGCAATGTAAAAAAAAGATAAATTGAAAATACAATTCTGATAATTAAAAATGAAAACATTTTTACCAGTCTATTAAGGAAAGACCCAGAACCTTTTGAGGTTTTTAAGCTGGCTTAATTCAGAACCACAAAATATTCTGAGCTGGGAAGGGACCCACAAGGCCCATATGAGGATCAATCCTTTGACCATGGTGTTCCATGCTCCAACCAACTGAGCTAATCTCTGGATAACACTGAAACTACAGGGTGACTCCAGCCTGCCTCTATTTGTGTCCAATTTGACAAATACCCAGCAAGCAGGAGAGCAAACCCATGCACTTCACAGTCCTTTTAACTCCCTCCTTAGACCAACTAGGCAAAGATATTGCGTCAAAAAAACTACAAGTAGGAATTTAATGATCAGGGGAAGATACAGTCTACAAAGCAAACCAACCAATTCTCATTAATTACACGGGTTTTTTTAGTAAGACATGGGAAGCAGCAAATACTAAAGGCTTCCATTGATGCCAGTTGCCTTCTTCCTACAGAGCTCCTGATTTTCAGGCTGTGTTTCATCTGAAGGAGGTGGAATTGTGAAGCTGTGGTCAGTTATGAGGACTCTTATGTTTTAGACAGTGGCTGTATAAGACTTAAACATTTCAGCTTTGTGGAACTTAAGTCTCCCCTATGCACCCTAATCAATAAACACCGGGACTATCTTTACCTGATCCCATGGTGCTTAATTTCAGCAGTGGATGGGAATGCAATGGGAGTGCTACTGTATGAGAGGGAGAGAGATGTCCCCAGAGGACGCATTCTTTGTGTACAATCCCCTCAGGCTGAGAAGCAACACTGAAAGGCAGAGACTTTGACTTAGAACTCCACCATCAATTAGGTCCTCCACAATATCTGACAGCATTACTTAGGATTACAGCTGGTCTTTTTGACTCTTCCAGTAGTCTTAAAAATGGTATTTTAATGTTATAATGAAACTGATACCTGTTAAGTCCTTTGCCAGATCAGGGTGGTTCATAAGGCAGTGACTTGCAAATTTGACACACTCAAGGCGAATAGGTACGTGGATATCATTAAACCTAGTTAGAAACAAGACAATGCATTACAACAAAAATTCCACTTCTACCAAAGCAATCTGTTAATTTCTACACAACATCAAATACTTCTGAAAATGTTTTTTATGCTTCCCATGCATGGTTATATGCATACAGCATCTCCGATTTCACAGTATTAAGCAGACTGTCTTTAGCTTAAAAAAAAATTCTCATACTCATTTGTTGATTCATGTTCTGAACATGAAAAGAATTATCTTCTCCTGGTACTCATTAAAAACTCCCAGACAAAAAAACTATTAGAAAGATGTATGATATATTTTAATTCCTTTTCTGTAATGCTACACCTAATTAACCATGAGCCATGTATCAGAAACTCAAAATTTTTTAAGACTGTGACATTCATCCCCTCCTTGTACTGCACAACAGACAACAAACAAATGCACATTTAGTCTGCTACATATTTCTTCTGATATGGATAAGTTCATTGGATTTCCTTTTGGAAAACCAAACTCAATCTGATGCTTGAAAACTAATATTTTCACATTTTTAATTTTTATGTAAGTCATTTTATAACAAAACTGTTGATGCAATTAGTTAGATGCAATTAGAAGACAACTCTTCCAAAATTAAATGCATTTTCAAGCTATCCTCAAAATCCTTGGTATGCAAGAAATTAAAAATGTAATTTTAGAACACTGTTGCTGTTGAAATATTTATCAAAATAGATATCCTAAATAGACTTTAAGGAATACCTGTTTTAGTAAAAGCCAGGTATGTTTTCAATAAAAAAAAAAAAATCAAGAGATTTTTATGAATGCTTCCTTCAATAACACAGCTATTATAACTTTGTGAAAATCTTTAGAAGTAGTAAATGCATATATGCGATCCGTAACTAGCAGAAAACAGTTATCGTGAATGAACTGCACATAATCACACTGTAACACAATGAAGTATTTTCATTTGGGCCCAATCAGATGTGGTATTTTTTGGTGACAGTTCATGTTTTAAATAGTTAAATATTTTCATGCAAAATACCTTGCTTCAATTAAGTTTCTTCTATTCTCAAAAGTAGCATTTCTTTGAGGACTCTGCTTTAGATGATTGAAAGCTACATAATAAACTATGGCATTTGCAATAACTTTTAGAATGTATTCTTTTACTCAAATCAAAAATATTTTCTTTATGGTAGCCAAACTTGAGTTTCTCATAATTATAAGCTCCAGCTGTATTTTCTATCTCAAACTGGCAGAATATTTCAAAAAACAGAAAACAAAGTATGTTTGCAGCATCATAAATACTACATACTTTTTTAAGGTACTCCTACCATTAAAAAAAAATAGAAACTCATACACAAAGACTGTACATAAAAGCCTCAAAATTTGTTTTAATATCACCTGTTACTAAAAACATCCTTTGATGCTGTTTTAAAATTAATCCATATTGAATAATTTCACTTGTGAAGAAATTAAAGTATTAATTTTTCTTGACAATGGCAACAAAGCTAGTTGAAAAAAATGAGCATTTAAGGAGATGATTTGTAAATGTTCACTGCAGAATGACAAATGTGAAAGATATGTGTAAAATTGCTTTAGCATTATCTGCCAGATCTCAGATAAAGCAGTAGGAGGGAATTCGGGCTTAGCTGTGTCACTTAAAAAAAAAAAAAAAAACCAAACCAAACAAACTGCATTTGACTTCACTGAATGTTCTTCCTCCCTAGACAGGGAACTAAACCAGAATATACCTCCCCAGGTAGCACTGCCAAAGTGGTTTGTTTTGAGATGCCAACTCGGAATCCTTTGCCCCGAACATTTTTGCTAGAAGTTTTACAACCTGCAGACGTTCTTCATTGTCATTGCTCTAGAAAATGAACAGATTTTTCTTAACGTTAAAAGAAAAACTAACCCAAAAAACAGAGTTCACTTTTGTACAGTTTTTACACCAATGCACTTACATATTTCTAGAAATATCATAATACAGCTTAATAGAGTTCTCTTATATACAAATGTCTATCTCAAGGCAAAGACCCTTATTTATTTTTTTGAGAAGATAAAATAATAAAGACTGTGAAAATGAAGAACAATGTTGAGACAAAAAATGCTGTGAACAAAGCCTGGTGAAAAATACATCTTTTTAACACTTATTTACAGTTGACTGATTGTTAGGAAATCAGTATGTACCTGTACAGACACAACACAAAACTTACAGAAGTTAGTCTCTGCTTGTCTGGTTTACAGTTCTATAGAACAGTGTTTAATTGCTTAATTAAAAATATTAGTCAAAAATAGCAGTTTCTAGAATACAAGTTTCTAGAGAACATCAGATTAAGTACCCAAGATCTGAGATCCACAGGATGTGGTCCTATATTTGAGCCTATATTCAAAACTGCTGAGGTACAACAGAGAGTCTTCCTTTTATATGGAGAATGAGCACGAATAGTGATAGTGGAAATATACTGGAGAAGGCCTTGTTTTATCACTGTTTTGCTTTACATTCTTTAATTCAACACACAGAATGTAAACCTTAATACATACTTCAGAAACATATGTTAACATTTGTGCAATTAGCGTGTACTTACTGTTCATCTTAATTTTTTTCCTTTTCTTATTAAAGAAAAGGGAGAAAACTCAATTGGCTAAAACAATTCCTTGAAAATGGGCAGCGAAAATTAACTTATATTAATTAGGCCAGACTATTGCTTAGTTGATATTACTATTCCCTTATTATTCCCAGGTTTTTTTTCTGGTAAAAGTTAAGAACTGTGTAAAATACTGGGTTTTTTTTCTAGCATCTCTGAATTCTTATTAGTTCAGCATCCCCTTTTGAACATGAACAAGAAATAAGAGCACAATATAGCTGTTGGAATTCTTTTATACGACACCACAGTTTTAGAGACAAACTGTTTCTCCTGACTCAATACCATAAAAGGGCTGAAACACTTGCCAGCATGTCTTTAATTCAGAACCCTAAGAACAGTAAAATAATTTGTAAAATCCTTAAAGTAACAGAGCAAGAGAAGTGAAGGATGCACTGATTTCTAACAGTGATATATTACTACATTACAAAAGGCTAATTCTTTTGAATACACTTTAGTATTCAAAGCACCAACAGCAAATCCATTAACATGGTTTTCTGCATTTGACCAATTTTTTTCCAATTATCATTCACATTGACATTACTGAAAGCATTCTACGACCACCTTCTCAATCTGCAATAAATAATAGTTTTTTCCTAATGAGTTGCAGCCCATTATACTACAAATTCTTATTCTGTGGGGCATGGTTAAGAACTTCTAATTTCTTTTTTTGGGCTACATTAGTCCAGCCTTCATGACTTACATCCTATCCTCTCTTGCTTAAACAAAACATTAAAATATTAACCATCTCTGAATTTTTTTAGAGAACCAACACAGACTCAGAGCAAGACACTCCAAAATGTGGAAGAAGGAGCCAGGTGGAAGAGCTGGGAGCACACTAAACATTCAACTACTTAATTATACAGTCAGAACTAGAGAGGAAAAATATGACAACCAAACAGAACAAAACAAACCCACAAAACAACAAAACCCTAAAATATCCTTAATTAATTAGTTGCAGAAGAAGCTTTCACTGTATCAGTCACTAATCCAATTATAAGACAACCCACTTGTGTTTCTAGTCCTTTTGTAGAAACAACAAGTACTTGTGATTATGGACCTTGGCACATAATTATTTGGTCCTTTCTAAATTTTTTTACCCTGATGTTGGTTTCTCCAAGGGGTAACAAAAATAAACCTGTACTTCTTATTGAATGATTACATTGCTGCTACAGTCTCTTTCCTTTATTCTACTTAATCTCCATTCCTTTTCTGAAGATGAAAAAAAGGGATCAACCTCTGAAAAAATCTCAATCTTTCTCCATTCTATGAGACACTCTGAAAAGTCGCACCTTTCACCTCTTAAGTAAATCCAGCACTCTAATAGTGTTCTGTCATGACTTATCAATACAAATTGACACTGAACATGGATATTTTCAGTTCCCCATACATGGTCCCAGCACACAGGCAGCTGCTCTTTGGCCTAGATATTTGAGTCTGTCAGTAAGAGCAGCTGAAGCCAGTCAGATTGTTACCACTACCGAGTCCAAAAGAATAGGCAGCACTCAGGACCTGGAGAGATTTGGGAATAAGATGTGGACACGTAACCTGTAACTTCTGAAAATTTTAATTACCATATCCAGAAAGAAAGGCAGCTGTAAAATAAGAAGTCAACCTTTTATTGATTTTATTCATTACATCATATTGGTTTAGTAAAACAATAAGATAAAAGCCTAAACCACATGACAATTATTTCCAAAACAGTCTATTCATGAGCCTTCCATTCTCCTGAACATTTAAATGTTATTTGCTTTCTGTAACAGAAATTTCTAAAATTCAAGTATGAAATCTGAAAAAAGTTCCTTTCCTTCTACAAGCTGACCTATGCAATAATACATTCTTAGCTCTTTCCCAAACCCACAGTGCTTCTGTGTCAGTACTAGATCTCTAAACATACCATCTTAAAATGCCAAGATCAGGAACAAATTATAGACCCTCACAGAAGAGGTTAAATTAAATGCATATAGTGCTCGTTCTCTTCTTAATTTCCCAGACTCCTTTCCATAATCAGGCAAAAACCAAATTACTACTAAGAAGCAACCATGATTTCACACAGTTCTCACAGAGCTTAACAACAGAGTTCTGCCACCTGAGAACACAGGAGCTTTTTCTTTACATAAATCTATAGAGCTAGGGCAGGTTGACCCCAGCCAAAAGCCAAACACTCACCCAAGTCCCTTCTCTCCAACAGCGAGAAGAAGGGAAGGAAGGTTAAAAGGCCCATACATCAAGAGAACAAGAGTTCAGTAGGTAAAGAAAAAGCTATATGTACAAACAGAGCAAAAAGAGGAATTGATTTGCTACCTGCCACTGGCAGGGAGATGTCCTGGCAGTTCCTGGAAAGCAGGGTCTCACATAGGGCTCACTTGGGAAGACAAACAGCATGAACACAAATTAATCCTTTCCTCCTTCCCTTGGCCTTTTATTGCTGAGCACATATCCCCTTTCAACCTTCTGCTCCATCCAGCCTACCAGGGGGGAGGAGGAATGGCACAGGGAGAAAGCCTGTACCTGTGCCTTCACTGTTGTACCAAAATGGCAAGGTGCTTGAACACTAGGTGGCCACATCGTTTACATCCCAAATAGTGAGTAGGTTCAACAGTATCAGAGACATCTAAACTTCCTCACAAGTTTCATATTAAGACCCCTCTACACATGGGTCAAAAATCCCTGGATTTTACCCCCACTCAAAGAGACAGTCTACAACCCTAAACACATGAAGATAAACCAGACAGCTTCCTGATAGAAAGAGCGCAAAAAATTTCATGGAGATGAAGAGCAAGAGATTTGGATCCTGTCAGGCAATGAGTCATAAACTCAAAGATTTTTGTTTACATCCTCAAACTCCCATCAAGCCACCAATCAACCAGAAGGCAGAGGAGATGGCTCAGTGAAGCTCACCTGGTGGTTAGGAGAAAACTATCATCACTTCATTTTCAAAGCATACCACAAAACCACAGGATCATAGAGTCATAATGGAAAACTAAAATCTTTAAGATCCTTGAGCCCAACAGTTAATCAAGCACCACCATGTTTACAAAGAAACTATTACATCCACTTCCCTTCTCAAAACTTCCAGAGATAGCGATTCCATCACTTCCCTGAGAAGCCTATTCCAATTCTTGACAAGTCTTTAAGTGAAGAAATTTTTCCTATTACCAAATCTAAGCTTCCCATGGTACACCTTGAGGCCATTTTGTCTGGTCCTGTCACTAATTGCCTGGGAGAAGAGACCAACCCCCCCACTTTGCTACAACCTCCTTTCAGGTTGTTGTAGAGTGAGTGATAGGATCTCCCTCAAGCCTCCTTTTCTCAAGGCTAAATGTTTAGAAGCAAAGAAATAAGATATTACATAGAAAGCCTGTTTCATGTACAGAATATGCAACTAGAGGTAACATTGCTCATACCAGGAGGAATCCATTCAAATTCATGCAGAACTAGCCAATTTCACACCTGAAACCAAGCTTGCATCTCAGCTTTCAAGTGAGCCAGAGCACTTGATGTCTTTCTCAGGTAAGTCTGCCATGAGTGTACTTCATCTAGCCAAAATTTGTTTTCACTTACTGCTTTTGAAGCCAACTAAAAAGAAATGCATATTTTCAAAAATATAGAGAAAATTATTCAATTTGTCTTTGTAAAGATACTATGTCCCCCTCCCTGTGTTCAGTGCATGCAAGATGAGATCATCCTGGCACATCTCCACAACGCAGTTGTTCAGACAATCACAGCTTTCCTTCAACACTGGACACAAGAGGAAAGTTTTTCACCATGAGATCAATCAGCCATTGGAATAATCTCCTCAGGGAAATAGTAGATTCCCTGATATAGGACATTTTAAGATCCAGCTAGACAGGGTGCTGGGCCATTTTGTCTAGACTGTGCTTTTGCCAAGAAAATTTTATCCAGATGATCCTTGAGGTCCCTTTCAACCTGGTATTCTATGATTTTATGATCATCTGCTAAGGAATAATACAAATCTCCTAAGCAGCAAAGCAGCAATATGAGATCTTGGAAAACACTAACTGTCCCACTACCTCTTAAGCATTACTGGAGTATTTGCCTTCTGTTACCACAACTCTGTATTCAAGAGCTGTATCAGACAATTTCATAGAACAAAAACTGTATGTTCCACTGGAACTACATATTTCATCTAAATATACTGTACAAACCTTAATTTAAATACCTAGTAGTCCATGGTAAGCAAGCTCAGAAGGACAAGGCTCCTTAACTGGGCATACAGAAACACAGTACTATGTGCCAAATCCAGAAAAGACAAAATCATTGAGTCCAGCTCTGAATGATATGCAGGACTCACTGAAGCTCTTGGCTATTGTATCGTTGATTTTAATTGACCTTTATTGAAAAAAACAACTCCCCTCTCCCAGTTTTCAGTATGGCCTGTCATGCATGTTTTTTCCTTTACCAGCCACCTAAACCAAGGCTTCACCAAGCTTAACAGTGTTACTGCTGTCTAGTTTCTTTTCATTTGAAGCAATAAAAAACTGTGGCTGTCTTAAACCATAATCAATCTGAGTTTCATTGAAATCACACTTTTTTCTCAACACACTAATGAGCTATTTACCTGGAACTGAATTTAAAAAAATGTTGACATTAGCTGCTGCTGTTCACAATAAAGCTAAAGCTATTGTTGGAGTGGAAAGTATTTAATCATCACTGGCAGGTTTGCATGTAGAATGAACTTGTGCTGATTTCACAAAAAACACAGGTTGACTATATTTCATTAATATTTTAGAACACTTATCTTCAAAATATTCTTCTCACCACAGAAAGATCTTAAAGACCCCTCAACTCATTTAGAGCCATAAAATTTGGGTTGGAGGGGACATTTAAGGACATCCTTCAACCACCTTGCCATAAGCAGGAACACCTTCTGCTAGACCAGGTTGCTCAAAGCACCACCTAGTACAGCCTTAAACACTTCCAGAGGTGACGTATCCACAAGTTCTCTGGGAAACCAGTTACAGCATTTCAAAATTTAAACCAGATGTATCCTATTCCAAATAGAGGTGCTTTTTTTTTTTTTCTTTAAAAGATGGGTCATTTGACAGCCAATGGGAAAAAATAGGCAAATATAATTTCTTCTTATAACCTAAAGTATCAAAACACACACATGGAGTAACAAATGATTACAGTGCTTTTGGAATAGCTACAAACTATATTAAGTTCAAGAAGACAAGAAGGAATAAGAGTGGTAAGAATGTAGCTATCAAAACCTACATATCTCCTGGAAACATTGTTAAAGTTGATCTTGTAGACATCAAGCATAAACCACTTGCCCTTTAAGGGTTCAGACCACAATGACAAAAATACACTAAGGAGACAGAAAGCAACAAAATACATGTACATCATCTGAAAAGAGCACACTAAACAAAGAACAGAAATGCAAACATGAAAAAAATGTGTTGTAAATTAAGAAGTACAAAGAAAACATGGAAATGCTTAGGACTGAAATCAGCTAGCTAAAGAAAAGAGACCAGAATTTTTTCCCTGGGTAAAGAGGGAGCAAACAAAATAAACAAACAAAAAGTTGACATTGGCTACTAGACTGATTCCAATAAAGTAAGATTCAAAAATTACATCAGTACTGAAAATCATGGAACATGAGTCAATGAAGGAGGAGGATGACAATTGAAGAACCTGCAGATTTCAGCGGACTTACAGATGGGAAAAGTACTGCAATTATATACTATTATGGCAGCAGGTAAGATCAAATATCCTGAATAACACCTTCAGCTGCAGAAGTACTATTTTTATGGAAGTGAGAACGATAATTATTTACCATCTGTAGGAACAAGAATTAAAGGCTGAAAAAAGGTCTACTTGAAGACACAGACAGCAAGCAGTAAATTGAACCCTATTTCCCTCAGAAATGTGAACAGAACGATAAAGGCATTGAAAAAAACCCTCATCCAGCAAGTGTAGCGTGCTTGCCTAGCAACATTAGGGAAAAGTAATTGGCATGAACGAGCCACTGTGATAACATATATTACCATAAGAAGAGGCCAAAGGTGCTACAAACCTAAAATCTGTCCTCTGTAATAAAAATACATTCAAACTTACAAAAAGCCCATTGCACATCAGCCCCTCAAGCTTAGTAACAGATCACATAGAGAGTAATACTAGTCTAATCACAGTCCTCACAGAAACCCTGTGGAACAACACATAGAATAAAAGTAGTGCAAAATAAAGGGAGAACCAACTCATGCGTTTTATCACATTTGTCCAAGTGATGGAGACATTTTGAAAAGAAGTCAAAAAGAAAAATACCCATTAAAATAAAGAGCTAGCACCAGCTATTCTCCAGACATGAAACAAGCCTGAAAAATCCTAAGACATTGCAGCAATTGCTACAAGTCATCCTGATGCATTCCAGGTGTCTTCTTTCATCTGTCACAGAACTACAATTTGAATATATATACTAATAATTTTGTCCAAAGTATGAGGTCTTTCACAATAAATAATAAGTAAACCCAGAAATAAAACAGGTCAAGCCCTCAAGTAATCAAAAAAATAGTTATTGCTTGAAATATACAAGCTCAAACCATTTACCAACCAAATCCCAAATATATACACACACTGTAGATTACACTTGAACTTAAATTTCATTTTTGAGGAGCTGTATGCTTTTTACTTTAAACAATGCAGAGAAGGTAATTTTTACATATAGTTATTAGCTCTATTTGCCAAATAATTTGAAGAACTTGTCAGTTAAGGAAAAAAACAAAACAATAATGGTATATAGAAAGTGTGTTTACCTTAAGTTTGAATTCGAGCTGTGGTAGTACAGAAAGCAAGAGGTGACTGTCAATATTGTATAACTCCAAAATCAAATCAAATACATGCTCTGACAGGTCACTAATTGATGTTTTACCAAGCATGAGGACTTGATTGAAGAACTGGGAAACAAAACCAATTATACATTAAGCATGAGAGCATACATGCACTCTTCTAAATCCTAAAACATTAAGTCACATTTAATCTTACAACATTAATTTCACTTCTAAAAGAAAAGGGATAGAAGGTGACACACACAGATCAGAATTCCATAGCAGAAATCTTGAAATATCATTGTTTCGTATCAGGTGTTATACATAAAGGAAAACACATTAAACACAATGCTTGCCCCAGCAGGCCTAAAAATAATTTAGGAAACACAACTTTAAAGGAATTTCAGTGCATCATATCTTTTTATAGTAAGACTATATTCAGAGTTATTCCACTATTGAAAATCATCATTTCAAAAGTATTCTAACATTTAAAGCAAGGCTGAAACAACTGGCTAATTACTACACTATGCCACTGACAGGTTAAGGAGTTGAAAGTAAAAGCATAGGAGTTTATAACTGATTGTTCCAGAATTTGTATTTACAAGCAGCATAATGAACTGTGAAGCAAATATTCCTTCTTTGTAAACTTGACATAGTTGAGAGAAACTTCATACTTCCCATTAAAGAAATTATTTCCTGACTATTTTCAACTACATCCTCTCTGATGGGTAAGAGGCAACTAAAGAGGAATATATATATTATAGTGCATTTTACTGTAAGTTAAAGACTCTCTTGAAGAAATGTTTTGCTGTTCAGGATACAGAGTTGCTTGAATGTATATAATCCTGGTTAGGAAACTAACTGATACTGTGTTTTGAATCTATCTCAAGAAAGAAAATTTTCAAAACCACAAAATACCTCTCCTGCGAGAAACAAAGACTCCATGTACATTCTTCCTATGAAGGAAGATTCTTATTGTACAGACTTCCTGAAAGCTAAGAAAACTGCACCCAGTTTGCAGTCTAACCTTACAGATGAACAAAACCATGCACCAACACCTTCCCAAACAGTAGGCTTGAAGAAAGAGTTTTTATTGAGGATTTTTTAAAATCTTAGGAAGCACCCAATTTCTAAATGTTACAAGTCTTAAAGTAACAGAAAGCATTTAAGGTACTCCAGTGTTTTCAAGCTCCTGAGGTTTTAGATAGATGCAGTAAGATCTGCTAAATCCTCAACTGCTTAAAAAGAGTTATTCTTTTTCCTATTGTGAAGCTCAAGTTAGAGCATACTCCTCTCTGATCTTTACTTGCCCTCATCCATCTTCTATTAGTGTCCATGATGCCTACATTCAACTCTGCTACAATCTTCAATTCACTCAGTTTTCTTCTTTACTATCTATTCTTAGACTGCTTCCTCTTCTACTGCTGTGATAACAGCACTAAAATTCTGCTCTAGCTTCAATTCTCTTGACTCTAAATTGTATTATCTCCATACTAAAAGACAAATTTTGCTTACAATGTGTTTAAGTATTTTTATCATAACAACATATATAAATACACTTGGTATTCCAGTCACTCTAAGGATTGAATTACAAGATCTTCCAAGACAGTAGGAAGTAAATTATCCATTGCATTTCCAAAATCTCAAGTACTTAATAGTTTCTATATGGTAAAGAATTAGACTCAAAAGGACAGGTTATGCAGTGCTTCATTAATACAATCATTCTCTCAAAGAAAAATGACAACCTGCAAAAAGTTCTTGTTCAGCCCTTTTCAATTTTTCATGCAATTCACTCTTTTTATAACACTGTTCAGTTACAGAAAATATTGATTTTTATGTTTGTTTGCACTTACATTAGTAATGTATGGTTCAATTGCTTGCGCCGTCCTCTTTAGTAAAGCCTTTGCCAAATCATAGGCTTGCTTGTTTAAATTCTGGGGAAAACAAACAAACAAACAAAACGAGAAGAGTTATAAACACATGCATTTATCTTAAAACAAACCCAAGAATTTAAAGCCATCATGTACTGGTAAATGCATTAAAGAAATAGCCCATTCTTTTTATATTTTCAGTAATAAAAATAATATCATAAAAGCAAAGCTATTCCAAACAAAGATTTGTAGTGTTCACTGATATTACCAAGAAAAATAAAAAAAACTCCAGGCAGATGATGACTTACTTTTCAGTTGCACATCTAAAACTGATGCTCAGTGAACTCAGTGCCTGCATTTTACTGCTCCTCCTTATCAGTTTCCCCAAAAACCAGTAAAGTTATACAAAACAACACACAGGCATTTAGAGTCACTACAAAAGTGAGACTCTAAACAGGAGTACAGAAAATGCAATTCTGCCCTTGCATCAAGCAGTCACCTCTGAATCACCACCACAGCCTCTCCATCACACCATGCAAAGATACTCAGTCTGTTGGCTGAGACAACAAAGAAATAAAACCTAGAATTTCAGTTCATGGGAAAACAAAAACTAAACTAATACAAAAATATTTAAAAACATAACCCTTCTTCACCATTCCTATCCTTCCATTTGTCTAAATGGGTTATTGCTCTATTATTGTTTTCTCCTTTTCCCTGCACACATTCGCCACGCTCTAGTTGTTATGTCCTTTCTCCAATTTCTATATCACAATTATTTCTCAAAAGTTTTCAGGAGAAAATACAACTCAGCCCTTGTGACACCCACTGCAGTCGATTAACACACAGAAGAATGAAGAAAAGAAGTCTTCAATACACAAGAATATGTAGTACTTTTATAGCTAAAAATCTCTACAAAAATATAGTTTCTACAATTTTCATTAGTCTTTGCAATTTAAAAAAAACCTCAGTATATTCAGTTTATAATTCAACAGTAAAAAAGGGGCAGTTTGTGGTTGCTTTTTTAAAATATTTCTCATCACAAAAGGAAGAAAACTTCTTGTAGCACAATGAAAAGCAAACACAAGGTGTCATGCTACAACCCAGGGTATTTCTTCACTTGGATGAATGAAAGAGAGGATTTGCAAAGATATGGAGAGTACTGCCTGAAATTTAAAAATCCCTATAGAACTATAGGCTTCTAAACAGCAGTGGGAACAAATTAACATTTTCTGATAATACAAAACAAAATTGTCTTAGACTTGCCTACTGAGAGAATTAAGTCAGGTGAACTTGAAACACTATAAACACATGCCTGAAGTGTCTGTTTTATTCAAAGCCAATAGAGAAGGTGACTAAAAATTCCAATTCTGGAAAAGTACTTTAATACTTTCATCTTATTAGAAAACTGTACAGTTGTTCCATGTCCCAGAAAAGAGAGACACTGCATGCTGGATTGTCCCTTATTGTCACAATAAAAATTTTTTTTAAATAGGTATTTCCACTGGAATAATTTGTTTTCTGCTATTCTAAATTGTTAAGGTTCAGGAAATAAAAGGCACAAATGACTGTAAGAAGCAATGTATGCCACTTGTAATTCTTGTTCTGATCATTCTTGACTTCCCAGTTCACCTCCAACAACACAAAGAAAACCACTTTCACCTGGAGAAGAGGGAACTCTGCATCATGAGCAAGATCAGGTTTAGTATAAAACAACTTTAGTATAAACAGCAGACCCAGCACAGGAGAGTTTCAACACACAAAATTGTTCTGATTCACATTAATTACAGTTTCAGCTAGTATCCTTTGCACAGCAGTTCACTTCAAAGCTTAATGCTTCCCAAGATAAATGCCAGAAGTGGCTATTTGCATCCCTGAATAAGAAGGAAGTGTAAAGCACATATCTATCTACAAAAAGCTCTAAAAAGGAAAAATAGTCAAGAGTACAAGCAGCTAAAGAAAGTTAGCTATTTTTTCATGCCTCATATACTTAATAGTGCCAATAGTCATGACCCTCAAATGCCCAGAGGCCCCACTTTCTGAAAATAACAATATCAAAGAAGTCTTAAAAGCACATGAGTTTTCTCCTCATTTTCCAGTTTCAGGAAAAAATCAGAAACAAGCAAAAGTGGCACTGCTTAGGTGAAATGAAAACAAGAGCAGCCCAGCCTTTACCAAGTAGGTTCAAAGATCTTTTACAGAACCAAACCTTCTGACTAATTCAACAGTCACAAAAATATCCTAAACTTCCATCTCCTGAAGGAGAAATTTTAAAAGGATAACCTCTAATTCGACAATTTTTTTCTCTGTTTTTAGATAAGCTCTTCTACCATTATTACCTGGACAATCTTTCCATATGTTTGGAAAGAAAATTGACGTGTATTTCAAGATCTTTTAATGATTTAAGAAAGCCCTCCTGATGGGGACAACTATCTTAATCATGATGCATTTAGGAGCATCCAGTAGATCTAAGGTTTTTAGAGTCCTGAACAGGGTAGGAAAAAAGCAATCAGTTGGCAACATTGTTTAAAATAATCATTAGCGATTAATATATCTTGAAGGAAAAAAAAACAGAGAATTGATTAATAAGCAGAAACAAAAGACCCACCCCTGAGAAGGCAGAACACAAATCTTCTGCAAGAAAACTGAGGTTACACTTAACATCTGAACCAGACTTTTTCCCCCAAAACTTCCACTTTTGTCTCAGAATAGAATATTAATAAACAGTGGAGAACATTCACATTTTTTAAAACCTTGGGAGACATCCAGCAATAACATCTGAATAGAGGCTATCTTGGTCAACCACAAGTTCTCTCCTTTGTCTCAATTTCTACCATGATTTTGAGGGATTTCTTGCTGGTATTTCAAGATTTTTATACTTTGGAAAAACATTAACAGTTTTGTTGACTCATTTTTCATACTTGCTTTTCTCTAGAATCACAAACGTCTATTTTTTGACAGAAGAAGCAGTGGCAACCTCTCTGACAGTATGGCACGCATATTTTTGTGCTTATACCGACAATATTCTCCAGCAGAGTATGCCACAGAGCCAAAATTATTTGTTCTTCCAGAAGGGGGTCGGAAGTGATAGAAATTCATACAAACCTGACTTTTTCTCAATTACTTTTTATCCAGTTACCTCTCAATAACCAATTTAACACAGATCAAAAAAATATGAGAGTGAAATACTTTTTACCCACCACTTAAAATTAAAAAAAGGTAAGTGCCTTATATTTTATTTACAGGAGATGACTAAACTAGCATCAATCCAGCCTTTATTTTGTAGTTTTGGGAGGAAAATCAAATGTTAAGCCTGTATCTAGTGCAAATATTCCTGAAAAGCATATTTTTCACATATTATTTACTTGGAATTTGAAAAGCATTTTCAGTTAAATTGTTATTATCAATACACAGCAGCCAAATTAGTATCCAAGAGCGCCTGATAGAACAGTTTCAAGAGATTCTCTTGTTCTCCTCAGGAAGGTAAACAGATTAAGGACAGCTGACAAAGAAAAATCTCAGCTGAGGTGTTGCCAAGATAGATAACACTAAATATTCAGCAACTTCCTAGTAGAGACAGTTAAGAATTTAATTGTCAATATCACTTTTTCTAAAACATGGGCATGTAAAGCATGTGGGATGTGCAATGTGGGATTCCCTGTAGCAGTCCTGAGGCTGAAAATGGAACACTGGCAAACACCCAAGGAAATCAAGTACAGTTTCCCTTCTAACACACTGCACAAACATAAAATTGTTTTCAGGTCTGCCATAAAAGCATTATAATACAAAAAGATCATTAAAGGGGAAAGGAAAACTATTAATTTTTCTTGCCTTTTCATACTAACTACCTCTTCCCGTGCTTCTAAGTCTTATCTGGGTTTAGGTCACTTAAATTCCTTCCCTCCCAATATAATCCTATCAAAAGAATTCCAGTTGAGTTGATAGAAAAGAAAAAAGGAAAAAAAATAATTCAGCATCAAAATTAGGAGTTAAGCACATGGTCAGACAAGTTAAGCTTGCCATTTTATTGGCTTATCTGACAGCTGTACTAGTCAAGCAAGCCCATGCACACTCCAGTGTGCCTCTTTTCTGATATTGGTATCAGCTGCTTTCATTCAGATTTACATTAGTGTGGCTTTTATCCTGACCAAGTGAGATGGATGACAAACTCAAGGCAGATAGAGTAGTTTAGAGTTGTCACTACTTCAGTGACTACTAATTGTATACAGACATTTGATAATATATCATGTGCGCAGCATATGCTCTTTATGCTCGAGTTTTTGCAGCCATCCTGTGAGCACCATTGCTTTTTACACTTCCCACTCAGGACTATGGACTATATCTATTTTTCACCTTTGGAAAAATACTGTCTGCTTAAGGGGTAACAGTATTGAATTAACCTTTTGTAAACTGCTCAACTAATTACTACATCTCTTTAAAATATTAATGTAATTTTTCGTAAAGCTGTCTAATGTTGAATTTCAGCCACTGGATAAACATTCTGCTCCCAACACATACTTACAGACCACAGGTTAGATAAATTATACAGACTGAGATTTGAGGAGCTCAGTCTTGTTTTACCAATACAACTCTTTTCTACAATGCAGCCATTCAGTTCAAAAGGCCACTACACACTCCCTCTCATACACAACCTTCCTTTTGGGCATATTAAAAATACACCACTTGCCTGTGTCACTTTCTATAGATATAATTGGTCTTCAACAATCTCTCAATCTGATCATCTTCAAACTGAGCTAGTAGCAGATCTATGTTCCTTCCACTTCATCAAAGATATTTTTCAGTCACTAGGAAATCTGGGGATTCCCTACAGACCATTACACCAATGTCTGCCTTTATGCCGTATTTGGTGACCAATCTGATCCATCAATTTCCCTTTTCCACAGCCCACACAGCTGAACAGTGAGGTCAGCCAAGGCACAGCTTTTTTATGGTGGACCTTATCCTTTATCTCCTAGTTTTGTGCTCAATGGAAGAGTGGAAAAATTCTCAACTCTGAATTTATTACACTTTTTCAGCTTGACATCAGTAGCCACAGAAAGTAGAGGACTCAAATTTTAAATCTGAGTTTTAAATAATTAAATTTAAAACTCAATTTCTTTAAATTAAATAATTTAAATAATTTTAAATATAAAATTCACCATGTGAAGACTTTGAGATGCAACAGAAAAACATTAGAAGTTCCTCTCCATTAGTATGGAAAAAAAATAAGGTAAACATACTCAGAATACAATCTGACATTATGTATCTATTTGTTAGAAAGCAGGCAATAAATGAGCATCCTATCCACAGAGAGACTTTGATTAAAAGAAAAGCAGCAAAAAATGCAAACCCCCAAATATATTTCCCTTATTAAAATATTCAGTCTGTAATTTTAAATCCACTACAAAACAGAATTGTTTTAGCACTACAGACATCCTAACAGATACAAATTCTTCAACTCAAAGCCAGTTTATTAAACATGAAACATAAAAATAGTACAGTCAAATCAATTTGAACACAGATGACACAATGAAACAATAGAATCCTAATAACTGAGAACACAAACTGAAGTATTTTGCATATTCTTGCTTTTGTTTTTTGTATTCCAAAGCTTTACTTCATAAACCTGAAATTTAGCCACACAAATTTCACAAATTTCAGTCTAGTCTGGCACACAAGTATTAGACACCTTGAAGGACACATTTCCAGTGTGGAAGCGAAAACATTTCCAGTGGTGGAAAAAAATTTACTGACCTATACTAAGCATTTAGTTTTCACTGTCAATAGAAAATAACTTATGTCCTACTTATTTACTGAAAATAATGGCTAGTGGTAAAGGCACACTATTAGGCACTCCAAAGCATGTCTCTGTTAATAATCACTTAACTTTACACTTTTTAGAAACTACAGCAGTTAGCACCTTCCTGAACATATTTTAAGAAAAAAAAAAAAGCTGTTAGAAGTGTCCAAAATACAAATAAAGATACATTTCCCTAGATGAATTCCCCACAGTCTTTTTTTGTCATGCACAACTTACAAGTGAGTAGCCCATGAGATTTCAGTAGGACACAGTTAAATTCCTGAACTAAGGAGTCATACTCCCATGCTTTTTAAACATTTAAGATCACAAAACGTGCACAGTTCTGAAGTTTTTCCTTTAGTTCATCTATAGATAAGACTTTTTTTTTTAAACATGACATGATTCATTAAGTTAAGATAGCCATTCCTTGGGCTCCTTCTGAACCATCATTTCTGCACACAGGTTTGATTCTATAGCTGCATCAGAAATATAAAAATAACACCAAGCCAACATTTCTGAAATACAGCTGAGCCAATTACAAATTAGCAGTTGTAACAACTTTTACTCTCCCACTCAGGGCACCTTAGTTTGAACTGTTGATACAGCATTACATGAATTAATAAAAACTTTCCAAAGGATGTATGTAACTTCTCTATTCCATTCTAGTGACATTGATGGCATATTAAAAAACTGTTTAAATTCATAGGACATTCAACCTTTTAGATTATTGTGACCACTGATACTTCGCTTATGGAAAGTACATTAGAGCAATGAAAGTTCACTGAATTTTCTATTAAAAGTACTTGTTTGCTAAAAAAAAAAATCCAGATAATACAAAGACATTTGCTACAGCCATTCTCTCAATTAGATCTGCATATCTGAACGCACACATCCTAGAAATCATGATTACAAATAAACCAATAGAACAAAACAAAACATAAGCCATTAAAGTCTTACCTTATGTGCTGGCACTAGATTAACTAACACTGTATCCAAAAGTTCCTGTGACACAGTATCTCCCTCACAAATGATAGAGCTCATTAGATCAACCATGTGCATGTGTACTTTTTGGTTATGACCATTGCTGAAATTAAAAACAAGAATTCTTAGTGTAATATCTATATAAAGTACAACTTCTGTTCAGAGTACTCCCTGTGGTGATGGCAAACAAGGAATAAAATCAGCAAACCACAAGTTTTCTTAGAAATCAAAATACTTGGATTCCCTGATTCCATCATTCTTATATTTCATGCTCTCCTCATTCACTACTGCAGTAAGACTCCATCTGTCCCTACCATGTAAAGACTGTATTAGAGCATCCCTCTGCTCTGCCCAGCACTGGGGAGACTTCCTCTGGAGTGCTGTCCAGTCCAGTCCTGGGCTTCCCAGCACAAAAGGGACACACACATCATGGACTCAAGTCCAGCAAAAGTTCATAAAGATGATTAAGGGCCTGGAGCTGCTCTCATGGAAGGAAGGGCTGAGAGAGCTGAGATCATTTTTTAGCCTTGAGAAGAGATGGCCTAGGAAAGAACTTAATGATAAGTTTAAATACCTGATGTTGAGAGTTGAGAAGACAAGGCAAGACTGTCTTCTCACCATATGCTCACTGGTGTCCAGTCACAGAACAAGAGGCAGTGGGCACAGGGCGAAATACAAGACATACCATTCAGACATGTAAAAGGGTAATTGAGCACTAGAAGGCTGCCCAAAGCTGGCACAGCCTTTCCATCCTTGGAGATGCCCAAACACTAACTGGCTACAGTTCTGGGCAATCTGCTCAAGCTGTTTTGAGCAAAGGGAAAAGACTAGACTACCTCTAGCAGTACCTTCCAGTGTCTGCTACTTTCTGACTCATGTTTTCACAGCAATAACCCTCCAAATTCCTTAGAATTGCATATTACACCATTCAATTTCAAGAACAGAATAAAATAAATGCAGTTAATGACAACTAAAGCTAAGTTTCTTAGTGAAAAAAGATGATGTGCAATGTGCCTCGTTTCATTAAAACAGAAAAAACTGACAGCTCTGCTACCTTTAGTTAAACTAAATTACAAAACTCATTAATGCTAAAAGTTAGAACTCACTGACCTCAATCATACAATAATATACCGTGAAATCTGGGGTGAAAATACTCACTTTATTACTGAAAACAGCGTTCTATACAGCTGTGTAAAAATCTCATTGCTGTCCTCTAATTCAAAGCATATGTTATAAGACTTGACCCAAGCAATGTTCTGTGTTGGAACAGGAAAAAATAAAAGGAGTAGTTAACACAAGATTAAACTGAAAGATTATGTTTAACAATTATTATTAAGTAAGTTATGCAGCTTACCTCAAGCAAATAAAAGTATCGATTAAACTGGGGGCTTTTTGTATCTTCTAAACCTTTAAGTTGCCTTGTTATGAACATAAATATATCCTGAAAAGAAATAAACGCTAGTTATTCAATAAACTGCAATTAAACCTTCAGTATAAAATAATTACCTTTTAAAATTACTTATATTATTTAGTCACTACAAAATATGCAGCAATGACAGACATTATTTCACTATTAAAAAGAAGATCATCTACAAAAACATCATGGAAAATGTCAAGGAGTAATTTAAAAATACTTCATATTTCTTTAAAGGGTCGACAAAGTAACCTTTTCCTAAGGAAACAAATGTTTTTCATTTCCAAAAAAAAAAGCACTCAACTTGACAAACACAGCTGCAACTGTCTGGCTGCAGAAGTCAAGAGATTATTATTCAGCAGGACAATGAATTTAGTATTTTTACTTCATATTACAATCAGTTTCAAAAGAAGGAGAAAATAGCAGTAAGGAACTACATCTTTCCAAGAGATGTTATTATATGTTCACTCTGTATTGTTTGTGCATTTCTCAGTCATCAAGATACTGACACAGATAACATCTCTTGCAAAAACTAATAAACCAAGTTCCTCCTGCTTCCTCTATCAACTTTTCCCACCAGAAGACTCCTTCAGAAAAAGTCTCACACAGTCAATTGAAGCAGGTTACAAGGAACAAATAGTCAAATTATGAACTAAATAGAAACAAACTATGAACTAAATAGAAACATGCAGGAAGGTATCTTAAATTTTTTCTTCACATTCAGATAATTAACAGCTGGAAATTCACAACTACAACTACATTAATCTAATACAACTATATTAAATCAAAATATTTAGAAATAAGTATCACCAGAAACACTCTTCACAGCCTCAACTATATCTATGTTTCATCTAACAACCTAGGTGTAAATCAAATATATTCCAAAAGGTATACTTGCCATAATAAATAGAATAGAGCCTTTCTGTTAATCCTGAAAATCTATCCTAGAAATAGTCTATAAGGCGTTTCTGTAACGCTTTCAAAATTACCATTTCCTCTAAGTCCCCCAAGGGTAATACACAGACAAAAGACAAGAATATGGTTTCTTTTTTTCCAATACTATAAACACAAAATCCAGCTTTAATCATTAAGTTGAGCACTTACTGTGGATCTAGGTAAAATCAAGAACTAGATTACATGTGACATTACCAAGTCTTGGCAAAAAAAGCACAGCAAGCAAACTATTAAGAGCTACAGCTACATTCGTGTTCTAATTTAATTTGAAACTGATTTTGAAGACTTAAGGATGATCAGAAGGATCACTGTCTGGTTCACACTTCAGATCCCTTACAGAGCACACAATCTAGACTCTAGCTGAAATTACACCAAAAGACACAAAGGACACACTAATGGTTTCCAACCACTCAGAAGAATTCAGTTCCCATGCAAAAGCCCACTAAAAATTAGTGCCTGAACACTAGCAGGCCATCAGTCCCCACCCAAAATGAATGGTGTCTTATGGAAAACAGATATACTGGAAGGTTCTGTGAAGTTTAGAAGACATTCAAACTGAGTCTCAGGAAAGAAGAAGAATCAACTGAAGAAGAAAGGGGGCACGTGACAGACTGACCAATGCCAAACATAAAAGCTACAACTTATCTTAGAACCCATGCTCTGTGTTAATTACTTTGTGTTAAACTTTACTTGTAGAGGTAAATCTCAATCAGTTCATTTAAGCAAGTATTTCAGTTTTTATCCTACAGCTCAGTATGCAATACTTATCTACTGAATATGATTCAAAGACCCTACTAACTTTCCAAAAGAAAATTCTCATTATTGTGCTGTATATAACTGCAAACATTAATGAATAGGATACATGCACAGTAAGTCCAACACCTGAATGATTCAAATAACAGCATGGTTTGAAAAAGTAAGCATTTACTCCTAAACTAGTTTTTCTTATTCCTATTTAAAGAAAGCAGCACAGACTAAATTCAGAAGTACTCACTAATTTTTAATATCTCATGTACTATGACCAAACATTTTCCCCTTTTTAAGCACATTGTTCCTTTTTTATGCACACATAACATACTACTTAAATATATGCATTTATAAAGTCAAAACATGGGCTAAAATAAACTTTGGCTGCAGCCAAAAAATTGCGATAATTTCACAACCGGACAATAGGTTTTCACATGAGACCACACAAAGCAAGTCTACATTAGAATCCAGACTTCAAAAACAAAAGTGCTCACACTTCAAATTTAGGGATTTTTTGTTTGTTTGTTTTGGGGTTTTTGCTGTTGTTGTTTTAGTTTTTTGTTTAGTTTTGCTTTGATTTTTTTGTTGTTGTTGTTGATGTTGTTGTTGTTGTTTGGTTTGGGTTTTTTTGTTTGTTTTGTGGATTGCTGTCGTGATGCCAATTAACTACGTAATGGCTTCAGTAATCATCAGAGTCAAGGCTCTCACCAGAGAATACCTTCAGATAAATGAGGTTCTGCTACCCTTTTTAAAATCTAAATTTCAGCAGAGACAGGTAGACAGTCCTTCTGTTTAAGTCATTTTCAATTGACATATATAAATTATTAGATTATCTTCCCACCAGAAAATTAATTTGAGCTCCAGGCTTTACACAGACTAAAGAGGGCTCGAAGTTAGAAGTTTCAAGATCCCAGCAGAGCAAACCTAATCCAGCTCTGTTTTTATTCTACTCATGGCATTTTCTATCCCTGTTATCAACTCTCAATGATCAGCAAGGACTGTAAGATTTACACAGATGATACACATAAAAGAGGAAAACCTGAGATTCTTATCCCTTTCCTCAGCATCTCACTTGCACAATATGTAAGTTACAAAGAGATCCACTGAATCTGAAGCAAGGGCAAAAACTTAAGATGTGAGTCTTTTTTTCTCAAGAAATTAAGCCTTTTCAGCTCTCCCCTTTGCCATTTTTAACTTTGGTGTTAAACATACAAGAACAGACTCAGCTGCAGTATGGATGTTATATTAAATACTGGGTAAAAATAGTGCCAGGATACAACCCAAGAGGAAGGATTCTTCCTCTTACCTCTGTCAAAAAGTGGAGGGAACTCTTCGACATTTCTATCAGAGCTTGTCCTGCAACCACAAAAGCTGAGTTCAGAAGAAACGGGTTTGCAAGAAACCTATCTCAGCAGCCCTAGGCAAAGGCCCCTATTGTTTTTCTTGACTTTATTTCCCAAAATATGTTTTAAAAACTGCATCAAGAAACTGAATTCTGAAATCTACACAGATTACAGAACTCAATGCTGGCAGTGGAAGTCCCTCATCCATTCCAAGTTCTGTCCAAACAGTGATTGTAGTACTCTGATACTTCAGGTATGAGATCAGTACTATAAACCTTCCAATACTGTACACTACGAAATGTGAAGCTTAGCAGCATTTGGTAGATCAAATACTCTAAGGAGGAACTTAGTTAGCCCAACTCAGAAAGAGAGAAATTAAAGCTCTTAGCCTAACAAGCAAATTAAAACATATACTAAAAACTGAAATAGAAATCAGGACACCTGAAAACCAGACTTAAATATAGCACAGTAGAGAAAGCTAATATTTATCTCCAGTTGAAAATGGTGCAATCAATAAGTACAGGAAGTAGATGTTGTACCTCTGATTACACGCTAATTCAGAATCAAGAAAACAGAATTAAGAAAAATCCCTAGATATCTCTCCAGTAGATCTGTTAACAAAAGATGTACTACAGCAGTTGAAACTGCACTGTTTCCCTAATCAGGAAGCACTGCTGGCAAAACCACTAGATGAGAAATTGAGTGATTTCCTTTTAAGTGATAATAGATAGACCATCCACCACAACCATCTTTTTATCCTACTGTGGAATAAACAAAGACCAAACCAAACAAAGAAGACCACACACATTTCTAAATCAAGGAGACAAAAAAAGCAGGCATTTTTCAGTGTTACTTTCACCTGTTCTTGTAAATTTCCCCCAAAACTCAATTCATTACTCTAGATTCTGACTGCGTAAGGGAAATAGTTTGATTTTGAGAGCTGGGAACTAAGTTAGATTTCTACTTTAAAAAGTAAAAGAACCCACAAAATAATATAAAATTTATTTCTTACTGGAACAAATTAGTCAGATCTGTACTTCCTTTTCAAACCTGACATTTCTCTATCAACCATCTCCATCTAGTGGGATCAGTGATGTTTGTAATTACAGAATTTTCCAAGTCACATCAAATATCATTTAACTCTGTACAAAAGTACTTTATCTTTGTTTCAATACTACCTTTATCTATAAATATACAAGTACCTGCCTCTTGGTAGTTTAATTGAAGATGCAGGGATATTTTCCCTAGTAAAGGTATTAGCTATCTTGCAAGAGATTTAGATAAAAGCTATACATATCATCAATATTTCTAAAGTAAAGTAACCTGCAAATCCCAAAAACAGTTCAATAAAATAATTATTTTCAATACAAATCAAAAACTCTGCAAGTTATTGGAATATGTACTGTATAGCCTTTTATGTCATGGACAACTGACATGACCAATCCCATTCCAAAATCAAGTGAAAACTTTGAACTGTTTAGGCTGAACCAGAAATAAAAGGAGGCAAAAAGCAGTCATGACCAATTATATTAATCACTGAGTGTAAAAACCTGCTGTGGAAAAAGAGATTAATTTTATTTACCTTCAGTTTATCTGGTGAAGTGTATGGAGCTTCAGGGGCATAAATTCTGAAAATATCGGCAAGACAACATGCTACCAACAAACGTACATCCTTATCAGGATGTTTGAGGAAAAAATCTGAAGCAAGATGCAAAGCAAGATTTAGATAGAGCTCCTTTTCTTCTTCAGAGTCCTGGTCCATATCCATGAAAGTTTTCACAACCATCTAAACAGACAGACACACATTAGTACATAAAATGAAATACCTTGTGTAACAGAATCCCTACTAAAAATTACTTTTCTGGTTTTCTGCAACTTCTGTCAGAAGCATTATTAGCTATGCAGCAGTACTTACTTGAGTAACCAGGGTTTTCATTTTTCAGGGCACAGGAAATACCTGGCCAAGTCCTCTATCA
Source organism: Fringilla coelebs (assembly GCF_963513975.1). Taxonomy (NCBI): domain Eukaryota; kingdom Metazoa; phylum Chordata; class Aves; order Passeriformes; family Fringillidae; genus Fringilla; species Fringilla coelebs. Next base: position 68,891,126 of record NC_140029.1, read on the forward strand.
ACTGAACCAACACACAGTCTCAGAAGAAATACTGAAAGCCTAGTTGTAAACTTCCCAAATCTTTTTGAGTTTGACAACTGAAGAAGTGCAACAGCATTCACCGTTGCACTATTCACTTAAAAATTAAGAAAATGGAAAAACTTCATTAAAAATATTTGTTTCTCTCTCAACTATTCAGTGAGAGAGACTTTTCCTTGTATTCTCTTTCAGTGTCAGGTTTTTGCCTATTTCTGCTCTGAGGAAAATTCTATTCCCTGTGCTGTGCAGAAGCAGAGCACACACTTTCAGCAAATGCATATATAAATCCAGGCAGCTCAGCGGCAAGGATGTCATCCAACATGACTAAAATGACCACTAGGATTATGAGGATCCAGTTACTGAAGTCATGGAAGAAAAAAGGAGTCTGGGACACCAAATATTTACAAGCTGAATAAAACAAAAGCAGAAAAAACTATATTTAGTGACTGTTAGTTGGTGAGAATTCTTACATTTGAAAAACTTTCTGAAGGAGAGAAATTTATTGACAAAACAAAGTAATTCCTTATCTGACTCACAGAGGCAGAGTTATTTTAAGGAGTTCAGCTCTTGTAAAATTAACAAAATTATACTACAGCCTTAATTACAGAATCCTGAGACTTAAAGCTAAAGCTCCCATCTATTTCTTCAGTGCAAGAAGAGATATTATTCAAAGAATTAACGTAAAGTCCCAGAATCCTGTAACACGGCAAAATACTTTACTTGGCTATAGTTTGTTGTTTGGTTGGGTTTTTTTCCCCCTCCAAAAAATTTACTATAACTGGTCAGGGAGCAACAAACCCAACTCAAAAATATTCCAAACTTATGTGCAATTAGGATCACAGAAGCTGTGAAGTTTTCAAACATACGAGAATCCTTTACAAAAAGGCACAGAAGATCTGCAGCTTAGGCAGACACAACTTCCATTGCAAGAAAAATAAAGTCCTCCTCAGTCAGGCACAAGATGAACCACCTGAAGTGCACTGGTGCCCTTACACACTAATTAATTTACAAGTCAGAACTGTTTCAATTTCCATGGAAAGTAGTCTTTTCATACTTCTTGCAACAACTATGGGTTTTTCCTACTCTGGAAATGAACCTTTCATGTTTCTTCCCTGATAACATGAACATCTGTACAAGTCAGGACAACAAAGATCAGTCATCCTGTCTGCAGAGCAATCCATCACAGTGTTTAAGGAAAAACAAAGAAAAACAAGCGGGCTCTCCTAGCACAGTTTTCTAGGTTCCTGCAAAGCAGTAAGTTAGAGGACTCCAGAGCCTGAAATCACACCTAGACCACCAAAATTTATACTCCTGGAGCTTCATCTTCCAGATGTGGCACATATTTCTTAACCCATTCAATTTTTACTACATCATTCCACAGAAACAAGCTTTGGAATTTACTAGTATGAAACTCACAGAAAAGTGTATTATTAGACTGCTGGTCTAAAATTAATATTTCATTAGATAATGACTTGGTTCTTGTGTATTAAAAGAAACTGTGGAAAAATACTTTTCTCACACTATTCATCATTTCCAAGAGTTTATCACCTTCTTTCTGTCTTCAGTGCTAGTTCACAACTGTCACCATTTAGTTTCTATCTTATTTCTAAATCTATTATAAACTTCAAGAGGGCATCAATTCAAAATGCATCAAATGTCCAATGTAAGTTATGCTAATACAGAAATTCACTCTGCATATTTTCCATTCTATTCTCAGATTTCTCAATAATTTGCATTTATATTACTGTATCATTATCAACAAACAGCAGAATGTCTGCTTTTGCACAGAAAGTGCTTTTTCCCTAATTGCATGAATTTGGCAGTCAGAGAAATCTAGAGGCTAATAGTTCACTTATTTATCAACTACTGTTCTTTAGCACCTGCAACTGTGTTTATACTGAAGTTCTGTACACTTGTGGTGTAGCATGGATCATCCAACCTCTTATAAAAGAAATACTTCAGTTTTTTCCCTGCCTGAGCACCAATGAATTCACAGTCAGAATAAACAACTAACAAGAAACACAAGACATCTTAGAAGGTTCTCTTATTCTGCAAGACAGATCAAGATGACAGAAGGAACTAGGCATTCAAGGCCAGAAATTAAATTAAGCTACAGGAAAAAATGGATTAGTAAGAACTGTGGTGCTGTATTTCCACAAGCTGAAAAAAATATGCAAGTACTTACAGAGAATTCCTTCTCTTAGGAATCATTCACATGTAAAATTATAAATGTTGTCTTTTATTCAGTAACAGAGTGCAATATACTCACTGAAGTCCACCAATCAAAATCCCAAAGCCTAGACAGGTTACTGGGGGGAAGACAAGAAGCAACCCTCGTGTTTTGGGATTTTATTGGGTTTTGTTCATTCACCCATAGTTCCAAGTGACTTAAAACTACTTCTTCAGAAAATTCCAAATTAAGCTCTTTCATTTGTTAGAATACGTAAGGTTCCCATCCCACATCTGTTCCCTCCTGTTTCACAGGGCAAGCCCAAGCTGCAGGCACTCCTTCTGCACAATACAGGCCTGCCTTTTTGTGAGAGTACACAGGTAGATACAGAACTGTAGTAACAAAATTAGCCTCCAAATCTGCCCAACTTTTCTGTACGCTTAGGCCAAATAAAATGGTCAAGAAATTCAAGACAGAAATACATCAAAGACTGTAAGTATAGTCAAAATATATGTACTAAAGTATAATAAAAATTACCTTCATCATGATACAGGCTAAAACAATGAGAAAAAAGGTTTTTATAAACAAACCAAAGAGCATGAAGGCATAAAAAGAATGTGTTGAGAGGTATCCAAATTATTTACAAAATTATTACTCTCTTTTAGAGAGGAAAATACTGGAAAACAATGAAAGTACTGACTTAGCATAGTAGCTGAAATAAAATTTAAGTACAATTTTAAATTAAGGCAGCTCATTTCTATTTGTGATTTTTAAATGCATTTAAACTGTTTTTGAACAAGCCATTTCAAGAAAGTGGTAGAACAGAAGGCACAAGAGCAAACAATTTTCTCCTTTTATGCATAGAAAACGTAAAGCCCAAAGGGGGAAAAAAACCCTTCCAGATATAAAATATAGTAATAGGATTATTGAACATCTTTTACAAGAAACTCTAATCTGCAAGCAATTAGTTGCTTTACTAACCTTTAGCCTTCTCACCATCTCTTCTTTAGATATTTTATCAGAGATTTCTTTGACTCCTGGAGGATATGTGATTTTTCCATCATTGGCTCTCGTCTTTGAATGAGCCATGATTTCACGGTTTTAAAACTGTGGAAAGAAATTAACAAGACAATGCTGTTTAACTAGTTCATGCTTAACCATACCTGTCCCATTTGACAGACAAAATCCAACTAGGAATATACCAACAAACCCATACAAACACAAAAAAAGAAAAAAATATTTTCATTGGTTTAAGTAATCTATACTGTAGGTGACAGCAACAGTTTTGATATCCAGGTAGATTGTCCCACACCAAAGCTTTCAAGAAGTACACATCAGGAAAAAGCTAAAACTCCTCATTTCAGAATGGCATTGATCTTCACACTAACAAGACACAACCAAGAATCTTACTGTACTGTATGATCTGTTTCCACCTCTTGGTAATAATACATCCTAGCTAGCTTGGGTGTTCAGACATCTGAAGTGGAATTTTTGTTCATTTTTACTCTTTTGGAAAACGCAATTTTGCAAAATGCCTAAACACCAGTGATGTTAATTGTTACACATCACCAGTTCTAACTCCCCAATACTGCCAGGCAAGCAGCAAATAGAGAATGAAATTAGAGACAGAAACAGAGCAGACCAAATACAAGTCTTTCCTCTACGCCATTAAAGCCAAGTTTTCAAGTGAAAGACTGCAGATAAGCAATGGTATCTTCTTCCTAAATTCTAACTAGGAACACAACTCAGTTACTTGGTTTCTCAGTCCCTTTAAACTGATGCAAATGAAAACTACCATGTAATCCACTCTAAGTTAAGCAGAGTTTCATTGCTTTAGAGAAGGAAGCTGAACTGAAATCTTTACTTACATAAAAGCAATCAATAAAAAGGCGGTGAAAAAATCTAGATGGCATGTGTGGGAACAATCAGGATCTTAGAAAAAGACTGTGCCAGGGCAGTTAAAAATGAAGAATGTAACAAATGAAAAAAATTTCTTTGTCATTGTCTTGATATTTTTACCTATTTAGCTAAAAGTATGATCCACTTCTAGCAGCCATGACTGTTCTGAACTGTGAATCCCAAGTATTGGGATTTGTATTCTTCAGTTCCTATTTCATGAAAACAACCAAAGTTATAGATTTTGCTTCATCTTCACCTAATCTTTTACCAAACAAAAAGTTAGCATTGGCTTTTAATTTTTTTTTTGCAAAGAACACATACAGCACAACAAATTTTTTTTTTTTTTAATAGGGAAAACATGAATAGAACGAACACCATCAGATTTCATTCAACAGGCATGACAGGCAATGTACTTCAACAGATACACAAAAGTCAACTCAGTTTCTGTCATCTTCTCTGCACCTACATGCACCCAGCAGCGAACAGTGCCATGTGCTTGTAGTTGTAGTAAAAACTGACAATGACTAAGCTGGGAGGAAACAAAGCTCATTGAAGTAACTTTTTCTAATACTAAAATATGATGCCACTTTTATCCCTGTTATATTTCTTCAATGCACTGCCATGACAAGTCCATGTCAAGTCTAGGACTTCTCAAAACTACACAGAAATTGTAATGAAGTTCACTCTTCTTGCCATATGACATAGATATTACACTCTACCTTTCAGATGGGATGATGTTATATATTACACATAAATTCATTTTAACAGCTCATCACAGCAGAAGGGAGCCTTGCTCGCCTGAATATGAGAATGTGTAAAAGCATCAGATGCTTTGTTGGAACAATCAAACTCACCAACTCAAAAAACAAGGCTAATTGTTTTTGAAAAGCATGTGACAAGCATCAAAGCTAACTCAAGGGAAAGAACAGGGACTAAGGGAATGGGGGAACAAAACTCCATTTTCCAGTAGGTGGATAGCTGTCAGATCAGATCAAATGCAGTGGAAACTTGATTAGAACATGATAATGTAGTCCCATTTGGAGCACATTTTGAAATAATTCAAAGACTGAAACTCATACATTACAGTCAAGTTCAACTGTGCAGCCAATATGTCCAACAGCTCCAAAATGGACTCATCCCTTGCCAAAGTTGAGCCATCAGTGATGCTGGCAGTGCCTCTGTGATAACGCATTTAAGAACCGACAAAAAATGCTGCATAGCTGTTACTAGGAAGAAAAGTGTGAAAAACCTGCAGCCACCAAGGTTAGTGAAGAATGAAAGCAATCTCCCTGCATTTATCTTGACCCATGAGGATTTTTCTTATTTCCTTCCCTGTTCCATTAAGCAAGAAGAGTGAAAGAGCAGCAGTGTTAGCACCTAACAAACAGCCAAGGCTACACACAGGGATGTACACAGCTTATCCCTCTAAGAAGTACAGAAAAAAATAAACAGTACTTCATTTTCTAGAGAATTAATACACCTAGTCTTATAGGGTCAAAAATAATTCTGAAAAGGTTCTAAGAAATAGAACATAAAGGATAAAGAATTATAGAGCTTCTAATATTGAGAGAAACAAAAACCATTCAAAAGAAACAGCAGAAAACAAAACCTATCATTCAAAAAAAAAAAAAGAAAAGAAAATTCAATGTTAAGCAAACTTGTACAACAGTTATAACTTCAATTACCTAAGTAAAACTTCATTACATTCCACTGCTAGAAGTTCCTGTTCTTCAGGACTGCCAATAAAACTGTGCATACCTAGTCTTATCAAAATAATCTGTGTTGAACACTTAGTAGAATCTAGGGTTTTATTTGGGGGCAGGGGGGAAGGTGTTTTGGTGATTCCAACCAAATTCAAGTATCTGTGATTTCACAATAGATACATCTGCTGTTTCAGTGAACTTCTGTCATGGAAAAACAAGACAGTAACAGCTAAGAACAACAGCCCCAAGGCCAGCTATACGTACAACATGTTGAAAACGAAAATCCATAAGCCAGTGATGTGATATTCAATGACTGACTTTCAAAAAGCTTTTAAAATTCATTTTTATAGATTCGGTGTATTGCAAAAGAAAACAGTCTAAGATGACAAGCATTTTGAAAGAAGGAAATTCTTTTAAAGCATCTTTGAGATTCAACAGACTCAGCTGACAGTTTCTATTATTTTTTTTAACAAATTATATTTTAGAAGTTCTCCACCATGTTTTCAAAAACCCAGTATTATTCTATATACACCATCAGAAGAGAAAGAGCACAAGTCTTACAAGTAAAGGCTGAGGGAGCTGTGGTTGTTGAGCTTGGAGAAGAGGAGACTCAGAGGGGACCCTACTGCTCTCAAAAACTACCTGAAAAAAGGTGTGGTAATGCAGGGATTGGTCTTTTCTTCCAGGTAATCTATGACAACACAAGAGGAAATGGCCTCAAATGGCACTAGGGAAGGTTTAGATTTGACATCACCAGAAAAGTGGCCAGGCATTGAAACAGGCATCCCAGGGAAGTTGTGAGAACCACCATCCCTTGCAGTGTTCAGACGGTATATGTATGTAGCACTTGCAGACATGGTTTAGTGGAGAACACAGTAGTTACGGGTTAACAGTTGGACTCAATGATCTTAGAGGTCTTTCCCAACCTTAATGATCCTATGAAAAAGCAAAATGTTCACATGGATGCCTTTTTTAAGGCAAGAAAACAATTCAGCCCATGAAATGCTTTGCACCACGCAGAATCTCAGCGCATAAACTAAACTTTAACGTGTGCCCTGTTTCTGCTGTTAGATGAGGATAAAGAAGGGAGATAGATGTCACAAGAAACTTGAACAAATATACAACAAATTCCAGTCCTAACAAATAGGAAAAAAATCATGTTTCAAGCAAACTTTAGATTTTTCAGTTATGTTAAACAGGCCTGTAAGCTAAGTCTTCAAAAATGATGAAGAAAATAAATAAAATTTTAGCTAATAGAGCATTTAAGATACAAACCCCACTCTTTGTACACATGGAGATGATACAGTAGGACTTAAGATGTCCAGGAACTGCTTGTTTCAACACAGAAGTACCACTGCAATTGTAATTTCTCAAAGACCTAAAGTCAGGAACTGAGAGCCAGTCTTTAGAAGTATATTGAAAAACAGTATGTATAAAAGAGCATGACAATTTAAAAACTAACTTATAAGGGAGGTAGGGTGGAAGAAGCTACTATAGACAAAAGAAAGAAAGATGACAAAACACATACCCTTCGTACAACGACAACAGGAAAACTAAAGCATGGAAAAAAACCCAAAAGCAGAAGTTACATTTATCGGCATTAGATCAGGATGGATTAAAAAGACATTCACCTCTTGTGACAAAAATCAGAAGATCATATTTAATGTAAAATTATGACTACCAGCCAGACCACAAATGGGAACAATCAATTAATCTGAACAGTTAATTAGTAATAAGCACCACTGCCAAAATTGGTCAAGCTCAAATAAATAAACTACACATGAGTTCTGTACATAATCAGTTGCATCCAACAGCTACTCAGTTCCAGCTAAGTCTACTGACCATTATATTACTAAAACATTCATAAATGTTTTCTATACAGTAGATAACTTTATGAATAGCTTAACTTCACATATACTACTTGCTCAATACTTTAAAATACAGACTGTGATTATGCAAATAAAACATGGATTGATATCTTGCATATTAAGTATCTATGCAAATATACTTCATAGGTCAATAAATATCATTAGAGGATGTTAAGTCAATGATCTAACTGGAGGACTTAAACCACACTCCATTTAATTGTATTTTGTTTGGTTGACAGTTTACATTGCCTATGGTGATTTAATTAACTGTGCTAATCATTAAACAAACTGTGCCTTAACACACATGAAGACATCATGTGTCAACAGTGACTTTCCAGAGATCTATACATGTGTTTAAATCCTCATCCTCCAGATAGTTTTGTAGAAGTCTTACCCAAGTGATGAAGCAAACTTTACCAAATCATCCCTATATTCCTCGCAAGTCTGTCTCCTGCCTTCCTCTTAAAAATCCAGAATCCAAACATGAGGACTTAGAAGATCTCCAGAAACAGTGATCAACTTAGCAAATTCTATCATCATTATTTTTCAGAACTTCCACTGAATATACATAATTATAGCTATTCTTGAGATAATTTTTAAATAATGTATATAAAATCTAAGAAAGTATACATCAAATTTATGTGGGCTAATATATATACTTTAAAATCTACGTTTGCAAGACATTTTTTAATATGCTGGTAAGAATAACACTTTCTTCACGTTCACAAAGGTATTAGAAGCTCAAGTGAGTTTAGTAAGTGGTTTACATGGAAAAAGATTTGAATGTGTAAAGAACTACATATACACAGTTCATACCATCCTAACAAGAAAGCGTAGCCAAAAAAAAAAAAGGATTGGCAAATATTCATCAACACCTTCTCTACAACCAAGTACGATAACCAGTGGCCTCTCACTGTCAGAGGCCACTCCATCCACAATCCAAAAACAGTTTAGAAGACCCAAAAACATTCTCCTAAATTGTCTCATGGGATATTGCAAGGAAGCAAAAACTTTTCCATCTCATAAATCACACTACAGATTTCACTCCAAAGCCCTATTCCTTTTTCAACACACAGTTTGTAATTTCTTTTTATTGATTTTCTGCATTTTTTATTTCTGCACCCTCAGTGGGTAGCATCCTTGCATTAATTAATATAAACCATAACAAATACTTGAAGATCACGTTGTTTCAACAACACAGGACGTATGAAAAAATTTGTCAAGATATAATTTCCACAAAAGATGCAACAAGATATCATTAAGAGATTACTCAGCAACTTATAGAAGTGGAAGAGGCAGGCATCTTTCTGCTTCATTAGTATTATTAATAAAACACAAATAACATAACTTATGTCATTTACAGAAATTCTTTACATCCTGGTAAATTCCTGCTGGCATACAGCTGATTGACAACAACTGATCAAGGTGAGAAGTGGCTTTGCATTATCCAACTGCCACTAAACTAAACCTATTTCCATAATGTATCTACTGCTAGGGAGTTATAACTTGGTTATGAAAAGCCACTCCAAGCTGAAATTTGGCACGCCGAAATTAATTGGTTTTGCTGTTGAATAAAATAGAAAACTTTAGCTTTCTTAAGTTTTGTGTTGGACCAAAGGTGGTTACGTAAATCCAGGTTATTCTTCATACTCATTCAGGCATAATGATTAGACTAATACTTTCCATTCTCTTTTAGAAATGTGTCATGTTATACTGTTTACTTAACTATCATTAAATCAAGATACTAGTATTATCCACATCAATAAAATGCTAGCTTCCCATTTCTGTAAGGCAGCATAGTAAGGACTGCTACAGGAAGAATTTACAGAAGCCACTAATTAAATGTCTTCTGGAACGAAGACCCAAATTACAAGGTAAAAGTAACTCTCAGTCCAACAAATGACATAAAAAGTACTGGGTTTCACTACAGAATGCCATTAATGGCAGTCCTCTGACAGTCATACATAAGTAATAACCTGTTTAAATTAGGAAATACTTTTTTCAAACTTACACCAGAAAATGCAGCAAAGCGCATTAAGTTTCTTTATTAACATATTAACTTTGGAAAATTAAAAGATGGGCAGGTGGTAACTGTGCAAGAAGAAACATCATCACAATGTAGAATGGATTTAGATGATTCAGAAAAGAACAAAGAAGAAAAGACTAACACACAATACCAAAATCAGCACACACACACTAAAGGGCCTCAAGCAACTTAAACAGAGTTGCAATCAGTTAGCAAATGATTCCAGGCAAGTCCTCACTACCACTGATAAGTTTTTTTTCAAACTTCATTAAAGAAAGTCTCCCAAAGATTTAGCTAGTAGAAAGTATTCAGTACCAACTTATCTCAGCACACAGCTCTCTCCAGTGGTGTTGCAGACACTTGCAGCTTCCACAAAATATAAGAGACCCAACTTTAAGTTTCAGCATTTTCCCAATGTTACTGTTGTCATTTGTCTTTTAATAAAACTGCCTCTTTTTTATGCCATTTATGAAACATTTTCACTGAAACACACTCAGATTTTAAAAAAAATTCAGAAACTATATAAAAGAATTCACCATTAAACCATTCAACAACCTAAGTTAAAATAAAACTGACTTATTATTGCGAGATCTCTGCTTTCACACTTCTACTCAAGACTAAGTAAAAGGGACTGTAAGAATTAAAATGGTTTATTTCTGTGTATGGCTGCAGGAAAAGAAATTACAAAGAGATAAAAACTGGAAGGCAATAGTAAAAGAATCTGACAGAGAAAGAGTGTAGGCTGACTAAATATGATTTTAATAAAATAGACATCTGCAATACATTTGTCAGTTAGCCAAGTGCTAGGGAAAATTCTAATTGCTTAGGTGGTCATATTATTCAAGCATACTACACAAAATCTTAAGACAAACTATGACCAGTCGTCAGAGTGTCCAAACAGAAGTGATTTGGTGATGTACATAACTCAAACGGGGGGGTCACAAGCAATGTCCATGCCAAAGGAACAAAATTAAGTTTTAAGCTTTTGTACCCATGACTGGGGCGCAAGAAACGTTTTTATACTACTAAGTGAACTCCAACAACCACATAGTGAAGTTGTAAGTAGTAATTAGAGCCCTCAAAACAGGACGGTTCTACCACAGAGACCAGGAAGTACAAAAATAAAGATAAAATTGAAGCCAAACTGAGATATCCACTGTAAATAAGCTTAACAAAAAAAATTGCACTTCAGCAGCTAGAATCAAAAACGAAGTACCGCTGTATAGCAATGACTGAAATGAAGTTACTGAAGCATCCTACATAGGATACTGAAATATCCTATAAAATCAACTGAACACCCATTTTCAGAGAAATGACAGGTAAAACTTTCCTGTGACAACTGCTAACAGGTATCTTTAATCAGAAGTTACTGTGTATACAACTACAAACTCCACATTTTCAAATCAAAGCAATCACATGGGCACCATTCAAGAATTCATGAACCTCTGTGGACCACAAAGTTTTTTAGAGGTATTTAACAATTAAGGTGCAGTAACCTTCAATTAAAAAAATTTAAATTAACTTTAAAAATTAAGGTACACTGCAAGGAAATAAATGCAGCACTCCCATTACTAAAGCAGAGAAAAAAAAAAGGTAATAAAACTACGACTAGAAGTGTACTAGTTTGATATCAGTAAAATTTTGAGAGTTTAAGAAAAAATCTGCATACTGAAGACAGAATTTCAAAACCAGGGATAAATGTAACTTCCAGGTTTATCATATTACCCTCAGATAATTTATTTGGTTCATCTGTGATAAAACAATCAACACTTTCCTTGCACCAGATATCATTTATTTTGGAAGAATTAAATTGGAAATCATAGACGGTTGCAGAGATGGATAATATTGTCATTTGGTAAAATACTGAAAGTTTAGAGCAACAGAAATGTTCGCAAATATGAAGACTGCTTATGAACATCTAAACAAGAATATACACACTAACTCTGTAAAAAAAGCTGTAAGGGGAAAATAACAGAGGTCTAAAGAGAGGTCAATGTCTAGGTTATAGTCTCATGGTGATTTTTCTATTCAGCATTAATCCTAGGACAAGGTGCTTCAAGAACCTCCCCTCTTAAGTGAAGATATTCAAGCACTATCTGGACACAATCCTGTGCAATGTGATCTAGGGCAACCCTGCTTGTGATCAGAGAGGTTGGACCAGGTCCCTTCCAACCTAACCCATTCTGTGAAACAAACAAACAAACAAACTAATGCCCACAAACCCAAAACTCCACCAGCTAACACCCATCTTAAGGTACTGGCAAGAACTAGCTTGGAATACTATGTGCAGCCACCAGCACCTATCATCCAGATAGCATAAACTAGGAGAAGCGCCCATGAAGTCTATTACATGAGGACAGCACATGCACAGAGGTGACAAGAAGAGACTGCCAGGAGGGCGAGTAGAAAGAGGCAGAAATCACCATAAATCACACAAATACTAGGAGATCCCACCCAAAGAAAATGAATCACATAAGACAAAAGGTCGAAGATAAATAGCCCAATGAAGAAAAACTGATCACGAGAGACAGACTTCTAGTTTTTAAATTAAAATTTAAGAATTGCTTTCTTGTCAATATCTGGAACAAAATATCCAAATAGAACACAGTACAATTTCATCAATATGCAGAGATTAGCCCCTTGTTTTCTTATGGTATGTTTGAAAAGCAGACCATGAACTTCACAAAACATTCTTTTTCCAGAATCACCAGAAACACTGGAAGTTCTTAGGCTGATACTCTAAAAGAAGAGAAGAGCTGACAAGCAGCCTAGGTATCAAAATTCCACAATTTTATGGATGTAATGGCTTATGGTCATAATATTGACACAGCTGTCTTTTACCAGGGAAGTTACTTTAAGATTTAGTAAGGCAGGAATTATTTGTTTCCTTCCTCCAGCTGCTAGAAAAGAATGGAGGAAAAGAGGCAGGAACTACTATTTTTCTTTATATTAACTATTTTCAAAAAGCAGTCATAGAAATCTCAGATACCTTGCAATACATAATTTCAAATGATTAACAGCTGTAGTACTCACACAAGCAGAGAAAAAAACAACATGCAAGAATGGCATGGAAGCCATGAGGAAAATAAGGAGAACGTAACAGGAAGCAGGAGACAACCACAACACACAGACATCAGGCACAAATCAAGTTTAACCTCCCTGTTGCCCCTTGGGAGGAAACAAGACTTGGTATTATTTTAGTGTACCATTTATTTGGCTAAAAGTGCCTTACTGAGTCTTAACTTCATTGGTTTTTTGTTTTGGGGGTTTTTAGTAAGAATTTATATTAAACAAATGTCCCCCCCCAAGGAAAAAAGCCCCAACACTAAGAATATTAATAAACCAAAATAAAATACTAAAAATAAATAAAATAAGCAACTAAAAGGAAATTTTAAAAAATACTAGTATGCTACCACAGCACCAAAATGACATTATGCAAAACTTCACAATGGTCAACCAATACAAAGTTGCTATTGTAAGAAGTCAGAACTTCTATACCTAAATGAGAAACACTTCCATTCCTAACTTTGCATATAATGTTAAAAAAATACAAAACTTACACCCCACAGCAAATTATTTGATACAGAATTACTAAAGATAAACAAAGAATGCTAGTAGGATGGACTGAATTGTAAGACCTAAAAAAAGCATGTGTATTCAACTGCAAAGTTGGATGTTGTTCTACACAACAGTGCATCCACTCCTAATCAACATGAATTATAAACAGACATTTATAATATAACTGCATATAGCAATCTTAGTGCCAAAACCACATTCAGCTGGGTGTTTTACAAATAGAAGTTGTCTATCCAGATGGCTTCTATCAGTTCAGCTTTTCTTCCCAGCTAAAACATTTTATTTTGCTTTTTGCAAAACTATGACAGAATAACAGACTGAAAAAAAGAACTGTGTCCCCAAAGACAGAGAAAGAACCCATAACTGATCACAAAGTACAAATTAGATTAAGACATATTACAACCAGGTGAACTAAATGCATTATAGGACCCCAAGGACCAGCAACAGCTAGTCACCTACCATCATATATGGATCTATCAGTAAGATCACTTAAAAAACAAGCTGAAGATTCTTTTAAGTCTTAACTTACCTTTGACACCTACCTCAAAATTCAACCAACATGTAACTTCTCTGCCAATAATATATTGACTCCTGAAACTTTTTCTAATACAATTATTCATCCCTTACAATTATTTAGCCCTATGGGGTTGAATAGGGTTGAATTTTCACAGAATGACTGAGGTTGGAACTCTGGAGATCACCTGGTTGAATCTTCCTGCTGAAGAAGGGTCGCGTATTTGCCAAGGAGTGCATCCAGATGGCTTTTGAGGGTCTCCCAGGATAGTTACCTTGCAAATACCCAGAGCAACCTGTGCTGGTTCCTGACCACTATCATGGTGAAAACATTCAGAATGAACCTCTTGTGTTCCAGTATGTGCACACTGCCTCTGGATCTATTACTGGGCACCACTGAGAGGAGTCTCTATCTTCTTTGTATCCCACTTTCAGAAATTTCCATACATTAGTACATTTTAGTCTTGTTTTTTGTATAAACAGAAGCATATGTATAGCTATGTCAACTTTCTTGATAGTAAATTTACAAACCCTGGTTTGTTTTCTGTTTAATATTTAGTTATCCTTCAGTCGCAGCTCATAACTCACATTAGAATACAAGAAGATGGAATGAAGCTGCATCAGAGGAAGTTCATAACGGACTTTAGGAAAAGGTTCTTCACTGACAGTTGATCAGTCACCCCAGTCACAAGTTCAAGAAATGCCTGGACAAGACTCCTAATTATATGATTTAGTTTTAGGGAGTTCTGTGTGGAGCAGGGAGTTGGACTTAACGACCCTTATGAGTTCCTTCCAGCTTGAGAATTTCTACGGTTTTATGTCACATTTGCTGCACCATGGCAGACAAACTCGTCGTTTGCATCACTGTTTGGGCTGTGCTTCCATCAGGCTCAGACCTGTGCTGATGCGCCGTAAGGACACGGACCACATTTTACCAGACTGGATCACTGCCTCACAGTACCCTGTAATCCACTCCCCAAGAACACCTCTCCTACCCAGGAGAGCATTAACAAAAAATCAAACCAAAAACAATGATGAAAAATTGTATACACTCCCCACTGGATTGTGTTCCATAAATAGCAACCACTAGGACATAAGTAACACCTATAGGAAACAAATGCGTATTCATTTTGAAAGAACAAGGTTTTCAACTGAAAGGAGGAAGTTTTAAATTATCAATAAAGAAATATAGCTGCTTGCGCTATGACTGTAAGCATACAATCATGATACAACAGTTCAGAGAGTTTCTACCTATTAAAGGTACAAGAACTTTTCATGCAAACACAAGAACTGCTCATTGCTCTCTCCTTATTCCCCTGAAGTTAGAAGGTTCATATAGCCAAACCAGACTAACATATCTGGTAAATCCTGCTGACAGCTGAATCCATCTCTAATCCACCTATCTGCTTACAGCCAGATGTTGCTGTTTCCTTAGCACAAAAAGCTGGATTTGTTCACACCTCAGCCAGATTCTCAGTCTGAGCAGTCTGTCTTAATTAAGACAAAAAGCTCAGCTTACCAGAGAAACAGCTGAGGTTTGGACACACTTCTACTAAGAGAGACCAACAGACTCTACCAGACAAAGGGACTAGAAAGTTTAAGGGTTACAGGAAGGGCATTCAACCAACAAGCAAAGTTAATGAGAAAGGGAGGAAAAAGGGAAAAAAGGGGAAAAATAGAAACAAAACAATGTACATAAACATCTGAAGGGAGGGCCTCAAGAGGATGGAGCCAGGCTCTTCATTGTGGTGCCGAGCAATAGGACAAGAGGCAATGGGCAGAAACTGATGCACAAAGTTCCATCTGAAGATGAAGAAGAACTCCTTTTCCATAGGGATGACTGAGCACTGAAACAGGCTGCCTAGACAAGTTGTAAAGTCTCCTTCCCCAGAGACATTCAAAAGCTACCAAGACAGTCCCAAGAAATGTGCTCTCAGGGACACTGTTGGAGCCAGGGGGCTGGACTGGGTGACCTTCAGTGGTCCCTCCCAACCTCTTCTATTCTATGATCCTGTAAAGCCTAAGACAAGCTGAAGAAGGTGAGAGAGGAAGTACATTGTACAATGAAGGATTGGAAGCCCAAGAGGTCTGAGGACAAACTAGGCAGAGAAGACACTAAAGAGAGATCAGAGTAGAAAGATCAGCTGCAGCTGGCAGGAGGGAAATGCAGCCACAGCAGATCTCAGTACTTTCCAGAGCATACAGTGTGCAAACAGCAGGTTACACTGCCCTTCTACCAATAACAAACACTTGCAAGAATCCACTGAAAAGCTCTCATCTCTACCCCCACATAAAGCTGATAAAAGAGAAAAATTCATTGCTACTAATAGCATTCCATCAATTAATCATAGATACAAAGCTAAAGGTTACAACCTAAAGACTGAGAGCACATCCATACAGTGAATTTGTTTACTACGTTCAATTAAAAAGGAATGAAAATACAGAAATAGTTGTAAAATAATTTATAAAGAGTTAAGAAACAGAATTAAAGTTTCTTATACAATATTAAAGAGAATATACACAAAGGAGCTGATATACCTGATCCTTCACTACTTTTTTCCACACCACAGGATTTCTTTTTCATTCAAAGCAAAGAAGCTATTCAACTTTTCTCCTTATAATGTTGTGTGCGTCCCTTATTACATTCTATTTAAGCCACACTCTGAAGAGACTTAATTTCTTACTGGGCTTTTGTAAGGTTTCATGGCTGTACTATGTTAGCATGCCATAAAAATTAACTTTTTTTTGCAACACTTTCACTGATTTTTCATAAAAATAAGTATTTGTCTCATTTCATAGATTACTAACCCAAGATACAGACTGAAGTTTAGGAACTAGCAACCAATTTTGCGTATACAGGAATTTAGGAGGAGGAATTGAGGACACAACTTTTAAAAGTATGCCAATTTATCCAGCACTGCATCTAAAACTAAAGCATCTGTTGAGCCAAGCAGAAGTAGTCCAGGTCCAGAGCCTGTCTCCCAGGAAATCAATGCACTACTAATAAGCTCTTGTGGGAAGTTTGGTTTAAACAGACTTGCCTGGGATCACAAGAAACTGACAGAAGGAATGAATTCCAGTATCCCAAAGTGACATTCAATCATTCAAATTACTAGATATGCTTCTCCCTTCCCACAGTCCCCTGTCAATTCATTTTACATTTTCAAGCTTTTGGAAAATATGTGTGCTGACTTTGATATGCCGTTCTAATTCCTAAATACAGCGGTTTGAAAATACCCCATATTATAACTAAAGACTATCATAACATATACTTAGAAGGACAAAAATTAATTTAAATTGTTTACCATCTTAAAAAAGAATTTGCTATTTTAATATTGTTTTAAAGCTTTTTCGAATGTAACACAGAAGATTCAGGGGGCAATGGCCCATTACAAAATAAAAAGTTACTTTAAATATGCCTTTATATGTATATACAAAATGCAGTATTGAAAACCTAATGGAGAACTTACTAAAGGCAACATTTATAACTTTGGGGAAAACTTTCCAAGTGTTTCACATTCTCAAAGTACAGATCAGCCAGTCATTTAAAAAAAGTGCAGAATATTCATTCCCAAAAATTGTACATGCACCAAAATCTATCTTCTCAGTTCTTGGAAGCATTTCTGTAACTGAAGGAATAATGAACTGCATGTTGCAAGCTGGGCAAATGGAAGACAAAATGCATCTCCTGTTTGTCGTCCCTTGGAAAAACTTCCTCACAACTCTTTTGAAGAGTTTATCATTGGTTTATCTACTCTTTCTTTCATTTTGAAAACCCAGGAAAGCAAAAGTTATAGCCTTGTTCTTATCAGTTCATACTCAGAGGAAGAAAAGCAAATGTAGACTTTATTTTGTACCACGAATTAAGTGAATTTGTCTCACTCAAACTTCTGAAAAGCACCGGGTGGCCCTTGGACTGTCCACATACATAGTCCCTCACAAAAGTTTTCACAAAGTAATGACACAAAAAGCTACAGTTACTTCTATACACTTTGTTTCTGTGTTCAGGAACTACACATAGCGCTACATCCTGAGCTGCCAAGTAACAAAATCAACAAAATTATCAGAGAAAATATCACACCTAATGGCAAGCTGCCTAGCATCTTTGTACATTTTCCCCAAGAAAAGTCCTTGAAATTTTACATAGGCAGATGCAGAAAAACTAAAAGAAAAAAATTTTATAAAATCCCTAAATGTAATTACAAGTTTCCATGAAGTGTCCTTTGCTCAATTCTTATAACTGACAACAATTAGATTATTTTTTGTTAAAAACAAAAACCAAACATATGTGGTGACAAAGATTTCATAGAAATCTGATTACCTTCACTGGAATGTACATCTAAGTAACAAAGCGGTAATAACAGAAGTGTGCAGTCAAACTCAAGGTGGCCCAAAGATTACATACATGAAGTTTTGATTTTCATTTTTTTCAGGACTTCCTCACAAGCAGTATGTTTCTACTTACTGTGGGTAACTTAGGTTTTTGGTTGGTTGTTTTTTCCCTTTCAGTAATTTTCTATTGGTTCCCTTTCTTTCTAAGATTTTCAGGATGAAGGTTTCTGACACTGAAGTGAGCTACAATGTGGATATACTGGGATCTCAGAGACAACAAGACTGCTTTGGCAGAAGTTGTGGACAACCACCTTCTCAAGAGACACCTCCTAAGTTATCACATTTTAGCTGAATCAAATACTCTTTAAAAGAGCTACAGACTCCTGTCCCCAGCACAGGAAGGACATCAGGCAGCAAATCCAGAGGAGGGCCACAAAGTTGATTAGAGGTGTGGACCACCTCTCCTGTGAGGAAAGGTTGAGAGAACTGGGATTGTTCAGCCTGACTTCAGGCTGACCTAATTGTGACCTACAAGAAGGGAGCCTACAAGAAAGATGGATGGACTGAGCATGTAGTGACAGGACAAGAGGGATTGGCTCCAAACTGAGAGTCGGTTTAGGTTAGATATTGAGGAAAAGTTCTTTACTCTAAGGGTCATGAGACAATGGAAAAGGCTGCCCACAGAGTTTGTGGATGCCCATCCCTGGAAGTGTTTAAGGACAGGCTGGATGGGGCCATGAGCAACCTGGTCTAGTGGATGGTTCCCTGTCCATGGCAGGGCAGCTGAAACTACATAATCTTCAAGGTCACTTTCAACCCAGACCATTCTATGTTCTATGAATTTGTAGTTTAGGTGACTACAATGGAACCAATTAAGACAATAACATTTTTGACTGTTAACTTCATGTCTTTTTTTGTCCATTAAAAAGCATGAAAGCAAAGCATCTCATTTCAGCAGCAGAAACATTCACCAGGATTCCCAATTAAGTCAGAGAAAAAGTACACACAGTTAGTATTGTCTGGAACTGATCTTTAAAGAACAGGGTCTGAATTAGAAAACCCCAGATGGGGTCCTGATCCCTGGTTACGGTACTCCTGTATAAATGGTGACAGACACAAGATGATTAGTACAAACATCCCCATCTGTTCCCAATGAGGTATGGCACTTTTTTTATTATTATTTCTTGAAGCATATTAATACCGAAGTTGTTGTGAGCTGAAAAAACAGAACCAAAGATCAGGCAGTATTAAACAAGCAGAATGTTTTTCCAGTGCTTGGATGCAAAAGAGTAAATTCCACAGACAGGAAAAAAGTAATAGAGGTCTTAATCCTCAGAACCTACTTCAGGGACTTCTTCACACTTTGGAAAAGGCTGAAAAGCAGTATACACTGAGACAGACAGTAACAACATTTAAAAATAATGGAGGTGTTAACATTTTGATTCTTAGAAATGAAAATATTACTTGTATTTAATTGAATTCTTTCAAGTTGGATTTGTTACAGCAAATATTCACATAAACAGCTTTTTTTATTGTGAATCCTTAATGTTCCAAAGAGGTTCTGAAACAAACCATTAACTTCCTAAAATAACAAAGTTAATTTTCATTCATATGCTTCACTTTTCATAATTTTTTCTTATTTTTACTTTGCAGAACTATTTTAAGTTCTGTTCTTAGTAACAGAGCTAAGCAGATTTAAAAACACCTCAGCTTTTCTACAAGACTACATTCAATTGAATAGGCTACCAATGGAAAAGCAAGAGGTATGTAATTTATATACATGCAAAACCTTGACTTTTAGATGCTCAATCTCTGGGGGAAAGAAAATATTCTCTTTTTCAAAGCATGTATTTTACAATTCTTTAAAAGCCTTGACTCCTTCCCAGATCTGTCAGTGCTGTTCAGACCGCCCAGAGGGTCTACAGATCTGGAAAATTAACACACTTCACCACCAAGCACTATCACACACTAGCACACCTTTTAAAAGTTTCCTCAGATTTCCTTTACCACCTAGTTTCAGAATTGACTGAAAGCCTCCAATATTCTCTCAGTCTGTCCAAAGATTATTTCAGGTTACAGTATTGACATTTTGTGCTAAGAATAAAAACACCATTACTTTAGGTATCTGTTAAAAGAAGAATGATAGTGACAAGTGGTAAGATAATATTCCACATATCAGAACTACTTTTTGATTCTAAAAAGGAATTTCTCTAAAGGCAGTAGGAAAGAAATACCTTCCTCTTTCTTGGCATAATATTTGGGG
Source organism: Fringilla coelebs (assembly GCF_963513975.1). Lineage (NCBI taxonomy): Eukaryota > Metazoa > Chordata > Aves > Passeriformes > Fringillidae > Fringilla > Fringilla coelebs. The sequence goes on from NC_140029.1 coordinate 68,911,494, forward strand.
CAAGCAATATAAAGGGATAGGGATATTACAGTAAAACTGATAGAGAACAATAATGAGCTGCAGTATCACATTTTCCCTCCATCTCCAATTTTGTGTGCTTTTACTGTTCAGCTTCACATTTTCTTATTTGTTGCTCCCATGAAAACTCTCCTTTGTGCAACAAGTAGTCTATGTCACCTCTCCCAATTCAGGTTTTAAGAAATAAAAATAATTAACACCAAACACTTTTAAATGACAATCTTTTACTAAACTAGAAGACTCATACCCATACATACACATACACCCTCTTACTCTTCTGTAAGGCTATAAATTGTGTGACTGAAGGAAGAGAGGAAAAAGGCATAACCTGAAAGCCTGGTAGAGAGCAACATATCCCAAAAGAAAATGCATCTCTCCCAATTTACAGGAGGTAACAGAACCTCCTGTTCCACAGATAAAACTGGATAATGCCCAAGGTTATGCCCATATTTCATTACTGTGCTTTTCCAAACGCTGGCAATAACTGTCGGCTTTTATATGGTTAATTAGAGCTTAATAACAACTTAGATGACTTACTCTTCAGTCCATAGGTAAGCATGTTAAAGTCTAAATTCATTATTTAGAAGAGAAAAAAGAAGTTGCATACAGGTGCTAAACATATGATTTTTCCATTATAATTTATTTTGTTGTTTCATCAAAAACTGAACTATAGTTTATCCAGTCTGTATACTAACTAGTAAAGAGGATGCAAGAAACGCATAGGCAAATACTCCAGTATAGTATCTATAATAAAAAATCCCAAACAAAACACCACACCCCACTCAGACACATCATACCCCCCCAACCCTACAATAATTAAGTTCAACCTTGCTTCAAACATAGACACAAGATGTCATGCAAGTGCTAAAGTACTAAACTACTTTCTCCAGCAGTGCACCATTTCAAACGCTGTGATGAACAGGATACACACACCTCTGCTAAACCACCTTACCAGATGGCCTGTCACTGTCACTCTTCTTACAGGTGGTCTGAGCATGGCATACATTCAGCTCTTTCACTTCTTTTTGAGGAGTTACTTTACACAGTATAACACCTAGCATATCTGTACTACATAAAAAACATACCAGGAAAAATTTCTACCACCCAAAAACTAAACAACTCCACTAGTGCGAAAGGGTAAAACCTGAAAGAATGCATGTCATCTTACTCCCTTCCCAAAATGTGATTTGACACTCATTTTCAACTATAAAGCCACTCAAATTTTCAACGCTCCTTCTACTCCATCCCCAGCGAAGAGAAATCAATTACAGCCAAAGCACCTACCCGGCTAGCACAAAACAAAGACCAACACGAGAACGCTTCAGCAGTTGTGTTAAATGGGAAAACACAACGCCTAACTAAATAATCACAGCTCTCAGAAAGCAACCGCGCAGCAAGCAAGCATAAAAGTCGGAAAAAGGCTTGCAAGACAAAATCCAGCTCTGTGGGAGCTGGTCTGCTGCAGTTTAATTTTCCAGGACTGATCACCGTCATTAATTGTTGATTTGTTTTAAAGAACAGATAGTGATTTATTTGCAGCAGGATGAAGTTACGGACCTAAATTCCTGACCGGAGGCTCTCAACGTAAACAATACATAACCTATAAATTAACCATTCTCCATCTGGCAATTCAGATGTAAAATTCATAGTTTTCCATCTACCAGGCGGCGGCAACCGCCCCCCCCCCCCCACAGCTCCCCTCCGTCCTCCCTTCTCGAGCGCTTTCTAACAGAGCCTGATGCAAAGTGGGAGGGAAAAAGAAAAAGGAGGAAAGGAAGGGGGCAAAAAAAAAAAAAGCTAAGCCAGCATGAAAGAACCGCGCTCGCACACAAGTAGGGACCCAGCACACCGCGGTCCCCGGCAGCTCTCCCCGCTGAGGAGCGCTGCGAAGTGCGGCGCGGAGAGACCGAAGCGGGCGGGGAGGGGACGGGGATGTCCCCGCGCTCAGCCCGGGCAGCAGGCGCGTGGGGCGGCGGGAGCCCCGGCTGCCCCGCGGAGCGGGGACCAGGCCGGCTGCCCGGGGCAGGCAGGGAGGAAGGGGACGCCCGGGGCAGGGAGGAAAGGGACACCCGGGAAGCCGCGATCACTCACTCACTCATAGCCACGGGCGAGCAGCCTCCCCACCCCCCCTCCCCGCCACTTCGCGCCGCGAGGAGCCACCAGCGCTGGGCGCGACACCGCCCGCCGGGCCACCGAGGCGAGGGGGTGACTCCCGGGCCCCCGCGCACCCCAGCCAAGGTCACCCCATCGCCCGGGGTGCCGGGCGGGAGGGGGCGGGGGGGGGGAAATTTAGTATCTGACGGCGGCCACGGAAAAGGGGGGAGGGGAGCAGCCCCGCAGAGGGGCGAGGGGGATGGGAAGGGGGAGCTTCACCACGGGCCAGGGGGAGCTCTGCCCTCCCGCTCCCCCCTCTACTCCCTGTCCTCCTCCAGCGCTGGCCGCGGAGCTCGGTCCGGGCGGGCGCCCCTCACGCCCCTGGGAAGGGAAAATGGAGCGGGGACGGGGTGGGGGTATCCGCGGCCGAGGTGCCGCGCTCCTTACCCCGCCGCAGCCGCCTCGCCTCGCTGGTCGCAGGCGGGTCCGCTCCGCGCTGCCGCCGCTCCGGGCTCGGAGAGGCGCTGCCGCCACCGCCGCCGCCGCCGCAGCCAATCGCCGCCAGCCCCCTCCCCTTCCGCAGCTCGCCCCGGTCCCCCTGCCGGCTTCAAAATGGCGCCAACTCGTCTCCGGCTGCTCCAATGGAACCGCCGAGGGGAGCGAGCGCGGCCAGCGCGGGGCAGCAGCGCCCCCTGCCGGCCCGCGCGGGCAGCACCCGGGCCCGGCCCGGCCCGGCCGGCGCTGAGGGTGGGCCCGGGCCGGCTGCCGCTGATGAGCGCTCTGTGGGCGACTGGGGAGAGCGCTTCCCCAAAACGACGAATTACTAAAGGATTGTTGTGAAAAAATAATACAGTCGCTTAACTGCGGAGAAAGAGCAGAAAACGTAGCATAACTCAATCTAGCCCTTTGCTCTTGCTTCAGCGAGTGCAAGAGTTTGAGGGGTGACCTTACAGGAAAATGCAAACAGAAAAGCAATGTGGCTTCTTCTCGCCGCTACAGCCAAAAGGCTTCATTTATTGTAGAACCATAGAATAAGTTGAAAAGAACCCATGAGGATCATCAAGTCCAACACCTGGCCCTGCACAGCACCATCCCCAATAGTCACACCATGTGCCAGAGAGCACTGTCCAAGCTCTTCTTGAACTCTGGCAGGCTTGGTGCTGTGACCACTTCCCTGGGGAGCCTGTTCCAGTGCCTGACCACCCTCTGGAAGAGGAACTTTCTCCTGACGGATCAGGACAGCATGTAAGTGTTTAGAAGATTATGATTCAAAAAACACAAATCACCCTTAACAGATCGGCTGAAATATACCCACAGCTTTGTCCAGTGTGAGAAACACACTTCGACAGACTGTTAGCCAATACATTGTAACTAGTGGTTTAAATCTTTCAGGAGGTCCTCACAAGCTTTCAGAACTTGCTAGTACACTGTACTGAGCATGCCTTATCTTCATTCAGTGCTAAACTACCTCATTGTCTAATGCAGACTACCTCAGCCCAACCAGAACTATTACATACAAATCACTTTTCAACGCCCAAAACTTCTCTTGTTTGTATTTTTTTCCTCAGTGACTTATATTTGGTCCACTCCTTCTAGGAAAAAAAGAAAAAAAGTAGAGACATAAAAGAGAGGAAGATTTGTCTGACAATTTTATATTGGGAAGGATCCTGGACTTGGAGTCAAGATATAACTTTTTGATGCAGGTTTAACAATTTCCCCTCAATTTCCCCATTGCTGGCTATCTGGGCTCACCGAGTATAAAGCCTTGGGTGGGGGAACACATCCTTTCCCATTGGAACACTTGCAGATGTCTGCAGGGATACTTACAAAGCAGCAGAAAACTGAAACACTTTTTGAACACTCTAAACACTGCTTTTGAAATTGAAAACCCAGCGCATGCCTGTGACAGTAACCAGGGCGCCGAGATGCTCCGTTTTGCTCCGTTTTCCTGACGGAGCAGGTCACCGCAGCACCACTTCCAGCGCCTGATCAGGACGCCGGGAGCGGCGGATACCCGTAGGAGCGGGACACGGCGCTGAATAACGGGACGTCCCCCAGGCACGCTTCTCTTGTTTCCCGCCTGCACCGAGACCCTTCGCGATTTTGGAATCGGCATTTCAGAGGTGGCTCTTCACTCGTGCTTGTGCCACCCGGTCCCGGTTCCGCAGTGCGCGCGCGGCCCTGCGGAGGGAGCCCGTCCGCCACCGCCGCCCGCTCACCGCGCTCACCGCCCCGGAGAGCGCCGGCAACCCGCGCTCTGCCTACGGGAGAGGGCAACACGCACCCGCTCACTTTGCCATGCGGTCCCACAGTCGCACAGGTCAAGCGGTGCCAGCCCTGGCTGTGTCCCGATGGCAGGCTCGGCTTTTCCCACGAGAAATGTTGCATCTCTCATGGAGCTGCCGACTCTAAGCGGCTAAATTTTAGGGGATTTGCCACCTCTTGGAGGTGTAGGCAAGTTGCTCTACTTACAGAAATTGTATACTTGAGAAAGATTAAAAATATGTGTGCAAAATAAATATTTTGCTTGCAATAGGACATATAAGGAATGTCAGTGCCACAGAACTTCCAGGACCAGATCTTTCACACAGAATTGTAGAATCATTTAAGGTTGAAGAACAACACCTTTAAGATCTCTGTGCCCAACCATTGACTCAGCACTGCCGAGTCCATCGCTAAACCATGCCCCCAAGTGCCACATTTACATGCCTTCTAAATACCTCTAGGGATGCTCACACCACCACTTCCCTGGACAGCCTGTTCCAGTGCTTGACCACCCTTTCAGGGAAGAAATTTTCCCTAATATTCTAAACCTCCACCAGCACAACTTGAAGCCATTTACACTTTTCCTGATACTTGTTACTTGGAAGAAGAGAGTGATCCCCTCTTTACTACAACCTCCTTTCAGAAGTTATAAGGAGCAATTAAGAACCCCACAGCCTCCTTTTCCCCAACTAAACAACCCCAGCTCCTTCAGTTGCTCCCCAGAAGACTTGTACTCCAGATTGTGTATGCTGAAGACACTTTCCACATCTCAGTGTTTGAGTGACAATGATGAACATAGTCAAAGAACACCCTTACACAGCAGTATTCTTCTCACAGCCTTCTGTCTGTAAAAACATTGTGTGAAAACAGAAGACTGCAGTGACAAGGGCCTTTTAGTCCCTACTTTATCAGATTGACAACCTCTCCCATTGAATCATTTTAGTTATCTTTCTCAATTCATTCTTTTAAATTGTTGTGTCCTTGCAGATCAGAACTCTGCACTCAAGATAGGAGTATACTGAGATTTCCCTCAGAGCAGCAAACTGTCTTCTGTCTTGCTCTCAGTACTATTCCTGATGACACCTTACATCTCTGTTGTTTAGGGTTTGGTTTTGGGGTGTTTTTTTCTTTTTTTTTTTTTGGTTGCTGCTGCAGTTTCAGTCAAAGATTTCAGAGAGCTGACATCAACTTCAAGATTTCATGAACTTCGACTTCCAGGTTTGACAGGTAGTGCTATGCTTTAACTTACACTGATCTACTTCTCAAAACCTCTCTTTTTACCCATTTACTTCAATTCCATGAAAATTTGGTTTGACAACTTTTCGTAAGAAAGCTGCACAACTGCTCTTTGAAAATACAAGTATGTTCCCTGGTTTTTCCTTGTCCATGCACTTCCTGACTCACAAACCTGCTGGAAGTCTGTGTCATTATCTCCCTTCACAGAAACTACACTGGCCTTTTCCCATTGCATTGTCTTTATCCATTGGCCCTGTGATCATACTCTTCTATGGTATTGGCCTTTCAGTCTAAGTACAAACAACTGTCAAGGTAATAAGAGGTTTGTAAAAATGATACTTTTGTTTCCAGCATAGATACTTCCCTCTGTTTCTCTTTTAATTGTGACTCTAAAACGATTGCATCAAAAGTATTTTACTAGCAAAATAATTTGGATTAAATATATGTAATTTATATACTGAGCCCTGGAAGGGGCCTTTGACATGTAGGATAGAGGCTTTCTACTTGCAGGTGTAGTGATTTGTCTCACAAAAAGAAAAATTTATTCAGGTACTGGTGTTCCTCTTCAACTAAATAGCTGATAGTATTATGAACATGAGTTAACTTTGCAACTAATTTTAGTATCTCATATGTCTCTTAAGTAATTTGCAAGGAAGCCACATGGAAACAGTGACTTTAGATGACTGGAATTTTTAGACTCTTACTGTCTGTGTGTGTGCTGTTTCCAACACTGTCTCCTTGTAAACAAAAATCAAACAGCTGAATAAGACAGTGATGCTCAGAATCTATTAGCTTCAATATATGCGCAATATAAATTTTGAAGTTTGAAAGTACTACTTTCATCTTAGTGCAAACAAGTCTGACTCCACCAGAAATACCTATTTGTGCCTGTCTTGTGGATGTTTTCTAACCGGAAGACAAGAGCCATTAAGTACTATATGGAATTTCACAAAAACAAGCAAACCAAACCAAACAAAAACCAACAAGAACAAAACTAGAGAGGATATGAGGATGTGATGTTATTCTTCAGGGCAAGGACTGCAGAAAGCCTTTCAACTCCACCTACTCATCTGCTTTCTTCATTAAATAGTTAATAGCTATACTGGGACACCATTAAGATTAAATGACCTACTAAAGTAAGTCAGTCTATTAAAGCAAGAAGCATTACCCCCTCACAAAACATGTCCTCACAAATCAGCTGTAGACATATCTTTATCTCTGACTTCTTCCTAAAGAGGTCATTGCCTAGCTGGAGACATGCATGGGAAGAGAACAGTAAAATGCTTCATGTTACAGTAGCCACAGAAGCAAAAACATAATTTAGATGTTTAATGTCCTAAACCAGAATCTGTCTCTTCACTGCAGTCAGGAAGTGATGGTGCATATTTTGCTACCATCCTTTATGCCTTAGCTCAACAAATCAAATCATCTTGCCATCTGATAGGAATAGGTTAGAGAGCATTAATACACAACTCTTTCATATTCTAAAACAAGTTTATTAATGGGTTTTTAAATTTTTTTTTAAATTCTAGTATGACTTAACAGCTGTTTTGTTGTTAAATGTCGTGGAATACTTTTGCTGACCATATTTGCACAATGTATTCCTACAATTTAGCACGAATATAACCTATGGAAGCTAGCATCTAAAAAATCACAGTAGAAAGGGGAAAAAAATTATTCTTCCCTTGGTGCCTTGCAGATAGGTATGACAGTAGTGAATACAGTAGTGAATTAGTATTTTGGGAGCCTGTACCAACCTTTCTTTCCCTGGTGATTAGCTCAGTTTGTCAGTGAATTAAATTAGTTTCTCCTCTGAGTTACCTAGAATTGTTTAAGTGCTCTCCATCTTTAATTGGGATGTAGGATAGGAGGTGGGAGAGGATAGCATATACTTGCATATTCTTAAGCAATGCCATTAGCATAACAAAATGGGAAAAAATTAAGAACTTTCTACTGTAAGTTGTATCTGTAAAGTGAGCATCTCAGTAGTTCAGCTTTAAGAAATCGAATAAAAGTAATTTTAGGAAAAGCTGAGTGGCTAAAATGAACAAGTAGTTGACCAAACCGAGAGGATGTCAATATGGACATAACTAAGTATGTAGCACTAAACTTCTGTAGTGTTTGATAACTTCTTTCCTCTTGCTTAAACATCATATTAAGCATTAAATACTTGAACATACTGTCCCCCATAAAATGCTGGGTATTTTTGAGTTGCTATATGTGGTGCTTGCTTTCTTCTACTTTTTGCTTTTACCATTCCACTGTCTGCCCTCTGTTTAAAGCTACTTACTTTAATGTCCCATTGAATTTCCACTCAGTCTCCTTCATTTTCATGTAAATGGCAGATGCTATTTAGAGAGTCCCGCAGACTAAGCAGTGACTGGACCTTCACCTTGAGTGTCAGCTTCCTAGAAACTCCCCATGCTCTACTTTGAAAGACATGAATTGTTCTGAATCCTGTTTCCTTGGCTGGCTTTCACAACCCAAAATCTCAGCTTTGTTGTGGGCCAGCAGTTGTTATATTGTCTACAGAACTCTGTCTTAAAAGTTAAATCTCTTCCATTCTTTTAGTTCTGTTTTGCTGCAGCACTTGAGACTTAAATCACAGAACATGTGCCTTACTATCAAGAAAAAGTCTATGTATCATGCAGATGTCAGATAAAAATCATCAAATGAAAGGTTTCAAGAACCTCCAAAATAAACTAACTAGGTGTTACTTTTATTCTTGCCCCACTACTTTTATCTCCAAAAGGATCCATCCAGTACCAGAAGGGAATCAAATAATAATATTTAAATTACAAAGTAGTTATATCATAGTCAAAAGAAATACTAATCTAGCCATGACTTAAACATCACTTGCCACAATCTGTTGAATATATAAAATAATACTCCTATCTCACATAATCAGCAGGCTACCTGGAATTATTTTTTTTATTTGTAAAAATATATAACTTTATCAAAACTCAAATTCTTAAGTTAATTTTCAAGTTAAGTTGAAATTGGAAACTTGAAATTAGAATTTTAAAAATAAAATTAAAATGAAATTTGAAAATAAAAACCTCCATATTATCTGTGGAAATTAATAAGCATAAAGCTCTTACTGTATTTTTACCACTGAAACCTTGATGCGACATTTGCATACCAGAATTCCTCTTTGTCATATAAAAGCTTCAGAAAAATAATTTGGCAAGCAACACTCCTGGTTTGTTGAGTAAACTAGTTCTCTTAAAGTTCACCACAATTTCTCCCTAGAATAGCTTGATTTAAAGTCAAAGAATTATGCAACAGTATTTTTTAAATCATCTTGAAGCCTCACTTTTTCAAACAAGATTTAGTAAAGTGACAAGACAATCTATGACCCAAGGCCCTTTAGAAAGAGGCACGATTAAATCTAAGTCTGTAACTAGTCCTCTTGAACTCAAATAGATGCTATATTGAAGTGTTATTAGAAGAAGAAAGAGCAATCTGCTATGTCAACTCTGATAATGAGATCACAAGATCTAAATGATTGAGCTATCATTCCATATTAACCCTTAAACGCAAAAGTCAATCTCAAGTAGTGCCTGTTGGATAATTTTTTTTTTTCTGTTTAAATAACAGATGGAGTCTCATCATTCTGTCTATCTTAAATAGATGCCTGATCTTTTCTATTAAAAGGTACAACACAGGCATTTATTGTTTCACTAACAAATATTTAATTTTCTGCGTTAATATTTTTTATGCCAGCTACCTTCTTTATGCTGAGTTATTTTGGAAAGTTTTATGTAAAATGTTTCTGGAAGCAAATTTAATGGAAACCTTTCCATACACAAAGGAATAGTATGATGTTTTAATCAAAAATACCCAGTTCTCAAATAAGAACAAAAGCCACGAGTTTAGAGGAGGCAGGACAGCAATTAGGCAACACCATGGGTGGGAAAGAGTAGCAGAAACACTTTCTCCGGCAATAGTTTCATTTTAGTGTGGTTTACCTGTAATTTGAAATTGCACCTGAAAGCTTTTTTTTTCCTGCAGAACCTGAAATTGGGCCCATGCAGAAGAAAGCAGGGCAACAACTTAGTTTGGTACAAGTATCAGAGATGTCTGCATTGCATTTAAGGCATCAACTGTACCAGTCAACCATAAAGGAATCAGGATGATCCTCCAAATTGGTCAGTTGCCATCTTCCCTTTTTAATGTAGGAAATCAATTGCAAAAACTGGTCTGAGAAAATGCTCCATTTGCAAGTTCAAATACTCAAGTTCCATAACATCAAAACTCTTATTAATTTTTAAAAAAGAACATTACTCACTTCCCATATGTAAATTAATTGATGTGATGTGTAAGGTTCAACTCAGCTTGAACTTGCAAGTCACTTGGAAAACTGAATCAAAATCTGATTACATGTGGTGGAAAATTTTCCTTTCATTCTTCTCTTAGCCTACAGTTCATCAACTAATATGAAGGTGATGTAATAAATGTCTAGGAACACAGGAACAGACGATTTTTCATATCTTGTTATCTATGCAGTAACACTACCTCACTCTAAGATTTTTTACCTCTGTGAGACACTTCCACCACAACCATAGATGCACGTTACAGGAAGCGAGGTTTGGGTGACACATAGTAGTGGAACATGGTAGCATTGAGTAACTTTATAAACATATGTAAAAATGAAATTTTAAAATTCAGACTTCTCTGAAAACGAAGAACAAATGTCATCTCTTAATGCTTCTTTGTAAATATTTTCACTGTTACAGTGCTCAGCCTCTTGGACACGGCTTTTTCCTACCCTATCAGCTTCTCCTTACAATGTTTCCAACGGAACTTTTTTTATGATCGAGTGCAGGACAAGGAATATGGGGGAATTATTTGCAGCTTTGTTTCAAGCAAGAGACTTCCACGTAGGAGGTGTAGTATCTGTAACAAGATTGTCAAGGAACGTCTATTTCATTATACTCAATGAGGTTGAAAAAATGACATTAGGATTCTGCCAGTTGTAACATGTGGCTTATTTAATTAGGTTCAAGTAATGGGAGAACTCCCCAAATTAAATACATCTGAGACAATTACTACATACACAACATGAATGCTTGAAAGCTCTGCTCTCCAGATATTACCTTCAAATGTCCATGTGCAGCACTCTTACTCTCTCTTAATGGTTAGCTTGGGTGTTGCATGACTTAGCCTGTGTCGGGAAGCACGTAATTACTACTACAGCTGAAAAATAGTGGCCAACTGGGAGAGTCACTTCACAGCTCACTTCTGATCTAGATTAAAATGCTACCAAAGACACATCCATACCTTCCAAAAAAAAAACAAGGCCATCACCTGGCACAGGAAAGGAGACTATGCTGTGGTTGCAGGATTAACTGGAAGGAATGCCTGGCCAGCGGATTTGACCAGTTCTTTTTCTACCATTTATAGCAAATAAACAAATTTCAGTGACTTTATTAATCATATACTTTAAAACCTTCATAATCCATTTGGGTGATGTGAAAGAATAAACATCCCAAGTATTTTGAGTGGGTGCATCGTTGACTGAAGCGCTAGTGTGCACTAATGAAATTTGGGGAATTACTATTACAAGACTGAGGGGTTTTTTAGGAAAAAATGTGGTTTGCCTTGCATAGTATCACAAGATTTGGGGTAGGGGTGGGGGGAAGGTAGTTAGTCATACTAAAATTTTACTTTTATATTTGCAGGAGGGAAGACTGCAAATCCACGTTAAGTACAACACACGTCGAAGAAAACTTGGGCGGCTTTTACGCTAGGGACAGTCCTCACCGGAACGCTGCTCACGTTCCGTGACAGAGCGGAATGCCACCCAAAGCAATTATCCCGACACGCCGGGCCGCCCGCGCCGAAGGAAGGTGGGGCAGGACAAATCCCACCCCCGGGGCTGGGATCTTCCCGCCAGGCAGAGCGCGCGCCGCGCGGGGGAAGGCTCCGCCCCTCGCGGTGCCACGCGCGGGGTGACGGGGCAGCGGGAGGCGGCGCCATTTTGGGCGTGGCGGGTGGAAGCGCTGCCCTTCCCAGCGCCGCGAGTCGCGGCCTTGAGGTTCGTGTCCTGTCCCGCGTGTGGCTGAGGTGGCTGCTGATCGGCCGGGCCGCGAAGGGAAGCCGCTTGTCCTCCGCCACCGGCGCTGTTACCACCGACCTGTGCCACCACCGGGCGGGGAAGGGGCGGCGTGGGGATGGCGGTGTCAGCGCGTAGGAGCCGGCGGCTGCTGAGGTTGTGTGACGTGGGCGCCGCGCTGAGGGAAGTGTTTGTGTTTGGGGGAGAGGAGTGGGCTTTGCACCGTGGGGAAAGGAGGGACGGGGCGGCTGATACACCTCCCGAGCCGTGAGGCCGGTGGCCGTGCCTTCGCCTCGACACGCCGCTGCCAGCCCGGTGTGGGAGCGGCGGCTGCTTTCCCCGGCTTCTGTGCCATGTGAGGGGTCCTGGGCTGTGCGCCCCGTGACCGCCGTACCACCGTGCAAGGAAAGCCAGCCAGTTCACCTGTCTGTAGATTCTGCCAAATAGGGCTTTTTTTTCCATTTGGGAAAGGTATTATGCAGGTGGAGTTCAAGACCTTGAGTTAGTTCATTGATCGAATCTTCTGAGTGTTTCACAGGTCAGTTAAAGTGGTAAATAAGTCTGGCATCCCCGTGTGCCGGCTCAGGTTCAATGCTTATAACCAGTTCTTTACTGAAATTATATAGTCCCGGACTTGCCCCATTCAAGAGGTGAGAGTGTCAGAGAGACTGCATTTTCCTTGAGCATACTTGCTCTGTCCTCGCCAAGGACGCAGGCAGATATGCTTTTGCGTGCTGCTTCACTCTCTCCAAGGTTAGTCTGTTAGAGATTAGCAAGAAAGTGTATTCCTATGTGGGACAGTCACAAAGCAGCATTTTCTGTCACTGGAGATCTTGTCATACAGCAGGTGTTCACAGTTTGCTGTTTTAATTCAACATCATGAAGTGGGGTCTGCTTGAACACCATCCCAGAAGATGAGGACATAGAAGCTAATAAAGTAACTTTGTTTATCCCAGTACTGTTTCTGAGTAGAGGCAGCAGGACATTTTTTTTCTAGATGGGGATAGACTCAGTGAATAGTAGTAATATCATCCTTGCTTTTTGATAGACAAAAATGAAGAGCGAAGAAGCTGGAGGCATGCATGCAACACATAAATCTTGAGAGGAGGAGAGAATATGGTACCAATTCTGAGGAAGAGAGAGAGTTGCATGGCTGTGTTTCTTCCCCTTCTAATAGTAGTGCTTTCTTCCAGGTACTGAAGTCAAGTGCAGACAGTAACATCTTGCTTTAACCAGTCTGAGATTGAGAATGGCAGGTTTCTCTTCCTTTGGATGGTAGGTGAGAAAGTGCCTAGAGTTACATCTTTTCTTGTGAGTTTTTTAAGTGAACATGTTGGGATAATGGTTACTTACAAATCTTCCCATTATACTACCTACAGATCCTTTTCAGATAAAGAAAAAAATTATTTTCCTATCCAGGATGAATGGCACATGGCACTTCGTTAGAATTTAGTCGTGGAAAGTTGAAATGTTTCAGAAAACAGTAGTCTCTACTGAAATATGTTCTTTTGTGTTTGAAACTGCATTTATTTGGAGGGGAAGAGTTTGCTCTTTATTGCATTCTGTGTAGACTTCAAAATCCAAGAAATTCAGACTAATAGATTAATAATGACGTGTCATAGTGGTTAGTGCCATCTTGCTTTGTAATAGCTTATCTCTGAACCTGTCTGGAACTTAGTGGTTTAGTTCTTAGAAGGCAGTCTGTTTGGGACAGGGATTTTTTTTTGTGTGTGTGTTTAATTTTAGAAGACATGCAAGCAAGTGATCTTGGTCCCTAACAAAAGTCTTTAGTAGTTCCAAAACCGGAACCATAATAACAGATTGCAGCTTTGATTTTAAGTCTTACTTGACTTGTTCTAAATTACAAATGCCACCCAACACCTGTTTGATTGGTGTTAAATGACTTAGTTGAGTTTGGTTCATGTCACAGAAAACAATCCTCATGGTTGAAGTATTTGCATTTTGTTGGTGTATTAGTAGTGATGTCAGGCATCAGTTTGTGCATTGGAAATTGGCATATGCTTATCTTTAAAAGAGATTTCAAACACTTTGTGAAATAACAGGTAGTAGAGAACAGTAGTAACGTAGGTCAGAGATTGCGGATGTAATTATTTTTTCAAACAGCCACATTTTAAAAGCATGATTTGTAAATTATTTAAGGCATATCATAAAATGTGACTGCTGGACTGATACAGCACTAATGTTTTTTACTAGAGGTGAGCAATAAATAATGTAGCAGTCTAGTTTAAACCATACTTGTGGTAGGGGATGTCTGTTTTTCTTCTGGGTGAGTACCATTCTAGTTGTGACCAGGGACAGTGTGAAATCATAGGACTGAGTAACTTCAGCTTTTTTAATACTTTACTTTAAAAATGTGCATGCTGATAACATATTCTTTTTTTTTTCTAAGATGCTTCATGCTGAAAATACAGCAAGGCTTGTGGAGTGTCAGGACGAAATTGGAATTGAGCCGTATGCTAAAAGAATGAAGTCAACAGAAGGGGCTTGTGAAAAACTCCCTGATGATGATAATAAAGGTACCCAGAAGAAAGTGGATGTTGAGAGAAAATCAGATGGTTGGATACCTGTGTGTGCCTTAGATAACCAAGGGCAACGTGAAATGCAGAAGCAAGAGAAAATACCTTCTGGTGTCCTGGGATCCTTGAATGAAGTTCTCCCTGAAAATAATCCAGTGCTTAGTCAGCCAATTGATTTAGAAACTGTGCAGAATATAAATCCTCCTTTTACATCAATGAATTACTCTAAAGTTGAAGAAGAGAAGGACCTTTGTATTACAAATAATGCTGGTGAAGATAATACTGAAAAAAGCAGTGCATCATTCTCAGTAAATAGAAATCAATCAGATGAAGACTTTTTTACAAGCAAAGATTTTATAGGACCTATTTACAAGCCTGCCAAAAGTAACAAGCAGGACAAATCAGGCAATTGCAGTGAATGTAGGAGCACTGGAGGAGATGAGAATGAATTATGTGAAAACAGATGTAAAAGAAAGGAGGTGGAGAAGATGCAGGCTGTTTCTACCACTGTACCAGAAATAGATGATCAGCTGGATCAGTTCTATAAAGAAATTCACCAGCTGGAAAATGAAAATTTAGATACCAATGTTCAGGAAAAAGAACCCAAAATTTCTGAGGAACAGCACTCTCCATTTAACTCTAGTCAGAGCTCACAAGAAAATTATCAACCTGTACTTTTGGGCAGTCTACACCCATTTTACGAAAATGGACAGTGTTCTTTGGGGGAACAGAACAGTCAGAAAACAAACAATGAGCAGCCGTTGGTTGTGGAAACAGGTGGCTGGAAAACTGAAAATACCTTTAATGGCCAAGTAGATACTTGGAACTGCTCAGTGCCTGAATTCAGACCTGCTTGGCAGACTAGAGAATCTTTTAAAAAACCTCAGGGACCTTTTCCTCCTAGATTCAGCCATCAATCCCATTTTCAGATATTTGATCCCTCACCACAAATCCCAAATGTTCCCCCTTCTCAGAATGGGGGATTTCTATATGAAAGTTACCGTGGAAATACTGATATCAACAGTCATGGTCCATTGCTTGATCAGAATACCGACTGTTCTGGTCATACTGACATCCATACTACTCAGGACTTCGGGAATGGGAATAATCATCAGAATGGACTCCAAAGTAGTGGTTTCTGTGAAACCAGAGAAGAGTGTTGGAATGATCCAAAAGCTGACAGTACAGAAGGAATGCGCAACTTTTCTTCATTGCAGTTATCTGAAGAAAAATTCAGTTGTTCACAGAAATTGCTTCTAATCTTAAGAGGCCTACCAGGTTCAGGGAAATCCACACTTTCTCGGTAAGTGAAGACTTGAAGCTTGAGAAGTTCATTCAAGTAAAATTTTTTAAGAATTTTAAATATATCTGTAAGCACTAAGGAAATGTTTTAGTTTGTAAATTAGACTCTCAAAATGCGGTAGTTTAAAGCTGTCATTTGTGCTTAAAGAGTGCAAGTGATTGTAAATATTAAAAATATTTACTTGGGGGTTTTGTCTCCCTCAGAGTTTGATGAACAGGAGCTCCTCTGTGTTAAATTTAAAATGCTGAGCATCCATTAAATTGCGTAGTCTTTTTTTCTGAAATTTTCATACAAGTATGTTGTAGTCTGCTGCCTTTTAAAAATTCTTAAATTCCCTAATTAAAAAGAAAAAACTGCCATCAAATCTAACAATATCAATTTGACTGAACCAGAAGTTCTTTTTCATGCCCATGTAAAAATTTTCAAAGGCCATTAGAAGAATGCTGCTACTCTGAAAATACTTGGTTTTGGTGTATTGAAGAAACTGAGCATTATCTCATTCCCTTTTTTCATAGAATGGTCGGTCAATTACTCTTCCTTATTTGTGAACAACACATAATAAAAGCATTATTTTTTCTTCCAAATATACTTGTTGAATTCTGACAAGGTTAAAAACACGTAATATCTCCAACTTGGATTTTCCCTTTGTGTTTTTTTGGCTTGTTTTAAAAAGCACAAAAAGTGGACAGAGCACAGATGGTACCTGTATTAAGTGAAAGTGAGTTTCTCTTGTGTATATAAAAAAGAAATTTTTGAATCAGTACTTACTGATTGAGTTCCATCCAGAAACTACATCACAGGATATCTTCTCTAGTTATCATCTGTTGTATGTGAGGAGTCTGTGGAATAGACACAGTCATCATGTTCTTACTTGGTTTTTTTTTTTAATATAAAGGAGTAGCATTCTATTTAACATTCTATTAGTGGATTTTTTCCTGGTATTTAGGAGACATATTACAACTAGAAATCTCTATTAGGTATTTTTTTTACATGTTTCAGTAGTTTTTGCAATAATTTTTTTACAGTTACTGATTGCTGTATTTTTCAAGCCTGCAATTTTGAAGCTGCATGTCTGCATTTGGTATTACTGCAATAATTCCTTTAATATGTGAAGGCAACATAAAACATTTTAAAAATAACCTTGTGGAAAAAATGCTGCCTCATTCAGTTTAGAGATTGGATAAAACTTAATATAAAGATATGAAATATATTTGTTTTCCATGTTTGGTGTGCTAAATTGTCTGTAAATCTTTCTCCAAATATATGACTCATATAATCTGAAAATTTCTAAATTTCTTCAGGTTTTTAAGTACACGGAATTTGTGCTTTTTTTCACCTCTCATTAGTGAGATCAGTTACTAATTTTGTTTAGCAGATGGGAAAGTAGGTACTATGAGATCAAGGTTAAGAATAGTTACCAAAAGTGAGTGCAGGATTTGAACAGCATGGGGCTTGTTTTTCAGTGTATTCAATTACATGCAGTTTCATATGTTTAATGCTTGGTTGCAGTTGTTAAATCCCATGAAATCATGGGTCTTGGATACCTTGGGAGTAAAACATCCCAGAATTAATGGGTGCCGATAGGAGAATACCTTTATTATTAGTTGAGTCTTAATAAACATGTTTTTCACATGTTCTTCTGTATAACATCATAGAATTCTGCAGCGTAGCCTAGGACAGCAATGATTTTATATCTGATGTCATACCCACAGGTATCTTTGCAGATATTTGCATTTTTGGCAGCTGCAGACAAACCTTTACCATTTGTGCCGGTAAAATAACTGTGAAGGAAAAGCAGAAAACTGACATTGTGTTTGTGGATCAGCACTAGAGAGGAATGAGGTATATCTTGCAAGTGGGTTTCCCAAGCAGGAAATGACAGAAGAGCCAGTAGCGAGACCTTGGAATCTCAAATTTCAATTTGTATTTTGTGCTGAGTAAGGGTTTTTAAGTTCAGATACTTTTTTTCCTGATCACAAACTTGACTTAATGTCTGTCTCAAATCTTCCACTGAAGTTTGGTTTTGGTTTTGACTCTTCCATTCCAACTAAGCAGTTGGAATTATGGGCATGGTTTTTGGAAGAGAGTAGTGGATGTTAACTAGTTCATTGTTCTGATTGGAGGAGGTCTGTCACCGTCACTGGATCAGGTCAGGTATGTCTTTGTCAGGCCCGAGCTTAAAAATACCACAGGAATTTCTGTGGTCTCACCAAATTTCTCTAGTGCAGTACAAACCACCTAAATAAGGAAGTTGTTCCTATTCTCCAAAATGAAGTTCCGAAGACATAATTTGCGTGTCCTGTGTAATAACATGTGCTATGTGGTAGAATATGGCTCGTCTTCTTTGCAGCTTCCCTTCTGAGAAGGGAGAGGTTTAAGTCACTGTAATAAGTTGACATCAGACCTCGTTTTACTGTCTCCAATGCCAGACTAAACAAGCCCAGCTGCTGTTTACCTCTCTTTGGAGGTTGTATGCCTGTGGCCATCTTGGTAGCCATCTGTTCAGCCCTCCCATGTTTTTCAGATTGTCTTTTGAATTGGGAAGTCCCACACTGGATACAGTATTTCAGAATTGACCACACAAGAGCCAGGTAAAGTGTGGGTGATACCTTCTCAGGTGATCTGCTGGCCACGCTTCCTCTACTAAAGCCCAGATTGTGTTTTGCCCCACCTTTGATGAGGGTACACCATTCACTCATCTCACTTGATGTCCACTGTAATCCTCAGACTCTTTTCAACAGAGCTGCTCAACCACTCACTTTCCTGCCTGTGCCGAGGCTTAGGTTTCATCATTTGTAGAGCTTTACTCTTTCTGTGTTGAGCTTCCTGCTTAGCCCAGTTGTCAGGTTTCTCTGTGGCCGTCCGGATAGAAGCCTCACTGTTCAGCTCAGTGTTGAACAACACAGCTAATCTGGTGTCATCTGCAAGTTCTTTGCCTCATTGTCCAGGTTCATGATGAAGATACTGAAAAAGTGATCTTACTACATCCTTTGTTTTTCTCTGTCTGTTACTGGCTGGGAGATGATGTTGTAAGCTTTGATAATTTCTGAGTATGCTGCATTCATCACTCAGTCCTCATTGACAAATGCACTTGTTTCATCAGAGTGTGTTTTGGTCAGTAAAGTATGATTTTGTTGTAAACCCCACACTGGCTCTTCCTGGTTATCTTAATTTTCTTAACATGTTTGGAAATTGATTCTGAGGATGCACTCTATTGTTTCCAGGACAGAGCTTAGGTGAGGTTGAGCAGCCATTAGTTCTTTGGGTCTTTATCTTTACTTGTCTTAAATATGAGCATAACATCAGCCACTTCTGGCTCATTGGAGAGCTCCCTTCATCTCATGGCTCTGTTTCCTGTGTCCACCTGATCCTAGCCACTGAGGCTCATACAAAATCTGTTTTTAACCATCCATCTCCATTTTTGTTTTCCTGTTAATATCCCGTCATGACTTTTGGTCTGTGCTCGCTAACTGCGTATCTGCTTCTAAATACTCAGCTGATTTCTTCAGTTCCATCTCCACTCTCCATTCTGTTTCTTCCCAGATTCATTTTCTCCCTGTTTCAGTCAGTGGTATTATCTCCCTCCCAACTTCATTATGCCAATGTCTTCCCCCTGCTTCACTCTGCCTTGGCCCTGTTTCCTAGCTCTACTACCAGTACCAAGTTGCTTGTTCCAGTGTTTATACCACGATGCTTCCCATGTCCTCCTATTTTAGGCCAGTTTTTTTTCCTTTTGTTGCCATTTGTGTGTTGGGAGAAATGTGTTCTTATAGTACAGTATTGGTCCTGAATCAGCTTCCTGCCACTTCTAGATCGCTCTGTTCAGGATTGGGTTTGCTGTGAGAATCATAAGTTCTTTTCATTACTGTTTGCTGTGCACATGACATTTTAAAGCTGTATACCTTGGGCAGATTTACAAAAAAATTTTGCAGGGCAAACAAACACATGTACTTCGTCAGATTTCACTTCCTCAATCCAAAGCTTCTCAGAGAAAAGCTTGGAATAACAGAATACTATACAAATGCACTTTTTTTCCCTTGGTTTTAAAGGAGATTGAGCATTTAGTTAAAAATGTTAGAAAGTGGTTTGGCCAGACAGATACCCAGCAGTGATAGTTTTAGCCCAAGTAACCAAAGTCTGCTACAATTAGATGTAGATGATAAGGTGATCTTACAGTCCTGGTAAAAGTTACAGGAAAAGAGACTTGTATTTTTTAAAATATTTTGCTACTGAAGTTGGCAGCAGTTGCAATTTGCCTTTTCTCCATAAATACTTAAGCATTAATTTGAATAAAAGAGACCTTATTGAAATTGAAAGAGAACATATTGATGTCATTTAAGAAGTCTGTTTTAATTTAAATCCAGTAACATATAAAGACAGTTGTCTTTCTCTGGGGCCATTTTTCCTCAGAGGAAAATCTTCTGCAGGGAAGAGTTAATGTTTATAGCTGGATGTAGAAGCAGGGGTGTGCTGTTGTTTCTAATAATGTAGTTATTTAAACACTGTTATAAACAATGATTTTAGAGGAGTGATAACACAGCTCAGTAATGCTGCACATTTTGAAACTATATTTAGTTATTGCCTTCTTTTTTCCTCATCCACAATATAGTAGCTATTTTAAACAGGTGAATTATTTTTCTTTTTATTATAATATCATTTATCAAAGTAGGCTAACCGGGATACATATCTGGGGACTGTTTTAAAAGGATTTCTGTGTGTGCATGCATGCACATGTGCCTTGGAAAAAATGTGTATTGGTTTGCTGAGTAGATAATATTTTGGTTTCAGCATGAGATTTTTGTATGTCAGGGTAATAGCTTCTATTAGATCAGGTAGTATTTCTGGGAGAAGTAGCTGAGCTGCTTTAATTTCAGTGTCCTACTGTGTTCAAACGTGGTGTTTGCTTGGAGGGAAGGTTTAGGGTGAAAAAGATGTGTTCCAGCAGCTGGGTAATATGCTACTCATTTCAAGCATGTGTGCCTACTGACTAAGCTGGAATTTGACTCTCATTAGAAATACATTTATCTTTTTTTTTTTTTCATCTCTTAAAAGTGGAATATCATCTTTGTGGGTTTAGATAGTAATGATGCTTTCTTTCTATAGATATGCTTTTTGTTCTTTCTGTTCTCTACTTCATGGATCTGGGATAAATTTTATTTCCAAACACATGTTAGAGGTAAATGAACTATTCCATATGATGTCCACCAATAATTTAAAGCTTTGAATTTTCAAAGTTTAAATACTAGGAATTTTCAAAGAGGTAATTGTCATGCTTTTAAAATGTGATGTTTTATGATTAATTTCACAATTTAGAAAGAGGTTCCAGTCATTATCATAGTATTTGAAGTTTCAGTTCATAAACTCATGACTTTGTGATAGCTTCTGTGTTGTCTATGGGGTAAGGGTTCTGTTACTCTGGCCTCTTTGGTAACTACTTTGCCTTCTCAAATTCTATGGGTTGAGGATTATTGCAAATACAGTTTACTATATTAAATCTGTTATTTCAGTTATATTGATCCATTAATAATTGTGGTGTATTCTGAACTTCAAGGAATACTAACAAACAATTTCAAGAATACACTTTGCGGATGGGGTCTGAACCCTTGTCGCTATATTTCTTTATTGCTACGAATGATGTTTGGAAAATACAATAGAAGAATTCAATTAAGTGGGTTATTCTCCAGAACATGAGCAAAGAGTCAGTTCTTAGAAATAAAAATGAAAATCAGTGTCTTATAATGCTGATTTGTCAGTTCATATATTCCTATAGATACCTGATGCTCAGGCCCCTCGGAACTGTAGAGGTGTGTCCATCTAGTCAGCCAAAAGAAGATTGTCAGATATTATTTGCTATCTTTTTTTATTAAGGCAGATGGTTCTTTAGGATATGTGTATATACATTCAGCACACAAGGAGTGAGCGTGGAAGACGTATCCAGTTTTTCTTGCATTATTAATTGGCAAATGTAGTATACTGTAAATAAGAGAATTGAGCCATATGTGAAATCACAGCCAAGTAACTTAATGAATATAAATTTTAAAATTTTATACAAGAGAGGAAGAGGGATAAAAAAATTGCTGCTATGTGTGGTTTGTGATTTACTGGTGCCATTTGATCTATTTAGAATAAAAATAGATGATTAATCCTTCTGCACGCTTCTAAACCAATGTAATACACACCCTATTGAAAGATCTAGGCTTTAACAAAACCTATAATTTATATAAATCTAAATTTATAATATTTATAACAAAACCAATTATTTATCAGTGTTAAATAAAGTGGCTGAACTTAAAGTGTATCATGCTCTGCTTTCTCAAATAGCTTTGCTATTTGTCCTGAAGCAACCATAATGGGTCTGTTGTTGGTGACAGGTGGCAAAACACAGCAAATTCCTTGTGTAGGAATTACATTTAAGTGGCTCTTCCTGCAGATATATATGGGAAAGCTTGGTAACTTAGTACTAGCATATCTTTGTTCCCCTAAGTTGTTTGGGATCTGGCCAATTCTTTTTTGTTCCTGCCATCTCAACAGTAGTGCAGTCCCACATATTGCTAGTGCAGTTTGACTTTTGTAGCCTGTGGGTATGTTGCCTATTTCTGAGCTGGAATAGTTGCCTAAATTTCCATAGGTATCTGAGTTTTGCAGTGGGTTCTGTGGTACTAAAGGAGTCTCTTTAAGTCCAATCTACACCTATTCTGTAGGCTGGACTTTAAACAGAATTGTACTGTTGTCTCAGTTATATAAGGTTTTCCTTTGTACACCAGTTGCCAAGGACTTTCTGAAACTAGGTTTACATTTGGCAGAACAGGGAGTTCTCATGATCAGATGGCTTTCTAGACATATTTCCAAGTGAGGAGTGAGCTGGAAAATGTTAGCAAATATATTGAATTTTTGTGAGGTACTTACTGTGGCATAGCTGTAAAATTAGATGAATACAAACATCTCTTGGGAGTGGAGAAGAAGCAACAAATACAGAAATAGTAAAGGGAGGGAATATTGCTTTGATTTGGATTAGAATTATTTGTAGTATATATGGGTGTGCTTTTTATAAATCTGTGAAATTTGCAAGAAGTTCAGAAATAGGTCACAGTTCAGTTTATTTTAGTTATATTTTTTTAATGTGCTTATCTAAAAATTAAAAGTGAATATGTTTTTGTGTTTTCCTTTAACAGTGTTCTGCTTGGTCAGAGTTGTGATGGCATTGTGCTCAGCACCGATGATTATTTTCGTCAGCAGTATGGATACACCTATAATGCTGCTCAGCTTGGTGATGCCCATGAGTGGAACCGGAAGAGAGGTTGGAATGAGTAAAAGGCATCCTATTAAGCTGTGTTATATAGAGGAAGTAGAAGTGTAGCCTAACATCTATGAGTATTAGGAGTCTGTATGAATTTTAGCAAAGCATATATGGAAGTATTTCAAGTGGTTTTTATACTTTAAATCATGTGAATATAAATATATATATATGCATTAAATTTTGAACTTCTACAAGGTTCATACTTAAAAATAGATAACCTTGTTTCTCTGGACATCAGGATCTTATTTCTACTTCTTTTCATTCCTGCCTGTACCTTTTATTCTTTCTCTCAGAACAGAGTGTTTCAGTCAGAGTAGATTAGTAAAGGAAAATCCGGGGCAGGTTTGTGGGTTTTTTTGCTTGGTTTTTTTTGTTTGTTTGGGGTTTTTTGGGGTTTTTTTGGTTTTTTGTTTTTTGTTTTTTGTTCGAGTTACATGTGGTTTATTAACTTGCACAATTTTTCATTTCAGCAAAGCAAGCAATGGAGCAGGGAAAATCTCCAGTTATAATAGACAACACTAATACTCAAGCCTGGGAAATGAAGCCTTATGTGGAAGTGGTAGGTTTTGTTGCATGATTGTCACCAACTTAGACTCAGACTTACCCTCGCTGTGATGGGATAAGTTGATACGTTTTGTCTAGAAACATTTTTACTCAAGTTTTTAAAGAGAGACTGCTTATTGATAATGATTAGTAATTGGTTTGGCAATGGTTTAGATGAATTCAAGAACTGACTTGATTTAATTTGCTTAGCCTGAAATGAAAGCTAAGACAGGCTGGGTGTAAGTGAAATTCAGCACAGTTCCACAGCAGAGTATGCTGCTGCGTCTGCTTATTATTTTATTTTATTTTTTTCTTATATTTTATGTTATCATGATACATATCATACATATTTCTTTGCTTGCTGCAGGCTCTAGAAAAAGGATACAGAGTGGAATTCCATGAGCCAGATACTTGGTGGAAGTTTGATCCTGAAGAACTAGAAAAGTAAGGTTTCTCTTACAGAAATCATGGTACTTATATATAGAGATGGATAGGCAGATCAATATGAATGCATAAATAGATATGCAGTAAGTTGTATTTTATTAAAAATATTTTCTCATCTTCTTTACCACTAATATGAAATGTATTTTATTTAAATAGGCATTTTGAGGTATATCTTTACATGACAGTTTTATGGATAAACAAGTAGACCAGCTCCATCTTGTTGGCCCAAAATGTCAATATTAAAATTTTATTGGATATATGTAGATGTGACTTAGATATTGCTAAACATGGGTCATTGAACTTCTGGGTTCTGAGGGTGCTTGGGAAGCTGCTTATTTTTCCTAGTCCTTTTCATCTTAGATATATCTGCTTTAGGCATCTATGAGGTATCAAACCAGCTCAAGGATATTTCTTTGTTTCAAAAGTAGAGTAATATTTTCACAGTTGATGACCGAGTTCTCTCACTGATTTTTGTTTTATATCTATCAAGCTGACTTTGCCTCTAATTGTTTCAGCTTTGTAAAGTAGCCCCTACAGTGCACAAAATACGTGTATTTATATATGTGTATAATGCTTGCTTTACTGACTTGGGCTCTATTGAGTATAAATGTTCTAAAGTTTTCACCTTTTGCTCATAAGTTACCACTAACTTGTTTCTAGAGATGGAGTTCTCTCTCTGTAGAATGATAGTACTATTTTTCTAGTTTGGCATGCAGCACAGCCAAGTTAGGAATCTTAGCAATTAGCACTTAAGATTTCCATTACACAAAACAGTCTAGTTTTCCAGGAAAATTAATGTTTCCAGATGATCATAACAAGCAACAGGATAAACTGTTGTCTTGTTACTGTTGAATTTTATTGTTCAATTATTAATTGTAGGAGTAAAGTTGATATCTTTCCCAGAGCAAAACCCTTAAACTGTGAAGTGCTGTTACCAGTTTTTACAAATATTTTAGCAATTCTGGTTGCTTTAAATATTTAAACCGAGGCCCATTGCCTGGAAACTTTTATTTTTTGTGAATTTAATAAAGGTGGTGATGTAAGTTTTCATTTTGTTCTTCAGTTACTTTGGGAGAGAGCTCCTCAGTGTTGTTTTATCAGCAAGCTTGCTGAGGGTGCAGTGGTGAAGGGTGGTATGGAAGCATTTAATAGTGGCAGAACTTTGCTTTTATCAAATAGGTTCTGTGTTCCTCCATGCAAAACAGTCTTCTTCCTCCTATCTGTAGGAGCTTTTGCTGGGATGTCTGCTTTGGTTCAGATAGATGACTTTATGCTCTCTCAGCATAGCAAAGCTGCCAAAGAATGAGTGAAGACATGCCTGAAGAGGAGATACCAGTATTAAATGACACTATACAGCAAATTGATTTCCTTTTTTAAATCGGTTTCTACACTTGATGCGATTTTGCTGCTGGTGATTTTATTATCCTGCCTTATTCTGCAAGGAGAAGTACTTCGTCTTTTATGAAGTGATTATGCACAAGTCTATTCAATTGTGGATGCGTGTGCACTTTATGTCCAGTGCACTTGAGCTGTAATTTTTTTTCTAGGAGTACTAAGATAGTAAAATATTGAATATTGATAGGAAAGTATTGAATAACTTTCTGCTTCCAACATATGGCATTAAAAGACTTAGACTTGCTCTTCTCATTTTTTGTCTGTCACAAATCTCAAGTGCTTTATAAAATTCAAGGATTTCTAGAGGGCTGACTTTTTTCTCTGTCATTAACCTTGCTCATATTTGTGAATAAAATCAAAACTGCTAAGACTCACCAAGGGATTAGTTCAACATGAAGCTGCTCCTGGGCTACTTTAGCACAATGTAGAAATTAAAAGCATTTAAACAATGAGCCACGTGATGGTCACTCCAGCTTTCTGGTGTTGTCTCAGGGAAGAGTGTCTATGCGGGAAATGCTCTGCTTAAGTATTTTCTTCACAGAAAGCAAGCTGATAAAATAAACCTTTAAGCAGGCAATGTAATTTTGAATAGTTCTGAGATCACCAGTTCTGCTTCTATTCTGAATGTGAAATTAGTGTTCTACCTGCATTGTGCTTTGAGCCCGTGTCAACTTGATACTTCTTTGTTATAATAGTACTCATCAAGTCCTGAGGGGACTGGGTAATGAGGAATCAGTCTAAAATATTTCTGTATGGAATATTGTCTTTCCAGTATAGCCTGTTTGTTCCCACTGTTGATTTCTCCTCTGTAGAACTGATCCAGTTGTTAAGGCCCATGCCTCTTCTGTCCCTGGGAGAAAGTACAAAGATGCATAAATATATTCCCTTTTGGTTTGTTGTGGACATAATTTAGCTTGGACAAGGTTTCTTGGGAATAAGAAGTATTGGGTTATGATAAATGCTTGTTTAGGCTATCAAAACCTTTTGTTTCTGTTTTATGTCTCTTCTTTTAGATTAATTTCTGTTACAATTCTGTCAATTCTCTGACATTGTTTGTGCATGAGGCTTGTGGTTTTCTTCTGACAGAGACTAAAATTCTCTGCTAACATGGATTTTAAGGTCCTATTCCATAAATACCAAGGAGATTATGATTATATATATATATACACTCTCATGTAATGTGCTCGGGTTCTTAATAGACCAAGTTCTCCCTCAAAGTAGCTGGTTACTGAACACTGCAAGAATAAGGCAGCACATATTTGATACCTTTTCCCTTAGATGTGTTTCACTACATTTCTGAATTTACGGCAGGTGTGAGTTACAGATAGTAGATTGAAGTGTTGTGAGTGTGTTGTTCTGGCTCAGCACTAAAGTTGCTTCTTATTCTGTAGAGAGGTTTTTTGATGAGAAAATACTCTGTCATTAAGTCTTGAAACAGTGTAGTTGCATATTTATGCTAATTTGAACATTTCTTTCATAAGGAGTAGTCTGTGCTATTATTCATCTCCACTCATTAGCTAGTATACCATGTAAAATCTGATGAATAAATAGTAAAATCCTTCCAGGGTAATTCAAGTGCATAATTATAGTGAATAACATCACATTTGTGTATAAAGAAGAATAACTGTATTGTTTACTGTTACTCAATATATGCAGCTGTGAATTGTTAAAATAAACCTTAATGCAAGTTGAATATCTTGAGAATGAGGATGTAGTGTAATGAAAGCAAGAAGAAAAATTGAGAATATAGAGGTTTTTTCTTAGACACTGTAACATACAGTTTTACACACATATTTATGTTTACTTACATATAACTATATATAACTATAAACACACCAGATAATTTATTGACATTTTTGTTTTTGTAGGAGGAATAAGCATGGAGTCACTCGTGAGAAGATTGCTCAGATGTTGGAACGATATGAATATCAAATATCCATCCCTATTGTCATGAATTCAGTGGTACCTCCCCACAAAAACACTCAAAGACCACCTCTGCAGAGAAGACATAGGTGGGGAGACAGTACAGACTCATGGAGTTCTTTCAGTATTTCCAGTAGCCAGTAACACAGTTGCAGTCAGTTAATAAGAATCTGTTATTTGCCCTTTTAAAACACATCATCACCTCCAATAAAGTAGTAATTTTCTGTGTTTTAAATAGGCTGATTTCAAGACCCATTTTCTTCTGGAGGTTGTTCTTTTTAATGGACTTGCATGTAAATAAAATTGTACATTTAATGTTTTTAAAAACTATTAAAGTTGTAAGAACTTGGATTTTAGTAAAATATTTAATATAGTATGGCATATAGCAGAGTCTTTCTTTGGAAGTCTAAGACAATGATGTCATATATTAGATAACTGTTGAGCAGTTTCTTTTAAAGAAGGGGTCATATTAAAGATCTTTTAAAAAAGAAGTAAAGCTCAAAAAGAGTTTATTTACGTAATAATCAATTTTAATGATAGTTTTTTAGTCTTCTTACCTTTTTGGAGATTTTTTTGAAAGCAGTTATGTTCTGGATTGTCCTTTAGTTCTGTTTGGCATGTATTGCCAATTGGCAAAATTGTGGCATGTGTTTTTTTATTTCAGTTAAGAGGTTTAATTTTTTTGTTGTTGTTTTCTTGGTTTTTTGGGTCTTTTTCCTTTCTTATTTGGTCTCAGAAGTTCATGTGGCAGCTGAAGCATTCTGCCAGCACAGCACAGTATTTGCCAGTCATAAACTGTGCAACCTGAATAATTTTTTTATTGTTGGAAGTATATAAACTGTGATGATGTTGGCACACCACCAACTTGTTTTGTGCTGACTGAAAAAAACCCTAAATTTTATCACTAAACCACTGAAATTTCACAGCTGTGTCTAAGTCAGTTTCTTTCATTTGTGATGAAAATGAAGTCTTAAAGAATTAGGCTGTCAATTCCTAGTCCACAGTTAGGATAAATCAATTCAATATAAATAGTGGATATAATTCTGTAAAACCATCTTGCATTCCTAATTTTGGCATAGCAAACATAATCTGTTTAGCACATAACAAAGAATGAGCCAGCATGGAGACTGACTTACTGCTCTTTTTAAAAAATTATGAATTTGTAAGTGTTCACTTTGCTTTTTTTCTAACAGCTTGCTGTATTAATAAAATATATTTATGTTCAGTATTGTTGAAGTAGTTCAATGCAACAGTTTATATTTTCAGGCTTGTAGGATTTTATATAGATGAGCATTATTGCTAACCTGCTAGCTGAAATAACCTAACTACTCTTGACTTCCTTATACACTGAATGACCAAACATTGGCTAGATAATTTTGTCAAGAACATGAGTATGTAACAAAAAGAATTTAGATGGTTATCTACTACTCATTTTGGTTCACAGTATCAGAATTTTGAAAATTGCAAAGCCAGCATAATTTTTTTAATTGTAGACAATTTTTGAATAGGCCATAAAAATTACTTTGTCAATAAAGTCTGAATACCATGAGAGCTGAAAATCCAGCTATATAATGAAGTATCTTTCTGTGGTTTTCTACACCTGTTGTGCAAATTTATGTTTTAATTATTTGAAACGGAATTTAAAATGTCTCATTAGCAAATGCATTGTTAACATATTGAATTATGTGTATGTGTAGAAAAGAGATTCCCCAACTATATTAATTATCTTCCTTTATTGTCAGTTATTCATATCAAGTATTTAATGTATTTTAGTCTTCATTGCTATATTTTCCCATGTCTCAAAAGAATCATGGATATCATCGTAAATGCTCATTAATACTTCAGTTATGCCAAAGTTTTTATATTTAAACATGAAAGCACATTTCAAGTGTGGGGAAGATAAAAAGGTTTTAGACTCATTTACTCTATTTTACTGTAAGCTATAACATGATAAAATTTATTGAGGCTTATGTAATATTCACACAGTGCTAAGGCATGGCAAAAAGAGCT
Source organism: Fringilla coelebs (assembly GCF_963513975.1). Classification (NCBI taxonomy): domain Eukaryota; kingdom Metazoa; phylum Chordata; class Aves; order Passeriformes; family Fringillidae; genus Fringilla; species Fringilla coelebs. The sequence goes on from NC_140029.1 coordinate 68,940,617, forward strand.
GATTATTGAAGATTGAAAGGGGGTTGTTCAGCAGTATTTATTTGAAAAGGTACTAATTTGTACTGTTCTAAGATGGTGCAGCTTTTTTTGTGATACCTTTTTAATTATTGGTGCATGGGAGTGTTTTTGCTGTGCAAAGCATGCTTATCAATTGGCCTGCAGTTTGAAAAGGACACTTAGGAAAGGGAAGCTTTGCAATTTGCGTATCGAACGTTTGTAAATTGCTTCATCTGTACAGCTGTAGTCTAAGGTAAGTACAGTGATATGGTAGGTGAAAACCCAGTTTAACACTTCTCTGTTTCATGTTATAATCATATTTTATGAGGATATGACAGTCACGGATCATGGACAGACATATATCTTAGAGGTTGATTTTACACTATACTATTCATAGGTAAAAAAATGTGAAATACATGTTACAGATACTGAATTTCTCATGCCCTCAAAACCAAGGAAAATTAGTTATTTGGTCAAAATGTGCAAGAGATGTAAAGTTGCTGCTTAGCTAGACAGGGGATCTGAAAAATCTTACTGTCTGTACTTTCTGTACAGTACTTCTGTTGATGATGATGATAATGTAACTAGAATGAAGGTTTCCCATTGTTCACTTTTTAAATAAATTTCTAGTTCATCATATTTCATTAAATAATAATGTCAGGTTGGTGGGTTTTTTTTAAATTTAACTAATGCATAGAGCCATAATATAAATAAAAATCCTAAGTTTCTCCTGCATACTTGAAACTAGTGGGATGTTTGGTAAGTAAATTTAAGACAACTTTTCTAAGCATGAAATTTAAATGAAAATTATTTTGTAGAACATACATAAATCTGTTCATTCTCAAGGCATCAATATAGCAGACCACTTAGCATCAGCTGTATAGGAAAAAGTGGTTCTAGTTTTACTGCTTCATCTAAGCTGCTGTTTATTGGTTTACGTCCTGAATTACCAAAAGTTTTTATCAGCATTCTTTGGGTGATTTAGTTTTCTTATTTTAATTTCATATAGATAAGAAAAAAATTACCATCCCAAGACCGAACCCTAAAAAACCTGTGTGCTGGTTTTGATGGGATAAAGTTAGTTGTCTTCAGAATAGCTGGTTTGGGACTTGCCCTGTAAACAGTATTGATAACACAGGGATGTTTTTGTAACTGCTGAGCAGTGCTTACACAGCATCAAGGCCTTTCTGCTCCTCACAGAGAGTTGGGAGGGGACAAAGCTGGGACAGCTGACCCCAGCTGACCAAAGGGAGATCCCAGACCTTACAGCATCACACCTGGTATATAAAGCTGGAGGAAGAAGGGGTTCGGGGGTTCGGAATGGTGGTGTTTGTCTTCTGAAGTAACAGTTCCATGTCATGGGGCCTGGCTTTCCTGGGAGATGGCTGAATGCCTGCCTGCCTGTGGGAAGTGGTGAATGAATTCCTTGTTTTGTTTTGCTTGCATGTGTAGCTCTTACTTTACCTGTTAAACTGTCTTTTTCTCAAACCATGAGTTTTTTCACTTTAACCCTTCTGATCCTCTTCTTCATTCCATCAGGAGAGAGTTGAGTGAGGGGCTGTATGGGGCTGAGGTGACTGCTGGGGATAAACGGTGACAACCTGGTGTAACACTGCTAATTTTTTAAGATGTGATGTTAAATGATCTCCTGTGAGGAATCCTGTCTTCTGTACTTGTAGCCATACCCTCTTGAGGTTCATTTTAATCTAGTTTGCCACAATGCATAATTTTTAAGCTTTTTGTGTTTAAGAAGGTGGCCAAGATCTCATCTGTCATCTGTTTCTTGAAACCTTTTGCAGAGATGATTGTTTCTCTGCTAATAGATCACAGAAAACAAGGCTTTCTGTAATTGTTTGGTGTGTCTTTCCTGTTGTAATTTAGATTGTTGGTATTTTCTTTTTTTAGCTCAACAGTAAGTTTCATTGTCAGTGAATTAGAATTCTCACATTCATGTGTGGCATGTAGTTTTAACTGCTGCTTTCTCCTAGCAGTCATATTTTCTGGAGGAAATGTTTTTGTTTGGTGCTGGTACATCATGGAGATGAGGTGACTAGGTATATGTTGAGACTTCAAAAGAGCAGATACATGTATTACAATTCCCTGTAAAAAGCATTACTAAGACAGTGTTGAAATGAAATTGAAAGTAAGCCCTCATTTTAAGTGATCAGATGTAGAAATATTTCTCTTTGGGGTTTCTAGACTGATGCTTGTCTCATTTTAATGTTTATGTTCTTGTCCTTTTGAAATAAAAGCAAGAGCAGAGAATAAAGCTCTCTATTAATATCCTAGGTGAAAATCTTGTACATCAATAAATTTCTTATGGGTTTTTTCTTTCTATAGGCTAATTGGTTTAAATTAGCTTCAAATCTGCTTATTTTGAGATCACAGAAAAAAATGTGTGAAAACATAATTGGTCTTATTTTGAAAAAATAAGTAACAGTTTGTCAAAGTCTGATCATCTCAAATTTGTCTTGATTTATTACTGTAGGAATAGAGAAGCTGCAAATGGTGGTTTTCAGTTGAGGTATACTGTCAGTGTAATTCTAAATCAAGGATAATAAAAACATTGAAGTATTTTGTCTGGAATTGGTCTTTGCAGTTTCCTTTTAGCTGATAGTGCTGCCGCTTCATTTCTCTGGTAGGCAGGCAGTCCTTGACCATGTCATGTGTACCTTACTGATTTATAGTGTTCTTGTAACAATGTCATGTTGTGCCAAGCCAAAATATAGCCATGAAAACCAAAAACAAAGAGAAAAAAATCAGTTGTACTTGCAGTCTTTTTAATGATGTTAAATTTTTTGTTTTGTTAATTCAGTATAAACCACTGATTTTTTAAAAGGCTGAATTCTGTTGGTCATATTGTTTAACCTCTTTCTAAATTGCTAGTAGAGTAAGAAGTGCTGCTTTAGCTTACTGAGTAAACATTTGCTTATTTCTAAGGGATGTATTGTATCATGTACAAATGAGTCTTAGTCATAGGTGCATAATCCTATGTGACTGTTGTATTATTCATGATACTTGTTTTTTCCCTTTATTCATTAGCTTTAGGCCTGGCTAGCCTGTATTATAGTTTATAATAGTCCATGAGAAGTTACTGAACAGCTTATCCCACATCTTGCTCTTAACCATTAATAGTTTCTGAAGGCTCATGAACCTGGCTTAGGAGTGGATGGACTGTATTACTTTCCCCCATTTGGCATTTTTCCTGATAGCCTGTAAGATGGATACAGTGTTTTACAGGGACTTTGACAACAAAAGTATAGACATGGAATGGTCTGCCCGAAGCAGGTCAGGTCTGTATGTCTGAGCTGCATTTGTGGCTCTTTGCAGGCATTTGCTACATGTGCTAAATACTGAATGAATATTTAGCGTTATCCTTTACTTTATGGAGACTGTGCTTATGGCAGTGCCGCAAAAATTCATTATATAGGATTAGAAATTGAATTCTTTGTATGTAATATGTAGATGGCAGAGCATTGTGTCTCATTCTGTTACTGCTTTGTTCCTGCAGTCTTAACTGAGTTCTTTATTCTAATAATTAATACTTAGGTGCCTTTCTCGGTCCTAGGTCTAGGTCCTCTTAGATGAGAAGCAACAGGTGGAGGTTGCAACATGGGAAATAGTATTGGATAGTGTTTGTGTACTCTCATCCTTGGAATATTCAAAACTTACATGGGCAAGGCACTGAGCAGTGAGGTCATGATATTGCTTTGAGCAGAGGTTGGACCATATGGTCTCCAGAGGCCCTTTCTGACAGAAGTTATCTGTTTATAAGTGATGGAGTGAGAACAGTGTCCAGAATATCAGAAGAGTTAGTGCTTACCCTTACCTATCAGAGCAGAGTTTTAAATCACTAATGGAAGTGCTGCCTGGTCTCAAGGTGTTGGATGCTGGCTGTGATGCTGTTCTTATTCTCAGGTGGACACTAAGTTACTGGCTTTAACTAGCCAGCAGAACTGTCTGTACCCTTTATTCTGGTTATGTTGTTTCATAGCTGTGTTGGCAGAGTTGCTCACAGGATCCTGACAACACCTTTAGCTGCTCTCCTTTTCTCTCTCTCAGTGTCCATTTGTTAGCTGTATTGTCTCTCCAGAACTAGAAAATGATAGTATATGTTAGTGCTTCTCTAAAGTAATTTTTATTTTCTGTTGTCCAAAGGCAAATTTCTGTTGATGCTTACTAAATTACAGAATTGAAAGACAGTTTTCTGCACCTATTCATCCCCAAGACGCTAGGAATAATACAGGGATGTTTTTAAAAAAGTAATCATCTTTAAGGGACTAATTCATCATGTCTTTTGTATATCTCTAGCCTTTTGGTAAAAGATATTTGAAAAGAAAAATGAGTGAATACCAAAGTGTGTATGCAGAAATAGTAAAATTTGGATGCTAGCATGACGAAGTATGAAGACTTGTTGGAAAAGGTGTAATAATGTCCACGGAATGTGCATCTTAACTGACTGCTCAGTGGTTTCTTAGTATTTCATAGAGCATTTGAGATGCACAGAATGAGTGCAACAAGTGGAACAGATGTAGCAACATTGTCTGCAGTTATGAGTATTTTAATTTTAGTGTTGCTATAATCTAGGTTAGAGGCTGGTTACTTAATATTTGCTGATACTGTTTTCTTTTACTGTTCTCCTGTTGTAACTTCCCCCCCCACTTTTTGTTTCTTCTTTTACTGCTTTTTTCTCATCTGAGTACTGCGTGTGTTTTAGTGCAGTTGTCTTCATAACTCTGGATCCATCTCCTCCTTCCCTTTTCTTCTCTTCATTATAAATTTGTGTGGAGAGCTACACCTTATTCTCTAACTTTTTAAATGCCTCAAGTCTCTTGCTCATTTAAAAGCTTAGCATATAGTACCCCACCGCCTAAACTATTTGAATTTTTTTCTTGTTCTGTTAAAAGTAGTATTTTGTGTCAGTATGTTTGTCTGCATTTTTTTTTCCTCCTTAAGTTTGCAGGATTGTCTTGTGTTTGTAAAACTCATGCTTTTGTTACAGAATTAGTCTGTGCTTTGGGGGATAGTTAGGTCTTTGCTATAATTTTGCTAATTAAAGTTACTTTAAATCCTGCTAAAATCTGTTCTCTTTCATTGAAAGTTCCTAATAAGGAATAGTTTATTACTTATCTCCAAATATTTAAGTCTGCTCTCATTATGCCCCTATTGCTTCCTTAGTCTCCCAACCATATTTTTCTTCTACTTGATTCTGCTTGTATCTCATCTCAAATTTCATTTTACTTTTGTTTTTGGTGTGAATGTGCATTGGTAAGAAAGGTCAACACTTCCCCCTGTAAATCGCATTTTTACTTTTAAAACCCTTTTGCTGTACTTGCTTATCTTTACATCCTGTTGCAATGTCTGTCATCTGTGTTCAGGCACTAGGATGATGTATCACAGTGTGTGGGTCTAAAATATTTATTTATTTATATATTTATTCATTTATTTATTTATTTCTGTATTTCGTTGAACAGTAACTCTAGAGTGCATGACAAGATGATTGATACTGTATTTGCAGTGCATAACATTGGCATTGGTGCCCATCATGTTCCCTTCAAAGGACTAAATGTGGCCAGAACTTGAAACTGATCCACTGAGCCTTCATGGGGGAAAGGCTGATGTTGAAACTGCAGGGTTCTTTCTCTGTATTGTAAGTACATCCCCTTAAGATATAATTAGATCACTTTGAGTCACTTCTTGTCTTTTTTTTTCACCTTAACCTGCTTTTTAACACCAAGTCATACTTAATAGTGCAGAAAAATTCAGTCAAAGAAAAAAATGGCACCTCTTCTCCATCTGTTGGCATCCATCAGTCCATCTATTTCTGGGGGAGTTGTTTTGTTTCTCTTCTCAGTTTCAAATTGTGTCAGGTGAGATTTATGGCATCTAGAAGAGGTTGAAACAGCTTGTTTTTCACTTGTTCAGAAAGTAGGTATTTCATAGTAGGCACAAGTATATTCAGTACATAAACATGTTTTAAACAGTATAGTCAGGATTGATTTCTTTAATCTCGATCAACATGGTCTGTGACTAAGGAGCCAAATTAGGACATTTAATTCATATGATATTCATGACTTTCATGAACCAGGCAGGACAAGGATCAGTAAAGTCATCCCACCTGAAATTTCTATGGAGTGAACGGACTGTCATTTGAACCTGAATTGCTGTTAACTCAGGATTGTGGGGGTTTTAGTAAGTGAGTTGTTTGGTTTTTAACATTGGAAAGCAAAGTGCTTGCACTTTGCCAGGTATTTGATGAAATGATGAGCTTCTAAAGACATTATTTGTTGTTGTATGCTATTGTCTGTGTACTCTCTAGATCAAGGTCTTCTATGTCTGGACTGTAACACGGCAGCAGTCTGGCTGATTATACATTGCACAGAACTGTATATACGTCATTCCTGTATAAAGATTGGACCAGGTCTTTGAGCATTGTGATAGATTAGTTTATTTTATAAAGGTACTTAAATCTCACCACCAGTGGCAATGCTGTTGAGAGAAAAAAGAATAATAAATACTGAGTTACTTCAGATTTAATTCAGTTAGTAGGATCTTTACTGATTTGGGGCAGAGAGAAATAATTTGCAACACTAATGTATAAACATTTCTTACAAATCATTTGTGGTGAATTTCCTTGCTGTGAGGCAATCTGACATATTGCTGCTGAAGGTACTCATATGCTCCCACCAACTACTTCTTCATTTTATCTAGACACTTTTTTTCATTCTTTCTTTGGAGAGTTAAATGAGCATAACAACAAAGTATGTACTTTTCTTTTGATGCAGGGTCAAGGCAGGTGAATCCACCCACAAGGAGAGTGGTAGAGCCAGCAAAAGACCATAGTGGAAGTGCAAGGGCATCATCTGGAGCAAAGTAGGAAAGGGTGACAAAGACTGTTTCTTCAGCAGCAAAGTCCGAAGTTGAATACTCAGCTGTCTAATGGAATTTCAGCTTTCAGGAAACCCAGTAATGCTGGCAAGTTTTCTGTTTTTTTCAGGTGCTTGATCACCTGATAATAAAAAACCATTTGGTTTTGCTGAACTCGATCTTTATCACTCATTTTAGTGCTAAAGGCAAGATATGTAACAAAAAGGCTGGTACCTTGGCTTTTTTTTTTTTTTTTCATTCCAAAATTATAACTTCAATTTTTAGTTGTCTCTGAAGCAAAATTAAGTCACAAGGAATTCAAGAATGTACTTGGACTTACCAGATGGGGAAAGTGAAGTGTATCCCAGTAAATGCCATCTTAGGCAAGCTGCTCTACTGTAATTTTTATGTTAAAAACACAGTCCGGAGACTTTGGAGATTAATGATGGCATAATTTCTAAAAGACCATGTACCTCATTGCTAAATGTCATTCAGAATTGGATTTTAAATTTATATCCATCTTGCCTGATGATTAGGAAACATTTCTTTACTGGCTGTCAAGCACTGAACAGGTTGTCCAGGGAAATGGGAGAGTCGCCATCCCTAGGGGTATTTAATAGATGTGTAAATGTGGCACCTGGGGACATGGTTTAGTGATGGACTTGGCAGTGCTGAGTTAATGGTTGGACTCAATGATCTCAGAGACTTTTTCCAACCTAAATGACTCTACGATTCATTACAGCAGTGACTGCAGGCATTTTTCTACATCAAGCACACATCAGCTTAGATGCATGCTGGAGGTGAAGTCTGTACAACTGCAAAAAAGTCACTCTTTTAGTTTTGCCATTTTTCAGCAAAATGTGACTAATTGCTTTAGATAAATTAGTGTGTTCTTCTTCAGTGAAAGTGCATTTTTTTTTCTCCAGTTGAAAGTGTTGTTTGAGCACTGACTCACAATCAAGCTGGTCAGTGCTACTTTGAGCAGTAGGATACAACCTTAAAGTCACATCTAACAGAATTATGGGAAAAAGCTTTTAGTATTGTCTAAACAGTAGGCTGAGAAATTTATAAGTGTTACAGAAGGGGAATTCCTAATTCAACGATACCATTATATTTTTTCAGGTCTTTTTATTACTAACCAGGTGTCTAAATGCACAATATATAGCAAAATTTAAATACCAGCTGAAATGGCACTTTTTTTCTTTTCCCCTTTTCCCTTTTGCATGTGTTGTATGCCTTTAATAACAGCTCATTAGCAAATGTCTCTGTAAAGAGAAGTCTGTCTCCATGCTGGTTCTTGCATTTCCTTGGTGGTTGTGTGCCATATGGTTTTACAGTAAGAGAAACTCTCAAAAGGCATGTAGGTGGACTAAAACAGGAGGAACAAAGTTAATCTTATGAAAACTAGTAGACAATTTGCTTAATTGAATGCAAAAACCCTAACATGATATGGGGATATACCCCAAGCATGTAATTTTAGCTTTGCCATCACAGTGCATTAGAATATTTCCTTGGAGTAGTATTTTCTTAGAATCAATTGAAAAACAAATGTTACCTGGAATGATGAAGAATAGTACATTTTATTATTCTACACCTTATAGTTCATCACTTTCCTTTTTGCTTTAGTCCTTTCTTTCGGAAATTCAATCTTTATAAAAATAATTTCCTTGAACTGTTATAAAACCTCCATATTTCCAAAACACAGAAATTACATAGTTGTATTTATGATAAATGGTTGAATGTCACTATTCATGGTCATATCCAGGTGTGCTAAATCATCATCCTGGATCAACATTTGTATTTGTTATTATTATTTTGACATGCAACAATTTCAATGCAGTAATAGCAGTTAGTTTTTCTGGATCATCCAGGGGATTCTTTTCCCATTATTTGGTGGATGTGGGTTTTTTTTATGTTCTTGCATTCTAAAGTGAATCCCATCCAGTGTGATTTTCTTTCCTGATTCAGAATTAATAGTAAGGAGACTAAGAAAGTGTGCAGACCTTTAAGACTTTTTCTCCCATTTCTGCAATTCTGATGCAACATCCCAGCCTAAGTAAGTTTCTGCGAGCATTGTCCTGAAAATATTGTCAGATGTGTCAGGGGATAGACATGAGAAACATGCTTGCACCAATATTAGGGAAGCTCATTTCCAGAAGCAGCAGTGCAAATTCACATCTGGGAGAAGTAAGTGATAAGCGAAGTTTATCATCAAGACTGGAGAAGTTCATTCCTTTCCTGTGTCAGTACTGACATGGATAATTTAGTTGTCATTTCTGCAGTTGTTCTGGCAGCACTAGGACTTTTAGGTACAACAATAAATACTTTTTGGAATTAGTTCACAGGTCTGATGTTTTATTCGCCACTACATTTAAAACAGTTAAAATTGGGACATTATTTTCTATTTCACTGGTAAGGGGGTTTATGAATCTGAAAACTCCAGAGAATTTCCTTGTCTAAAACCACTTTAAAGTTATGAATTTTCTTCACCAAAGAAGAAAGTTAATGTCAAGATTTAAGATATAATCTTGGATTAGTATATGATATCTGCATATGTGGGCTATATGAAAGTAATCTCTCCAGCTACTATTGCAGGTACTCCACTTTAATATCATTTATTTCAGTAGACAAATAAGATCTATTCAATCCTAAAACTTTAGCATCCTGTGTCTCTCCTTCTGGAGAGACAGGAAGCATGTTGCTGACTATGGAGTGTATTGTGAACAGAATTCAACATGGTGTGGACATTCTCATGTAAACCACTGGGCACTGTATCAAAAATACACAGATCTGGAAAAGGAGAAGTCAGTTTTCATTACTTGGAGAAAAAAATCATTTAGACTTAAATGCCAGCAGTTGAAGAAAATCCCATTTCTTAGTAGTATTACTTATCTGGATGCTGTTATAAGGAAATAAATTTCATGTGCTTTCCAACAAGACCACTATGGAGATCTGTAGTGCCCCTTGCAGCAATATCAAGGCACCAAGACTTTTGAATCCTGTTGCAGTCAACAAACTTCATTGCTATGCTGAGAAGGCTGCTGCTCTCCTTTGCACTCAGAAAATTAGGAGGGTTTCCTTTGTAGAGTTCAAATTAAGGAAGAATTTATAAGAGACTAACAGTGAATAAATTTAAGAATGAATAAAGGGTAAGGATAGATTCCCATAGGATTCCCATTAGTTTCCAGGCTGCCTCCTAGTGATCAGCTTTCTTTCTACATTGACAGTCACCCTTTTTTGGTTTGTTTTGTATTGTTTCTCTAAAGAATTTCAGAATACAGCACTCAATAAAGCAGGTAATTTTACATACACATTCCCAAAAATGTGTATGTAAAATTAAATTAATCAACGAATTTTATCCTATAATTCTAGTAACTGCTTTGCCTTAGTGTGTTGTGTGAAGTACCATCCCAAACAAAGGCTTTCAGGAAAGTGAAGAATTACAGAAAAGGAACAGGTGTTTGGTACAAAGATTTATCAATCAAACTTAGCTCTGAAAACCTCATCTCTCTGAAGAATTGAAAAGAGAGATGTTAGGCTCCTGGATGGAATCCTAGACTGGGTTTTTCTTAAAAGTTTTCATTTCAGGCTTAGCTGGCTGATGGGCCTACATCAAGATTTCAGAGAAGTCAGAACTGCTTTCTGTTAAATTTGATGAGAAATTCAGACAAAATAAATAAGATGTTCTGAAAAGAGCTACAAAATTAACTGTAAACATGGCATTTTTTCTACAGCATCCTAATTTTTCCACAGTGTATTATTTTGTTGGTAATAAAGTATGAAATATTTCTTCCAAATATGTATGATTCAACCCTTAATATACTGAACAGTAAATGTCAGAGTTGCTGTAGTCACTGTAACTTTACATTATTTGGATTTTGGTTAGTATGTTTCAAATTGGAGTATTTGATCTTAATGGCTGACATTGTCCTCTACTTTGTACCTTTCAGCTCTGCATGGCATTTACTGAAATTTCTGAATAGCACCAGCTTTTCAGGATCTATTTTTCAAACATCGTGCTAGAAAGGCATCTAGAAACACAATGTTTGGTCTAATGATGATTTGTGATATTTTTTGTAAAGCCAAGTTATTGAGATGGCAGCTGGGTTTATTTAAATGGATTTAAATGTTCAGGATTGTTCTGAATATTGATTGAGTATTTGTTTAACCAATAGAAGGTGTTACCTGAGATATTAACAACTGAAAAATGCAGATAGTCTGTGTTTGATCATCATAGTAACATAAAGTACCTATTCTTCAGATTGATCGCCATGAATACATTATTGCTCTAACTTAGTTGGGGCTTGTTTTTTTTATTTGTTTGGGGTTTTACATTTGATCTTCTTTGTTTTCACATAGGGAGACAATTTTAAGCAAGAACCCTGGATACCTGTTAATAAAAGCGAGGCAGAAGAAAAAGAGAAAAAGAAGTAAAACAATGAAAAGTAATCGTACAGAAATTACAAAGAAAATGTTATGTGGAGTAGCTCATCATCCAATTCCAGGTGACCATGATGGATCAGAAAGTGAAGAGGATGACTTGGAAGAAGAAAACAAAAAATCAGTGTGTACCTTCAGCAGAGGTCTGGAGGATCCAGTAACACTTTGTGAAGAGCAGCCTAAGTGTAGTGATGAAAGCCTAAAAGAAGCTGCAGGGGATTCAAGAGAGAGTTTTCTGGTCACTGTGCCTGATGTCTCAGTGATGTCAAATAGTGCATGGAAAAAGGAATTGCCTATAGAAAGTGACAGTTTGCTTTTAAGAGATGTAAAACTTTTTTGTACGGAAAACCTAACCAAAAATGCATTAGATGACGAAGAAGCAAAGCAAAGGCACCAAGACAGTTTCCTAATGATAAGCAATGATAAAAATTCCATCCAGGAAACAGAAGGCATTTCTGAAGACTGTGATATGTCATTGTTAAGCACAGAAAACAAACTGGGATCATGCCAACTTACATGTAAACCTGACTTGGAAGCCAAGGGGGTAAGTTTAAACAGTGAAGAAAAAGAAATCTCTCAGTATTGCAGTTCAAATGTACTTGATAACGTGCCTGATAACACAGAGGGCAAATGTCCATTAAAAGCAGAAGAAACTAGCTCCAATGCCTGGACTATTTTTTCAATTAATTTATCTACTGAGGAGCTGCAGATGGGCTTCAATACTCAAGTTTCTCTTTCTCCTTGCTCTGAGGATAAATGTGTAAGTGAACAAAGATCTCAAAAAGCGAGGAAACCTGAACAGACTCACATGAACAGTTCAACAGAGCTAAATTGCTATCAGTCAAATGAGGAATTGGTAAAGGAAAACCATCATGAAACAGAAACTGAGGAAATTGGCAATGTAGTAAGCAATGGCCTGTCTGCATCTCCAACTGGTAAAGTGCACTTTGATTCCATAGTGGAAGCCAGGGCTGCCTTCATGCCGAGTTCAAGTGAAGTAAATGTGCCAATAAATGATGCTACACCAATTACACTGAAGAGGAAGAGATACAGGAGAATTGTCAACTTAGCACCAAAGTTTAACCTACCAAGACAGATCTTTGCTCATACAGAGGAAGGGAAGGACATCTCGGTGAGAGAAGATATTCCCCAAAATAGTGTTTTAGAAGTGAGGCAAAAATACTTTCTAAGCAAGAACTGTGGAGAAGCACATGAACAGGACCATGCATTGCAGGAATATTCCTCACCCACTCTGGATGCAGATGCTCTGTTATGTAATATTTCTTACATTCATTCGGGGCAATGTTCTCCTATATCAAAATATGCCTGCAGGATTTGTGTAGATTCCAAAACAAAGGAGGAGCAAGCTACAAACCTTCAGTCACAACAGGTAGTTAATGAAAAAGAGGACGAGGAGGAACATGTTTCTTCAGAGGTTACAAATGACCAACCAGATAATTTGTCTTCTGTTAAAGTTGTTTCTGAATATCTAGAAGATTCTACTACAATGGCAAGCTGCAGTGAAAACGCAAACGGAGCAGATGACTCTGAGCCAGCAAAGGTGTCACAGCTTGAAGATTATCAAGATGCAGATGTGAAATGCAGTTTTCTGGGACTTCCCTTATCATTAGGATTTGCTTTTCAACTTGTGCAGCTCTTTGGTTCTCCAGGTCTTCCACTGGGTATAATGCTTTTCTTACTACTCCTATGTAAAACAAAAAAACCCCACAATCCCCTCAAAACCACAGAAAAAAACCAAAGCACTCCCTCCAAACCAAAAAACAAATGAAAAGACTATGGCTAGAAACTCATTTTTATTGCAGTTTTTAGTTAAATATTGATGCTGTTGAAAGAAATCACTGCTATTTTGGTGACAGTTTTTAGTTTGTACCTAAAATCCTTAGTCTCTGTCAAAGGGGCTTTTGGTTTGGCCTTGTATTTGCAGTCTTTTTAGTAACAAAAATTGACTAACTTTAAATCTAAACCTGAAATGCTTGCTGAATTTTTAATATATATATATAATATATATATATAAGAACTTTCGAACTTTCTGTACTGATTACAGAACTAAATGATGTTTTAATACATCCTACTGAGTAAGACTTGACTGCGATGATTATGGAACTAAATGAAAATGTGGTACAAAATGTGTGCACTTATATAAAGGCTGCATGTTTGGGTTTATATTCCAGATAGTAACATTCTTTTTTTATTTTAGTAGAGTTTTCATACACTTTTAAGTGGCTTAGATGCTGTTAAAAAAATTTTCCCAAATCTAATTTGGTTTAAAATTCAGCATCTGGCTTCCAACATGTCTTCTGAAAGTGAATGTCTTCTTTTAAGTGTGCCTTATTAATAAGTGTCCTGGGGTTGCATACTTGCCTTCCAGAGCTCCAGATGTCTTATTTTTATACTTTCAGTTTAATATTTTTAAGTTAGCAGGTAAAAGACGAGCAATCCTCAAAGGAATTGAGTGTTCCAGTCACCATTTCCCAGTATACTGCAGGCTAATGTAATCCCACAGAGCTGTAACCAGTGAAAAGAACAGAGTTTTGTTTGAAAGTCACCCTAGCACACCTGCTGAAAGAGACATATTCCCTGTGCATAGTAGTTTTCAGCTTCTTGGGTCCAAATTGAGTGGAGAAACTGTAACTTTCATTTAGCCAACAAACAGGATTAAAAACCACAATTTAAAAGGCCAGCTTTTCAGTACACCTTCACATTTGTTTGTTTCAGTAGGATTTGCAGTTAAGCGTGAATTTTCATATAAAAATTTTAATCTGACAGCTGAGGAGCAGTTTATGTCATTCTATCTGCTCAAACTGAACTCAGGATTTTGTTGTTTTTTCAAAGTCGATGACAATGCCACCTACAAGAACAGTGATGCAAATAATAGGAAGCATTGCTTGGCTTTAGGTCCCTAAAGGGAGACCTAAAGGACTGCTTTGCCTAAATCTGGCACCACACACCAAAGAACTTGCCATATAGAGCTGAAATTAAGCAAAGAAGTATTGTTGATGTCCTCAACTGTTGCATATAAAACATTTTTCTTCTCCTTGGTGAATCTTCATATTTGTGATCTTAAATTTTATAATCTTAGAGGGAGTTGGCCATGACTTGAAAACAATTATCTTCCAAGAAATAAAAAGAATAACCAGGCATTCAGAAACACTCAGTAGCTTAGTGAACCAAATGTCCTTCTCTGAGTCAGTAACAGGTGACATTCTCTGGAATTTAGGTGAGTTTCCTTTGGAAATAACCTTCAAGAAACACAAATCCACCCCGATATCTCTCTGAAGCTCTGCCAGCTTGCAATTGCTGACTGCTGGGGTTTTCCCATCAGAATTGTGCCTGGCTGGCCACATTCTCCTTTGTTATTATTATCCTACAATTCCTAAAATTATCCTACTTTTTTTTGGTGGCATACAGTACATTGACAGACAACAATTTATTGATGCACACATTTGAGTGGTTTTATTTTACAACGCTTAGAATTACAGTCAATCTTTATTGAAATTATTTTGGAGGGGAAATTTTTGGTAAATAAATGTCTTTAGTTATAAATAAGTGGAAGATTTAATTGCATGTCTTGCTTGTATGGTTCTTATAAGATTGGAACATATTTCAAACAGCTTTCCTATAAAGAACCTCTTTTCAGCTTCTTAAATGGTGTTAGAGTTAAAACATTTTAGGAAGCACCTTCTCTACTAATAGTGCACAAATTCTTATAACCAAGCATTTTAAATTTTAAAGATTGTAAATTAAGTTCAACTTCTTTTAATTTAATGGCTGAAAACTTTTTTGTTTTTCTTGTGTGTGCCTATTTTTAGGGGAGTATGTGGAGGAAATGAAAGTATGGGAGGAAAGTCTTTGTCTAAATAAAGAAATGAAACCCAAATCTCCTTCCCTCTCTTTCCCCTCTTGTGTACTGGCCTTAGAATCCAGAAATTCTAAATTCTGATTTTGCTGCTGGCTCATTTAAATATCTGCTTTAAAAAAATATATAAATAATGTGTGCAAAAATCGTAATTCAAGTGATATATTTTGGCTGTGGAGAGATCTGAATACTCAACTGCAAAAAATATTTTCTTCTGCAGAATCCTTGTTGCCAGATGATTATATAGTTCCCCTTGACTGGAAAGTTTCAAAGATGATCTATTTACTGTGGAAGACCTCTGTGGAGGTATGAATTTTAGGGGATTTTGGAAGGCTTTCCAATATTTCAGGTGCAAAGGGGAATTTTCAGTTCTTTATTAGTAAATTTGCTTTAATATCCACAATGAGGAGACAGATGTTTTTTGTCCTCCTCTGAGTATTTCTAAAACCAGCTCACTGGCATGGTAGGATTCAGGTTTTTAAAAGATCAACTTCAGAAGCGTGTGCAACTACTAGGTAAAAAAGGGTGAAAAAACCTGTGTCTTGACCTGACCTATGTTCATTAAGTACAAGCTACCATCATTCAGATGTTTTCTGTTTTAAAATTTTCTTTCATCATCTGAGCAGATCTCATCCTCCATCACCTCTGCTTGAGCTGCAGCAGAGAAGTTATTCTGTGTGACTGTGGGCAGATTAATTCTCTTTGTCTAGCTGGAAAGTGTTAACTTACAAATTACTTTTTTTCTTTGTCCAGTAGTGGAAATCAGGAAAATCCTGATTACAATGAACTAATAATTATAAAATAGAGCATGGACTTTGTTCTTGCCCAAAATAACATCTCTTGTCACACACTTTCTTTTTGCTGGACTATTGTTATCTATTTTAGGAAAAACAGAAACCAAATGGATTGCAGAATGAAGATGGCTTGACTGGTAAGTCTATTCTGTGATACAAAAACTGTATAAAATTCTTCTTATCAAAGGGTTTTTCATTACCAATTAGTGATAGCACTCCTCTTTGTACAAAAGCAAGATGATGTAATAAATGAATTTATGCTGCCATTGATCGTGTCCATTGTCCACAGAGCTATGGTTGCTGTCATCACTTCATTTTTCCTCATCTAAGTGCTAACATTGCCTTATAAAGTTTCCTACATTGCAATATTCCAGTAATTAGCTCAAGTTTATCCATTCTAGATCAAAATGATGTTTAGCATGATAAAGTCTTTCTTGAGACTTTACTTCTCTGAAAGGCTGAGTATCTTCCAGTTAATTGAACTTCATTATCACTAAAAGTTGGCAGCATAATAATAGAAGCATGGAATTATTTAGGTTGGAAAATACCTATAAGATCATTGACCCAACCATTAACCCAGCACTGCCCAAGTCTGTCCCTGAGTGCCACATCTACCCACTTTTTGAACACTTTGGGAGATGATAATTTCACTACTTCTTGGGCACCCTGTTCCAATTCCCAGCCAGCCTTTCAGTGAAGAAATTTTTCCTAATATCCAATCTAAACCTCCCCGGTGCAACTTGAGACCATTTGCTTTTGTCCTGGCATTTGTTATCTGGGAAAAAGAGGCCAACCCCCACCTGGTTACAGCCTCCTTTCAGGCAGCTGTAGAGAGCAATAAAGGTCCCCCCTAAGTCTTCTTTTCTC
The DNA here is from genome assembly GCF_963513975.1 of Fringilla coelebs. NCBI lineage: Eukaryota > Metazoa > Chordata > Aves > Passeriformes > Fringillidae > Fringilla > Fringilla coelebs. The sequence continues at coordinate 68,957,459 of NC_140029.1, forward strand.
CAGGCTAAACAACACCCTCAGCTGCTCCTCATCAGACTTGTGCTCTAGACCCTTCCCCAGCTCCATTGCCTTTCTCTGGACGTGCTCCAGCACCCCAGAGACTTTTTATAGTGAGGGACCCAAAACTGAATCCAGAACTTGAGGTGTGGCCTCACCATTGCCGAGTACAGGGGCACAATCACTGCCCTGGTCCTGCTGGCCACACTACTGCTGATACAGGCCAGGATGCCACTGGCCTCCTTGGCCACCGGGCACAGCTGCTGTCAAACAGCACTTGAGGTCACACAGCTGGGCAGTAAGAGATATCAGGGTTCATGTGAAGCTCTGGACTTCTGTGCACATTAATTCCTGCAGTGTGGAAGGTATGGGATAAGGCTGCTCGTTGTCTTTTTCTGTGATTTCCATATTAATGCACTACAATTTCACAGGTTCTCTAACGAGTTTGAAAATACACCCCAGTAGTTCCCTGAAAGCTTGATAGAATTTGCTGTCTAAAGTAGGAGAGAAGTTTCTCTATTTTAGAAGAAAGGCTGCTTTTGGAGAGGCAGTGTAAGAGTGGGACTAGATACACCCATGCATGGGTGTTGTTTCTCATTCCCCACCCCTATGAGAGACAAAACAGAAAGATTTCATTTATTTTGTAAGCCATTTAGGAGGCAAAAATCAAGAGGATCCTGGTAAAATAAAAGCTTGTTCTAGAAATATTCTATCCTGACACAACAGAAATGACAGACTCTGTAAGGTAATTTCAGGTGGTTTTGGCTGCAGTTTGTAATTTCTTTATTTTTAGATGATATTATAAATCTTGAAGATCTAAATAAAAATCCCCAAGAGAATCAAGACTCTTCTGAAACACTATCAGACATGGAGCTATGTCAAGATGTGATAGAGGAGAACATCATAACCTGCACTGGCTCTCTGGATGCTGCATTTCATCATTCATGAGTGACTGTCTTAAATTCTGCATGAACAAACAGGTAATCAGTCACCTTGTGAGTATTTTACTCTTTTATGATATTTAATCAAATATATTTTTATTATACTTGACCAAATATCTAAAGAATATTGTTTGTTATAACTTTTAAGGTGCATTTATTATCCCCCAATTTACTTGGGTTTTAATTGAGTTAGGGTTGAGGGTTGTTCGGATTTTGTTTCTTTCAAGCCTGAATGAGGAAAAGAGAAGGCAGTATTTTGTTATTAAAGCCATATGATTTTATTTTTTCCTCTGAAATCTAAAACATGTGTGGTGAAGTGAAAGCAGCAGGGTAGGATGCCTAAGAGGTGGAATTTATTCCCATTTTGGTTGCTGTAGCAATTTGTTGTGAGTCATCACAGTTCTACTTTCCTTGTCTTTTCAGTATGGAGAGTAATGCTGGCTCTATTAAGGGTCTAATTATGAAAAGAACTCTATGAATAATAAAACAGTATTTCACCAAATTATGAAGAAGTGGCAGTTCTGCTTTCCAGTGGAGAAACAGTAGCAAGAGGTCACAGTAAGACTCCGTATATTGAAGTGTTAAATTTTCATTAATGTTTTCATTTGGTGTGACAAAGTGCGCTATCGTGTTCCTGCTTGCCTCATGAATTTTTGAACCCTTTGGTAACTTGGCAAAGTTTCTTTGGTTTGTTTATGAGAGATATTTTGGGAAGATTGAGATAAAAAGGAAGGATTATGGGTTCCAGCAGGAAAATGCTAGCTTAACTTCTCTATAATTTGCCATCAGTTGTTCTTTCCAAAATGGAAAATGGATTAATCTGTAGTTTTTAAACAAATAAGCTGAGGTACATGGAAATAGAATAACCTGCACCATGAGCAAACTGAGCCAGAAAAAGGTTCCATATCCTGAGGCTTAAATTGTTCCCATCCAGACATCTCCTGACTGCTGGAATATCATCCACATGGGGTGTGGTCAAGGGGTCTTTGTCACCTGGTGCCCTGTGCCTGACCTGACTATGCCTCCAGTCTATGGCTGGAACAGGAGTCAAGGAGGTGCACTGTGTTGAAGCTGTTATAAACACAGAAGTTTTCACAGCAGATGTTCATGTCACAGGGGAAGTAGTTGAATAGTTTGAGTTGGAATTGAAACCTCTTGAATGGGGTTTGATTTGATTATATGTCATTGATGACAAAGATGACATTGCAGGCTGATTAGCTGGTACCAGCTACCAGTGTAGGAAGACGAGGGAGATTTCTGTGAACCACATGGCCCAGAGAGCACCGGTCTCACAGGGTGCTCTCAGCACAGATCATTAATAACATCAAGAACATCTGGTAGCAATATTTTCCTCTTAAATAATCAGATACTACGATATTGGGTAAGCAATTAAAAAATATTTTCACAAAATACTTAGGTCTACACCTGCTACCAATTTTTAGAACCTACTTATTTTAATATTGCAATACAAACACTCTAGAGGCAGGATTTTGTCTTACAGTCCTGACTGGCTCTCTGTGTGGGTTTGTGTCCTAAGCTATTATCCAGAAATGTTCAGGTTATTGATTAAATATTTATATGCTAATGAGACAGATGTGAAGAGCTATGTTCACTTCCTGGGAGAAAATGGTGAAATATGAAACTTCTTTTTGGGCTTCAAGAAAGGAAAGACACATGCTAGCAAGTTATCCTGCCTTATTGTCTGTACCTTTATCTGGTTGCTTTATCTTGTTGAATGCAAGAAATTGGTTTTTTCCCCTATCGGTGTTTGGCTTGTAAAAAGGCCTTGCACTGTCTCTGCAGGGCTTGGCCATTGAGATCTATGCTGGAATGGGGGGATGCAGCTGGAGTTTTATGTTGGGGGTTTTTGTTTTGCTTTGTTTTAGTTCAGCATCTGAGATGAGTCAGGGAAAGTCCTGAAGGCTGTTGGAGAGAGAGGATGAGACACCAGAGGTCAGATGGGTTTAGGCTGCTCTGGAGCTGGGATCTGCCATCTCAGACCAGGCTGATGCAATGGGTAACTGCTGCCTAAAGTGTGAAGTGCCCTTCCTCCCAGGCCTGCTCCAGATAGCAGCTCCAGCACTTGCTGGCTGACATGAAGGCTATCATTTAATTCACTAACCCCACAGCAAACAAATCAATACTTTCCTGCTGGACTGAGGCATTTAGATAAGCTACTGTAAGGTCCAGCTCAGTGCCAAGGCTGGGGCAAGGGAGCAGATGAGGTCATGCTGCTGCAGATATGTGGAGGGGACGTGCACGGTATCCTGTCTGGGCAGCAGTCAGCTCTGATATCAGGGGCCATGTATTCTGCAACCAAACCTTCAGGTGGAGGACACTTTTAAGCTTGTACAAATGTAGGATGTTAGAAGAATTAAACCAAGAAAAGTATGTGGAAAGGAAGAAGCTTGTCTTAGGGTTTTCAGTCGGCTCATGCTCACTGTCAGGCACAGGATACGGAGTAACGCAGGCCCCACGTGAGTATTTCAGTGCTTCCACAATATCTGCATGCAGGCATTGTAAAAGTCAGGTGAGTTTTCCCGATCAATGGTGCCCCTGGCTTTGAGGGATAATGTTGTCTTACCTCACCACAAAATAATTCCCCTCTGGTTCCTGATTAAAGCAGACTTGCCAAGATTGATGTCCAGAGTGGTTGTGAAACTGCTCAAGTGAACAACTGTAAATGTTGAAATGGATTTCGTTCCTTCAAATGTCAGGGGGGAAATAAAAAGCTAGGAAAATTAAGACATTCCTACCAAAAAGATTTTAAAATCATAGGAAATCAAGGGAGAGCTAATATGATCATTTCGGTCCCTTTAGATTGGAAAGCAAACTGAGCATTACTGGCCAAGTGCAACTTAATCTGTTAGCCAGATGAACATGCTTCTGTATTCATGTTGTGTAAGGGTGTTTGTATTCCAATGGGAGGGTGAACAGTGTTCTTCTGTGAAAACACAGAGTTAATCTCAAGCTTTTGTGAGACCTCCTTATTACAGCATTGGCAGCACATCAGTATTTGTTCTGGAGATTAAGCAAGAGTTCCCAGTTTGAGAAATGTTGAGATCAGTGAAAACAGCATTATTTTGGTGCTTAGAAGTTCTCCTTAGACCAGGACTCACAGATGCCAGTGCAATACAAATGTGTCTGTTCAAGCATTTATCTACAGGACTACTGCAAGGCAGAAGCTGACATGTTTCTTTTTGAAGTACAGCAGTCAGTAACTCCCTGCAGGAATACTTCTTCCGCAACAGCCCTGAAGGGTGTGGTTTTGGTGGGACCAATTTCTTGATACCCCCGTGTTATCCTCCTTTCCCTGGCTGTGCTATTCCAAGCACTTCCCTTTGCTGGCTGTGATGCTTCTGAGTGAGGCAGTTCAGCTCTAACATCTAACGCATGAAGACATCCAAAATGTTTTTGGTCTGGGCTATGGAACTGAAACAAATTGTCCTAGAGCCCATGAGATCAGCAGGACATAGGCAAAAAAGCTGGAGTGTATAGCTGGGAGAGGCAGGACTGGTTTTTGGCTAAAATAAAAAAAATTAATCTGAAGGATACAAAGCAGACTAAAGCAATCTTCCAGTATTGCCACAGAAAATATCATCCCATGGTCAAACCTCTTCCAGTTGCTACTTTGATACACAGATAATAGTGATAAAACTTACCTGTCCTTTGACATTTAACCACTAATATTAAACAAAATGAAGAATGAAAAAGTGCACAGAATTATGACCAGAAAAGCTCACCTGCCTTTTACAGTGCTTACCAGGAAAACCTGGCTCAAAAAATCATTCAAGCAGAGAGTCGAATTACCTGGGGGAAGAAGTGTTGCCCACAGCTGTGTTTTTGGAGCTCTCAAGAAAGAACAACAATTGGGTTGTGTGGGTGCTTCACGCTGACTCTGAAACATGAAAGCCTGTGAGGTCCTGAGTGCATGTAACAGGGGAAACAATGCACATTGTAACAAAAAAATTGAGATGTAGCTGTACTATGGTGGTATTGGTTGAACAGCTGTTCATTATATAGTGTTTGTGGTGTGTAGAGAAAAAAAATCCACTGTGTTACTCTTCTCCTTATTTTTTAGCTTTGAAGTGGTAAGGTCCTCACTACCTCTAGTTTTGACATCCAAGTTCTTATCTTCCTTTTTCACTCTCCTTGCATTCTTTTATTTTTCCTTTGCTTTCCACTGTCTGCTTCCTCTCCATTCTTTTTACCATTTTAAAGAAATAACCCACAGCTAAGTATTAGAAACTTTAAAAAACATTGGACTGACTCTTCTCAGTCTGAGAGCTGGATTATCTGTTAAGTCTCTTTGATGACTGTGCTGTTGTGGAACTTCAGCAGACCCTTTTCTTTTTTTTTTATTTCAGAAACTTCTCGCTTGAATTCTACCATGGAAGGACTCCAGTTGGCCACCAAGGATTTTAAATGTGAGGGATAACCTGGAAGGAAGAAACCACAGTAGATTTTTTGGTATACATCTTCGGCCACCTCCCCCCAACACTGCCTCCCAGCAGCAACCTCTCTGACCACATAATAATGATCAAAACCGAGCTAACTTTGTGTATGACAAAAGGTCATTTTCTAAAGCCATTTGGGATATACACTTTGTCAGTACATCCTCAAGTGGGGTATAAGGAGATTGAGAGTGGAGACCAGAGGCATCTGTCACTATGGGGTGTGAGCTTCAGGCTGTGGTATTTCATTCACTTGGATCAGGATCCAGGATATTGGCACAGAAGCAGGCAGTCATGCTCATCTGCAGGGAATGATGCTTGTTAAGTGTTTTAGCTGCCTCCTTCTGCCTCCACCCTCAGTCATAACTGTACCCTGCCCCTTTACAACTTCAGATGGTAAACATCTTCATCTGTCCTTCCTATTCACTCAAACAGGGGTGCACAACTTTCATTCTTTTCTCCTGAAACCAGGCTTTATGCTTCCCCTCAGCTAGACTCATTGGGAATTTGGGACTACAGAAACAAGAATATTTCACTATGGAACTGATTCAAACATGCTGAAGGGAGGGTGTGTATGGTTTGTGGTAGACTGACAAGATGTATAACTAGCACTGGTAACCAGTGATTTGATGTTTCTGTTAGTGGTGTTGGAAATATTGATGTATGTAGAGATAAACAAATCATAATTAATTATAAAGAGCAACCTCTGTCAATTATGAGGCATGCATAAGGCTGGACACTTCCTTGTAGGGAGAGGGAGCGACAGCTGTCACCTCATTTAACAATAAAAGTGTGAGAAAAGATTAAGGAGAAGCAGGAAACTTGGTTGTGTCTACTTGTCAGAAATAATATTTCCCACTCGAGCAGCTTGCAGATCCAGAATATTTCTCCATTTATTCTTTGATCTCCTCTTCCTCACCTTTCCCTGCATTTATTTATACATCTGCTGAAGAGCCAGGACTTGACTGAACTCATGCTGAAGCTTCACCATGGTCAAATTTGCCGATGTGTCTCTACTTTCTACTTAAATGCTGCATCTACATGAAAGCAGTTAACAATGTATGTATTTCTCAGTTAATGTTGTACCACTGGTGAAATTGTCTGGCTGCATTTTTGAATGTGTCTCCCATGGCCATGTGTGTGTCCTCCTTGGCCGGAAATGTCCGGCTCTCCTGCCAGAGAACATTATATGAAATCTAAAGGGGAGGAGGAAGGGAGTTCATATCCCCCATAACCACAGCTTCAGACTTCTGTGTTGTACTAGCGGCAGCAGACAAGTTAGTTCGATTTCAGGAAAATGTCACTCAAGGATTAATACTGTCTTCCTACTTCTATTTATTGAGTGAGAAATCTGAATGCCTCTATTTTCTGTTACTGAATCCTGGCCTTCCAGAATGCTTGAAATAAAAATAGTTTTCAAAATCTCACAGTACTCTTGTGAGAGTCATGTTTCATCTCTTAGTAGAGTGTTGCCAGTTTAAGTTTACTTTAACCCCCCTCCCCAGTATCTATGAATTTCACATTTTCTGTCTCTTCTTTCCTGCCACATTTTCCCCGCTTGCTTCAGTTAGTGTTGGTGTGCCATGTCCCTGGGGAGCTAGGCTTTCTCCCTGTGTGTGAACACTCTCTTTAGCACTATTTGGAACCTCAGAACCTAAAGCTCCAGCATTGAGGTTTGGTGGTAGTGTGTGCTTGGGGCATACCTGGAGCTGGCTCCTAACCAAGCTGGGCATGATGCTGTGTGTAGCTCTGAGAAGAGAGGGTGTGATACCACTCCAACTATTTTTGGTTTAATTGAAAACTGTAATTTCTTTGGCTTCTTTGGTGAGCAAGTTAATGGAAATCAGGTTTTCTTTAGAGGAGAGAAATCTTTAAAACTTCCTTTACTTTCTCTTATGATAATATGTTTGAAAAAGAAAATAATTAGGGTGGTGTAGTGAGCGTGATGCACGGGATCATTTGTTCGGTGCTGGGCAGTTCTTTAGCTTCACCCCCTTGGCATCCTTGTTGCTTCAGTGGTTGAAGAGGACTCCGGTACCTCGTTGCTACGGAAGGGACGGGCAGCGAAGAAGTCTCCGTGCATACCTGGTGTCCTGTAACCAGCCCCACTTCTCTTTGGGGTTTTGATGAATCATTCCCTTTCGGCCCTGCCCTGTAGTTCGCAATACAGAGAGGCAGCACCTGGGACTGGGACGCTGTCAGCGTTGCCCTTTGTTTTCTTGCCTTGAGAATTTGGGGAATAACCCTGACTTTAAATAACTGGAGATGGTATCTCGGGCCAAAGTTCCGGGACTGCAGCGAGTGCCGTAGCTGAGCGTTTTGGCTGTGCAGCCGCAGGCGCCCGTCCTTGCCCGTGTCTCCGCTCCCGCAGCTTTCGGTTTCGCGGGGCAAAGTCTCGGCCGCCCGGGACATGGAGGGACGCGGGATCCCGCCCGGCCCCGCCCGGGGGGGCCGAGGGCTGCGGGGCCGGGGTCGCGGCGGGGGCGGGGGCCGGGGCCGGGGCCGGGCTGCGCAGCGGCTGCCCCGGGCCCCCCATCCCGGGCCGGCCCCGGCTCCGGCCCCCCGCCCCGGCGGGCCCGGCCCCGCGGGGGCCGTGGAGGAGCGGCTGCTGCAGGCCCTGGGGGGGCTGAGCCTGGGGCCCCCGCGGGGCGGCGGCGGGAGGCTCGTGCTGCTGCGGGGGCTGCCGGGCGCCGGCAAGAGCACCCTGGCCAGGTAAGCGGGTCCCGGCTCCGGGGCGGGAGGAGCGGCCGGGGGCAAGCGGGGTAGCGCTTCGGGAGCCCGGGTGCCCGCCCGGCACTCGCTGCAGACCCGCCGGGGCAGGGCAGGGCTGGGCTGGGGTCGGGGGGAGCGGAAGCCCCGAGGGAGCCTTGGCCGATGACAGCCGCCCGGAACCCCCCGGCTCCAGGCCCGCTCCAGGCTGCGCTCTCCCCGGCACCTGTGGCCGTGTCTGGGTGTCCTGCCCGTGGGACTGTGCGAGCTCCTGTTCCGAGCGAGCGGTACCTACGGGGATGCTTCTGCTGAGATGGACTGATCGCCCCGACCAGGGCGGTACTTGTTCCTTTTCTCAAAAGTGTCGGATTGTTGGTGGTGGCTTTCTTTTTTCTTTTTTAAATTTTATTTTTATGTTGTTTGGTTTGTTTTGGTTTTGTTGGGTTGGTTTTTTTGCTGATTTGGGGTTTTTTTGTGTTTAATCACGAACACGGTAAAAAACTTCCTTTCTCTGGCTGAAAATTGGCAACTCTGACTTCTGTTTTTGTAACATCCTGCACTCCTGGTCAGAGCTTTAGCAGTGTATAAAATGAGTAGAGGAGACTACTCCATGCTCCAACATCTCAAAGGCTGATTGTAAATAGGTAGAAAACCGCAGCAGGGAGTGCTGGGAAGCAGCACCGCAGTCGGTGTGACTGGCAGCTGTAGTTTGGTATCACAAAATCTCACAGACTGGTGTCACACAGCTGCCAGTGCCACCCACTCCCTATCAAAAGAGGAACGTTCCGTCTTCTTGCTCTGCTGGGCTGAGGAACCCGTGCTGGGATCATGGGCTGCCACAGGAAGGGCTCTGCTGTAAGAGGTGGCAGCACAAAGCTGTGTGATACACTGGGCTCATTTATAGTTTCCTCTTCCCAGTGCAACACTTCCCTGTCCCGCTGAGCCTTCTGCCTCTCTGCACTTTGGCAAACAAAGTTCTTTATGAATTGCCAAATGCTGTGTTTTGCTCACACCCAAAACACACACCTCTCCCTTAAGAGGCTGTGTAAGTGTGGGCATGCTCCTTCAGGGGGATTTGGGTCTTCTCATAGCACGGTAAGAACATAAAGGTTTGGGGGCAGATTCTCAGGCAGTGCAAGTAACTGTACTTACCTGTACTTTTTAGGTCAAAACACAAGGTTAATTGTTAATGACACATTTACAAAATCAGTTGTAAGTATTGTTGTAGTAGTCCTCTGTGAGATGGAGGTTTGAGTATCTTACTGTTTCCAGCCCCTCTTAATCACATAATTATGTTTAGCTGTTCAGCAACACACAGATCAAAAAGCAGCGTTTAGTACCTCTCCTTAACCCTGTCCAGCTTGTGAAGGACTGTACCAAGAGAATTCTTTTGCTGTTCTCACACGGCATAGCTTTTGGTATTGGCAAATGCTATGTGCTGCACAAGGGAAAGTTTGCAAAAAATGACTGCAACAGATCTCAGTGCAAGATCCCACTGGAGGACGAAGATGGTTGTTTATTTGCAAAAGTACTCTGTAAACTCATTTTATAAATTCAAGTTTATTTTCTCAGATTTTATTCACTCACAATATCCCAACTTAATACTTGCAAGCATCAAGATGAATGTGCTCGGGTGGTCTGCCCAAAATCAGAGCAGACAAGGACCATAAGCTGTCTCATCCTCGCTTTCTCTGCTGGGTTGCTCTCAGTTGGTGGTGACAGGGTAGGTTTTGGCCAGGTCTGCTGTGCCATCTCCAGCCAACAGCTCCTATACTGCCATTTTTTTGCCTGTGAATTCTGCTTACTTGGTGCTTTAGGAGTCTTAGGTGGGTATTTTTCCCCATTATATTAGTTTTCCCATGTCTTCATCATCTGCCCCTCTTGGAGCAAGGGGAAGGAAGCAGGTGTGGAGAGGCTGGTGTGACCTACTGGCCATCCTCCTGCTCTCAGAGCATGGGATTTCCTGTGGCAGGTCACCAGTGCTGGGCCTCAGCTGAGTGCTGGCCTTGGGGGGCTGTAAACAGGACCTGTCCCACTTTTATTGCTGTTAATGATCTTGGCTGTCAGTGGGTACCATTGTTTTAGCCTTTGCTCTGTTCTTTCTTCTGGTGCTTTCACACATATCTACATAAATTCTTTCTGCAGATCAGCCAGTATTTCTCTGTTTCTATCACAAACTCTACTCAGAGTGCCCATGAGTCACAAACCTTGAATCTTATCACTGGTGATACAGCAACCCAGTGATAACTCCATTCAAAAGGCCCCTTTTCTATTCATCACACGGTCCTAGGAACAATCTTGGATCCATGGCTTGTTTCCCTGACCTTTCCATGTCACTCAGCAGAGTTTGGATACAGTTTTGTAAGCTTTAGTTATGGCACTTTTGTTAAAACGATTTCCTCATCCTGGTTGCTCCCAGCTCAGCCCAGCCCTACACTGGCATGGATCAGTTCAGGTCTGGTTTTTGGTTTCTGGTAAAGACAGCACAGGACCCACGTGTGACATACTGAGTAGTCAAGCCAGGACGAGGAGTTGGTCTGCTCACCACCAAGTTTCACACCTTTCCAGCAGCTTCACTGTTAAGGATGAGCTTCCCTGAACCACATATTTCAGGTGGCCCCAGCTACCTGCCTTTAACCTTTCACCAAATGTCACGGAATTGTGAAGGAGAAGGGGCAGCTGGGAGTCACATCTCCATCAGCCTCCTTCAGGCATGTTGGACATGCTCCTCCAGAACACATTGTCCTTGACTTTGCAGTGCTGGCTTGTGATCATACTGAGGCAACTGCTAACAAAAAGGTTATCTGAGGTGCAGTGGCAGCTGTACTTCTGAAAATGCCTCCAGAATTTAAGTGAGCCACATACAAGCTCATACCTGTTTCCCCTCTGCATTGTACAGTAGCTGTGTTTCCTGCTCTTTGGCAGCACATTGCTGCGCTGCACAGCTCACTTACACCTGACCCTTTATCCAACAGTTTAACTCAAGCTCTACAGGCTGGGCATGAGCAAACTTGTAACTTTTCAGCCACAGCTGTTGATTTATTTCTCTAAATGAGCTTGTTCTTGTACTACCTTGAGAAGCACAGAACGAGCATTCTTTCAGAACCAGAGGGGAAATAATGCACTGGCACTGAGGCATCACTGCTTGGTGCAATCTGTGTCTTCTCCAGTTCTCTCTGCTGCTGTTGCCCAGTTTATCCCAGCACCTCCAGTCCCGGGCCAGCTGTTCCCAGCGTTCCCAGCACCCGGCCCCGCTGCAGCACTGCCGCTCTGACGGGCTCATGGACTTCAGCTCTTGCAGCTCCTGCCTCCGCGCAGCGTCGCACTGTAAACATTTACCTTTGCGTGAAACCACTTCAGGTGAGTCTCCTGAGTGCCTGGATCAAACAGGACACGAGCCCGGTGCTTTAGGAGACAGAGCGGTGGTTGGACCCCCCCGGGGGTGAGGCACAAAGGCGCGGCTGTGCTCTGCCAGCAGCGCCTGGCAGCTCGGCCAGGCAAAGCCCTCGGGCACCAGGAGTTGTTCAAACGCAATAGACAGTGGCTAGCGCTGGGCATTGCCTCTCCAGAGCTCACAGTCCTGCTTTCCTGCTGGAACAAAAGGCTTTTAGACACCTTTCAAATGCCACAGGACCTTTAACGTTTGGAAGAGTGGCCACAGAAGGTGGTTACATATGGTGCCAGTACGAACATGTTCTGGTCTCTGATATTCTGTTCTGTGGCCTTCGGAGCACTGAAAATGTTTATTCCAATCTGCTATCAGAAATTAATTTATTTTCAAGTTTTCTGATGTGAAAGTTTGAAAACCTATGGATACAAAATGCATTATGCTCTACCCCTTGCTAAAGAAAGGTTTGCTGCTGTTTCAGAACCTACAGAGGATAAGAAAGTAAGAAGAGAACGAGGGATATTTCCTCTGCTTAATTTAAATCTCCTTAAACCCTTTTCTCCTCACCCCTCTACCAGGTGAAGGAGGTACCATATCCACTGCAAGATGAAGACATATAGTACTGTGAAATTATGTGTCCAAAGCAAATTAATACTGAACTTTTCACAGATGCTGCCTGTCACAATGCAGTGCTTCCAATTCAGTGGCTTCTTTAAAAAACGCAAACATGCCTCCAATGTGTCCTTTGATCTTGCAAGGAGATTGCATTTTTCTTTTCCTCCTTAGTAAGCTTTATGCTTACTGTGTAAGTTGCTTATCTATCAGCAGTGGGTAATTTTCTTTTTACAGGGCAGTTCAAGATTTATGCATTAATACCTGCAGTCACAAGCCCTCCCATTTTGCATAGCTGGTTTGTATTTTTCTAAAATACAGGCATTTGAATTGCTTCCAGTGATTTAGAGCATGATGTGATTATGCAGGACCTTTCTTCTAAACTAACCTGAGGTCCTGTGACGATTGTGGAAGGCTCATTTAGTAGGGAACACATGAAAGGGTTCTTGGTGCCCTCTGGAATGATAAGGGAGAGAAGAAATAGGAGTTTTGTCAGCTTTGTGGGCAATATGGAAGGGATTACAGAAAACAGCTGTCAACTGCAGTGACATTTTGGTTGTTTTGGAAAGCTAAAAGTTGAAACCAGCAAAATAAACAGAAGGTGAACCATTTTTCCCCACTTCATGTTTTCTTATGTTGCTGTTAGCAGGAGCTCATCTGGTATGAATATAGCAAATGTTACAGTAATTCATAGCTCTCAGCTCGTTTTCCCCACATTTTTCCTCCTTTGAAACACAAGTTTCATCTACTTTAGTTATTGATGTGAGGACCATAGACTGAGCTTACAGATATTCACCTACAGTTTAGATTGCTTAAGGGTTAATGTCAAAGCTCTCAGGCCTGAAAATTCAGTAGGGTATGTGCTAAGACAATGGATTTTAAAATTTGCACTGGTTAAGAACATTTAAAATAGAAATACTGAGCAAGAAAAAAAAAAAGTCTTGAGATCTTTTATTAATGTGCACATTTTATATGCCTATTAGTAGCTAAAGGGAAAACACATATTTTAGCAGTCAGTTTTTTAGAGAAGAAAGTGCAGTGAGTAAAGCAGTGGGAAAGGTGAGGTGCTGAATCATAGGGAGACCTGAATATATCAGGTTATCCACAGCAGTAACCAGATAAGCATTAGATGTTCCTTTGCTTTTCATAGTAAAAATTTTTGCCCAAGGTCAAAATTAAAGCGACAAAATTTTACTGTTTGCTAACAGTTTAAAACATGATTTTTCTTAAATCAGTTTGCCCAGCAGTAATTTTGTGAATAAAACATCTCTTTGGGGCTCGAAGACAAGGACAGGTAGGTGCTGGAATGCTGCATCACAGGGGTTACAGCCCATTCCTGGCTCCATCAGCACTGAGTCACTGCTGGCTGGGGTGGACCCCACCACAAAATGATATTAATTAATCAGCAGATGGTAGAAGTTACAGCGGAGACAGAGCAAAGTCAGAAGCTGACCTTTATTCAGCTAAATGCACCCTGCAGTCCTCGTGAAGAGCTGCTGCTTGCAGGCAGATGAGGGTACAGCTGGTAAGTAAATGGTTGGAGCAGAGCTGGGTGACAGAATTAAGGTTTTTCTGCCTGTGTGCCTGTTCTGCTGCTGATAACTTGGAGACACCTCTTCCCGTGCTCTTGCCCATGTAGATAAGACACTGAGAAATGGTTATTTTGCAACTTGTGGGGATGGAGGGAGAAGTGTTTATTAGGAAAGCTGAAATGACTCACAGGGGCTGGAGACCATGTGTGGTGTGAGACAGAAGGGCAGCAGCATTCATGTCTGAGAGACACAGGGTTTCTTTATTGACCTTTCTTTCTTTTCCCAAGACATTCCAGGCCTTGGGGAATAGAGGGAATGATGCCATGGGCTCTCCCTGACTTGCAGAGACTTTCTCCTTGCCTAACTCTTCTCTGATTGATAAAAAAAGGACAATTCTATATCTATGGACACAAAAAATTCTGGATTAGACACAAACGGGAACACAATCAAACATTAAGCGTTGGTTTGTTTTTTTTTTGGTGGTCTCTAAGGACTGGCAGAGGGATGCTTCATATTTAAACCTCCACACAAGACAGCACTTCCTTCCACCTCCAAGAGCAGTGGCTGCCTGTGAGGCAGCTGGTCAGTGTCCAGCAGGACACATTTGCTCCCCATGGCATCCCCGGCCTGCAGGAGCACTGCTGGGGGACACACACCCGTGTGAAGGGAAGTGGGATTGCCTAGAGCCACTCACCACAGCAGTCTGCTTTATGGATCTGCAAATTTGTCTACTCAGACAAATTTGTTTAGAAAATTTGTTTAAAAGCTGAAGATATAAAAATTACTCAACTGTACAATAGGAGTTTAAGTGGAACAGGGGCAAGTGATAAGAAGCATAAAATTATATAAATTAGCACAAAATATTGGCTTATCATTCAAATACTTGTTTGCAAATTAAAATTCTAAATTCTAAAATTCTAAATAAGTGCTACCTGCTTTACAGCCAGAAAAAACCCCTCCAACCAAACTCATGGTTCTCTGGACCATCTTTACTAAATAACAAATCTTTCCTCCTGGTTATCTTCAGAAATCTCTGTAGCAAAATTCCCATCATCAAATTGTCTTTGGACACCAACTTGCCTGCCCAGATAAGCAGGTTTGGGCTATTGTTTTTCGGTTTTGGTTTTTGATTTTTTTTTTTTTTTTTGCTTCTCTTTACAGTCCTGCTTTCTCAGATAACTCAGAAGTAGAGCTAAATATATTAATAAGATTAAAGACTCAGATGTTGGTAGTCCAGTGTAGATTTCTCTGCTGAATTAAAGAAATCAAGGCCACGCCTTCAGGCTCCATTCCTTTCTCCCTACGTGTCCATCTACTGATTGTAGTATTTCCAGATCCTTTAAATTGGGATTTTTCAGCTGAAGCACTGTGTGTGTTTGCAGAGCACTCAAATAGCTCATGACTTAATGGTCTCTGTTAAAGGGTGTTGCCAGGTACTAATCCTTCTTTTTCATCTTCTTTTTTTTCCTTGCAGACAGCTGAAACGTGACAACCCCAGTGCTGTAGTCCTTAGTACTGATGACTTCTTTATTGAAAATGGTGTCTACATCTTTGAGCCTGACTTCCTAGAGGATGCACACAAGTGGAACCAAAAAAGAGGTGACTGAACTCGATCCAGGGGCTGTGCAAAATAGTTTTGCATTTCAGGCTGTCTTTAAACTTGGCCCCCAGATTTAAATACCTCAAGGTGGTGTCATACACTGTAGTCCATGGGGCATTGGCTAAAAATACATTTACTACTTCTGAATTGATTTCTTCTGACTTATAAAAGGGGACTTTGTAAATGAAAACATTTTGGAGGTTGGTCAATGTTAAATTAGAGGAGGCACTGCTGAATCTTGATGCCCTTCAGATGCCAGGCCAGCAGCTGCTCCCTGCAGTATAGGCACTGCAGCCTTCACCTCTAACTTCTTAGGTGTCTGTCCTGACCTGGAAAGGGGTGAGAATATAATGATAGACAGAAAGGAAACTTGCAGGCTGAGTTTAAGTTTGAGAATTAAACAACCCAGCTCTTTACTCAATGAACCATGCTTTTGTGGCTGTGCTCTGAAGGAGTTTGTAGGGATGGTGATGAGACCTCTTACTTTGGGATGATGTAACAGGGATCTCCTGCAAATGACAGTAATTTTTGGCTGCTGTAAGTATGTTCTATAAGAGCTTCGGATCAGCCAGAGGCTGCACCACCTCTTCCAGGAGAGCTGCTGGGCACTGGCCTCGGCTCCCATTTGGGTGGTAGGTGCAAACCCAGGTCTGGTGGGGAACCAGGTGTGTGAGCAGTGGGCAAGGAAAGAACACTGTAGGGCTAGTAAGGCCTGGCTCTGTTATTTAATATATTTTAGCTTTACTTAATGTGTTACATTGCAGCACGCAAAGCAATGAAGAATGGGAAAAGCCCAGTTATTATTGATAACACCAACATCCATGCTTGGGAAATGAAGCCGTATGTGATGATGGTAGGGAAAGCTCTGATTTATTGCTTTTATATGCCTAGTTATGACATTCACAAGTTGATCTGACTGAAAAAGTACTTTATATGGCTAAAAATATTTTCTTCAGTTTTCTCGTAGTTCTCTAATTGTAGTTAAGGATGGATATTGTGATGAAGTAGGGGCAGAGGTGCCAATGTAGTTACTTAGCTGGTCAGCTTTGTAACTCAGTGAAGGCAAAAGACTGAAAAGATTAATGGCCTTTGAACCTGCCCTGCTGCTTCTTGGTGATGAGGGCATCATACCCTTCCCCAGTAGCGACATGGATTGAACAGTTCCCAAATGATTTGTTGACAAATATCTCAAGATATGATTTATAATTGTAGTTCATGACTTGTGAAAAAGACCATACAGAGTCTTTGAAGATGCATTGGTGTCTCTTGTCACGAGTTCTGGCAGAGGTGGCAATTCTTTAAGTGCAGTTTCATAATATCATCTTTGTGTCCTTTAGGCACATGAAAATAGATATGAAGTTACATTCCAAGAACCAGATACACCCTGGAAGTTCAATGTTCAAGAGCTGACAAGGTACATAGTTTTCTCTTCGCTGGAACAGACAGCTTCTCTCATTTTGTTGACATGCTCTCAGGTCAGCCTTCTTCCTCTTTGTAAAAGGAAGAATGTAGCCTGGTAAATGACAACAGAAGGATTGTTGTGGAAAATTTCCATTACTGACTACCTGGTCTGTAGTGAATTCAGCCCTGAAAGAGCATGAAGTGAGTCAGGCAGTAGAAAAGGCAACAAGCCCTGAAGCATGTCTTTGTGCTGCAAGCTTGATGGGGCAGGAGCCCTGATTTTCATTCTGTATTTTGAGCAGCAGTCTCTTTTGTTTGGGCACAAACTCAAATCTAAGCACGATAGCCAATATTGAGACTTCTGTCCTTAAGAATCTAACCATAACAGATGCTGTCCTGCTGCAGCATGGAGGGACGGTAAGTGTGGGTAAGAAACAGGGTTCTAGAGGATCTTTGTCAAGATCTTAACACACACACACACACACGCACACACAGGATATAAACACTGCACAGTGCAGTAGGATGTAGAGGCAGCTGAATGTGGCTCTAAGAATGTTATGTTGACCAGTGACTGCAGGGTTAATGGCTGTAGTCACTGAAAAATTTAGTGCACGCTGACTTCCTAGCCTTTAGCCAGCCTGTGAAGTGAGATACAGGGAGCAGTGCTCTCCCAGCTACCAAATCCAAAATATAACATATGCTTAATGTGAGATAACAAGGCATGGGCACTTCATTGCAATGGATGGATCTGTTTTCTACCAGCCAGGAGCTCTAGTCAAAAATTAATGCTGCTCCTGTCTGTGTATGATGGAGTGCTCGTGGCTGCAGGGCGAGGCAGGACATGGCAGATGATGGCTCAGGCCTGGGGACCCGTGAGGACACCACCAGCCTGATCTGTCAACCAGCTGTGGCCTCAGCAGCACCAGCCATTGGTAGGGGAGCACTGCAGGGGCACAATCTGATCATTCCTTGTAGGCAGAGCTACTCAGTAACTTGCAGTTTGTTTTATTGCATATTTGACACACACTGACTTTTCACAGCAGCATTGTAAAGATAATTCACATATACTCACTGGGGCACAAGCTGCGCCTTAACAGCACTAAATGGCAACCCCAAAGATACTCAGGGTTTGCAAACTCACAAACAGAAATTCCTGCTAAGTTATGGAGCAATCATGGCTGGTGCTACTCTGGCTACTCTATTCAGAAAGCCCTGCGTGTTTGAGCATTGTGTTCCCCTCCCTCTCAGACTTGTCATTTATGAGTCTACCTTGGAGCCTGAGCCACATCACGTGCTATGTTTCCCTACTTGCTCTCCAAGCACAGCAGTTTGTGACCTCTGTCCTTGCTGCTGTGTCAGTGTCTGGGCTGGCTGCAGCCCTTGGCCGCCTATCTCCAGCTGCACAGAAGCTCACTGAGGCCAACAAGCTGTTAGTGCTTAAACACAGCAGCACTTGTATAAAATACCACACAGGTCTTCTGCACTTATTTTGGACATTTGTCAACTTCCTATGTCCCGTCTGCCTCCCAAAAATAACAGTGTTATGTTTTTCAGCAGTCACAATAATATACCTAAGAAGTAGGTGGAAGTGAACAATAATGTGTTACAAAAGCCCAGAAAGAGATCAGTGGAGACCCGAACCATTATGCTGAACCTTCCAGGAACTTCACAGTCCCTCTAACACAGGCAGTTAAATACTTGCGTTTTCTGTTACTGTTGACTCTACAGAAGAAATATTCATCATGTCCCTCGGGAAAAGATACAACGGATGAAAGAGCAATACGAGCACAATGTTACCTTCCACAGTGTTCTCCGGTCTGAAAAACCAAGCAGGGATGAGGGAAGCTACAGTGGGGCAAGTGCAGCTTATGGGACAGGTCCCCATCCCACCCACCTTGCTGCCTTCCCAAGGAGGAGACCTGGCACGGCACGTACGAATGTGACATTTAACTGAAGATGTGCGTTCCTTGGTGTTTTAATTATCAGGGTACAAGAGTTTCTAGTTTTACATTTTTTTCTAAACTGTTTTTTATTCTTGTGTTTTCCTACATTTCTAAATTTTATTTCTTACAAATCTTTAAACGGCATTGGACCATGATCGCTACGTGACCACTGTAAGAGCACTGTACCCAGTACAAACTGTACTCCGTCTTATCCATCTTCCTCCATGAAAACCCATCCAGGCATATGGGAAATGCACTGGGCTCTACCACATGCCACATTTTGGTTGATTTTTTCTGCATCACAGTCTGACACTAGCAGTAAACATTCCTAACACATTTCTGTCTTAAGGCCATTGTGGCCAATTCATTCCCCACACAATGGCATTTCTTGCCATTTTAATGCTTTATATCTGACTGTATAAACTTTTTGTATCTACTACTTGCCTACAGCATTATCATAACTTTCAGAGGCAAAGTGAATGATGGCAAAAGTAGCTCAACAGATTTTAGCAAGATCTGATGTTGTTCCCTAGGTCCCCTGACTGGATTCATGCTGCTCTTACCTCACACGCAAACAGCTTCTCCAGCCTGCAAGCAAAACATTTCAACAAAGCAAACTTAGCTCTTCATCTTGCCAAGACATAGGAGTTCACTGATCCCAAGATGGAGAGGCTCCTAAAATGAAACATTAGTGTTAGGCTTGTGTGTGTTAACTCCTAAGTGGGAAGAGGGCTACAGAACAGCTCTGAACATCTGAAGCAGAAACACAGACCAAGGAGCTATTTAATAATAACTCTGCATGGAGTTTTGCTGTGAATCAAATAATAATAGCTGTTCTTTAAACCTCCCTTAGTGCTATATGGAAAGTCTGAGGAGAAAAGTACAAGAACTGTACCAGAATAACAGGGCAACATTTCAGAATTAAAGTGTTCTGTTTGCTGAAAATAAGAGAACTCTTTATTATGCCCTGTGCCACTTTGGACAGCCAAACAACTATTCTAATGTTGCAGAGGGTAACAAAACTGATGGCTTTAGACTGAAACAAAGATCCTGCTGTAATATAAGAACAGAGAATCAGTGGCTTACAAAATGTCATCAAACCCTCAACCACACTGATGTTATTGTACAATACATCTTTGTGAGAAGTGTTTACATACTAAACTTCAAACTATTTTGCAAATGAAGTGTTATTTAATCAGTCTGTTTTTGTAATAGAACTTTATTAAATACAATCAAGTTTCAATCTACAAAGTGTAAAAATAATTTGAATTTGAAATATATACAATACTGTACATGTGCATTAGCAGCATTTTAGGGATTTTGGTCTTTGTAGCATTCTGTGGGCTGGTAATGAGTCTTCATGTTCCTTTGGGTTCTTCTAAAGAGCCTCAGCTACTTCAGAACTGCTTTTGATGAGTTATTTGCTTCCCAGTAGACCTGGAATTATTTCTGCATGAAAGATCATCAGATAAAGTAGTAGCTGTTGCATTTCTGTTTTCATTTATGTAATCCATCTTCTTTTCTTCTGGTAAATTATTCATGAGTGCTTGTGTATTAATCATTGCCAGTTCTTCATCAGCAACCAGGTCATTCTCAGGAAGATGGACAGTTTCTCTCACTTTTCTGCAAGGGGTGACAAGGCCAGTATTCTGATCTGCCCCTCTAGGTGACTTGCTGTGCTGTAAACCCAAACTTCGTGGAGGCTGAAATGCTCTTTTAACAGATGGAGAAATTACTGAACATATTGGTGTCAATGGTGGAGGGGCAGGTATGCAACTGAGGAAGTCCATGGCTTTTCTCTTTTTGCTGGTTTTGAGATAGTTTTCATTAATTGTAGCAGGTGAAGGTGTTTTAGCTGACCCTGGTGTGACAAGTTCCATATTTGGTGTGCTAGTTGACAAAGGGCTTGGATGCTTAATTTCAATTCTAGAAGAGATCTGGGTAAAAAGAGAAATTTTATGTTGAATAGAATGTTCTCATGAACGTCCTCAAAAACTTCAAAAAAATGGGGGACCCCCCCCACTATAAAAACACTACATCATCATTCATATCCCATATAAGTTTAGTTTGGTATCTCCTGATGGTGATTAATGTTATTCCTTCAAGTGCCGATAACTCTTAAGTTACTGTTTACCTGTACATTTACATTTTGTTTTTAAGAGCTGAGCAAAATGTATGAGAACTTTTCTATGCCAGATGGTAAGAAATCAAAGCACTCATAAGTCTTCTACTGCCTTGGCCATGTTCTCCACAGTAAAAAGGAGAAAAAAAAAATTGAAAAAAACCCAGGATGAAACACAGACCAAAAAATTTGATGATAACAATGCACACAAGACAGATGCTGCATAGCAAATCTTTCAAGCACAGGCCTGAGAATACACTTAATGTCTCATTTTTAAAAGATGATTAATGTATTCAATAAACTATACAAATATAAATTAGTTAGTCTATAAAATATATAAACTAGACCTTCAGAATTAAACATTAGTCCTCCCTTTGAAATAGAAAAGGATGCCTTACAAGCTTAAACTTAGTCCCCAGGAACTGATATCACACCAGGGTGTTCTCACCTCCCTTGCAACTCATGGCAGAAAAAATATTTGTTCTGACTGCTCAGTATTCCATGTCAGAAGCAACTCACCACCAGCAGCTTTCATGGGAAACTTGAGTACTATTTAAATAAATTTTTGTCAAGACTGCTAAAACACATTTTCCAGGTGACATTCCTATTAAATCCTAGAAATAGTAAACACTATCTATAAAAAGACCAGGAAGTAAATTCTCTCAATAAAGGTGGGGACTGCAGAATGCCTTGAAATAAAATGTACAGATCGAGATGTTTCCCTTCTGTGACATTCACATTGGATAATCTTCACAGCGGGACCAAAGAAGCACTAAATCATCTACAAAGAAAGATGATTCATTTTACTCACACCACATTCAAAATACTTGAAGTATGTTGTGGAAACACAGGCCACAAGGGAAAGTTTCCATATAGTGTTTGGAGGAAGGATAATCTATCTCATGGCTCCTCTGGGGAATAATCCTAAACCCCCCCACACACAGAGAAAGCTTCTAATCAGCTTGCGTTGCCCTGAAAAGACTGGATGAAATGGACAGAGAAGTGAGACTATTCACACAGGTATAACACTTGCTTAAATCCTTACTGTATGTACTGCCAGTATAAACACAGCATTAATTACCAGAAGCTTACCAAACTTCTATCCTCTGCACGGCTGCAGGAAGGAGAGGGGCTTTCCAAACCACATCTTTTAGTTAAACTGGGTGTCAGCAAGAGATTTCTTCCTAGCAAATTCTTCAGTTTACTTTCTGCATCAGAGCAAAAGGAGGGCACATTCTGTAAGGGAGAACAGAGTTTGCAATGCAGAATAGTTGGCTTTCAAACTATGTAAAGACTATATACACTACCTTTAAGACTTTCTTTTTTCATCATTATCCCACTGGAATTTTATTTTATATCAAACCAACAAGATAGCAGATTCCTGCACTTTCTGTCTATGGCAGATTCCCTATGGAAAGGTACAAGATCTTTTGCCACTCAGAGGTTCTGTGGCACATCCTGAAGACAATGCCGGATGAGTTAGAAAATAAAAATTAAAAATCGAGACATTCAATCCACCAGGAAAATTGCATTGACATCTTACTCTTATCTCCCAAAAAATTCCCCTTGAATTCAGCATTATGTGCATTACTTGTTTTAAAGGTTTATCAATACTAACAGACTTTTTGCTGAAGGATGTAACATAGCAGTAACCAAAAGTAACCATGAAATGACACTTCTACAGGTTTACCTCTATCACACTTCTCAGTTCATTAACCTTCTCTTGAAGATAGCATTCCTTTGGACTGGCTGAGAATAAAGAAAGATCTCCAGCCAACAGCACGGGCATTTCTGATCTGAATTCAGACTGCCACTGAAGGTTGCTTGCAGAAATGAGTGAGCAGCGGACAACTACATCTTCAATAGCCAGGTGTCTGAGATCTGTCCAGATCTTTACTGCCACTAAATTATAGCTTTCATCAGACAAGTATACCAGAGTAGTAAAACCTAAAAGCAGGGAAAAAGTCTGAATTAAACCTTTACATCTCTTTAAGTGATTTGGATCTACTAAAAAAAGTCACACACATCTTGAAAGAGCTACATGGCAGCCCATCTGCACGGTGACAGGTATCTCATACTTCTTTCGTATTCTACACCAGCTCCCAACTGATTACAGAAAACAACTCCAAGTCGTCGTCTTTAAAAACAATACTCCTATGGAACTTTTCCTTTTTACGCACAAGATTATCCACCTCTCCCTATCCATGAGCTCCAGTGCATGAACTCCACTCATTCCGTGACATTGTACACCAAAGAGGGCATTCGTGTACATGCATGATGGTGTCTCTGCAGATGCTCAACACAGATATGAGAACTTAGGCCCACCATTTACGGAAAAAACCCCAAACATTTAAACATAAGCTGGTTTTGAGCTTAGATCCTGCCTTACTAACTTCCTGAACTAATAAGCAGAGAGAGTTTTTCTTCAGAAATACAGATTTATCTGCCAGCTTGTCACCATGATGGGCTGTATTAGCAGGTTTTCACAGGCCTGAGATGCAGGTACAACACCGATATAATTCTGACTTTGAAATAAACAATTCAGTGCTTATTCAATGGGAGGACATGAATGTGGTCTGCAACATACCTGTTCTGCTAACAGAAATGACAACTCCAACTAAATCCACTTCAGCACATGGTGGCTGAAAAGAAGGATCCAACAAACTGGTGAATTCTAGAGCCTTTCTTGGAAAGAAAATCTGTATCAGCATCTCTTGTGACACCTGATGAAAAACAAAACTTCAGTATTTACCGCACTTACAGAGTGTGACGCATTTTACTGATGCACCTGTATGCACTTAAAGCACTTACTGCTAGCTGTAGATACTGGGTTTTCTTGGTGGCTGTTAACTGGATGTTGGTGGAGTCTGCCCTGCCCCTGGACTGGGATGCTGACAGCTGGAAGATCCTGTAGCGAGCGCCTTCCTTCAGCAAGGAACGCACGTCGGGCAGCGGGCGCCAGATACTCAGTACTGCTCCTGACAACAGCACAGTAAGCTCAGTTACCTGCTCAGTCATACCTTGAAGGCTTTTAAACAAAATAAATCTACAACACTCCCTCCTGTCCAAAAGCCTTAAACCAAGAATCAAGGAAGCTAAAATACTGTTGGGAAACTCTTAAAATCTATCTATACTGGCCAGTTACCACATTTAGTTAAATGTTATTTGTAAGTTTTCAAGCACTGACCTTTATGTTTTTCTTGCTTTCTGTAGTCTACCACATATAATCGCCATACTGCAGACACGTCTCTTTTGTAACAACCATTTTCTTCTGCTGACTCTAAAGCCTTCTTGAATTGTTCCTGCATCTGAGTTTGTTTTTTGTCATTCATCAGCTGCCTGTAAGCCTTCAAGGCTTTTAATTGGTCGTCACTGAGATATCCCTGCAACCAAGAGAAGATGAACTCAGTATCTTTTTTATTAATCAAAAAACCAGAAGATTTTTAGATAGCCTCTTTCTTGAGTGCTCATCTGTTAGAAGCAATTTATTTCCAGCTGATGCACTACTAGGACTTGAAATGAGGTATATTAAAACAACAGGAGGCAGCAGTGGTACTGCTGGTACTCAGCTGGTGCTCTCTGGTCTGTGCAGAGATTACACTACAGTGTTCCTGCCTGACAACTAGCGAGAAGCTTGCTTGAGAATGTGTAAGTAGGGTGAATATTTAATATAACAGGCAGGCTTGCCTGTTTCATATGAAAACATATTAGGAAAAATTTCTGGAAGAATAAAGGAAGAGTTGCGCTTCTCCTCAGGCTGCTGTCTCTGAGCTGACACAGTGATTTACACTAAAATGCATCAAACCCATCACTTTACTGACCAAGCCTCCAAGACCCAGATTGCTGTACATGCAGCTCTAGAGACACAGATACCATTTCATCAAATATGACAGACAAGGATCCTCACTTGCAAAAGGCAAGGCATGTATTTACTTTTTTAATAACTGGCAGGGACTAATCACCTGTATCTTTATTGGTAAAGGCATAAACACTTAAAAGTTGTGATTTAACTGGAACAGGGAATGAAGACAACAAAGACAATATAATAATCCAAATAATTCTGTGAACAGCATGCAAGAGTATGTGTATGAAACTCTAGATTGATGTGATGCATTAAGTTTTCATATATGCAAGACAAAGCAAAGTAATAAAATTACAAGTAGCATTAACTTTTAATTGTGCTATATCCTGGATTTTTATACCAAGAGAAAATTGCCATCCCAGATAATATTAATCAATTACAACAAGCCTTAATTTAGTTTTTTTCAAAATTTTTAATACTAATTCATTTAGCAATAAGCATGCTATAGAAAATATCAAAAGGCAGAAAAACTTTAAAGGACTAATTTAATGGTCAATTTCAGCAGGAGTTATTAAATTTTAATTTACTCCAAAAGCTTTTCAAAATTAACCCAGCAGTATCTACAGTTACCTCCATATAAGCAGGATCAGATGCATTCTGAATTGCTTCATAAAGTTCTGCACCATCTTGCAAATTATGGATTTGCTGTCTTGTGACGATCCGTGATCTTAGTGTTCTTCTACTGGTTCTCTCTGTGGAGAAAAAGCCTTTATGTGGAGTACAATCAATACAGTTCAAAATGAAGGAAAAAATAATTATTTAAGAAGCACAGTAGTATTTAGGCCTTGCCAGAATAAAAACACAAACCACATGTATAGGAATTGATGTGTATATGTGTGTGTGTGTATGCATGCATATATATACACACACACACATATATATGCATATATATACATATCCAGAAAATACAGAAAAAAAATCTTATTCATTTAAATACAACATAGATAGAATATAATACAAACTTTGGGGTAGCCAGTATCAGTAGCTTGGAGGCTAGTAACTAGTATCACTGGTGGGATATTAAAGGGTGGGAGATTTGATGGGCTGCCAAAAACCTTCATAGACACTTGACTACCTTTCTTTATGTCCATCACTTGCTCTTCTTTCATGCAGCAGAAAAGTCTTAAAGACACCAAGACGTGGGACAGCACAGGCCTGCCCACAAAGCCTCCTCAGGATATCAGCTAAATGCAAGTTATATTAAACTATTACCCTCTCCTTATGTAAGTCACTTTGCTGCCAGAATTTTAATGAATTCCTTCAGCACAGCAGACTCCTGTGCACACAAGTTTACCAAACATAAAACAATACACGAGGTGTCATAGCAGTGATGTTAAGAATTACAAGGCCATCTCTGATTTCAGCTAAGAATTCCATGCTAGAACTACTGTTAGAAATCACTGGCAGAGGTGGACAGTGTCAGCCATTACAGAATTAGAATATATTGAAGTGGAAGGGACCTCTGGAGGTCATCTGGTCCAACCCCCTGCTCAAGCAGGGGCACCCTACAGAAGGCTGACCAAGACCATGTCCAGTGAGCTTTTTATTACCTCCAAGGATGAAGATTTCACAACCTCTCTAGGAAACACTGTCAGTTAACCAACATAATGAAAAAGTTTCCTGATGTCCAGAGGGAACTTCCTGTGTTCCAGTTTGCACTCATTTGGCTCTGGACCTGTCACTGGACACCACTGACAGAAGCCTAGCTCCATCTTCTCTGCACTGTCCTTTCAGGTATTTAAGTACATTGATCATATGTCCCTGAGCCTTCTCCAAGCTCAATGGTCCCAGCTCTCTCAGTTTTTCCTAGGTCAGATGCTCCAATTCCTTAAATACATTCATGGGCCCTTGGTTGTAGTATCTCCAGTGTGTCCATGTCTTTTTATGGTGAGAAGCCCAGAATTGGACATGGCATTCCACACGTGGCCTTACCAGTGCTAAACAGAAAGGAAGGATCACCTTCTTAGAACTTCTGGCAACAATCCTCAACTTGTCCACCAGGACCCCCAGGGCTCTTTCTGCCAAGCCGCTTTCCAGACGGGTGATTCCCAGCATGTATTGGTGCATGGCACTGTTCCTCCCCAGGTGCAAGATTTGCAACTTGCTTTGTTGAACTTCATGAGGTGCTTGTCAGCCCATTTCTCCAGCTGCCAAAATCCCTCTGGATGGCAGCATAATCCTCTAGTGTACCCACCACTTCTCCGGATTTTCATCATCAAACCTGCTGTAAGTACATCGCCCCATTCTCCAGATCATAAATGAATTTGTTAAATCAGGACTAGACCCAGTACTCATCCCGGGCATATACCAGGCCAGTTACTGGCCTCCAAACAAACTTTGTGCCACTGATCACCACCCTCAGACAGTTTTCAATCCACCTGCTGGCCTGCCCGCTCATCCAGCCCATCAGCTTCTCTCTGTGGATCCTAAGGGACACAGTGTCAAAAGCCTTTCTGAAGTCCAGGTAGACAATGCACTGCTCTTGCCTCAATTGCCCAAGCCAGTGATTTCATCACAGAATGCTGTCAGGTTGGTCAAACATGACATCCCTGAGTGAATCTGCTGAATACTCCAAATCACATTTTTGTCCCTTTTGTGCCTGTTAACAGCTTCCAGGATTATTTGCCCCATCACCTTCTCAGGAATCGGGGTAAGGCTGACTGGCTTGTAGTTTTCTGGGTGCTCCTTCCTATCTTTTCTGAATACAGCAGACACATTTGCTTTCCTCCAGTCTCCAGACAACTCTACCAATGAACTAATGATCATTCAAAGAGGATCAAAAGCAGCCCCACAGACACTGGTCAGCTCCTTCAGCACTTCTGAGTTAATCCCATCATCAGCTATGGACTTAACATATGTCCACTTTGCCTGAGTGTTCTCTAACTAGATCCTCTTCCACCAAGGGTATGTCTTCCTTGCTTCAGAATTTCTCCTGGTCTCCATGACCTAGGATTGCCAACCAAGGGCATTCAGTAACTCAGCATTCTCCGTTGCCTGTGTCACCAGAGTCCCTATCCCACTGAGCAGCTCCACTAACCTCAGTATCTGCACAGTCACGCAATTATTCATGAGGAAAGATGCTCAGTCTTGGTGTCCAGGTCTACTGAGATAACATGCTATCAGATTTCACCTCTGGGTGAAATCTGAAGGGAATGAAATTATGAATTCTACAATTTTGTAGCATTTCCCCGAGAATCACCTCAAGGATAATTTTTTAGTGGCCTGCCTATGAATATGTTCAAAAGGTGTTTCCCATATAGCTGCAAAGCCATGCAAATAAGCACGTACCAAAAGGTACCAAAAGGTCTTGACACACAGGAAGCAAAAACCTCAAACAACACAAAACCAACACCAACAACAAAGAAAACAACCCAAAATCCCATCTCTGTTTCTCTATCACCAGAGAAGATTTTTGACAATTTTTTTTGACTTGTCTGAAAACATCAAAATGTTTTCCTGTTCTTTATAGATGTTCTGAAAGAATGAAAGCTTTACCTTCATGCTTTTCATATTCTGCTTGGATTTTTGCAAACAGAGCTTCCAGTTTCTTCTGCTGATCCTCTGCGTGCTTGGCAGCTTCCCTTTCTTCAGCTCGGCTGTTACGAAAAACGTAGGAACCAGCTGACGTCTTTTCCATCCACTGAAATAAAAAGATTAAAACTAAACCCAGACTTTTAAAAAATTATTTTTAACATTATCTAGCTTCTCTTTCATACTCACTGTTAAGCAAAAAGTTCTTTAAAAACGAACAGGCAGCAGACCTTAAGTTCTTCCAGTATAACAGATAAAATGCAAAACCCCACAGCACTGGTTGGTAACTTGTCAAAAACAAGCAGAATGGAGCAGTATCCAAAACCAGATTATTTAACTGCTGAAGAAAACATAGCTTCAAATAGTGGGATCAATGCTGTAATTTAGATGATGAATGGATCCCACTGGTAGATACATTAAGATACAAACCATCAAACTCAATGCTAAAAAATATACCAGACTGCCTTCTACCCAATTTGTCTTTCCACATCAGCTGTACAGTCTGTTTTAACACTCTGGGTAAGATGCTGTAAAAGAACTATGATGCAGTTCTTCAGATGCTCCTAAACCTTTTCTGCTGAGATGGTGCCATAGGACTACAGGCTTGTCCGCAACTCTGCCAGAACTGGCTTGCCTGATTTGAAGAGGCCAGTGAGTTAAACAAGCAGATCCACAGCTGCTGGAAGTGGTCTCTTTCCTTCTATTCGCATTTTCTGCACAGTTCTGTCCTGTCCTTTGCACTGCCTCTAGCACATTATCTGACCTCAGCACTCTGTATCAGTTAGGTAATTCAACAGACAGCAGTTCATTGCGTGTTCTTATTAGTTACTTTTTCCTTGTTTAATGAATTAAGCTAAGTAACAGGACCAGGTAAGCTCCAGGTTTGGAACAGAGAAGCAGCAGGAGTGTATAGTGAAAGCAAGATAAGGAAAGGTTGCAGGACCAATACTTATGAGGCAGTGAATTGTTGAAATAGGCTCTGCCTACCTCATTAATTGCACACCATGTATCTCCTGCATTACTCAGTTTGACACCTTTAATTAAGGCTACTGTGATTCTTATGCTCCTTGACTCTTGAGGTAAAAGGAGACAGGCCAAATGTGCTTATAATTTTGGTATGTTGGAGCAAGAGTCTCAGTGTTTAAAAAAGAAAAAAGTACATCAATCTCTTGACATAGCAAGATATGAAGAAGCACTTTCCTCCCCAGCCTGGAAAACATTTACTGTGATGCAGTTACAGATTACAGTCCCCTTTCTGAGACTTAAATAAAGGTTTGTTCTACCAGGCAGCTCACATAATAAGGGCTGCAATTTCCTCCATTTAAGTAATGATCTAAATAGCAAAGTAATGGTCCAAACCAAATACCTTTGCAGAATTCATTCTACATCCACAACAATAAAATAATACCTTAGAAAGAAGGCAATGAAAAAACAATCTTAGATATACATGCCAAGTATACACTGCTCTGAGGAAAGCTAATAAAATATGAAAGCTTGCGTCCTGGTTAACCTGCTTACATTAAAAAGATTGATTACTAACAGAAATATTGTTTCTTTTTGTGTCTGGTATTGTTATAAAACCAAGTAGTTGCAGTGAAGTCTGACTGCAGTATTTAAAATGTCTGGATATCAAGTGGCATTTAAAAGATTTAAAATCTATTTTACACCATAATTACACACTATTTTCACTAATATAGAACTTACACAATACAGTCAGCCACATGTAAGAAAAAGTAATCCTACAAATGCTTAGAAATATGTAACTTTTTGTTAATATGTTTTTAATAAAACAAGTGCAGTAGTTTTTAGAGTACAGAACTAAAATTCAATGATTTCTGGCTTTTTGAAGCTCAAAGCAAAGCCAACCAAAAGATACTGAACACAAAATCAAATTCTTCTGGATACTCCAGTCCTGAAATACTAAACACACGCAAAATGCAAGAACCACTCCTCATTATTTTCACATAATGGTATCTTTAAAAAAAAAAAAGTTTTCTATATTGTGTCTGATTTGAGGAATGATATAGCAATTCATTAATATAATTGAGATCTCATAGAACCCTGTTAGATTAATAAAATACTTACACCATACCTGAATAGGGTAAGTTCTCTGAATAACCACATCAATACACCCCACTGCACCGCCCTCACTGTAAAGCGATGACAAAGGCACAGGGAAAGGTCTGGGATCCCGATGAAATCCTAGTTTTGTGTGCCATCGCACACGGCGAGTGCTGTTCGCTGAGATCTGAGCAAGGGAAATGGTGAATGAGAACCTGGCACTGCTAAGTCAAAGTTATAGCCAACTTATTTTATCTACAGGAACATCTACATGTCTATTTTCACACTGACCTCACTAGGAATATATTACTTTTGCACCTAAGCAGAACACATTTTAATTCCTTTCACACTGAAGAAGGTATTTTCAACAGAATCTAAAAATCTGAAAAGTTAAAATTCTCGGGGAAATGAGAACCTATGAGACAAACCATTGCTTTGTACCAGAGGAGCAATTTCAGTATTATGCTGAAACTTAACCCTCTTTAAAGGTAAAACTCTTTAGCTAACCTCAAATGAGCCCCACCAGTTCACCCCTTCATTGGTTTCTCCCCTCCCCCCATTCTTCCTCCAACTTCCATATTGTCTGAGATGGACAAATACTTTTTTGCAACTTGGTGTTTAACCAAAGTAAGGAGCTGGAACTGCCAAAATATAGCAAAACCTGGCAGAATTTTATACTACAAACTTCTCTTCGGACCGTATTGAGTAACACCCTTGAATCATGTCTTACAAATCTGGTTATTAAACTCCAGCAGAGCTCCATCTGTAAAGCCCCAATAACTTTTTCTGTTTACAAAATATGGCTCAACTAAGTAGCATTTATCACATCTCTCAGTCACATCCAAACAAGCTGAACTAATATTTTATTTACCTTTAACATAAGGGAATCTGGGGCTTCCAGTGGTGTACATCCATTTTGAGGACCAACAAGTTCTGCTCCATGCACTATGATCTTCTGACCAACAGTCAGCCTTCTTCTGTCTAAGAAAGCTTTGAGAGGTGGATCCAGAAGAGCTCTGATCCCATACCAGCCATCAGTAACTTCAATTAAAGCTGCTGCTTTTTTATTTTCCATGTTCTTATTGCTACTGCTAGGAGATACAACTGTGTTCAGCGATATGATTTTGGAAATGCACAGTACAAGCGTTTTACCTGCTGCATCATCTCTTTCCATTATTTTTTTGATTGCTGATCGTTTACTTTTATCAACTTCCAAATCATACCTACAAAAAAGAACTTGTGCTTAGTTACAGCAAACAAAATCCATCACATTGTTCTTCTTTAAACACAACTGTAGAAAACTGTTCGTTATTCATCTATATGATTAAGCATCACTGTAGCAAAGCAAATGTTTTCTACATTTCTACAGGTAACACACACTGTGTTTTTAATACTGCTGTGTGTAAGTTTAAAAATACAAGCATTCTGCTAAGTAGTGAATGCAAGGTAGATGTGCTTATTTTGTAATACTGACGAACCAGAAAGCACACAGTAACACAAATTACAGCTCCCAATATATTGCTATACACCTACCTATATTTCAACTGCAACAGGACCATTTCTGGGGTCAAACATCTGTTAGCAAATTCATGTGGGAAAGACACTTCCATAGCTGCTAATTTCCATACAATCCATCTGTAGTGATTGTAAACCCAGGCCTCTGTGATTAGGTTGGGATCCACACCAGGAGTGTCACAGAGGGCTCTGCAGATAAATTGTTAATAAATTAACCTGAAATCCACTGCAAATTTTAACTTCCCTATTACTTAGATTATTTACACCTTTCAAGAATTTCTAGAAATATTCCAAATTGATTTTGCTTTCTTTAATGGTCAGTGAGGATCAATCACTAGCAACATTAATCTACATAGCAAATTTATGATCCTATATTATCTTTATTTATAGCAACAGAGGTGTACAAAAATGCATAGTAAAAAAACAGTAATCAGAGGCTTTAAAATACCACTGTGCTGGATTTATTCTAGGAGACAAGAGAACTGCTATCTAATAAATAGCATAGCTATCCCAAGTTCATAAGCAACAGTACCTGTAAAACTCCTTTTTCCCAGCTTTTCCCTCATCTGTAGGTATTAGCCATCCTCCATCAGCAAGCTGCATTCCATTTCCAGCTAACAAATACTCCTTACTGAAAAAGTCTTTGATGAGAAACTGGAAAGATTCTGCATTTGTGCTGTTAACTTGTACACACTGTTTTGAAACACCATATGTGTACAGCTGAAAAAAATCAGATGGAAAAGACAAAATAATGACAATACTGTAAGAATTCAACAGAGTTTAAATATCCAGTCTTATCATTTCAGATTAAATATTTCTTTAAGGTTGAGACAGCTTTTGTCTGACCTTGCTATAGGTAAACCACGGAGAATGGAGGATTCCCAACAACTGTTGTAGCAAAACAGCATCACAATGACTTTGAAAGTGTTTCAAAATTCAATAGGTTTTGTACTTTCACAGTACCAAAAGCAAGAGCATTTTCATATAGATTTACCTAAGCTTAGATTTTAACTGTTCTTTTAAACCATCTCTTCATATGCATTTTAATGGGTGGATTTTTTTCCTCTTTGATTGTAACACTAGAGATTTATGACCTTTATTGTTTGGAATAGTCTTAAAAACTGGATATATGATACTTAAGTACTGTAGCAACTGCTGTAACAGCTACTGTAAATACTTACCTAAAAACTGAAGAATGTATCTATTCGAAAGCTACTGAGTTTTTATTTGCTAGTCTTGAGAAACTAGTCTTGAGATGTGAGACAGAAAATAAAAGGATATCAATATACCTCTTCTGTAGAATAAAAGCTAGGAGATTTCTCTTCCACTGCAGTTTTCAGCGGGATTCTACTGCTTGCAGATGTTTTAATGACATAAAGAGTGCCTGGCTGTGAATGAATATTTTGCCTACATTTCTTTTTAATTCTCATTTCCTGCAGATCTCTGGCACAGCGGAGATTTGTCACCATCCTAGCCATAGCTGCAAATTTAAAAAAAACCCCAACACATCAAAACCTTTTTTAAAAGCATTATCGAATAAAGATACACAGTCACAATCTAGCAGATTCAGAGCAGAGTTTTTTCGATGCCACTCTGCAGAGTTTTAGAAACTGCAAGTCTAAATATTAAAAGTTTAATGCATTTAGAAGGCAGTGATTACTGAAGGTATTTGAATATTTATATAAAACAAATTACATATCCATATTAATTTTATATAAGTCCTTGAACTAAACTTCCATCCACATACTTTTCTCGTATGAAGACTGAACTCAATCTTCATAGAAAACTCCAACCGGAAAGAAATTAGTTGATGACTACATAATCCATAATCCTGAAATTTTGGCCTGTTACTGCAGGATCTGATTCTGCAAATGTTCATACACCTGTTCAAATATACACAAGTCCTTTTGAAAAAAATCCAGGTTATTTGACTGTAAATGATAGAAGTAACCAGAAGAACCAGAGCATTCAAGAGAGCTTAGAAGGCATAAGCCCACATTCTTAAGTGGAACAGTTGAGCATTCAAAGTCTGCCTCTTTGAAAATTACACAAGCACCCATTTATATGGCTAAGTCTACATTTTAATTAGAGGATGGAAGGAAAACAAGCTTCTGTAAAAGTGAATGAAGTATAGCAAGGCTAATCTAAGGTTCGTAGATTATTTTATCTATGACGTATACAAGAAAAATCTAATATCAAGTAAAACATGAGCTATCTTGTTTCTAGGCACTGTGTTAAATATTTTCCTTCTCAATTAATTTTGGAGATAAACGGGATATGCTCTTTAAGGAGTGCAATATAAAATATTAGGAAAGTAGCAATTTCCTAATTTTCCTGCCAAAATAAAAAAAGCCTTAAAAAGAAGCTTCTTTTTATTAAAAAAAAAGTCTGCAAAAGATGCAAAAAACCCTTAAAGAATCAACTCTGACGGTTAGTATTCACAATAGTTAAGTGAGTAAAAGCTGAAAATACCTAAATTGCCATTTTCTAGGTCAGTATCTGCTGCATGCTGGATACAAGGCTGCTGATCTTGAGGGTCAGCAGTATTTTGTTCAGCTCTGATCTGATTTAGTTCCATCTCTTTGGTCATATTTTTGCTGATGGGTGAGTCACATCTGCTGCTGCTGCCTTGTTCGCATGTAGAAAATGTCAGCTTGGTTTTGAAGGGTGGAATAAAAGTTTTAGCAGCTTTGCCAGATTTGTACAAACTTCTAGTTTCTTCACTCTCTTTCGCCAAGGCCTTACAGGGAGTGGAAATCCCTGCAGCACTGTCTGAAGAGTGCCTGAGAGCACGCTGCTGAAAAATGGCAGGTTTAGATTGGAATCCTCTGAAGTCTTGATCTGGAAGGGTAAGGGTAGGATTCTTGACTTCGTGTCGTTCTTTAGTTGACCTACAGAAATGCGAACATTTAAGCATACAGGTTTCATCTTCCTGACAAAAATCTTCATAAGGAGTTTTGTATTCTTAATTTAGTAATAAAAATTTCAATTCAGTATCAACAAAAAGACAAAATATCAGTCTTCGATATTTTAAAAACAGAATACTCCTATCTACTGAGAAAAGACACAGTGTAATATAGGGTATAGTTTGTTTAGTATCTCACTGGTCTACTGCAGCAGCATGTGGTATATGGTAACTTAATATTTATTTTGTCATGAAATGATTAACCTTTTATAAAGTTGGGTAGTAAATTATTACTGTATGTTTTAGACAGTTACAAAGAAGAACTCTAAAATTTCTCACCCAAAAGGCTGACAGGTTATGGGTTTTAAAGGCACATGGTACATAAATTTTCTTCTGTCTTTGAAAATGCCTGTAATATAATTAGAAAAAATAAATGTTTGAAATGGCACATTAGATAGATAGATAGATAGATAGATAGATAGATAGATAGATAAATAGAAATTTACAGCCACATGTTTTATCTATATTAATGAAAATTAAAAGAAATAATTAATTAATAGAAAAGTCTTTAGAGTGGATTTAAATAGTTTTACTCCTTCCTGCCCCCAAAAATGTTTTTTTTAAACATCTTCCCAGAGAGATTTAAGGGATAAGTGCTCACAATATTGAGCTCTCAAGAGTTTGTGTCTGTGAGCCAGCAAGATATTTTTAGGCTCCTGAAAGGGAAATGTTTATCATATTAACTCCAGGTAGGCTCACCCTTCCATTTAAAACTCTTTCAGCAACTTTTATTCTTTTATTTGACATTACAACAAAAAAAGGCACATTTGCACAAACTCTTCCTTCCATTACTGAAGGACATGCTTATCTTTGAATTATCAACATAACTAAATCATATCTGTCTGGAATGTAAACCCACTTGTGCTATGCCCTTAGGCTGCAAAAAGGAAGTTTCACATGAGAAGTAATTATATAGTAAGTATATTACCAGTAAGAATCTGAACAAAGTCAATCAATAAAATATATTCTGTAGATTAATCAATAAAATGCATTCTTCCTATTGAGACTAGAATTTGTGAGATTTAGGATTGTGTGAGAGCAGGTGAATTCCTCCTGAACTGGAAATTAAACTGGAGTTCTTGCAGAAGGAATATATTTAGAGTCTATGCAATAAGGCAAATAATGAATCACATAATTTCAAGTTTGCAGAGACATTACCACAGCAGCTTTTCTGAATTTCTATGACTACGTTGATAAATGCAGCAGTTAAGCAAACTGATTATATGTTAGGTTATTGGAAATTGAAGAATTCTCAAGATAACAACTGACACTGGATTACTGCTTAGAACACAAGGTGACTAAAATTACCATCAGGGGTGCTTTTTGAAGCTGTCAAAGACCTGGGGGAATTCTTTGTTCTGTTAAATTCAAGCAGAAGTTGCCTCTTAATTGGAGGCTCACCTAGAATAAAAACACAGAGTTTTAAAAGTGATGTCCGTTTCAAGTTCAACTTCTTATCAATTGGAACAACATAACTGTAATTTCTAAATAAAACACTCCAGTAAGAGCAAGAAGAATTAGCAAGTTTTCAGGTCAGTTTTCAGGTTTTCATCTCCCATTCCACAAGGAGTTTTCAGCTAGCCCAAATCCCTGAACTGGTCTGTGTGTCTGTGCAAGCATCAAGTACCAACACTTCAGTCCTAGACAGATCACTTTCAGAAGGCAAGAAACTGCTTTTAGACCAACAACTATTTTTTGTATCAGACTAGCAATCTTGATACGAGCAAAACACTGTCCTCACCTACAATGCACAAAAAAGTGAAAATGAAAATACTGCTACTCATTTTTCAATGAAAAAACACTAGATTTGTACAGAGGGAAAAAAAGAAGAAAGTGCTCAGAGAGAAAAGGAGCAGCAGCTTTCTTCTGTAAGTTTGTGGTAAAACAGCAAACCTGTACAACTTAAAAATTACTAATCACAAATTTAGTTTCTATTGTGCGTATTTAAGCCTGGAAAGAGTGCATGAACCACCCTGCAGCAAGAAGAGTTTTTGTCACTGACACCTAGAGAAAGAACTTGAATGTTTCTGTGAGCTAAAAATCAACGTGACATGCAAAAGACCCCCCAAAACCTAAACCAATCCACTGTGTAGAAGTATGGAGTTGAACATGTAAGATAAAACACCTACCAAGTGAGTTGTTTTCTTCAAAGTGCCTCTTCCCAAAGGTCTTATTTTGGAAGTTTTTATCTGGTCTGCCACTGAAGGTCTGCATAGCATTAATTTGTATTCCAGAACTGGAAAAACTGTCTTCCATAAAAGCTCTTGCACTTTCTACAGCCTCTACTTCCAAGTAATTTTGTGGACTTTGGAGAAGATTAATATTAATTTCTGCTTTAGCAGTAGCACTGCAAGAAATTGCTTCGGACTCTGGTTCTGACCACGGATCCAGCTGCCCTTTTCCAAAAGACTCAGTTTTCTCTTGCTGAAAGCTATTTTTAAATGATGCTAACTGCTTGTTTTTCTGATTGTATGGTGTGTGCTCAGGCATGCTGACATGGTGAGTGCTTGGAAAATACTTTATTTCCTGAGGGCAGATGTTTTTAAAGTCAGAGTTTTGACTGCAGCTTTTTTCAGCTTTGAATTCTGAGATCACCTTATCTGTTAAAGATTTTACATGTTGATCATTGCCTTTAATTGAACTAAGTTGATCTGTAATAGAAAGCCCACTACTCAAAAAGTAATCAGATTCTTCTAAAATTGCCTTTGCTTTTTGATAGGCATCTTTAGAAACTTTTACCTGCTTTCCACTAGCAGTGCTGAAGCCAAAAGCAGAATCTGAAATCAATTCAGGGCTGGTATTTTCTTCCCCTTTTGATGACACTACTTGCATTTTCCTAGGAAGTACTTCAGTGTGCATTTTAGACTTTTCAACATCTTCCTCAACTAAAACTGCTTCTTGTACATGTGGTGAATGATTAACTTCCATTTCAGTAAAGAGCTGTCTGGCTTTCCTGAGTGACTCTTCTGAAAGCTGTACAGGCTTTCCACTTGCTGTACTAAAAAATCCAGAATTGCTTGTAGAAGCATCTGATGGCTTTATCTGCTTATCTGGAACAAAGTGCCCTAAAAGTTTAATATTCTGATCAAGGGATTGCTTCTGAGAATTTGAAGCAGACTTTGCATCTGCAGATGAGTTTCTTTCTTGGTGACTGTCTTCATCAGCACTTGCATTTACTTCAATGAATTGGGATGTGGCTGAATTAACCTCTTCACTTGTTGCAGTATTAAAAAATTTAGCAGAATTAGGACATTCAGTGTGAAGGACTACAGATGAATTTCTAGCAATTTCTGTTTGATTCCCTCTTGAGTTAGGCTCAATTTCATATTTTACAGCCTCACTGCAGTCTTGAAACATTTGTCTGACACTTGCTAACGTACTTTCTGAAACAGACACAGCTTTCCCTTTTGCTGTGCTAAACACAGTTTGTTTCAGATCACCCCTTTGCTTTTCAGCCTTAAGTGTTGTTTCTTTTAACCTGTTAAAATTAGTTTCCTTTTCAAGAAGACTGACTAGCGACTGGTTTTGGCAAGCACTGGC
Organism: Fringilla coelebs; assembly: GCF_963513975.1. Classification (NCBI taxonomy): domain Eukaryota; kingdom Metazoa; phylum Chordata; class Aves; order Passeriformes; family Fringillidae; genus Fringilla; species Fringilla coelebs. The sequence continues at coordinate 68,995,632 of NC_140029.1, forward strand.
TATGGTGTCTGTGAAGTAATTTTTATCAGCAGCAGGTTCATTTAAATGTTCTAAGTCGAATTCCTTACTGTCACTATTCATGTAAGAGCAGCTATTTTTTGCATCCAAAAGGAGTGATTGATCAGCTTTATTGCTGCTCTCCTCAACAAATAAAGTATTTTTTGCATCTCTAGGCACAGAGTTGTCTTCAAGGTCATGCGGTACCTTTATTAAATGCAGAGATGCAGCAGAGCACACAGAAAAATCATCTATATTTCCCAAATCATCCCTCTTTCTTGGTAAGCAGTCCAACGTTTTCTCTGCAAGGAATTTTCCATCTTCAGACAAATGAGTTCTACTTACAGCATCACTCTCCTGTCCTTTAAGGGATTCCAATTCTGACTTTCCAGGTCTGACATCAGCTTTCTTATGCGCATGTGAAGTTACCGAACTCCCTTTGCAAGCTTCACCTAGATCAACAAATGTATCTACTTTAGCAGGATCAAGAATTGCAGCATGTTTAATAGGACTGCTCTCTATTGCCTGATTAAACTGATCTCCAAGCTCTTCAGCAACAAGCTTTTCATTAAAATTGAGTTTTTCTGAGTCACACTGAGCAATGTTTTCAATACATAAATTGCAGTCTTTAACACAGTTCTTGCCACATTTCCTTTTCTTGATGAGATTCTCAAAATTGTCATTATGTTCCTTCCCTACATCAACATCTGCAAAAAACTGTTCTGCTTTAGCCAAAAATCCATCAGCAATTGCTATTTTCTTGCCACTAGCAGTATGAAAACCAGTCAGATAACTCCCTTCCACTTCATTTTTCCCCATGTTTACCTCTTGTTCAAGAGGTATTTGATAATGATGGTAAGAACCTATTTTTATTCTGCTTTCATTCACTAGCAGGTCCTTATCATGAGTGGTGTCTTCTGCCATATTTTTACAATTTGTTTTTTCTTTATCAGAGTTCTCCAAAACATTTACGTCCCCTTCTCCGCACTGTACACTGAACAAGGGCAGAGAATGATCCAAAGCTGCATCAGGAATGGATGTATCACCACCAGGAGTCTGAAGTTTTGGTGACAAACATTCATCTTCCTTTCTGTCTTCTCCTTTCTGCTTAGGAGACTGGTTTTCCATGTCGTATGACATATTTAAACCGTGTTCTTCTGCAATCATAACAGCATCTTCTAGACATGTTACATCTAATGAGTGGTCTTGCAAATTGCCTTCATTATCTCCTTGATTTAAAATTTGTTTGGATGTTTCATAATTCTGCTTATGAGTTTTAGTGGATAATAGGCTGTTGATATTGTTAATACTACTGAAGCTAACATTTTCAGTATTATTTGCTGATATTTTTGCCTTGTTTTCCATATTTTCCTTGAATGCTGTACTAGTATTTTCCTCATTTTTATTATGTGCATGGTAGGAAACAGAACCTGTGTGGGAAACAGCATTAATGCTTTTGAAATCTGAAACACAAACAGTTTTTTCTTTGCTTTCTTTTGTCAGGCATCTGGAAAAATTACCATTAGAAGACATAGGTCCTTTTGAATTGTGACATCTAGTACCAGTTTCAGAAGATTTGAACAAATAGTTATCATCATCCAAGTCTCTGAAGAGCTCTGCAGACCTACTCAAAGCTGCTTTTGAAATATTTATTTTTTTACCTCCAGCTGAAGTAAAGCCTATGAAATTAGAAAAGCTGTCCTGCTTAGCTATGGGAAAGCTCTCATCAGATCTTCTACTTTCATTTATGTCTAAGTTAGTAGAAGTAACCTTTTTATCATTTTCGTGGAAAAACACTGCATTTTCTTTTTCATTTTTCACCAATTCAGTGTCTTCATTTGTGTCTTCCTCCTGAGTACAATACTCGCCATTTTTAACTTGATTTTCCGATTTAAAAGTGCTATAAACCCCCACATCTTTCCTTGTTTCAGAAATATTTTCTACATTCTTTGTTCCACTTGTTTCTACAGTTCCTAATTGTTGCAAGCTGTGACTTTGTATTGTGTTACTTAGCTTTCTAAACTGTGTAAATTCAAACTGACTACCTGTTTCTTCCAAGATACTGGAAAGTTCAGCAATTTCAGCTTCTTGGCTTGCTGTCAAGGCTTGATTTGCTTCTTGCAAGGCTTGTGGAGTTCTAGGAAAGCTTCTACACAAGCCAACTTTATGTGGAGTAAACTGTGTCTGCCTGGGCTCAAGAAAACTTGCCTGTGAATCTGAAGAATCAGATAAATTACTGCCCAGCTTGCTTTTTGAATCTGAGAATAACATATTTTCCTTTTTAACTTGATGTGAAGTGTTTCTGACTCTTTCCATGGAAGAAGCCTCAAAGCATTCATTTTCAATATCCTTGAACAGCATTCTGCCTTTTGCTATACTGGCTTCAGAGAATTTAATCTGCTTATTAGAAGCAGTCTGAAAGCCACTGAAGCCCAGATTCAAACTGCAAGCATTTAGAGTCACTGATGATTCCCCTTTACACTTTAGGTTCGTGTTTGGAATTTTGCTGGAATACATAGGTGCTTCTTGTTTATCTTCTGTAGAAATGACTTTATTTAAAGAATTATTATCTACACAATCTAATAATTCTTTGGAAATGTCTACAGCTACATTACTGAATGCAGCTGCTTGAGGGCTTTTGCTGTTTTCAGCTGGCTTTGGGTCTTCATTGTTGGCTACATCCTCTGAAAAGGCAGCTGCATCTGTTTTCTCCCCTTGTTTTAATACAGTACTGTCATTTTCTGAGCAGTTTATTCCCAAGGGTCTGTGTACTTCTCTACAGTCAATCTCTGACCTCTGGTCTGTAGAATGCTTTTTACTGGGTGATAATTTATTGCAACAGTCACTACTGATTTCAGTTATGCCCAAGTTGGTCTGACACAACATATTATAGGAACTGCTATCTGTCACAGATGTAGAGTCACCATGAATACCAACCAAGAGCTCCTTTTCCCTAGGAGAAGACCCAAGTTCTTTCAGGCTCTGAGGTACAGCAGCTGTATCATTCACCTTAGCACTCATGTCCTTATCTTCTTCACCTTTCCCTAAAGCACAGCTTTTAGGGAAAAATCTGGAACGTTTTCTTGCCATTAGGCATGCTGAAGTCAGAACTTTGCGTTTTATACTTGGAAGAATCTCACTATTTAAAGAACTTTTTGTGTCTTCTTTCAGTGTATTAGATACTTCTAAGCATTTTATTGATGCAGCAGGTTGATCCTCTCTTGCATTTTCCCCCAAGTCTCTCAGGTCTTGTTGTTTCAGCCTACCACTGAAGGAATTATTGGATGAGTTATCCATTACATCCATTTTTAAAGTAGAAGTGCTGAAGTTCTTTGTCGTCATATTTGATTTCAAATGCTTTCTCTCAGCAGGAAGAAAGCGGTCTACAAGACAAGACATTACAGAGAAAAATTTGAATAAATTTATTCAAACAAACAGATTCAGATTTTCATAAAATTTTGGCTGATTAGATAATTTCTACACAAGCTTAACAGCAAAAGCCAAAGTATCACTTTTGTTTTCAAATGCAAACGCCTTTACAAGGCTGGAGGTCTGTTTAACCTAATTATATTCTAACAGCCAGAAACAAGAGATTTGGCTGCAGTTTATTCTACCAGGTAAAAAACAATATATAAATTTTTAGTTGTAATGAAATTTCAAAAGATGGGCTTTAACTCCTTGTGTCTCAACATAAGGATTTGTTTCAAATTTAAAGTACTTCAACTCCAAATACAAAGTATTTCTTCTAGCAAGAACAACAGCTTCTAAAAGTAGAAGCATCTGCTTGCTTTCATTATATTGTTTTTGAAAATATTTTGTGCTTTTGGAAGAAGCGGATGTACAGTCTTAAAGCACCTAATTCCAGAAAAATAACTATACAACTTTAACATTCTTTATGATCGCTTAGAAGTTACCAACTCGGACAAAATGGCCTTTGACACTATGGATGTAAAAGCAGCATTGACAAAGATAACTAAGCTTGTCAATTACAATAATGGCTCAGGGTGGAAGTTCCTATTCCAGAAACTAACCTGTAAGGAAAAAAGTTATCACAAAATTACTTGAAAATTATGCTATCCTTATCACTGTATAACAGACCAATCCCATATGTTGATTCCCAACTACCCAGCTAATTTTCCACAAATACAAGATTTTACATTATTTTATCTGAAACATTTACATGAAAGGCTCATAATAAATAATGAATCCTGCAAAAATTATGAATAAGCTTAATAATATACCTTGTTCAACATCACTGGCCACCAGACAGCCTCTAAATTCGTATGAATCAGATTCCAAATGTGGCAATGCAGTATGAATAGGTAATTCAGAGGTTATTTCTTTTTGTATTTTTTCTTCTTGATACAGTAAAGTATTATTTAGTCTATAAATAAATTTCTTGGATCTCTTTCTCAGACTGGGTAACATCTTCAGGTTTTTAAAACCAGACTTTGTAAGAGTATTTTCACTATTTATTAAATGTAGGTCATCACAGTCATCTGGAGATTTGGCACTACACACAAGAGGGTGAGACACAACATCAGTTACGACAGATTTAGAAGTTGCTTTTAAATGTGTGGAAAACTTGTCACTGTGGACTACAGAACACTCTGTGTCATCTGCATGTTCAATTAAAAAAGAATTACAGTTTAAGCTCATTTTGGAAACCTCAGCTGCACATCCTTTTACTAACTCTGGCTCTTGAACACTCAATGACACAGATTTTACTGGAGTTATTTCTGATGCTGGGTTGTTTCCAGTGTTTTTCATTTCACAGCATTTTTCTGACAAATCCACACTCAAAAACTTTTGTGCTTTTATCAAGCCTGAAGAGTTCAGTAAAGATGTTTCCACAGCATCATCCTTGGCCATTAGTAATGACTTTTCTTCTATATTTTCTTCCCTAGGTAAGTCGGAGGGCGGAGAGCTACATACAGACATCTCCAGGTGAGTTTGGTCAAGACCAGATAAGTTCAGTTGAGACCACTGGCTTGATGGAGAGTGCACACCTTCTTTCACGGGCCGCTCATTCTCAAAGGACTTGTGTGTTCTATAATCCTGCATATCTCCTGTGTTTCTAAGAGACTCCAATTCTTTCTCGTGTCCTATTAAACAGCCATCTTTACCATCTCCTGTATTTTCACTGGTGTTTTGGAGTAAAGAACCGTTCACTTGAGTGCAGTGGCTGTTTTCAGTCCAGCTATTTGTTTTGACTTCCTGTGAAATGACATTCATTCTTCCATTAGGCTGCTGAGCAGGAACATCCCCCTTTTGTTGCGTTTTATCTGGATTTATCTCATATTTCTCTACTGCATCCAGAGCATGTGGCATCAGCAGAAGAGTTCCACTGGATTCAGCTGGTATGTTGCGTGTGTCCTCAAGGCTATCCATCTCACCCAGTAAGCCATCTAACACCTCCGACTCTAGAGTTTAGACAAGATGGAGAGAGTAAAAGAAGTAAGAAAATAAGCTTTAGGAAATAACTTGGGAACAGTATTGTTAAATAGAGCTTTCAATTTTATAGTCATTACCTTTACTCAGGAGTGAGTTGGTAAGAAAAATGTAAGCAGTTGTTAGAGGAAACAGGAGGCAAAGAAAATACATGTAAATGCCCTGGCCTCCTGACCTCTGTAGTGGCTAAGGCTGCCAAGATGAAACCTGGCTGTCTCAAAAGAGTATTTTTTCCCCCCTACAGACAAAGAGCGAGTAGGAAACTTGACAAAATAAATATATTGATTTTATTCTTCCAAAATTTATATCTGATGATAGGTACCAGACAGGTCAAGAAGCTGCCAATTTTTATCTTTAACTGGCAGCTAAAGAAACTGTTATATGAAGGTTAATTATTAAATTGTCTTCTACTGTGACATAAAATAGTACAGTGTGTATATATATAGTGATATAAAATAGTACAGTATCTAGAAAGATTTAGAAATATTCTCAGTCTTGTAATTGATTAGGAAGCTTTTAAGTAGTTCCATGATTGACTTAAATATCAGAAAAATAATGAGAATTTTTTGTTTCTGTTTAGAAATAACATGCAATGGGGAAAAAATAACCCAAACTCTACTATGCAGAGCTTATACGTGCCAAATAAAATGACTATCTTCTCAAATGTCTGAAATGAGACCCACTTATCAGAGCAGCCTTCATTCAAAACCAGGTTTCACTTACAGACTGCTTTTTAAGGCTTTTTCATATCACAGAGATCATAATAAAGTACCTGGAAATCAGTCCTCTGATTTCCTTAGGCCCATAACCAATAGCTTAACTTTTCCCATTAGCTTTTTTTAGGTATAATTTTTTTAACTTTAGACTCTATAACTTTCCCTACTGGAACTTTTAAATACCATAATATCCGAAAGATTTTCCATTTGGAAGTCCATAGGAGATTTCCCAGTACTTGGTCACACTCAACCAATTATTTGCAATACATCCACTATAGGTTCCTGCTGATGTTGTAGGCATAGAAAGCTACTCATTCTCTTTACTTTCTATTTTTTGCCTGAGTGGTAAATGAGATCTCAAAAACGAAGAAACTGTAACTCTACAGATTGAGCGGATAGGTAGGTCATTTTCCTTCACTAAAGTAGGTTCCTCTGAAGCACCTTCCGTGTCCATATCCTTTCATCCTGTGATAACTTGTCAGTACAGCTTTCTACATAGACATAGCTTATTTCTTTTTAAACAAGAGACATTACTTGTACATTAAAGTAAACAAGGACTAACTGAAAGACTGTACAGATACTGTCTGTACACTGAATAATCTCATGCCAGGGAAAAACAAAAATCAGGGAAATTTATTCTGACTTCTAAACTTACTGGAGGGTGATAATATTTGATATATTATGATCTTATTTTCTTTAACTGAAACAAAATGTATGCTTAATAAAACTTATTGTACTTTATGACATTATTCCAGAGAAAACCAACATCTGAAAGCTACAAATGCGGACCTGTCCTTTTTATACATGGCATCTTCAACTGCCAAATTATCAAAAAGGGAAGATGCAGGAAAAGGGAAACACTTGCAAGTTATTTTCAACTCTAAGACAAATGGTCGTCTTCTCCCTCTTATTTTTCTCAGACATTAACTGATCTTGTCTACTGTAGTATGCTATGTAATAGGACCTACTAGAACACAGACCAAGACCAATTAATATGTGCTTAATTTCTAAAAGTATTTTGCTAATTACAGATTATTTGAATACATTTACTACCAAACACATTCTTTTCAGCACATTTGAACCTACAGTATAAAAACAGCAGGCCTATATAATTCTGTAAACAACAATGCTTCCTGATGATTCTCAGCTCTCCTTTATCAAATTCTAAACTGATTCTTTTAAAATTCTTACATGCACCACCAAACCTTATTTTGAGGGCAGGTCATTCAATTCAGATAAGGAGACATAAAATCCTAAGGATATACTGTCCTGTCTAGCCAGTATGAATTCCTACAGCACTCTTTTACATCCATGCATGTTGCACAGATTTCTGGTAATAATCTCCTCTTCTGCCGTCATTTCTCAACTAAAATCAAAAAGCCTCCCACTGAAATTTACACTTTCATTTGTTCACTAATGTGATCTAAAAACATGGAATGAAAATATTTTTTCCCTTGTCTTCTGTATTTTCTGCATTCATTTAAAGAAATTAGAAAAAACTTTTTTCCAAAAAAGATTTCTCATATTTTGAACTACCTATTTTGAACAGATGAAGTAAATGCAGAAAGGATACAGCAAGAACAAAAAACAAACTCACCACAGAATAGTGAGTGCTGGGATGAAACTTCAGATAAAGTTAAGCCTGTTCAATAACTAGAAGCAGTAGTCTTGCTCCCCCTTGAGCCTGTACCATTTTTCTGTCTCAGCTTTCCCACAGTCTCACCTCTCCAGCTGCAGTGAACACACTTCACAGTACTAATCTGGTTGTTGTCCAGTGGCACCATAACCTGACTTTCATGGCGTAACCAGGACACTGATTTAATTCACTGACTCAACAGACTCTCCCTTTTTTAAGGCTAGATTAATTTTAAAAAAGAGAATCAACTCAGGGACTCGCAGTACACAGCTGGCAGAACAAACCAGCCACAAGAACAGCCCAAACCACAGAATGTACTTTTATCCTCAGTCTAGCTTCACTGAATACTTCTAAGTAAAGCATCAATGCATACCCAAATCTTTGATGTCATCTTCAGCATTTAGCTTTACTGTTTCTGGTACAGACAGCATACTTGCATCACTTATCCCAGGACATTTATCATCCTTGGAAAAATAGCTGTGTAAAATCTGTAAACCAAAGACAAAAGCTGTTATATTATGCACCAGTATCACTTAAAGTGTCACTTTAACTGTAAAGGACAGAACTATAAACATTTACTGCAGTACCTGACTCCATCTCTTAAAATGAAAGGTAACATTTTCACATGTAAACGTGAAAAACAAATAATCAGATAATCCCCATTTTTGATGCAAATCAGATTCCATTTTAAAGTCACCTTCAGGGCAGTAAGTGGGTTCAGCAGTTTACTGTAATCTTCTCAAAAAGGGAACAAAGGAGATATGAGGAAGGACAAAGACATTTTGCCTATTTTAACTTGTAACAGTTTATAACTGTGAAGTTTCAGGTCATTAAGGATCAAACTCAAATTTGTAATTAAATCCTTATAGTGCTATCCTTGGTCTTCAGTCTCAATAATCATTCAGCTTTCATATACACAGTGTGAAATTCCAATTATGCAAGAACTTTCCCTATCACTATCAAAGGACTGAAATTAATACTAAATTTCAACTCTTGATTGCAGAGGTTGAGAGCAACAAGTTATTCCCAAAGAATAACTTCCAAAAATCTTACGGAAGTGGGAAAAACCAGACAAATCAATCTTCAGATAAGTAACATAATTCCTAGGTTTGATTCCTCTCTGAATAATACTGAGTGCTGCAGAAGCCAAGTGGTTTGGGGGGCTGGGGTTGCTTTTTTTTTTTTTTTTTTAATGAGCACAGCAAAAAATATTCCTCAGAGAGGGCTATTTGTGAGAACGCATTCTGCAACCATGGATTGCAAATTTAGTCTTGTGAGCAGTAACTTTTAAAAAAACAGTCAGATAGGAGAGCTTAAAATGAAAATGACAGAATTTTTTATTCTTGGCTCAAGGGATGTAAACATGTAACCAAATAGCTTAACTGAAATTGAAGAACAACACAGCTCTTAAAACTACTTACTGTATCAGCCCTTCCATCCTGTCGCTTTGCTTCAGAAACAGAATCACTCTCTCTAGCTTTAGAAGGAGACAGACAAGACAATTTATTTTCTCCTGAGCAATCTGCTGACTGTGTTCAAATACAGCTGTGTTTTGGGAGGATTTTCATTGGATTATTTTAAAGTCCACTCAAATCTGTAAATAAACTACTAAAAACTAAAAGTTCTAATTAAAAAGACATACAGATGAGGAGGAAGGACAGTGTATACAAAGGCAGTTTTGTAACAGCACAAACCACAGGTTATGGTTTCTGCTGTGTTTCCAGTTACCACCTTGAAACAGCACTGTCATTCCCCTTTCAAGCAATTATTCATGGCACTACTCCCCATTTCTTATGTTCAAAGATGTGGATGAGATCTTCAAGCCTTTCATGGATTTGGGCGTTTTCCCCACTTCCTCCCGAAACAGCAGTATTATCCTCCCTTTTGTTACAAAAGGAGAAAGTGAACCCTATTTTTAAAATGCCTGAAGAGCGTATATTAAAATATTCCATAGACACAACATCTAGGTTCCGTGCAGCAGCTCTTTCTTTTCACAGGAGTCAGAAGGCAGAGAGTATAATATCACTATTATAAAATATTAAGCTTATCCATGACATGGAAGAATGAGACCTCAAACCACAGCTCATCTCCCAGAACATCATCATTAAGGTATGGATACTTCCCCCAGCCCTTGTTTTCAGCTCACACCTTTCTGGACCAAAGAACACCCAAAATGGCACAACTCAAATGCCTTGTGAATAGTACCACCCCCTACATCCCAAAAGAAATTCCCAATCCTAGAATTCATTCTTAATATGCTTTATATACTCTATACAGTGGTAGTTTAACAACATGAAAAAGAGCAACATCAGAAGCTAAGGAAACACACCCAGGTCTTCCCATTTTCTCATGAATTTTCATCAACAAATCATACAGTCAAACTTCATTTTGCTTATCATATGCTAATGAAATCTCACTTTCACCAACACCTTAGGTTGAGGCTTGATGTTTATCATCACTGTTAGTTACCACTGAAGCAATTATCACCCACTCATTCTCATTCACAGCTCTGCTGACACAGCTGTTTGTGCAGCTGTGCAGTAAATAAGCTCCAGAAATTGCCCCGTCCAAACACCCCAAGAAATATGAACCCAGGAGCTCAGGTCTTAAACTGGACAAGTATCCCAGTCCATCTCACTAGATTGATTCTGATGGCAGGCACAGTGAGAGTGGTTAAAATGCTGAACACAACACTGCTGCTGGGAGGTTAACTCAGCAGGCCACCTTCTTACACTTCATAAACATACCCATTTAACTTAGCCCAACAGTTTCTAGTTATGTGATAGGGCAAAGCAAACATATCTAATCCTCTTTCTATGCTTTGCTATGTTATTTCTATTTAATTTATATTCCCTAACCCCTCAGACAAAGGAAGAAAACTTCTGAAAAGTTTTCTGTGTAGGGCTGCATTATCTAAAGGCACCCACTAATAATCACGGTAGGGATTTTGTCTTTTTTTAGTTGAAAAACCAATCATACTGAGTAAACTTCCAGTGTCAAAACTTGAAGTTTTAAACCCTTAGCAATTGCTCATTTTAAGAAATACCTATTATCACAGTTTCACCAAGGGTAGGAGGTGTGGCTAAAGAACTTGACCAGGACATATCTGGATCCACTTCTGCTCCCAGACTTTCAGAAATACATTTTGGAGTTCTGACCTAGAAATACATTTAACAATCATATATATAATTTCTATGCCAAATTCTAAATGTACAACTCAGGAAAAGGAAACAAAATGCACAAATAAAATGTGTACCTCCAAAAGTTTTGGTGTGCAAAACAAGCTTCCATATGGACCTGAAAAACATTATGTAAAAACGACATTAAACAGTAACTAAAAAATACATATTTTTATCTAGAGATGTCAAATATTTTATAGAACCAAAAAGTGAAGATACAAACCAGGGATATTATTTCTCTGAGGTGTTCTGTAAGTATTCCTTAAACTAGTTGGACTGCAAAAGAAAATTAAAGCCATAATATTAATTTCATGTCTCAATTTCTTAAAATAATTGAGTATTTCAAACATTACATATATTACCATCTCCATTATTTCTTTTCTTTGCACCATGGTTACTTCCCTGACTAGATAAAACATAGAATCCTCCTAACCATCAGTCAATATTTTAAACATTACTGTAAGTCTGCTATAAACTGTAAAATGTTTCTTTTGGGAAATATTTTAATTTTCAGTGATGATTTGTCTGACAAGTAATAAATTCCAATGTAACCATGCATTTTATAATAGGCTGTATGAAACTAGGGAAATTGGCTTAACTGACTGCAATTAAATAACTAGTTTAACTCTTCTTATAATCAACACAAGTACTTTGATAATACAGACATTAACTCTGTAAAAATCAAAGCTTTTATTAAAAAAAATCTCAGTAAATATAACAAATAGCTTTACTACTTGAGAAGCACATGATACATCACTACTACTCTTTCTTTGGATGTCTGGACTTGGAAAGCTGAAATAATGTTAAAAAAATTGTATTCCAGCTGTGAAAGAGTAGAAAAATAGGAAGAATGATCACCTGAAAGCAAGGGCATTTTCAAATTTACCTATTGTTTTATTTTCAACTCACTTAGCAACCTACAAGTATCATAAACACATCAGACATACAAGATTATTTACTGCTCTTAAAGTTCAACAGTCAAATATGGTGGGTTAAATGTTGCTTTTTGCATAAGGTCCAGCTTATTTTCTACTTGTGTTGACATATTCAGCATACCTAGCAGTGAGGCAGTTGTGGAAAGTACCAGGAGGAGAAGCAAGCATTTCATTTTCTTGGTCTATTTTTCCTCTTGTGTTACTTGGGCTTATCAAATTCTCTCTATCTACAACATAGAATATAATAATCAGCACAACTTTGCAACTCCAGGTAATAGTTTCAATTTTGAAGTTTAAAGCTGAGCTTTCACAAAAACCCAAACAAAACCAAACCAAAACAACAACAAAAAACCCACCCCAAAACAAAAAACCACAACCCAATCCTAATTTCTATTCTAGTATTTTAAATATGTTCAAATTTTATATCCAACCAATGATAAACATGTTTCAAATGCACAGCCAAGAATACCCCTCATTATGTCACTATTGACTTGGTATTAATCAAATCACATTCCATTCCATTTCAGTTTTAATGTACTGCATTGCGCCTTTCTTGTCATTGCACAAGTTATTCTTAGCAAAAATACAATGCGTGCAAACACAGGTTTGTGCAGCTTCCCATCAAATTTACTAAGTCATACACTTATTGATTCAAATAAGCAGCAAAAAGCAAAAATTATTTCCAGAAGTATTGCTGGAGTCACTGTCAGCAGCATCTCTTTATTTGCAAAGCATCTCCAGGCAAAAGACAATGTTCCCACTAAAGCCAGCAGAACCCTATGAACAGGGAGACCCATACATGAACGATCAACTACTAACAGGAATTTCTACTCTGAAGTTTCCAAACAACCTTAGTATCAGAAATTACGCTTCAGTTTGTGCATTTCTCTCTGCTTCTGAGTTCCTGAGTTCATATGCACAGCACAGGTGCATTCCAGTATCATACCAAGGTAATTGTGTGGTATGATGAAATCCATCAGCTCCCATCCAGGCCCATGTTTTCACAAGAGCTATTTGGCTCTAACCAAGAAAACAGAATATTTCAGGCAGACACATGTGAACTTTGCACATATGCAGACCAAAATGGACCATTTTGAAATAAACAATCATAAGGTTCCTTTCTTTGCCATTTATGAAGCTGCCAAACGAAATTCCTGAAACCAAGAATTCCCTAGGGATTTTACACTGTAAAACACAAATAGCTACACATTTAGAAGAAACATGTTCTCAGCAGAAGTTGAGCAGAAACAAAGAAAGTTACAATATTCCATGGAAGTAGTGTTATAAAGTATACTTGAACAGCAGCACAGCTCTGACCCTTCACAGAATTTGCACAGGATCTAAGAACAATTCTGGTAATAAAAGGGAGTCTTGTGTTTGTCTGTAACCTGGTTAGAAAAGCATATCAGAAGGACACAGACACAGCAGATGTACCAATCACATACTTCAGGAATGGGGTTAAATACTCTTCCAAAGAAGAGATTCTTAAAATGTTGCATACATTCTCCATAGAAAAGGTTCTTCTTGCTGTCCAAGGAGGGTGGGTAAATCAGCAAGGAGCAGAGAGACATGTACTTCCATGATGTACTTGGGATTTGGAAATAATGTATGAGAAGTACCTTACAAAATTCCTTTTTTTTTTCCAAATGGAAAACCATAGTTTTTTCTATAATTCACAATCTTAGTAACTCAAAGAGATGGTGCTTCTAAAACTTTCCAAGAAAGGTTAAGGAGTGCCCTACAGATTGCCTCACATTTTATCATGATAAAGATGACTCTCTCCCTTTAAAAGCTTTAAAACTTATGCATAAAAAATGGCACTGCTAAAAAAATTCACTTTGATTTGCAGTCAACAGTTTATACTGACTTCATATCCCCTGATATTAACAGTACTTAGAATGTTTGGACCACAACAGTATCATTTATACAGGAAATTTTGCTTATATATTGCCAGTTTATCACAACTGGAATCCACTATTAGATTAATTCTGCATTTTTATAAACAATCTTCAGAAGACTACTAAACTAAACTTTTTAGTCCCACAGTTCCTGCAGTAGCATTATCTATTACATAATGATTATCAGCTGCAACAGAAGGTTAAAAAAAGTTACTCACTTGCTCCTATTTTTTTCTGATCTGGCTCTTTTTCAGGAGAAGAAGGTGGCAATATTGCATTTTGCTCTTTAAAGAGCAGTGGGGTTGATGCCAGCTGACTGTATGTAGAGGGTTTTGTCCTTGGAGTTTTAAAAGCTGTTTGATCAAACCAGGCAGAGGGCCCCTCAACCTCTCCAAAGGATTTGGGCTCATATGGGGGTGCTTCTGCGCTGAGTTCTTCAAACCAATTAAGACTGATAGGCCCTAAATCTAGGAAGGAAAACATACAAAAAACCACATGAAAAGGAAAAAGGTTCCTCCATGGAGGATGCAAAAACACACCAGACATTTAAATGCTAACAGCAAAACACATCGCCTCTTCCACTGCCCTACTTCTGGTTTGCTTCTTTCTAGATGGCTTTGGACTCTGATAACCACAAAATATACAGGGATGTCTGCCCAAATTCTCAGACTATTAACAAACTAACTGAAGGACCAGAAAAATATCCAGTTTGTTTAGAATCACAAGTATACTCTGGCTTTTAGTTTCTCTTGTTTTGCTCAGAGTCGCAAGCTAAACGGGTTCCTTTTAAAATTACCAACTACGACAGGTGTCTCTACCAAAAGACTTAAGCCTGGTCTACATGTGGGTATGTATAGAGGTGACAACTCTAAAAAAGGATGTACAAAAAGTAACTAAGCATATAAGATGGATAAAACAAACAAAAACTTGAAGAAATCTAAGGAATAAGAAATACAGGTTTGGGGCAAGAACAGCAGCTAACAACTTGCATAAAGCTTTCCTGTGAAACATACAGCAAATATGTACAAAATATTGGTGCCCAGAAAACAATCTTAATAAGAATTACTTTAGATAAGCTGTACCTGATTCACTGCAGTGTGCCTTAAATATTTCAAAGAAAGTTAGTCTTTCCACTGCCATTTTCTTATCCATTAAATTACTGGAACAGTTGAAAAGCCTGAGAAGAAATAAAACACTTTCATACATTGCTGTTTGAATATCTTAGGCTGGCTTTCCTGCATTTTGTAGTGTGCCACAGCCCAGCTTGTTTTGCTTTGACTGTGATGTGAGCATTCAACCACCACAATGATGAACATGGTGGGAAAACAACAGACAAGAGCAAAGGGCATTATACCAGAGATAATGAAAACACTCAGCAAACACACGACACGATAGAATGGGAAGAACACTTCTGAGGTATTTTAAACACAAATCAAAACCCCACACTCACTACAACGTGTTAGGATGGAATATGTACTATCACATATATACTCTTACAACCATACTCATACAACTTACACGTCAAGAATTTGATTCAAAGTTGCTTTCAAGTGGAGCAGACACTACCGGTTTCACGGTTCTATTAAAAAAAACATGTAAAATAAGCCCATAGTGAGACTTCACCGTTTAACACATCTATGCCTTCAACAGTAAATCCCGCTTCCCACACGCTGCCTTACCAAAACCATAGGAAAAACGGGCGCTTTAAAATAGGGTACGGGCTGCATTAAGACAGAACACCGAGGAACTTAACATTGTCTCAGAAGTACGTTTTTAAAAGTGTGATTTGACCAGTCCGCGCTGCTTTCCGTGAGAGGAAGCTCCTCCCGGGCAATGACCGCGCACGGAGCGCGGCCTGTGCAGCCCCCCCGGGTCACCGCGGGGTCCCCGGGGACGGGCCCAACCCCCCCTTCCCATCCCCGAGTCACACCCCATAACTGCGGACCCCCGGCGGGCTGTGAGGAGAGGGAGGGACGCCCGAGGGGCGGCGGTGACACCCTCAGGGCACGGCGCAGCTCCGGGGCAGGGCCGAGGCACACGCGGGGCCGTTACCTGCCGGCGGCGCCTCGGGCGGAGCGGCGGCCGCAGCATCGCCTCACGCAGGGGAGCGGGGCGGGCAGGGCGGGCAGGGAAGGCGGCGGGGGACGAGGGGGCACCGCAGACCCCCAGCCCGGCCGCCCTGTTCGAAGCTTGGCGCCAACGCAGCCCCGCGCCTGCGCAGCGGGAGCATCCGCCGCTCCCGCCCTCGGCCGCAGCCACCTCCCGGCAAGGAGGCGGCGGAGCGGCCCCGCCTCGGCCTGCCCTGCACGGGGCCCGGCATTGCGGCCCGGGATGCGTGGTGCCCGCCGTAAGGGCTGTCCTGCCGTGGCTGGCTCCGCACAGAGCAGAAAGGGTGCGTGCCGTGAGCCGGGATGGCCGCCAGCAGCTTCGCGTGTAGAGGCGAGGGGATGAGGTACCACATCCACGGCTGACATGGCCCGCGTTGCTGGGCAACAGCAGCTAACACCCACCCCTTGGGAAAAGGCTCTGGAAGGCTCCCAGCAGCAGAGCCGTGGGCAAGTGAACTGTGCAAGTCTCAGACTCTGCTTCTCAGGTGGTTTTGTAGGCCTTAACACATGAAATGGTTGTTGACCAATGTTGACCAAATGTTGCTCCAATAAAGAGAATGTTCCTATCCTCCACATACATGTCCATTCCTGCTTTGTCTCTTCATTAAATTCTTGGCTTTGGTGATGGAACAACTTCAAGATGTGGGGAACACTCTCTCCACCACCAACTTTGAGGTTACCATCTTCATTTTAGTGGGATGTTCATCTATTCTTGTGCCATAAAGAGGTTTCCTCCTATCTCTCCATACCAGTCCTTATGTTGCAGTTTTATCACATCACCTGCTTAGTCATCTGTCACCTTCATTAGTTTCTTGTCCTACAATAATTTTCCATATCCCTCGTCCTTTCAAGGACCTTTAACTTCTAACCCTGCAGTGTTCTGGGGAGCTGCAGTAACTTTCTTCCCAAAGCATTTTAGAGGAACTCAAACGGTTGGCTTAAATGATGGCATGTAGTTTCCAATTTGATTTCCATCGCCATTCCCAAAGCACCTTAAAAACTTACTCTTTTTGCAGCTGCACTGCAATCATTAAGTTTTAACTTGGCTATATCAATACCCTATTGTTGCTTTGATACCAACAGTGCTCTGAAAACACAAGCACAACGTGGAGCCTTGAGACATCTTTTAATTATCATTAATGTGTTTCCTGAATCTTAACCTCTTCATGCCCTGTAAAAATGCTGTTTCTTACTGATTTATCTCAGACACTTGAAAGTATCAGATACATTGTGAACGTTTACAGACATCATCCCTATCAGGTCTTCTCTAGCCTCTCTCTTGCTGGCCCAGTGAATTTTAGAAATGCATTTATAAAGATGCTGAGGAGTCATACAAAGAAAGGATTTCACATTACTACAGTTCCAGGGATTTCAGGGTTATATACACAGTTTGGATGATTTAATTACATTATTTTAACTGTATTACCTTAAAATTGAACTAAGGCAATGTAATTATGGAAGAAGGACTATTAGTCTAATATGCACATGCTTTTATTACTAGCTTGTATTATTAACACTTATTTCATATACAGATATTAAGCCATTGCTTTCCCTTACTTCAGTTTGTATACAGGAGTATAGTCCATCTTTTCCTAAAGCAGTTCAGTTGATAGAAAAAGTTCCAGGTATATAACCTCCAAGTAATGGAAGAATGGGGATGCTCTGGCCTTTTAATACGGGTAAAGACTTCTTTTCAGACATGTAATTGCCTGAATTCTTTGCTCAGCTCTACGAGGGACACACAGTTTATCATGACTTTGTTCGTTTCCCAAAGCCCCTTTTCCTTCTTTTAAGACCATGAGCAGAAGGAACTGTGAGCAAGGAGGCTTCTGCAGGCCGTGGTTTTCCCAGCTGTGGCTGAATGACATCTCTCCATCAACAGAGGCTGTCAGAGGAGGAAGGCAGGCAGGCAGGCCGGTCTTCCCTTGCCATCAGCGCACCCCCCACCCAGCTGCCCCCACTTTCCCCATCAATTAGCAATCATTAGCTCCGCAGGTAAGATAAAAGCAGGGCAGGGTCACAGGTAGGGCTAACCCTTCAGCGGCGATAATCATGGACAGCTTCGTCTGTTCCCCCTTCAGTACGTACCAGAACTTGAGGAGCAGCCCTCCGCTGGGCCGCGGCTGGGACACTGCGGCCAAGCAGCCCAGCTGGAAGCAGAGCAAGAGCGGCAGTATCAGCCCTTTCCTCGGGGGGCCCTTCACGCCGCTGCCCTCCGACTACCTGGACAGCTACCGGCGGGCGCAGCTCCAGGCGCTGCTGTCGCAGATGAGCCCCGCGCTGACGCCGCGGCCGCGGCGGGCCAGCACGAAGGAGGCGGCGGTGCAGGTGAGCCTGCGGGCCGACGTGGCCGTGCAGTGTTCGCTGGGGCCGCGCACGCTGCCGCCCGCCCGCGCCTTCAGCCCCGACGCCCCGGGCGGCCTCGCACTGTACTCACCCGCGCCCGACCGCCGCCTCTTCGCGCCGCCCGACGCCGCGCCGCTCCCGGAGAAGGCAGCGCCGGCCGAGGAGACCCCGACGGCGGACGGCGGCGAGGAGCAGCAGGAGGGCCCGGCGGAGGCTGCGCCGCCGCCGCGCCAGGAGCCGGTGGGGACGCGGCGGGAGGAGACCGCGGCTCCCAGGCAGAGAGCTGCCTTCCAGGTGCGCCGGGATGGGGCGGGGGGCGAACCCTCAAGCAGGGAGGCCAGAAATCACCTCATGAGCAGCAAGGTGGTCCCTGTCCTGCCCCGGGCCGGCTCTGTCTCACCTAAAGCAGAAGAGCCTCCAGCCTGTGAAAACCCACACGTGTGGATCAAAGCACGGCAGAGCGGTTTGGGTTGGAAGGGACCTTTAAGATCATACAGTTGCAACCTTCCTTCCATGGGCGGGGATGCCAACCACTAAACTCTGTTGCTCGGAGCCCCATTCAATATAGCTTCAAATATTTCCATATGGCTTCCTGGGCAATCTTTTTCAGTGTCTCACCATCCTCGGGGAGTAGTATTGAGGGAGCTGGGCTGGGTGCTCTCGGGCTGCTGGAGGATGCTCACTGAACTCTGTCTCTGCAGTTCTTGGAGCAGAAGTATGGCTATTTCCACTGCAAAGACTGCAAGACCAGATGGGAGAGTGCTTATGTGTGGTGCATTTCTGGAAGCAACAAGGTAGTTAACAAGTAATTTCTTTTCTCCTGAGACTTGTAAGAATGGCATAAAATCTCTGACAAATCAGATATTTTTGCACAAATTTAGGTACCTGTATACAACACCTCAAATAAGTCTCTATACTACTTGCCTTTTTTCAGGTGTACTTCAAGCAGCTCTGTCGCAAGTGCCAAAAAGGCTTCAATCCCTATCGGGTGGAAACAATCCAGTGCCAGGTAAGTTAACTGTACTCCATTAAGACTGTCAGATGTTATCATATACACTAATGGTGTTGTTAAGTTTGATATTGACCTTATCTGGAAGAAAACTTGACTTCATCAAAACACTAGGAAATGTTATTTGGGAAATGTGTTCTGGGGTAGGCCTCCCTCCTCTCATGGATGGCTAGCTTAATAGTTTTCATATAGCATTATGGCTTGCTACATGTATGGTGTTTCTAGGTGAGAAAGCTTTTACACCTTAAATCCACAGGGTTTTTACCACAAGTGTTCTTAAGTATATCAGCCCCAATGTGTTGCTGTTATTAAGGAAAACCAAATGTTAGTCTAACATGAAGTGCATCCTCTTTGATCTACTACTACTAACATGTCTTTGTTTCTTAAGATCTGTTCCAAGACTCGTTGCTCTTGCCCTCAGAGGAAGAGACATATTGATCTCAAGAGACCTCATCGCCAGGAACTCTGTGGCCGCTGCAGAGGCAAAAGGCTGTCCTGTGATAGCACTTACAGCTTCAAATACGTTGTCTGATCCAAGTGCCCTCTTCTGTTTTGTGCTTTGCACTTTGGCTTTTGCAATGTTTTGACTTAAGGCTTTTGACCTGGCATTGGATAATGGATGAAGACTTTGGTATTATTGTAAAGTATAATAACTTAAAGTATGTAATTTCACTGAATATATGCTGTAAATAAAGTTCAAAAAAAAGTTTGCACTAGTTTGATATCCCTTAGTTTCAGTCTCTTTGGCTGAAAGAGGAAAGTATATCTGAAAGGAAGCAACCCATTTGATTTCCTAAAGATAGTAGGCTTTCTTTTGAAGTCTTCAGGGAATACTAAGATTCAGGCTACAATAGCAGTTTTTCCTTCAGTCACTCAAACTGAACAAGGGCGGGAGATGCAAATATTCTGGAGGGTAATGTCTGGTGTAAATGCAAATTGTCTTCCCCCTGCCTCTGTCAAATGTATATATAAAAAGCACAGTAATCAAAGACTGTCTGCCAGAACAAGACTATGGCTGTAAAATAGGCAGGAAAAGGGGTGTAAGCTGCCCATGTTTGAAATGAGGAGGGGAGAGAAACCTTTTGACTGGCAGTATCTGTGACAGTGTAAAAAACACTCTAGGGTAGAAGGAAGTTCAGAGGCTTCCATAGTCAGTGGAAGACCAATGAAACTATTTTTGCTGTTGTAGTCTCCATGCTGAGTTGTGAGGATTTTTTGCTCAGGCTGTAGTTACATTTTTCACTCTTTTCTGTGAATGGTTTCAGCATAAACCAGGAGCTAGGTATTTTTTGGGGGGCTGCTGATCATAGATACCATGTGCAACAGTACAGATTCAGACAAGAACACAATTTTCACGACAGGCATGTACTGTGTTGTGACTATATATGACTTT
Source organism: Fringilla coelebs (assembly GCF_963513975.1). Lineage (NCBI taxonomy): Eukaryota > Metazoa > Chordata > Aves > Passeriformes > Fringillidae > Fringilla > Fringilla coelebs. The sequence goes on from NC_140029.1 coordinate 69,016,300, forward strand.
TATATTTTAGTTAAATGGATATACTGATCCAAATTTCAAAGTTACTTCACAAAAACAGTTAAGTGTATTTACAATGTGAATAAGTTACATAGTTGTCAGACTAAAAGTGTCTCAGATGTGCAACAAATTTACATGCATACATTTAACACTGGACAGCAGTTAAATGTAAGAAAAGAAACATATAGTCATGACTTTTCTATATACATTACAAATAAAATAAGACGTCTCTTTGAAGAAACAACATGAGAACTTGCATTTCACATTAATATTTTTACTTTTTATACTCAAAATTTATATTAAATAAAAATATGCATGCCTAACGGTTCAAAAGATTTGACTCTGTGATGGGACTTTCTCCTACAAAATGGCAAGTTACATTAGATCAACCATCCTTTAATAGTATAAATATATTCATAAAAGCAAACCTCTAGTAAAAAGCAGCCAAGGTCCTTAATAAAAAAAAAAAAGAGAAAATCTATCAAGACCTTTCATGATTCTTGGGGTTGGCCTAAGAACAGACCTCTACAATATGATCCAGTACCTTCAGAGACAGTAGCCTAGTAACATTAGGAAATGTACTTCATAGCAGCTCATTGTTTTAAGATACAGTAATCATATTCAAATTACAGTGTACATTAAATCATAGTCTGTTTACAGTTTGTTTCATATACACAGGCTCTCAGCTTTTGACCAACAAGTTTGTGAGATTCCGTGGCCAGCTTCATTCTGCCCATCTTTCACTCAACTAAATAAGAAAAAAAAAAAGGAAAAAATGTACAAGGTTTGTTTTTTTAACAAAAAATACTATTTTGTGAAGGAAACATTGCACTTTTGCCAACCAAAAATTAATTTGCTATAAAGGAAGTATTGTTCAGTGTAGTAGGCTTTGGTATGCAATGGAAGTCACTTCTTCAGTAGTGAGTTGCAGTTGCTCAGTGAAATGCTAACTGGTTTTTGTGCAACACAGAACAAAGGATGTTGTCCCAGGTGCTCTATGCTACCTCTGTCCTTACAGTATTGCTATGTGTTTGAAGTTCAGCCCATCGCTTTTTAGAGGAAATCCTAAATGTAACAAGAGTGAGTACAGTTTGACCAAACCTTTGTAAGGCTGAGAAGACATCGAGCCACCTCACTCCCACAGGGCAGCACTCCCAGCTTGAAAGGGGGCCCAAGGGTCCTGTCAGAGACTTGTGCCGGAAACGCTGGAGTCTGGAAGAAAAGTATTGATGACCCGGTAGCTCTGAGCTCTGCGGATCATGTCGCGGATCTCTATGTTCAGTTCCATTAATTTGGTGCAGATTTCAGTCAGGCTCTGGTTGGAGCCCACCAGTGCATAGGTGCCCGTCTGACCCAGGGTTTGGTGGCGGAAGTAAATATTCAGTAGTGTCTGGACTTCATCATCAGAGCTGCTTCCAAAGATATCATTGGGCCACAAAATCCTGCAATGAAACAGGAAAAGAGCAGGCATTTCATTATGGGTTTACTAGCAGAGAGTGGAGCTATGTGACAGAGATCTCTGAAAGAAGAATGAACTTGCACATGCTTATAAGCATAAAGCAGCTCACTGTTTTACACCACTCATTTGTTACTCATATTCTGGTATCAGGCACTGAATACACATAAAAATGCAATTCCCATTATCTAAAAAAATGGTTAAGAAAACTCATTCAAATAGGTGTAAGTGAAACTGTGCTGAATGTTAGCTCATGCCAATGACATGCACCTGTAAGGAATTAACTCAATAAAGATTCTTAGGAACCTCACAGGACTTTTGATCTACAGAATGTAATTAAACATCTTAATTATTGCAAGCATATGTTTGATAGTTACTTGTGGCACACCTCTCCAAAAGCCAGTATCAATGCCCCCATGTTCCTTGTTGTTGAAACAATTAATTAATTGTGCTGATCCTGTGCATTATGTTTAATTAGGAAGATAATAAATGCATACTTTTCTAATAACATGAAAGTCTAATATGAACCATGTAGCAGAACTTGCCTGCATTCTCTTATTTGTCTGACGGCTTTAACAAGTTCATTGTTTTTCAAACACTCCAGCATGGACTGAATAGCCGCTTCAGTAGAGTTGAATGTGGGCTCAGATTCTGTTGTCAGAGGCTCAGCTGCGAGTGCAGCAGTAGCATCCTTCAGATTTTTCTTCAGCTCACTCAGTTCTCTTGACATATTTAACAGCTGTTCCAAGGAGAAAAATGAGAGATGGGTATTTTCATTCTCCATAAGCCCCACATGGAGTAGGTACTTCAAGTTTGTCCTTACTACTACATTGGATGTAGACGTTATGGAAAAGACCCCAATTTAATACAAGGACATTTCTTGATCTCTGTACAATATAGAGAAAAACCAAACTACTGGGATTTTTTTACCTTTGTGCATCCTTTAACATTATGCTGTAGTTTTGGCTTGCTAAAATGCAAGAGCATATCTAAACAAGCTTTTATTTTTCACCCTTACTTTTTTCACATCATAGTGGAAGAACTGAAGAAAGCATGTACTTCTCCTAGCAAGATGTTGATACTTATTTACAAAACACATGCTGCATCTGACATGATTAACCAATGGACAAGAAATGTATAACTCTTTCTCAGGCTGAAAAGTTATTATGGCACAAGATTCATAAATACTTAGTTAGTTAATAATTTCCAAGGATCTACTTCTTCATGCTCCTACATGCTAAAAATAACCACTGTCACATGAACTGACAATGGAATTTCCTTCAAGTAATAGCTTGTGGATCCAGCAAAATATGCAAATGTCATAGTGAAATAGCTTTCTTCGTACAATTGTTTCCCAGTTCCACAGGCTGCATTATTTATAATAATTTAACAAAGTCAGAACTGTGAAATACACTTACAGAAATCAATTATAAGGGATGCAAAATATTTTTAAAACTTATACTGCTCTAGTAGTAGTAGATGCCTATTGTCCTGTCTTGTCTTAAAAGTGAACAGCCCAGTCACAATGTGAGCCAGCCTTCACGACATACAATTTATTGTTCCTTAAGAGACAATAAATATTCAAACTCTTTTTACTCTGACAGCACATCTGATAAAACAATTTCTGTTATAGGCCATATATAAACTACTAGAATATGTCATAAAATACATGTAATAATGTCAAATTTTATTTTACAGAGCAGAGTACAACAACTTCTTCTACTCAGTAGTTTAAAATATATACATTTTTCTCCTTACCAGGCGAAAAATACACATGGAATGGTAAGTTAAATGATAATCATTCAGCTTAAAGTGATCACCTCAAAGATATTTCAAAGTATTACATATTTTAAACAACTGCTGAAAATAAACTTGACTAACAGTACTGTTCTTGTGAATTTTTTTTTAAGTAAGATTCATAGATATATCTAAAAACAAAAAGATGTTTGGGTTAAAAGTTAGAGTGTGCCATGTCAAAATATTTAAAGAAAAAGGTTTGTAAACATTACAGAATTAAAAATACAGGACATGAAGGTATTTAGTTGATTATGTATGCCTGCAGATTTATAGTCAGTGTGAAATAGTGGGATCCTTGTTAAGTCCAGAGAAGGGAAAAATAAGAACATGAAAATAAAGTGGAATTTTCAGTATAGGACTTTGTAGTTTGTTACATACCTCTGGCATGGAACTCACTTCGTGCACTTGTCCAATAAGTTTACAGTAGGACTGAAAAAGCAACAGCAGCTGGAAGTGCAGTTTATATAATCTCTGACAGAGTTCCAATTGCTAAGGAAAGATTTGTAGGAGAAGAAATAATTAATAAATATTAGTGAGTTTAGATAATTTTTGATAACTAACAAAACACATTGAGATAGTTTGTTCTCAAAAACATTATTTTACTGAAATATGATCATATACTATTTCAGAAAATAAGTAATGATTTTTCTTCTGCAGCTAAGTCATATTGACATTGAAAATAAAACGATGACAGCTAGGTCTCATGTAGCACATGTCAGCATCAGCCTCACAATATTCTGTTTTGGTTAGCTTCACTGTCTCCAGCTTGCAGCTGGAAAGCAGAAACAGAATACAGGGAAGTGACTTTCCAGCACAGAACATGAAACTCCCGAATTTCAGATAAGGGATGTTCTAAGGGATGGAAATCTAAGACAGAAGCCATGAAATAGTAGAACAAGATGGTCAAAGCTCCTGCCTGCTCCTCTGAGGAGAGAGACACAGAGGTGATAAATTCATCTAGGAGTGAGAAGGAGGAAACGCCAGCCCTGAAAGTTAAAACACTTTTCATGGATTTTCCACCATTCTAAAGAAACTATACAACAGATGGAGGGAGTTTAATTTGTAAGAGGGTATTTGGCTTCTATGAAGTATTCTCCCAGATTAAGTAGATACTCCTCTATGAATATTCACTTGTTTCTTACAGTGTAAAGTGCAGCATGACATAAAAGATTCAGACACATTGAAATAATGGCACAGCTGCCAGAGAGGTCAAGTTAATATGCTTATAGTTCCTGGTATTCTTGTGTCTAACAGGAGGGCAGTCTCGTAGTTCCACAGCTGGATCACAGTGAAGAAGAGAGGAACATTTAATATTCAGCTAATTATCTAAAAAGTGAAAATCCTGCAAGTACAAGTCCTGACCTTGTACTGACCCTTAGGCACGAAAACCTTACAGACTTCCAACCGTATTTGATTTGCCTACAGTAACAGACACCGAGACCAAGGGTGGGCTCAGTGTTATTTCCATCTGTTTGGAGGAACTAAAGCAGAGTTTCATGCCAAAATTGGCAGTGTTTTCTTCTTTAAAGCACTTCATACATGCTTAGTTACCAGCACGTGCTGCAGCTCTTTGCTGAATTTGGGACTCTGCAAATATCAGCACAAACACTAACAGAAAGTACTTTAAGTACATTATAAATGTTATGATGACTGAAGTGTTTTATTTACATATGGTTCAACATTTAAGTGCCACATTTTTTAATAATAAGCCAAAATTAGAACCACAGTTTAGTGTTCCAGTTCCCCAGATTTCTGTACCAGCCTCACAAGGCTGAGGGGCTAAGGTCAAAAGCAAATTTCATCTTTTTTCATCAGGGTGAGGTCAGAACAAACAGCCAAGGGCACTGCCAAAATGAGGCAGAGCTAGTCTCCTTCTAAAGAGGGTTTGTGGAGGAAAGTGGGAGCAGGATAGTGCCAAGCCAGAAGGTGTCAGCCTAGCAGGGTTTGACTTGCTGAAGGCCAGGCACATGGGGCTGCTCACACCTCAGCACCACCAGAGCAGCAGAGCTCAGCACTGTAAATTTGCCTGGTCTGAGCTCTGTGCCATTGTGGATCTGGTATCTGTGTCATTATGTTTAATGTCTATTACTGGAGGGCAGCGCTGGAGTGCTCCTGTTCTAAATGGAAAGGAGCAATTCCAGCAAGGAATTGCCTTCAGCAAGTTTGCAGATGACACAGAAGGATGGGATGCCATCCAGGGGGACAGGGACAAACTTGAGAAGTGGGCCCATGAGAACCTAATGAGGTTCAACAAGTGCAAGTGCAAGGGGCTGCACCTGTGCTGGGGCAATCCCAGACATGAGCACAGACTGGAACTGGAACTCATTGAGAGCAGCCCTGTGGAGTTCTCCTGGAAGAAGAGCTGAATGAGACCTAGCAGTGTGTGCCCACAACCCAGAAGGCAAACCACATCCTGGGCAGCATCAGGAGCACCTCTCCTGATGACAGGATGAGAGGGTTTAGCCTGGAGAAGAGAAGGCTCCAGGAAGGTCTTATAGTAGCCTTCCAGTACTTAGAGGGGCACATAAAAAACATGGAGAGCAACTTTTTACAAAGGCAGATCATGGTAGGACAAGGGGCAATCTTTAAACAAAAAGAGGAGAGATTTAGCTTAGATGTTAGGAAGAATTTCTTTATGTGGAGGGTAGGGAGGCACTGGAACAGGTTGTCTAGAGAAGTTGTGGCTGCCCTACCCCTGTAAGGGTTCAAGACCAGGCTGGTTTTCAGCAGCCTGGTCCAGTGGAAGGTGTCCCTGCCTATGGCAGGGGGATTGAAACTATATGATCTTTCAGGCGCTTTCCAACTCAAACCATTCTACGATCCCACCAGACTGGATATGACAGCAAAGATCCACAGATGCAGAAAGAAGGCCCTGCAGATGGGTGGTGGGGAGCAGATGTGTTAGGGCAGAACTGGACAGGAACAAAGCCTAGCAGAACAAAGAGGCAGGGGATGAGGAACACTGCCAGTGAAATAAACCTGCCCAGGGGCCATCCTCTGAACCAAGGGCACAGAGCACTGCCAAATCTGCGGTTCTCTTCCCAAAATAAAGACTGATTGTTTAGATACAGCCTCCTGGAGATGGCTTTGGCTTCTGTCTTCTCTCAAACCACGCTCAGGCATGTCAGGGGCTGGCTGGTGGCCTGCCCAGGGAAGGTGCTGATCGCTCACCTGAGCAAGAGCCAGCACAGGGACACTCGCTTCCTCCCTGGTCCCGTTCAGCTCCCAAGTAGGGACACAGCCTGAGGTTCCCCAGCAGGGATCAAATTCACTCTATTCAAATTTTGGAGACCTAGCAACACTACATAGCAGTTACATACACATATAGTTGGAGCTGTCAGGGAGTTAATAATTGAAAGCAAGGCTCACATCATTAAAAAAACCCATCTCATGATAGCTTGTAACACTGGATTTTTTTCAGTCCTTGAAGAACAATAATTCAGTTTCACCCTTGTGGCTGTTAACCTGAATGAAAACAAACTAAGGTCAAAGTAATGGTTGTAGTTTGACTCACTTAGTATTTAGTTACTGTATCAAGAAACTCGATTTTTGCTCTTCCTGAATAAGTATTAGAAACCAATAGTGGTGAAATTGTTCATCAACACATACACAAAACCCCTTTGAAATGTGTCTTCCAACTATAAATTGTAGTTTTTCACTAGGAAAAATGGAAAATTATTAATTTTAAAATAACAAAAAATGTTTCCTGACCCAGCATATAACATCCATTCAAAAGCTTGTTTTGTAAAAATGTATGTAAATGACCATTTGAAACAGCATATGAAAGTGTCAACATTTTGGCACAGTATTTTTTGATTTCACAAAACACACGTTAGTAAATTATTTTAGTCACCACATTTAGAAGCACGTACTGTATAGGAAAATTATAACAAAAAAGAAAACATGCTTAGAAGTAAAACAGTAGAATTGGGGTGTATTAGTCCATCCACGGATGGACAAAAAATATCAAAGAACTTCAACTTACTGCAAGAGATTCCATTTGCTACACAGCAAGCATGGCACAGGAGAAAAGGAAAGGAAAGAAAGTATAGTGTCAGTGTAATGCATGCAATAGGAAGCACAGCCCATCTGTAATAGCATAACTTATCAGCAGTATTAGCAATGCTTGCCTCAACCTGATAATTGGTTGGAATATCACATTCAACATGCACAGCATTCTTAATAAAACCAAGCTTTAATTCTAATGATAAATTCCAGTCTAAATATCCTCAGTTAGATCTTCAGATTTATTAGTTTAGATTTATCCTACCCAGCAGCTCAAGAACTTACAGTGAAATAGTGTTAGAAAACTCTTGAAATAATATTTTTATTTAAATTTGTCTTTTTCTTATTAAGAAAAGCTCATACTGCAAAGTACTAAAAAAATTAGGAATTATTTTCAAGTGATGAATAAAACTGAACTTTGCTATTTCTAAATATTTTCTTATTTAAAAATACTTCTATTTTTTTTACAAATAGATCTAACAAAATTGGCAGGATAAGTTTTATGCCTGCTGGGCTTATTACTTGGCACATTACAATGGAAATGTTTTGCATATAACTTTCAAGTTATGACTATCACAAAGGAAAAAAACTGTGGAAAATGCCAATTTTGTTTAACTACATGGCAATGCCACAAGTCGAGCCTTGCATCCCTTCCTCTCACCACTAATGATTCACTGGTTCATAATTCTGAAGCTATTAAAATGTCAGAGCAAGTCCTGTTCCAATAATAATAAAAATTCTAATTGACTTGCATTAGCATTTCAAAGATTAGGGGACTAAGTGCTCTCTTTGAAACAGAAGTGTTCCTCTTTTCTTTGCTAAGAACTAACATTTGCACTCTGTGTTCACTTAATGCAGCTTTTCTTATTTTATAAATATTACAATCTCATTACATTTTACATGAAGAGAGTCATCATGTAAACACTGTAAGTAACAAACACAACCACATCTGCCCAGTTACAGCCTGATGTCAGTGCAAATGCACACAGTGTTAATAAGCATATGGAATTCTTATTAAAATTATTTACCTTACCATCAATACAAAGGCAGAAATACAGAAATGTGAAAAAATATTAACTTTCTTGAGCCTAACAGAGCATTTCAGTCTGTCTTCTTTACACTGGCCTTACTATTAAGATATATATATAAAAAGTGTTGCTCCAAACCCTGCACTGCTTTTCTATAAAACCATGACAAACTAAGCTTTAAGCTCTTGTGATGCTTAATTTTTTTTTTTCCTTTAACATTGCTTGAATAGTTGCTTCTTCTATTTAGTACTCTTCAAAAAAAAAACCCTTTATAGCTTGGCTTCCATGCAGTTCACATAAATGAAGCTTTATAAAGCTAAATTCAAGATAAGAAGAAGACAAGAGCAGACAGATCACTGTGTTCCAGTAAACTCACAGGTGTGCTAGCTTGTGTTTTTTCAAATCTTGTTGTCTCTCTTAAGCTGCTCTGAAGTTCAGCATGCCACCAAGATTGACTTAGACTTTCAAAAATACTGGAATCCATATATAATTTCTAATTTGCCATGGAATTTACTTTAAAGAAGGGGGGAAGAGGGAGGCGGAAGCAGCAAAGAAGTGAATTCCATGGTCTTTTTTGCCAGAAAACACTGTCTCCTCTGTACTGCTTCCAAAACCAGGGCAAGCCAAAAAAAAAAAGGGTGAGGAAGGGGTTTCACATTACATGAAAAACTTCCTTCTTCACTGGAAGAAAATACACTGGATACAAAATTTCCCTGAGCTACTGATGCTCAGCTCCATATTGCTCTCCAATATCATGATTGTAACTTCCTCCCTCTTTCACCATAAAATGAAAGTTTCCTTGGAAGTTGAAAAGAGATTAATCACTGGCTTAAGTGATATTTCTTTTTTTCTGAAGCAGCAAGGACCCAGGTGGAATGATCATAGCCTTCACACTTTTCAATTTCTGGTTTAATTCTTAGAGTAAGGGAAGTGTTTTAGATTAGTTGATAGACACTACACAATCAGTGGTTTTGGCAGCTGGAAATACTAAATGTTCATTTGCCCAATTCTTTAAGCAGCCAGTAAATGCAGCATCTAAGAAGGACACAATGGTATGTGCAGTTATGTTTTATCTAAAAATTGCCTCCTATGTCATTGAGACTCAATTACTCAAAGTAGCATCAAAGCTTACAATCACACACATCCAAATCATGTAATTTGTTGCAATGATAAGGCAGGGGAATGACATTCTGGGGCAAGAAGCTTTTACCCAATTTCAAAAAAGTTGCTAGCTCTAGCAACTGACCTAGACAGCTTCTATTTCAAGCCTCTTTAATGTCAGAAGCAGCAATTTTTGTCTTTGCCCATTTTCAGTAACAGTAGTCAACAAATCATGTGCAATTATTTTGAAATAAGATCTGATTAGAGAAACTGTGCCAAATTAGTTACCAGCATCAGGAGGCATTTGTGACACAACCATTTGTGACAAGGCTGAATTTGGTCTCACATCGGTCTCATCTGTAAAAGGGTCTGTTTTCCCTTCAAGCTTTTTACCAGGTGAGGAATTCTAAGAATCCAAAATCTCTTCCTTCTGTAGAGCAAGCTGTTGCTTTTTCTTCTTTATCATTAATTCTGAACCTTTTCCAGGATTAGCCTGGTTTTGTACTTGGCTAAACAATTTCTTTTTTTTGGACAGAAGTTTTCATTTGGATTTCAGGCCCTAGACTAAACCTCAACAAGTTTGAGAGTTCGGGCAGGTTCCCTTGTGACTATCACTGTAAGACAGACATTTCCCCCCCTACAATTATTAGATTCTTTAACCTTTCATGTTGAGGGAGAAGTGGAGAGGAAAGATAAGAAAACACATACTTGCCAGTCTAGGAGTAATTTTTCCTTGTCCCTTCCTAATTGCATTTCCTCAGTTTCCCTGGCCTCTTCCTCTCATTACACTTTCATTGAATAAACAGATTGTTCCTTTGGGAAAAGCTGCTTCAATTGAGGTGAGTGAGTACGGGAAGAAAAGAAATATGCCTGTTCATCCTGTCAACTTCCAAGGAATAATGTATTTTGGCCTGAATGAATAATGCTGGGGAGAGACCAGGGACTCCTAAAGGAATAGGAAACCTTCTTTTCAGTCTGTCTGATAAGGAATATAAATACCAACCCAGGCTTCACAAAACACACCTTTAATTCAGAAACAGAGAACACCTAGTTAGAAAAACCCACACAGGTCTAACATGACATCTACTGACTTTTAGATGTGTTTAGGCCAGCATATATGAATTCAGGTAATTTCTTCTCCTTAGCGTTATTTTTTTACTTTTCAAACAAGAAACAATGCGGTTGATCAGCAAGATGTGTCATTCTCCATCCCATTCTATGCATTTCCAAAAGAGAGATGAAGAGATTAAATTAAGCTGTCTACAGCAAGGTATGTAACACCACAGTCTGAAGTCACTGTTCAGGGTGCTTTTACATCACAGGGAACAGAATGCCCACGCACATCCCAGTAGCGCCATATACTCCACCTCCCTCTCGCAGGAGAGGCAGAGATATGTGTTACTGTCTTTTTTCAGACTTCAGAACAGCTCATTTGTAACTTCCTTGCACACCATCACAATTACAGAAGAGACAGTATCTCATTTAAATGCACTGGAAAGTGCCTAACTTTTGCGGGTGCCAGTGCTAGGTGGGGGAAGATTGAACAATTTTCCCACCGCCTGTGATTGCAGCCAGAGGATTTATTAGAAAATAAGATTTGCTAATAAGGTCAAGGAAGCCAAAATGCAGGGGTGGCAAGGATTTGGGACTCTTGGAAAATGACATATAAAAACAAAAATCAAGGGAGTTCAAAGACAAGAAGACAAATACATAGAGATGTGAAAGAGAGATTAAGACAGAAGAAAATAAAGTGACTTGGAGAAGACAGACAAACTGAAACCAATTTAAGATTAAAACAAGGTATTTGAAAAAATAGTTACAACAGGCAAGTCTGTATTCTGAATATGTAACAATTATCTTTTATAAGTCAAAATACATGGGAAGAGGAAACGTCACTTTTTTTCTTCATGCTGTTTGCTTGCTTCCCAATTTTGGCTAATTCTGTCCAGCCCCCTCTTTTTCCCGTCCCTCCACTGTCTTTCTTCCAAGAGGAAACAGCCCAACAAAATAACATTCCTTAACTCATTATACATCACCAAGATATCATCTGTTTCCTATACTTAGTATATCAAATAACAGTATTAACTGCTGATGGTATTGGTATCTGAAAATACGATTCCTTAACTGGAATAAAGAAACATAAACAACAAATAAATATACATGTACATGTGTGTATGAAATTTTTGTTAAAAATTGATTAAGAGATATTTTGCCTTAGCTCTAAATACTTATCTACAGCATAAATAATTTTGCTGGCCATTTTACTGTCATTGTTTTGTAACTACTGATCTAAGTGTATTTCAACCAGGCAATTTTTGCTGCTGGGCAGAAGGAGAATGTAACAGCTGAAGATAAAATTGGAGTAACATGGAAGGAGAGTACAGCAGGAATGATTTTCAGAGACACTGCAGAAAACTGCTACTGCAGTGTCTTTCTAAAAGGGAGAGCACAGGGTTAGGGTCAGCTCTGCTTCTTTGTCTAGAGTAGGACAGCAGAATGTGAATACTTCCCATTTCCTGTGGCCAGGACTGAGGCAACAACAATAGCTTCAAGGCTAAAGTGTGAAAACTGGATCATGCCCAAGTCCAGCAGAGAATCATGGAGGAAGCAGAGCAGGCTCTTGTGGGTTCAAGAACAAGGCACATGACACATATGTCACTTTATGGGAGAGAAATAACACTGGCCATTCATTACCTTCTCTTCGGAGTCCCCTGGCTGGCAAGTAATAACTCCATCTCGTGAGCCCCCAGCAAATGTTGCTTTGCAGTTTGCAAGCCACTATTTTCAGAAAGAAATTAAAGAAAATATTAATAAGATCTGTGGTTTGATTCAAAGAAAGATAAGTGGTATTTAAGTTTCACAGCACATCATGTAAATAAAAATTTCCAATTGCATTTTTTTATTACCATAGATGATGACAATTTGCTTTGACTGTAATTTAAAAAGTGTAGTCTTGATTTCTATTAGTATTTCAATGGCATGAACTAAGAAAATTATTAATGAATAAATAGGAGAGAGACGAGGGATATTAAAGACACTATTGTTTCTAATATTAAAGGATCAAATAACTACTTTTTAGTTCTGGTTCATATGTCCAGGAAGAAACATCCAATAAATCCAGTATCTGAAACCTGTTTTTCTACTGAATGTTAGTTTAAACAGATGCGAGTGGATGTGCAGTTTCCTGACATAGCCTAAATATATAGACAAGACCAAGAGTATAACTGAGCATACCGAGAGTGTTGCCTCTTTCCTGTTGTTGTATGTGTCCAGGTACTCCTGCAGCTCTAGAACACTGAACTTCAGCTTCTCAAGAAGGCCACAAGAGAGCAGCTGGAGAAATTAAATCAAATGGTCTGTAAATGTCACTATAAAAGAATGGAAATACTGGTAGACAGTATAGGAAGGGTATTGCAAAAGAATACCTAGATTTACATATACTAATAATGAAAAATATTTACATTTATGCAAAAATCTACATAACTAGGATCCTAAGCTGAAAAGTCAAACAGCAAAAGTTGCACCTATGATAACATGGAATTGAAACTGTGTTCTGTGTTTAATGATTTAGCAGAGGACCTCTTTAAAATGGAACAGTACATAAAGCTTAACCAGTTTCTCTCCACAGCTCTCTGATGATGTAAGGCACAGCTCTTCCATGGTGACAGCAGTGGGCTCAAGACTACACTTGGCCAGTTTGTACCTCTAGAGTTCACTGTGGGATGTCACGCTGTCCTGATGCTGCTGGATAAACATGAGCCAGAATGAATACAATGGGAAGGGCCATCTCATTAATTCCCTAATATATTTTTAAATAGAATTATAGAATAATTGAAGTTGAAAAAGATTTCCAAGATCAAGTCCAACCTTTGACAAATAGCATCATGCCCACTATACCATATATCAAAGTGCCACATCATCTTGGTTTTGAACACTTCCGGGAACAGTGGCTCTACTGCTTCCCTGGGCATCCCGTTCCAAAACTTAACACTGTTTCAGTGAAGAAACTTTTCCTAATATCTAACCTGAACCTCCTTTGGCACAATGTGATGCCGTTCCCTCCTGTCCAGTTGCTGGTTGCCAGGGAGAAAAGGCTGCCCACCACCCTGGTTACACCTTCCTTTCAGACAGTTGTAGTGAGCAATAAGGTCTCCCCTGAGCTTCCTTGTCTCCAGGCTAAACACCCCCAGCTCCCTCAGCTGCTCCTCACAGCACTTGTGCTCCAGACCCTTTCCCAGCTCTGTTGCCCTTCCCTGGACACGCTCCAGCCTCTCAATGTCTCTCTTGCAGTGAGAGGCCCAGAACTGAACACAGGATTTGAGGTGTGTCCTCACCACTGCTGAGTGCAGAGGGACAATCACTGCCCTGGTCCTGCTGGCCACACCATTGCCGATACAGGCCAGGATGCCATCGGCCTTCTTGGCCACCTGGGTACAGCTGGCTCATCTTCAGCCATCATCATCCTCATATCACAGCTGACTCAAATAAAATCATTACACATATCACCATCTTTCATGCTGAACTATGTTAAAAATAGCTGCTTTTTTTTCATTTGTGGAGCCAATTGGGTCCAGCAGGCATCTGTTTTATGTTGGGGTTTGGCACTCAGGTTCAACACATCATAACTCATATTCCATGAGTCCATGATTCTATACTGCCCATCTGTCACTACTTACTTAATAAAATAATACAGAAAATGAATGGAAATACAGTTCCCAACAAGAGATAAAAAATGTAAGATAGGAGGAGAATTCCTTTTTGGCATATCTGTTCAGGGGCTGCCCAAAAGTGAAACAGCCGGTAAAATAACACACAGCAATGAAGGACGTGCCTTTTGAAAGGAATATACTCACTGTTTCTGCATCTACAAAGAGGGTGGGACATTCTGAACATGATGTTAACATCTGAGAAGACCTCACAAACTTGGAGCCTATTCCTCTCAAGTTGTCTCCCAAGTAACTAGCTGCATCACAGGTTAGAAAGCAGAATCTTTTCTGAATATTCTGGAAAGCAAAATACAGTTTATTACATTATTTACTCAAGTATGAGCTTCTTTTCCTTTCTAAACAAATGGCATGGTTGTTTCTCTTTGCATAACAAAGTGTGAGAGACCATCTCCCTGGGAAGAGCTGAATGTCTGCTCTGGGATACTGAATAAGAGTTATTGTGCTGGAGACAGTGTACAGCTGGGCAGCTGTGAAACTAATTACAGAGTTCATCATAACCTACTACTGAAAGACATTCTCTCCTGTAAAGACAAATCAATCTTTATAAGCCTTTTAGCCACAGGTAGCTTTTTTTCTTGTCTCTACAGGGTTAACAGAGCTGATCAGCACATTACTTTTTCTGCCCATTCCGGGCATTGTTTTGTTAATATTCCTGTCAAGTGGCTAATCACATAATATAATGGACATACTAAGGCTGAACAGCAGCACGGAAAAATCAGAAAAAATCTTTTGTTTTCCCCTGTGGGAAGAACCTTCTTACTAAAACTTTACTGCTGCTTGGGAAGATTCCAAAAATATTGCACTGCATCCGGGAATTATTCTTCTCAGCAGATTTTTTTCATGTTTTGAGTCCTAAACCAGTCTAGTCTTCTAGAAACATTCTAGTACTTTTCAGTTATAAATATATAAAGTGAATAATGAATTAAAACAATATATTAAACTTGCACTGACTGAAACAATGATTTTGATAAATACCCATCAGTTTTCACTGCCCAAATATATCTCACTAAGGTCTAGTGCTCAGCAGTGAGGAGCAACATGAGAATATTTTTAAAAATAAATGTGTGCAACATTTTTATATGATTCATTCCAAGTTACCAAAGGCATTTTTCTGAAGAATGTAGGTTAGGACCTGTACCATAAGTATGCCTCACTGGAGAGAAGCACTTCCCAAATGCCAGTCTGGATGACAGACATAGAAGTATTGCCTGTAACTGTTTCTGCACTGGTGCATGGGAGTTAAGCACCTAAAATCAGGTGAGTTGAATTCAGACTTTATTGATAATGGACTGAATGACTTTCTTTAAATGCTGAATAGGCCAACATTGTAGGCTATACACTACCAATGATTTATAAAATGGAGTTCTTGTACCAATTTCATAACTACTTATTAGTGAATCTCTCTCGAAAGCATCTCAACTGCCCATCTGAGCACAGTTAGGACCAGGCAGACTGATAGTGGTCTTACTGTTTCCACCTTCTTGCTTCAACACAGAAACAACATGCTACAACACCTCGCTCAGAGCATGGTACAGATTCTCTGCTGCACTGAGTCTGTTAGAGGCAAGGGTTATCACTAATTACCACCAAACCAGATAAATTACTCTTTTTATAAGCAACTAGGAGAACCATCTGAATCATAGGGCTTGGTGAAAACTGGAGATTTATTACTGTGATGTCTTCTGGAAAGACAGATTCAGCCAAGTCTTCATGAAACTGCTGCTAATAACTCTCCTGGCAAAGCAAAAAGATCTAGATTTGGTCTTAAACAACAGAAAAGACTTAGCTGAGAACAAAGAAGTGGAAGGAAATTTAAAATGACAGATTATGAAAGAGAATCCAAGACACATTGGTTGAAAAGGACCCCTGGAGAGCATCTGATACAACCTTTAACTCCAAGTGGGACTATTGCTGACCCCAGATCATGTCAGACTTGCTTTTAACTAGCAGAGTCTTAAAATTTCCAAGGTCAGAGCTTCCTCAAGGCTTTGGGTAACCTGTTTAGTTGCTACAATGCCCTCCTGGGGAACAACAACTGAGTTTGCAAATCTGAAGGATTTGAAGGAGACAGATTATAGAAAAAATAACAGATATTCTTCCTCTACTCCTTTCCTTTTCAGCTATTCATAAAAGCAACAATCAATCTATAGCTAAGATGATAATGGTCTTGAAGAATGTTTTAAATTATTAAGAGTGAAACAGTGAGAGACTGCACTTTGCTATGTATAATACTTCACTATTTTTTTTTTTTGTGAATACATGGACTAACAGTTCTATAATAAATTCTCATCTCAGCTATGTCCTTCTGGGTGCAGACTACAGGGGCTGAAATCTATCAAGCAAGGCCTGAATGCAGTATATATTTTATGAAATGGGATTACTGTGAATAGTAATGCCAGCTGTCAGCATATTGTGAATAAATATATACTTGCATATAGTCACTGTTCTTTGTGTCCATGTAAATATTAAAAAATGTTCTCAGAAAGTTTTCTTCTTAACCTCAGATTTCCTCTCCTGGGAAGAGGACTTTACATAACAAAAGGGCTTGATTGTGGAAGGTACTTGCTAAATCTGAAATCTATTTCTCTTGCAGCTGTCTGGTCTGCTGAAAGACATTTAATTTGAGGGAATACCAAGAGGCAGCAGTAAAGATAATCCAGAGATCTCTGACTTCTGAATAGTTTACTGGAAAAGTACTTCAATAATGTCAGGAATTTTAAACAAGTTTAGTGTGTTGTGGGCAAACATCCAAGATACCATTAACTTGACACAGGACTGAAATGTAGGTGCCCTGGAAAATGCACTTCTTTCACTTCAGCAAGTATTTAGTTGACAAGCTCCTCCAAACAAGGATTTTGTTTCACAGTCAAGTATTTTGGCAGTACTTTGCATTGCAAGCTTAGCACATACAGGACTTGTTTTTGAAATTTCCTGTTAATGAGGGTCAAAAGTCAAAGCTGGCAAATGAGTACTGAAGTTTAATAGTGTCAACAAAATACAATTCCAGACAAGCTGGGATTTTACAATAAAGATAAGGGGAAATAATACTCCTATGTTTTAACACTGAAAAGAAGAACAAAGTTATTTTTATACACTAAAAATATGGCAGTGACTCCAGCTAAAAATTGTGACTTGTTGATATTATTAACACCTTTTTCTTTCTCCTCCAGTATCAACTGAAGAAAATGAGTAGGGTATCTTCTGAATACAGGGCATGCACAACAGCAAATGAAGCATGTGCATTACTGGGATCTGGAGTCAAACAGGTATTTTACAAGTAATGTTTGGGTCTTTCATTATATTGCATTATTCATTTAATCTTCAGAACCATGGGACCTGTTCCTTTTCACCTCTTCAAAGAGGAGAATCAAGGACAAATAAGTCTCTAAACACTCAGACAGGTCTATTAACCTCTAGGACTGAGGTTAAGACAGAAAAGCTGACATCATGAACAGGGTTAACACTCAAGTCAGCACTGGGTTTTTGCTTTTTCTTCCAAATGGTTATTTATCAGTGTTTAAAAGAATGCCTATAAGGCACCCATATTAAGAGTGGCATAATGTTTAAAGGAGGACAATGTGCAGGTAGATAAGACATTCAGCTCCAGTGGAGCACAGAGGAAACGTGATTTAGAGATTCTTACTATAGATTGCTTCCTTCATATCAGGTTAGTCTTAGATGCACAAAAACATCTTGAAACTGTGTATTTATTAGCAGGGTAACTCTTGATAATAAAACGTTGTGTACTCTGAGATCACAGGTACTTCAACTCTGCAGAAAGTTACCTGGCTACTGCTCTCACTGGAGCTGTTTATGCTGGAGCATGCTAAACATCCTGCAGCTGCAGGAGAAACAATTAAAAAAGGCTTTAAAACTAATTACAGGTAACACGAGGCAATCATTTCTTAGAACAACTTGTACATTTGACTCTTTCTTATATTTTTGCAAGATTCTTATCTTTGCAAGCATACAGTTTTAGAAAGGATAAACGTATTTCTAGCCTTCAGTCTCTGGAATTAATGTTACATGATGGCAGCTGGGTATTTCTATTCAGATGAGTGGGTACAAACCATTGAATTATGCTGGCATTTACATGGTCACGCTCAGATTTCAAGAGTTTGAGATAAGAAGAACAGCTTAACAATAGTTTAAGATTAAAAAGGTTATTTCCTTGTCTCTTGCAGTTACTGTTCCTGCAGTCTGTTCGTAAAGTGTGAAGAAAACACTCTAAAAATTGGATCTGAATTTTGCAACATGACCTCCAAACCTGCAAGTATGAGATACATAGTATTTTCATGACAAAACTGGTCACAGAAGACAATGCTGAAAATGAAAATGTAGTACAGCAGTAATTCTGCAGTATGCAAAATGACAAGGGTTATATATCTAGTAGTTCATTACAGGAGCTGCTATAAAGAAACACTAATTGCCACACACAAAAATTATGATTTTGCATCTTAAACTTATTTTCTCACCTTAAACAGGGAAGAGAACACATGAAATGTATAAACTGCACAGGAGCCATCAGAGTCACACATGAGCTGGTTGATATGGCTGCGCCAGGCTTCTTCTGCATCATCGCATGCTGCTGGCTGAAATGCAGCAAGGATGGCGGAAAAAAATGGTGAGGGAGGAGGGGAGGCATTTCGATCAACATCTCCAAAGCTGAAGGAGGAAAGAGAAAAAGGTGGTGAAAGGAGAATACCAAGAAGGTGGCAGATAAAATACGCTATAGCAGAGAGATAAAATCATAGGACCAATTACAGCACCTTCCTAAAAATATTCATGAATTTTCAAATTACTTTTGAAGGTTGACAAGATGTTGGCTACAATGAGAAAAGCCTCCAGATCAGATTCCTTGTCTTCAGGCTGTTATCATTGATCTTCCTCCATCCCAGAGGAAGAATTGTTTTCTTGTACCATCATTTCACAGAAGAAGGCTGAAACTTCACAGGAGAATAAAGCTCTCTCTCTCTCCCCCTCCCCAGGCTAACTGCAGTCTAACTCAGTCATCCAAAATCTGAAAGAGCTCCACATGGCATGTAAAAAAATCTTAAAGCCTTTTAATAACATATACTGGGGTCCAGCCACACTCACAAGCAGCATTAAGAGCATATAGCTGGGATTTTTAACAATACTGAGACTTTCTTTCATGAGAAATCAGAAGGATGAATACACATCTGATCTGCTGAACAGGTACCTAAGTGGTATCTGCAAATCTTTTAAAATCCTCCTTTTTATTTTAATTAAGCATATTATATACATAATGCCTAGCAGCACAGATGAACATAAATATTGTATCTTATTTTACCTAGAATGAAAAGCTTGGTTTTGTTTTGCTTTTTTTTTCAGTTGGGGGATAATATGCAGGTAATTAGGGCTTTGTCTTCTAATTGCTCCAAACTCATGAGAATTTTATAACTCCTGTGGCTAAAACATCCATTCCATATACTACCACCTTGAAATAATTTTATTGTACATTGTAAAAGAACTTGTGTGAATAATAGTGCACCAAAGTACCTAGCAAGAGCAAATTGTTCCAGCCTGTCAGCTTTCTCTTCAGTTTCTGTCATATCCAGACTAAGGCTATCACTGCATTCAAATGCTCCAGGGAGTTCATTTGTAGACCCTGAAAGGTCATCCTCATGGACTGCTATATCTTGTTCTCCAGGCACAGCTTCAGCCTAGGGCAGTGAAGGATGATGTGTTAGACAACAGCAAATTAGTAAGTTAATTCCTCTAATAAACAGAAAGCATTTAACGAAAAAACCCAGCTGACAACATGTTAAACTGCACAGATATAAAGCCACAGGTTATAAATGACATGAATCAACTTACACTTCTTCAAAAATACTGTATTTGCTCAACTTTCTGTCTTGGATAAATATTAGTTTTAAGGCATTTTTTCAACTTGTCTAGCAAAGAATTTCAGATTCTGATGCATGTGGCAACATAGCAAGGAAGTAATTTTTCAGAAAAAACAATAGGGTTGTTGTTACTGTCAGTCTGTCCTTTGTCTCTTAACACTTTATAGTGTCTAAGACTGTACTAAAGCCTCTCAGAATATATTGGAAACAATTACTGTCTGGAAGACTCTATGCATGTTTAGAACTGGGAATTAATTTTAGCATGTCACGTACATTAAAGAGGAATCCAAGCATTCTAACAGGCCATTTAAAGGATTATGCTAAGTTTCCTTCCTTTTTCATCTATCAGCACCTAAATGTCATGATTTCTTTTTGAAACGTTCCAATTTCTCTTGCATTTTTAGTCTGAACAAGTTTTGTTTCAGCTTTAATCTTTTGGCTTTTGTCTGCCTCCTCCATAGCATCCAAAGCACTTCCTGTAGGGATGACTGCAGTGGGTTGTTCAAACCTTTGTGTACATATGCCCATGTGCATGCACATACATGTGTTGGCAATGAATAGGGAGGGAAATCTGTGGCAAGTGGAATTACATGAGAAAAGTGGCCCTCTGCAGTTTATCAAGTCTGCTTGGATCCTACAGATTAATTATGGGGATTTGTATTTGTAAAAATTAAACAAGACTTGTAACAGAGGGGACAGGATCAGAAATTAAGTAGAATAATCTTTTGGTTTGCTTCGTTTTCTAAGCAAAAGAGGTAGGAATATTCCTGAGTTCAGGGTGAATGAAAAGAATCAGAGCCTGAACCATCTTGAAAAGAGAAATGCAAGCTATGTGGCTGAATTGTCAGACTAGGAACCAAAGCACCTGGTAAAAAGTGTAAATGTTTCATGCTTATTCAAGAAGTAATTAGTAGTTCATATATTAAATATTAGCTTGAAAGAACCACTGCATTTTCTTCACTGCAATGACAGAGTCCGTAGGAGGAAAACACGTTTTGGTGGGATAGAGAAAGGGAGGAAGGAAGAGGAAGCAAACACCTCCCATCCACTGCAGTCGAAAATTGTGCCCCAAAAGCAAAATAGAAAAGTGAACTTTGGATATTAATGGAGGATTGTAGTACACTTCCAGAAATATGTGAGTTTAGGTAACTAGAAAAATATCTAATATAGCAGTATGTGAATTTTTGTAACCCTCATAGAATTATCCCACTATCTTTAATACAAAAAAAAGTTTAATTACTTAAGTGCTGTTAACAATAATATGTGGGTTTTGGCATTGAAACATCTAGGAAGAGCCTACATAATCAGTCTGTTTCTCTCAATTGCTGTATCTATTTAAAGATTGAGGGTTTTTTGGTCTTGCTTATGATGCAACAACTAAACAAAAAAATTTTGTCAGTTGCTGAAGAAGTAAAAAAAATTTCCTTTGTATTGATGACACCTCATCAGCTCTCTCAAAAGAAGAATTCAGAGGAAAAGAGAAACAGTAAAGGGCTCAGATTTTGTGTTATGAAATTAAGTAAAAATTATTGAGGTGTAAGTTTCAAGTTTTCTGACTAAAAACTGGATACATTGACTCCAAATTATTTTGACTAAGAATACAGAAGTATGCACACAAGGAGAAAATATCTTTAAGGCAAAACCCCTATCAATAGGGCATTCTGTTCTGACCAATTCAATCATCTTTGTGGCAGTTGTAACCTGGGCTATATTTTACACCAATATCAAATCTCTACCAGCACCAGCTGAATTTGCCGGTCAGTTCCACAATAAATTGCTCTGATTTTACATTCTTCACTTATTCCAAAGCTTTTCATTTTTGATGAATATTGGCACGTGGGACATTAAAGCGATTTTGAAAGTAAAGATTCCAAACTCACAGACATACACTGAACTCCTAAGCTGTGATTTTCAGTTCTTTCTTTCAATACACACCAACAGCTACTGCAGCTGGATGCATGAGATCAGCCGCAGTTCCCACCTGCAAATTTGTCTGTCCTGACTGCTGCTTCCTGAACTGAAATTCTGCCAACTTCTGCTGTTTATGGTTGTTATGTGGTTACTTGTCTACCAACAGTTGTTTTGACAAATGATAATGAGTTTACCTTCTCCACAGCCACTGTTTGGAGAGGTTCTCCTCCTTTCCTATCCTTACAAACACTTCCCTCCTCCCGTCCTTTCTTCCTACTGCAGCGGTTTCTGACACAAACAATTTTTTCACTATTCAGCACAATTCCAACCTCCTTTTCTATGACCTCTTCTGCAGAAGTTTCCATTCCTTCTGAAACATGCGGTGCTAGCAGTATCAATTTTTTGTGTGGCTGCATTCGGAGGGGGCAAGGGCAAGAAGGAAAGCCAATGATTACAGAAGATATATTCTTCCTCTGCCCCAGTCTCATACACTGATCTTTCTGCAGAAGTCACTCAATTTAGACATGACAGAGAAGCTTTACTGACAGAAGCCAACAGTACCATCAAGCCACTAATTCACACACCCCCTACAAAACCAGATTGTATTTCTGGAGAGACACTGAAAGGAGTAGGCTCACCTCATTTCCTATGAGCAAGTACTGTTGAACAGAAAATTAAAGAAACCATCCCCATACTCATAATGATTTACCAACCTTGCTTTGTTTTCTTCTTCTGATACAGTTCTCTGAAATACAATCTGCTGAATATGGTTGTTGTATCCTTGCAAATCCTGCTTCCCCACCCCCAGGATGGTTTAATATTGTGGTCATGAATTTAAAATTTCTGTGTGTCTGCCAAAAGGCAAGTACTGAATCCAGGGCACACAACTGTACAATAGGTCCCCACATACAAAAATATTTCAGAGAATACATGCATACACCCACCACATGAGCTGGCATATTGTTCTTTAACTCAGCATGAAGAACAAAAGAATATTGCCTTGGAGCTGTAACTTGTAGCCAGTTCATGAACTTGTCTTCTGACAAGCTTGTACTATCTATACATATCTAGTGCAACATATTTAAGAACCAATAAATAAAATCTCTTAATGAAGATAGTATAAGTAGAAAGGAAATGGTATCAAGAGAAGTAGTGCATGAATGTGTTGTACTATGCCACTAGACAGAGGAAGCCAGAAGGCACTTGATTTCACAGATCAAACTCTTTATGAAGTGTAAGCTAAATAAATTGTAACAGTGTTACATAAAATACAGTCCAGTTGGAAAGGAAAGAAAAAAAATGTATTCACCTTGGGTCCTTCAGACACCTGGAGATTATTCATACCAGGCAAAGACACATCAAAGCTGGATGTTCCCATGTTAAAATGATGAGGGTCTGCTGAGGTTGTGTCACATGATGTAGAAAGTGAGTCAATATGATTTGCATCCTCAGATGGGGAAAGATTTATAATCTGTTTAAATGACAACAAAACCACAAAAGAACTGAGTATACAGCTACCCTACCACATGCTGCTTTCATGAACATGCAAAGCAGAGAGTGTCTTACAGTGCAGTGACAGTTGCTCTCTTGGTTTGTATATAGACAAAACCCTTTCAATATTTCTATCATAAAATTTTTATTCAAAGCATCACAGAAGTGAACAATGAAAATCTGAAACCACTTACCAACTTGGAGTCCTGTTCTATTTCTTTAAGCATTACATACATCATAAAGATTTACTATTGGTCAACTGTAAAAAATTGTCCCATAGTAAAAAAAGGCAAATAATAAGATCTGATGATTCCTGTGTTTCAAACTTTGCATTAAAATTCCTGTTTACCTTTGCAAATAAGGGAAATGTACCCACCAATTTCAGCTCATTTGATTGCACCTGGGCAGAGGGAACTAAAAGCCCAGCTTATTTAAACCCACCACCCTATCTTTTCCTAAATTTCAAGTTTGCAACTCACTAGGTCTGAGTTCTCCAAGATTTGGCTGGTGGTCAGGTCCTCCTCCTCTGATGACTCATCTGAGTCCTCATGGTTCATTTTGTTCAGGCTGGGTGTGCTCCCTGAGAGCTGGTTCTCTTCCATCAGCTGCATGTCACACTTGTCCAGGCTGTCCAGGGACCGTCTGCGCACTCCCCAGTTGAAGTTGTCCATGCTCTCACCCTGAAATCAGACAGAGGGTCAGCTTGCTTGATGTAAAAATATCATATCCTAAAGTTAGCTCCAGAAATATTTTAATGTAAAAATATAGTAAAGTCTTGAAATAAGCATTATCTTGTTTGTTCACCTGGAGATAAGAGCAGAAGCATGGAAATGGCAGTTAAATGAACATTCAGTCTTTGCAGTATTAGATATTTTTCATGCATTTGCAAATTTAAAAATTTGTTTTGTTAAGTCCACATATACGCACTCCTTGATGCCAGTAGAGCGGTGATATGCAAAGGAAAACTTTGAAAGCAAATTTAAAAGATATTTTTTTAGAAGCACAGATCACACCAACGGTTCAATTGCCAAACTTATGTTAAAGATTTTAGAATCTTTACTTTATTCATATAACCATAATCATGAGTAGATTTGAACAAACCCTTGCTTTACAAAAAAATGTAACACCTTAAGCAGCACAACTTTTAAACTTTTATTCTAGGCCCATATTGCTTAATTTTGAATCTACTTGAATTATTTGAAACTATATTTTGGGAATAGCCTGATAAGCATTGCCTGTGATCTCACATTTTAAAAAGGACACAGTCAAATGGACCCAACATTTTATATTTATCAGACTTCCAGTTCTGATCCCACACACAGTTACATAAAGCTGAGTGCATTAAGCAAATCCTGTAACCATTTGCTTAATGGTTATGCTGCTGAACTGATAAAAAGATCACTCGATTTGTTGAATGTATAAAAATGACAATTAGTTTTCCACCCCTTTTCCATTTATTTACTGTATATATTTTCCAGTGGACTGTATGCCTTTTCCCTGATTGCAATAATCTCTTGCTCCCTTCCCAAGTCTAGCCACGCTCCTCTCTGACAAATGCAGAACCACATCCACAACTGCTCCTGCCACAGACCTCCAGAGGCCTTACACAGCAAGAAAGGTTTCCCCAGAAGTATTCAGATGCAGTTTTGGGTACTTTACCTAGGTGAAAGCTCTCAATTCTGCATCAACATAGGAAGGAAATTTATAGAGAAAAATGTTTCCTTTTAAGGTTCAGTGCTGTCTGTTTTAAACAAGACTCTAACTTGCAATGCTCTTAAACAAGCAAGTCAATTGGTGAAAATTCAAGTTGACAGTGATACTTAAATATTAATTTGAAAAAAATATATAGTTCTGCCTAAAAAATAGTATTATTATCAAATAACTGATTATGATTATTTCCTGGGTTTATATGGATAAAAATTATGATCAGTGCAGTGATTGAGAAAGAGGTCTCAGTTCAGTAAGGCCCCTTAAGCAGAGTTGTGAGTTTAAATGCTCTTTTGGGACTATGCAGACATTTACTGAATGGGAACCAAACTGCATAACGTGCAATGAATTAAATTGCAATCTGTTGATTGTTACCTTAACTTTAACACACTTGCACAAATTGATCTTATTTTGCATCATTACCACTTAATGCAATGGACTGTGGAATTTGAATAGGAGGGAAAATTCTGTTTCATGACATTAAGCTCACCGTTTCATGAACAAATATGATGAAAATAGAAACAAATATTTTTAAGGAAAAAGACAACCCTTGAAATTCACAAGAACATTTAAAACTAAGGAATGCACTATAATGAAGAGAAAATTAAGATTAAATTGTTATGAAGCCTGACACATTATTGGAAGAACCCTGTGTTTTCACCCTGGGACTGGTATCATATGGTAGTTTTGTGTAGGAAGATAACAGAACACATCTGAATTAAGAAGTCAGGCCTCTTTAAATCATAAAAATGACTGTTCAGTTTGAAGTTATTTATTTTAACAAATTCTTTGGTTGTCCATCCTCCCCCTCAAAGGCTGGAGGACACATGCAGCAATTAGACATCCTCCACAAACACATCAATTACTGAACTAACAAATGACAAAATGACATAAATAAGCAAGCAAGCAAAGATGACTGTCATCACACCCTTATCCTCTTGATGCCTAGTAAAGCCATCAGTAAATATAGCAGCCCATGTCTATGGGAATATTTCCTGTTGCAGTTTTATTCTGCAATGCCTTTAAGAAAGAAGCCAGCAAAAAGAAGAAAAATAAAAGGAACACTTCCAGGTCGTGCAGTTAGAAGGGGTAGTGAATTAAAAGTGAGGGAAAAGGGTGAAAGAGATTAAACACTATAATACCCATAGCATTTGGATTAGTGTAAGTTTGCTACAGGGGCACCCGGAACCATCCTGAATTTAAACAAGAGGTCAGCACGTGTCTATGAAGATGGAGTTCTTTTTGTAGTCTATTTTGCAATCTTTCTGCCACAGTTAACAAGAAAGAGCAAAGATGTATTTGAGAGGCTGTTCATTTTTATCTACAGCAGGAGCAAAGCCATCTCCCATCTGAAAAGTCACCAGTGGTAAAGATCAAATCAGAGGAAAACAGTCACGTTCTAAGTGTGTCTGGCCACAGGGAGCAGGTACCACACAGAACTTCCTACAGTCACCACCCTCTGGTAAAGGAGCAGATGTGCCCTTGCAGCTGCTTCAAACTTTACAGCAGCCCATGGGAAAGGAGAGGCAGAAGGGAAAGTAGTCCTGTGTAGGGGAGAGCTGTAAAGCTCCTCCACAGAGGCAGCAAGAATCATGCAAAACCTCTTTCACACAAGTTTTCATCCTTACTGTGTTGACAAAGTATGCAAAGTTAATGGAAACACTCAAATACTGTAGGGCATAGGCAGAAGCCTTGTGGAGCTACATAGCAAGGCACTATTTCCATATGGATGTATCTCTTATAGCACAGGCATTTTGAGACAAAGACTTTTGGGGGTTGTGTTTGCATAATAACTGATATACAAACTATCAGAAACAGATATGCAAAATTCTGTGGTTGCTGATTTCTGTATTATTTGTACAACTCATTAAATTCGCTATCATTTCAGTTCTCTCTATGCATTGACAAACTTAAAATTTAGGTCCCAAACTGGCAATGGCTGAAGTGTCTTTTCAGTTTTCCTCACAGGGTAAACGAGTCCAGCAAAGTTGGTAGGACCATACAGCTGTATTAAATTAGGCTGTAGAAATTAATTAATTTATTAAATTGAGTCTGATAGCAATAATGTAAACTGTCTTAAGAAGTCTCAGATATCAGCTTTAGGAAGATGCTAACAGGAGACAATATGCCACAACAGAAAAGATAGAAATTATACATAATTAGCCCCTAATAAAAAATGGCCCAAACCCTATAGATAATCAAGTTTCTACACATGAATCATGCACAAAGATATCACAAGGAGAAAGGGCTCAGTTTGAAAAACACTGATTAAAACTAGAATTAAGATCTTTTAAAATTTGTGAAGACTGTTGAACATGTCAAAACCAAACTTAAAATGAAGCAGAATGTTTGAAAATGACCTCCAAAGTACTTCTAACACAAGGCAAAAAATGTAGCACCTGTCAGAAATGCAAGCACACACACACTCACCTACACACACACTGAAGGGGGGAGGCAACAGCAAAACTATGATGTTATTCTACAATATAAATTTGCAAGAAGGCATAACATATGCTGGCACATCTGAGTTCAAGTAGCATTCTTACCTGAAGCTCCTGGGTAGCAGATATAACAGATAGAAAAACAAATAGAAAGAATCTATGTAAAATCACTGCATCAAAGACATCACAGTCAAACATTTGCCTACAATTTTAACAAATATTATCACAGAAACTTCAACTCTACCTCTTAAGTCTGAAAATAACTATTTCTTGCTTTCATATCTTTAGGAAATTTCAAACAAGCATACCTTGTGGTCTGAAGATGATTCAAGCCTGTTAAAATCATATGTACTTTTTTGAAGGACTGATATTGCTCTTGCTAGCTTTAGTTTTCTAACACTGTTTTTTCATTTTATGAATGTACCACACTCAGATATGATGTAACTGTTACAGTTTCAACTCAGTCATTAGAGAAGCAGCCTTTTACACTAGTCTAAGTTTATTTGTAAAACAGTAGTAAGCCAAGTCTGAACTAAACTTTGGAATGCAATCCAGGGCAATTAAAAACCCACTAAGTGAAACTCAACATTTTAAATTTTACTTCACATAAAACTAGAGAAGCTTGGTATCTGTTTCAAGACCAAATTAAGACTATAAGGATATCAATTAATTTAGGCCTCAGTCTTGAAGCTGGCTACATGTATAAAAAGAATTTTGCAGAGTCACAGTCCATGCAAGTAAATTTATTTTAAAATGAATTGTTGTGCACAATTATTTATACTCTCTATATAATTTTAAGTGGTGAAGAGAAAGAAGAAACTCCTGAATTTCAGTGGACAAAAAGTTATCAAGTGATCTTCAGTCAAAATTGCAGTCCTACATCCTTGTAATATCCTGAAAGCTTTTAAGACACAGAAATTACTGCAGCCAGTGTATTTTGCCAGACAACATGGCAGTATTGTTTTATCATTCATCTTTGTTTGGAACCTTGAAGCTTCTTCAATATTTGTCTAACAATACTTGTCTAATGTGTTTTCAACCACTGCTGCCAACTACCCTTTCAGTTTTGTTTTGTTTTTGTTTTAATTTGGTTGGTTTTT
This sequence comes from Fringilla coelebs, assembly GCF_963513975.1. Classification (NCBI taxonomy): domain Eukaryota; kingdom Metazoa; phylum Chordata; class Aves; order Passeriformes; family Fringillidae; genus Fringilla; species Fringilla coelebs. Next base: position 69,044,928 of record NC_140029.1, read on the forward strand.
TTTTTTTTTTTTTGGTGTGGTTTTTTTTTTTTTTTTTTTCCCTTAGCAAAGTCATGGGCATCTGTGAGCCAAGACTACTGATTTTTATACAGAAATTCCTGCCTTGGAAAAATAAGGACTTTGGGACATTTTTTTTCCCCATTCCTTCATCCTTTCTCTTCATTGGAAAAAAAAAATTCAGATGCACATGAGTTCACATCTGAGTGTTCTGTTGACCTTAAAATTATTTTCCTACTGTAATACAAACAGGTAGAAAAATGAATATTTCTTCCTGTACACATGTTCTTTTCAGGGCTAAGAGCGATCACTGAGAGAATTCATGTTAAAAACAAGTCCACAATTAACATATCTGAGTCTTAAGTCTTTTTAAACTTTTTGACAGCAACAAAATTGTTAGACTTGTTTGGCAACAGATATTAATTTTCGGTCTTTCCTGATCAAATAGAAAGAAATACCCCAAGTTTGATCTTAGCAAGGTTAAAGGGTGCAACCCCCCAAAATTTAGCAGTTTTTCCCTTCAGCAGTTTCAGCTCAAGGTGAGCTGACAGCCTTCACTTGTCAAGACTTGATCTGGGTGCTCAGGATTTTGTTTAGCTCCTGCATGAAATGATGAAATCACAGACACCTCAGCAGAGTGGAAGGTACATCTCTAAGTGATTTCATCGGCAGTTGCAGGAATAACAGCAGCCTGAAGGCCTGAATTAATGTTTCAGAGGGTTCCTTATGAACCAACAGATTTGGAACAATTTCATTTTGTATGTTTTTAACCAGCAAATATATATATATATATATATATATATTCTTAACAATTTAAATCTTTACAAACTGTATTTAAAATAAGTTCACTTATAAGTAAGCTCACCAAAAAGGTACTAGAATAGAGGCTTTATTTTCCACTACCAGTTTTGCAGGGTTTCCTAAAGTAGATTCAGAAAGGAAGGGTGTGGTAGTCTTTTTACTGTTATGTTACTGAAATAAACACTAAGTGAAGATCATAAATAATCTGAACTTAAAAGTACGTTCATAGCTACACAGTTAAAGTTTTATGTTACAAGAAGAGAAGTGTTTAGCAGAAGGAGTATAAAAGTGCTTTAATAAAAAAGCTGTTTTAGAGAAAATATACTGTACCTCCCCATCTTCCAGCTCAACATCTAGGAAGTCAAAGTCCCTAAAGACTCTGAATTGCTGTTCACTGTTTGAATCATCCATGTTCTCCTGCTCCCTTGTTCCGTCTTCTGAAGAGACCAAGCTCGTCTGGTGCTCAATCAGATCCAAATCACCACAGGAAGAAAAAATCACCTACAATTCAAAGGATTTCTTTTGTTACAAACTGTTCCCTCTGGTTGTTTCTTCCTAAAAGCTGTAATTGGTTATTCAGAAGACTGTATTTCCAGTACACACCTAATTCCTTCACTGAGTATTTTTAGAACACTCTTTATTATTTATGTTGGACAGGTGCCTTCAGATTAAACTTGTACAAAGAAACAACTTCATACTGTGGGAACACATCCAAGAATATTACAGCTACCTCCTAAAGGCTGCAGATTGATGTTGCCTGGATGTTTGTATACATATATAGGAACAAAATTCAGAGAACTTAGCAGAGAAAATACTGGGGGATGATACAATAAGTTCATTAAAAAAAACCCTCCGGTTAACAAGTTGTTAAAAAATATGTCAAGATTAGAAAATACAACAAGCTGTAGTTTTTTCTTTCCTACTGAGTATACTTTTATCTGCAATTTAGTTGCACAAATTAAACAGTTCCTGTCCTGCAGAAACAAAGGACCTGTTCTCCATTAGAGAAGTGACATATACCATGTTCAAAAACATTCAGAAGATTTTCTTTCTTTCTGTAGAAAATATTTAATAAATATTTAAAGAGTTTCCCACCTTGGGTGATCAATCACCTTTTTCCTGGCACCAGATAACACTAATTTTTAAACAGTAACATCAGAACAAGTGTCTAATGGAAAAATCAGACACACACCCTTTCCCCTCCCATTTTATTTCTGTAATATAATTTTTTACTTTACAAAGGCTCTGGATTGTTAATACAGAGGTTGTTCCTCTCTACCCACTGAGATGGCATAAGTAAAACCTACAGCATCAGAGATTCTCACAGAAAAACCACACATGGCCCCCAAAGTGAATCTTCTCTAAGTGAAAGGGCCATGCACTCCCTGGTCCACATGCTGAGAAACACAGCCTGGGCCAGAACAAAGGAGAGTGACAGTAGTGGCTTCAAACCTGTGCACATCTGGTCAGCAGCTCTGGGAAACAGTTCTTCACTTTCAACGCTTAGGACACGATGAAACAGAAAACTGGTCAATACAAGGCTACTTACTGAAGGGTTTTTACTCAGCCCAACTTCCTGACCACACAGGGAAAGGACATGCACCAGCTTTTCCTTTGTCCTTTTCTAGAAAACAAGATGTTTCTCAAGTGAGCATGTTTTCAAGCACCCATTCTCCCTGTGGCTAGAAACATGCATTAGCAATTTTTAATTAGGAGGAACCAACCAAAGAATTAGTCATTAAATGATCAAAGGATTGCTTTCAGAGCAACTATGCATCAAGGAAACATAAAAATAGCTGTTAATGATTTTGCTGTTTATTATATTTAAATTAGTCTATAAATTCCATTCAGTATATTAAGAAAACATTGGCTCATATGCATCACTTCAAAAAGACAGTTTAGAAGCCAAGCACATGCATAATTTTTTCTTTTTTTTTTTTTTTCAGGATTGGGCCTGAGTCACTGCTGTATAACCTGCTATATCAAAAAAGAGAAAAGAGCAAAAAATAAGTTTACTCTGCATGGCTTTATTTTAACTGGCAGATAAACAAAATCATTAAGGTAATCAAATATCACTTCTAAGAAAGTTGTTACTTTCATTGAATTTCCCAAGAAAACAAAAAGTTGCACAAGCTATCTACCCTTGCTAAGATCTGAACTCCTGTGTCCTGTTTACTTAAATCTGACCTAGACTTAAGAGGTCTGAAAGAGATGCATTTCCTGCAAGCTGAAAGAAAAACAGCTTTGGGACAGAAGATGGACATAACTCAGTCCAATTCTGAGTCCAAGAAAGGCAGCACACGGGGTCAGATGTTGTGGTGCCACTGCCCCCAGGCTGCACAGGGCACAGAGGGCACAAGCATTTAAGGACCCAAGCATGTGTTAATTCAGCTGCTTTGATTGCAAGTTCCTAATGAATAGTGGGCTACCTACCTGAGAGTACTGGGGTCTCTTCCAGCTCACAGGAACAAGGACATTGGAGTTGGATCCTGATGAGGTTGAAGAAGTGCTCCGGGTGACAGCCATTGCCCTGGGTTTGCCATCTCGCCCAGAAGAGCTCTGCAGCTCATCATAGCGTCTCCCAATAATTGGAGTCTTAAACAGAGAGGAATCATTCAGTAGCACCCTGCTTCAGGATGAACTTAGAAGAGCCATATTGCCTCAGTTGGAAGAAAACATTATTTTGAAGATCATAGACAGGGATAAAACAAGGAGTACAGCAAATTTTGCATCACTTGGTATGTTTCTTATTTTCCACTGTGAATGTCTGAGTAGCAACTGCCACACAAGTTCCTGACATAAGAACCAGCAAAAACCAAAGAAAGCTTATGAAGTTAATTTCAAATCTGCACTTCTTGCATATTTTAATTTTTTTTTCCTAAGAGCGCTGAACACTTTGGCCCTTTTCCAACATGTATTGAAATGCTTTCTTGGATTGACAATAGGATGCTCAGCATTTTCCAGAACTATACTGACAGGAAAGTAAATAGTACCATATGCCTTTTAATGCTTGCATTTCCTTTTAACCTCAACAGCTCACTATTATATATATGAAATAATCTATAATCCTGCAAACAGTTTCTACATAATCTACAATCCTGCAGCTTCTTAACAATAAAGTGAGTTGCCCAATAAAGTCTCTAGGACCATTCAGTGCTATAAATTTACAAGGGTTTGCAGGATAAAGACTGCTGTAAGAGAGTCCAGTGAGAAGACAGAATTAAGGTGTTCAGAAACAAAACTACAAAAAATACCTCTGAAATATCAAAATGAAACTCCAAAGTCTTCCCTGGTAGCTCCTTGGAGGCACTGTTCCACACTCGATGTATTTCCATTTTTGAAAGATCACTATGTTGATAGGAAGGTAGAACTAAACTGGCAGAACGAGAAACTACCAATTTCAGGATATTCAAGGCTTCTCTCCAGTGAATGCTCTAGAAATAAGATATTTACTCAGCAAACAGAAAGTGAGATTCACACACATTCAAGATTATTTACATTTTACAGTCGTATTTTTTACCACATAATTACAATGTAAAATTGGAATATCCATATTCTTTGTCTCTCTTGGCCAGTGGCAAGGTGTCTGTGTAACTGCAGAATAATTTCAACATCAGGGACCAAGACTTGCCTAAGGTGTCACTGTTAGGGAACTGGCCCACAAGCTGGGAGACCTGTGGATAAAGCCAACTTGGCAGAGGATTTAAAATCTCCTACCCGAATGTCTTAATCAGCATGAACAAAAATAAGGGCCATAGCAGAATCCCCATTAATAAAAAAAAGTGACTTGACACAGATTTTTACCTCTGTGAATTCCTAGTACACCCCTGTATTTTTCACATGTCAAGAATTAGGCACAGAGGTCTCTGAAGAGAAGTGCTTATGCCACACCTCTCCTGTGCTAGTAATTAAAGAATGGTCACTCAGGCTCTGAGTGGTATTAAGGTTGCTCCAAAGTACTCCAAGGCTGAAGCCCAACCTTCCCCCACATTGAACACACTTCTTCTCTGGCATCTTCTCTGGGGATGCACAGGCTATGAGACATCAGGATGTTTACAAACCTTGTACCACACCAGACACTTGCAGCCCTCCCTGCTAATCTACTCTTAAATTCTTATACAGAAAATCAGCTTAGGAGAGTAAATGCTGCTATGATCCTGTAGTAATATAGAAACAATGTGGTATTTACCTGTACGTATTTTTCAATGGTTTTTAGCACTTCCATGTTAAACTGCTTCACAGGAATAGCTGACAGGTCCATATAACTAAGAAGACTGTAGATCATCTGTAAGAGGGACTGTTGCATACTAGGAAGGCCCTTTTCTAGTAGCTTTAAAAAAAAAATGAATATAACAGAATTTTGAGACATTTCTTCTTAAGTAAAAAGCTACTAGTTTCACAAACAGCAATTGTACTATTCCTCTCTCTTCACTCACTGATTTTGCAATGCCATTTTATAATAATTTCACAACTGATGATGATACAGACATGAAGCAAAAAAGAGCTTAAGCTGGGAGACAAATGCCAGCCTGCCTAACTTATCCAGAAAACATATTCAGCAGTTGAGTAAACTGGTAGGTAAAATTTATACTGTAATTGGGTAAGCGCATCCAATAAAAACACAGGAGGATCTTTTTATGTCTACATTTGCTGGAAGTCAGTGAGAAAGAAGAAAACTTACTGAAGAAACAAAACTACTACTATTCAGACATCAATAAATATTTACCAAATATATTTCACTGCCAGTGCTCACTGGCTGTAAGTGCCAAAGAAACATTTTCAGTTTAGAAGGAGGTGGAGTCCCTGGCCCCTATTACTGTAGAGAGTAATACAAAGAAGGGCTTGATCTAAATCCTGGAATTTTCAGACACCTGAGTGTAGATCCTGGAATACGACAGTGAACCTTGGAAATGCTCAAACATATGTGTGACAGTAATTTCAGAGGCATACAGAGAGCCATGAATTGTTTGTATATGTGTGAAATATCTCAGCTGAGAATTTCCTGGCAGGCAGCATGTTCTTTCACTGGTGACAGGCACTGTCCCACCCCACAAATTTCAGAGCCAATCAAACATTTTCGCTGGAGGTTATCACAGCATCAATGCTAGACACCATCCTCCCAAATCAGGCTGACAAAAAATTTCTAACACTGGCTATTTGAGTTATTGGATTCTAGACAAAAAAATTGCTTATAAAAACTCCAAGCTGCCTCCTGCCTTCCATCAGAAAAAAAATTCAATTCTTATCCAAGTGGACTTTAGTAATTGTTATACATCCTTCTAAGGATATAGAAGGAGAAGGTTCCTGTTTTTATTGAATGAGAATGTTTCATGCCAGTTCAAATGGAACCTATTTTATCCCACTAAATATCATCTGATTTCTTTCATCAGCAAAAGTGGGTAGCAATTAGTGATTCATAAAACAAAGCGAGCTAATTCCATTAACAGCACAATAAAGGAAACACATCACACTTATCTATTCCTCTACAAATAGACAGAAGAATTTTTAAATTAAAGGTTTGGCAACCTGCTTCAGCTCTTAGACACTGTCAACCCCTCAAATACCTTTACTGAAAATGTGCTTAGCGATTCTTTTTCAAAACAGGGTTACTGAGGGGTTTTTTTGCCTTCTAATAGGATCTTGAAATGAAAAGTTTGATTCCTTGTTTGCAAATAGTTTATGTGATGCATGCAGCACATCAGCCATTTCAGTGCAGGATTAGAAGAAAGTATCTGGATGACAGAAAGAAATTTTTTCTTCTCTCACAGAGGCTACTGCATTAGACAATCCCTTTTGGGATAGGAAAAGGAATTCTCAGGAAATATCGGGAATTTTGTCTCAAATGGTATTTAGAAAGCTGTTATAAGAACCTTATCTCTGAAAGTTTGTGATTTCCATTACAGTTTGTACAAACTTGTTGTCAAAAGTATTTGTTGACTGAAACAGCTCTTGGCCCTTAAACCTGACATATTTGTGGACTGTGTCAGTTCTCACTTGCTCAGATGAGTATAGGTGGCGGTTGGCAGTCCATGTGTATCCCTAAATACATAATGAATTTGCAATAAGAAAGAGTATTTCTGTTTAAAAAAAGAGTAGCAACCTTAACATGCCTTTAGAGAAATATGAATTCTGAAGTAACAAAAATAGCAGCGAGATGGAGTAGTGGTAACACATCATTTGGATAAGAGAATTCCAGGACAGAGTTTCCACTGTCTTTGTAGAAAGAAATGCAACTGTTCTTAGAATTATTTTTTTGGACTCTTGTACATATGACCTGGTTTGAAGAATTGTGGATTCTCCTCTTTTGTTCTGTGTGGTAACTATTGGGGTCTTATCTGGGCTCAGGAGTCCACACTGCATTAGCAACATTTGCCCTCTTCCTGAAGCAATAGCTGCCCCAGAACGAAGTGGAGAACAGATCCTTCTCCTTCAAGGGCTGCCTGGGCTGCTGGGGTGCTACCACAGGAGACAGTTCCCTTTCTCCCTCCCAATCTGGCAGGGGCTGGGAAGAGATACCCAACTCTGAGGCAATGCCATGCAGTCAAACAAATGTTTAGAGGAAATAAAGAGGGCATTTCAAAAGCCGTGTCTGAGAAACAAGCCATTACTTGGATTAATGCCTTTTCTAGGGCATGCTTCCCCTTGCAATATAGATGGTTTAGTTTCTACTTATTCTTTGGTTTTTGAACAGGTTATAAATGTTTATGTTTTTATCACCATCTAACAAGGAGGAGGTGGAAAAATCTACCATACTCATATTACTATGCACTATGGATTCTTGTCCTTTCTTCTCTATTAATAGCATTGGCTACTTCAGTTTGAACATGATCCTGGACTTAATGAGTCACCAGTTTAACATGCCAATTCAGATATGCTCCTAGAATAAGTGTGCTGCCATGATTAGAGTCTAAATTTCAAAAACTAATCTGAAAAAATCTAGCATAAAACCAAAGTAAAGTTTCAGTGATATGTTTGTATGCTGATCTGATTTTGGTTGTGGAGGTTGAGAGTTCTATTGCATTACTGAATAGCGATTTTTTCCTCATCTGTAGATTGAGACCTCCCAGTAGTTTTCTAGAAGAAATTATAATTTTTCATGAATGGAGAATATGTAAAACTAAGTAAGGAGCACAACTTGTCATTGTGAGATTTGGATAATAGCAGAGCTCAAATATTTTATTTTGTACTGGAATTATACTCCTTGATGACAAGCAGCGACTTGCCACTGAATAGGTTAAATACAAAATTTTATCTGAATGGCAAAAATTGAAACTTCTACTTTGTGCTGAGAGCATTTGTGGTACAGTGTCTCCTTCTGAAGCTACACCTGTATTTGAAAAGGTCACTGTTGCAATACAGCTTCCTTTGTTATTCTTAAGCACTGCCTGTATCACAATTTCCCTCTGACCCAAGCCTTGGGGACTGAACCAGGAATGTTAAAGCAGGAGACTGACTCTATGGCTGTAACTTGCAAGTGCAGGTTGCTCAGTGGGGCTGTTAACCTATCTGGCTTTACCAATTGACAGTATATCCCCCAGCTGGTTTATAGGACACAGGGGCACATTGTTTATCCTGGCCTGGGGATTAACTAAGAAGAAAAGAGCAAACATTCTGAAAGCTGGGGGGAAAAAAAAAAGCAAGGCCCCAGCAGGCTGAATAAGATGGTTTCTTGTCTTTTGCTACACCACCAGACTGGCAGCTAATCTATGCCCATATAAATATTCTCCAGACATGACTCAACAGAGCTGCACTCAATGTAAATACAGAGAAAGGAAGTCAGTGCTTACAACTCTGTCATCCTGCTGCTGCTGGTGCTATGTGAGGAATGTGTCTTAATTACAGTAAAAAGCCTGCCTGGCTTGCTGTTGGTACAGTAGGTGGTGCCAATCTACAGCAAGGGGAAGCCATGCAGAAAAGAGTCCCCACATGCATGTCTCAACCCATCTCAAGGGGGGCAGGATCAGGAGCAATGGACTTTGTGGAGGTTGTGCAGCACCAGTGACTGTACAGGGAGCACTGAAGGGAAAACAGAAGAGCCACTGCATTCCTAAGGCTGGGAAAGCATAGGAGAAAGAATTTGAACTCTTACACTTTAACAGCATTTCTTTATTACAAATATAGTTTTAATAGCATTTTTTTATTAGGAATACAAGCTTCCCCTGTGAAGAAGATACTTGACTCTGGAGGGCCCAATGTCATGAAGAGCTCTTCATTTGAAGAGCTAATAGCTCTCCAGAGTATTTCGACTTGAAAAGAGACTGAAAATCCTCAAGGTCCTGTTTAAGGTCCTACAGTAACCCTCAATGGCTTTCACCATCACTAAAGATCACATGTGATTGATTACTTAGAGCCTCCACACACAAGCAAGGTGAGGAAGCAGCTTGGCATAGCAGGACCTAGCTTGTTCTGGAGCCTTAAGTGAGCAAGGGAGCAGCACCTGGCTTTTCAGGCTCTTGCAAATTTGTGACTAGCCAGTATCAGAAATGCCTGAGGGTTTTTAATAGATCCTTTGGCAGATGCCAGTTAATTTATGTAGAGAGGTGGGTGTCAACCTCTTTTCCAGAGTACCAATTGATAGTATAATAGGAAATGGTCTCAAGTCAGGCCAGGGAAGGTTTAGATTGACTGTTCAGAAAAATTCCTTCATGAAAACAGTTTCCCAGCATTGGAACAGGCTGCCCAGGAAAAGGGTGGACTCACCATCCCTGGAGATATTTAAAAGATGTGTAAATGTGGCAGTGAGGGAAATGGTTTAGCAATGGACTTGGCAGTGTTAGATTTGGCATTGGACTTGATTATCTCAAAGGTCTTTTCCAGCCTAAAAATTATTCTGTGATTCTGTGAATGCAGAACTGTCTTCTCCCTGGATGAGAGGGGAGACTGAAGGCAACTCAGCAGGGAAGGGATAAATCTGAGAACCCTGTAAGAAAATGTTGTCCTGAAAGTGATCTGACAATGGGGAGGGTGGGGGGGCAATATCAAGCAGCTTTGTGCTAAAGGGCAGAACTGATCCTTGGAGCCCCAGTAACAATGCTGCATTAGCACTATACTCCACAGGTGAAAATGAACATGAGAAAACTTTTGCAGCAAGATGATCTCATTCAGTGTTAGAGGAATGCATACAAATTTTTATCAAGAACCAGATCCTTACATAGCAGATGGTATCTTATTATGCTGGAAAACCCATTGTGGAGTTAGTCTTCTGATTTTCCTCAATGGGATCTAAATAAATGTCCAGTTTCCTCTCACTTTCACAGTGGAAAATCCAACTGGCTGATGAAGGAATCTGCTTTAACACGTATCAGTTTTTGTTTTAGTGTTCAATATTGTTTTTTAAAGTAATTCTGTTTTTTCCTGCCAAATTCTTCTTTTACTTTTTAATTATAAATAACAGATGCAGAGCTCCCAGTAATTTGCTGGCACACTTCACCTCTTTGGGCTGTTGGGCAACAGAAGAGTTAGAACGGTGAAAAGTTTTTGAAAACTTACCTCAGCCAGATATGTAACCATACTCAAAGTAATATCAGCAAATGCTTCATGAAGGTAACGGCAAACCACATTTACCCAGGTAGCACAGTCCCTTGTATAGCTGTGTGTTTTATAAAGGGTCATGACATGTGCAAGATTTGACAGCTTGGGATTCTTCTCCTCCAAACAAACCTAATTAAACATAAACATCAAAACATATCAAGAACAAGGCAACTGCATTTACAGGGTTTGAAGATGTACAAAACAGCACATGATTTTGATACCTGAGCAATCCTTTCGGCTATATCTTTACAAAACTGGTTTGGGCTGTCAAAATGCTGAATTAAATGGGGCAGGAGACACAAAACATTCAGTGGAAATCCTAGAACAAGAAAATACAGAACAAAACATATATTCTGGACAGCAAGAGCCACAGTGATCTTTAAATTGGTGTTTCATGGGAGGTCACAGTTTCAATGTTACATTAGCCATAAACTCACACAGACCCTGTCAAGTTGGTCATACCACTGGCCACACCACATTAGCCTTAAAGGGGCCTTAATTTGAAAATCCAGTATGTCATTTAGGCAACAATACTCTTGTAAAGCATGAGCTTATTTCTGCAAACACTACTGCACATTACTGTTAGGGATAATTTTTATCTTTTCCACTTAACTGGCTTATTGACAGTCTTAACCAGTGGCATTTTCACTACAGCTGCTAAAACACAAAAAGAAATTCAGTGAGCATTGATTAATAAACAACAGTTCTGGTCAGCTGCCAGGCATAGCTTCCACAGTTTTACACTGTTCAAGGCAATAATAATGCACCAAGTTCCAAGTGCTGTAATTAGCTTAAGTGCTGTCTGGAACTGGGATTCAGATCTTCTGCACCAACTCATAGCTCAAAGTGCTTGATGAAATACCTGCAGCAGCTGTAACAGAGAGCTATAACAAAAGCTGCTCTAGTTCAGGTGGGAGCTCAGAAGTCAACTAATTGTATTTGGACACAATCTGCTTTTTGAAAAGAAAGAATTTGTTCTATGAAAATAATTTTCTAACCGTTCATTCCCTCTCATTCTACACAACTAAACAAGTTGCTGAAATTAGCATCGTGGTTTCCCGACTCTTCCTTTGTACTCAGGGAAAAGGAAAGATACCTCCAGATGGTACTGTCACAGCAATTCAATGTGTGAATTGCCCAACCAAAGCCTGGAACACAGGCACCACACAGGTGCTTAGAGATGGGCAAGCTGTTCACGGCATTCATTCCTTTATGCTGTGTCTACATTTGCTGTGACTTAATTGTCAAGCCTGGACATTTGTCTTAGTATCTGTGTTTCTGACCAAAAGAGAGGAGTAAAAATCTGGAACAATGCAGAAACTCTCCTCAAGAAATAGAATTAAGAAGTGGCCACAACCTCAGCTAAATAATGGGGAATTTAAAAATGCTATCTTATTTCCTTATAACCCAGGCCTCTCTCCTCACTCACTATTGTGCTATTGTAGTTTATCTGAAGTGTACAAGAGTTTTTGATATTTATATATTTTTTAAAAATAACATGAAACACTAATTTAAAATCAAGCAGTTTGACATAGTCTGAAAACAATTAAACAGAAAAACTGACCAAAGTAGGTAATAGAAGTTTTGACAGTATCTCCTTACGTTTGCTTTGTCACCAATCAAAAACTTTATATGATGCTAAAGACCTAGAAATGAAATGATAAATAAGACATGATTTCTATCCTCCAAAACCTTGTTGGGCAATGGATTCACGTTCTAGAAATAGGTCATTATTTCTATGAAATTCCAAAAAAAGCTCACCCAGCTCAAAGCAAAAGTTCATTATGCTATATTCAAAGAGAAAGAAAAATTGCTATTTTTGGTTTTGTTCAGATAGCTGAATGACGTCTGTGACCAAATGTCAGTGCAACAGAAACTGAAAGAGAGGAGACCATAATGGTTTTACCTATAGCTTGAGAGGAATCCACCATGGATATTCGAGACACGGGTGTCAGCAAACTAAAGAGCTGGAGCGTGAGGTCAGTGGTAGTAAGGGAAGTGAATCCTTTCAGGAGCAGCTGCTGAAGTCCTGAGAAGTCTGCCCATTTCAGCTGCCCTTGCAGCTTCTCTAGCTTCTCCCGGTTTTCAGCTTTATCTAGCGGCAAATGAGCCAGAAGTTTATTCAGCAGCCGCAGTGCCATTAGATACTCAAACTCAAAATCGGATTCCATCAAAGCCACAGCAACCCAGAAGATGGTGGCCAGTAGGTTGGTTGGATTGTTAATATGGGATGGATCGGTGAGACTGTCCTTTAGCGAGGATGAACTTCTGGTTTTAGAGGACAGGCCTTGCTGGGTGCATGCTTGAATTCTGTCTAGTGTGGCACTGCGTGGTGGGTCCGAGGATTTGTCCACATCTCCAAACTTTTTGGGTACGGAGAAGCTCCTCTGGTGTCTGCTTCGCTCAGCGGTGGCGGTATTGCCACCTGCAGGATTCATATTCAGCTGCCCTGTGCTCTTCCGGTTTGCAGTCAGTTTGGTGTTGGATGTTAAATCTGGTGAAGATGAACTGAAACCAAGATTTATAACATCCATTACATTGGGTGAATGCCCAGCTGGAAAGGGTACGTATTAGATGCAAGCTAAGTATTTTTCAGACTGTAAATAAATATTTAAATGGGCGAAACAGCGCAGCAAACCATCTATTGCAGCCTGCCTTCTTTTTTCCAGAAGACAGACTCAGGCTCACAGACCTGACAGAGATGAGATTCATGTGGCACTGCACCAAACCAGAGCAGGACAGCCTACAGTTTACATAGGCAAGAATGACATGGGGATGAGAAATACAGAGCTGTGAAGTGACTGATGGCAATTCCCAATGGGACAGTGGCAAACTGAAAACAACTTTGGTCTTTAAAATGCCCTCATCAATGGAGCAAGCCCTGAACTTGGCACAGCTGGCAGGCAAATGCACAATTGCTTGCTGGGTAACTGTGGGCAGAAAAATCTTAAACAGAACCATAAACATACCCCATTATCCTCAAGAAACCTGTCATGTGGTTGCCCAGGCTCTTGCCAATACAGGTCCTTCTGAAAATTTGTTGTCATTGCATCCTGCCTGTATCCTAAGATCTCTTCAAGATGGTTTACAGAAAGTGTAGGTGCTTCAATTTCAATGACTAATGCCTCCTCATGGACTACCACACGATGATCCAGACAATACCTACCAATTATCTGCACAGAGGAACTCGCTGTGTCGATACGCGCAAGGGAAGTTTGTTGTGGTGAACAGCTAATTCCTGACTCTCATCCCATTCCTACCTCATACACTGTGTGTCTCTACTATCTATAGGACTTGAAGAGAATCTTATCCTGGAACCAAGTGTCAGGGTGAAGTATATTGCATCCCACTCCTTTCTGGAGTGTTTCCTACTTTTTGTTCTATCTTGCTCTTTGCTGAAATGTGCACTAAAGAAAGATAAACAGCTCTTAGTTTAGGAAGTAGAAGTGTATTTATCCGTCTCTACGCCGTTCCAAGGCACTCCTTGGGCTCTGCCACGGCAGAGCACCCTGCCTGCTAGCTTCAGAAATGGCAGCCCTGGTATTTTTGTGCTGCACGTAAAGCACGGTAACTTATGGATATTTAAAAAAAAAATATTTACCTATTCTGTTGCTACTATTAGGAGTCAGATAGACATTCATCTCCCTCAGTACTATCAACAGCCACATTACAGAGGGAGCCTGTGACTTCCCTCCATGTACAAGGGTCTTTCAGGCCGAGGGTTTCATAAAGATGGTCAACACATCAAGCAAAATCCATGTCTACACAAAAATTCTCCCTAGTTTTATTGAGAAGAAACCATGATCACTTATTCCTGGGGAATACTTGACCTGAGAATGACACGCTGCTATGAAACCAGTACTACAGAACCCATGTTCCTTCCCAGATACATTTTCAGGTTTATGACACAAAGGTGCAAAAATACAGTATTTTTAAAGGATGTTAAAGTAGGTTATAGTCAAGTGGCAGCAAGGTAGACTTTACAACACATTGTAAAGTTTTATTCGTTCTATCAACTTTATTTCAACTGTGGCAAAATTTGGCTGAAATGTGCTCATAGTCTGATTCTCAGAAGGTTAAAAATGAGGTTAGTCTTATCAAAATTATTTTTTGCTGTTAGACTGCAGAACTGCACACTTAATGTCATCAAACATTGACAATAATACAGTTAAAAGAACAGATTCTTACCGTGATAACACTGTCAAAAGATCACTGTTCTTCAAACAGTCAGAGAGATTATCCACTGCAGCTTCCAAAGTAAGTAGTGCTTCCATTACATACCCCTACCAATGCAGGAGGTTAAACATTTTAACAAAGACATTCCAAAAAGTAACATTTAAAAATCTTCAGTTCATAAAAGGAACAGCCACCTACTGAAAACCTATAATTTCTCCTGAAAAAAGCCCCAACATCCATATCAAAGCCATTGCCCTGAACATTAAAATGTCCCTACAAGTATGTTTTATTTTCTGCCTCTGAATGATCTATGAAGGTATGCAAGAAGGGCACATATCTCATCGAGGGATTGGTAATGACACACTGAACCTCTGACTTGCAGGTCACTGATTTAAATTCTACACAGGCAGTTGTGACAGAGTATTACTGTCATCTTGTGGCAGTTTCATTACCTAAATAAAATATGGAGGTGATGTCAGTCTATTTCTTACTGAGCGCCAGTATTTCTCTTTATTAAGTCTTGAATCTTGCTATAGTCACTGATTGTAAAATTTCAGTCTGTTTAGTTAAACAGAGTGAACATCATAGTGCTGTGAAAGGTCTGTATCAAATTAAGCTTTGTATTATTAAGGATGGTGCAGATTTCTTTACTCTTAAACATGCTAATTTCTGAGGAATGAGACAGTGTCTACTTCATGTTGTGAGATTACATCACCAGACAGATGATGGATTCCTTAAACCCAAATTAATGACATTACAAAAGAAAAAAATGGTCATCACAAATATTTCATTTTGAGTGACAATTAGTTAAATTTTCTATTTGTTCTCTTTAGAACTATATAAGATTGTAAACAGCCTGATGAAGGCTTAGCTGAGATACATATGATTTCAGCAATCTCAGATGTAACCTTTTCCGAGGCCACATTCTACTCTTCATCACATGACTCTAGAACACCTTGTTAAAATGGTAATTTTAAATTAAGTACGCATTGGATCAACAGTTCTAAGAAGCATTATTTACACATGCATACCTGAATCTCATCTCCATGCTCTCCAATAACTTCCACCAATCTTGACAGGAGGTCAGACAACGCATGTGCAGAAAGGGGCTGCTTTAGGGCCCTGAATATCTGGAAAGAGCGACCAGCATAATGTCTGGAAGAGCTTGAAAGAGCTGTTTGTAAAGCAACTTCACTCAGATGCTGCTCCAAATGAAAACCTAAGCAAAAGAACAGAATGTCAATTTTTTCCCCCCTTTTTTATTACAGACTTTACTGTGGGTCATGAACAGACTGAACCTACTCTGTGAGGAGGATATGCTCGTTAGTGTATGTTGCAGACACTGAGAAATGGAGGTGCAGAAACATCTGTGCTTTGGAGAATTTTACATTTGTTTTGCACAGAATGCAAGAAAATTAACTGAATTAACTGAAAAACAAAATTTGGAGTATGAAATTGATAATCTGACTTATTTTTTTTTTACAATTCCTGGACAAACTTTCAAGCCATCCACTATTCTTGCTGGCAACAACAGTAACTTCTGAAAACTCCCAAACCTGAAGTCAAATAGAATTAGGAGTCTTTCTGTTAGCTTCAGAAGGCTTTGGATAAGATCTTTAATATAAATACTGGTGCTGCATTCTGCTTTGATCTTGGAAATTATTTAATTAGTGACTGTGCTGGTTTTCAACATGCAATCAGCACATTCCCTATGTTCTAAAAACCATGATAAATGAAAAATAAACTTTTATTGCCAGAAGAAATTAAACAAAGTGTATTTACTTAGTAGATGTGATGTATTTAACTAACAGGACACAGAAGAGATTTTATCTGGCAGAATCAATCAAAAGGCTTTCTACCAACAGCTTTGAAGAAATATTCAATTCAGCACTTAGGTACAGTTTAATCTAACATGATTGTTTTAAAGCAATTCTTTCGTATGTCTTACATCCTTGTAAAGACATATTTACAGTGCTTCTGCATAAGCAGATCTACTAAGTCACAGGATAAGCATTAAGTGTGACTGTGAGGGAGTATTTTTTTAGTTATGAAAGGAAAATATTTAGTACCTGACTTGGAATCTTTAAATACAGATACAACATGGCGCAGAAAATTAGTGAGCTGTTCAGCACTCTTGGTGTTCTGATTTTTGGGAGTGATATCTTCGTGGCACCAAAGTGGACCAAATGCCCTTAAAGAAATATATAACAAAGTGCAAAATTTCTTTGAGTTATCTGAAATAAATGTAATCAGTTAAAATATATAATCTGTACAGGTACTTAGATATTTCCAGGTCCATGAAAACATGCAACCAAACATAATTTTAAATCAAAGTAAATAAATATTCCTATGCTGTATTTCAAAATATAAGCTATGCTGTGTAGAGAGCAGCATAAACAAATCCCTGTTTTTCAATTTAACATTGTGTCTAGAATCTGCTGGCTGTAGCTGGTAGTTAATATTAGTTTCACTATGAACTTTACACTTTATATCTAATTTTACAATAATGAAACTGGCTTTTTCTATTAGTTCACTTCTGAACATAAAACTATTGGTCAATTGAACATTTTACTTCTGTCAGGCAAGATTTTTTTTTCTGACATGTAGTGCTTTTCAGTACCTACCTACCACTGTAGTATCAATAAAGGAGAACTGGGGTCTGTAATTACTATTAGAGCTCAGTCATTTTCCTTTAAGTTGCTTCAAGAAAGTGTGCATTTTGAGTACAAACATATCCTCTGCTTATCTGCATTACCTGGTGGTCAGAAACTCAATTAATTTGTTTGCTTTCTCATCTGATTCAGCAGCAGCGTCCACGTCCTCAACTTCTTGTGTAATCTGTGGGAGATTTCCACTGCTGCCTCCCAGGCTGATACTGGAGGAGGTGGAGCTGGAGCTCAAGCCGGAGTCTGGCACTGGAGAGGACTGGTATTCCCGCAGGAAGTCAAAGCCACCTGCCAGCCAGAAGGGAGGAGATAAAGATGGAATGCACGGTTGGGCCAGCTTTGCAGATGAAAGTGTCTGCCAAGCAGCTCTTTTCAGAGTCAGCAGCAGAAACCTTCCACTGGGAAACATGGGGAAAACCTGCAGAACAGAACCCTCAAACACTGATAGGAGTGAAAATGGTACTTGGTTTCTAAATGTGTAAAAGCCAGAATAAAATGAAAACGATTCACGTCGAGATTTCTGTTTTTACTGCACAAGGACAACAGTACCTGGAAAACAAATATTCTAGGGCATTTTACATTCAGGAGTAGGACTTTTAAAAGTGAATTTAGAAGTCGGCAAAATGCATACAAAGTTCACTTCCCTGGGCTAGTCTGATATGGAAAAAAACTGCTGGGTGGAATTTTTAGAACGATTATACTGTCCTATTTTTACAAATGTAATGGAAATCAAGACAAAAATGTGGCTTCTTTCAACACCTTTAGTAACTGTACCCGCTGGACTCATCATACAAAATATTTTCAGCATCAGGATAAAACACCTGAGTAAGAGTTCTGCTAGATCAAAAGCTTGCCACAGTTTCAGAGCTAAGATTAGAAACCAAGACCTGTTTTCTTAAGGTTAGACCTCTAGTCATGTTTAGGCTGTACCTACAACAGAAAAAAAATGGCCATTTGAGAAAAATGGGAGAAGAACAAAATCCATATCAAATCAGAAGACTCTTAATTTAGTTGCCTGACATTACATGGAACAAACCTGAGCTGAAGCATTTTCAGTTAGGATTCTCTGCTATAGCTACTCACCCACACTCTCACTCTTTATATTAGCTTCTCAAAAACCAGTCCAAAATACCAAGTCTTGATAACTTGAACTCCAGAGGGCCAGAATCAGGGTACCAATTACATTTTTTAGACATGAGAATGAAAACAGTTTTTCATTTTGGCAGAAAAGCAGTAATATAATTTTAATGGAAGAATTTTATTCTGTATTTAATAATTCATAGATGTGCACTGGGAAAGAAACCCACCCAACTCCAGACAGGAAATTATTGTGAGATAATTCTTCACAGAAGTTATTCAGAATGAAACATCTTTGGCCAAAATAGTTCATCAGCCTAGAATAGCTATCACTTCTGCTCAATACTTTAAAATAATTTTGTTGTGTCTCAGAAAAATAGTAATAAGCTATCCTGCAATATTTTTTATAAAACCAAATTACTTATTACTTCCTAAATAACCATAGAAATGGCACTGATATGAGAATCTTTACTTTTCATTTCTCACTGTATGGTAAAGTTCCTCACCCTCCTACTGACAACTAATCCTACACCCACAACTCTTTATTGGTTCTGTGAGTCCTTCAAAATGGAACAGAACACTTGCTTTTAGTAATATTATATGACAGCAGTAAATCTAACTAGCAGCTTTCTACCAGTTGGTTCCAACCAACTCCTTAAAAACAGGTAAATTGCTAAAAATAATAGAAAACTGACCTCAGCAGAGGTAGTGTTCTAGTGTCTCTTTACTAATGTAGAAAGAGATTTCAGGACAGAAATCCAATGTATCAGTGATATAAAGGAGGGTGTGTATCATGTGAAACTTAATTTAATAATGGAAAATCTGAGCTGCACATTCTTGCTGCTCTTCCTGTGTCAGAATTATTTATGCATTTCTTTTAAGGGTGAGGAATGACTGTCCTCATTTTAAAGTAGCTCTGGATCCCTGAGGGGGGAATCAGGAAGTTATTAGCCCTATTAATTTTAAAATACTACATTACATATTTTTGCCTTACATTAGATAACTTTTTCAATATAATGAAAAGTTGTCTAATAATAAATTGCATGCATCCCTAGGGTAGATCACGTGGAATTAGTATTAATGGGAACTGTTCATATTTGCCACTTTATTACTTTGATTTATCAAAACCTGACAGTTCTTCTTTTGCTTCATTACCTGTGTAAAGATATTCAGGTAAGTATGCTGGTTGTACTGTCAGAGTCTTGGTCTCATTCATCTCTCTGGTCTGAAGAAGCACAGATGCAATGGCTTGATAGTTGCTATTGCAAGACAATGCAATCAAAAGGTGAAGCAGTAACTTTTTACTGTGTTCAAAGACCTCCGGGCGGTAATGGTCAAGACCTAAAAAGAAAAGGTTACAGCAATCTCTGAATATGAAGGAATAATAAACAAGTTCACATTCCAGAAATAGCAAAAATTCCGAGGCAGTTCATGATAACAGTGCAAATAAACAAAAGATACAGTATTTCCAGACATAGTTACCAGTGCTCTCACTTAAATCTGTGTGTATATTTAGTTTCCAGACTGAAGTTCCACACATGAGGTACAATGAATGAGTGGCAATACAGCTTTATGCATTGTCTCACTGCAGTTAATTTGACAGGTCTGGAAAACCTTTAAAGATGAGGTATTCTTCATTGTGGTTGTAATTACATTGCTTACCACAGTATCTCGTTTTCTAGCACAGAGATCAGTTTAGATGAAGTGCAAACTGTAAGAGGAACTGACAGACAAATCACTGTAGTGATTGAAAGAGAACTTCAACTTCCAGTGAGCAGCATGAGACATTACCCCCTAACTCAGGATGCAGAAGCCAAACTGAAGGTCTAGAACTGAAAGACTATGATTTGGTTTACACTGCTGTCATCTGTAAGATTTTAAAACAGCCAGAATAGTTCACAAATTACAAATACGAAGGAAACAGATATTTCTGCACTCTGTTTTAGTAATGTCATTTTGATTCTCTTTCAGTACCCTGCAGTATATTTAAACATACTTTCTTCTGTTTAAGAGTAGTTTCAGTGCTGAAAAAGTTAACTTTTTTCTTCTTCAGCTCCTCTCTTCTCAGGATATATCCCTCTTCAAAGAAGCAGCTCCTTCATTACTCTGTGTGGCAGCAGCCAACAGATCTTTCAAGTCAGGCATTTTCTAATATACTCTAGTCATGCTGGTTCTTGTTTGGCCTGCAATAATGAAACTGCTCATTACTGCCACAGTCTGAACACTGTGCCTTCAGCTCCTAAGGGCAATTCTCTGAAGGTCCCATGACCCTTGGTCTTACTCATCTCCCAGTAGCCTCCTCCAAAAGAACTGTGGCCATCCTGCCCACCCCTATTTCAGCTTCTTCAGGTTTCTGCTCCTATTCACATTTCTCCATCTATTCCACCTGCCAGGAGATAATGAACCCATCCTACCTGGTTTCAAGATACAGTTCAAAGGATATAAAAAGTGAAAATAAATTCTATATTGGCAACAGTGGTAGCTGAAATCTTATTAAACCCCAAGTTGTATAAAAGTATTGGCACAGATCTGCCAACTGGGAAGCGAGAAGGACAGTTCAGTCTTTGTGCTTGGCCAGGGCTGGTCCCTTCTTTAACCTGTAAGAGTTCCAAGGAGAGTAAGCTTCTGTCTCCCCTGACAGGGACACATCTCCATGGGAAGGAGTCTAGTGTTCAACTAATTTCACACTGGTTACAAAAGAGATTTTAAACAGCACCAGAGACAGGCAAGTTCAAACCAGCAGTCTGCCTGCCTGCTTCACCAACAGTACTACAAACCATTCAATAGCCTATTAAACACACAGACATTGCAAAATTATTTCATATTGATATTTTATCACTTCTATCCAATAAATTAAAGGATACCAGCTCTCCATTTAGCCAACATACTAGTTTCTAGTCTGCTTTTCAGTCAGAGGCATCTGCCTGCTCACATTCCAACAGGACAGCAATACTTAATTTTTAATTACATTCATACCTTTGGCTAATGTGTGGCATAACTTCCTTGCAACATCACAAGAGCTCTGCTGCCAAATAGAAAAATTTTTCACAGGAGGTAAAACAGCTCTAGAGAAACTGACCTTGAAGCCTGAAAGCTGTGATCTCACTTTAGTTACTACTAAACCAGTTTCATTTAGTTACCAGTTAGATTTAATTTTCATTTCACATTTCAGAATTGATAGTTTTTAGCCAAGGGATTGTCTCACATGGTATTACTAAATTTCTGTTTATTCCTTATTAAAAATCTGCAATGTTGAAACCTTATTGCACAAAACACTAAAGATATTTTTCTAACTGATTACCAGTATCATAACTCTGTTTCTGCATATGTTTATTTGCATGGCTCCCTGATGGCTCCTTAAAGCCATCTTAACTGCAAAGGTCACATTGCTCTGTACTACTCTTTCTTAAGTTCTTCATTTATTCTTGTGACAATTTCTAAGTGTAAGTACCAGTTTTCTCACACTTGTTACAAATCATAATAAAGATGTTGTTTGATCACTTAATGGTTATTGATTTGATCCATAAAATTACCCAGTCCTTTTTCAGCTCCCTCTTACACTTAGAAAGTTCACAGAAATAGAAAAAGAAATTAGAAAGTTGTTATGGGCAGCCACAAAATAAATTTAAATTTTTAGTGAAATACATGTGAAATATCATATTGAAACTGACTCTGGAAGTCCCATCCAACACAGTCCTGGTTTGTTAGTCCCATGTTTCACTAGAAGTTTGTGAAACCAATGTACTGACATACAAAACCCTATTTCACCAAAAAATTTTAAGCAGAAAAAAAATTTTAAGTATCTCCTTCAACATGTACTTCATTTTACCACTGTGCTGTAACATCCCAATTTAATCTCTTTTTGCCCGCTGATCAGCAGACTCTTCCCAGACTGACTGTGAATACTTAATGGTAACTATGGTGACTGAACAAGAAGTGAACTGTGATCTCAGCTATAATAAATTATTTCACAACTGCCTGCGTTTATTTGTGAACACTGTTATTTATCAGCCACGGAAGTCAGGGAATGGCTTTATAATGCCGAATACCCTTGTGTGCTAAAAAATTAGGCCACTCACTTTTGGTAATGTTGAATGGCAGGACAAGGAAGGTAACAGCCTCCAGATGAACTGTGTTACAGTCAGGAACAGACAGAGCAGCGGGGAAAAAGCAGTGCCTCAGTGCCCAGGTACATAAGGGAACACACTGATGATAAAGTATTCCATCAGCTGTGAAATTAATGAAGCTTTGCTTTCCAGTGGTCCGTGTCCTTCATCCACCACCTCTGCAGTACAGCTACCCTGGCTCTCTTACAGACTGTTTTTGCAAAGGCAAGAAAAAGCACAGGTGTGTGTAGTCCAGGTTCAAGGCATGTGCAGACTGTCATCACTAACCAAGCTGGACAAAGGCATGAGTTTCACCTCCTTTTCTTGCAGGGGCCATGCCACATGTTTTTATAGAGATATTTTAGGAAGTCATTCGTCTTCAGATTTCTACACACCTCTCAAATTTGGGTGAAATTGGCCAAAATATTCAAGAACTTCAAAGTTTTGAGACTAATTTACAGACTGCAACCACCTTGGGCTTTTTCTTTTAGGGTGGAGGGAGGAAATCATAAAACATGCAAGAAACACAGTACCATAGCTTCAGCAAAGCTAAAGTAAAAGGAGGGAGCACATTTATACTTTCTTTCCTGTTCTGTTGGTCTTACCTAAAAAGAGAGCATGTAGCAATAAAGGGAGGTGAAGAGCCCAATCTTCTCTCACACTGTGATCCACTACCATCTCAGTCATGAAGATAACAGCAATATTGCACCTGGAAGTCAATCCACAGCATCAGTTTCAAACCTCTTGGAAACGGGAAAGCACAAACAGGATGTTTATTTCTGAAGAAATACACAAGCTATAAATTTTCAGATTTGTGGCATTTCTCCTCGATACAATTAATGCTGAAGCACTTTACTTACAGTATCAAGCAAACAAGTACCCATTACTGAAAAAAAACCTATTATTGTCAATACAAATTATGTAAAATAGGAATTTCAGAATATGCATGGCCTAGTTAGAATAAAAGATCAAAGTGCTATGAATAATAGGCACAGAGGCCTAGGAAAAAGTAATTTTCCTTTTCTGTTTCAGTTGTTTCATCAGTCTTATTCTTATCAGTGAAGTCCTACATTGTAAAGAGGCTTTCTGGTAGAAACCCGGTAGAATTGTGAGCTTTCACTGCATGTGGATTTTTGCACTGGAAATCAGCAGAAATTGACTGTATGATTCTCAGGTGTTCTGAATGGTGGGACAGTTGGATTGGTGTTGGTCAACTACTAAGAGGAAGCATCTCACTGTCTGAAATGCCAGAATGAGAAACTGCTCACCTGTGAAGGGGTCCCCGGGGTGTGATGGTTTCAGGGAGATAGTCCACGAGTGGTGCCCAGCATCCTCCATTGTAAGGCATGGGCAGGGGATGTGGCTGTTTGGTTTCAACAATATTCAATAACCAGCTTGTATATGGAGAAACAGGATCATCTGCATGGAAAAGCATTCAAAAAAATGCATACAAACTCAACTCTGATTACCTCTTTTTGCAAAATACTGTAGGAGATTTTATGCTAGCATATGAGTTCAGCTGTTTGGAACAATGTGATAAGATGCCATGAGGTTTGCAAATTCCTGTGTTCAATAACAAGTGATGCATTTTTAATCCCTCTTTCATGCTGCTGGAAATTAAAGAGATTCCAGGCAGACAGCGCTGAATGGTAGGAGCGGCAGCTGAATCCCTGCTGTCACTTAGTAGTGCTGGATTCAGATCACAAAGCACCAAGCAACAGACTTTCCCTTCAAAAATGAGGGAAAAGTTCAGCCAACAAAGCTGCTGTCAGAAGCCATCTGCTGCAAGGAGCAGAGTACCAGTGACACATTCTTGCAACTCCTCACCAGTGCCCTGCTGAGTGACGCTACAAAGGCAGAAGTTAAATGTCCTGAATTAGCAAGGAGGCATAAGGAATGCAAAAAACATCTTCAGGGTAATTTCCTTTCAACGGGGATGAATTATAGCTTGGATTTCTCAAAGATGTATTTAATTTTGCTTTAGTGTGACAGCTGCTCTTTGTTAATGAGTG
This sequence comes from Fringilla coelebs, assembly GCF_963513975.1. Classification (NCBI taxonomy): domain Eukaryota; kingdom Metazoa; phylum Chordata; class Aves; order Passeriformes; family Fringillidae; genus Fringilla; species Fringilla coelebs. The sequence continues at coordinate 69,069,294 of NC_140029.1, forward strand.
TCAGGGTTTTGTCTCCCACCTGTTTATCTGCAATGATGTGGGTCAACTAAGTTATTTCCACCACTTCCTGTCTTGTCTCAGCTGCACAGTTTCGTTCATCTCTCCTGTATTTTGTTCCCTGTCAGTCCTCTCGATTTTCTCACTGGTCAGTTTTTATTTCTGAGGTCTGGCAGTCTGTGATACACTGCCATAGAAAGTAACCTTTCTTGGTGTGTTTTTGACATACATTCAAACATTGCCCCTTAGAATTTTTAATGAGTGTTATTTTTTTGTTCTGTTCCTTCTTCTTGTGTTTTCATTTGTTTGTTTGCTTTTTTTATTTTGTTTTGGTTTTGTTTTGTTACACTTTTGTATTTTAGGTAAGCTTGAAACTCAGCATTTTCCTTTTTTCTTTTAACAGCATGTATCTGATGCTTGTCAGCTTTCCCACGGGAAACAAAACTGGTTTGATGCCTACAAAAGTATCAGAGCTGGATTTTTCTAATGTGCATCACTTCTAAGTTTTAGTAAAACATCTTCAGATTTCCAGATCTCCAGGACACTTTCAATGCAGTAGCTGCTTCTCCAATTATTTAAAAAATGTCAGCTTATAACTCCCATTTTTAAGTGTTGGTCTTTTAAGGAACACTTCATAGCTTTATGATTTAGACCTCCACTCAGAGTCTCTGGAGGATGATTGATCAGTTACAGATAAAGAAGAAAAAAATGACTTAATAATGTAGCAAAGTATGGTATTTTCACATATTCTTAACCAGAATTAAACAGATAATGTTTGTCAAATGCTTTTCACAGAAAAAGCACTGCACAGGAACTACTTATTTCTACCAATTCAAGTGTTTCACAGAAAAATGCTTCATGAAGGTCACACTGAGACCTAGATCCTCACTCCTGTTTTCACAGGTTTATATGCAGACCAAGGAAAAAAAAAAAAAAAGCACCTTGAAGGCCTTGAAGGTAGACATACAATCCATGCCTGAACAAAAAAAAGTTTGTGTGTTGCAGAGTGGTGTTCTGTATTTATATCCTCAGCAATACATGAATATTAAAGTAGATTGGAGAGAGGGGAGAAGCCATACCACCAAATCCTTTGCAGCCTTTTATCACTCCAAGCTCTTGTCAAAACCAGGTATTTCTGAAGGCTGTTCTGATAATATAAACGCTGTTCTTTCTTGAAAGATTGTTCATGCAGATCAGATTAGCACCAGTGCTTCAGTTAACATCTGGTGTAGCATTTTAAGTAGCTGCAGAACTAGAAAGCCCTAAAAAATTCTCAACAAGTGTACTAAACCCTACTGAGTTTAAGATGTTGCACACTTTCTGATGTATTGAAACACTGGAGTTTGTACACACTCAATATTTTGTCAATGCTGTGCTTCATAATTATGAATAATAGTTGTTGGTGTACATTAAATTATCTTACTGTATTGCATTTTACAGTCTTTGCATATTTTGCAGAAGAGTATAACCAAAAATTACTTGGATTAAAAAATACATAAAATCTTTACTTTTCATGTCAAAATACTGTTCCAAAATGATGTCTGCAATACCAAACCAAGACATGATGGCTGATATAGTACTTGACCTGGCTTTAATAAGCCAGGGATCAAAGTCAATAACAAGATCTTGCCTTTTTTACATTTGCTTAGTGCCTAGCCAAAATCTGTAAATTGAGTTCACTCCAGAAATGAAGTCAAACCATCCAGCTCTTCAGTTTTGCACTACTGTACAATAGTTAACTGGTTATCTTTGGAACCTCTGCTGAGCACCAGTGTCCATTTACAGCCCATTTAGCAGAAATACATAAAGAACAAGAATCATGCTCAGGAGCCCCATCTCTCCTCTAACACATGCTTGCACAGTGCAGGTCATAACTGGTTGCAGAGAGCACATAAAAGCTAATGAGGAGATAAGACCTCATATTTGGAAACTCCTGAGCCTCTTTTCATGCTCATATAACAGCACTTGATTTGGAGGGATGCACTGCCAAATGGCACAACTCAAAGTACTTGCTCTAATGCTCTTACAAGTCTTTTGCTTTGCCATGTATGAAAGGCCCAATGTGTTACTCTCTGGAGGATTCTCTGCTGCTGCTTTCTGTGAAGTTCTCTGGCCTTCAGATGGGTTTGACTGAACCCAGATTAAATGAAGTAAATTAATTAAATGAGATACGGAGGGGAAATAAGGACACTCCCTGCATGGCAATGCTACATTACTGTTTATACAGAACTTAAACAGAGAGGCTCCACTGGTCATTACAATGTTCTCCTCTCCAACCAAAACACCAGAAATTTCATCAAACTGAATGTAACTTACTTTTGTCATCATCATAAGATCCTCCAGAGCTATTACTGTACCTCGATTCTAGTCGGGTATGTGCTCTGATGACATTACTGAACCTTCAAATACAAGAAAAGAAATCTTCATTAAAAAAACAGGCTGACATGAAACATCTGGACTTTATGTTTACCCTAAAAAAAAAAAAAGGCATTTCCTTAAGCATTGACTTTTACACAGGAGTAGACAGCAAATGAATGTAATGCTGATTCTTTCCACAAAACATTTTTGCAGCCAGTTTCTGAGAAGTTCTAACAGTGTGCTCCTGTGTCACAAGCCTTTAAAATTTAGCAAAGGGAAACTGTCATGCTGCAAAGGTGAGATTTTTTTTTTTATCATGTTGCTAATAATGCCAAGGTTGTGGGCTCAATCCCCATATGGGCCCTTCACTTCAGAGTTGGACTCCATGATCCTTGTGGGTCACTTCCAGCACAGAATATTTTGTGATTCTGTAACTGGCTGGAAAGTCCAAAGCCAAGCCTGCACAGGTGCCAAGCAGGAAAAACTACAGCAGATCATCCTTCAAGAGGAGAATCCAGCAAAGGCCAGAGCAGACCTAATAGAAAAGTTAAGGGATATGAGAGCCACAGCTCTCATACTGCTCACAGCTGTCCTCAAATCTGCCAAAGATTCATGCTAAGCTGACTTTTCCTGGTGATCTCCTTTGATTTCCACTACCTTGTGTTCCCAGGGTAATCAGGCCTGAAGTGGAATGAGAGGAGCCATACTGACAGCTCACACACTAGTGATGATCTAAAAACATCACTATTCCTGCAGAGCGAGGAAACTAATCAAAAATAACCATGGATCAAACAAGACAAGACTGAAGATTTTCTAGACAAAATTCAATTCAATTTCTTACTAATGTTCACACACCTGAGTGCAGGGTATTTCACTATACACCAACATATTACATAGTTTCCAAAGCATGTTCATCCCATAAGCTTGCAATAAATTCCTTGTGCAGTTGACAAAAATGCATTGTCAGCCATCCAATACATGGTTTTCTATCTATGACCCTCAGTATTTCATATGTCCTGGCATATGAAGTCAATATTAATGGACATTCTAAGATTGACACACTCAGTGCAGATGCACTTACAGCCAGCTTTGGTAACCTACATGCCGGCAATGACTTCAGGCAAATTATTTTTCATTATCTTCTGAGGTGTCTTTCAGCAGGATCCTGAACACCAATATCAGAACTTTGGAATTTTCCTTTCATTTTTATCAGAAAGTCACTGGCAGATGTGAATTCTAAAAACCTTTTCTGGAGTCACATTTAAAACTTATATAAGACAAGAAATCCTGAATTGAACTACTATAAGAGACATTAGCTCAACTTGGCTGTAAATCAACTGAATAAGAATTTATCTTAAAGCTATGCAGTCATAAACATTCATGTAAAGAACAACAAAAAATTCAGAGGAAAAAATGGTTTTATTATCCTTTTAAGTACATTTCTAGTGCATATGTTGAAAAATATCACTTAGAGTAAAATCTGTTTTACTATCAATTTGAAACTCAGCACTGAGTGCCATTTTCTACTTACATTTAAATTAGCAGACACATCTAACTAACCTGACAAAATGCTACTCTAGCTTGTAATGGGAGAGAGCAAGTAATTCAAAAGTTTTAAAGTACAGAAAAGTTTGCTCACATAATTATCTTGGCACCTCTAAGCCTGAACCTTAGGGAAGGAGTGTTGGACTACTGAAGTGATACTGGTGACTATCAGTGACTAATGTAACACTAATACACTAACTGGCAAATGCTGTTATAAATTGTCCAAAGTTCTCTTGCTAAACTAAGAGTGTTTCAGTGACAGAAGCTATCTGTATGCCTGTGCTCGAGGATCTGATGGCCCTTAAGCTTTGCATTTACTAATTTGTCATTTGTCAGTATGTACCATAAGTAGCAGAAGTCTAAACTGAATATATAATTTATAAGCAAGTTATTTTTCATAGCTGTCCTCTATAAAACATTTCATCTAGACAAAGATGTCTAGATGTCCTTGCAATCACTGATATAAATCTGCAAACTAAATTTTACTCACTGTCCATGAAATCAAATGGTGTGATCAAATCTGATTTTTTGTAAAGATTTTAGTAGTCAATATCTGATGCACATTCCTAATTTTTTCTTTCACCTTTGTGGATAATTCCTACAAAACCATGACCTCCTTAGCACAATTCATTGAATGTAGATTTAACAGTTCTTCCTTTACCATTAAACAAGAGTCAGGAACTAGAATCATGAGAATAGCTTAAAAAAAAATAAATTATGCACACTGCAATAATGTCACTTAGTATCAATCTGAGCACGAGAGCTCCTCACAGAACAATGCAGAACTTTTTTCACCCTCAGTCTAGGAAAGCACATATATTTTGGAGGAAAAAAACCCAAGCCACAAACCTTTCATCAGTCTCTTTCACCACTCTGTTCTCCTCTGCGTCAGGAAAACTATCTTGGCCAGCTACAACAGTGTTACTGCTGGAGGTGGTTCCTGTAGATGAGATGTGAATAAGAACACCTGTTAGATGCAGCAGACAACACCTGCAAAGCAATAGAAGTCCATAACTCACAAGGGTTTTTAGCAGCTACAGTCAAAGTGACCATCCTGCAAGTGCTTGCACATGTGAATGAATGAACACTGTTACTTCTACAGACCAGGACCTGCTTCCATGGCTGGGTGGTGTTAAGTTCACATGCTTTGAGAAACAGATGAACAGAATCATGGTCTTCTACCCCTTAAACTAAGCTCATGCTCAAGAGACATAGTCTATTGTTTTTTGACGATTTGGCAAACCATGTACAATGTTAAATGTGGGGTTGGCTCTTAAGTATATTTGGCTACTGCAGCTTGGAAAATGGCATTAGGCCTTTCAAAATTAGGCCTTTCAAAACAGAACTGCAACACCCTTGAGGCTCTCAGTTTTCAGGAAACTCTGCTTGATGTATCTGCATCTGTATCTCTGCTCACTGCATGGATGATGATTTCTTGTTCTGAGTAAAACAGCCACCAGAGAGTGGAGTTTTCTGAAGAGTGACAGAATTCTGAACAGCATCAAATATTAGTAATATGCTATCAAAATAGTTAAGATAATTAAGCGCATGTTAACAAAGCATATACATCATTAGGAATGAAAAAGAACGGTAATTTAGACATGCAACAAAGCCCTGAAACTTGTACTTTATGTACGCATCTCTGAATGGATGCAAAAGTAAGAGATGAGATGAAGACTCAAAAGAGCAGGAGAGCACAAAGGAAACACATTCAGGTCATACCAGAAGCTGCAGCTGAGGCTTTGTTACTGGCAGCAAAACGGTAAAAGGGAGGATTATCACAATGTTGGACTATGGGGTTCACTGGGTCGGTTTGCTGCAGCTCAAAAAGAAGTTCTTCCATTGTCTGAATAGTGTTATTGCGACACAGATATATTGCAACCTTCTTTATCTGTGGAAGAAAGTAACAGTTGTTAAACTCTGACTAAAGTGAATTTCCAAAGGAGTCAGTGAGTGTTACACTGCAGCACTGAAAGGATCTCGAATGCAAGTGTTGTTCCTGGACAGACACCACAACCACATACAGTTCATACAGAAATAAAACTTCTCACTTTGACATCAAGATCATTTCCCCAGCAGACTGACTCTATGATTTAATTACTTCTAAGTTTTTGCTTACCATTCACAATGAATTGTTCATGTATATAAGTATATAACATGCACATCTACTAAACTGTAGCTGTGGCCACAAAGAGTAAGCCAGGCTTTGAGTTGCTACTCAAATCTGTGAGCAAAGTAATAGCAAATGGAAGAAAGGCAGTACAATTACATACACAGACTTCATGTATCCTCTTCTGAAAAATTTGAGAATATAATTTATAGAAACTCTGGAAATTTCTATTAATCTTTTAACAAGATCTCAAACCTGCACTGCAGCATTGAGGACTGTTGAGATACTGAGACCAAATTCATCTGTATTCTTCAGGAAAAACCGCTGATCGCTATTAAAGGCAGAGACTCTCTCCAGCTCAAAACCACTTGATTCATAAACTGCTGATGCTGGGAGACCATATGTGGAATATCTCTCTGTGCTTGCCTGCTTGTTTTTAAAGATGTCCCTAAACAGGTTCTTATAGGGGAGCTAAAAATTAGACTGAACAGCCTGTTGGCCTCACCAAGTACTGCTGTTCTTATACTCTTATATACTTCCATTAAAATAACTTCCTTACTGCTTCTCTTTCCCTTTATTTTTTTTTTTCCTTAGAGAAAATGCACATATGCAAAGTGTCCTTTACTGTGCTAAAAGTTTCCCAGGGACTTTCCAGAGACAAATCCATCTCCTTCCTGAGGCTCATTTCTGGTTGGGCTCACAGTGCCACTTTCAGCTTCTCTCACTACTGCAGGGGTCACGTTCCCAACACGAAGTTTCTGAACTGAAGAAGTTTCTGAACTGTAAATACTCTGAGAAATCTTTCACTACATAATGTGAAAGAATGGACAGCTCAGCAATTTGTACTGGGGCACTGGGAAAAAATGCTTAAAGGAAACATAAGAGACAAAGCAATTAATTTAGATGATAAAAAAAATTTTAAAAATGTGAGCCAGGCATGCTTTTGGCTTGGACCCACACAGGGAGAACAGATGGCTGAAGGCACAAAGCAGCTGGTGACTCCTCGAGGCACAGGGGGCTCCTAAAGGAGATGGGTAAACTGGCAATCTTGCAGCTCTGTGCTCTTTTAAGCCCAGGTGACCTGGAACACTGCTGATAAACTGTCCAAATGATCTTTATTTGCTAACGTGTATCTGTTATCTACATGATAATGGAAGACACATGTTTATGGTATCAGCAGTCTTGTGTAGTTAGCAGAGTTAGGTAGGATTTCTTATCTCTAAACTCCAGGGCATTAGCAAAACACTGAGCAGATGCATGTGATAAGACCAGTGTATTTTCCTACTCCAGACAAAGCTATCAGCAAAGGAGTGACTCATAAGCACAGTCAGGCTTCCTACAGAAGCTAAAAACTTTTTTAGCTTTTGCAAAATCTGAGAATCAGACTTTTAGCTCAACATTACAAAACACAGACTAACTGGGTGGTAAAACACAGGGGAACCTTGTCAGCTGCTGCTGCCACCAGCCACGAGAAGCCTGGGTGGGAGACCAGAAAAGTGCCACAGGCAAAAGAGGAGATGCTGAGCAGATGAAGCTGGAGATGTCAGAACAGATTGCTCTCTTTGTGAAGTAAGAGGACTGTACTGTCCTGGAGGAGGACAGGACTGTGAAAGCCAAGGCTTTGAGGCAAAAAAAAAGAATTTGAAGAAAGAGGTGCACTGGGTGGAGGAGGTGAGGAAAGGCTGCTCAGAGCTGTGGCATGGCAAGAGTCATGGGAAAAGGAGGTGCTGAAAGCTTTGGTTTGGCAAGTGTCTGGATGGGGGATAAGGTATGTGAGGGGCTTCTGGGCAAGAGGTGACAGGGTTATCAGGCTTTTCCAGTCAGGCTACATCTGGAGTCAGCACAGGACTACTCCTTGTTCTCAGAAAACTGCCCTGTCCCTTTTGTAAGCTGTCAGAAATGAGGGCAAAACAGCCCCATTTTCTGTCTTATCTCTCACAGGTGATTTCCACTTGTTCTCTGCCAACATAGATGGAGACCACCTTAATCCCAAATCCATCATAGAGTGTAGGATGAGGCAGGGTGGAAAGAAGCTGGGAAGTCCCTCATCTAACCTGCTGCTGAAAGCATGGTCAACACTGAATGGAAAGCCTCTGTAACAATTGAGGGAAAGATCTTCTTTCAGATCAACCCCTTTGTTTTCCTCTTATATAAACCTTGAGCTTTTTCTTACACCAATTCCACTTTCAAATTTTTCTACTTTTGACTAGCTAGGCATATATATACACATTGATTTGAGAATACAGAACAGTAAACCCTACAAAGGAAAGGAAACAAATGGGATGCCTATGGTACAACAATAACATTTTGAGGATTTTTATGGGCTTCTTATAGCAGTCATTATAAACACCTTGGGCAAACTATTATTTCAGCAACTGTAAATGAAGTGCGTTTATGAGACTTTTTAGACAAATTTCAGATTTATTTCAGGGAAATAAATGGAAAGAGGCTAACTAATAAAAAATAACATATTGTAATTGGGCTGGAAAATTCACTAAATTTAGATTCTGTTTCACTCAGGAACTGAGCAATAAGGAACATGGGAATGGAAGTAGCCTGTTTTTCTCAGACAGCCCTGATTTTATTTTAACTTGAATAATAACAATATCCAGCACAGTTTGAGTCGCACATTGCAGCAACTGTTAGATAATTTATGGCAGTCATGCAGAGGCAGAAGCTGATATGGTAAGCTTCTAAAGGTTAACTATCTTCTGTCTCTTGAGATGTCCCAGGGAAATCTCTAGTCTGCTAAAGAAAAGGATTTAGAATTTTCTGGCAATTTATGGCCAGTCTCTGTTACTGTCCCCATTCACACGCAAGGTTTCTCTTTTCTTGAGAGAAACCCACCTCTCACTTGCAATGGGGTGTGCTCTGCTGCTGCAGGCTGAGATTTGAACTACTCAATTTCCTTTTTTAATTTCAGTTTCTTGGCACTTCTATTCCTGCCATTTAATTTTGTACAGTGTGTTGGGGAGTACACTGGTATTTCTTGGTTTTGATACAGAAATTAATTTTCTGCGGGTAATTTTCTTTCACTACAACCTGTGTAATCAGCAGTAAATAAAATAAATGCAAAGACTTACATAGGGTAAAAGGATGGTATCACTGCTAACACCACACAAACTAATGAGGAACTGCAGAGTTATCCTAAGATTGTTACTCCATTTTTCATTGTTGGCCAAAGCATTCCAGACATTTTCCATCTCTGGTCCAGGAATTTCATCTCCATACTGCAAAGAATCATAGACATACAGTCCTTGAAATATGCAGACTTCCAAACTAAAGCATGTTCTTCTAGAACATTTTCTCACGCAAAAACCCCCAGTGAAATGCTGTAAAAAGTTACAAAACAGTATTTTAAATAGCTACCTGACAGATTTCAGAGCATTAACTCCATTTAAAACGATTTAGGTTCTGACCCACAGAAGGACTTAAATCATAAGAGAACATAAAAGTCTTGAGGACTGTAAATTTAAAAACTAATCCTAAAATTAATGGTTTTATTTGATTGGTACAGACTGTTCCAGTGTAAAATTTCTTGTACTGGAGGGAAGAAACAAAAGTTTTACAGGTTGGTGTCTTTGTTTGATTTGTTTTTTTACCTTGGCTGTCATATACATGAGATTATTAAGAACCAGGGAGGTGGCCTCAGGTGAGCCCCAGCCATTGCCTTTTAGTCCACTTGTGACTGCTATTTCCCCCTCCTTGTCCTTCAGTTCATCTTCTGGAGTGGTAGGGCTTGAGCCAGGGAGGAGCAGTCTGTTGTCTACCAGTTCAATATTATGAAGCCATGGTAGCAGATAGGTAAGCATGATCTGTCTTCCATTTGGATGTGTTGTTGGAAACCGCTGGCTTACCTCTAAAACAGCAAGAGTTGAAAAGGACAGCATATTAATTTATGATCTAAACCCTAAATACACTGTTTAAATCACATTTCTGACACTTGTTAAAACTACCTGAAGGTTTTTACTTTGCACACTACAAGCATAATAAACATGTTCTTGAATTTCCTGAGGAGAAACATGGAATTGCTTCAGTAATAGCAAGCAATTGGCCATGTCTTCTGTCTAAAATAACTAACCCAGTCTGGGCTTAGAAACAGTAAGTCACCCCTTGTTACTGTGCCATGTTATATATTAAGTAAGGTGGATGTCAGTAAAGAGGAAAAAGGATCATTCAGTTACTGGTGGTTACTCTAGAATTCCAAGAGCTTCTGGAGAATATACAAAAGTGTTCTGCAGATTACAAATGCCTCACTGGCCTCCAGGTTTCTAAGCTATACTTTAAATACTAAGGCACTTAGTATACTGAGTTTACAAAAAAAATCTTGCATATATTGGGATCCTACTTCCTGTGGGAATGTCTATGAAATTCATAGCTGGCTTTCAGTTCAGGAATGCTTGTATACAGCACTTTATATAATTTACAAAAAAAAAAAAAAAAAAAACCCACAAAAAAACCCCCAAAACCCTGGCACTGTAAGGCAAAGGGATTTGGAAAATCTGGGATAAGAAATACAGCTTCCTGCCAAAGTGAACCACATTATCTCTCTGCACCAGAACTCTTCTGTAAAATCATTACAGCAATCATTTCCTTTTTTTACTTACTCCCTGGTTTTTAAAAATTGTGAAGACACACACTGTTCTCTCCTCCTTATGATTCTAAATGTACAGAAAGGATGTCTCACTTGGACTGTAATATCTGGTATATCTGAGATTTTTTAAAATGACACAGTCATCACAGCAACATGAGTAGACAATAACAGAGATAATGAACACCATTTGCTTAATGACAAATGAGCCATCAGAATTTCCCTACACCAGTTATTTATAACTCATGGCATCTTGGGAACTGAGTAATGTAAGGGTGATGTATTTTTTCTTTACCCTCCCTCCAACCCCTACAGACTGAGTAAAAACAACAGAAAAGGATTTTAAGAGCCAGTAAAAATTCCCATGATTACAGATATTTGCATTCTGCTATTTAAAAACTAAAGCAACACATAAGATTGATTAAACCAGATAAATAGGTCTCAAAACATCATTGTTCCCAGGAACAGCCTCACAGTGGCCAGATTCTGACTGGTGCTCCTGAAGGTCTTATTCTTTAACATTTTTCTCAGTAATCTTGAAAATATATATTTCTGGTAAAATTTTAAAAAGTGCTGAGACATGCAGATGTGGCAAATAACAAAAGGTAGAGATCACTCAGAGTAATTTAAATCATTGACAGAACTGGACACAGGCAATCAATCTGCCCAAAGTTAAAGCCATGTTATATAAAGTGAAGAAATAAATCTTCACAAGTGTGATCTCTGTAAATCCATGCATAAGAAGAATCACATGAGAACCCATCACAGTAAAGTTTGCCAATGTCATTTTACCTAATTCAGGGCACTTGTAATTTCAAAGTTACCCCAAGGTCACATAAGTGGCACAGAGTCCTCAAAGAGGGTTTCTGTACTTTGTGTCAGTACCTCTAGGAAATATATATTGAATTCCTAAATCTGATTTGACCTGGACCAGAATAAAACCAGGTCAAGCTAAATTTATAAACAGAATTGTGGTTCAAAATGGTAGCAGTCTAGCATTTGTAAAAAAATGTGAAGGAGATAATAAGTCAAATAAATACAGGTACCTGAAAAAAGTGGAAGGGTAAGTTCAGGATACATCCTTGCTAGTTCATATGAAAGAAGGGCAAGTGAGACACTGTAAAGAGGTGGCAATGGACCATGTGTCCCATACAAGATACTGCCTGGTCTTTGCTCAGCTACCTTTTTTGAATAAACAAAAAGCTTTGATTCAAGGATCTGTAAAAGACAAAAGAAAAAAAAAGGGAATGAGACAATAAAAATTTATTAAATCAGGAAATATCAGCATTTGAAGTTTATCTATCAGAGAAAGCTCTATATGTTTCAGAGTATATGCTCCAAACATAAAAGACATGATAACATTCATTTTCACATAAATATTCTTCTAAGTTTTTATAGCCAAGACAAAACTGATTGTTTATTTTAAAAACAAAACTAATGTGCAAATAACAGTACTTTATAAGAGGTTCACCAAAAAAGTCTCCAAGGATAGGAGGAAAAAATAAGTAGCTGATACGTGCCTGCATAAGTTGCATGGAAATTTCATAAATCTCTCTGTTGGTGTCAGATGCCTTGAACAGCACCAAATTTAAAAGCGTCACAATATCAAAAGGATAGTTCCTAGAAGAATAAACAGAACATTTTTGTGAATGCTGGTGAGGAATGCAGATTATATTCACTCTGATTTACTCTGTAATATGGTCTGAAGAGAATGTCATCTTTCTTTTTTCTTTTCTACCATCAGAATCTGGGAAAGGGAGCTCTTATGAATACACACTGCTTGATCAAAGGACCATCTGGTGAATGGGAAGAAAGAAAGGATTATTTATAATTACCTTGGACCAATGCTTAGGAATGCACTGAGTTACCCACAATGAGAAATGGAATACCTGTGTCTATGACTGTCAATTCATTTTAATTTATAGCATAAACTGTTTACAGGACAGGCTGATGCCCATGAAAGAAAATGGGGAGCATGAAAATTCCAGGGATAAAGAATTTCTTAAACCAAGATGCAATTCAAATAGTCTCTTTGGACAAAGGACACTATCTCTGACATGAACATTCTGAGGTATTAGACAATTCTATGAAAATTGCTTTCAAAGAGGAAACATTAAGAACTGCTTCAAAAAGTCTGCTGCTATAAAGTCAATGTCAATTTTAAGGCTAAATATATAAAAGTATTAATTAATGAGAATATTGTTAGAGGAGTAAATCCCACATCACAATATTTGGATTTGCACTAAATAGGTTTCTATTTTCTCCTGAAGATTTGTAAATGCACTGATTGAAATGTGAACCATCAATTTATCACCCTAGATGTCAGCTACAGTGCTCTTGGATGGCTGCAGGAAGCCTATTTGGACTTTTTAATACGGCAGATACATGTGTGGCATGGGACATTCTTGGTAATGCCACATACTAGATGCAAGCCAAGCTCTCCAACTGGCTCTTTGCCCCTCTACTGCTTAAAAATCAAATACAAAAAGAAAAGAAATGAAGGGAAGTGGCTTCTTTGTAAAAAGTTGGATTGACATCATCAGTTGCTCCTCATTTTACAGGCAGTTTAAACAGTGGTCTCCTGATACATTTTGATAAATGATAAAGAAAAAACTATTAATAGCTTTCAAATATTAATAAAAATTCCCAGCTTGCTAGAAAGCGGACTTTCCATTCAAAAGAAATAATGAAGACCATACTCTTCATTTTTACTGTAAAAATGGAAAAGAATAATTTTCAGATCACAGTGGCACTGGTAAGACAATTTGAGGAAAAAAGACTGGCTGGAACTGCAATGTTTCTGTGTTCATTAAAATAAAAACCCTGTTAACAATACTGAATTTGCAAACACCAAATTCCATTCATAGTTCTAAAATCCTCCATGTAATGCAGTCTCTAGTCCAGTTGTTCCTGAGAGAAGAAAACAGTTTTGCAGGAAAACAATGAAATTTGTGACTTATTTTGATTTTCCAAATTCCAGTTATTTCCCTATTGAGCATTTCTCTGTGCTGATCAGACATCTTGCCAATTTTTTTTGAAGAGTAAATTTTCACATTTAATTTAATAAAATGCAACTTACTGCATTATATAATTTCTCTATAAATTTTTTCTTGAAAATAAAAAAAAGGGACAGAGTTTTATGAAGGCCTGACAATAAAAAAGCAATATTTGCACTCATTTCTTCATGTAGCTTGTGCTTGCTCAGCATTAGCTGTGATGATAATACCAGTTGGCAGGAATGGAACTAAACAAATCAAATGAAAGCCAGTTCAGAAAAAGAACATGACTTTCAAGATAATGACAAGTCAAAATAATGATTTTCAAGCTATTGACATTGAAAACATTTTTCCTTTTATAAATTAAATTAAAAACCATGCTAAATCTCTTGAAACCAAATTTATGACCTATATTCAAATAAAACTGTTGTAGCTTTGTATCTTTCTGAGAAAAATAGCATCAAAATTCCCCAGATTTCAAAAATTCCTATAGTAAGAACATCTTCTACCAAGCACATCACTTTGTTTTCAGAATCATAAAAATCAAGCTATGCAGTCCCAAAAACTGTTTGAGAATATATGTGTGTGACCAACAGCTCCTAACAACATAGGAGCAGAACCTCCAGTTTTCTTTACATTTGAAAGAGTAGATTAATAAATTAATTAATACCTGCTTCCACACACAGTTGCAATGGCTTTGAAACACCCAGAGGCAAGCTGGTATGATCCTGTGTAACATCGATCTATTGCCCAGTTGAAGAGATTGATTTGATCAGGATTCAGTTCTAGCAACAGGACTACAACCTCACAGCCAAGCTGGTGAACCTGAGCAAATGTCAAAACATGATTGGTGGGGTCAGTTATGTTCATTCTCTAAAATTCTCAGAGTGACACAGGCAAAACAGGGTGAAAATGGAAAATTCAAGTATGTAAGAAGCAATCAGAACATTTCTAATTAATTTATTTTAGGGATAGCAGAGTTAGAATGTGGCTCCGGTTTCAATACTCATCACTTGAAAAAATGCTATGTACAAAGACTACATAAATGAAATAAATTTTCCAAAATTGGGCACAACAACAACAACAAAAAAGCAGAATTTTTGGAAAATCTAAGATACTTGGTAAGTGTTCTTGGGCAACTCTCTTTTCTATCAATGAACTGACCTGTTAACTACTTCCTACTTCATGTGAATTTCACAGAGCGACAAACTTTCACATTTATCCTTTTGATTAACACAGAAGCAAGGCAGACAAAGAAAAATACCTTTTACAAGACTGAAAACTTGGATGTTTAATCCAACCACATCAAGCAATCTAGCAACTCTCCCTACAGACTGTGAATCCCTTAATCCTGGTACCACCACTGCTACAAACACATCACAACTAAGGCTTGGACTTCCACACCAAAAAACACCAATGCCTATTAATATTCTGTCACCAAGGGTAGGTGACTGCTTGTAGAAACTGCATATCACTTGCATATATCTTTACAGCTTTGTCCCTACCAACATTCCAAAATCCCATGTAATTTCTGAAGGATTTTCTCTGCAGTTATTCATTTTTTCTTTGAATTGTTCCACTTTTTTTTCTTCCTAATCTATTACCATTTCCACAGTCTCTATCCTCTAGCTGGTCACATGCATTTATTTACATTCTGCTATTTACCTTTCCTTAGCAGAGTTATGTGTGCCGGTATGAGAGTTTTAGGGAGAACAGCAGGACAAAGTGCAAGATACCAAAAGGCAAAGTGAGAGTTGTCTCATTCTCTGCACTTGATATAAATCACCAGTCTATTCCTCCTCAACCAAAGAGGCAGTCCAATCAGCTACATACACAGAACTATGACTGTGTAGATACAAAGTCGAAGTCCATCTTCACAGAAATGGAAAATGGCAAGAATAATCCATTACATGTTCTTTTAGAAGAAAGAAAACACTTTACAAACTCTTTACTCACTCAGTACAGCGAGGGACTGCCCATCAGTGTGGGCATTTTGCTCAGTACTTACCCGTAAGTCTTGACAAGCCAGAATGTTATCAAGCCATTTGTAAAGATATCCATCGGGGGAAAGACCAACATTATCAAACACAGGTCCGCAGCAGAGCACAGCCGACATGGCCTGGAAACACACGGAACTTCAGTCACACAAAAAGTAGCACAACAAACCTTTCAGAGTCGTTTCAGGCCAGGCTAACAGTTTTCAAGTGGCAGGACTGCCACTTGCTTTCTGTTTGGAGGGAACTATGGTGAAATTGGTAACAGCTGACTGACTGGTAGAATTCAATAATTATTTTGCTACAGATTCCAGATCATGCTCAAAGCATTTTGGGGGGAGTACTATGTCCAAGATCTATTTTGTCATTTTACCCAGTATTCACAAATCGAGCTGCAAAAACAATTAAAATACACTCAGATGTTTCAATAGTATGCTACTGCAAAAATTAAAACTGTCTCACAGCAAGTGGTGCAGCTTATATAAGTACATAAGCTATTACCTTCCCAGCTTACTCATGCAGGGGAGTCGCAACCAGTTTTGCCACAGAAGTACATTATTGCTGAGCCTGTCTCCAGGCAAGCGTGGGAGGCATTCCTAAATTGTACATTGGTACAGATTCTGTATCCTGAGGTACTGCATCTGAACTGCACCTAATTTCAGAGCCTAAGATCTCCTTGCTGCATCTGGTAACCCATTAATGAACAGCTAAGCAAAATTTCAAAATGCACTCCGGTTTTTAAAATAATTAGCCTTGAAAAGTGTCAACAAAGAAAAACAATTAATTTCAGTGCTATATTCTATGATACCACATATGATCATACAAGTTTGCATCAAGTATGCCAATTCAAATTTCTTCGAAGTAAAAGGAAATAGACCCCACAACAACTCGTATTTCCTCTGAAAAATTGCTGTTACTGGTTTGTATAGTGAAACTTCAGTACCTTTAATGCACAATACTGGTATCTTGTAATCTGGTGATTTCTGTCACTGTAACGGTCCAGTGGTGTGAACATAATACTGAAAGGTCCTGCCCACTGACTGAATAAGATGAACAGGTGATGCCTCAAGCTCTGCTGAGGGAAGAGAAATCTCCTGTGGTGAACTAAGTGAACAGAAATAGAAATAGTTGTGATTTGTTAATATTAAATACACGTTCATGTGGCACAATCATGACGTGATTTTCAAATTTCTACAAAAAGAGAGGGGATTTTATATGTTCAGCATACACTTACTCCAAAGTATCTAAGCTCCTTTAAAAAATCTAACCAAGTGAGTAAGGTGCATCTTATTTCTAAGAACCTTCAGTTTTAAATTAATGTATAGTTATACAAACATGTACATCTGACTACAGAAAAAAAGCATTTAAGACTTGAATTATAAAATCAGCCTTTTTCACTGTCTCCTGCATTCCTTTCATGGCAAATATTTACTTGGTTTTTCTGATTCTTTAAATTTGAGCCTAAACAATACATGTGCCTCACTCTAATACAATAATAGGTAGGGACAATAAATAAAAGAAACTTGGTGGCTCTTTGTTTATGACAAATATGTGGTATACATTCTGAACAGCAGAATTACCTAAGTAAATGAAAAAAAAAGTCTCAGATCTCATCTTCCAGTAATTATATTTAGGCCTTTAAAGCACAGGCTTTTTTTTTGCTTTTTGTTAATGTAATTATCTTATATTTCTGAAATGATATTGCAATATATAAAAAGCATGAAACCAACTGGATAAATCTTTGTGAAAAAACTGGACTCAGGTAACGTGGGATACTGTCTCAACACCTTGGGCAAGCTCTTCACTGCATTTAATATTGCACATTGTCTGCACGTACTTGTGTTTTTCAAGGTCTGTCTGAGTTTATGAAGAGTCTGGCAATCAAGTCAGATGGGAGAAAATAATAAGAAGAAAACTGGAGCCCCTGGAGGTCACAGACAATTTCTGTGCTAGGCTTTTAAAGAGGTGATTCTTAGATGTGACTATTACAAGCTTCATCAAGCTTTATTGGTATTTTTATTTCAATCTTAGTATACTTCTGAACATTTTCTTCTTCTGCATTACACTTTACATTCATTATATGAAAATTCAAAAGCACAGACAAAGAAAAGCACAGACAAAAAAAAAGAAACAAAAAATCACTTTTCCAATACTTATATTAAATGCATAATTTAGCTCCGTACCTGGTACACACTGAATCAAGTTGGCAATCATTGCACTGAAATGTGCTCTCATATCCTTAAGGATCTCAACTTCTTTATCATTTTCAGCCTCCAAAAGCATGCGAGTCAGATCAACATACTCTAAGAACAAGGCTCCAAGGGCTAGTGTATCTCTTTCTAAGGCTCCATTTGTACTAGCATAAAGGAAAGTTGCACATTAATATAGAATAATGGAGTAGCTATGCTACAGTTTTCTGCAGAAATGCATGCAAATCTCTCCATATATGATAGACCACACAATTCTTCAAAGAACATACTGGCATAATCTCAGTGTGGCAAACACTTAAAGTTGTTTCACATAAAAAGCAGTATTTATGAAGAGTGATAGTCCTACCTGTCACTTATAACACCAGCATCAGCAAGGAGCTCAAAAATTCGCAGTAGCTGCAGTCTTAGTAGATCTCGTCGTTCTCGACGTTTCTTGTTCTTGGAATTTAAAATAACAACCATGTTTATATGCCTAGGTGTACACATTAAAAACTAGCAGCTTCAGAAATGCCAGTATCACAGTGAGATTTAAGAATTCCAGTTCAAGAATTTTCTTCATGAAGGAACCCGAGTACTTTTGGATATTGCACTATATCATTGTGCTTACACATCAACAAGGAGCTGAATATGATCAATTTTTGTCTTTGCAAGTATTCTTGGAAAAAATATTAACAACTGCCTCAGTACTTATTGAAAATGTGGAATTGAAATAATGAAATACTGGATAAAAATAACTAATATTCAAGATTCCTGTAGCAAAAACCCATGTTATCTTCAGGTAGCAGGGATATTCATGTTAGTTTAATGTCATCTAGTTTGGGTGCTGGAGGCACCTATAGTGCAGAACGTATATCCAGACCTAAGGAAGGTACCTTAGGGATGAGCCATTCCTGAACTTGTCAATGCTGCAGCACACCATCACTCACATTCAAGTGAGCTCCTAGTAGACACCACTCCAGTCCAGTACTGGGCGTGTTGACTGCAGGAGTTTTTGCCACAGTAATGAATCCCTCCCACAGAACAGGACTGCATGGTTTATTGTATGGCTCATTGTATCTCTGTCTTCTAGAAAGCTGTCCTTTCTGTCTTCTATCTTTCCTGGAAAGACGTGAATGCAACAAGGCCTGTTCTTTGCTGAAAGGCTAAATTGACTTATTTGTATTCTGTATCAACCCTAAGCAAGAAAAACATGAGAAGGTAAAAAAGCTGTGTTGCATTCAAAGAAACAAAAAAAGCTCAGAGAAAATGCAGATTTTGCTCTTCAAAACTGAGCAATACTAAAATCAAAGGCTTATCTCTTCTAGAACTCTGCCTGTGTCCATGGCCAGCAGTAGATGTGTGGGAGAACAAAATGATGCTTTGTCTGCTATTCTGACCCAGAACTGGCAGAATTGCAGCACTCTGGCCAAAGGTTTTATTCCAGTTATTATGGCATTTGACTTGAGCCCTGTTTCTCTCCTGTTACACCTTTAAGGCTCCAGGAAGCACATGTAGAGAAAAAAGCAGTTTTAATACAGTATTAACCAGACACAGCTGCCTCCTGCAGCAGTGTCAGAGGTGATCTGGCAAGCTCCGTGCCAGCACCCACAGGGCGGATCTTGTGTCACGTCCATTTTGGTTTATCCCTGCAGCTCTTGGCCATGCTGGGAATTCTCTTCCTAGTCCCAGCATATGTTCAAGGACATTGTTTCCGGTGTGTTGGATACCTGCCTGCTGACATGGAGGCCTGCCATGATTCCTGCAGCCACACAGCCCCTACAGTCACTCCTGGGCTTCCAGGTGGCACTGCTTTGCAGGAAGGTATCCCATTTATTCATATCAGGAAAAATACAGGAATTAACATCGCAGCCTCTTGTTCTTGTATTCCTCTACTGACAATTCCATGCGCTAAATTCGCTCTTGCCGCACACAGTAAACTTCTGAATTCTTGCAATTCCTTTCCTGAGGGTACACTGGATATGTATATCTCCAGGAAAGGATTTTCAAGTCTAAGTTGTCTAAAATGGTGCACAGACAAAATGCAGAGGCAAGGGGCTGCATGCACTAAGATGCATCACTGCACTTGTGCCCAGCACCAAAACAAGCGACCTGCAAATCAGTGACTCCACAGGGATGGAAGCCACATGACAGAACTGAGGTGTGAAGCAAAGCAGAATGGAAATGATTGTGGATGTCTACCAGACACAGAATCATTAAGAATTGTCTATGAGCCATCTCAGATTTCTATCCTGGAGCCAGATGGAATGGTCCAAAACTGAGTCAAGGAGGGAAAACTGAGCAGAACTTGAGTCCAGTACTGAAGCTCTCCCTATGGCTTTCCTGTTTAGCTGCATAGACACATCCTGTGAGGAAACTGCTCACTGAGGCTACAGATATTACCACCAGGTTTACAGAATTTTCTCTAGTGTGGGTTGGAAGATCTGTTGGGAACCCTTCCAGCACTACTTTCTCTTGCAACTAAAGAGAGTACTATAATGAAGACTCTGATGGAATTTGTCAGTTAACTGAACATATTTGGAATGAATCCTGGGCCATGTGATCCACGATGACCCTGCCTGAGCAGGGAGGTTGGACCACTTCAGTCTTTTCCAGCCATTCTGTGATTCTGTGAAGTTGAAATAGGTGACCCTGCCTGCCCTGAAAATAAAAGCACATCTAAACACTGCTACAAAATGTGCTTGTAGCCCAGCTGTGTTAAAGCTCTTTTTTTTCAGATACTTTAAGTGAATTTCCAATATATGCAATTTCTGTATCAGGAAGTTCCATATTGGATGGGAAATTTTTCCTCAGAATGGAATTCTATATTGTACCTTTCAGATCACTGATAGAATTTAAATTAAACTAGATTTTAAATGGAATTATTTTAAATTATGCAATTAATAAAATTCTTCTTGCAAACAGGATTAATTTTCTAGTTAGTACAAATGAATATATTTGTATTTCAAACAGACAGAATTACTACTTTAAAAATAATTTTTCAAAAAAAAACAAACTAGTACATTTAATTTTTGGAACTAACCTCTGGTCTTCTTTCTAGGGCTTCTTTCATTAGTGGGTGAAGCTCTTCTACTAATTCCCTAAATCAAAAAAACATAAATACTTAAAACAAAATCTAATGTCCTATGAAAAGCATAAATATTTTATTCAACATATAAAAATGAAGCTCTAAAGTGCAAATAAAATTTTAAATATATATTTAAGTTACAACAAAAATAAAACACTTGTATTATAGGCAAAAAAACTGAGAATATGATAAGTGGAGAAGTACCTGAAAACAAGGGAATTTGTTCTTCCAAATCCTAATACAAGTGATTCTGTTATTTCTATGCTTTCAAGTCTCATCAAAGGAACTAGCTGCTTTAGTAAGACTCCAACAGATGGAGTTCCAATAGCCTAAAATATATTAAAATATTGTTGAATTTGTCAGGATATCAATATTAAGCAAACACAATTTTTTTTTTTTTTACAAACAAACATTGTCTGAGAATCAATACATATTTTAATTTAATACATAAAAACATGCTGGAATGATTTTACTATTATGGATATCAATCCATCAGTCTAACTGGATGTCTGCTACCTGACAATCATCTCAATAATACCTAACAAGTAAATACATCTGGGAAATCTCTTTGCTTTAGTACAGATTATTGCAATTTACTTTATTTGTTGCTTCATTAAAATATTCCAGTAATTGCATTTGTGGAGCTCTCAGGTTGCTACTACTTGGAAGTGTATTTTTTATATTATTGCTTCTGACAGGCATATATCCAACAGGAATACAATTTGCATTCAGAAATCTGCTTTATTTCCTAATGTTTTAAATTTATGAATTGCAGTGCTCTACAAAGAAAGAAAGGGGAGGACTAAAGTTGACTTCAAAACACATGTTCAGACCTTCTATATTTTGAATGCACATTGCCCAGAACACAAAAAAAACCCCCCAATATATTGAAAACACCATGGCTCTTGCCAAATATTTATCAACACATCACATCAACAGATGTTTTAGTTGTTAATTATGTGTGTTATGTCATTTGCTTGTATCAAAACATTCCCTAACTGAAATACTTTCATCAGGATAGGGTTTTGCATGCAGATGCAGCTTAAAATTCTCCTAAAGGAATAGTTTACTTGTAACTGGTTGCATCACCTTATTATCATAGTTCATGGTTCCATCAGGGGTGGTAGCCATAATCTCTGGTGTTGAAGCACGCAGGTGTCCTGGGCTCATAATACTGGGCTTTGCCACTCCAAAACACAGAATAAGGTAGTTTCTCCACAAAGTAACATAGTTGTCTCCACTGCTTGCTGTGCTTGTTTTCTTAGCATTAACAGGAATACTAGAATTTAAAAAGTAATTATAATTCTTAAAATTATCTTCCAGTCTTGATTATAAGTACTAAAGTCTTAATTACAGTACTTTAAAATATTCTAAGAGTTAAAAAATCATGCTATGTATCTACCAGCTGATTCAACATGACATGACACACAGGAAAAATCAACAAAGGTAGAAAATGGGAGTTCTCCACCTTACAAGTCGCAATTATGAAACTCAAACCTGTATGGCACCTATTTCTGTGTGACACCT
Source organism: Fringilla coelebs (assembly GCF_963513975.1). Lineage (NCBI taxonomy): Eukaryota > Metazoa > Chordata > Aves > Passeriformes > Fringillidae > Fringilla > Fringilla coelebs. Next base: position 69,091,686 of record NC_140029.1, read on the forward strand.
TGCAGGATGTATGGACTGATACTCAAACATGAGAGCAAAGAAAAGTTTACATTAAAATCACACAGCTCATACAAGAGAAAGTGAAATGCAGATTGCCACTTACTTTGGATCCACAAGAGGCATTATCAGCTGTAGCCTCGTGAAGGCGTACGGCCAAGCATAGCTGAGCGCTGTTGGACAGTGCTTTGGGAGATTCTCCTGCCTAAGAAAACTGAAAAGGCAGAGAACCCATGGGTCTTTAACAGACTGTGCAAAAATCCAGACATGGGAAGGACTTTTCACATCATAATGGCTATTCACTAGGACAGCATTCCACTCCACCAGCCACTGCAAGTCCACACTGTGTGTTAACGGGATTGTTGTCTATGGAGAGAAAAGAGAAATTAACACTCCTTGCTGTGCTAGTCAGAAACCAGGCACAGAGGCAACACATTTGCTTTGCTTTATTATTAATGAACAGAAGGAAAGCACGAGATTCAGACCTTGGCCTCTAAAAACTGCAACACCCAAACCCAGGTGCTGCTATTTCAGACAAATTTCCTAATTCCTGTATTATGAAGTCAGAATGTCTCTTTCTTGCTCAGTTTCTGTTTCCAGATGCACAGGGGCCCAACCTCCCCACCAGTTTAATGTCCCCTTCTGTGCTGGTTTTGGCTGGGGTAGAGTTTATTTTCTTCACAGTGACTGGTATGGGGCTGTGTTTTGATTTGTGCTGAACACAGGGTTGACAATACAGACATGTTTTTGTTATTGCTGAGCAGGGCAAGCACAGAGCCAAGGCCTTTTCTGCTTCTTGTACTGCCACGCTGGTGAGGATGCTGGGGGTGCTTGGGAGGCTGGGAAGAGCCACAGCCAGGACAGGTGACCCCACCTGACCAAAGGCAGATTCCAGACTGCATGGCGACATGCACAGTGTATAAAGTGGGGGAAGAAGAAGGAAGAGGGATGTTTGGAGTGAAGACATTTGCCTTCCCAAGTCACTGCTATATGTGATGGGGCCCTGCTCTCCTGGAGATGGCTGAACACCTGCCTGCCCATGGGAACTGGTGAATTAATTGCTTATTTTGCTTTGCTTGTGTGCATGGCTTTTGCTTTCCCAGTTAAACTGTCTGTATCTCAACCCACGAGTTCTCCAGCTTTGACCCTCCTGATTCTCTCCTGGATCCCACTGGGGGGAAGTGAGTGAGCAGTTGTGTGAGGCTTTTCTACTGGCTGGGGTTACTTTTTTAAGCACACAACATGTGGCTCAAATCCACAGCCCTGGAAAAGGCACTCAATGTGAACAGGACCATTTGTTGCTTTAAACTCAATCAGGCTGAAAAGTGCCCCATACTGACTGTTCCTGCCCTCTGGAAATGAGCCTTTCACTAAGCTGTAGGACAGCATGCAAAATCCGTTGTCTTACGTATCAGTTCTTCTACTGACACTACACATTTTTATTTAAAATGCTCAATCTCTGCTTCCTCTGATGCATGTCAGACACATCAGACCCCTGAGAGAGTGAAAGGAGAGATTCACCCCTGCTGTGAATTACTCTGGAGGTTGTGCTCAGGCGTGCAGGCAGAGTCACTTTCTGAGGACACGAGGGAGCTAAAGCTGATTCCCTTCTCAAGCAGATGACAGCAGTGAGTGCCTCCAGCATTAGGTGGTGCTAGCAATAAGACTTTCTCAACTGTTCTTTTTTCTGTATGCAGTATCTTCCCTATCCATAGTACAATTACTTTCATGGAACAGATTGCCTGGGACATTGGGGAGCCGTGGATCTCTTGGGTAGATGGCTGGAATTCTAAAGCTCTATGATTTCTTGGATTTTTAGCCGTACTATTTTTAGTATTTCATGTCTACTATTTGTTATGCAAACACAAGCAGTAACAGTAAAGTAGTACTTACTGAGTCTGAAACAGCAACATGAATAAAGCTTTCAAGAATAGAAGAACTCAGCTGATCCATGACATCAATCATAGGTCTGTCATCATCCTGAATAACACAGAGAATACAAGTTTACTGCTCTCCTGACCAAATTATTTCCCTTCTTATGTTTCTGGGATAGGCAACAGAAAAGTCTGAAAATTATGACATGATTCTGAAGTAGCTAAAAATATTCATTGTTAATGATGGGTACATTTTGTCTTTTTCGAATTAATCTCAGAACTAGGTCCAAGCTGTGGTTTGAAATGAAGTTAATTTGTGGCTATAGCTCACTGCTTAGTGAACAAAAGCACATATCAGAAAATCCCAAATGACTTTGGATAGCTAGTATCAAAAGACTGAAAAATTAGCTTACTGTTTATTGAAGCATTCCTTTGCCATGAAAACACATATTTGTGTTCTTAGGCATTTAGATGGCTCACTGAGCTGTGACCGCCAGTACACAACACGACTCTCCACATTTCTGTACCCATAAAAAAGACTTAGAGGTCTTTACTATAGAAGGAAAATACATGTGAATGATCTGAAAGGTGTCTTATGCTGTGGGTTTTTTCACCCACAAAGGTATGGCACAGGAATGAGTTTCATTTCCAATGTAAATTTATAATCTTGACAATACAAAAATGACCCATGCAGTAGGAAAGGTTTTACACTGTATTTAACATTCACATCATTCCAAGAGAAAATAGAAGTTGCTGTACATTTTCCTTCATATTCTGATACAGGGCATTTGCCATTCATATTACATTGTTGAGTCCACAGAAAGGTTTGCAGTGTTAAGGTAAATAGAAATAGTAAGCTGAGATCAAATGCTTTTTTATATACTAAATGCATACCTGCTACACTGCAGCAATTACATTAAAAGCAACTGTAATAGCAGTTTTGAGCATTATCTTTGGGAAATTTTAACTCAAAGTTCCAGGAGAGAAAAATCCTACCTCTGCCTGGCCGAGGGCCAAGAATAAGGAACGGATTTCTCGGAGGATTAGAACAGCCAGTTTGCGCGTCGCAACCTGGAAACTACACAGCAGGACCAGCGCGAATCCTTCAACTGCGTGCAGGACGTTGGAATAGGGGCTCCTTTCAGACTGCATCCTGTGGCTGGATCCGTTTGGTATCAACTGGAGAACAGAGCAAGGGGGGCAAAAGGAGAGGTGGTGTTTGCAAACCAGGTCTCCAAGAAATATTCTATTAACTAGGACATATAAAGAAACAAAATGCAGAGGCCACGTAGATGCCGGACTGGCATCGTCTCTCAAACAATCAAATTTCGTTGCTTTTTTTTTTTCCACAAAAGCAATGTATGAGCAGAGTCCTTTGAACAAATCCTTTCCTCTAATTTTCAATTAATCTACCCACTTTTTTTCACCCTCCACTAAAAAATGAATGAATGAATGAGTCGGATGGTGAACACTACACTTTTTCTACTCCAGATAGCATGTCCTCAGGTCCTTCTTTCTGTAGCAGCCAACACCTCAGGTAGGTGGCCTCTAGAACCCAATCCCACCAGTAAAGTGTAACAATATTTAATGAAAAGTATGTGAGAACTCTCTTTTCTACATTTGTATGTAGTCCTGTTATTACCTATTAATGAATGGTCTCTGTGATATAGAACACACATCGTGCTTGCCCAAAGGAAAACATAGTATGATTAGTTTAGGAGATAAGAAGCCTAAAAATCATTTATCATAATGAAAATATCTGTGGTACAGTGCAGATGGGAGAAGCAGGAAAAAAGCTGTTCAGTTCCCAGAGATGTTTGTAACACATGGAGACAGCAGGCTACGGTAACAATCAGGTTCTTTGATGTTTCTGAATCAACCAAGGGAAAAGAAGATCCACTTCACTCTTCACAGCATTCCCACTAGCATTATCAATCTGTTTCAGCCCTGGGAAAATGTCCTTCTGCCACATCTACATACACATATTTCCCTTTATATGCTCTTGTTGATGTGCATATTTTAGTTTGACATGCATTCTCTTATGTTGCTCAACAACAACATCTGCTGTATTACACAAGGACATGGCTGTCCTCAAAAGACACGTGAACTAATTACCTAAAACCAATTTCTCATAGTGAATTCTTCTCAGGTGAGTAAATACAAAGCACACTAACCACAGCGGTATCAAGGGACATAATTTCTGCCTTCAATTAGTAAAAATGCCAGGACACAGATCTCTTGATTCCATACCTCTGCAGATCTGGTTTTGGCCTGCTCAGAAGCTTTTCCTGGAGTGTGCATGACAAGCTTCCATTGCGTAAGCAATTGTAGCAGCAACTTGAGTGAAGTATCAAGAAGGGTATGATGCATATCATTCACTTCACGTAGCAGAAAATTAGTGAAGCCAAAGAGTACATCCTCCCGCCAGTCGACAAAGTCAACAAGTAGGCCCTGGAGAGAATTCTGTGCAATGTGTCGAAGTTCATCATCCATGTGGATGGACAGCCTGTAAGAAAAAGTGAATGTCAGATAATAAAAGATATGAGGAATGTTTATCACTACCTGAAAGTGATGGAAAATTCCCACTGACAATGGTGGACGATGCTACCATTGTTTCATTACTGCTGACCACAATAAACATCCTTGGCCTGTTTTCTATATGGTAATTCTTGTACACTAGTAGATATATTCATGGATCACAAAGAAGTGCGTTCCCCTCCTAAAACAGGGGATCTCTAAAGTACATAATTTGGCAACTTTTCTCAAACTAAGTATATTTTTTATTTATTCATAATTCAGTAACTTCCATGTAGGTATGATAGTAAAAGGCTTACAAATAAATACATAATTTCAGAATTAATGTACTTCTTTTTAACATTAAATATAAAAGTCACAATAGGTCAGCTAACAGTTAAAACAAATCTTTAGCCAAGATACAAATCACAATTAATGAAAGCAAATCTTCAAAAGAATTAAAATTAGGCATTTGAATTAAAAACTGCTTTATGTTTTAAATAACTTAGGATGAGGAAATGCAGAAAACAGCCTCAGGACTTTCTATACTTTTAGTAACACATTGAACACCCTCAAAGTCCTTCTGAAAGATAGTGACATTTCAGATCCCCTTTTCAAATTTTATTTTCTTCTTTATTTGCATCATGTTGAAGTCCTTCTCAACATAAAAAAAAATTATACTTTCTTTTGACACAGAAATCATCAAACCACTTCTGTGTTAGAAGCTGGCAGAATAAAGTAAATTCAGATTAGTGTGTTCTGCAATTTTTGGTTCATTGCCTTTATGATGTATTTTGTTTTAATTACCCATGAGACTGTAATTTTCTGTAGTGTGTTAGAACTCATTTTCAAAGTATTTTATCTACATTTAATCTACACAGTTGAAAAGGAGGACTCATTATAATGAAATGGACAGAAAGCTAGAAGAAAAAAACCCAAAATAGCAAATGGAGTGGAACCAAGTCCATTCAGTTGGAAGCTATGATGAGATGTGGTTCATAAAAAATCTGGTTCATTATAGCTGCCTAATTTGGAGGCAGGGGACATTTTATTTAAGCGAAAAGAAAACAACTGCCATGAAAATTCACCCCTGGTGAGTATGACTCCAAAAATAACTGTTCTGCTTTAATAAGCATGTGACTTTCTATATTTATTTAGAAACACAGTATTTTGTTGGGATAAGAAACAATCATTTTTGTCTCAATTTCAGAATGCCAAAACCAGATAAACAACTAAAACCTTTCGAGACCACAATTAAGTCACCCATGAAATGACATTCACAATAACACAAAGCAATAACAGAGACAATAACAAAAGACATCTCCTAAGCCCAGGTTACTGCCCAGTGGCACTACCTAACAAAATGAAATTCAAATTGAGCATTAGAATGCATCTATGTATTACCACTGTACGACAGGCAGTGCAGGAAGCAAGTACAAGTTTGTTTGCACTTGAGTCAATTAAATTTAAGACTGCTCGGGAATTTGTAATGAGTGGTTGCAGTGGGCAGAGAAAGGTCAAAAGGTACAGTATATACTTGACATCTGCTTCATGGTTTATAATTTGAATGCAGCTGTCCTGAAAAAACAGTCTAGCCACTGACTTACAGGCTCCTTCTGCAAACCACCAAGACAGATCTGTTGTGAGCATGAAAAACTCAAACCAAACTGTGAATACAAGAACCAATTAACTCAAAGACGTAACTTTATCCCTTGTGAAAAGAAAACATTTAACAGCTTTCCATCTCAACAGCACAGGCTCCCAGAAATCCCTGGCAGAACAGCTTCTAGGGCTCTTTTATAAAACAGGGAGAAATGGAAATCTTACCTCTTCTTAGTTTCTTATCCCTGTATTGAGCGTAGTTTCTGACCCAGAACGCACAAGATTATAGAGCAGAGTTCTCTAGAACTGCAGATGGGCAGCTCTGGAGAACTCTGCATGACAATCTTGTGCATTCTGGGCCTACACTTTCAAAACAGGAGAAGTAGTCAGTCTGGTCTCAAATAAACATGGGAAAGTACACAGAATGTAGAAACAGCTCTGGTGCTGGGGCATTCTGGTGATTTACATGAAGTCTTTGCCAGGTATTAATTCTTTAAACAGTTTATTACTTTCTTCCCTGAAGGTACATTTCTGAAGACAGTTTCCAGTTCATGCTGTCCTAGGCTAAATAGACCTATTTTTTTCACTTATAATTTTTTCCCTTGTTCTCTGGTCAGTCTCTTCTTCAACTACAGTGTCCCAGCCTGCATGCTGTTCTCCAAATCAGGCATCCTTGATATTGATTAGACCAGAAGAAATTTCTGAAAACCTTCTAAACCTATACATGTTTGTCTTTTCATAGGAATATCACTTCTTTGTATCTGTTCAGCTTGTGATCCTGCTCTGCAATACTGAGACCCTGCCAGGCTGTTTCAACACCACTCTGTACATCTTCTGAACCATAAACTGTTTGTTAATTGCTCTCCAACCTATTATGTACCTACCTATTTTACCTAATTTCTGATTCCCTTGCTCATACTTAGGAATATGACTTAAAACACTGCCAATGTCTAAAAGATGCTGTAGCATGAGTATACGTAGGAGAGGAGAACAGATTTCCCAAGTTTGCCTTCTTGGAGAAAGGCTGAGCATGTAATTGCTTCTGAAGTAGCTCTAAAGAAGCTTCCCTCAGCTCCTCTTGACGTCTCACTTCTTTTCAAAGTCAGAGTCAGATAACTCAGCAAACCTATGGCTTGCGTGGTCCCAGCAGGGCAATTACCCAAGAAATACTTAGAATCACAGCTGACCTTTTCTGAAGGAAGTTTGATGACTGAATAAAGATAGACCAGTAGTTATATTGACAGTTATGAGACTTAAGGAGCGTAGCATTAATTTATAAAGCAATGCACACTGGTGTCCAAATTTTCTTAAGAGTAGTGACAGGTCTGACCTGGACAATCCTGTTATTGAAGAGCTGTGACCTGGATATGTGCTTTATACCAGCTCAGTTAAGGCCATTAACAAGGATAGAACTCTAGTTAAAAAATTGGATTAAAGGAAAACATGTCCTTTTAAATTTCTCTTAAGCAGAATTGATGCAACTGTTTAATAAGGTATCTGTATAATTTAATAATGCAATGATTTAAAACAACCTACAAGTGATTTGTAGCAGACAACGTGCGCACAAAGAAATCAAGCTGGCCATGCACTACAGCACACCTACTGCTGGCTGATAATCTGGCTTGTTTGGCTGTCTGCACTCCCCAGTACTACCAGAATCAACTGTTTTAGCACATCACTGGGAGTTAGCAGTTCATAGAGCAGAAAAAACTGGTTTTGTATCTTGCCTTCTGGCTCCCACATCTGCCATTCTCACATCTGTGATGTCTGAAAAGCAAGAAGAGGATGGCTTTGCCACAGTTACCTGAGAGCAATATGCTGCAAATCCTTCTTGGTTCAATTTAATACCATAATCCACTTACATAAAGAACACAAGCTGGAACCTTGGTCTTGCATGCTTGAACTGAAATATAACAGACTTCTCTGTATTGATCGGCACCTTTTATCATAATTATTTGCCACAAGTCACTGGTTTGATGTCCTGAAACCTAAGTGGTGTAGAAGCCATGTGGCAGACTACCTTGTTGAGTGAAGTCTACTCAGACAAATTAAATGGAGAGATATAAAATTTTTTAAACTTCTATTTTTTTACTTTATGGCTAATAATAATAATAATGTAAAGAGGTTTTTGTAATATACCACATCTAGCACTTTCTGTTTTACCAAAGAGACATGTGGGAATCATAAATGAAAACTAAACAGGTATCTCCATGTTTTTACACCACACAGAAAAGATGTTTTCTCCCATTAATCAGACTGCTGTGATGGTTAGAAAACAGTAACATGTTGTGCCTTTCTTGAATAGCACTGAATATGACGTAACCTACATACTGATGGGACAGAGTTCTGGAGGACATACCAACTTTTTAATAAAATTATGAACCATAATAAAACCACAAAAACTGCAAAAAGATGCTAGGACAGCTCTGTCTAATTCATTAAGAGCAATTTCCTTTTTTTTAAGCATATATAAAAAGAAACAGTTACATATTCTGTGGCTCAGCTTTTCACACTGTTCCCCTAGAGCAGTCATTCAATGTTTGTACAGCTTACCTTGCCAGCAAGTCGATCAACTCAAGTTTTGACATTCCATCAGGAAGTAATCGAGGAATAGCAGCAACACATGTTCTGAACAGATCGATTTTTGGTTTTCTTTCACCACTGAAAAATTAAACCAGAATTTTGACTAAGCTTAAGAGGGAATTGTGTTAAATGATGCACCTCTGAAGTGACAGATACCTACTAAGAACATCAGGATGGACAGCTAGGCACTATAATGAAGTAAGAAGGAAAAATGAATACATTTTTTCATTGAATAAATGGTTTTGATTTTGACATTTTTCATGCATCATATCTATACATTACTTGGAAAATCAGTTATTAATGATTCATTTGCTTCTCTTTGAGAGGAACTGGCACATACATTAAAAATGGAGGTAAAATGTAGGAGGATTCCTCTGTCAAGATCAGCATTTATATGATGCAAGCTTTGGATGAGGCAATCAGGAACGAGTTGGGGTGCTCTCCATCATAGTGCAGCTTAATTTCACCAGTTGTATAAAGAAAATAGCAGATGTGTAACAAGTGCAAATAACACGACTGAAGACACAGAGATTTGTCCCCAACAGAGGACAAGCCTATGGAAAGCCATCACCATACATTTTAATACTGAAAAAGGTGTGTAATTTAGAGGTAGGTATGGCCAGAGAGTTTCTGTTGATCACAGCCAGAGATAACAGCATTTTGGCAACTCTTATCAGCTAGAACATGTTTCAGCAGCCCTAAGGCTGTTCTAATCTGTGGAATGGCACAACTGTTCCCTAACAGCCTGCAAAAACCATTAAGCACAAAGTTCAGCATGAACCAAACACTAGCTTGGAAGTCCATGAATCTTCTAAAAGTAGCTCAAGTTTCAGTTGTTGATTATTTTCAAAACAGATGCACTTGTTTTCTGACTAGTTTTCAACATTTTTGGTAAGTCTGCAGGTTAAATAAGTCCTTCAGATAGACCCCAAAGGGTAGATTTTTTTTAATTTGCTCATTTTTATCTCAATCATCTATTATCTGATGATGGAGTATAGAGGAAATTACCAAAGCATAACAGCATTTCAAACTGTGCAGCCTTTCCCACAATATTATTAATTATTAGCCTGTAATATGCTTTGGAAGGATCAAAAAAGTAAGGTCCTATTTAGAGAGTATATTACAAACATGTAGAGAAAGACTGTTCCTCTTTTAATATTCTTCCAATAGAACTAGAAAAGAATGGGGGGGGGGGGGGGAAAGAGACATTGTAAGCTATGTAACACCACACTGAAATGGAGTGACAAAACAAAAAATGAACTTAGTTTTCCTGCACCCTGGTCCCTTGCCCTGGTTACGACATTACTCCGTCTCTCCACGCAACAGAGGACATTGCATTTGGGTATCTTACTTTTGTGTTCAGTCACAGAGAAAGCCTGGATGCAATACAGTCTGAAAGAAGATTTTCTGTACTCATTATTTCAGTGAGTAACTCTGAGAACAGTTCAGTGCATACAGAAAAGGCATAAACTGATATTAGACTTATTTAATTCTAGGATTAGACTTATTTAATTCTATGATTAAAGACAGTTTTGTAGTGAATACCATACTGTCTCTTAACACCCTCCTTATCAGCTTGGATATATATTACATGAATAAAATGTTGACATATTTCTAATTAACTGTCTTAATGGTACAGTTAGGAGAAACTATATTCATGATTAATTACCTCTGTCTCACTATGTCTGTATTCTAACAGAGAGAACTTGAAAGGTGTCAGCAACTGACTGGAAAAGGAGTAAAATACAACAACTCACTGAGAATTACAAACAAATCCCTTTCAACTATGATCACTAAAGCAAATACTAGTAGCTGGATTAATAACTAGTGCAAAATCCTATATTTTTACAGTTGTAAACACTAAAGTGCCATTGGGATTTTTATGTGAAAGCAAACCAAGTCTTCCTTGATAACTTGAAATGGAAAAGGAACTTTGCAGAGTTTCCTTATGCTCAGATGCTAGCAAGGGCAAAGTTTGTGCATTTCAAATGGAGACTTGTAAAATAATAGTTAGAGAGGAAACTCTTCTGAAGCCAAATGAGTAATTATTTATAAATATAAAATCTGTGGGTGTTCTGTGGCTTATCAGCTGCTCAGAAGAGTAGCAGGAGAAGATCCAAACCTCTGGCTCAAGTTCCCAACTTGCCATCTGAGCTACCAGGCACAGCACGCGAGGGAGGCAAGGGGAACCTTTGAAGTACTTGCAAGGACAGGTTTGTGTTTTAGAAAAATGCATGCTCTATTCTAACTAAATGTTGGAAAGTAATTATAGCCAGTATTGAAATTCATACCCCAGTGCAAGATGCAAAGGATGCTTCTTACTCAGGATTTAAATAAGGTTCTCCATACTGGCAATTATTACTTCAACAATAAATGCTTAAAGGATCAGTAATAAAATATTGTCTAGAAGCAAGCACTGCCAAAGAAAATTCCAGAATCTGCAATGTTATGTCTGCTCACTGCCTAGCTACTTCTCTCAGATTCTTATTTTATTTGTTAATAAAATTACCATGGTGTTATTCATTTTATACAATTTACACATAAACTTTACATAACTATGACAAAAGCAGTAAGTTCAAAATGTACATAAATACAGTGTGGTATCTACCAATAAAAGCCCATAAGAATTCAAAATAAATATGTAACTCCAGTGAAGCATAGAGTTCTGTAAACAAAATGGGAAGCAATTACATAAAAACAATGCTGGTTTTTCCACATAGCCACAATGCACTTTTTGAAAGGATCATTTTCAATCCTGATAGTAACGGCTACTGATGTTTTTTGTGAGTTCACATGATTTTAGATCAACTGATATTTAAGCATCCCAGATATTTTTCCCTTGAAAGAGCAAGTTAAAATGTGTTATAATGTGATTTGCCTTTCAAGTGTATATGTTAAATTAAGAGTTCATCTGGATATAAAATACAACACAAAAGGCAGTAACTTACATGTCTAAATAGTCCAGTCTTCATGTTTATGACAAAAACTACTACCAAATCTTAAGACATCCTGAAATTTAAAACTCTTTTGAGTCTATTTGTTCACTGACTCTAAAAAAAACCAAAATTTTGGTGATGCTGAAAAAACATCCAAAGGATATTTATAGCAAAGATTAAGTACACTTCTTATCTTAGTGCCCAAGGTTTTGCTGTGCAATTATCTCCTGGGAATAAAATGTGAGCTGCTTTCCTTACCACAAAAGCCTGAATACCCAAAATGGTTATGAAAACTGAGGGTGAGAACTGAACAGGACACAGGGTAGGACTACAAGAAAACTATAAAATATTACTGGATAGTAATAATAGCTATGAGTATAAATAAAGTAAGGGAATGCTGGTGACACAGCTTACAGTCTCACCTAGAGGCACTGCAACAAATAAGGCCAAAGGAACAAAAACATGAAGATTGTATCAGTTGTAACAGGTAGTCAGTCTATCACTCACAGTGCTCCTAGCAAGTTGACTTTTTTTGGGCAGTAAATAAAAAAAAATCTCAAAGAGAGCAGTGTCCTTTTCATTACATCTCAAACTTTTTTTCCCAGGGGTTGTTTCTTTTCTAGAATAATGACCGTGCCTATGGCTCCACCAGGAAGGATATGCAAGGTCTCCTTACAGCTGAGATCTCTACAATCTGTGCTCTGCATGTATAAGATGATGTTTGTGTCTCTACTTGATGTTCACCTCACCAGAACTCTCTCCAGGAAACTTCCCTCACTAATAATTCTGGATGAAAGTGAAAAATGGTGCTGTTCAACACAGCTTGAAGCACACTGGTTTGATTCTGTTCCAGTGGGATACTGCTTAAATCCAAGCTTTATCAAAAGATTACTTGGGTTTTTAATTAAGATTTGATTTTGATTACAGGCAAGAAAAGCAAAGGGAATTTTGGAATATTATTAATAGGGATTTACAGAATTCATTGCATTCATTTTGAAGTTTAGTGATGCAAATATACCCTGAGACAGTGTTGTGAGCACAGGTTTTCTACTTTAGCATTGTACTTCTACCATCTAAACAACCACAGGATTCACACATGATTTTACCTACATAAAGAACATCTTCAAGTTTCCAAACACTCAAACACTGCAGCATTCAAAGAATCGACTTGTCATAAACATTTTTTCAAAGTATATACTAATTAAGCTTAATGTTCCTGTTTCTTGCTGTTTCTCTGATGAGTCATGATAGACAGAAATAGAGAAAAAGTTCCAAAATTACATCTGCATGCTACATGGGAGTTAGTGTTCTTTAGCACTCACGTAATCATGTCTTCAGGTTCTTTGTTAAGCATCTGTATGTTGGTAAGCATCATGCAGCGACCCACTTCCTTGTCAAGGTGTCTGAGTATGTTGTCCACAGCTTTCCTTACTTGAGAATAATATAATGACATACCTGCAAAAACATGTGGTTTTGTACAACTGAGGACATTTATAGATACACACAGACTCACACACACACTCACACACATATATATATATATGTATATTCTGAAAAAGAAAATTGCTTACTCATGCTGTGGTGCATGAAGTAAGAAAAATGCTTTCCTCATAAGATAGCATATTCCACTACTAATGATATCCTGATCCAAAACCAGAATATGCTGCCTGCTCCAAAAGGAACACTCATGTATTATATATGGAAACTGGAGCACTGAATCATAAAATTGCAATGAAATGGCTAATACAAGAATTTAATAGTGCACACATTTGTTATTGGATACTATCTTCAAATAATTCAAATACTTCAACAGCAGTGGGTCTTACACTGCTCATTTTCTTGTTATTACTGCAATGATCTAGCACAGTACAACACAGGTCTTTGCCACTGGTGTAGACTTTATTTCATTCACATAACTTTAGGGACTTAATGAAGTGTGAAGGGGAGCAACCAAATTAATTTTTTTTTTTGCCAACAAAACCAGGCACCTTCAGGGCATGACAGAGAGGCTCTTCTACAGCACAGGATTCTTGCTCTACACTGAAGCCCAAGACAGCAGCACTGTTAACTTAGGTGCTTCAGTACAACATTATTTTACATTTAAAAGTTTTGCCATTTTGAAAGTTAAAGATATTGCAATTAAAACGAGGCTATCAATGGCATCTTTGATGGTTTTCAAAGCTGGTACTGTGAGCACAGGCACTGTTTCTAATAGGATGAATATCCATGAATAAACACAGCTATCAGCACTGAAAGATTAAAGACTAACTGTGTCTTTAGCCCCTCTCAGAATACAGGGTTGCTACCTCTTGTGAAGCACGACTGAGGAAGGACTTTTCAGAATAACCTACAAAAAGTGGCATTTGTCAAACTGAACCATACATTTCATTAGAACACACAATAAATTAAATACTTACAACACAAAAATAAATCAAATACTTAACAATAATAAACTATTCTGCTCAAGTGCTGAAAACATGTTCAACATCCATTCTCACACAAGTTTCTGTGTTGTCCATTCTCTTACTGACCTATCATTTTAGCTTCCTCCTCTGTAAGAGTTTTGCTCAAATATGTTTTCTTCACTCGGAGAGTGTTTCCTGAGGGAAGGACAGCTCCAGTCACTGGCATTGGTGGTTCACCATCTTTTTGCTGCAAGCTATCAGCAATTACCAAGAAAGCTCTCAGGCCAATATTCATTCTCTGTGAAGTTTAGAAGATGGATGAGTTCCATAATCACATAATCATAGTCTACTCTTATTCTTAATTCACTTTGAAATGTTGAGAATGCACTTGCTGCCATTTTTTCTCTATCTTCACTACATTAAGCAGTCTGATATATTTCACAAAACTGCACATGAAATAAATAGTGAATTCTTATCTCCACTGTGAGCAGTGCTCTCCCCTCTCAGAATTTTAAGTATTTGCATTAGCACATTATCTTTTTATCTTCAGAATAAAACACCTGGATATGATCTGTAGTGTAGCAATGCATCTTAAATGGACCTTCAGTTAAACATAAATGACCTACATCTGTTATGAAAAAAAAAGATCAATAACTGTCTTGAAAGGCCCCAGGGCTAATCATACTGAGTGAAAAGCCTGGAATGATGCTCAGTGCCAAAACTACAATGTGAAAATATCAGGAAGCTGAATCTAAGTGATCTGAATGCCTTCTGGGAATGCACCAGAGGAAAACTTGCAAGCTTTGCATTGCAGTGATTGAAAGACTAGAATATTTTCAGTTTCTATGGAATGTGTTCCAAAAACTAAGAGGCTGTCCTACTGACTGTCTCCCAGAGATGCATTTATACAGATTATGGTGGTTTTTTTTTCAGAATGCTAAAATCCATGTACGTAAAAAAGCGGCACTATAACGTCTTTACTTTCAGAATTACAATGCTGTTGAGAAACAGTAAAACTTCAGATGTTGATTCAACAAGAAGCTGAGGACTATGTCCACCCCCTCTCAGCTGGGCTAACACAAAATGTCCTTTGTAGGACCTTCCTCAGTCAAGGCTGCAGGTGGCTGACCCAGAGCATGGTGAGGACTGCCCGCTCAAAAATTCTGTTTCATTCTTTTTTACTCTGCTTCAGAAAGATGAAAGCTGTGTTCAAAGTAGGGCTTGTCTTTCATTTTTCCTGCTTTTCACAGTAGAAAGTTTAATCTATTTTTCCACATTTTTCTAGCAAATATAATTTGTGCAAGGCAATCACTCTATTTTAACATCTTAGTGAATAGATAAAACAGCTTAATTCTGTGAGATTAATACATAGGATTAAAAATTATTTTGTATTTTTTTTTAATTTTCAAAGGAAAATATTTTCAAAATTTTAATGAATTGTATATTCTTAAGAGAATTTTTTATTCTCTTAATACTTATTTATACTTCGATTTTTTGGAAAAGTTTTTCTGATTGTTTTCTCTAGGTAAAGCACTGGGAAGCTGACTCATGACACCAACACCAGTGGAGTTTTGCTGGTCAGAGTGGTAAAATTTTATTAGTGTTTTCTTTTTCAAGTTTTCTTGCATTATGTACTCCATAAAACTGTTTTGAAAAACACTGAAATTGTTACAGAAAAATTATCGTTTTATTAAAATAAAGTTTAAGGCGTTGCATGTAACAACAGCAGACATACTGCTGATAAGGACACACTGCAACCAATAGTTTTATTTATATTTTTCTTTTTGTTTTATACATTTGCACTAGTTCACATTTGATATTCTTCACTGAGAAAACATCAGAAAGGCGTAAACAATGTGACATTTTACAGTTAGAAATTCACAGATGAATTTTACCAATAAATCAGATTCAAGATTTTGCCAGAAAACAGGACAAAGGGGAAAGCGGGCTTAGAATGTAACCAGGAAGTAAATGTAGCACAATGCAATACATACTAACTTAAAAAAAAAAAGAAAAAAGAAAAAAGAAAAAAAACCCAAAAAGAAGTAAAAAAGCACACATGTACATCATACCTCAGGGTTGAGACTGAAAGCTTTTGCTGGTTTTCCAACACAAAGGAAGTCAAAGATAATTTCTTTCATTGCAAAATCTAAACGTTCCTAAAATAGCAAAAATACTGCAAATCAGTAAGCTGCTCACTTCTGTTAGTTATTTTCATTAAGGCTATAGAATGCTGAAAACCAGTTTAATCAGGGTTTATTTAAATATATGGAAAAACAGTTTTTCAGAAGTATGTAGAACATATTATCAGATCTAAGCTTTTAACAATGCTTTATGTTGACAAAATCCAAAATGTATAGCATTTAAATAGAAAATGATCCATTTTGGAAAGAAAGCTTTTAATTATTTCATTTAAACTGCAGTAATTATGACACTAACACGGTATTTTACATAAAAAGAGCTTGTTCACAGATGGCACAGTTAAGGGAAGATTTTAAGCATCTGTTTGCTTCATTCCTATTCAGAGATTTAAGTACGTGCTTAAGTGCTTTGCTCAATGGGAAAATTTTCTGAATTTAAGCCATAAAAGAGATAAAACTTCCAGTACTGCAGGTTAGTCTGCTTTAGCAGTTCCCATTTGAACTGATGAAAACTGTATGTGTCAACTCCATGCTGAACTTGGTTGACATCTGACTTACTGCTTTGAAAGCAGTGCAACTTACTGTCCTATACACCAGGGGTGATTCAGTATCAGGATGAAACATGGCCTATTATTTTGAACTTTATTGACAGTCAGAGTGTGTCAACAAATGCATTTTTTGACTTGCTGGAAATTTTAAAAACTGACAAAAATTACTTGTGAGTGAAGTGAACACATTTTAATCTATTTTCAATGGAATGAGGTTAATCAAAACCTGTTGTTCAAAATAAGTTTGCCCCAACTCAGTGTGTAATAATTTCATCATTCCCTGGATGAAAAATAATGTCAACAGGGTGGTAAAAAATTCAGTCATTAGAAACTTACTTATTTGTTAATTTGATATAGGGAAAACAAATTGTTCATTATATGGAAAGATACACTCATGGCTCTCCCATACCTGTGCAATAAACTGTATTATCTTCACAAAGATGTTTAGAGGCATATCTCTTGGCACAACACCACGGGACCCTTTTGGGAAAAGGGTTGTGACAATAGTAATGAGTCGACTGCAAAAAAAAAAAAGAACATTAGACATTTTTGGACCCTGCAGATCTTCATATAGCATGACACCCCATCTAGAAAGACCAGGAAAAACTTCCTTTGAAATGAAAATGTAATGGGGTGTCTTGTTCTGATCCTTTGCTACAAATTCAGTGTAATTCTTTTATTTCATTACTACATTACAAGTAAATTAACCAAATCAATGGCCACTACAAAAGTATTTTTAACTTACACTGAACAAGGAGTTACTTCTAATTTTTTCAAAAGCAGAAATACTTTATACAGCAATTTTCATAGGTGACAGAATAACTGACAATGCCACAAGAGGTAATACTTTGTTGTGTACAGTTGAGTTTCTTATTTCACAACAGAAATAGGTAGATTTTGAAGGAATTCAGGAGAACTATAAAGCCTCTTCACTGGCAACATCCACTCTACAATGGATTTTCATTACAAATAAAGCACTTTACCTTTGGGTAGCTGTGTTGCTTTCACATTTAATTCTGATCATGTAAACCCACAGTAGTCTGTACAGAGATTCCAGTGCAACTCGAGCCATTTTTGGGTCCTTATTCTAGAGAAACATATCACATAAGAAAAACTTCAGGTACAAATTAGCAAGGAAGTTCTGCACTTAATGGATGCCAAGGTTCAGCATTTTGATAATGAAAATCCAAAAAAAAAGAGCCTCACAACTGCTCAGAGCTCCATTCCTGTAGCTGTAGGATGCTCATGCATCCAACCTGCTTTTGGTATTACTTAAGCTGTTGAAAAACCCAAGTATCACGTTAGTTAAATTAGATAAATGTTACAATTTAAAATTTTCTCTGTCTGAAAACAATTTGACTATGAAAAGAAAAACTCCAATTCTGTGGATTACATAAATTCAAAAGTTGTTGCCCTATGGTGGAGGCTTGGTACAAAGAACAGATAAAAGAATGTACCACACATACTTAAAAGTGGAAGGACAAAAATCAGTGGATGCTTAGGAAGGCCTAATTAACATGGCATCTGCTATCAGCTGGACTAAATTGCTTTATCTGTCTGGATTGGTGTTTATTTTTAGAAACTAGTACAGGATTGTCTTTGGGTCTCGTCAGTCATATGCAGTTTTCTGTTTGTGCGGCAATTGTAAGAAAGAAGAAAGTGCAGTCCACTCAGATGGTCTCCCACATGCTGAGCCATCTGCTGGCTTAAACTTTGCAGGAGTCCAGTACACTTTGACCTGAGATAAGGTTTGCCTGGCCCACAGGGCAAATCTCCATGGCAAAAATCTGAGATATTTTTGGCAGACAAATGTTGAGCCACAGATCAAAGACTGCAGTTTGATCAAAGAAACTGCAACTGATGCCATCAGAAATTCCTGAATGTGTATGGGTCTGGGTCCTGCAAAATGACAGGAAGACAATCTGCCAGTGATATGGGAAAGGACTTCAACTTTCAACGTGGCACCTGCCACAAGCTTAGGAACAGAAACACTGGTTTTGGGCCCCAATTTCCATTCAACTTCTTGACAATACATTTTATGCAATAAAATTTTATATGGACAGAAAACAATAATATTTTTTTGTTTATTATAGCAGCATACAATGGTTGTCACACATTTGGAATAAGTAGTAAAAGGAATGCCAAAGATAACTTGGCATATTAATCTCTGTGGGATTTTAAAATAATAAAATCAGTTACAATCAATTTGTTTATTAAACTTTAATTTGTTTATTAACCTGTTTAATTCCAATCCATTTTTCATCAGGTATAATCACATCAGTCCTTGTACAATTCTGACCCAAGGATTTTATTTCTTCAACAGGTGATGAAGTACATTTATCAAAATTTATTCTTATTCCAAAGCTTTCAAGAAAACAGCAGGCTGTGGCTGAGTTAAGGAAACAAGAGGCTGTGTAGCAGAGAAGGAAACTATCTGTTAACAAATGTCCAAATAGCCCAGTGATGAGGAATTTAGCTGAGAGGGCCATTGAGAAAGAGGGAGGAGAAAAGGGCTGAGACAGTATATCATTGGAGTTTTCAAATAATAGTAGACCAGTTTTTTGTGTGATCAGTAAGCTGCATGGCAGAAACAGGATTAAGAGGAAGATGACAAAAAGCCAAAGATACATCCAGGGACATTAAGGGCATGTCCATGAGCAAGATCTGTCCAAGCTCATGGTGTTGATGTGCAAAACTCTCCCTCTAACAGATGGATTTCCAGCTTTTCCTCCAGCTGTGTGAGTTTGGCTTGGGTTGTGAGGTGTCAGCCTGTCTGGTGAAAAGATTGTTTCAATGGCTGGGGCATCTCTTTCTCTGTACTGGGATGGAGTGGCCAACCACTTTATTACTCGAGCCACACATTCAGCTACCTTGCTTTCTCTTCAAAGTAAAGACTGAATTAGTGTCACCACATTAATCTGAGAGCCCAATAAATTGAAGCATATATCAATGAATTACAGGTTGCAGGATAAATTCCAATTTTATTTTCAATCAGTAAGATAGGACCAACTTTTCTTATATTTTCTCCGATGGTTTCAAATAATTTATCAGGATCTTCTTAATTTTCAGAAAAATATATATTCCCATCTGTCTTTGCCTTTTGTGAAGCTTGTACAATTGCATAAAACCCCACAAAATTAGTTTCAATAACAACAAGGTTATTTTCTGAATCTCTTTGCAAGTAATTCTAATATTTGCAAGTAATTCTAATTAATAATTCTAATGCACCCTCACTGGAGGTTAGGTATTCAAGTACTGGAGGAAAGAAATCTTTAGGCAGACTGAACATTCTTAAGAGGTATTCTAACAGCAGAATCCATATGAAGAGAGTCAATACAAATTTTTTCACTAAGACAGAGAGAAAGCATGACCAGAAAGCAACAGCAAAAAAGGATGTAATATACACCTTTTTCATAAGCTTGAGAAGTCAGCTTTTGGAGAACAGATATTTGCCTCTGAGCTGAGAAAGTGGCTGAAATGTGAAGTCTGTATGAAGTTTAAAGTCTGCTGTCAGCAGAAGCCTCCTAACCACTGGTTCAGCAAGACACAGTAGGGAGGCCCTTCATTTGCTCTAATCACTTCACTGTGTTTCTTATATTGCCCTTTTCAGGTGGGCACAGGACCATCCATTCACAGGGCTGCAGTTTTAGCATGGCATGGGACATGAGTTATTGCCAAAGTAAAAGGCACGTGGAGGAGCAGCTATGATAACTAGCACATGTGCACTGAACACCACCTGCAGCCTGGGAACCACAGCAGATTGCAGTGGAAAACTAACCTTAAACCTCAAAGATCTAACATATGGCAAGGGAATAAGAAGGGCTACATGGAGGAAAAAACTTGAAACTGTTTAGGGTTTTTGCAATGCAAACGGTTAACACGAGTTAATGGAATCAGTGCAATGGAATCAGTGTCCTACAAGTAGTTCCATTTTGAAAAAGCAATAACAAGTTCTTTGTTTCCAATGCTTATGTGAAAAAAGCAAGTTACTACTAGCTAATTTTTGGTATGTCACTCAACCTATTAACTTCCATCAGCATTTTTTTCTGTTTCACAGGTGTTTGACTCAGCCTTGGTTTGAGTCAGAGGAACAGCAGAAACTCAAACTAGGCCCAAGAATATTTTTTTGCTATTGAAAAAACCTGCACAGCTAAAGAACTTGTACTGTCAGGAGTAAAGTTATGTATGGAATCAGATAATAGCAATAACTCAGCACATTTACCTAAAAAGGCTATGCAACAGATCAACAGTGCATACTGAACTCCGAATACAATAGCAGAACCAAGAGATACTAACCTTGAGATTGGAAAGGCAGTTGTTGAGGAAAATATGCCATCTGTTTAAAAAGAACTGCTTCTGACTGACACAAAGCAGGCATGTTACCAAGGGGTACAAAGCCTAAACAGGAAATGGAAAGTGTCAATAAAGTGTTATTTGCATGTCTACACAACACAAAACTAACTCAATAGAGATACTGTCAACTTGAAGTTCTAACCCCTCTGTTTTGTGCAATACAAGTTAGCCAACTTAGACACATCAGTAAACAGTACTATTTAAAAGGAGCCTTCTCTAAAGCTGTTACAGGTACCTTTCAAGGATGAACTAAAACCAACCACGTGTGCTCACAGCAGTGTAAGATAGGGTGCAATTTTACAGATTCTCAGGGCTAAGTTCTGCCAGTTTACTGAGAAATAAAAGCATGGAAATAACTAAACTTTATTATTATTATAACAACAGGACACAGAGATTGTTGGAACTTGTGAATCAGATGACTATTACTCCTCAAAATCCGCAGTCACAACATTTACCGCAAGACATGTCAAAGAATTGTGTTAAAATCCAGGGAAAGCCTGGATCTGCTGGGAGTTACAGCTTGTGAAGTGAAAAAAAGAAAGGAAGCAAAGCAGAACATAGAAGTTGAAATACCGTAACCCATCCTCTTTGCCAACACTTTAACACTTGCAAACAATACACTAAAAAATAAGCTAAAATGCACCTAATGATTTGGAAACCGACTCTGCTATTTCAAGAAGACTAAGGTTCCAGTTGCGATGTTAATAAATCCAGTCAGGACATAAAAGGTGTTAGTAAAAAATAAGGTAATGTTCACTTTAGGATGGATTATTAAAAAAATTATCCCTAAATTCTAATTTCAGTTACAGCTCAAAGTATAAACACATTCTAAATCTCAGTTTCTGTTCCAGTAAGACGTAACATAAACTGTCCATATCTAGGTTAATTTCTTGGGCAAATGGGAAATTTACATTAATTATACTTTTTATAATCTTCATCTCCAAAATACACATGGGACAGGATAACTGAAGTCTTCTCACAGAAGACTTTCTTACTATACAGTTGAGTACTTGATTGGATCACAGAGGAGTTCAGTAACATTCCAAGAGTGTTTCAGCCCATCCTAAGGAAGATCCCTAGGAGGGAAGAGAAACCATCTACTGGGATTTCCTAATTCTCTCCATTCACTACCAAGAGAACCTTAATGACTAGCTCACACGAGGCAGTTTTAGATAGAAAATGAAGCAAGGTGACTCCCCCCATGCTGTCTGTACAGCGAGTGCATGGATTCACCAAACACTGATCTTGGTCCAGTTCAGACTTTAAGGAGTGCGCTTTCTTCCTGGAAGTCTGGAAATATGCACTGCAGCTATTTCTGTCAACTGTTTGCCTTTCCCCTCCTCCTCCTCCTCCTCCTCGCAATGTTTGTATTTCTAATCACACCCTCACAAGAATCTATTCTATTTTGTCACTTTTAACTATGTAGCCTCCAGTGTGGTATGTGTAGACAAGCAATCAAATGCAAAGGCCCAGCTGTGCAACCCTTTCTCAAGAATGTAGTATTGACTTTGGCAAGTATGGCCACAGTTTGGGAAGTTTTATTTAATGTAAAAACTGTACAAAAAAGCTCTACCCTGCTGCAGTTCCAACAATGTTTTATTAACTCAAAAGAGTGGAACAGAGCCACACAAACTCAAGCAGAATGAAATCAGAAATCCATCTCAAGCCTCCCACTGGTTCAAACTGGATCAGGACTGCACCTCAGGGGATGCTCTGACTGTCCCCTGGGAATGCTGTAAGAGGCAGAGAGCTCCAGCACACTCCTGCAGTCCTCCCAGCAGTTTTGCTAGCGCCAATGACCGGTGTCTGCTGAAAGAACTGGAAACAGGGAAGTCTTTTTGACTTTCCCCTAGAATGAGGGAGGACAAATGACAAACTTTCTTTACTTAAAAGGTCCAAGACTTCAAAATGGATTAGCTAATGCCACACTGCTGACAGGCGCTGACCCAGTTGGAGAGACAGACTGCTTAAGGCAGCCAGCATCAAACTGACTCAGATCCTCACTTAATTCAGATCAACTCATGATTCCAAAAATACACTGCAGTGCCACTGTTCATCTCACAGGAAAAAAAATTAAATAGGGAGCTACACAGTAGCCAAGTTATGGATTTAAAAGGGCATGTGTTATACATTTTTTCCTTCCTACAATGTATTATTTAAGCCCCGTGAAAGAGTTGTTCCCACA
This sequence comes from Fringilla coelebs, assembly GCF_963513975.1. NCBI lineage: Eukaryota > Metazoa > Chordata > Aves > Passeriformes > Fringillidae > Fringilla > Fringilla coelebs. The sequence goes on from NC_140029.1 coordinate 69,114,824, forward strand.
TGCCTCATTTGTTCTCGCTTGACAAGAAGTGAACTCTATTCTTTCTCCTCTTCCTAATGTTTACACATAACAACTATGAGAAAACCTAACCATTTAATAACCACAGAACCAGAAGCTGACAACATATTTGATTCAGACTAATTTAAACTATATTATCAGTAAAATAAGTACAGTTATTTTCTGGAAACACAATAATCTTCCCTGCAAACAGAAATGTATTGGTTATAGCCAAATCCAAATAAAACCTTTCGCAATTTCCCAAGGGTCTTGCTCAGAAATACTTATAACAATAAACTTTAACCTCTGCTTCTTAGGGTTACTAACCAATGAGTGTTTCTTTCGTGATGAAAGTTCAAGCGTTGTATCATACAGGCTTTCAACAAAGTTCCTCAGACAGGGGACATTCACTTCATTTTTAACAGCCTGAAATAAAATTTAATGTCAGTAAAAAAACTTTTTCAAAAGCTGTTTTATCTAATTTTAAAATTTCATGCAAACAACATCAAAAATAAACTTACAGCAGCTACGGGGACAAGAATTTCAACAAACAGTCCTGCCAGTGCATGCTTGATATCTTTGTCTTTAACTTCAAGGAAATAATGTGCACATTCCTAAATTAAAAAAAAAAAATTACAAGAAACATAAATTGCATATCAGTTGGAATAAAGACCTCTGAATCTTTGCTGAATGTGAATCACATGTCAGTGACTATTTTTATCCTTCAAATCCCACTGAAAACATTTGCCTCTTAACTTCTAAATCTGCATTTTGCAGCAAGCAGAAAGCAGGACACAAGTCAAGATCAAGGAGCTGTTACTCTAATCCAGAAAGTCTCCACTGACTCCAGCTGTGCCTGGTGGTGTTTTGGACTGGAAATTGAGTTAGTCTCAGGGGCTGACCTCATGCCCTGTGTGTATTTTCAGGAGCAAAACTAATAGTCAACATGGACTGCTTCACACAATGCTTTGAGAGGCCAGAAAAGGAATGTAATTCTCTGGTTAAGACACACGGGGCAATGAAAATTTTATGGTAAATATTTTTGGATGAATTTCATTGCTAGGATTCGTTGCATATTGAGGGTCAATATGGAATTGTGCTATGTGAGGACAATTTCCAGCCTGCATCTGGGGATTAAGAAAAAAATAAAAACAGACTTTGTCCTAAATAAGCAGTGAACTACTCTCCAGACAGCTGTGTTGCTCAGGAAGTGAGGGAGGGGAGATAAGCATCCACCCACTTGTGTGTACAACTTCTCTGAGGATGACAAATCCTATTGCCCCATTACTTTTTCTCTGGGTTCAAGGCCCAAACAGCCCCTGACTGTAGGAGGAAGGTCCCCACTGACCATTTTTCCTCCACAGTCATGCAGAGCAGTTTAAACCTCAGTTCATGCATATTTTTTTCCTGTGTGCTAACAGGATTATACAACACATGGCTTCAGTCAGGCCAGCCAGGCTTCCTGAGGTGCTTCTGCTCTCTTTGGGGGAAGACAGGCTCTTCTAGAGCTCCCTCCTGAAATTAGCTGACCCTTTGAAAGTATCTCTCTCTACTACAGCAGCACTGGGTGACAGAGGTTTTAGGCGAAACACTGCATGGAGATACTCAAACAAACGGCTCAAAGAGTTGAAATGTACTTCACCAAACTGAGCAAACGAGGTTTTCCCACATGGACAAGTTTGTCTTACGATGCAGAGTAGTAAATAGAAGAATTCATGTAGCAGGGGAAGGTAGAGATCGAAATTTCAGTTTTACTGTATAGGATTTTTACCACAAATTTTAATAGTAGTGAACACTGGATAAATCTGAGCCACAGCTCCATTCACTTATCAAGGCAAGTGCACTGAACATACATTACTTTGGTATTTTGCCAGCTCTTGATAACTTAAACTAAGTTGACACATACTAGTATGTGTCTACATAATTAAGAGTAAAGTAGGAAAAAAAAAATGCACCTGTTACTGTGTTGTTAAATATGTCTTAAAAATGAAATTAAATATGGTTTAGAATATACAGCAAAGCTGAAATAGAATGTGCTTCCTGTTCAGGACTTAAAAGAAAAAGCTCAGTGTGTCTGTATGCCTGTATATTTGTATTACAACGCCAAATTTTTACTTGTGGGCATCTAACATCGATTTTCTTTCCTCCATTTACACCATCGATACACTAAACTTTACATGGAGGTTTATATAAGATATTTCTTTTACTGGATGAGTGGGTGCAAAGCATGTAACCATGTGGGTGATCCCAAGAAAAAACAGGGGAATAGAAAGATTAAGCTGAAGAAACCTGCTGGTGGGAACAAAATCAATTGAACATTACCAGCAAGAACTCTGAAACATGAAGTAATTTCTTGCCTTTTACAAAATTATGTAATCTATTAATTTAAAGCATTCATTGTAGTCAAACTATGTTCAGTACTAGTGACTTTTAAACCAGGAGAGTACAGAATGCGCTCCACAGCAAGCAGGGGGAAAGTGTAGTAGAAGGAGACAACACGTCCAAAAGAAATTCAGTCCAGCTTTTGCCTCAATTCTCTGTCTCTTCCTCAGTGGTTTCCTCCATTAGAAGTTTCTCTCTTTTCTGGAAACTGTGTGAGTATTGGAAGTTTCACTTTGGAGGCAGTGAGTAGCTAGGGAGACACAGCTAGGCACGGACACGGCAAGGGACAGCTGTGGGACAGTGGGGTGGAAGGGCTGGGGTCTCCAGAACAAAACCTCTTCCAGCTGGAGGGTGAGCTCTAGGGACTAGAGATATATGTAAATGACTAATGAAACGCTGGTATGGGGTTCAGAACAAGCAGAAGTTAGCTGCATGTAGGTTTATGTGGGAATGACATACGGAAAATCTCCTGGAATATTACATGGAAAATAAAGGCTAGCCCATTCAGAAAGGGAATTCTGGGAAACCACAGCTATGTACTTAAGAATTTTACCTGCATAAACTGAAGAGAAGCTTCGAAGTCCTCCACAGGATACATCTTAATGCGAAAGAATTTCATTCCCATTATAAGACTGATAATGCTTTGAACTACATACGGGCTCTGCTCCTTATGCCGCAACTCTTTTAGCTCTGCCATAAATTTCTTCTTTACAGCAGGAAATCTATGAATTCAGATCGGTTAGTTTCAAAAAGTTCAAAATCCATATTTGAAATGTATCATAAGGTATATAGACTGGGGAAAACCTAAAGAAGATAAAACTTAGGTTGTCTAAAAGTACCATTTCGCTCAGTATTTGAATAGGGTTTTTTTTGTTTAGCTTTCTTTCACTTCTAATAAGCTGAGAAAAGGAAGCATACAGCCTGATCTTAGTCCTTCTGGATAACCACATGTTTCAAATTATTTTATTACCATGCATCCCTTTTACATAAAAACTAACAATGTCACTCAAATAACCCCTTCAAATGTTTTTCAAAAATCCATGATGGAAGATAGCTACCTTGCAAGTACATGTAATATTTTCAAAAGAAAATGTTTATACTATAACCCTGAAAATATTCCTACAGGCAGTTTGCCCCTTCAGTTTTTTTCCCTAATAGCCATTACAGTAACACTTAAGCATTAACAACTACAATAACTCGGGATAGAGGACTCTGTGATAATTTTTGTTCTTCCCCACAAGTCTATTGAAGGTGTCTTTGGAGACACATTGGCCATAAACATGATACCCTAGAAGGAGCACCCAACATGACCTCCTACCCTTTTTGAGACAAAATGGAAAGATTGTAATTGTCACAGTGGGTGTAGCAAGTAACAACCTCTCGTTATCCCCTTTGATAGACAACCCAAGCGAACTGAAAGAAACAGGTTAGCAGGAAGAAGCCCTTCAGTGACAGAAACATCTTAGCAAGGCCCTTCAAAACTTTGACAGTCAACTTGAAGCTTCAGACGCAGATGCAACTTCTCCTTTTGCACTTGACCCAGCCAATTTAGAGGCCCAGGAAGGACCTTAGCTAAATTGATATGATTTCCAGAATCTCAAAGTGTTTTAGCCACATCAAGCCAAACTGACTGGTTTTGTAGATCTGAGACTTGCCCTCAGCAGCACCAAAGCTTTAGGAGACAGATAGCATTACATCAGGGCAGTGAAATCCATCCTCTGCTTAGTTTGTGGTTTAAGTGTACAATGAGATGCTATATTGGGTACATGAGATCCTGAGTTTGATTGTTTCCAAATTCAAAATTTAACATCTGACCCACAAAATGCTTTATGTCATCTGTTCTAAGAAGGATGAAGGGTTCAGAAGCAGACGCACTAAGTTCTGAGCTGAAATAGCTGCAGAGAGCCTTAACATTGTTGCTATGCAGGAGGATAGCCATTTATAGGTTTGCTCAGCTAAAGAAAAAAATAACATCTACAAAAAAGCTAGTTAAAACAGCTCTCTTCAGCCCTTTGGGCTTTCTACAGACGTCATTGCTGAGAAAGGAAAAATAATGCTGCTGTAGTTGAGTTGAATTTATTCAGTATCACTGGACTAGATGCAGAAAGCCTGTGATTCCCTACAGGCCTATGTTCTAGAACATCTGGATAAATAGAAGGCCAATGAACTGAAATGACTTATTCCTACAGAATACTTAAAGAAAGTGAGAAAATCAGAATATTCACATGCTAAGCAAGCAGACTTTGTCATATTTATGAAGGAAATAATATATTGAATTTTTCTTACTTTGCTTGAGCTAGAACACCTATTACTTCTGCATACAAATCTGCAACAATGTGCATATTCCCAGTGTTAGGACCAAGGTACCTAGCAAGACACAAGAAAGAATTCTCAGCTGAGAAAACATACTGTTTAAACCACAACTATTACAAAAATAAGAAAGTATCATTTTAATAGAATTTTTGCATGAAAAAAGCCTTACCCTTCTTTGTACTTAAAGTGCTTGAAAGCCAAGTTAATAACATCATTTACCAAACTGTCTATTACAGGATGAAGTGGAATCTGGAAACATAAAATAAAATATAACAAGTACACATGTGCTAGTATTACTGAGGGATATCATCCATTCAGAAATATATCAGTTAAAATAGCATGTAGCTAACAAAATAGCTAAAATGAGCCAGCCATTCTATGTTTATTTAGTTTTGAAGATAAATACTTTAGCTCCAAAGACTTGGCAATGTAAGGTCAGTATGAGCAAGAATGCTATGTATCATACAGGTGCAAAAAAGACAGCAATGAAGAAGCATGCAGGATGTACTTCATGATTTCATTATAATCTTAAAGAGGAGAACAGAAAGAAGAATCCCAATATTCACTTGCATTTCTAATTTCCATCATTTATTAGTTAATGGACAATTTGAGAACTCCTACCTGTTTCAAAACTTCTATTAATACTAAAGAAAAAATAAAATCAATAGCCAGATCTCTTCTCTCCATTAAATAGTCCCTCTGCTGTTCATCACTGCAAAATCAAACCAAGAAACACAATATTTTGGAGAAGTGTCATAATTCATATTATATGCCTTCTTCAATTACATAAATACAGATAACAGGGAATTGTGTTCTACATTTTAAACTGCAGTCCAGCATTTCAGAAAGTAATGTACTGTTATGCTCTTAAAATCTGAGATAAGCAGACCAAATCTATTTTGTGACTGTGATGTTCTTTCAAGTGCTTATATATCACCTATGCATTTCCTCCTTCGTTTTCTTACAGTTAAAGATCCACAACTATAAAAAAAAAAAAAACCCCAAAACCAAGGAAACTTGTGGATTCTGTATTCTAACAAATCGATTTAATTTAAATTTATTGCTGATGTCACCATGTAGACCATTCTTAATTACACTTTGGAAGCAAATGTAACTCTGTGCCATCAGATTCATATTTAGACTTGTCATGAATTTTGACAAATGCCTTAAAAGTACCAGTGGAGAAGTCACAACCAAATTGTATTATCTCTTAAAAAAAGTTCCAGTGTTAATTTTTTAACTTTGGCAACACTTGTCAAACTTTTCAAACACATTTCTTGTACAGAACAACACAGAGGAATAAAAGTCTGAGGTGAATAGCTTCCAATAGAAATATTTGATTCAAAATACCCATTTGAATCAACTGATTGAAGTTTAAAAGTGTACTGAAAAGATAACATGAAATATACAGTACTTTTTTGTAAAACTAAACATTAAAGAAACAGTTCTGCAGTCCATTTGAAGCATTTAACATGATTCCAGTGAGATTTTTGTGTAAAATTGGCACAATTCTTATAAACATTGAGAGTTTTAGTGATTTCAATCGTATTTATGTAATACAATATGTATTACATAAATATAATATCTAATTTGTAATAAAACAGACATTTGAGAGTACAACTTGATCAGTATTGAAGCAAGTTATTTGCATTTTGGTTTCCTTTGGTTTTACATTAACTGGAGAAAGGACTCATTATGCATTCCTTCTGTAACACCACCCATTGACAGAGTGGTCTTGTTTCACTGCTAAACTGACTTCCAACGAAATTTTGGGTGGAGTTCCTGAAGACAGCTATTTATGAACAGGTAGTCGTGGAACAAGTTGGGAGAAAGAAGCAATTTAAGGCAAGGATTCATCTCACCCAAAAGGAGACATCTAATTAATGAACTGTGTCTTCATACTGCCCACTTCTACTGACATAAAGAGTCAAATTCTGCTTAATTTCTACTTTGGTATCTCAACCTACCCTGCCCCCCCCACCTTGTTCCAGCAACTACTGCCTTTTTTAGTTACTGGGTTAATATAAACCCAATGTGAAGAATTCCTTAGCATTTCTGAACACCAGTATTAATTTTCCTGCTGTTTCATTGAAGCATGTAAATATAGTACTGAAGAATTCAGAAAAACTCAAAAGTTTGAAGAATATACCTGAACCACGCTTCCAGACCTCAATATAACCAAGATCACTTTGCTGCCTTACCACTGAAGAACTATTGACATCATTATTTTTGTGTGCTTGTTACTTTTAAGAGGTATGCTGCTAAAACTCCCTGACTGATTCTCAGGTTTTCAGATTGAGGGTAGGCATATGTGTATTTTTTTATGTGTAAGCAGAACACTATATAAGAAAAATTCTTCCAAGTGGCACAGAATTATTGCTCAATCACTTGAATAAATACAGTTCATACAAACTGGTATTTAAATATGAAAGCATCCAAAACATCTGTAAGGCAATTGCAACATGACTGTTATGTTTGAACTATGAGGATCATAACATGAAAGACACAATTATTCCATCCATCAAGAAGCCGAGAGAAGAGTTCCAGGAACAAGCAGAAAAATGATACAGCTTTCAAGCTTCTGCTACCTCAAAAAACTAATGGGTGAAGTGTAACACACTTTACCTTAGAATTTATCAATTACACATATTCAAAACCATACCTTTTGGATTTAGTGCTTGTTCTTGGTCTGTACTCATGAGATTCATCTTCTATGCCGTTCTGCCTTTTATACCAATCAAACAAAGTGCGCAGGATAGAGGGTAGACAATATTCTGAAAGTGAGCTCATTGAGCTTATAACCTATGGGGAAAACACAATGAATCAACAAATGAAATGCTGTTCAGGTTTTCTCTCCTCCTTAAAAAGAGTACTAATTCAATGGTTCTTTCTTGTTTTCATCCATTTTTTGAGAACTATGGCACAAGCAGTGACTTAATATTCTGCATTTCCTGTCTTTAAAAGATGTGTGGACATGGCACGTAGGAACATGGTTTAGTGCTTAGATTTGGCAGTGTTGGGTTTGTGGTTGAAGTTGATGATATCAAAAGTCTTTTCTAACATAAGTGAATCTATCTGTAAAACACAAACAGAAATGCAACACCGGAGTGTATATTGATAGAGTCTTCATATTGATGATATTAAAATGCATTAAAATAGTGTTTAACATCTTTCAACATACCAGAAAATCATCTAGTTCTTCAAGCAGGTTATTTTGATTTGTTATACAATGTTGATTTGAGTTCAAACTGATTGTAACAAAAGAAAAAGTAATGAATTAGAGGTACTGTCTCCAGGGGTTATATATGATGGCTGGATGCCACCCTTGAAACTCCGAATATATTGAGAAACACCTCAAGTTCTGCAATAATTTTAATCAACTGACTATGCAAATGGATGGATCTTACTCATAGGCTCCCAAACCTGAAAACTTAGGAAAAAACCTGAAAACTTCTCTTTTATATATAGGAAAATGTGTAGAGTTTCTTGTGTCTTTGTGGGCACAAATAAGCAACACATACTTTACTTAAAGGTTGCCAATTAAACAGCTCTAGTGGCATACTGGATAAGAAGATTACTGCTCACTCAATATTAACTGTGTCATCAATTACAGAAACGTTACTGAGCATGTTGGAATGAAATGTGACTTAAACATTCTATTACAGGAAACTATGAAGCTACAAAACATGAAAAGATCAACAAGTAGGGGAAAAAAACCCCCATTATTATACAAGAGGATAATACATGTATTGCAACTGAATGTTCACAGCTACAGCATTTGCGCACATTCTAAGGAAAAAAACCAAAAAACTATTTAAAATAGGGAAGAAATTAGTGATCTGGAGATTTTTGACCACCTCAAGATCATGTAGGGCTTGATCCTGTGAAGTGCTGAGTATCAGGAGTGAAGAGCAGAACTGTGCACTACATGCTGAACACACTGATTATGTAATTAACTACCAGGTTTATCCACCTGCTTAAACTTAAACCAGCGTGTTTCAATGCTTGAGGAAAAACAAGAGTTTAATGTCTCATGCAACACCAAACTTGCGTGAGTGCTCTGACTAGGAGCAGAGCAAAACTGGCAGAGCAAGCACTCCCAAACATTACTATAGCCTTAACTGAGAACTTTTGTGGATGACACTTAGTCTAGATGAGCAACTCTGAATCTCTTTTGTAGTTTTTTCAGCCTCAGGATTTAACTGATTCACAGTGACATTGTGGATTAAAGTCAGCGAGACACTTTGAGGATGAAGTATTATTATTCAGGTATTATGGCCTAAAATTAAACATGTTGCATTAGAAAGATGTAACAACTGCCCCTGCTAAATTAAAAGTTTCCGTGGAAGTAATATTTTTGGAAAACTTTCAATCTAGTCTGCAATAGATTTTATTACCTGAAATATGAAACAAGTTGCTGTGGAAGACATCATGAAGCAACTGCTTGCATCAGTGACAGGAGTCCTTTCATAAAGAATTACTATAGGACTTCAGGCTCAATTACACCAAAGCCTTCTAGTGTTAAGCCTTCAGATAAATACTCAGAAAAAATCAGTCACCTCGTGTTGGGACAAACTACACACTACTGACTCACTTCTCTAGTGTTTTTACAAAACTTTTTATGAAGTTAGCACAACACTGCTTGTTAATGGTGAAATGCATTGAAAATGAGTTTCCTGGGGAAGACTAGAAAAGAACCATAAAATCATAGAATCACAGAATGGTTTGGGTTGGAAGGGACCTCAAAGGTCATCTAGTTCCCACCTCCCTAACATTTGCTGGGACACCTTCCACTAGACCAGGCTGATCAAAGCCTCAACCAGCCTGGCTTTGAACACTTCCAGGGATGGGGCATCTACAGCTTCTCTGGACAACCTGCTCCAGCCTCGCAGTAAAAAATATCCTCCTTCTAGTTAGTAAAAAATTACCCTCTTTTAGCTTAAAACCCTTAGCCTTTATCCTATGTCCACAGGCCCTACCAAAAAGTCTCTCCTCAAATAGGCCTAAATATCTTTTCAGAAATCGCAGTAGCTAACTATAATTGAAAAGTTCTTTCAATCAGATCTTCCTGCATGTTCACTGACATACTTATCACAGCTGATATCTAAATCCCACCTAAACAATTTCACTAGAAAAAGTCAAAGTGATTCCTGTTAAATCTTCTCATGCCATACTTTCTCTGCTGAATTTACGGTGTCTGTCTTCATTTGGGATAAAAGGTCAATATAGCTTTTTTTTTTCCTTCTTTTTTTTTTTTTTAATCTTTCTGTCATTGCACTTTTAAGACAGGAAGGAAGGGTGGACTGGGAAAAGACCTGGCTCCCAGGGAACAGGAAGGGAGGGAAGTCTAGCCAGCATGCCGGTTACTCAACCCTTTCATTTACTGGAAGTAAGTCCAGGAGTGAGATGAATTCTAGCTCTGTGCTGCTCCTGAAAGGGAGTGCACAGATGTACAAATATGTCCTTGTTGGACAAATGATCATATTCTTCCATCATAAATGAACTACCTACTGTATAGCTTAAGGATAAGAAAGCTGCACAAGTAGGGAGCTGTTTGAAACCTGTGTTCACAGGGCATTTAATATACTTTATGTAAATGCTTCATATTTATTTTGGATTGAAATACAAGAGTAAATTTAATGAAATTCTGCTCAGACAGCTCACTACAATTTATATACTTTCATAAAAGTCTTGATATATTATCAAAATTCAAATACATGAAAGGTTTCCACTAACAGCAAATTGATATGATTACTTTTTTTATTCCACTAATGAATTTATATGTGCTTTAACACCAAATATATTCAAAACTGCGCCCAATTTCCAACAGCATCATTAATTTTTTGGCATTCATTTTCTATACCACATACATCAATATATAGGTTGAATGGGCATTTTATTGCCATTTTAATAAAAGAGAATTGCAGTGCTTCATTTTTGCACAGTCTTGGTTTATTTATTGTGACTATTTATTTGCAGAGTGCCTGCATATTTTATCTCCAAATTGTTGTTGTGCAGATTCTAAATAATGGACAAGCACAAGTAAGGTTTTACACTTTCTATCAATGCTGCTGAATGCATTTGTGATTGTGGAGATCTCCTTTCATTCACATCTTTGTTCTCAGCTTTTTTTTTGGACCATGCTATGAAATTTTAACCTTGAAATGGTTAAAACTGATAACTATTCAAGTTGAACTCACACGTTTTCATTAATGGCCTTGGCTTTGTGAGGCAAAAAAAGAAAGAAGGACTTTTTAGTATAATAATTTAATGGATGGGTAATTTCAGCTAGCATGCTTATACACTACCAAAGTTTATAGCTATTTTATTGCCAGCATAACAGTTTACTTGAAAACCCATTTACTTTTAGTGGACAGCAAGTTCAGTTCTAAAGGTGTTACCTTCAATTTTGCCTTCAGATGTACTTCTTTATACACTGCTTGAACCCAAATCTCTGACCAGGAGCCAAAGGTTATTTTGTGATCCCATGACTACCATTTCTTATACTCTCTCTACCCTGTGCCTTTTTCTGGTGATGAAGGACAATGTGTAAAACTCAGGGAAAGGGAAAACACAAAAGTGGCCAACTGCAGTGCTGCTGCAATGACAATGGTATCAGTATTCACTAACTACATCTAAAAATATTATTGGATAAGAATCATTATCAGCACATCATTAATCATGTTTAGGCTGTTATGAAAAAGGACACTTTATCATAGTATGCTTCTTAATGCCTTATTTATTTATTGCATTTTCCACTTTTTTGTTATTTATTTTAGTTTCCTTTCTTTACCATGGCTGATTTTTTTTGTTTCCTCTCCTAAAGTATATAAAAGATTAAATGCTTTTGCTTTCCAATCTGTGCTCTCAAACGTAGGGCATTTCAAAGAAGAGAGAAGTAAAACTGTAACAAGCATAAGCTTTTGTGCAGTTTATGCTGAAACTTCTTCAACAGGCTCCTCTGACAGATAGCTTCGTATGAAAACTAAGCCTTCCTGTTAAATTTTCACTTTCATGGCCAAAACATTACATTAATTTTGTGTTTTTATATGGAAAGCAGTCTGTAGCTCAGTCCAAGACTACACAGTGCCCTTCTTCTGCCTCCAGTGTTGTCAGTTCATGGAACATTTATACACCCTGGTAAGAACAAATGATACATTAGAAGAGGCTGAGAAAAGAGTAATAAAAATGTTTCCTTAGGTGAGGATCACCCACTTGGAGAATTATGGGTTTTTGCTAGCTTTTGATCTTTTCATGTACTGCAACTTTATGGTTTCCTGTAATAGGAAGTGTAAGTCATAGTTCACTAGTACAATGTTTAATAACATCTCTGTAACTGGGGACACAGAACATGCTAATGCTGGAGCTGTAATGCTCTTTGCCAATAGGCAGCTAGAGTTGTCTAATCAAGGACTTTCAAAACATGATTTCAAATATACTATGAAAATATTTGAAACCATATGAAAAAAAAAAACCTACATAATTTCCTGTATATATTTTCTTTATACACATGCACACCTAGAAAGGCAAAAACAGTCAGCGTAAGGAATGCGGTTTGTTGGCCAATGGTGAGGCGTTCGGCAAGTTGGGATAAGTATCATCACTTCATACATTGCTCAAGATCCTATTATTTGTTTGAGGAGGGTGATGCAACTGACAGCCAGACAGGCTGTCTGCCCAACAGGAGACACTGACTACACCTATGTGGAGAGACACAGCCCTGGCCCAGTCAGATTTCCAGACGTTGGATCCACCACAACCAGTGTTCCTAAAACGGCGTCTAAGAATGGGCAGGAACAAAATGCTGGTTCTCAGGGAGACAGAGACAGAACTATTCAGTAAGCAATGCTTTCCTAGCCATCTCAAATGGCTTGGGGGTTTCAGGGTTAAACTTGATGCTAGTTGCTTTGGGTAGCCAAAGTGCCATTCTGCTCATTGTTAAGTTACTTTTTGGGCTTTTTTTTTTTCCACCTCTGAAGCTGGCTTGCAAAAAAGCAAGTTTTAAATCAGGACATGCCTTATTTTTATTGTTTTTTAATTTACCCTTAGAAGACTGAGTTCAGACATTTTAAAGTAACTAGTGACCTACTCACTTCAGCATTACTTATCAATTTCACTTAAATTGAATAAAGATAATTTTGATCATGTCAAAAGAAATAAAATTCAATTTCTTTGACTGTCACTTAAATGCCCTAAAACTGAAAGTAAAAATTAGTATACACTCCTTGAAGAAGTTTGTTCATAGGGATTGTCCCTCTTTTCCCGCTTCATTTTCTAGTAAAAATATCAGGAATTTCAGGGCTAGCATTTTTTGTTTTTGCTAGATGACTGGGTTTCAGAAATAAACACCAAAGCTTTCTGCACCCTAACTGGAAAAGGGAAGTAAGGGATTACCAACCTGGTCTTCTCTCATCCCATAAACACTTTAAATACTTGAGTTAACTTCAAAAATAAAACTTGAGTGGTTTCACTTAAAAGCACATGCCTTCTTACTTGGGTTGTGGTACCACATCATACCAAGATCTTCAGAGCTTCCCAGGCAGACCACACCTTCATTTTTTTATCCATACTTTCATGACAACTTTATAATACTGACATGTATCATTTGAAAAACAGCTTATAATGCGATGTACCCACATAATCTAGTGAGTGAAACATACCAGGTAAAAAAAGACTTTTTGCTCTGTCTTCCTGTCTCTACTCTAGCCCAGTTCTACCAAATCTGTATTGTGCAGTACAAAATTTTGAATGCAAACCTCTCTAAATACAATTAAAACCATTCCATGATTGTATGCATTTAGCTGAACTAAAATCATTTAGTAAGTATGAACCACGTTTTTGAAAATGGGCTTGTAAGCCAGGTTCAGGTCCCATCTGCTGATCACAGGCCTGCATCAATCCCACAAGCACCAGAACATCTCGAAATGAAAATGCTATTAAAGTAGAAAACAATGTGAAAACTGAAAAGGTAAACATTGCCAGCAACCTGGCCTGAGGCTGACAAATTCTGAAAATTTCAGCTTAAATAGTTTGTTTTAAAAATTTCGAGCACCTGAAAGCAGGTTTTCTGGCAAAGCATCTAAGTCAATCTCGCCACTGTACTTTTCTACCAACTCTGCACATAGGCAGGACTTCAGATATGTGGATAGAAAGATATATGAATGTCATATGTAATAAAATTCAACTTGGTGTTTGATCTGCATCTGTTTTTTTTTTTTTTTCTCCCTGCATTCAGAGTGAATTGCTACAGCAGAAAACAGACAGTTGTTTCACTCTAGGAAGCGTTTGCTGTTCTCATTAAATGACCTTAACTTAATTACTCAATTTTCTGTCTATTTACCAATTACTAGAAGAAATATCAGTCTTCCAATTCTTTCTTTTAAAGGGCCAAAATTTCCTAAACCATAAATATTTAATCAAATCATGGCCATCCATTATGAGTTTGTTTAATGCACTGCAGGAACAGTATCACAAGGTTTGCATCTGGATGGCTTAATTTGTTTTACTTTCCCATTTGAGTGTAACATTCTTCCCACAGGAAGGAAAATAATATGCATATAAAATTAATCCTGACAATTGAACTTATACTCAATTTTAAACACAACAAGTTGGCTCAGCCATGTAAGTCATGCTGAGTCACAGCTACAGAGGCAAACCAGACTGATGAGACTGATGGCAGCAACCATGATTCTATAGGCCCTCATATTAACTATAAAAGGAACCTCATAAAAGAAAGACTGGGAGCCACACACCTGTTTCAAACCCACGATTTGAAAAGATACAAATTTTGCTTCAAGATCCCCATCAGGGAAACAAACAAGAAACAATGTACGTGCCTAATACACTCCAAAAGGAACAAGTTCTATGGCAGAAAAATATTGACCTTGGAAACAGTGGAAAAAAATCTTCCAATTTATATCCAAGAATGGTTAGGCAAGCATTTATCATTTATCTATCCAAAGAACATCAAGAAATTTTACTTCTGCAGTAACAGTAAAAGGACAACAGTAAAAGGACTCAAGAATGCAACAACAGTAAAAGGACTCTAGAATGCCTTCCAATCCACTCCTCTTTTAGTCTGAGGAATGGAAATAATGTAATTTTAAGTGTCTTACTTGATCAAACTGGGGATCTTCTCCTCGTTGCAGAGATTTGGTCAGTGGCTTCTCCTGAAAGAAAATACATTAAATATGCATTACTTAAGATCAATATACTATCATATTCTACTATTATTTTTCTGTTAAATTTTTTACTCACATAATGTGCTTCCTGATCAGATCCTGGAGATACCAGGACAATTGCTGCATATGCAAAGGAGGCCTCTGTGTATCTATCAGCCAATACTGACAGACTGTCTTGAGTGATTTGAGTGTCTTTTCATGAAAGAGAAGCACTGGCCATTCATTACATCTGAGTTTGTGCTCACACCAATGATAAGTTCTTACCACACCCTAAAAAGCACTTAGTGTTTCCTCAAATACATAACCAAGGGGCTCTATTTAGGAGAAAAGGAGAGTCAGGGGCGACCTTATCATTCTCCAGAACTTCTTAAAAGGTGCTTGTAGCCAGGTGGGGGTTGGTCTCTTTCACCAGGCAGTGACAGAATCAGAGGACAGTCTCAAGCTGTGCCAAGGGAAATACAGGTTGGATATTAGGAAAACGTTTTTTTTATGCAAAGATGATAAAGTACTGGAATGGTCTGCCCGGAGAGGTGGTGGAATCACCATCCCTGGATGTGTTTAAAAAAAGATTGGATGTGGCACTGGGTGCCACGGTTTAGTTGAGGCGTTAGGGCATGGGTTGGACTTGATGATCTTGAAGATCTCTTCCAACCTTGTGATTCTGTGATTCTGTTACATGATGTCCCTTCTTGTTATAAAACTACCAAGCAATACAAACATGACCATAGATATAATGCATCACGCAGGGCACACTGAAAGAAAGGTGGTCTTTGAAGAATCAAAGACCATAGAGTTTATTTTTAAGGAAGACGATTGTGGGGAAAATTATCACTAAAGGAATTTAAAAAGGCATTTTTGGAATGGAAGCAAATTTTCAGGCCATATTCTCAGAGTAACTGGAAAAGCCAAGGAGAACTGTCCAACTCAGAGAAACCATGTGTGAACATCCATTCACCTGCATGGTTTCTTTGTCAAGCAGGCTGAACTATTGAGACATGGAGAAGTGCACAGGCCAATACTCTAGATACATGCAATGGTACACAAAACATGAATCTCCTACGGCACAATGAAAATAACACATGAGGGCAGATGACAGTCTGAAAAACACATCACTTGCCACCATCACAATTCTGCTGTGAATTACACTACTGTTTCTGGTATCTGCAATGTGTCAGTGCCTTATTCTTCTATAAATCATGACTTTCTTCTCCTACAGCTGCAAGACTGGGACTCTCCCACCAGCTCAGAATGACATTTTGTGTTCAGCTTTCAACAAACTATTACACTCATCGGCATCTGTTAATGTAGCAGGCAAAATACCATCCCTGCCAGGGGATAATAGATATAAAATCAAAAAAATCTGTAAAGCTGATGAGATAAGGAAATCGAGAGACCTGAGTTGGAGTAAAGATTTCTATTATTTCATGTTTCTTTCAGAAGCAAATGTTGCCTGGTATACTTTGCTGACTGATTTTGAAATTAATTATGCTGATCCACTTGTAATGCCAGCTGGCAAGGAGGCCAACTGTGGGGTGACTGCAGTATCCCCTGACTACCTAGCAAATACAAAAATCAACAAAATGTTTTCTACTGACTCACTGATTTACCCAGAACAGCCATCAATATTTTTCATTGTTTTCTCCAATATCTAAAGCGAATCCTCCAGGTTACATTATGGGCACAGCAGATATTAATTACAACTTTATGACAGATTATTGGTGATGAACATCCACATAAAAAAAACTTTGCAACCCTGAGAAAAACACAGGATATCACCCCACCCACAGTCCTCCTCCTCCTCAATCAGTAAGTCGGTTCTACCCTGCCTAGTTGTGTCTCACAGGAGGACAATGCTTCTTTTGTCTATTGCTTTTCACTGAAAAGGACAGCAGATAAACTTTCAAAAGTAGCGTTCAACTTATTTGAAAGGAAAAGGATTCTTGTTTTCATGGGTGATGGACAAATCAACATACTAAGAATTTACTGCTGTTTAGGAAAAAAAACAATCAACACCCCCTTTTTTTGTCTTTTTAATCAAGAAATTTCTGATCCTGTTCAGAAGACTTGTGTTACCATAGATAAACATCTGTTTCAACAAAAAGGGGTTCAGCATGCAGAAGCTTTGTGTTTCCATGACCAACACTGCAGTATTTGGCTTTCAGAGAGCAGAGTTTCAGGCAGAAATGAGGCGTGGGACTCCTCATCACATGCTGTCTCTAAGGGGGACACAATAAAACAAAACCATGCTCCGGGAACCTGAGATAGGAATTGCAATCCTGAAAATGTCCTCATCACCTGTAACTATCTGGGCAAGCACATACACCTCCCAGATACTTTAGTTTCTGATGATGACATTCCGCAGGGGATGCAGCCCTGAGTTAAAGAAGATGCCTCCATGTGACAAAGCAATACAAGCCATCATGTGCCCTCCTACAGGTGCTACACCAGGGCTTCCCCAGCCACAGAGCACTGACCTAAAGAAACCATTCACAGGCCATGCAGCAGCCTTGGTCACGGGAGAAGGCAGCTGGGATGGAGAACTGCCGAAATCCACGGGGGCTTCTGCTGCCATAACTTCTCAGCATCTCTGGTTTAGGGCTTCTGTTGAGGCCTTTTCCCTCCGTTTATCCCATCCTGCACCTACTGCTGCTTCTGCTGTTCCCTTCCCCTCACACTTTTGCCAGGCAGCAGCTGCTGCTGCAGCTGTCTCTGCCTCTTCACCATGCCCCTGCTTGGGTTGCTGCTGCTGCTTCTCCCTCGACTCCTTCCTAGGACAGTTCTGCCACTGGCGCTGCCTGCAGCCACTGCAGGACCCAGCCTGGCCCCATGGAGCCAAGAGTCTTGGCACATACCTTCCCACTCCTGGGAGTGGGGTGCCCACACCAGAGCTGCTCATTGTCCCCCTGCAGTGACTGGCCACAGCCACATCAGATTGTATGTGGGGCTTGGAAGTTTGAGAGAACTCAGTGCAGAAGTTATTACTGCTTAGTACTACTGCTGAGTGCTGAATAGATAAAGAGCTGAATAAAGATGGAGGGCCAGATAGAAATGTGCTTGGGGTTTTGTTGTCTGAGCACTCCTAAAATATAAAAGCATGGATACATTCATGATAAGAGTAACAACTGACCATTGCATGGAGACTTCACTGAGTAAATTCAAAGGCAACTCAATTATACGCAGGTACTTCAAGTGTCCTCTGAAAACAGCAATTTTTCTTTATGCAATAGATAATTTCTTTTCATCTACTGTAAACAACTTGTCTATTCTATTTGCTTAGTTCCAATATCCTTACAAATCTTACAATTTCATTTTATGCAGTATTTTCAACAGTGTTGCTATGGCAGATACTACATAAAATACATTTATACTCATGGTAGGTGTCTTTACTGCATACCACAGGTTCAGGACTTGTAAAGAAAGGTTAAAATGAGTAATAATATGAAACTGTCTCTGGGCAATAGATTCCATAGTAGTCTATTTAACCTGGAGATACACGTAATTAGTTTTCAAAAAATCCTAAAATTGTTTTCTAGCCTCATGGTAGAATTTTACTTCAATTTATTTTCTTGCCCACCCAACTCAGGAATGGCAGAGAGGCCTTTTTAAAATATAAGCTGACTTATTTGAGTCTCTGTCGATATACTGCATTTTACAAAAATGGCTTCCAAATCCTAGATGAATAGTTTGGCTGGAGCCAAAGCCTACAACAACAAAATATGAATAAAGAAAGTTTTGCTCAATATGGAAGGGCCCATAGCTTACTGAGCTGTCAAAAAACATTAGAAAATTTCAGAAGAATAGATTCTCAGTAGTAACATT
Organism: Fringilla coelebs; assembly: GCF_963513975.1. Classification (NCBI taxonomy): domain Eukaryota; kingdom Metazoa; phylum Chordata; class Aves; order Passeriformes; family Fringillidae; genus Fringilla; species Fringilla coelebs. The sequence continues at coordinate 69,133,516 of NC_140029.1, forward strand.
TCAACTTTTAATCACTAAACTAAACATCTTTATTTCTTGTTTGAAGTGCTGCCTTCAATTCTGTACTCTGTATTTGTTCACGCTGGTAACTCCCATGATATAAACATGTTAGAGATAAATAGTAAAGGAATTTAATATTTGAAACCATTGTTTCTCAATAAAAACATCTAAATGTTTTGTGTCACCAATGCCTACAAAACAAAGTGCTCAACTAAAACTTAACTTCCTTCCTCTCTCTCATTGCTCTTGGGAAAACATAAACAGAATATAACAAAACAGAATATGTTAACTATGCAATGGAAAATGCATATTTTATCACATTTGCATGCATCAACTAAATATAATATTTATAAATTACCTAAAAAACAACATATCATTCAGACCCTCTATTCACACAGGCACACAAAAACATTTCTCTAAAGACTGTCAGTGACTTTTAATGGTTAATATATTAAGGCTTTTTCAGGGTTGCTACACAAATATAATTGGGTAAATTTACACAGGAATAGCCACCTGTCACAGAAGTGAATGTTCAGGGAAACATAAAAACAAAAGGATGCTGTAGTGCCTATTAAGCTTCACTATGTCACCATGTTATAATGACATATAATGCCCCTTAAAGCTATTTCTAATCTCAGCAACCATTAGGCCTGTTTTTCCTACTGAACTGTGATAGGCTACTGTGTTACTGATTGAGATAAAACCCCCTTTTTTTTTCTTTCTAAAAGCATGGTGAATGGATATTTTTACACAGATTTTAACTTCTGCACTGCACACTAAAAAGCAGCCAGACATACTCTACTGAGGGCTCTGCTGGAGTGGAAGACACACCAAACAGAAAGAAGAATGGACCTTTTCACGTAAAATGGAGTAGACATAGAACACATTCAACTACTACAGCTACAATATATGTAAAATACAAGTAAGAACAATCTTAAGAGCCCAAAAATCCCCAAGTGTGATTCTGTCTTCTTATGATGAATCACCACCTCGGCCCCCTCTCCCCCAAATGAACATCTCTGTCTTATTTATACACCTTTCAGCAGGACAGAGAATTGGTGTTTGTAGGAAAAGGTCTGCTCTCAAACATGCCAATTTTTTTTTTGCCTCGATTATTTTGTACATACAAAACCAGGAAAAGGTATCCCTGTCAGTCCTGTACTTATGTGGTGGGTAACCTATGTCCTCCACTCCAGCTGTGTGCTCCTGCCTTCTCCCTCCCAGAATGGATCTGTGCTGATCCTGCACTGAGCAGGTCCATCAAGCTGAACTTGGGAGTACTTACTTCTGCTTGGCCCTTTCAGAATTGGATATGGAACAGTCTGTGGTCACACACCAAAAGCTCTTATACAGAAAATAGCTCTGAACTTCTCAGGAAGTAATGTTTTCACATATATACCTTTCTACTATTTGGAAATTCCCACCACCACCCCAAAGAGTTTAATTAATTTATACCTAAGCAATTAAGAGAGCCAAGCTTTTTGACTGAAAAGGATAATCTGTTTACTCTGATAGCCTCCCAACTGTCTCCCACCTGCAAGTTCAATGAAACAGGCAAATTAGTGTCCTGTTTTCATTAACCATTCTTTGCAAGTCAGCAGGTCCTCATGCATAAACATATAAACTGCCCCTTCAGCGGATGACAACAGAATCTTTGACTTCTCTTAGCATCAATTAGCTGCTAGACACTTTTAAGAAACTGTGTCAGTTACCACAGTACAGAGAGAGAAAAATAAAGGAGATTCCCCTCATTAACCTTTGAAATTCTAAGCACACAGCAACTGGAAATTCTAAAGGCAAACATAATAAAGAAGATACAATAGTACAGCTTCAAGGAAACATCACATACAGCATAAGACAAAATTACAGATAGATAAAATGTTAACAAAAACTGTGATGGACTTCATTTAACTGTTGAAAATTGAGTAAAAAAGCAATTCTAACTGTGCATGATACTTCATATGGAAGTGGAAATAAGCAGATTTTAAGTGGCCATGAAATATATGTAAAAATAGGCTACCTCTCAAAAAAATATTATTTAACAAGCTCGAGTCAAAAACCTACTTTTCATTGCAGTTAATGCACTAAAATAACGAAAGGTGCATGTTTAAAAGACAAGCTCAGTATAACTGAGTCTATTCTTTCTTCTTGCAATTGCTTTGTAACAGCTCTTCTGTTTTGTTCAGGTGGAAAAGGATGTGCCTGTTCTGCTGAATATAAAAATTCAGGAAAACAACAGTTCAGCTTCAAACACAGATTCTCACTCCCTGGCTTTGACTCTTTGGCAACGTCATGCACTGCTCTGATTCAATGACAGACTCTGCCATCACATCAGGTATTGCAGGCTAATTTTTGTCTGATTACCACATCCTCTGCAAAAGGCATCTTTTACCTAGACTGCCTACCAAGAAAATGAAAATGTGGACACATAAATTTTAGTCATGTGAATGTTTAGTCTGAAGTAACTGATATGTCAGGAAAAAAATGGCCATACGGGCCAAAAAACCACCAAACTGATTTTCAGATGTGATACTGTACAGAAGTAAATTTCAAGCATCCTGAAGAAAGAAGCAAACTCAGTGAACTACAGATTGTTGTTTGATGCAAAGTATGAAAATTAGCACTGCTACTTTACCAAGATAACAGAGAACACCACAAAAAAAACAAAATAAAACAACTCCCAACAAACAAAACTGATTTTCTTTTACTAGTCTTTAGCAAGCAACTCAAGAACTCTACTGTTCTTATCTGAACAGTATAAAAATTCCCAGACATTCCCTCAACTCAGTGTTGACAATAAACAGTTGCAAACTTTAAACACAAGTTAAATGCTGTTACAAATATACAGGTGACAGCAAAAAACCTCACAGAAAATGAAATGAAACCAAACGAAACCAAGCCAAAAAAACCCCAAAGAAACAAACAAAATAAAACAGCCCTAAAAAAGAACAACCCAAACAAAAAAACCCCCAACAAATCCAAACAACAAACCTACTACTCCCAGCATTTCTATTTTTCATTGCAAAGTAAGATGCTTTATCATATGCAGGAAGTAAAACATTTCTTTTACTACAGTATTTTAAGCCCCAAAAAAGCTGATAGCTATTAGTGGAACAGCTCTGTAAGAAATATTTTAAAGACATGCTTTTGTGAAACCCTAAAGAAATATTTCAAATACATGCTTTTGTGAAACCTGTACCAGTGATAACTTTACTGAGATTTGAGGTACACTCTAGCACAAGTGAGAAAGGAAATTTTCAGGGCTGCTTGTTTTCAGAGCTTGCTTTAATAGGAAAGCCTTTTCAAAGTTGTAGCTTAATGAACCTATCAAAATCATCTGTGTATTAGGATCCTCCTGGTTAGTATTACAACATTGTCACTTGGTTTTTCCTGGTTTTATTTATAGCAATACTACAGTGTACAGAAAGAGGTAGATTTTACAATGTGTAAGTATGACAAATTTAAAAAGACCATCTGGAGACAAAGTGTGGGCACTTAATGTTGACACCATAATTTCAGCACAGCCTTCTGTGATTTTAACCTAAAAAATTCCAATATAAGATAAAATTTTGTTGATTGGAACCTAATTTACTAGGGTAGGGAATGCATAAGACCTCAGTCAAGAGTGGTGTCACAGGATGCAGTATGAGAGTCCAAGATCTTTATGAGCCTGTCGGACTGGAATAAGCATGATGCTCTAAGAAAATGTTTGGTAAGTGATTTCCATGTAACAATAAGAACTACAATGATGATGGAGATCGAAATTTCCAAGTCTATGTTAAGACCTTTCCATGAAACTGCTATTCAAGATATTGTTTCAACTGTTTATCAAGGTTTATTAGAGGTTTTCAGCTATGTGACCTGGCTCAGCAAGGCCCCTGACAGGGAGGGGGCAGGGCTGTGGGAGCAGGAGACTGTTGTGGCTGCTGTGACAGGAACTAATGGCTCCAAAACCTGGGAATGGGTCCTGGCCTGTGGGCAGGTGTGGGAGAGACTCAGAGGAGGCCATTAAGGTCTATTAGTGCCCTTAGGGCCCTGACCACTGGTTACCCACTCAGAATAATGTGACCTAATTTAATAAAGCCTATGGGAAGCCCTTATCAGTTGATTTGAATAAATTTAGGCTTGTAATTGTAGGGCTGCTCCAAGCACAGCAGGGATCTCTGCAAACAGGAACCACATTCTCTCAAGACCCAGACAGCCAGGGGTAATAAAGGACAGCAAATGACCCTGGCCACGGTCTGCTGTCTGATGTCCACTACTGCTTTAACATCAGGTAGATACTTATTGTCATCAACTGTGCACCTGTTTTCACAGAACAGAAAAAGAGGTGAGGGCAGTGTATTTCTAAAGTGAACTTGAGAACTACTGTCAGTAGTTTTCTTTGAAATTCTGTTACTTGGACCCTCCTTAGCTATGTGTTTATTTCAAAGGCTGTAACTGTACCATATGAGAGGTGTCCCAAGATGATTTGATCTGAAGCCTTTCCCTACTGGTTACTGGTACTGATTTGACTGACTTTCGAGGAGGATGCCACATGCCTTTGCAGAGCTAATGTAAGCCTTCACTGTTCTTTTGCTACAAGTCTGTTGGCCCTAAAAGCCACAGCTTCTACACATGTTGCATGCTCAGCTAGTGAAACAAGACCTTATTGGGTGAATCTCCAATTTGGGAAGGTAGTTACATGAAGTATTTCGAGTTTCTCATATTTGTCATGCCACCAGATATGCAGGGTGAAATATGGCATAAATCCAGCTGTCTGATGTATAAACCGTGCCATGCCAGATTCAGGCCCAGAAAAGAGCACATAAATTAAGCAATACCTCACTGACTTCAAATGTGACTCTGAAAGCATCCAAAGGATGCAGCTGTTGTGAAGCTATGGGAAGATACCCCTGCACTGAATTGCTGCTTATCTGCCATCAATGCTACCGAACTGCACACTTGATTGCCTTCTGCCCTTCATGATGACAGACTTCAGTGATAAGATTGGCCTGAAATGACTGCAGTAGGACTTCCATTTTCTGAGAGTGGTAATAGCCATATCCTTAAATGACACAAAAATGCGATTAAGGGCATGTGGTAGGTTCTCTGCTATATTTGCGAGCATTGGCCAACATGTGATGCAGTGTGACAGCCTCAGTGACCCTACATTGAATCTGTCTTGCAGTGTTAAATTCTCATAGTGATTTGAACCATTGTATGCACCTTTGACTGTCCTCCAATGCAGCAATGTATCCCCCAATACTGTATCCATGCAGTAATGAGGCCGAGGGACAGCGAGCATCCTGCAGAGTCTTGCCATTGGAACGAGCTCTGCTCATGTCCCAAGCACCATTCTGCACACACACTCAGCCATGGAAGCCCTGAGAGCACTGAGAAAGTGTCCACTGACACTGTCTGACTCTGAAATGTGTGACCATTCTATGGACCTGTATCTAAGTGCAAATGACGATGCCAATATCTATGCAAAAACTTGTCTGTTTCCTTCCTGACTTGCTCAATGGCATAAAGTTTGCCCCTCAGTCTCATGTGGATGTTGGAATCAGACCATACTGGATGCTCTCTCTGTTCTCCTGCACTCCCCACGATTATTTCTGAAACCCTACATATGTCTCTTCCTCTAGCTCTTTTTTCCCCAGCTGCATCCTTCATACTCTTTTCCCTCAACTTCTGTGTTTCAATACTGCAGCATGCCCCCCTGAACTACACAGAAGATAGCTGACTAGATCACTGCTTCAATCATGCAAACCCTTCAGGTCTTTCTGGAGGATAATTGTGCTGAGGTTCAAGATTACCCACCCTAGCTCTATACTGCCTGGCTTCTGCCACAGGTCTCAGCCTGAGGTACAGACTGAGATAACTGGAGGCAGATATTATATCTGAGGTGGTAAGTGGAAGGGGAAGTGAAGGATCTTTATGCCATTGGACTTGTCTTTGTTATATTTGATTGCTCTCCATCTTTTGTACAAAAGGCCAATCTTTCCCATGATTTTCTGCTTTCACATCCTTTCGGTTCCTGAGTAGAGCCTGCTTATTTCATGGAAGATATCTCCCAGGCTTAGATGCCTTTCCTTCTGCTGCACAAAAGAGCACACTGATCTGGCCCAGCTTGGGCTTCTTTATCACCAGTGGACTGGACTATATTTGGAAAGCCAGTGAACTCCCAAGAAAAACTGATTAGTGAAGGAGGGAAGAGTGATGACTGAACCATTGTTCAGCTTAATTGATTTCTTGAAACAGAGCAGTTAGCTGCTGGAAAGTCTGAGTAAAAGGAAACAGAACTAAAGAGACAGTCCACACAGAAATTAAACTCAGAATCATAGAACCATAGAATGGAGTGGTTTGGGTTGGAAGGACCTTGAAGATCATCAAACTCCAACCCTCCTGGCATGGGCAGGGACACCTTCCACTAGATCAGATTGCTCTATTCTGGTCTTGAATACTTCCAGGGATTGAGCACTTAAACTTCCCTGGGCAATGAGAAATCCTTAGGTATGGCTAGAAGTTGAATAAAATACTGAGACCAACTACAAGTCTAAAAAGTTGACCCAGGATGCAGTCAATGACTTGCAGGAAAGAAACTCTGCTGAGCTGACACTTTCTGGGAGGGCTATGAGACAGATCCCCTCCTGAGGGGAACGCCTGTTCTCAGTCCTCCAGACTGTCCTACGACTGACTGACACAGATTTGCACATTCAGGTAACACACCCACTGTAACAGATCCCTGGGGCTCCATGCACTGAAAGATCATACATGTTCAGGTTACATACTGAGTACCTAAAGCAATACCTGTGCAGAGGCTTTCACTTCCTTATGAAGAGGTGAGAGAACAGCCCTCAGCACAGTATAATAAAGGGAGGCAGAATTTCATAAAGAAGCATCTTAAGTACTTCAGAGACAATTCTTGAAAGAATAATTAAGAATAATTATTCTTAACGAGCTATACATTATTTATTGCAACTAGGTCTAAAGAAGCTACTATAATAATATTTATTTCTATAATTTAAATGCTAAATAAATAATACAGAAAAAATAAAGAATTATGAGACATTAGACACTGAGGTATGGTATTATGAATTATGAGGTCCTTAGAGCTGGGATTGACTGCCACATGCTTTACAAAGTTTTGACTAGCACAAACACTCGTGGAATAAAAGAATTAGATTACTGAGCAGTGGCATAATCCCTCAGTGACACAGAGTGGATAGGGACAGATGACAATGGGAAGGCATCATGCTTGTAGCATTTATAGAGGAAAGGTTTTCTATGAGAAAAGAGAACAAAATTTTCAATATATATTTTCATAAAGGTATTCAAATAAATTTGTGCAATTGTCAGTTTGTCTGGGCATACATATCCTGAGTGAATAGCTAGAACAGAGCAAGGTAGCTTGCCTTTCCTCTTTTCCAGGAAATTACTTGTTCCTTACAGTAACTACTATCTATTCCCTGTGAACAAACAGGGGTCCAAAGTCCTTGTACATGCCAAATTATTAATGAGCACTTCAAATGCAAAATATGTGTAGCAGTAACATGTCTCATTACAGGTGACAACCAAGGAGTTGTCACCTTGTGTGATGCAGCTGTAGTTTTAGTCCATGCAAACCAGAAAATTCTACATTACAGCTGTGGGATAAAACTGCTTGGTATTATCATAGCCTACATAAATCTTACTAGTTATCACAGCCCAGTCCTCAGAAAACAAAAACCTACTTCCATTTCTCCCAAGTCTCTTCTTAGCCTATTCTTCTCCTACCTAGAGAAAGTGAAGCCTGGACTGAAGCTAATCAGAAACAAGTCCCATTATACATATTGGTGGGTCAGTCTCTGCAATTTGCATTATTCTTTCACTTTTTTCAAAGTCTCCTGAACCATCTGCTAGGTTATTATCACCAGCCCAGTCTTGAAATAGATCTCTATTTTAATGTCTTCAAGCTCCTAAGGAAATGGGAGTAATAAAGACACTAGTATCAACCACATCACTCCTTTCAGGGTTTTTCCTAATGGTGAGATGAAACCTGCCTAAGTTACATGCAGAATACATGAATATGCTTATAGTCCCAATCCTATAATGAGTAAATTCTGTTCTTGAGCTCAGTATTCAGATAGATCCCGAATTTAGACAAGCACAGTAAAAGAAGATGCTTGCAGGAGAAAAGCATAATGAAAGTTTACCAACAGCTAAATTAACCATTAACAACTGTCAATGCCTGTAGCTCCCTATGTTTTATCAATGTCTACAGCTGTGTGTAAGTACTGCTGAAAGCTGTATTTAAAGATTAGCCTGCTCTGTATGCACAGGATGAATTATTACCCAAAGTGATAATCAACAGTCCTAAAAAAGGAAACTGTTTTCTGGGTTTTCTCCTTACAGAGCTATGGTACATATTCTTTCATTTGAACTGGCAAGAATATTTCCCTGCCTTCCTCTTTCTAGCTTCATTTCAAGGTCACCACTGCTTGAAAAAAAAAACTAGCACTAATAAAATATCAGATTGTGTTTATAAGTGAATCAATGTAGAGAAGATTTAAAATAAAAATTGATAAAAATGAAACATTATTTAAGTGAGTTGTGAAAAAAGGTCTGTGGAATGAAATTTTACTATTTGTTAAAAATAAGAACAATAACCTACAGAAAAGAACCAGGAAATTATTAAAGATTATCAGGGAAATATTATTTACATTTCATTCATGGAAATTTTCTTTTTTAAACTGGACAATCCACTTTAATCAAGTCTGATGTCAAATACTTTTAATTTGAAATAATATAACTTGACAATCTGGGTACAGCAGTTAATCATTAAAAATTAGCCACATGATTACGAACTTTTAATTACTGACTTGTTTTTTTATATATTAAAGATCCTAAAAAGGGGAAAAATTGACCTGAAATTCTGAATAAAATATTCTGCAGACAAAGCAAAAAAACGTCAAATCTAGAAACAAAAATTTTCCATTTTAACTCGTTAAAGACTTAGCAGTGTATAGCTGACATTATATTAATGTCTAGAAAATAGATTAACTGGGGAGTGTGTTTTTTAAGATGATCACTGCCAGATCCAGTAACCAAAATGTCAAATGATACTTGGTTGCCAGCAGGGGCAGCAGCATGAGTGGGCGACACTGCCCTCTGCTTTCTCTCCCGTTGGAATATTGCTATCCCAGATGAGACCTCATGGGGCTCCAGGAAGGGCTGGGATCTGCTGTGCCCTTCACTGACTCCCTACAAAATAGCAAAGTTTTCTAGTGCCCTTCTAGCATCTGCAACTCATGGTGTGACACAAACATGGTTTTCCAACATAATTGTCAGAGCACTGCAATTTACACTTCAGCTCTGTGTGCACAACAAAAGAAAGAGACTGATATATTACACAGGCATATGGAACCTAAAGAAACAGAGAGAAAAATTCATAAAAACAACAGTAATGATAATCAGAAAGTATAAACAGGCAGAATATGTGTATCAAAAGAATGATCCAGGTAAAAAAGGTACCAATAAATATTTAATTTAACCATAGTAACTTCAGAGCTTCAATGTGAGCTAGATTTGGTGATAAGAGATATGCAAAGGCAACAGTATTATAAACAGATCTTTTTATCTTCTCCAGAAGATATCCTAAGTATTCATCACTCATTATAAAATTAAACTGTCATATCTTGTAATGACTTGGAGAAATCAAACTAGAAATAGCTCAGTGTTGAGCACTGTGCATGTTTGACTTCCTTTGAAGTACACTTGAGTTTAATTAGAACATAAACTTCAAAGAGTTCACCATCTGACTTCCTATTGTGAAAAAAGGCCAAAAGGTAGCTTTTCACCATCAATTTATAAACTTCGTCTCCCAAACCCCTGGGACCTCCTGGTCACAATTCTAATCAGTAGATTAAAATTAAAGCTGCTAAACATCCAGCAGCTACCTCACCAAAAGGGTAGACTTATATTCTTATTGTTATTCATGAATAATTTTTTACATTTTCCCTTGTCACTTCTTTCATTACAACCTAATTATTTCAAGATCATTTTGACTGAATGTCTACAGAATCCTGCTTACTCATTGGTCACAGCCAACCTCAAACAGCAGCATGCCATGGCTTGTAGGTTTTATTAGTACTAATGAGATGTGAGTATGTAATTGAATTATTGTTAGTGTCTCATGGTCAGACCCCTGTAAAAAATACATTCTGAAAATGATGACAGGAAGGTGACATTCCAGTCTCTTTTAATATTTCGACATTCTACATTGAATTTACCAAATAAAATTCCTTTGAATAACCTCTAGAATAAGATCGACATTCAGATAATAATAGTTTCTCAAAGTGAAAAAACAACATATTACCACACAGCAACTCAGAATCATCTTAACACAAGGTGAAACGGGAATAAATCCATGCCTGAAATCTTGCATGAAAATGCAGAGGTTCATGTTTAAGAGTAACAAAGGTGCTGCAAGGAAATTATGTCCTCAGTACTGGTCTTGTTGTTGTTTTCCTGATCTTGTCGAGCAATTTTATACACATTTTGTTTTAAAATTTTAAAAATGTTCTCTGGGCATTACATGAAGACTGGATGGTAATAAATAGCTGCTGGTATTTTATTTTTTAAAACGACCTACACTATGACTGTCAGTTTATTCTACTTCTCGCGATTTGGAGGGAACACATCAAAGAAGAAAAAAATGGATTTTTGCCATAATATTCTTTACTGTAAGATTTTTTTGGTGTTATTTCCAAATTACATAAGATAGCTCTGTCATCTTGCATCTAGCTAATGTTTCAGAAGAAAGCCTGGTAAAATTTTCGAAGCATCAAATACTTCTGAATCTAAATCAAAGCTAAACAGATGCCATCAGAATAAAGAAAATTTTAATTTTGCCCTTCAAAATATCCTGCAAATGGGGAGCTGAACTAAGTATTCTACATTGAAGCTTATAACAAAAACATTCTAAGCTTCTATTAAAATTCCCTTTTAGTACAGAAATCGAGATTTCGGGTTGTTTTTAGGTCTTGGAGTTTTTTTACCTCATCAGAACTAAAATATAAGTTATAGAAATATTCTTCCTTAATCAAAATAGCAAGAACGCATATAAAATGTAATCTCAAGTTAAATGAGCAGAGTCCTGAAAGTTCAGTTACATAAGACAAATTGTAACAGACATACTTGCGTGTTAAATTTGCCTAAAAATACAAATACCAATGGCTCTCTCACTGTGCAAGACCTTGCAATGTAACGCCTTTCTCAAGTTCTGCATGCTTTTTCATGTCTTGGAAAATAGGTGCTATAGTCCTCTGTTAGATTATGAAATCTACTACTGTCAGAACTAAAAGTGGTAGCCATTTTCATGTTTTAGCTGGAAACCTGTAATGTTCAGAAATACTGCTTTTATCATATTTCAGCATTTTCTAATCTATTTTGACTCAAGTGACTGCTCTCCCAGCTGTGAAATCTATTCTGGCTGACACCCCTTCTGCCTCTCAATCCCATTAGCGTATGCTCACATTGCAAACAGAAATTAAATATTAATTCCTTTTCATGTCACCCCTATGGCGTATCTTGCATACCTCTGCCCTCTCCCACAACATTCTAACTGCCACAGCAGCAGACCTTACAGTTTGGGAAACACTATCAAACTCCAACGCAGATTGCAAGCAAAACATTCTTCATTGCACAGCCTGCTTTTAAAACAAATTCAAAGCACAGAAAATATATATATATATACACATGGAGTTTCCTTTTACTCACAAGAGGTTCTGCCATGATGATGCGAATCTTGCGTTCGGCCAGGGTAGTGAAGTTCACAAACAAGCTCTTCAGGACATATTCCCCAGGTTTGCTGTCCGGGTCAATGCTGATGGGCAGCATGGCTGGGGGTCCTCTTTCTCTCTGGGTACCAGAAACAGGAGGGACAGGTGGCTTGATATATCCGTTACCAACTGGAGAAGCTGAAATGTAGAAAAGACACATTCACTCCTGGGCAATTCAACGTGGTTTAACTGTCACAGAGCACCTCAACAGCTCCCTACACGGTCAAAGCAAAACTGGAGACTGGCTGCTAGTCAAAGAAATACACAACACATCAATATAACTTCCATGGTACACCATAGGTAAAATGCACATTATCTAACTGGAAGAAGAAATCTAAGATGAAATATTTTATATTAAAATTGAGTGGTGTTTATTATGCAGTGCATACACAGTCCACTTTTTTTTTTTTTTAATGTGGTAGACTTGCTGATACCTATTTGAAAAACATCCTCATTTTTTTACCTTTTGCATTCAAGTCAAACCTGTAACTCAGCTGTCAACTAACAAAAATTTATTCTTTATTGCTACTCAAACGGCTTAGCCTTGCAGAAGACATGAGTCTGGTCTTTTGGCTATGGTGAGTTGTAAAGGATCTTATTCTCCTGTAATCTATACCAAGATCAGTCAAGAATGACTCAAAAAACAACATACATGTTACCAGTATAAATCTTACATAAAGAGTCAGACATGGAATGTTTTCCATGGCCAGAAAGTATTAATTATGCATTAGATTTCCTGAAAGAACCAAACCCCACAGCTCCATCTGTCACTTTTGAGATTACACCTGGTGTATTTTGTTCAGATTTGTGCTCTCCCATACAAGAATGACATTGCCATTCTGAAGCAAGGCCAAGAGAGGACCACAAAGATGGTCAGGGGCTTGCTAGGTTAGTAAAGGCTGAGTGTGCTGGACCAATTCAACCTTGAGAAGAGAAGCTCAGTGCACTCTTTAGCTACCTAAAGGAGTACAGCAAAGATGCCAAGGAAATAGATTCTTCTTTGTGCTGAGAATGACAGGACAAGAGGCAAGAGACACTAGCTTGAATGTGAGAAATTTCCATTAGATGTACGGAAATAATTTCCACTGTGAGTGGGTGATCAAACACTGATACATGTTGTCCAGAGATACAGCAGAAACTCCAACTTTGGAGACACTTGAAAGTTGACCAGACAAGGTCCTGAGATACCTTCCCCACGTGGTGAGCAAGCTGGGGCAGGACTAATCATCCATCAACAATACTTTCAATCTACATTATCCTGTGATTGAATTCCCCATAATGAGTATAAGATATTGTATACTACACTGAGCTCTACTTGCTGTTTTTCTGTGAATGAAGGAAAAAATAAATGGAAGCACTGCAAATGTCACCATTTTACACATTAAAATTACAACCCAAAATCCTCAGGGCTCAGCTCTTATTGGCAATAATAGTCATGTTTGGTGCTCAACTGGTAGCACTCTCTGTTAGTTTTGCCAGAGACTTTTAAAGCAGCAAATTAAGCAACACTGGCAAGACCAGCCATTATCCACTCTGAATGTAATAAAAGTGTCACAATGCCCAGGAGCGCTACTGGTGATTGGGACAGAGATGCTTTAAGGCAATACAAACCATGGAAATATTGTGAACCCAAACCATTACAGCACTTCCCCATAGCACTGCACTCCAGAGGGCTACATCTGCATCCAAGTTGCAAAGAAAAAAAGAAAGAGAGAAAGAAGAACAAACTACAATGATGGTTGCCTCACATCTAAGACCTTTAGTATACTTTTCCTTTGAGGTACAGAACTGTAAGTGTTACTGAAATTAATCATAATCATTAGGGACATATGATTGCTTTAACAATAAATTAGAGCTTTTTTACCTTTTCTATGGACTTTAACACTCCATTGCTGAACAAAAACTAAAAAAAAATTAAAAGAAGAAACTTTATGGTTTCAGAGTTTTTAAATAAGAACCCAAAATTACACACTGAAAAATAGAAAAGGATCCACTAGAGAAAAGAGAACATGTTTTCCTATAGAAAAATCAGTTTAGAAGTTCCTATATGACTATAATAGAAGACAGAAATGCTTCTCTTCATGTAGCTATTATTCTGCAAGCATAACACATCTATACTTCTCTTTGAAAATAACCCCTCACTGATGAGGTACAGCATCACTCTTCAGCACAGCAGCAGCACTTCTGCCACTGTGACAGATGTTTCCTGCTAGATTTGTTTCCTGCAAAGTTTCACTTGATTTTTTGAGGGCAAAAGCATTATCACAGAATCTTCCTGGCATTATGACTCTTTGCAAAAAACAAAGTGCATAAAACTCCTACATTTATACTACACAAGACTTGTTCTAAAAATACACTGTTGTTCTCAATAATAATCTACTTCAAAGTCCTGAATAAAGTGCTCCTCTGTCATCACCCAGGCTCTCTTAAAACTTAAACCTGAAGACAGTGGGATGCAAAGGATCAGATGCAAGTTTTTATGGACTATCAAATACACTAGGCAATGGAAATTTCTCCACAAATAGCTTCAGGATGGAGTCAGACAACATTCTTACAATTAGGAATATATTTGCCAAACGTGCGGTTTTGACCGGCTCACACCTATCCATGAAATTAGCTCGATCTCCAAGCGCTCAGTCAGGAGAATTCTTCGGTGAGCAGCGAAACCAATTTTCCCAAGGATCCGAGTCCTTTGTGCGGCGCAAGCCCCGTCCTTGGCAGGGCGGGCGGGCCGGGCTGCCCGCGCCGCTCCCGGCGCGCTGCCGAGCGCGGTGCCCGGGCCGGGCGGGCGGGCTGCCGGCCAGCGCGGCCCCTGCCAAGCACAACACTCCGGGCGGGGCCCGGCAGCCGGCCCGGGCTGCCTCTCGGAGGGACCGAATCGAACACAAACTTGCCTTCTGTTCCTCGGCAATTCTGCTTCAAACCTGGCTGCTAAGCTCAGAGCATCGGGGGGATTCAAGGCAGGCAGGCAGGCGGTGTGCGAGAGCAGGCACGCTGCACATCCCGGCCAAACCTCAGCCTCGCTACCTGGGAGCTGCCACCCTAATCTGCCACCATCGAAGCATTCAGCCAGGATTCTGAGACTGGAATTTAAATCCACATGGTCATTGTTAGTAGGAAGCCTTTTAACAATGATTCAGTTAGGTTTGTGACACAGGCGGATTTAATTTTTTTTCCCAGACATCTAACTGAAAAATCACTTATTTTCACACTGTAACAGAGGAATGCAATTATTTGTGAGATTTGCCAGTGCACCAAGAATTTTTATTCTAGTTCTTCTCAGAAATAAGGAACTTCACAACCTTTCCCCAAATACAGAAAAAGCACATCCTGGGGGTTAACATCTATCACTACTACAGCAATTACAGCAGTTTAGAGAAATGACTGACATATGACATTGATTTAGTTCAAGTCTTTAAAAGACCATTTTGTAGCTGTTAACTCCATTTAAGCATCTTTAGTGTGAAAGCTAACGTTGCCAACACTCTGAGGGTCTGGAGTTGATCATGAGTTGGTCATGAACTATTATATATAGGTTTGGCTTTCTAAGGCATCTTTTCAGCTTCGTTATCTGAAGCATTTGCATATGCTTGATATTTGCACCGAAAAAATCTGGCCCAGTGACAAGACTATCACTGATATCTATACTGATAATGTATGAGCTTTAACAGAATATAGCTTTTATGCCTAGATCTAGAGCCCTATAAAACTCACTTTAAAAAAGTTGCCCCTGAGACATAAAATTGGAAATCAAGGCTCAGAATTTAAGAAGTAGCTGCATTACTGGTTGGTTCCTTTATGTTGACACATTATAATGTGAGCCTTAGAAGTAGCAGTAAAAAGGATGGGCTCAGTTTCACCATCTACCCCAGTGAAACACTGCCCCATTAAATAAAATGCATAATTTTAACATGAGAAATCACCATGTATAGTTTGTGTGGGTGCATGCTGAAGATACATGGAAGGAGGTGGGTGGAAGGAAGGAGCTATACTCAATCTGAGGTACTGATTTCCTTAACAAATTTAGTTTTTATTGCCTGATTTCAAAATAATAAATTTTATACTAAGAGTAGCACCAGAACAAACCACAGAAGCATTTAGTTTGAAAGTCTACATATTGCAGAGTATTGGTCAACACACAAGTACTGTGTTAAGATAAACCCTTGACTTAGAGGAAACTAGCTCATCCCTCAGGAGAATGAATGGTGATGCACATGGAGGAGACCATGGTAACCCTGATGCCCAAGGACTCTGCAAGAGCAGAGGATGTACAGATAAAGTTTACAAAGTTGTATACATATTTAAAGCTCCTATCCTATGAAAACCTGTATCAAAGTTTAACCATGCTAGATCAACTACAAAATGTCTGTACCAACTGGAGGTGTAATTCTGTCTGAAGCATCTCTTCTTGTTTCCAACATGGTCCCTTTTTTTTCTACTAAATGTGCAATAAGCTGTATTTCAAATTATACTCTTATGCTACAGAGTATTTTCATTTAGCACATGCTATACCCATATACATAAAATTTTCTCAATTTTATGTATTTTTAAAAATTAAAGACAAGGCATAAATATGGAAATATTAGTCAAATATCACACATGGTTGTCATCACAACCATATATTATGGCCACAGAAAGGCCTCCTGACATAAAATCACTGCTAGATTTTTCCATGTATTGATCCTTTCCCTGATGGGAAAATCAGCTGTGAAAAAGCACAGTAGTTTTAGTGCAACGGTCAAAAGCTGATACTTGGGATAAGTACCAAATTAAATTATCATAAGAGAGTCCCTGCTATGATCTGCACTATTTTTCTTAGAGCTGTAAGAGGAACCAAAACAACTGAACAATCATAATGCACAAGCCAAGAATCTGTGCTACACTGGACAGAACTTCAGCCGCACAGTTACTGAATTTTCAGTATCTTTAAGCAGAAAAGCAGAGGTTGCATTTTTTAGTAAACTGTGTCAAATTTACACTTTAGCAGCAATGAACAAACTAATAAGACAAATGCAAACATCAACTCGCAGTATTTTCATACCTACCAAGCCCCTTTATAAAGCCGATCACGCTGGATTTTCTCCAACATGCTACTGTAATATCCATGAGCCTGTGAATACCTGAAATGTTCCACTCCTTCAGTTAGAAAAGTTAGAATCCTTTTCTAACTAAAATAGAAAAATAAATTAGTTGTTTCATAATCCTGTTTCACACTTCCTCACTGCTTGTGAGGAAGACATTTCCTTCGGTTTCTTGGTATTGTTTCTCAATAGACAAATGCTGAAGACCTGCAATGTCTGAGCCAGAGCAGGCCTGCAGATCAGCTCAGCCTTTCCATAACCAAAGGGGTAATTTTTAGCTTCAGCATATGATGATGACCACTCACAGAGTGGCTGCACATCTATATTTATCCACAAGTACATACTATGCTGACAGATTAGTGAAACTACTTCAGGCACTCCAAGAACATGAGACTGGATAATGGAGTTCGACAAAAACAAACCACACATATCAAACACATGTATTATCATACAATCCAAGCTGAAAGCAATTAGTATAGAAATGCAAAGCACAGTGACAACACAGGACGGGTTTTGTTTTGTAACTAAAGTCTTTTGGCCAAAAGAACATACAGTCTAAATTCCTTTCGATAAAGCCAACCCAGTATCTCTTCTTTTCCCGTGCCAAGAATCAGTGAGAAACCACATATCCTTAAGAACAACGGTACATCTGCTGCAGTAACTCTTGAGAAAATTTGCTTTGTTTTAGAATGGCAATTATAATATTTAAAAAGAAAACACATTATTAAATAAAGCACGAAGAATTTAATTTACAAGGATATGGTCAACATGCCACAAAAGGTTGCTTTTTCAGCTTTTGAAGAAGAACATTCCCAATTAATTCAAGCTTGATAGAGAATAAAAAAAGGAAACTTTTGCTGAAAGAAACAAACTAAAGGTCTAGCAGATCCATTTTTAACTTTGTGAAATAAATGGTAAGATTCCCAAGGAAAATGTTATTCCAGCATATTAGTAAGATGTCCTAATAGCACGAATAGCACTATTTTAATGTAAGTATGATTTTCATAATTAATTTGCATGTATTCAGTTCTGGGCCCCTCAGTTTAGGAAGGATGTTGAGATTCTTGAAGACGTCAAGAGGAGGACAACAAGGCTGGTGAAGGTCCTGGAACACTGAGGGAGCTGGGGGTGTTTAGCCTGGAAAAAAGGAGACTCAGAGGTGACCTTATCACTCCACAGCTCCCAGACAACTGACGAACGAGAGGACACAATCTGAAGCTGTGCCAAGGGAAATACAGCTTGGATGTTAAAAAGAAATTCTTCACTGAAAGGCTGACTGGGCAATGGAATTGTCGGCCCAGGGAGGTGCTGGAGTCACCATCCCCAGACGTGTTTAAAAAAGGACTGGACGTGGCATTTAGTGCCATGGTTCAGTTGATGAGGAGGTGTTAGGTCATAGATTGGATCAGATGATCTTAAAGGTCTTTTCCAACTTAGTTCATTCTGTGATCCTGTGAAATCTCAGTAAACATGTATTCTTAAACTCCAGACTCTAAAGACTGTCTAAAATAGTTCAGGCAACTATTGGAGAAGACAATCAGTCATTTTGTGCAACTGTCTTGACACAAGAAAATGACATAAAACTATCCCAACTCATCCTGACTTTCAAAAGCCTATTTAGTCCAAATACAGGATTCTTCAGGAAGACCTTCTTTGGTTGACCAATTAGATTGATGGCCTGCAATGCAACAAAGATAAAACTTAAACAATTACATGCAAAACAAAAGTCTGGAAATCCCTATGCCAGAGGAAATACTATCTAGTCTAGAAGATAAAATAGAGAAGAGACAGTAGGGTCAGAGGGGAAAATCCAACAGAAGTTCAAGATTCTGGAGCAAAGCAATTCATTTAGAAAACAAATCTAAAGGGAACAGATTTGGGAGGATATCCAATAAAGTGCTGAGATGACCTCAGCTCTCCAAAATGCGTATCTTCAAACACTTGATTATTCTGAAACTATAAGGGAGAAAAGGCTTTATACATTTCAGATTCCTCAATTTCTTTAAAGAGACATACTTTAGGAGATTAAGTTCTGTAAATTGGCATGGGGAAGAGAAAGGAAGAAGATATCTTCCATGATAAGGCACTGCAGGACTTGGTTACCAATTTACCCAAGACCAATATTTTAAATTATTTCTGTCTGAGTACTTAGTGAATAAATGTTGTTGCCAGGTTTAGACATACTTATTCCACTCTTTTCACAGTACTTGCGGAGCTACAAAAGACAGTTCTAAATCCTGTAGACTTGGTTTGGCAATTCTTGTCCAAACTATTCCTTTTACTGTAATAGGAGAATACAAATTTCATGCGAACTCAAGGAGCAGCAAGGATAGAAAATAGGAGACAAATTAATTAGTACATTCATGAAGAAGTGGCAGAATTGCCAATAAAGTGTAAGCTTTGGTCAACCCAATTACTTTGCTCAAGGAAAAGGAGGCTTGAACATTCTGTGTGTTTGTCTGTATGCATGTGTGCGTGTGTGCCCATACTCTCCATTCTTGAATTTATTTTCAGTATCTTATAAGAAAACAAGCCTAAAACAGACTATGTGGTATTTTTGGCTAGTTTCTTGTTACAAACTCATTCAGCGCTCCCCTTAATCCAAGGGTGGACAATGATTTGCAGAACGAAGCCTAAGAACATGTTTCAGATATGGTATTTTTTTAACAATCAGATCCAATCCTCTGCAGGAGAGAAATAAAACCTAGAAATAAATATATGGTCACTCAGTAGGCCTTATGGATGCAAAAACAGCACTTGTGGGGAATGCTCTTCTCTGCACATCTACAAAGAGTTCATATGTTCATTCCACTCAGAGATGCTTATGAAGCAGCCATTTTCTGTGATGGACCCCACCAGGAAATAATTAGTTTAATACAAATATCTTTGCTCTAACTCAGGGAAACATTAGAATAGCCCTTACATGACTGTAGCATATAGACAGGTCTTATTTGAGATTGATGTGGTGAAATGCCTGTTAACTTTGAGGCTGAAGGTTCTTGTTTAACCTAGAACCCTGGAAAGAATAAAACTGTTTGTATGGCTTTACTAGCCAAAGTAGCAATCTTCTGGCCCTCACATCCCAGCTGATGGCAGAAAAGTGTTAAGCTTTGTAATCCTCAGAGGAGTACTGCAATTCTCTGCAAGAGAGGGGTAGTTGATGTGAGAGCCTATAGAGGAAAGCAGTGAGTGGAACACATTTTCTCCCCTTGCCTATGCAGAGGATTCAAGAATGATGACTGCCAAAACAAATAAACAAACAGGAAATCCTGTCATAGGTGTCCATTGACTTTTTAAAGGCCTTTTCACTGACTTGGCTAAGCATCCTGTAGGATAGAGACTTTCCCTCTCTCCTAACTGGCAGGTCAGGGGTTGAGCAGCATAACAGTGTTCCCTAGGTTCTTATCTCAGATCTTTGCAAGACATGCGAGTGAGGCAGGAAAGCAATTCTCCTTCCCTCTCATTCTCTTTGCTCACGTACCTATTTTTCTGCTCCTTTTTCTCTAAATCATTATTTTCTTGTTTACATATACCACTGTGCTGAAGATACGTGGGAATATATGCACATAACATAAAGATTTTAACTGCACCAATTCTAGAAATTGCTTGGTTTATTATGAGATTAAAGACTGAAAGTGCTAAATGACATGGAAAATCATGTGGAAAATCTACAATTTTCACATTTGAGGGTTTTACTTAGGAGTGACTTCTCACTAAAGGAAATATCTTTGTTGCCTCTGATGCGATCCAAATCAAACCAAAATACGTCCCAGTTTCTGTGTTTTATGTGGTAATGACATGCTGCCTCTTTGAAGGCTGACTTGAGATTAACAGTATACTTCCAAAAGATTTCAAAATCTTAGTATCTTTTCTACATAACTTCACAAGGGTTTTTTTTTTTACCTTCCCAGTTATTCCAAAAGAAAAAACTCCAAAAAAGGGTGAAAAGATATTTTCAGACGAGTAATTTTTGGTTTTTTTTCTAAAAAAAATTAAATCACAAACAAGGTTTATTTCTGAAAATATACCAGGATTTCTTTGGGCTCAAATAGAGCTTAAAAATAATTTGATTTTGAATAAAGACATTCATACTCCTCTTTTACACTTTTTCCAGGTACTAGGCAAAAAGGCTAAGCTCTACTTTATTGGATCAGAAAATAGCTTCCTATAAGACTTTTAGACAGACATTTTGTTGCAGTTGCTTTCCTTTTCAGAGACAGGGAGATGAACATATTCCTGTAATTTTGTGGTTGATGGGTGTTAGCAGAAGAATTATTTTTAGGGAATTTGGAAAAGGGCCGAGGAAGTACAAGGCTAAAAGAGTCCAAAAGAGAAGGAATTGTAACTTCCAGAAGAGCGACTGACTAGCAGGCAGGGAGGATGTGACCTATATCTTCCTTCCCTAATGTGCTGATTTTGGATGGAGTAGAGTTAATTTTCTCCACAGTAGTTGGTGTGGGGCTGTGTTATGGATTTGGGCTGGAAACAGAGTTGACAACCCAGGGATTTTTCAGCTCCTGCTGAGCAGGGCTTACACAGAGCCAGATGGCTTCACTGCTTCTCACCCCACCAGGGACTGGGCTGGGGGTGCACATGGGAGGGGGCACAGCAGGGACAGCTGACCCCAGCTGACCAAGGGGATATCCCAGACCACGGGGTGTCATGCTCAGCAGATAAAGCTGGAGGAAGAAGGAGGAAGAGGGCTCATTCAGCCTTACAGTGTCTGTTTTTCCAAGCTACAGTAAGGTGTAATGGAGAGCCAGCTTTCCTGGGAATGGCTGGACACCTGCCTGCACACAGGAGAGAGCAAGTGGCCTTGTGGTGCTTAGTTGCCAGCTGGGTTTAAACCATGACATCTATCCATTTTCTCTTTGGGACAATATACTCTTTCTTTTCTAGTTAAATGTTCTGCAATACAACTGTAAGTCTGGATAAGATGATATTTTGAACATATATTTAAACAGTTTATTTTTTACCAGAGAAGAGACATTAAATGCTTGCATCTCAGTCCTATTCCAATTTCAACAGCTACCTCAGATGTCAGAACTGGAACCGTCCCTGAATTTTTGCTGTCTGTTTGTTCACACTTGCTCTTCCAAACTATTGACATGTTGGATCATGCTGTTAAAAACTCCTTTCACTGGAATGGAAACAGCATATCGCTTGTGGATGATGTGCAATGTACACATGTGTATGAAAACCTGAGTGTGCTGTGATGCAATTGCACAAACAAGCAGTACTTTATTACCAATGCATAAAAAGAAACAGCTTTCTCCAGACATAACACTGTTCTCCTGACATAACACCGTTCCATGTCTATGAGTTGGTTTCCTACAGCTTTATTTCATGCCATATTATAGATGTCATGTCTAGTCATGTTTCAAAGTGTGGTACTACAAAGGAAAATCTTTAAACCTGTACTTGCTTTCTTGCATCTTCTGGTGCACTTGATCTATTATGTGGGTGCCTTTTAGGGAAAGTTATAAATTTAGCCACCTACCAACCAAATATCAAACTTAATCTAGCTATCCAGGCTCTGGGTAAATTGAGACCGACATTTCTAGGTGATCCATCAAATCCTTCTTAGATTCTTATCTTAAGACAAAATAAGTCACTTTCTAGAGGTGCCTATTACTCAGTCAGTGATTACTGAAAGAGAACTGACAACAAAGATACCCAAACTTATTAGTGATGACTCTCACTCTTAAATCTGTAGACTCTTCCAGAGCACCTTGTATGGATTAAACTGCACTGTGGTGCATTTTAGCTGCTGCTGGCTCAAATTCTTGCCCTTGCTCGTGTGGGTGGAAAATGGCACAACATCAGCAGTAAACCAAGCCACAAGCTGGATCTGTGGACTGGCAAGTGAAACTATCACAAACCAAGAAAAACTTCCATAAAATTCTGTGAAGCTTTCTATGATGACACCACAGGAGGGATTTCTCTGAATAAAGAGAGAAACATCAGTTCATGTTTCCCTCTACAGTGGAACACACAAAGTAACATCTACACAAAATAAAATGAAAGAAAAAGTTTTGTGGCCAAAATCTGGATTAATATTCATTATCAATCCCCTATTCTATGTCTGACTGAATCACTAATGTCATTACCTAATACTGACAGCAGCAGTACACTCATAACATTGTCTATCTTCCATATTCAATGCTATCTGGCCTCTTTGCTTACAGACATCTTTTATCAGCCACAGACCATTATGATACTATTGATCTATGAACCCCTTTATTACATTACATTAACAATTCTTTGAAAGTGGGTTCATTTGCTTCTCAGCCACTAACCTAAATGCAAATGCAAATGTTTGCTGCTTTGGTAGACTGCGGCTCCGGGATAAAAATACTTTTTGTGCTGACTGAAATACAAGATAATGTATTTTACCACCCACATGAGATCAGTGAAGGTTTCTGAAAATTTGCCTTGAGTCCAGCTGCCCGCTGAGAAACTTTCATTTGAACAGATAAGTGGAGTGCATGGAATTTAGCTGCTGTCCAAGGGACCTTCTGCATGACCAGTCAGTTGCAAATACCTAATACAACATGGACAGGACATTGCTCTCATGCCGGTCAGTGGGCCATGACAGAAAACTCCTTCCATGCATTGAAATGTCTAAATGTTTTGGAATGCCAGAAATATGTTACTAAATTTGGAGAGGAACAGGCACCACCTATAGAGATGAACTCTGTGTAGTTTAATTATGAAAATAAAGAAAGAATCCTAGGGTTCACATTAGATTTTCCAAACAAACAGTTTAAACCCTGCAAGAACAGAGCAATTCGTTAGAAAAACCAAAGAGCCTAATCAAATCTAAAAATAATAAGAATATGCTTTTTATAGTGTATTCAAAGGGAAATTCAGTATTCCCAAGGGCTGGGACAAAACTTCAGTTGTATCAGATTTTCTCAAGTGTCAGCAAGGGCAATCCAGGCAACCACAGCAGAGCTGGCCTGACATTCATGCTGGAGTGGCTGCATTTGATTAATAAAGAAGCAAAGTATGATCATACAATGCCATAATCACAGGTTCATGGAAAGTAAATTTCATTAAATTAGCCACATCTTTTCATGAGGTTATAAATTTGGTTAGCAAGGCTGAAAGTGTAGTCTTACATTTTTGCTTGGCAATTGGATTGGTATTTTATCAAACTGTAAAATCGACATTCACAACCAATATAGATTAAAAGATAGGTAACATCTATGAATTCAGGAAGAATCATACTGTAATGAATGTACTTCTAGTGGAGGTACAGAGGCCACTTTTTGGTTGTGTATTATTTATCATTACTGGTAATGACATAAAAGAAAAACTTTTCTACAAAGTTTACAGGCAAAACACCAATTAAGAGTAACAGAAAAAACAGCAAAAAAAAGGCTCTTCTACTCTGTTTGAATAGCATTTGAAACTTGAATACAAGCAAATAATACATGAGATACTAATTCTAATCTTTGGGAGATTGTATAGCCAGAAACCAGGCCGCACAGACAGAAGGCAGCTTTTTTTTCCTGGGAAACACTGATGATGAAAAAAGGCCTGAGACCAGGATGACTAATGTGTTGGAAACAGGCTGCTATTCTTGTGACCTGAAGAGCTATGGAGAGCCTTTTCAAGCAGTATGAAAAAAAGCAAAAGCAGGAAAGCCCTACTGCTTCATTGTCAGTGGCTCTGCAGCCACTGCTGGATGCTCAGTCCAATCTAACTGAGCATCCAGCAGTTCTGGTGTCTGCAGCTTGAGAAAAGACACTGGTGAACTAGGGAACATTTGGGAAAGATGAAAAATAACTCGTAACTTCAAAAGTTGCCTTGAAGTTTAGTTTAATTTGACCATGGAAAAGTTATACCATCATATCTAATGGCAGAAATTTGCACTTACCGCTCCTACAATGGCACCTACTTGCAAAAAGTATTCCATGGAACCTCTTACCCCCAAATGCCTTTTTTAGACAGCACAGGCACTCAGGCACATCCAAAGTGTGATCCATTACAATAAACATGTCTAAAGCAGCTCATCTTAACTGTACCCCTGCACCTCTTCACTGGCTACCAGGAAAACCAGGCTTGATTGTGTAAGATGTAAAATATAAACACTAAGGATGTCTAAAAGTTGGGTGAGATGATTTCCATGCCCACTAAGCATGAATATCAGAAATAGAAATTTGCTAAGAGACAATTTTGTTCAGAAACATTCAATGTCTAGAATTTTTGAGTAGACAAATGTATTTAAAAAGTTAAACACAAAGGAAGGAAAATTAACTGTCAGAATACTATTAAGTCTGGTGCTGATTATTCCATTACTGGGAATTTTAAATTAAGATTTTTTTTTTTTAAGATGTGCTTTGTCTCAAACAGAAATTAATTCAGAGAAGCCATAAAGCCTGTTCTATGTGCAGCACAGATTGGATGACACAATGTTTTTTCTGGTTGTATAATTTATGACTTGTTGAATATATTAGTAGAAAACATAGTTCTGAGAACAATCTCTCATTGGTAAAGCTAGGATACAGATATTGTAAGAAGGATTCTTCTTTCTCTAATCATGACAATACGAAGAAGCAGAAGGGAATTCCTATCAGTACTTGATTTCTCTTTGTACATCCAGGTACAAATAGAAATTGTATAATCAGAGTATCAAAGCTGTGGCTCCTAAAGGGGCAGGAGAGCTCAGAAGAAAATCACACATTTCTAGCACTAAGCAAACAGGCCAGAACTGCTCTGTTAGGAACCTCCAATTCTCCCTGCAGAAAGACATTAAAACCAGAAGAATACCGACCTAGAGATGCACAAATGGTTTTGCTAATAGGTATGTAATCAGAGAGCTCAAAGTGAAGAGTGTAGGCAATTTTGCCAACTCTCTTCCATGACCTGTGATCTTACCACAAATTCCATTAGTTACAATCATCAGATGTTGTTAAGGGACATCGCTTTGCATCAAAAACAATGACAAGCTATATTAGCATAATGGGTTATTATTCCCAGATCCATGTGATCAGTACTCCATGGCAACCCAGTGATAATGAATGCCTTTGTCAGTAAGGAAGCATGTACAAAACTATACAAAGCATGAACCTCAGGCACCTGAAATGGTACAGAAGGCTGGTAACATATTAAGAATTTAAGCACCAGAATTGACACTTCTTTCTGTATATACAAAGGAATTTTCCCCATGTTGTCAGCCATTCATTGCCTTTGTGGGGACGTGGCACTTCTGGGACGCTTTTGCTAAGGGCTTACCATTTAGGAAGGTGAATGCTTAAAATCAGCCTGTGAAACAGAAACCATAAAAAATTACCCAAACGATAAATCACTTGAATAAATCTGGGTAAAATTTGCTGGTAAATTTACTGGGTAAAGCATCATCTCAGAACAGGATCCACAACAGCCAACACTGCCTTAGATATATCCCCACAGCGACCTCACATTGTTGGGCCACTTTGAATATTCAAAGTAGAACAGAGAAACAGCTTCTCTCCTTTTCAGTTTGGCTGTAATTGCTTTTTATGTAACAGCTTAATGGCTAAAAAATTCACTCAGAATGTGGTAGTTTGGGGTTAAATGCTCAATTAAATTTCAAGGTTTTGAAATACCATCTTTGACCTTTAAAAAAACGACATCTGGAATAACTAATACAGTAATTTAAAAATTAAGTTTGGGGTGATTTTGTTTTGTTTTATTGAAATCGATCTAGTTCCAATTCCACTGATGTAAAAAATTAAGTACTCTCTAGTTTTCCATGAAAACCCTCAGGACAATATTCAGCTTTCTGAAAATGCTATTCAGTATATCTTACTTAAATTATGAATGCACCTACTTATTAGATTTTCAGGACACCATGCCAGTTCTACAGTTTACAGAAAATCATAGCTATCATTTGAATTTAAAATGCGTATGATTGCATGACTCAAAACAGAAAAAAGAAACTGAAAAAGATTGCCATTGATCACACTGATCACTTGTGTTTAATGACATTTAATGTTCACTGGTCAATTGTGTTTAGGAAGTTTAATGACTGAAGATCATTTTCTGTATTAACGAGAAAGACACAATTTGTTATTTGTATTTACACACACACACACACATACATATAACAGTAATGTAGAGATTTGAACCTTCTAGCCTCATGTTTAGAACTCTGCTCATTATAAAGCAGGCAAACATATCCAACCTAATAAATGTAAACAATACCAACTTGAAATGTCTTTTCTGGATTTAATATTATAAAAATGATTTTTTTTTAACAAAAAGTCTTACCCCAAGGATATCGTCATAATACAAACAGAGTTTTTAAAATGCATGACACTTCAGTCAGGCTTTAGGGAAGTTTACCAATTAGGTTGAAATTTGTTAAGTAAGTGTACTAGCTGTGCAAGAGGTTCTGAAAATTATACACCTCTTTGTAATTAATTGAGAAAAAGGCTTGATTAAAGCCAGTGGCAGCAACTTTGAAAAAACTTGCCCATTACCTTGCAGGGATAGATTCCTTTATGCAACTGGGAAATTACTGCCGAAATTAGTAACAGACTTTAAGGTGCTCTAGAAACAATGGTATCAATATTAGGCAGATAGTCCTTCTAAGTATCGATTACTATCAAAGCACAGGATAAATTTAAATAAATATCTAACTTGCAAGCAGTGTGATGCTTCCATGTTACTCCTTAAAGGACTACTGCTTGTCCTCAAATAAATGAAAAACCCTTACTTGTAAATGCCATTCTCAGAGCTCCACTGTAGAAGTAAGTCACCTGGAATTCCCACTTTGGGCAAAAACAGAGCTGGGAATTAGCCCAGGAGCAGCTATGCATGTACATGGACCTTCTGCCACTGCAGCTGCAGTGAGAAATCATGTTTCTCCCCTTCCTACACTGCAGTTTAGGGATGTAGCCAGCCTTGTTTTTTCATGTTTTAAAAACAATGTTTATCTTAAAAGGCATTTTCAGATTCATGTGGTAAAGAAGTTTCCAGATTTTTACTCTAAAAAATCCCTTATTGATTTTTTTTTCTTTCTCATTCCTAATACTTATACACTTCTTAGTGTATGCATATACCTAAATGTCACAGCATGCTATTTATCTTCTTTCAAATCCCTGATGAGATAAAGTAAAGCCGAGAGTCCATCCCTGCAGTACACAACTGCTTCGCTCAATCTAATGTGACAACAAACCATCCACGAGGATACTTTTAATATCTACAGTGCCTCATGCCAGTTTTTAACACATTGCTTGTAAAACTATTATGCTTGAATGTATGCTGAGGGACACTCAAATACTCCCCAATGCCCAAACACATGGTTTGTTTCTTCATTCAGCTGAGAACTGTCAGAAGTGCCCAGATCTGTCTGACACCCTCCCCTGGGAGATGCTACTACAGACTGGTTTTTATTATTAGGTCAGATATTACCTCCTGTATTGGAGAAGTCCATTTGGAAGTTACCTGCTACTGTATTATGAGTAATAATAAATAGAATAATAAGCTGAGAGGACATTTCTTTGTACATCTGTGCGCTTTCCACTGCGCTGCATTACCTCATTGGACCCAGGCTTTCAGAAGTGAGGTAATATAGAGGATGCATGATTAATCTGATGCCAAATGAACCAACTGTTGACCCAGTTACCTTAACAGCATGCACAAGGCACTTGCTGTTCTCCTCACCTGACAACATTTAACACTTTATGTCCACCCAAGCACTGAGGCAAAGGAGGGCCTACCCTGTGCTGGAAGGATGTGCTATAAAGCAAGGATGTAGGATGGGAATCAGGTCTCCTGCACTGCATTCTGCTCTTGGGAGGGGATTTCTCTGTCTCTCACCTCCCCCATCTCCCCAGCTGTTCTCTTCTTACTCCATCACTACAATCTGGTGTCTCCTCGTGGTTGTGTCTTCCCCACTTCAGGCTTTCTATTCCAGTTCCGGACTCCCATGAACCGTTCACCCATCTAAACATTGCTCATCTCACCCTTCCAGCCCTCTGAACCCCATCCCATTCCTCCTCCCATCCCTATTCCTTCACCCACCCCTCTCCAGCATCCCCTTGGCTCCATCTCATACCAGGCACTCTCAATTTCCACTCCCACCATCTAGGAAGTATCAGTTCCTCTACTTCTGATTCCTTCCCCATGACTCCCCTGCCTCTTCTTTCATTCCCACAGGCTCTTTGCTGGGTTTTTATTGCAGATTCAGCCCCTGTGCCCTCACTTTCTTGGTGCAGTCACTGTACAGAGGCAGCTGGCTGTAAGGTCTCTGTCCCCCACCCATTCCCAACAAGATAATTTTTAACATGTACCAACAGCAAGGTTTATTTTGCATTTTCTCATTATTAGAGGAGGTAGAAGCATTTCAGCAGAAAATTCTAAAATTAACGTTCAGGGACATTAAGTTTAGAAGTGCTTTGGCCCAAACTGCAGAGCTCAGGAAAAGATGGGATTTACATTAAAAAAGTAGGCAGAGCAATATACACACAATCATCAATTTTGTTTCATTTTTAAAAAAAATAATATTCCAACCTCTTTATGTTACTAACTTTTAAAAGTTCATTAAAACAATAATTCAAATTATTTCAGTTGCTATGGAGATCTGAAGGTCCCTATAACACTCACTTCTACCTGTCCTATCCCTTACTGTTTGAATATGTGACAGACAAATGAGGAAAAGCAATCAAAATTTTTAACTTCACAATCCCTTTGAAAATATTTTCCTCTTTCATTACATATTTGTTAAAGATTCACCAAGGACACACTGAGACTTTGCTTGATTTACTACAAACCCTGATGACTTCTGTATTCAAAAAGTGATACATTTCAGCTTCTGATTCCCAGAGAATCAGAAATTCTCTTGATCATCACTCATCCCAGTAAAGAATACATACACTGTTCTGTCCCATTTTCCTGCCTATGAACAACAAAACAAAAATCAAAATAACCACCTAGCTTTGGTTCAGATGGCACACAGATAAAGGGTGGGGTGAGCTTATTTGTTTCAAACATATGCCTTCACAGAAAAAGAAATACATCTCAGTAATTTTCTCCTCATTTAGACATCAGCAGCAACAAATATGCATGCTGTGGAATTTTAAAACAATCCAATGACATTTCCATATGAAAATTACTACTTACTGTCAATCAAAAATCTCAGTATTAACTGGCTGAGTCACAATTTACGTGTGACTTGGCTACCAAGAACGTGAAGGAAAAAAGGTTCTTCCACACAAAAATAGAAGACAGAGCTTCATTTCCAGATCTAACACAGGACACGTGTTTCTCAGTTAATTTCTCTGTTTTGATTTGCCCAGGAATGGCAATAAAGCAATCCTTCATATTCAGGTAATAATGGTGGAAGAATGTTAATCTGTAAAGCTTCCAGATGGGAAGCACGGTGTGAATATTATTATAATGGAGACTATTGCAGCCAAGTTATTTGCACTGGTTTCCCTGTACTTTCCCTGAATTAATAAATGTCAATTTGCATCTGGTGAATGCAGTTTAAAATAGGCAACAAGGAGTTTTGTGTGCAATCCTCTCAGAGGTGTGACTGAAGCTGGTTTCACAGCTGGGGTATTTATGAAGGCTGTCAGAGCAAGGATTTCCCTGCATCTAAGAAGGCAGGAGGCTCATGCAGCCATTTTTTAACATCTGAGATTCCCTCTTCACTGTCAAACAGCCTCAATTTGCAGATTCATAGCAACTTAAGTATCTTTAAGAATTATACCCTGCTCTGAATTGCTCTGAATTTGGTTAACCTGGCCAAAAAAACGCAGGCAGGCAGACAAACAGACAAAGTTTTGCTTCCACAGGAAAGCTATCTAAAACAATTCCAGTTACAAGGGAATGACTACTTTCAGCACTTGGTATCTCAGTAATGTGCAAAGAATAAACCTCATTATGAAAAAAATACAATGATGCATTGCTGTAAGTATATGCAGAAACCCACTCTGCAAACTTCTCAAGGTAGAACTTTGACAAGAACTCTATCCAGGTAACCTTCTCACTAAAAAACCAAATTACTCCGTGCATTTAAAGGCAATCATAAACAATAATCAGAAATGCAGGAAGAAAGATTATTCTCTATATTGCATTCAGCAAAACTTGTTGAAGGAAAACAGTATTAAAACAAACCAATTTAGAAATGGACATCCTTTGAAGTTTAATTTACTCCACACACAAGTTGAGACTCTCTGAAGTTAAAGGGAGAGAGGAGATAGGTCGAGATTAGGAAAAAATGTTAGCATAATGACCACCAATTATGGGAGAATTCCTTCGAACCAGTATCTTTGTCAGACTCCTGTGCTGAGCCATGTACTAGTTAAGAATTCAAGGGAATATAAATTAGTGTCCCAAAGTCAAGCTTTTCAAAATAAAACTAAAACCATCTGCAACTTCATGATTAAAATGAAAATCTGACGCATTCTGTTGATCGTGTCTTGTCTGATACTAATCCATCTAATGTCTTTGCATTTTGGCCATACAGAAACTGTGATTTCTCACCCCCTCACTGACTAGTGAGAAACCACACCAGTCTCTCAACTTGTATGCATTAGCACTACCTGTGATGACTGCAAATTTCTGAAAGAACAGAAAGTATCCAGGGTAAAGACTGTATGCATGTCTCTCAAAAGGGCCTCCTTTTTTTTTTTTTTTAAATATGTGAAACTTCTCTCCTAAGGCTCCAATCACCTAATTAAGCTCTTTATCAGCAATGTATTCCCCTAGAGAAACACGATACTGTCACTATAGTGATCCCACAGTATTTACAAAACAGCACTCAAATTTCTCTTCAAACTAGTGTCCTGAAAAAAGCCCCAAAATCTCTCTTCTGAGACATGACAAAGATGAATATCTCAGGCACCTCTAATACCAGTTGTATCAGTGATCTTATATTACGCACAAACATCAATATTTTGGGGAGTGTCTCTATATTTGTGATCTCTCTTTCACACAGATAAGGAAGCAAGTGGATTCAGCAACTAAGTGAAACTACTGCTACTTGGCTGAGAGCAAACTAGGAAGTCAGTGTTTCTCAGATGTGTTTCATTCAGTGGCTTGTTTTAGCAAGCTCTGCTGTCTGCTGTGAAAAGAAAAACTCTGCCACCCCTTGGCTTTGAATATGACTATAATTGGCAATCTATAGAAGACCATAAATATGTAAGGAATTGCCAGGCTTCTCTGTAGTTCCTGCAAAGAAGAGAGTCTGGGCTTCTGAACTCTGACCTTGAACAATTTCTACATTTCCCCCTTTGAGATGTGCCATATCAAGGGGAACTCCAGAACCTGGCTGAGGCCAGAGACCATCTTGCTGAAGAAAGAGGCAGAAGTGTTGCTCAGTACTTCGATCCACTGTCTCTAAATTCCCTGCCTCATTCAGCCATGGGTCCACACTGCCCTTCTTCTGCCTTTTACCACTAAGGAAGCAAGAGCGACTCTCCTTCTTGACTTTAATATTCCTTGCAAAGCCCACCTCCAGTTGCGTTTTGAATTTCCAAGCACTGTCCCTGCATGTCCAGGCAATGTCTATAAATTCCTTCTTTGCAGCCAAATCACACTTCTGCCTCAGATATATCACGTTTTTCACAGTGGAGCCTGGCCAAGAGGTCCTGATAAGCCAAGCCAGTTGCCTCAGAGTCCTGCTTGTTTCCATAAGCATGGGGAGCGCATTCTTGTTCTTGGAAGATGCTGACCTCAAAGACCTGTCAGCTCTCCTAAGTTTCTTTGCCTTTTAAGATGTCCTTCATGAGATCCCCACTATAGTTTCTGAAATTTCAAAAACTGAAATCTACTCTCCTTAAGTCCAGGGTCTGTACACAGCCACCCTTTCCTCACTCTTCTCAGGATCTGGAGCTCTAGTCAGGTCTTCCATGTTAATGGGTAACAGACCCAGTTGCACTTCACCCATTTGGTCTATTGCAATTCAAGAAGTTACTTCCAACCCTTTAAAGAAGTCTTGACTGCTTGCAACCTACTATTTCACACTTGCAGCAGACATCAGGAAGTTCAAGTCTCTCCTGTGAACCAACATCAACAATTCATGAACTTCCTCAAGTTGTTCAAAGTTGTTTCCACACTTCCTTACCCTGATCAATGGCCTGTAACATGCTCCCACCATCACCCTGTAACACTTCAAGTCATCTGTTCTAATCCTGACCCACAAACTATCCAGCACACTGTCACACATCCATCCCATAGAAGAGCTCCATATCCGTAAGGAGTTCCTTCACAACGGCAGCAACTTCCACTCCCTATTTCCGTGCAGGTCCTCCTTCAGAAACTTCTAAGCATCCATCCATCCCAGCATTCCAACAGTGTGAGCTGTTAACACCCAGCTTGCTGCTGCTGTGACATTGTAACTCGACTGCATGTAGCACTTGGCTTCCTCCTTAGTGTTTTCCAGAATGCATGTATTTTTATTTCATACATTTAAGGTATGCACACAATATATAAAAGGCTGTCTCTCCATCCTGTTCTACAGTTTAGTACGTTTCTCTTATTCTCTTTGCCCTACATCCTTTGCTTTCCACCCCTGCCCACTGCCACCTAACTGAACTATGGGTCATAATCCCCCTCCACTGGCACCCCTAGTTTCCAGCTGTCAGCAGGATGATGAGCCAGTCAGTAGATGTTTTCTCCTGCTTTGTCATATTACTGAATATCTTTCTATTTGCATTCTTTAAAATATAAACCATTCAAGAACTTAAAATATCTCACTGATGGAGCTACTGCCAAGTTTAAACGTTATGTTTAGTATTTCTTTTAGCTAGTGCAATAGACAAAGGATTCAGAAGAAAGAAAATCTGAGGAGAAGCTATTTTCTTTCCGTGGACAATCTAGTTTAGGTAACTGCAGTGACTGAAAAATTACTGACTTACAAATAACTCAGCTACTTATCTCTGTGAAATTATTCTGCACTCCAAATTTATCATGGAAACAATGGCAACAACTTCACTGCTGATGCTCTGAAAAGAGGGATGCAAAAGCTAGACTTGTCTCCTTCCTGGAGAAGGGACTCTTATTTATAAGCAGGCATAGGTACAGGAGTCACCATTAAAGTAAAAATGATTTGCCATACAGTTCCACCAGCCTAATAGCAGGAATCAGCCAAAACTGCCTCCCACTCCTAGTAGTGTATCCTCATCCCTTTTCTCATGCTGACACCAGCATCTACACCATTGTAGAAAGTTTAGCTTTCAGGATATTAACTCTGTGGGTAATTAGGGTGGCAGAGAAGGGGTAGAAGCATGGTGACAGGAGTAAGATGCTGGGATGAGGCTGTCCCTCCTAGTCACAGCTACTGCAATGCCATATGTGCCATTCATGGTTTCAACACCCTCAGGAATTCAGTCTCTAGGGCTACCATACCAAGTGTCTGTAGTTTCTGACTGTTTAGAAACTTAGGAATGAAAACAGAAAATAAAGTTGGACAAGCACATGCCACTGTAATTCCGTAGGTGTAGAGCCTGTTTCCTCCTGCCCCCAAGTCAACACACAGAAAAAAGTTAAACTATTGCAATGAGTGTATCAAAAGTGGAGAAAATAGAAAAGGATTGTTAAGTAGCAATTTAATAGAACATAGAATAACTTATATTCTCCAGTATGAAATTTTAAACACTATTGTACATTTTATACTCCTAAGGTATCATGTTTATCACTTTCCTTATACCTATATACACTCCCTTTTTCATATTTATAGTTTTTATATTTATATAGACATATAAAAATAAAAGCTACCATACCTTATTCAATGGTATGTTATAGGAATAGAGGAAACATAAGAATTGTTAGTTCTTTCCCTGATCCTTTTGAATAATAACAAGCAATACTAGAAAATAACAAGCTGCTGCTATTTTGATAACATCAAGGATATCACAAATTAATCACTCATAGTGAATACATATAGTATAACAGAATTGTTTCGTTTTCACCACAAGTAAAATAATTAGAGCCTTCATGGAATATCTACCGGTAACTAACAAAGCCTAGTTTCCTGATCATCTTATATTTCAGTGTTTTGAAGTTTTACCAGAAAAACTTATGTACTATATTGCAGTCAAAGCATTTGTAAATTTTTACTGCAGTAATTCAAACTTTTTAATGACAAGGAAACTCATTCTACAAATCAACTGAATCTTGCAATAAAGCGTTTATGATTTTCTCATCCTTTTTTCCCCTCCAAGTATGGTAGAAACGCTTCTGGAATGTCCTCAACAGAGTAGCAAACATCAAAATAAACAAAAAAAAAAATCACTTTTTAAAGAGTTCTCATGTTTTCAAAGTAATAAAACTTTCACTTTCCCTTACTTCTGACAACAACCATGCCAAAATGCAAGTTCTAAAATGGGTACCACCAGAACACAAACAGCCTAAACATTGCGGTTTACTACCTTTCCCTTTGGATCAGGCCAAATACAAAGAAAGTTCCTGGGAGATAACAGTCACCATTATCAAGCAAGACACTTTACTGCTGACAGTCACAGACTACTTAGAGCTGAAGAATCCACTCTGCACCCCCCCTTCTGGCTCAATGGACAGAGCAATCAATCCCCTTCAGGCAGCACAACAGCTTGAATTAGCGGCATCCCTTGTCCCAGGCACACTCAGATGCCAAGCCAGGAGCAGATGCTAAACCTTTGTGCCCAGGGCTCCCCAGAGGCAGCGGCTGTGCAAGGGCCAGCTCTCTGCAGGTGTGTCAGGGGGAGACCTCAGGAGCCAGCAGGACACAAGGGTCCCAGTTTCTCTGTCCGCTCACTGCAGCCACTGGCCCTGTCCCTTCCCCAGCTGCTTCAGGCAAGAACTGCTCCTCTCCAGGCAGGGTGAGCCCGCAACACATCAGCTTCTGGAATCAGGTTATTTGGGCCTGCAAGAGTATGGATGCCAGAGCAAGAGGGGGGAAGGAAGGCCAGGTTCTCCTTATTCAATGAATGTGTTTGCCTAAGTAGGAAACAGGAAGGAGCCTCTTCCCTCGATTGGTATTTTGCTATAAATCTCTAAGTCTGATAGCACAGTGTCCTCAGAGTATTCAGTCTCAAACAGGCTGTGTTTGACTATAGAAAAGGGAACCCTACAAAACAGCTGCTATCACATTTATGCACAATAAAATCCTACCAGAAGATCAAACAAATGCATCACAGACTTGGACATAACAGAGACTTTCAGCTAAGAAAGTGTCTGTGGTCTTCCCTTTTCTCTTGCCATCAATGTGAACACTCATGGACTTCATGAACATTCCCTGTAAAAAGGCTGAGTTTTATTGCCTTGTGCATTACATTCATTTAATGAAATGTTCTTCACTAATTTCTTTTCCTGACATGGTAGAAATACATCTTCAAGAGAAGGACAGAACATGGCTGACCACATGGAAGCTGGCAACCCCACAGGCTTCACACTGGCCACTGGGAAGCCTCTGCTGCCTGACGCTCTTTTGACCACAGAACTCATTTTGATGCTCGCCCTGTGTTCAGCTCGGTACGTGACCAGCAAGCTGTGGAGGAGCCAGAGATCCTACTGGGAGTGCTGTGGGATGTGAGCTGATGTGGGTGCCTGGGTGGTCCCAGGCCTGGGCTGTCCCTGATGTTACCACCACTTGTAAAGAAGAAGTAGCTTTTGACAGCTGCCACAGGGACCGGGCGCACCAGGGCACAGAGAAAGAGCACACGGTGCAGCAGGAGGACTGAGCAGTGGCTTTGTACAGCACAGAGGGGAAGAGGATGATGAGACGAGGATTTTGATGTGGATGATGGCTACTGTGGAAGAAGGAAAATAAGTCTGGCCATGGAAGAGACACCTGAAGTCCTGATATTAGAAAAGTCCTTATGCTGAGTCTGCATTAAACACAAGTCTGCAGAAACCCCCCTTTCTATTCAAAGATAGATAAACAAGCATTGCAATCCTCAAAATCAGGCCCTGCAGATAACTCTGTTCTATGAGAAGTGCCAAATATACTATTCCCTATGCAGAAAAGGCAATTTCATTTTGTTACACAGAAAGAAACCCTAAAACCTACCTCTAGCAACTGTGAGACAAAGAAATGCAGCTTCTACAAGCCCACACAGGAGCTGACTTGTGAGAGCATGAGAGAGCCATCTACCTGTGCCATTTAGATTCTTCTACAGAACCCCTTCCTTCAATGAACTTAATTGTTGATCAGATCTAGGAACTGCAAAAGGCAGAATTTATTATAGACTTTTCTGTAGTTTATAATGATGGTGCTTTAGGTTTTTGTAGCTAGATTTCAAAATTTCTGTTCAGATTTTTTAAAGCTATGAATTTGAAAATGACATTTGGAAATTAAATTCAGAATAAATCTATCTTATTCATTCAAAAAAAGTAAAAAATCTAAGGAAAGATCAGGCTTCAAAATTATTAACATTTGTATTCATGTATTATGTCTTGAATAAATTACAAATGTTTATTTATAAAAATGCATTTTGCAGTATTTCCACAATAAATCTGAGGAAAAGACTCTTGGTTGTTCTAGTTTTGGTAAGCCCTATTTTATTCTTGTCAGCTTATTGACCTCAGTGGGCCAAGTAAGCACCACTCATGTTGTGTAGGTGTAGCTATTTTAGCAGTACTTTCAAAAAGAAGTAATGCAAATGATTAATGCAATTGTTGACTAATGCAGCACTGATGAAAAACACTCAAATATTTAAGAAAATATAAGAACATATCAGATGGGCAAAAAGGCCGCTTAGATTATTCTTATTTTCCAACCACAGAATCCCTGTTCTGATTCTACCTCCAACACAATGCAGGAATATTTTCCAGACAGCACAATGTGCACAGTATCTTATGGACACATGCAGAGCAAAAGTATGTCCTGGGAACTGCACAAAGGAGAATTTTGAGATCTCTCAGTTTGATGGGGCTGTTCAAAGGCCAGACTGTGATGTGGCTTTTTTTATCCCCCAGGAAGAAGGGTGCAGGCTCTCTGAGAACACCCCAGGGACTGCATCACACTGTGTCATCCTGACTGCAACAGTTAAAGTGAACTTTTATAAATTACCTGCCTCCTCAGCTGGATGATGAACATGCAAATGCAAGCAGCATGCTTGGTGAGCACCTCAGGGAGTGCTGTGTGACACTGAACTGAAATCCTGCCTGGCATGTCAAGAAGCCTAGTTTGTTAAACTCCTTAGATAGCAAAATCAGGGTAAAATGTCATTCCAAGTAGAATAACTGAGTATATTTCATGGTATGGTCAACAGACATGGATGGCAACCTGCTAGAAAATGCTCATGTTCTGTGTAAGCCAAAACACCAATCAATGGCAAGACCTGGTTTTGGTGGGACTAAAAAGCCTGGGAAGGATAAATGCTGTCTAAAGTGATGTTCTGAAGTGTCAGTTTGCACAAACATGCATGGACAGCACCTCTACACTGTTAACACTGCAGCAAAATATACACTGCAGGAACCAAAGTTATTTTTCTTTTAAAACTGTATGTTAGACCTCTTGCTGCTATGTAAATGCCACATTCATGGCTCACTTCTGGTCTTGGGTGTGCAGACACAGCACCTATTCTCAGAAAAACATGCTCCCATGCATGCATGTGCAGGCTTCCCAGCAGTTTCTCAAGCAAGGGAAGTGTTTTCCTCTGCTCCACCCATCACATAGCAGGGCTGAAGAAAGCCCTAGGTTTTTTTAACTCCCTACTGTCTTCTTATCAAATAGTTTGTTTTTCAGCTAGAAAGGATACGTTCAGATTTATGAACATACCAGATTTAAGAACATACCCTTCCAGTACAAAAGCAAAAAAAACCTCCAATTGACAACAAGTTTAAGGCAACCTGGGTTCATTTACTCTATTTCCTCTTCAGATACAGTAGAATGGGAGTTTATTCACTAAAAGAATGTCAGAAATACCAATTATTCAAATACTGTTTCCATTTCCCTAAACTAGAACTTCAGGACTTCTAATTTCAGTCTAGAAATACCTTTTCTACATTGAAATACTTTCAGTGTACTTCAAGATAATGAAAAAAGAAAAAAAACAACACTCTAATTCTATAATGTAGTTGGTTTTATATTCTTAAGTGCTAGTTTTACTTCAAGTTACAGTAGGCTATTACAAAATTAATGCCAGAACGGATTTGATTTCTGCACCATAAACTGACTTGTTTTTCTTCTGTCATAAGCTGTACCTAGCTTGTTATAAAATATGTGCTGTCACAATACACACCTATGTTCTCAGTATTAGATTAATATTAGTCCAAGAAGGTAACTGAATCATAAAATTCTCTCCTAGTCCTTGTGTGATCACTCATTTGAATGAATATGCACTGAATATTTTTGTAGGAGGGGAGATAAGCAATGCTGTTTAGGTAATACTATTATTCCCTGGTGGCTTCACACTTGTGGTAGAAAAACAGATTCAAACAAGCACTACAGTGTTACTGAGGTTACAAATGACCTGGAAAAATACAGTTTCTATGGATATCATTTAATGAACACAAGACTTGAATGTCACATATCTAACAAAGTGTTTTGTTTACTTCTTTGCAGGTATAAGGTTCTCGCCTTGCATTGAGCAGATCTTCCAATTCTTTTATACCACAGCATTTTTAAATGCTAGACTTTTACGCAGACACTATTAAATTATAGATAGTAGGATGATCAGAACCTTATTTCACATATAGCCAAGCTGGATTTTTCCAGAGACATTGTGTTCTATCTTTTAAAAACAGTTAAATATGGAGATTTAGCCCTGTTAATAAAAGCTTCTATACAGGAGATATACACTATTCATGTACTTTAACTTAAAAAGCAAATTTCTGCCAGTGGTATCTCATCACCTTACCTAATCTGAATACATTTGCAAGCACTAAATTTTATTCAGACATCTTCATTACATAATATTGCTAAAACATCTATAGAGTAATTGATTAAAAAAGCAATGGAAATTAGGAACAGCAGTACTGAAAAG
Source organism: Fringilla coelebs (assembly GCF_963513975.1). Classification (NCBI taxonomy): domain Eukaryota; kingdom Metazoa; phylum Chordata; class Aves; order Passeriformes; family Fringillidae; genus Fringilla; species Fringilla coelebs. Next base: position 69,173,311 of record NC_140029.1, read on the forward strand.
ACTAAGGGAGACTAAAATGCTATTTGTTTACATTCTGCAAAACCCAGCCTGGATCAGATAAACAGATGGATTCTTTCTGGCTAGAAATATTGCATAAGATTCTGAAATTAAGCACAGAGGGTGGGAAGTGCAGCTACAAGCAATTGATGTTTTGCTTCCTATCACATCAAAATGACTTTCAGACCTGAAGTAGAATGATTATATTGTGTTCTCGGTGCACAATTAATAAAAACCAACTTCTGAGCAATGCCACACCCTTGTGATTAAACATCATTTAAAAAAATATTTAGATAAAGTCTGAACAAATCAAACAAACATGTAGGCAGGAAATGTTGTTTGGAATGCACTCCCTGCAATGTACTGTTAGACCCAGAAAGCAGCCTAACTTCAGAATTCAATCAAGCAAAATCTAGTATAATCTCATTACAGCCCTTGCAGTTAATGAAACCTATTTAAATCTCTGACATTTTGATTTTCAGAGCTGAAAAAAAAAAGCAAGAATTACTTGGTTTACACAACACAAACATACAGAAAGGTAAAATTTTATCCTTTAGGTTGCCCTAGCTATTTACCAAGCAATGCGTAATATGAAAAGATTACTCTTACTGCTACTCACTATTGCTCCAGGATTTCAGTAAATATTTGATACTGATTTCAAAGAAGCCTGAATCCTGCTGGCTAGCCATGTCTGCTGCATACAAAGAGGCTTCTATAATTCTGAGCAGCTGAAGTGGCAGGTACTATGTATGTAGATGTGACTGTCACCAGTCAGTGATGTAAACGAGGGGTCAGAGGAGGAAATGAAGTCTCCGCAGATCCACTTCTTCCGTTCATGGTAGGTAAGCTCATTTAAAAAAAATTAAAAAATAAAAAAAAAAAGCTCAACAACAACAACACACCATGAGATTTTTGTCCTTTGCTCCTCCTTCGGGGCTTGTTCTTAATTCTAGCTGAAAACTATTTTATTCCCTCGCCCCTCAGTATTCAGTATTTTCATTTATTCCATTCCGCAAGCGGGCAAATTTCTTCTGGTCGGTGAAGGCATACGCAGCAGCACAGCACTTGTTCCATGGGCACAGTCCGAGGATCTTGCCGAAGGGTGTCGGAGCCGCGCTGTGGATAGCGTGCAGCCTGCCTGTCTGAAGCTGTTTTCCCATCAGAAGCTGTCAGCCCGAGCGTGTGCACCTCCTCTCGCCAGCCCAGTGTCAACTTGAAGCCCCACTGAAAGCGTCTCTTCTGCAGCTGCGGGAATCTCACCCGTACTGCTTGGCTTTACCGGGAAAGAAAGCACCCTCTAATGAACATCCTCTGCCTGCTCTGGTCAGCTGCTCTCCTTCCGCCAGCTCCCAAGAAGAGCCCGCTGAACTATACACAACTGCATCATGCTGCAGTAAGGCAGAGCTGCACCCATAGATCTGATTGCAGTGACGCTGGGAAGGAAAAAAGGCTCTCCCTCAGCCCAGTTGCACAAGAGAAGCACTTCCAGAGCGCTAAACCCACGGCATGCAGACGGGCTGCTCCTGCTTTTCTTTCACTGCTACAGAAAAACGTGGTGTCATTTTTTTCTTGACACTTTTTCCGCCTCCCCCCCCCCCCCGACAAAGATGAGAGACAGCAGGCTGAATTCATAACGCCAAATAAGCCTGAGAGCTCACAGCTTTGTATTCACCTCTGAAAGAGCCACAGAAAACTCAGTTTGATATCATTTCTACCTTGAATAATGGTTTCTAAAAAGGAACTGAATTCACATAAGAAAAATGAGGCAGAAGCAATTCACTGCTTTTTAATCTCTCTGTATTTTCTACAAAACACTTAATTGCTAGGTACAATTTACATATTCCTAAGGTTTTATTTCATATAATCACACTTCATCACTATGCATATTTTAATGGTAATGAAGAAAAATAAGAATCAGTTTCCAAAATACTTTTTGTTTCACATATTCTTGGTATCATCCTTCCAGATATTATTTCCTGGGAATAACAGTACTTTTTTTTCACACTTAGTGAAATAAATTTCCTGCAGCATTTCCTAATTATAGTATCTGAGGCAAAATAGAGCTTATCTGCTGCTGATTCTTCTAAAAACTTTGTCAGCGATTATATTCGCACATTACTTGTAGTTGCAGGATGTGGAATATTTGATGTTTGGATTGGAAACTGAAGAACACAAGGGTCACTGAGACCAAGTTCTTGTGGTTCTCACTGAAAATATGCTAAATGTCTTCTGCAAACATACCTCATCTAGAGATAAGGTTTTGTGTCCTCACTAATGACAGGCTGTTGTTTACGCTCACTTTGTAAACGTTCTTCCAGTTCCTAAATGAGCTTCACTCAAAACCTGTTTACACCCTTTCATGGACATGGACAACCCCAAGTGTTCAGAGTATCTCAGGTGTGACCTCACCAGCCATGTCAGTGACAGCTGATCAGCTCTTCCTCTCTATGCTGTTAAATATCATCCCATTGCTGTCACCCTGCATCCCCAAGTTATACTGAGACCCTGCTGTCCCATTTGTACCTCCTTCCCTACCCCACCACTGACCCTCTAAGCCTCCTCTTTGTGCCATCCTCTTTTAGCCAGCACAATCCAGCCTTTTGCAATTAAAGTCAAATTTAACACCAAATAAGGGAAGTTCCAAAATCTAGGAGACTGATGACTTTCCACCATCCCACTAATTGATTTTTCACCAGACACAGTACCAAGTAGGTTTGGAAGTCCTTATTCACCCTCACAAATACTGCATTAATTCCTGTGTTCAAGGATTTAAGTAATAATTTCCCCTGTGGTGCTATATCACATGCTTTTCTGGAGATGACAGATAAATTAATTTCATTGCAACTCTCTTGCTGAAAATAAAAACAGGAGGGTAATTTGCAAGTAGTTGTATTTCCTAAATCCGTATTAGATTTTATCCAATTTTAAATTAAATCCACACCTTTAAATATAATCTCTCACCAAATATTTTTTCAGTCTTGAGTATCAAGCAGCCTCTCTGTTGAGGAGATAGTTTTCCCCCCAATAAATCTGTGGTTTATATTCACAGGGCAGAATCTCTCTTTTGATATGCTCAACAAAAATTTTATTACCCAAGCTGTAACGTCATATGCCCGCTCTTCATTGAGTGAATAAATGGGAAGTTAACTGGTTTTTGTAATGTGAATTTAAAGATCTTTGAGGGATTTTTTAACACAATGATTTTTTTTTTTCTGTTTGTATTACTCCTCCTACCTCTGTTCTACAAGAGAAAACGAAAACTAAAGGCAAAAACATTCACGTAGTTAGTGGTCAAATCTTGTTCTTACTCCATCTCTCAACCTCACTGGATACTGGACTCTTTAAAATCAATGTCCTTGTTTTGAAGTTGTAAAGGAGTAAGGATGGTTAACCATTTGCTTTTTATTCCTTCACCTAGTGTTACTCAGCTCACCTTCTGTGCAGCTGCTGTCAGGAGAATTCCAGCTGCCATGGGTGACCTGTTAGCTCCATGGGATGCTCCTGAGGGTCCCATGTGTCCCTCACAAGCAGAATGAAAAGTTCAAGGTTTTGTGGGTCGGTTGGTTTTGGTGCTTTCAAGTAAAAGAAATTTCAGATATCCCACATGGGCACTTTTCTTAACTGTCACTATCCAGCTTCTTTTTATTTCTCAAGTTTGTATTTTCAGATCTGCAGATCTATCCTTGCTAATTTTGAGTCAACTTGTATGAAAAGGATCCAATAACATTCCTACCACTTGATCTTCCCCAGTTATCAAGTGTAACCAATCTAAAAATCTTTTCTCTGTGATCATTTGGTGAAGAAATTAATGGGCTATTGCATCCAAGGACACCTGGATTCAACTACCATAGGAAGAATTTGCATCTGGCATGTTAAATATCACCTAATGCCTAGTTGCACTTCCTTGTGGAGTAACATTAAAAAGACTACAGCTACTTTCAGCTGTCTGTCTAGGAGTGACTTTCTCCAAAGTGGTATGAAGCCAAAGTAATCCAATTTCATATATAGTAGGTCTTTTTTAAGCATTGCATCACAACATAATTGCAGAATCTCACTGCTCTCACCATTTAGTAGTCTTTCTGAAGAACTTGTCTACATAGGGTGTGTTTCCACTGACAGTATGATGCTGTACTAAAACACTGAAAAGCTTAATGGATATATTGAGACAAAGCATATTAGAGAAAAATGCCACCACTGGCAATAACAGTTGCCTTTTTTCACCATATGAAACCACAGATTCAAAATGTATAAGGCTTTTCATGTGCCTGCCATGATGAACTACCTGCTGATTACCACAAACATTGTTTAAACTAAACATTTGTTAAACTTAACGTAACACCCACTCCACATTTGTGACACACTGAGCACCTTCTGTTCTCCCACTGTTTTCTGAGATCAGAGGAAACAAATATCCAGGAACCTTGGTTACCTGGCTAATACCCTTCTCAGTCTGGAGAAAGTCTGGAGCTGTGGAGTTTCCATGCCCCAACTTTGGGGAAAAGAAGCTGGGAGATACTGTTCATCACTGTTCATGGTCAGAAGTGTCCTTGTGAGCAGAATGCTGCATGAACAGCTATTGTCACTGCAAAGCCTCTGAAAAATAGACTTCCAAAGCTTTCACTCAGTAAAGGAACAAGAATAACAAAACCACATACTGCTGGAGGTATTCACAATATCTATCTTGAGGCATCCAGCTCAGATGCCTACACTGGGAGGTGAGTGCCTTCAGCATGACACAATAGTTCCAGAGAGTTCCAGTAAAGAACACAATTGCTCAAAGCAGCCTGTTTCTCCTCACTGTATACACATGATACTTAGGGTAACTACTTTTGTAAACTGGATTTTTAGATTCTTAATAGTTAGTAGCATAGGTACCAATTTAGTTTACAGTTTTAGTGACTACTGTTTATTACAGTCATTGAGGCAGTTTAGTCCTCTGTGTTTTCAGCAATGCTTGCAGGAATCCTTAAAAAAGCACATGGAGATTTGAATATAGCACAGTCTTGCACAATCTTCTAGGGCTCATTTTAGCTTGGTATGAAAGGGCCTATGTAGATTTTGCAATCTTAACTCTTCAGAATCTGAGGCTAAATGTGAGGAGTAGCTGAAAGCCTCTAAGGGATGACAACAGTAACAAAGCAAATACAGATTCAAACTTTGTCTTCCAGGCAGAGGTGTAGACACATCTCAAAGCCTAAAGTAGCTCTGCTGAACTACTGAAGGCTTTAACGTGCTTTATTATGATTATAATTTTCTATGGCTTCATATAGCTTTTCCTCTTTATTTTGAGTCAAATAAGCCCTTCTAGCCAAATAATACCATATATTGAATTAGCTCTGTGTCTCTGATTTCCATGGAATCAGACTGGGTTCACACAGGTGCAGTCTGTATAAAAGTTAGGCTGTCTGGAGTTCTTCACTTCAGGAATAAGTAAGGGCTGCTTATTAGTGTCTTCATGGTTTTGATACAGTCTTGTCCTCTTGGGCAAAATAAAGCAACCCTACAAAGAGTGATTCCCAGAGTAATTTGATTCCAGTGCAGAACACACCTAACAGAAGAAAACAAGGAGGATATCGTCATGTCCTGGGATAGGCTGCATTGCATTCATGATTTCACATTCCCTCCTCTGGGAACTTCTTTCTTCCCTGCTCTTGAAAGACTGGGCCAGCTTTCAGATGGATGCTGCTCATAGCTCAGTGGTATTCCAGTGCCTAAATATAGGTGTCTAGCACAATTATAGATACCTAAGGTATGGGAACTATTCACAGAGACTGGCAGATATGACATAACACATACATTAGATCCACAGCTTTACTAATGTCCTCTGCTGAATCTAAGATCAAAATTGTAGTATCTTAACCAACCAAATTTCATGTACTATGATGTCCCCTGTATTAACAAGGTAAAACAAACACCTTGCTATGATCCAAATTAAAAGTACAGAGTGACAGAAAGCACTTCACAAAATAAGATTTCATCAAGGAAATCTCATTTAATATGATAATCTCTAAATAAAGTAATAGAAATCCTTCTTAGTTTATGTCTCATTAGTTTTGCTGCACCATTTTGTTTTGCCTCCCGTTTGTAAGCGACTGTTCAGCTATTGCCACCTAGTGATGGGAAGCAAAACAGGCAGAAACCAGAGAACGGTAAATAATGCACAAGGAATGCTTGTTTACATCATAAACTGCGTCAAAATGGAAGACAGCAGCATTGAAATGAAGCACATGTTTGTATTTCTGAAGCAAGGGCATCAGGCAACTTGGGTACAGTTAAGTACAATATTTAAATAGAAACCGATTGAATGGTATTTAATAGAATAAAATGACGTATTTTCATAGATACATTATAGATTCACACATCACCCAGCTCTCATCCTCAGCTTGTTTAGTGAATTGATTAGAGTAATTACATAGGTTGTAAGGAGTTTGTGCCTAATCTATAAATAAAAGAAGATAACTAGGCATTTTGCAGAGGATTAATTGGTTAATGTTGGAATTATGCCTTCAGGATTCAAAGTACTATTATTCTTCCCTTGAATTTTCTTTGGAGCTGTCAAACTGACATGTCCTCTTAGGACTCTGTCATTCACCTCTGAATTTCTCCCTAGATGAACAGTGTTTGGAAGCATCAGCCAGCCAGGAACAAATTTTGTTTGCCCAGACTTACCATACATACGCTACAAAGATACCATCCTGAAAGCCATTAGGAAATCTGCACCTCCTCCACTGGGGCAACTCAGGCAACGCTGATGCAAGAAATACTGCTGTGCATGTTAAAATGCAGCCCGTGTCCCACAAGCACAGACCACAGGCATCAGCAGGCAAAAAGAAAAACTTTGGCAGTATTTTCTTCCTGCTCTTCACTTGAAGTTTCCAGGAACCATCCCTAAACAAGCTTTTTACCATTACTGAAATGCTATAAAATTCTTTCCATTCTCAGTTTTGTAACAAACCCTTACCTGTATTTTAGAGACAAGGTTATGTATCACAGTCTTCAAACATCCTAGCATGAGGTGTCAGAACTTCCTTTCAGCAGGAAGTTTCCAAACCACCACTGAAGGTGACTCTCATTCTGTTTCAGAGATGAGAGGAAGTAACTGAACCCCACCCACACACCCATAGTGTAATTTGTAGTTGCTAATTTACTCCTAAGAGATTGGTACCAGGTCTTTGTGGCTGTCCGTCTTTTTCTCAAGTTATTACACATATTTCCTCATTACACAGTGCATAGACTGAATCCTCAAATACTGCAGAATTTAGGGCCATAATAAGTCATAAACTCCCTGTTCCACTTCCCTTCTGTCACACAGTTGTACATCTTCTACCCTCCAGGAAACTTTGTGGGAGGGCAGAGAGGTGGGAGCCAGGAAGGGGAAGGGCTGGACCATGCCCATTGTTAGATATTCACAGAGTCATGGAATGGTTTGGGTTGGATGGGACCTTTCAAGATTGACTATTCCAAATCCCTGCCATGGGCAGGGATATTTTCCATTACATGGCATTTTTCTAAGCAACCTGTTTGTTCCTACAGGGTCTCTAGGGATGGCTCACAATTACTGCACATTACTGCAGCTGAGATCATAAGAGTTCTCAGCTTTGTTTCTTCTCTTTCTTCTTCTCAGACACACCCTGGGATTTCAAGCACAGCTTTCCCCCTGTTCCACCAGGGCCATGGACCTGGGGAAAACTCCCCTTTCCCTTCCCTCCCTAGGAATGGAACCTGCGTTGGGAAAGGAAAAGCTCCCACCTTTTCAGAGAGGTGCCCGAGATGTGACAGAAAGCACAGCAAGACACACAAGGAGGGGGTGTGTACCCACTCAGAATGGCAAGCTGATGCCAAAACTAAGGCACCCCTGACCCAAACAAACTATATCACACACCTTAGTTTTGTCTCCCTTGTAGAATGACATGTTCAAAATATCCATTTATAGCCATTTTCCACAAGACACCTCCCTGTAACGTGTTGGACGTGTATAATGTTTTCATTGATTATCTAATTAGAAGGTGGAGTTTTCAGTGCAGTAGCTCCAATTTGTTCTCTAATACTAATCCATCCCTCAGACAGATCTTATCTCAATGCACTTCCCGCATGTGATTTTTAACACAAATGTTTTCTTGAATCTCAAATACATTTGATAGATTTTCTTCAGGTATATTTTTTCAGATATATTTTCTTTCTCTTAATTCTGCCAGAGCAGAACCTAAAGTTTTCCCTGACTCTAAATAAGATGGTACAGTGACAGGCTACTTGCTTGCTTGTTCTTTTTTTAAACTTTCCTTTCCATTCTCTCATTCTGTCTTCAATTATTAACACTTCTTCCTTTCTGGCTGACCTATTTGATACTCATACCGCAATGTTTACATTATTCTGCAGAAAGGTATCCTTCTGCTTATGTCTCTTTGCTCCACTAGAAACATCAACCTTAGAAGATAAGTCAATTTTTTTACTTCTCTCAAAAAATGAGAACAAAAATGTTGGGAGATTTCAACCAGCTTCCATCTACTGTAGATCAAGCTGAGATGGACATGGGATCAGATTGTACTACATTTGCTGCCTCTTACACCTTCCTATCAGGTGTCAGGCTCTGCCCGCTGTCAGAGAGAGGGTCAGACCAGCCAGGCTTGGGCTCTGAGCTGGCACACGTGCCCCTGTAACACAAACACCTCCGGTCTCCTCAGGTGGGCCTTATGCATACAGTGTCCACCCTGAATGATTCCAAAAAATCCTACCTCTTCCAACAGCTGCATTGAATTCTGTGGCTGCAACAGGGAGAAGGAGCATCTTTAGATTTAGCTGGTCATCGGTTACCTACCAGTTTTTCAAACTATGAAGTAGCACTGCCATCAATTTTCCTTCCTTGACTGTTCTTCCCTGACATGTACCACCACAAACAAGACTGAACATCCCCCAGGACTCAGGCCCCTGCTGTGAGAGAAGTGCCTGGAATAGCTGGAGCCTGGCTCAATACAGTGAAAGAGGTTTTTTCTCATTTTACTCAGAGGTGCTAATAGAAAGCTCAGGTTCAGGGAGCTCGGATCAGTTAGACCAGGGACCTAATGACTAAGCTAGATAAAATCAACAAATTTTAAAAATTTTGTTTCAAGATGGGAACAACAAACACTTCAAAAATCAGGGTTACCCCAGAAGTCATGCCAGGTGATAGACCAAAAAGAAAAATTGTTCTTTCCCTGACTGTAGGTTATAAACAGGACATGCACATACACTTCTTAGCTCACTTGATACCTTTAATAGCTAGGCTGTCACCATGCCCTTCATCCCTTTGAAAATATTTCTGAATATCCAAAGTAAACATAAATAGCTGTCAGCAAAAATCTTCATGACTCAAGCCACTGGCTACTTTACAGCAACTTTACATAAATAACTACAGTGCTCTGAGGTACTGTCAGGAAAAATCAGGCCATATGATTTCACAGTGAAATTTCTGTTTCTCATTACACGAATACCTTTCAGTTACAACATCTGCGTTAGTGCTCTCCCGTTATTATTCAAAATTATTTTCTCCATTCTTTCAAGAACTGATGTCATTAAACCATCTCAATCCTAAACAGTTGTTGAAGGGACTATGTTTTGTTTTATGTAGTTTTGAATTCACTTTTCACATAACCCTCCTAGGCAAGCACTGGTGAGACACGGTGTCTGGAATTTACTATGTAATACTCTTAACTTGCACAACAGTGTGTTTAGATGCTGGCTCGATAGGAGACAACAATTTGGATTAAAAATAAACCTCACTGATCTTACATAAGAATGCTTGTTCTGACTTGCAAAATATTTTCTGTAATATTTTTTGACACACTGGGAAGCAAGACTTTTTTTTTTTTTTTTTAATTAGAACATTAGGTATGTATGGTTTCACCTTTTGGAGTAATCTGTGCCAGGAGTGATGTCAATCTGAGAGGTACAATCTTTCTTTCCTGCTTTTTTCCCCCTGAACATAGCACTTTTTAACTGATGAACACTTGTTCCAGGGCTCTCTCCCTTGCTGTGGCGAAGGTTTTGCGACAGCAACGCTTCAATCTGGGCACAGGCCATGGAAGAGCTCCAGCATTCTCCAGCTTGCTGCTGCTCTACAGAAGCACAAGGGTCCTCAGAGAGGCCAAGTTAAATATAAGTGCAGCCTTTGTAACTGGGTCTTTTCTATCCTTCAGAATCCATCCCTTCCTGCTAAACCAAAAAATGTCTTGGGTCTCCCAGAGACATGAGGTCTAATACACCTGCCTGCTTATGCTGGAAAAAGGTAAATTACCTTTTTACTGTTTAAGAGGGTTATGTTACTCAAGGTTTCTTGCATGCTACATTTGAATGGAAACTGCAATTTAGCAATAAAATGTATAAAACAAAATATACAATCTGCTTTTTATTAACTAAAAATAAAAGAAAGTACTTTAGGCTCAGTACACAAGGAAGAAAGCACAGAAAGATGCCACATTTAAAACTCAACAGTTTCCTAGAAAAGGCAGTAGTAATTACAGTTGCTTTAAATACACTTAAAATGATTAATGATTTTGAGTCACCACAGCCTAGATTTTCAAAGGCATTTAGCTTCTGAAACATCTAACAGTTGCTTTGTACATTATGAAGTGCCTAATCTGGATAAGTATCAAACTCCCATGTACTTGTTTGTCCATTGCATCATTAAAGGCTTTGAAAATCTGAACTAATTTTAAAAAAAACTTATTAAAATTAGCCTATCTTATTCTCTCCCTTTTATTTTTTTTTTTTTGCCAGATCAGAAGAGGAAAATAGTTCTTTCTTTTTCATCTCTGGTTTGGCTTCTCAGCTGTGAACTGAGATCTAAAATATAGCATATATAACTGAAAACAATCCACTGAGACAGAATTCTTTCATTTCTATATGGCACTTAGATCTGGAAAAAATCCAGTTAACTTTTACAGCGACCTAATTCAAAAGGGAACGGCGATCATAAAAAAAATAACAACTGGGATTCACCTGCTTTGAAATCTTTCAGTGCAGCTGGGGGCAGTGCTGGGTGTGGAACCTGAGCTGGTGCTCAGTCGGGTCCCAGTGCTCAGTGACACCGTATCCTCCCCACTCACACCGGGCTGCCGCGCACGAACCTCGCCTGAACTCCTCCGCAGATCAAGGCAGGGCATCGCCAGCTACTGACTAATTCAGTGAACTAAAAACGTAGCATCAGCACAGGCAGAACCTTTCTAAAATGGAAACTTCTCCAAGAACAGAAGGATATTTTCCCCCCATCTGATAATAGGACAGATTTCACCCCGAGTGTGCTTTCTTGTTTGATTAAGCTAACCTGAGATTGTGCCACTGTTGAAAGAGCTGTGAAATCCTTCCGTTCCCTCGCTTTCCCCCTTATTTTCACCAGGTTTCCTTGTGCTGGCACTAGTAAGGAGCAGAAGTTTGGTTTGAGTAGCGGGTGTGTCTTGGGGCTACAGTTTTACCTTAACTGCCTTCAGTTCAAATGAGGTTATCCCCATAGGTCAGTGCAATGAGGCTGATGGGTGTTCAGCTGGGGCAAAGAAGCAAACCAAAACAATACTTCTAAATAAAAAAAAACCCAAAAAAAACCCCAAACAAACCCCAACCTATTTAAAGATCCCAGAGACATGATTTTCATAGGTATTATGTGGTTACATAGCTTTCCCAACTGCTTATATGCATTTACAAACACCTATAAGAGGCACTTTTACCTACAAGAGGTACTGCTTTTTATAGTAAGAACATTCTTCCAAGCCACTTTTCTGGCTGAGCCTTTATTAAACTTTGGCTGTCACATGAACAGATAAAATTTAGCTCTAATTGCAAGAAGCATGGTCAGAAAATGAGCCTAAAGTTTTAAGAAAACAGAATGAACAGTGATAATCAGTCTTTATAGGACAATAACTGTTAAAGTTACTGCATCTGTTCCTTCTAGACCTCTGCTGTGAGAAAGGAGCAATGCTAATGCTCATGGAAGTTACTTCCACTATTCCTTCTGCAAGTATCAGGAGTGGAGGAAAGCAATGGAGCTAAGAAGAGAAAGAGAAAACTCCTGCACCAACGGGCCTCACTTTTAGGCTACACACCATGAAGTAGGCCTATAGGATTGCTTGACAGTTTTTCCATTTATCTTCCACATAAAGAAACAGCAAGAGAAAAGCATATTCTATTTTCTGGAAATATTTAGTGAGAAAGGTTGTCAATGAACAGAATAATGAGGAAATGCCTAAAAAAGTACAATAATCTCGGAAAGCAGAGTAAGAGAACTGGTAAGGTTTTCAGTAATACAGAGTGAAACCAAGTGCTTGTAGAAGTAGTAGAGGAAATATTAAACAAAGCTGTGTTAAAATTGTATTAACTTGACTTCACCTTTCACTGAGCTTCATGAGATTCCTGTTAAACAGTAGTGGCTCCAGGATCAGCCCCCGGGCTACACTGCTCATGACTGACCTCCTGTGAGCCTTCATGCTGCCAGTCAGTCCCTACCCAGTCAGCCTGGCAGCTCAGCCTTCCACTCACCTCACTGTTCACCCATCGAGCTTGTGCTCCATCATTGTGATGCTACAACACATGATGATGCTGAAGGAGATACTGCCAAGAGCCCTTCTAAAGTTGAAACAAATGGTGTCCTTTGATCTTCTATCATCCACCAAGCTGGCTATCATTTTAGAAGACTACTGAGCTTGTAAAGCATCATTTCCCCTTCATATAAACATACTGACTGCTGCCAGTCATCTGCTTTTCTAATGTTTGGAAATAGATTATAGGATTATTTCCCCCATCACTTTCCCACAGATTATGGTGAGGATTACTGGCCAGCAGGTCCCAGATCCTATTCCTTGCCCTTCCTGGAGAAAGGAGTCACATTTGGTTTCTTTCAGTCATCAGGAACCTCCCCCACTAGCCATGAGCTTTCAAAACCTATCAGGACTGGTTGGACGATGATGCCAGCCAGCTTCCTCAGCACTGGGGTTGCAGCCTGTCAGGACATCCTGTCCCATGGATGTCCAGCTTGTTTCAAATGCTCCCTAACTTGTTATTCCTGTTCCAAGGGTAAAGCCTGAGTCCAGGCCTTCCCACTGGTCTCTGGGCCCTGGGATTCCCAAAGATCTCCTGAAGGTAAAGACTGAGGCAAAGGCAGCATTGCCTGCCTGGGCCTTTTCCATCACCATCACCATCACCATCTCCATCACCATCACCATCTCCATCACCATCACCATCACCATCTCCATCACCATCACCATCACCATCACCATCACCATCTCCATCACCATCACCATCACCATCTCCATCACCATCACCATCTCCATCACCATCACCATCACCATCACCATCTCCATCACCATCACCATCACCATCTCCATCACCATCACCATCTCCATCACCATCACCATCACCATCTCCATCACCATCACCATCACCATCTCCATCACCATCACCATCTCCATCACCATCACCATCACCATCTCCATCACCATCACCATCTCCATCACCATCACCATCACCATCTCCATCACCATCACCATCACCATCTCCATCACCATCACCATCTCCATCACCATCACCATCACCATCTCCATCACCATCACCATCACCATCACCATCACCATCACCATCTCCATCACCATCACCATCACCATCTCCATCTCCATCACCATCACCATCACCATCACCATCTCCATCACCATCACCATCACATCTCCATCACCATCACCATCACCATCACCATCACCATCACATCTCCATCTCCATCTCCATCTCCATCTCCATCTCCATCTCCATCACCATCACCATCACCGTCCTCGCTGATGGGTGAAGTTTACACACTGAGACCTATTTTAGGATGGGCTTTCAAGTGAGAAGAATAAATATATAACAATAGGTTATGCAGAAGCATTTTTAGCCCTGGAACCAGATAAAGAACAAACTGTGACGCTACTCTTACTTAGGAGTCCAACAACATTTAGTATGACAAATCTACACTTAAATTACATTATTACTAGCTTCTAAAGGGAGAACTGCTGATTTTCTAGCTCCAGAACAGATTTCAAATTGGACTTGTACACATATGTTTTGTTTATCCTCAATTCACTGGGCAGAAAATTACATTTCAGACCCTGAAATTCCATCTTACGAGCTTAATTTAGTCTCTGGTATTCTTCTTTTCTTGTCATCCTTCTTTCACCCTGGCATCTTTGTGTAACAGTAAAACCTCTGCTGGAGATGAGACTTTTTGCTAGGGAACAGAGCCTCAGCAACCAGTGGAAATTTAATACTTGAATGATTCTCTATAGAGGAGTCAGTAACTGTCCATGATAAATCTAAACAAGTCTGATCAGAAGCACTTTATTGTGACTCACTGAACAAACTGGCGCTGAGTTTTGATGGCCTCTATGGTAATTAAAGTTATGTCTTGCTGGACAGACTGGTGGTTCAACTCTGCAGGCCCATGAATGCCATGCCCACATGAACCCCTGGGGCTGTTCTTTTGCCATGAGCCCAGGTGCCATGGAGCAGCCTACAAGCGTACAGCAAAACAGTACCTAAATTGTGCTGGAAAATCCAGTTCTCTCTCGATTCCTCAGCTCTTGCCAACTTCTGGGCAACAACTGGGTCTGAGAATTGCTAGGAGAGTTACCCAGGCAAAATGCAGAAGAAGTGGAACAACTTTGCTAGAGAGAGATTTCTCTGACTTGCACAAGAAGAACAGGAGAGGACAGGCCAGCAAGAGACTGCCTACTTCAGAGATCCTAAACGAAGTAGGAAATACAGGATAAATGAGACTACAGTGAGAAAGATGCCACTTGTGAGCTGTCCCTCTCCTTACCAAAACACAGACTTAAGATTAGGCTTAAAAATTATTTTGCCAGCCTTATATTGTTTGCAGCATAAATTACCCCACAAAAAAGGTTTACTCTGCTAGCAGATAATTCACAATAAATTGAGCATACAGATAACCATAGAGATAATCTCTAACACATTCTGCAACTAAAGCATGTTCCCATTATAGGCAACATGAAACAGTAACTCCAAAGTTACAGAGCAAAACCCCACAGAAAGTCACATCAATACCCTCAGGCAGTTCTAAACCAACTAAATAAATAAAAAGCCCACTACACAACAGGTCCTTGTAAGAGGAGCCACAGGATTGTCTCACACACAATATACATTGCATAACTACAGACATTTTTTTCCTTGAAACAAAAATATCTTCCAGTAATAGATGGAAAAGATTTCTTATTTTAATAAATTTTAAGTACAGCCTAAAATATGATTAAAAAGCATAAACAGACATTTCTTTGGTATTTGAAAGCGTATCTAAATATAATACTGCATTTTAGTTTTGCCTAGCAGCTACACATTAGTAAATCCAGAGCAAAGGGATTTAAGTTGATATCATACAGTGAAAAACTCTGCAATTTCAATTTCCCAAAACCCACAAATATAATAAAGACTGTCCTGAGCTATTCATGTCAGGTTCCTAATTTGAGATCCAACCCCCAAAATTCATAAAAAAACACATTCCAAAATAACCCCTCTTATTTGATAACAATAAAGAAAATGAATATGAGAGCTACGTTCTTTACAAAAATCTAAGTATAAGAACTGAGCATCTATCTGCTTACAGCTGGTTTACCAGAAGTACCATAAGGATTTCATCCTTAAGGGCATCTTTTTATCACAAGAAGCAGTAAAAAAAGAAAACTTCCAACTCACTTTAGTTGTGTTCTAAGATTTTTCATTAAGTAGTCTCTTGTAATTAAGAATTCTACTTTCTACAACAATCTTCAGGCACTACAGTCTAGCACCTACATTAATAAAATACTGATTTTTTAAAAAATTACTTCTGGAAATTTAGCAAGTACTTTCAGAAAATCCTAAACTTGTTGTAGTTTAACTTCAGGTACAGTAAGACAGTAAAAAAAATTAAAATCAAGAAAACAATGAAATTTTTTATTTCAGTGCAATTTTATTCCAAGATTATCAGGTCATTTAACTTGGGAACAGTATGCTCCAAGTAAATGTGTAAAGTTAGCTGAAAGTTAGTTACCTGCCAAATGCACCAACAAGTGCACAGAAGTATCTAAAATTAAACAAGCACTATGGAAGAAGTATATTTTGAGTGATGTATGCAGTCCACAGACCCATCAGATTACCAAGAGAACATGCTTCAGTGTCATTATCTACACTTGCTTATATGAAGATTGCTCTTCAGGAGGGGAACAGAACATCAGCCAGAAGGCTAAATCAAAGCCATTATGACAACCTTGAAGTCTGATTATTTTAAAACATTTTACTTGGTTGATAAGTTTTTCATTACTGCAGATGCACTACTGTAAGACTTTAAAAATAATGTCTGCCTTCCATGTATTAAAATATGTATTTCACAATTCTGTGAAAAAAATTATTGTCAATCTCTCCAATCCAATGTATCTATGTCTGTCGGCCAGAGATGGGCATATTCTTATGGTGCTTGCACCGTTCACAGTACATCTTAAATCAGATAAAGAGAATAAACAGTTCTATTGCCTCTTGATGGCCAAAGAAATGTTTACTTGGAAATAATGTCAACAAACACTCATAGATTTACTGCACATGAAATGTAGCTAAGGCCACTACCATTTGATGTAAAGAGTGACTGACTTATTCTCAAATATTTTAAAATATTTTTGTCTGTTTCCTATTTTGCTAGCATTTCTTAGGATTCTGCCTTCTGTTTTAAAATATTATATATTTTATATTGATACATTTCTTTAGAGATACAACCAGTGTTGAATATTAGTTCAATGCTTCTTCTTGAAAACCATGTAAACATACAAAACCCCCAAAACTGTTGTATTTTCCAGAAGGTGAGCATTTTGCACAAGTTTTGAGATTTCTCCTCTACACTTTAATCATTACCCCCTAGAAAAGATATAGCAGAGAGCCCAAGGGTAAAACTGGCCATGTTACTAAACCAGGTTCTTTTTTCATGTGCTAAGGCAGCACACACAGAAATCGGTGCTGAAATCAGAATGCAAGTGCTGCAACTGCTTCACAAGGTCTTTCAGCGCAAATGAAGTCTACAAATCCTTAGACATTTAAGATTTGAGGTAAATTACTGTGTAATACAATGGGATTCATTCACTTGAACACTGGAGTCTGCATTCAAGAACTCTTAACATCTCTAACAACTGATGGTGGCAATTTAAATCTAGGAGACAACTAGACAGTTAAAAAAAAAAAACAAAAACAAAAAACAAACCAAAAAACAAACAAAAAAAAACCCCAAAAAATCCAAGTCATAATAGCAGAAGAAGCCTTCTTTATCTTAACCTCACATTCCTCCCTACCTTCTCTCTCATTTCCATGTTCAAGGTACTCTCCAATGGACATACAGAACCTCATCTAAATCCTTTATAACTTATAGACCAGGCAGCATTTTCATCACTTGCTTACAAGAACATTTGGAAATCATTCTCCCCACTCCATAAAATGCCAGTGGAACCCAAGAAGAAAATGAGTCTGACAACATACATCTGTTACATCAGACTTCATGAGAAATCCAGAGCTTTTCTCTGAATCACCAACCCGTCCTTCCTAAAGAAAATGTCACTTTAATAGAAATATGCACAAACTAAAATGCTGAAGAGTACATTTAGTAATATATATAGCAATATGTATGAGACAAAAATGCAAAAGGCCAGACCAAAGCACAATATTATCAGTAATATAATTTCTGGTAATGAAGTAGTGGTCCCTTGCCCCCATCAGTGGGTGGACACACAATCAGCAATGCACCAATGGCATATCTGAGCATAAGGCTCAATGAAAACCAGTGAGGCAGAACTAATGCCAGCTTACAATATGAACAGCAAATAACAAAAAATGCATTTTCAGTCAGCAGAAGGTCTTGGTAACACTATTAGTGGGAAACCAATCCAATGTTTTCAAGTCAGGCAGGAAGGAGAAAAACTTTGGGACAAGTCAGACTCGCCTTCCCTTCCTTCTGCAGGATGATACTTGTAAAATGCAGCACCAACACAGGCCAATCTCCCAAATGTCATTGGGGTACCATAAGTCAACAGCAATTATCATATGCAGATCACAAGCATACATTATTGCCATGCAGTACAATTTATTCACAGAGGAGGCAGGATATTCAAATCTTCACCAAATTAAAATACTGAACACAGATCATTATTACTCATTTGAATCAAGACACATACTGTACCCATGACTTTAAGCATCCTTATTAAAAGTAATTAGATTTTGGCAAGTCTTTCCCAATTAACACAGACAGTCAAAAGTAAAAAGTAAGTCATACACACCGGCTGTCTTAGCTGCGCGACTCATGGGAAATGAAATAATTTATTCATGTCACTGTTGAACAACTTTTAAGAATTTGTCATACGTATAAAACCCTTTCCTTCTTTCATTATTTTTCATTATTACAATTTACATGCAAATATGGCGTCAGATCAACTTACTTATTTTAGAAAGTGACTTTGCTAGACTGTATGCTGGTTTGAACTCCAGAAATGCTTTGAGAGAGTACCTCAAGACTTCTAACTGCGACAATATTTTCACTGGAAAAAAAAAAAAAGGCAGCGAATTTGTTAAAAAATACTAGTTATTCAGTTGTAAAATCCCAGACTAGCAAGCTACATTCTTTCTTTGAGTAGCTCTGTAAAGTACTGTTAACCAGTGACCTTCATTACATTAACTCACAGCAACGCCACACTGCTTGTACCAAAGCAGTAATCATGTGTTGTCCCACAGAATACACAGAGCTGATTTTGGCTGGGAAGACAACACCTGAGGCACAGGCATATGACCATGAAATGAAGGCATGCCTGGTCCTGGGGAGGCAGAAAATCCCAGGTATTTTTCTCACCTTTCGTTCTTCAAAACTGACACATCAGTGAGCAAGCATCATTCAACAATAATATGGACTACCTACATGACCAAGGGATGAAGGAAAAAATCCCTACAAGATACTAACAGCTGTACTATAAGTAGATTTTTAATGGTACTTAGTTAAAAAAACATGCCTAGCTCACAATACACATGGCTTCCAAGCAGAACTTGACCATGATACTTTTTTTAGCGCTTTGCTCTTTGTGATTTCTGTCTTATTCTGTTTTCTATAGAAAACCAACATTCCCAGCCAAAATCACGTGTCTTTTCCATACATAAGAGAAAACACAAACAACATCAGCAACCTTCTGTCAAAAACAAATAGGAGTAAAAACTCACCCTTCACTTCCATAGATGAAAATAAAAAATGCAGACTAATTTTCTTTATGCTATTGTGCTTTTCAACATAAGTCAGCATGCACATTTAATGATGTTTAGCTAATCCATTTTGATTTTATGCTGCTTGAGTTAGTTCAATGTACTTTTTCTAGGTAGCTGTGCCAAGACCTGGTCTCCTACGATCCCTTCACTGCCCACTCTGTCTTTATACAATTCTTTCTTCTCTCTTTAACAAGTGAGGCGTTTATCTCCAGGTTAAGAAAAGACTATTCATTTTTGCATGGTCTTGCCAGAGTGAGGTTCAGTCATGGCCATGAGAGTATGCTGAATTGAGAGCATATCAGGAGATATGTACAAACTCCACTAATTAAGGTGATGGACCTCTCTGTTGGCAATAAATGGCCCTATAATGTTGACTATGCTCCCCTGGGCCTCTGTCTTTTTTTTTTTTTTTAATTTTTTTTTTAAAGCATAACAATGTAATAGTAAAAATCAAAATTTATATATAAATAGCAGTTGATATTAACCAAGTCCTGAAGATATATGGCAGCTCTAAACATTTCAGATTTAAAGAACAAGAAGAAATTCAGTGCTTTGTAAAAGAAGAAAAAGGTATCTCTGTGCAGTGTATCCCTTGGGCAATGCCATGGTTTCTCAGTACACAGTTTCTGTCTCTCCCTTGCCATATGGGGATGAACACAACAACGCAATGATACTGTTGGTTATTGTGATACTGTTGGTTGGATGGTCCTGCCTAGTCATACATGAATGACTAACTTCATGATGGCAGGACAGACAGACAACTCACTTTTCTCAGGTTTCAGCTTTCATGTTTAAAGAGAGAGCTTTTAGCTATCCTAGTTAAGAAAAAATTGTAAAAGAAGCCTATTGCATGAAAGAACCCTCCCTGGGTTTGCACCAAGACTGCAACAAGAGTCCAAATGGATGGACTGAAGTATTTCCTTGCAGCTCGGTGCCTTGGTGTGTCTATTCACTATTGAATGAGTAAAGCCCTGTAAGACAGAATAAAAGAGAAGAAAAGCCTCAATTGCAACAATGTCCTAAATGCAAGATCAGCTAATAGCGTTACTTAGCAGAGATACAGGGATTAGAAGGATGTGGAAGAGTCAATATGACATAGATTTAAAATACTTATTTTAATAGGGGATTAGGCTGAAACAAGGAAGTAGGAATTACCACATTTTTCAAATTCTTCATTCATCCAAAAGACTGCAGAGCAAGCCTGTCTATTTATTTATATTTACATTTAATATCTATCTGTCTGTCTGTCTATCTGTCTGTCTATCTATCTATTCAAGGTTGGACAGGGCCTTGAGCAACCCGATAATAGTGGAGCATCTCCTTGCTCACAGTAGGGTGGCTGTACTACATGGATTTTAGAAGCCACTTCCAACCCAGACCATTCCTTTATTCTATTATACAGCTGTTTTTCCACTCTAACCTACATTTACAGCGTGAAAGACAATGGTCTAGAGGACTTCAAGTGTACTGTGTTAACCTGTTTCCAAAAGCAAATCAAGTAAAGCTTCTCCCATGTATACTGCTGACCTACCAAATGAAAGGCTACACCCATCTTTCCATCATGCTCCATCAGTTGCTTATAGGAATCAATTTGCATTACCTTTGAGTTAAGTGCCCTTGAGTGTACAGTAACACATCTGCAGTGCATTTCATAAGCATAATGGCAGTGTTCCAGACACACAAACAGCATTGAAGTGCTCATGCCTGACACAGCACAAAGAATGGAGTACTAATGCTAATGTGGTCATTTGGGAGGGTGGAAAAAGAGCTGAGAGAAAGAACTGCATTAAAAAAATAATCACAGAATAAAGGTGAAATCTGGGTAAGCACAATAGAGTATGAGTTTTGAAGCCCAAACACAAGGCAAAAAAACATACATAGTATGTTTTCTTCCTAACAAAAATGTCGATGTACCAGAAAAAAACTGAAAGTCACAGGAGGAAAAAACCCACAAACACAGAGTAATTAAGAAGCAGAAAAGGTAAGTAAAACATAAAAAGTCACAAATGAGATAAAGATAAGATGCAAAGTCAGGTAAGATACAGAGGGTCTATCCTATCCAAAATAATGTGATTTGAGAGTCACCAACAGAGCACATCACCTTAGGAAGAGCCAGTTCCTGGGAAGCCCAGGAGCCTCGGGCATGTCTGAGTCATCTGCTAAGGCTTTTTTTGCATTTTTTTTAAGCTGAGAAGTAGAATAGGAAGGAGGAAAAAAAGCTTTATTTCTAGAGGTGTTGAAATATTTAAACTGCCTTAACTAAAGTTCAACAGAGGATCTAAATCCCACACAAATAATGCTGCCCTGTGTTGTCTTTTAACATTGTACTCCCACTCCTTCACTGGTGTTTCAGCTGTTGAAAAGGTACCTGTGTAAGCTTAGCTGTCATAAAGAATATAATATTAATATTTAAATAATTTTATATAGTTTACAACTATTCAAAGATTTGTATGATTGTACTAAGTCCCCCAGAAATGTGAAAACCCTGAACTTCATCTGGAAAGGGAGATACTTAAATTTAAAGAAGTTTTGTTTCTATAAAGGATTTAATTTCCTCTGATCGCCTCACAGAAACACATTTTCAGTTTCATCAGGGATAAGCTGGTATTGATTTTCCCTCTAGAACCTTTTAAGTGCTCCTTGTAAAGATGACCTGATTGTTTTCCAACAAATCCTTTGTCCTCATAATAATCTGTTGCCTATTTTTAGGCACAATTTAAAATTATTTAAAAGCACAACACAACAAAGTATTCCAGCTTGCCATTAGCTTGACTGAAATCCACTCACACCTTGTTCCTACTTCTTAACAACTAGGGAGTTAAACTAAATTATTAACTCCTGACATTACAGGCTCCAGTTCAAACCAGGAATTTAAAGCATGCATTTGATTATTTAGTGATGTTAATTTCTGGCTACACACACACAAAAATCTGCTAGACTGAAGAACTCTCCAGCCACTCTCCTCCAGAAAAGCAATGACATACAGCATTAGAGCAGCAAGAGAGATTCTTACACTGCAGCTGTTGTCTGTGTTACCTGTAAGTGAGGTTAAGCAAAATGCAGTTAAAGCTCTGGAGAAACAACTGGCTTTCTTTAAATGCTAAGTATTAAAAAAAAACCCTCAAGCAAGCAACATGAAATCAAAACCAGAAGGCTGTCTTTTTGGTTCCATCATTTAAAGGCTAATGGCTGACATAATTTAACATAAATGGCACTTGATTAAATCTATCCATGAAAACTGTCTTAGGTTTTAAAACCTAAGTAAGAGTAAGTTCTGACTGTAATCCAGTGCTGAATCCTTCAGTTACCAAAAAGGTTAAAAGACACTGCGCTAACATACTATTGAAATAGCATTTCCTACCTGAAAATATAGAAGGTCTTTTCTTAGTGCGCCTTGGGTGTATAGGGTCTATATTCCTAATATTTTTTTGAAACTTTCCCTTAAAATCATTTTCTAGCAGGATGTCTGGCGGCAGGCTCCTCCGTCTTGTTGATTTATAACGAGTCTGATGGGGATTAAGTTTACTCTTAGTCCTGGAGCACAAGCTGCTGTCATCCAGTGCCATGGCGGAGCGTTCCAGCCGCCCTGGCGCGAAGGCAGCCCGCACGCCCAGAGGTGTCAGGACCAGTGGTTACCGACCCAGCAATCTCGGATGTTCTCATGCTCAACTCACCCGTTGGGGAAGTTGAGCAGGTTGAAGGCGTGTGCTGGGACAGGTGTAGTGTTACTGCATCGCCCCTCCTTGCAGCAGGGAGACAGCACAGGGAGGAGGCAGGCTGAAATAATGCGCTTGAAACTTTTGAGGTAATTAGGAAGTTCAGCAAACCTGAGCTCAGCAGCACAACCTCTGCAGAGTGGAATATACAATTTAATATGAGGCAATGTCCAGGGCTAGTATGGTTTATATTATAGCCACAGCATTTCTCAGGTCAGTTCATTAATAGTTCATTAACGTGGCAAGTTAAACAGGTGCTGCTTAACGTTACGAAAAGAAAACAGTGTGAGAGAAAAACAAACAAACCCATACACAAAACCTCAACCTACAAACAAACAAAAATAACACACACAAAACAAACAAGCAATGACAAAACAACACCCAAACAAACCATCAAACTCTAGGTGCCAGCCTAGGGACCTGTCAGGTGAAAGGCACTGCCCAAACAGTATGTTTGGGGTTTTAGTCCTGTCATGTCACAAACTTCCATTTTGAAGGTTGATAAACAGTCCAAATCACAAAGGGTTTTATGGCCACAACTGTCAGTTTGGGGTTTCGTTCCTCAATGAGCAATAATGCTATTTTCTACTGAAGAAATCAAAGATGTGATAGTGTGACTAATTTCTCTCTCTGTGTAACTGCTGACTAGTAAAAATAAGACATTTAAATACATGTATGACAGATCTCTATTTAAATAAAACTTGTTTTGTTCCAGTTAATCCAATGAAATCTTTTGAGCCCCCCAAGGATGTGATCTTCCTTCCTCAAATGTTCAGAAAGAAGACAAATTGAAACATTTTCTAGGAACCCTCTAATTTTCTTGTTGAATTCTACCATAAATGAGGCAAAATGAATTAGTAAATGAAAACAAACAAATCTTCTGATGCATTTTAATATGCCTTTTGCTGTTAAAAAAACAGCACTTAATATGGTGAAGGGAATAAGCAGAGTGGTAATTCAAAGGGAGGGTAAATAATGTTTCAATTGTGGGTACCTAAGAAAAAGTGATTTTAACACCTGAAGATAGAACCTGATTTCTTAACTTTTTTAAAAACAATTAAACCACAAATGCTTTAATTACTTTCCTAAAGATAGGGTACACTGTAAGATTGGTGTAATGATCACAAGGTTGGCTGTTCCAAACCCAGTTTTTGTGTGAAGTTCATTACAACCTTCTGTAATTTTATGGATGAAAAAAGTAAATGGTTCATCTACATGCTTTTGGAAGGGAAGAGTGGAAATTTTACATTCATATATAGTGTGTAGCTTTTTAACATATTTTATTGAGGATGCAAAGAATCTGCTAGATTCTGTCTTGTTCCTCTGGGAATTACATTGCATTGGGCTGAAAATTGAAATTATGAATGGAAGGATCCAATCTTAAATACATTGGACTCAGAAAACATACCCTACATTCAGAACAAACTGATTATTTAAACCAAATGAACATTAAATATAGATAGCAAACAGACTATTTCTGATCTTGCTGAGTATTCTAGGGATCATGAGAGCTCTTTTTACATGTGGAAATAAGCTTTTGGAAATTCCACTGGATTCCAAAAGAGGTTGGGTGGTGAGAATTAGGTTATAACCAAAGGGAATTGTGTGTCTAACTTGCTCAGTTACATTTTAAAAATTTCTCTACACACTGGTTTTCATCATTAAAGACCAAAATACCTAATTCATGTCCTTCAAACCTGTGTATCTCATCCTGGTTTTCCAAGTTAATTAAAAAATAGGTCCAAAAAGTTTTCCTTGCTTCACCTTCTCTTACAACTCCATTTCTTTTTCAGCTTTGGCTGAACCAGCATAACAATATTTAGTCCATTCCTGATAGCCCAACTTAACCAAAGTAAATTCATCAAATACTTTTCAAAACAATAGAAAATGCTTAAATGTGAGCAAATAAATGTACTTGAAACAGGTGTGAAGACTGAGAAATAAAAAATGCAGGAATTAACTTTTGAGGAGCTATAAATGGAAATTTGAAGGAAGCTTTAAATAAAATTTCAACATCTTCAGCAAGTGATCTAAGCTCTAGGCTACAAGATATGAAAACAGCTCTGAACTTTTCCTTCTTAAAAAACTCTAACACATATAAATAATTAAATATTCATTAGAAGAGTGACTTGAAAGTGAGTGTCCCATATTCTCACCGAGTGATACAATTGCCGCACCATACAACCTTACCTTCTCCAGCCCAATGAATATTCATGCTAAGTGGAACATTTCCAACAGAAGAAAATGCTGCTGGGACACTCAAATTTGTGTAGTGGTCATACTCTTTCAGATGGGGAAAATCTGTCAAGGGTACAAACCCCTGATCCAGTCAGAGTACACCAGAATCTATGAAAAGTTAAATCCAGAGGGGCTTTCAAATCGCCTTCTATAGGATCTGCTCTAGAACACATTCTTGAAAATGCATTCAGAACTGAAAATCAAAAAAGGCAAACACTTGTTCTGAAAACTGAAAATCCTGAGCAGGCAAAGCAAAGGAATATGCAGTGGTAAAACAGAAACTGAGAATTCCAGTGGTGTCTGAAAGTTGTTGAGAATGAGATGCCCAAGTGTCACTTTAGTAGCTTAACTCTATTACATATCCTGTCAAAGGATAAATAATACACAAGATCCTTCAGAAGAGATTACTACAAGAAAGTAACCACTGTGTTACAATCATAACTGAATCACGAAAGTGCTCAAGTTATGAAAACAAATACAAGCAGGAATCATAATTTGGCTACATTTTCAGGCTGGCAAAGGTTTATAAAGCCTCAGATTTCTCTGGTAGGTTTGGTGTATTTCAGTACTTTCTTATGATTTTAAAAGGTCAGTATAATAACCCTTTGGTTTATCCTTTACAGTCAAAGGCTAAATCAGGATATCTTACCCCTTTGATTCCAGCAAATTACCCAGCTGTAGTGTCTGCAGTTTCTATTACTAATTATTTTGACTGAAGTTTGGTAAATAAGTGCTGAAGGTACTGATATTTGATTTCAGTTTGGATGGTACCCTGTACTGTAGAAATACAGATTGGAAGCTACAAAATTAGCCTGGTCCAAAAAATAATTTAAAAAATTCTCACTGGGGAAATTATCATTAGCTTTTAAAAAATAATACAGCAGCAAATCCTGTTATATTTCATGTGCAGTAAGCCAGTTGTTATTATGACTGCTTTAGAGCTCCCATTCCCCTTTTCAGCTGAGGAAATATTTGGCTTATCAACAGCAGAAGCAAGAAAAGGCTTTTCTAAAAAGTGCTCTCAGTGTGTCACCTCATGCAGGCTGACTAGGAAAATCTGTATTCTGGAAAAGGAAAACCAACTCTGCAATGAGTTCCTGTCTGGTTTGGTAATGTAACTTCTGTATCAGTGTACATGGATCCATGGTCCTTCCCACCACTCCACACACCCCAGAACACAATGGTACCTCAAGGGAGGACAAGGCCTCTAAGACATATATGTTGGAGGAACTGCAAAGGCATGAAGGGAAAGTTTGAGCTTTACTAACATTTTAAATCAGCACAGTTTGATCAACCAAACCTCATCCTTCTTGCCTGTGGCCCATGGAGCTTTCCCCCTTGTTGCATTAGCACCAATTCTGTAATGTTGCACAGTAAACTATGGCACAAAGCTAGGTTGCCTTTTGTTTATTTGTTTGTTTATTTATTTGCAATCATGCTGCCACAAAGGACAAAAAGACAAGAGTAAGCATCTAGGACAGGGATATATGAATTGTTTCTTTCAGTCACCAAGCCAGGTTAGAAAAATTTTAAGTGTTACGCCTTAAAATATTTGTAAAAATAAGGTTCTAAAGGCAATGCTAGGCTACATAATTAATTTCAGTGCATTTTACAGGTGTCAGACATTTCTAGAAATGAAGTTGTTGCAAATCCAGTTGAATATTCCTGGGTACCTGCTTGCCGAGGAGACTTAAAAAGCACACACCAATTTAGGAAACCAATCCTGTTCTTTTATTCCCCATAAGCACTTATGACCCAGGTGTCACACCCTGTTCATATCTGAACAGTCACAGCCCTCAAAAGTTATTTATGCCATGAAGTCTCAAACTTCTTTTGCTTTGCATTTCAAATAGAAAAGCTAAACAGCAAAGGAAGAGAAAAAAGGGTATCAAAAATAAGGAAAATATACAGCTGTTCAAATCTTCCAACTGTTGCTCAAAAAAGTATTTGTTTAATTTTCTGGAATATCCTGGCTGTCTGAATCCATAGGATATGAACATCTGACAAGTTCCCTGCTTGAATTAACCTATTTCTTCTGGTTTAATGCTGTTAGAAGCAGAGTCTGGACTAGGTACAGCCTTAGCATCCAAAAGATCTCTCTTCAGTCAAGCATCATTTTTCAGAAGTGAGTGTAAGAGGAAAAGGTCAGCAAATTAATGCTGATTGTGGTCACAGTCTTAAAGAAAGCAGAGAGATCACTTTAGGTTCCCATTAATTTCTACCCTGTAGCAAACAGTGGCTCACAGAATTGTGCTAATAGGACTCAGTTGCCAGGCTACACCTCACCTTCGAGAAGCTAAATAAGAGTATTAGATGTTCATCATATCACACACTATACATTTATGGTTTTAACTTGTGGTAGATAACATTGAATTACAGTCACAGAAAAGAGAAATAGGCTTTCAGCCCAGATGATTCTTCAAATTTTCAAATACTAACAGACAAAACATGAATAAAAGAAGAGAGCTTTTATTCCAGCTTTCTATGCTGGAATGTTGGTTTGAATAGATGAATCTTGATAAGAGATTTGGCTGAGTATTTCAAATGCATTGTCCTTCAGCTGAAAGATGATAAGCACCTTTAATTTGAAGTCATATTCTTGCCTGCTAACAACAAGCAAAATATATAGTTAAAGCTGTAATCTGATTCTTAAGATACTATTTGTCTTTTACTGTTGGATCTATAATGTGCACAAAACAGAAACCTGATTTAAATCACAGCATTTCATAGGCAGAACAATTCACAGTCAAATGTCCATTTGTAGTAATTTCCCCTAACACTGATGTTCCCAGTACACGATGGCTGTTGCAGCCTTATTCTCAGGAGGACTGGAAAGTCGAGCCTTCTCCAAACACAGGAAAGAGGCATTTTCTGGCAGAGTGGAGTGAAGAGGCACAGCCCAAGCACCCTGCTAGCTGACAGAGCTCCTTGCAGAACTGTAAGCACACATGGCTTTGCCCAAGTGGCAGTGGCTGGACATCTTCCAAAGATCAAAGGCTGAGGGTAGAACTTGCCAGAATCTGCACAAGGGTAACATTGCAATCACAAAACCATGCTTGATATTATTCCACTGCAACGTGGGGCATTAAGCCTATGCTCTGGGTAGAATGGTAAGAGAAGGACCTGAGGCTCTGAGGGAATTTTACTCAGTATGAGGTAGTATTAGTCCTGAATAAAGATGGCAGATGGTTTTCCTCTTGCCTTCTATGTTGCAAGTGAATGCTGTGAGCAAACTATGCATATCAAGGTTACTGATTTCAGAGACAATTTTCTATTTAAAACCACTTCTGAGTGTTCAGTATTCTACATGAAATAAATTTTGTTAGCACATATGTGTGAGATTATAACAGCATTTCAGCTTCTGTAAAAAAAAAAAAAAGTTACAGATATAGAGGAAGAAAACCCACCATGTATGGAACTTGAAAGTACTTCTTAGAGAGGATTACTATCTCAAGTGCAAGAGCAGTCAATATGAAAATGAAGGCACTCCACCTAAGGCCAGAGCTCTAGAAACACCAGAAGACATCCCAAGCAACTCTAAATGTCTGACTGATGCACAACTCCAAAGTGAGTTTCAACTTTTGCTACAGGAGTTAGCAGTATACAAGAATCTCTGTGACACTGTTACAGCATCATAAAGCAGGATGTGTAAATGATCTTTAAAACCTCCAGTTACAGAAACAAAAGAACCCGCAGCTGAACATTTCTCCTCGTTCAATTGTACAATATTAAACTCCAGGACTTTTCTTATAAATACTTATTTTGCGTTTAACGGTATTAATACAGACCTCTTACTGCACCTAACCCTGCAATGCAGTAGTATATGTCAGTAATAATAGAAGCATTTTTTGTGCACCAGCTTACTCCCTCTCTCTCCATGCCTCTGCTCTCCCCTTTTCCTTCTCCCAGCTGTAGTAAGCAAGTAATTGCCTGGGCAAAATGGGAATGGCTGAGGAAAAGTTTCTCTACACCAGTTCATACATGTGGATTTAGAGGCAAACTGGAGCTTCTCCTACAATGTCACAGAAAGAAAGAGAAAAAGGAAGGAAAGGAACAACCTGAATAGTAGATATAAATTTCACAACCCCTCCCCACACACCCGCCATACTTAGAGACAAAAGATGACAACCAGCACGTGAGAAGGATTGGGAAATGGAAAGGATGTGAGGAAACTCAGGGTCTGCAAAGCACAGGAAGCAGCGGCCAACGGCAAGTAACCGACACACAGCGCTGCCACAGAGCAACAGCGAGCGCTGCTCAGCAAGCACAAGCAGGGCCTGACCCCTAAAGCAAGCTTCATGGTGAGTGAAAAATTCCAAGTGCTTAAAGATTGAAAAAGAGAGAAAAATCCACAAAACATGAAAAGAAGAATAAGAAATGCTGTGCAGATTTACTTGAAGTCAGAGATATTTTCAGGTACTCTTTCATCCATCCCTGTTGAGAACCTAACTAAGTTAAAGAGCATCACCATCTTAAACTATGACATTAAAACTCCCATTTATACTGATTATTTTCCTCTGACTTCTTGAAGAATCAGCTGCATGATAAAATGGCTTCCAAATAATGCCTGAAATATTATTACTACATAGGACTGGAAAAATATTATATTCTATTACCCTGCCGTAAATATTACTCCATTTATACAACCTGTATGACAATATGAGATTTAAGACAGTGTGCCTGTGCATTTTATATAAAAATATATAGATATTTAACATGTCTAGTAAAACCTTACATATGTATATTGATTATTCAATTTCTCCACTAACATTCATATTAAGACCCAGTGGACACAGTTTCAATTAATACAAACAGAAAAACATTTTCAAATTTGGATGGGATTATTTGTGACGCTGTACAGGCCTGAGATAAATACAATTTAGACTAATTTGACAATTATTTGAGAGGATAACAGTGAATGCATTCAAAGCAGTATTAGCAGAAGAGGGTAGCTGTGTCCCCTTCCAAGCCCCCTAAATACAGTAAAAACGATAAGGGAGATCACCTGTGAGCAGATGCTCCCTTAGGGTTGTGCTGCTCAAGGTGCTGCAGGGGCCCAAGGCTTTCCAGGTAAACACCAAATACACAGATACACATACACACCAACTATTGCACATCATAGAAATCAGACACAAAGATTGCTCTTGCAACAGCACAACACTAAAGGAGAGTTACTTTTCTGAATGTCAGCCGTGCAACTGTTAAATTTTAAACTAAGACAGCACAACCTTATTTTGAATAGTAACATGAATGAGAAAAACACCCAGCATTAGTGTAAAATGAAACATGCAATAACCTAGTTCAAGTCAGACACTCACTGCAGCAAGTACAAATTTTGAGACAACTCAAAACTCAGTTTGCCCACTGACTGTGAACATTTAATCCACACAAGTATCAGGTCTGTCAAGAAAAGGAAACACCCTTAATGTCGCTCCTTAATGTCTTTTACCGTTATCTTTATGCAGGGTTCCAGAAACAGTGAATTTATTTCACCCAAAGTTAATTAAGAGCTTAGTTAGAGACAAAAAAAGCTTGCCAAGAGAGATAAACCCTGAAACACTCCCAAAACTTAGTGAGACTCCCACTGAACTTTTCCAGTAATTCATTCCACAGTGCAGGGAGGTGCATGAAACACCACCATCTTCATGCTTCTTCCAAGTTCAGCTCCAGGCTTCATAACACTGAAGTAAAGATGGGTGGCCAAATATCAAGGAGCAATACATTTTTCAGCTGGACTGTTGACTAATTAATTAATTGAGGGCTTTTAGACTCAGGAAGACAATCCTGAAATTAATCCAGATTCAAAGATACTCAAACATATAGTTTGAATAAACAATAATTTCCTGGCATTTCGGATTAGTTTCAAGAGGAAATTGAAGAAGTAATGTCTGTGATAGGCCAGAACACCACAGTTTGGCTTATCTCTGGGAAGTCAAGTTGTTCGGTCTCTACAACAGGCAAACACATTCTTGAAGCCTTCTGCAATTACGCAAACATCCAATAAAAAGTCCTAATACTGTAGAAACGAATTCTTTTCAGGGAGATGTATCAATAAAGTAAGTCCTTCAATCAGTTTGTGTTAGGAGTCACTAACCTTTCTATAGTGAAGCACTGCTGTCATGTTAGCACCACGAATTTACCTAAGTGATTCTGCTTTGAGAACATATCCCAGGTATGGAAGTGAAAAAGTACCAGAGCAAGGGTCAGACCTGCCAATAGCACTTTGCACTGCTGGTCAAAAAATTTCTATCTTTCTTAGTTGGAGAGAATTATTTGGGTGCTGTATTTCCAACTCTTGACTCCAAACTGCAAGTATTAGGGAAAAAGCCCTTTTAACATAGTGCGCAAATGTAACAAATAATTTTGGGGAGGGTGAAAAATAATAAGGGGTCCAAAGGGCCCTAATTAACCTGAGATTCGCTTGGGTCCTACACAGATTGGAAGCACATGGAGAAATGGGTGAAGTTCAGATCACACTTCAGCAAAAATGAGATTTCCAGAAATGTTTCTCTAGTCTAAGAAGCAGGACACATCTTTCAAGGGGAAGAATACAGTAGAGGCACTCAAAGACCAAGAGATCAGTGTAAACAAGGGTCTGACCAACTGCATACAGACGGCTGGAGAGCTTTTCCTGCTAGCTAAGGACAGGCTTTTGGAAAGTTCTGGGGACTCATATGAATTAAATTACAAAGCCTAATTTCAGCCTGAGAGCCTATTCTCCCATACCTGTTTTACAGTCCATGGACAAAGCCATTGATTTAGGGATGGGAATAACCTTTGCCTCTCCACTAAATATACTGAATATTGGCAAGGGTAAAGTTAGCTTTTGGGAGTGCCTGTCCCACAATCATAGGATTATCCCTCCTTCTATTACAGAAGATGCTACAACTCATCTATTTCAATGTTGACATTTCTTTCTTTTGAGAAAAAATGGATTTATATGAAGCTAGTTCAGCTTCAACATTCAGGTGCCTTTATTTATTAGGCTGAGATATTCCTTGCTTTGAGATGGGTTTTTAAAACACAAGAATTTGTAGATGACGATTAACTCATTGTGCAAAATTCTGTTCTATAAATTTACACAACTGACCTCTTGAAGCCTCACAATATAAAAGTTTTTCCTTTGGTTTTTTT
Source organism: Fringilla coelebs (assembly GCF_963513975.1). Lineage (NCBI taxonomy): Eukaryota > Metazoa > Chordata > Aves > Passeriformes > Fringillidae > Fringilla > Fringilla coelebs. The sequence goes on from NC_140029.1 coordinate 69,205,662, forward strand.
TTTTTCCTTCTCCGGACCTTCAAAAATTCCACAGGCCTCTTTTTGCAACTCTCTCCTTATTTATACCTCTTTGTTAAGTCAAAATATTAAGGCACTGGATACAGTATTTTGGTACCACCATATTGTAGCATCACACTAGCAACTAAGCTGAAGAAGCTTCTTAAATTGCCCCTTGGCTTTCCTTCAAGTTTCTGCCCTGAACAGTTTTGTATTTGCAACCCATCTCTGTTACCTTCCATGTAACAGCATTAAGAACATGCTTTGTTCCACCATGAGCACTTAACTAGGCAAGCCACATGACTATCAGGCTGCAATACTGATCTATCTTGATTATTAACTAACATCTCACCAATAATAGACCCCCTGAAAAATAGTAGAGCTGCTGAGGATATTTACCAAGTGAAAATTTTACAATCATCCAAATGCTTAAGAACAGTATGAAAAAGCTATGAAACTGTAGAATTCTTAACTCTCCCGCAGAGCCAAAAATCATCTCAATTATCAACCTTAAAAGAAGATTTGAAAGCTGTGTTTTTTTAAAACTACTGCATATAGTCTTTAAGGTATACAAGATAAATTTAAAGAAGAGAAGTAGCAATTCCAATGTCGTAGAAATATACAACATATCCACAGCTAGCTTAAGGAGGCCATAATACTTTCCAGAGAAGTAAGATCAGTCACAGGAAGATTAAGACCTACCACTCATGATATTCTGAGGCCTCATTTACACTGCTTTGACTTTCCCTGCAGAACATCAGGATGCTGTGGGATATACAAAGAAAGGAGACTGCATGTCCCCCACCTAGCTGCACATATTCAAAGATTAAGTTGCCAAAGTCTAAACCCCATCTGTAGTTAACAGAGAGACAGGGATGCACCTCTGCAAGGCAGAACTCATCTCCTCCACCTGAGGAGAGGGGAAATTGTCTTTCTTCCTTAACTGCAGCCTTTTCCTGAGACTTACAGATGCTTACCCTTTGAATTGTCACACAGGTTAGATGAGAGGAATGCCACACCAAGACCTTCTGCACTACAGTTATTGTGAGTGAATTACAATACACTAAAAAAGAATTCTCTTCCACCACCAGAGCTATTCCACTGCTGGGGAAAGCTCAGAAGTGAGCACAGAGTTGCCAAGACTGATACATTTTTTCTGCCCTAAGCAGAGGATGGAGCAGGGCTTCATCTCTCATGACTTGCTTTCTCCTAATTTGTTCATACAATTCCAAAGTTTTATGTATCATTATTTTAATTGGGAATGGCAAACTAATGAGCAGAACTTTCTTTGATGGTCAGAGTGCTGTATAAAAAGACGCATGGAGTGAAAGTAAACAATTCAAAGGGATTTTATCTTCCAGTGTCTAAGACAATGATGAAGAAACTGTAAAAAATAGAATATCGATTCATACAGCATTTTTCACAGCAATTTTGGACTATTCTCTTTAGGTATCAAATTTATTTGAAGCTGGGAACTGAAAACTTTCTATCTTCTGATGTAACTCTAAATAATGGCATCACTAGGTTGAAAATATTCCCCTGTCAAATCTTTTTAAGGAAGGTGTCTAGCAGCAGATTTCTGCTGCTAGTAGTTTGAAATTGTACCAAAATTGGCAGTCTTGATTTGCTATTGTACATCAACCCCCACATTATCAATGTGTGTGTGTGTGCATATCTGTGTGAAAGTATGCACAAAAATACACTGAAAAATAAATCCAAGTCTGCAGCCTAAGCGAAAATTTTTCAGCTTGCTTTCTGGAAACACAGAAAGTAGGTCAGCACATATTCCAAAATAGCACATCAGCACTGAAAGAAGAAGTAGCATATCTGTACCTTTGGACTTTTTAGCTCATCTCTCTGTAGGGGGAAATGGAGGATAAAACCCTTTTTCTTATTCTACTATATGTATGAAAAAAAATTGCTTACACTTAAAAAATATCCAAATAAGCCACCTACATGGGTAAAATGTCTGTTTTAATCAAAGCAAAACAACATTGAGTGGAACCATTTAAGCTTTATCTAAATATAACCAAAGGAAAAGCCAGGATGTTTAAAATGTGTTTAAAGTGTTGCACTGGATATGTATCACATCCTGTTCCTTGCACATCTTGTTCCTTGTATCAAAAACCTATTTGGTAAAATATTTACTTTGGAAATAACAGCACACTGTCTGTGATTTTGTAGTTCATCTAGTGAGGATTCTTTTCTTTTTTCAGTATTTGCTGTTGCAATAAGAATTGCTGCCTCTTTGTGATATCTTTGATGCTAGACACACTCTTAAAGAAAAATATTTTCTTTCATTTATTCCCCACCCACCCCCCTTTTTAAGAAGCCAGAAAGCTAAAGCAAAAACCAAATTACTTAAGCACTCACACATCTTATAGCTATAGTGATTCTTAAGAATTCTTCTGGAATTCATATTGATAAACTCCTTTCCTGAACTATTACAGTTCCATAACATGAAAGGAAAATCAAAATCCACTCTTAGGCAATATTAATAATGCTTATCAGCTGTTAAATATCACCTGATTCAGGTCATTATCAATACTGTTGGCTTCAACATGATGCATGATGCTGATATGTTTCCCAGAACAGATTTCAAGCTAGGACACTGATATACTTAATTAGGAAAAAATTATATTGCCTCCCTCAAATTCCAAATGTCAGTCTTCATTTGGATCTCTGCACTAGATTAGAGAGGTACTGAGCATTGGTAGCATGACCTTTTAAGTTCAGTGATTTCTATGCAACCAGCAGGAATGCCTAAAAATAACAAAACAAGTCTATTTTTAGTTCTTCATTCTCTGGGGCTTTTTGTCTTGCTTTTTAAATTTTTTTTTAACTACTGCTATGTTTGTCTTACCTCTCAATTCTTGGGCACTTAGCTCTAATTTATTTTCTTGTATCATTCAGACCTGTTTAAATATCTCATTCTCCAATTTGTGAAGTACTGTAACCCATGTATATATGTACATGATTTAGGCAGTTAAAGAATTGGATCTTCCACAGAGCCAGGCATTCCAAGAAGTGAAATCAAAATGGAGAACAACTTCCTGAACCTACAGCTGCTGGGATCTGCACTTTTCTTTCACTCAGTAAAACTGATGCTTGCTATCAGAACTTAAGTAAAATCAGAATCTTCCTAGATAACACAGGCTTCACAAATAATTGCGTGAAGAAATTATGGAGTTTTTAAAACTCTGATAAATGAAGCCAAAGTAGTAAAAAAAAAAAAAGGCTGAACTTTTATGTCCTGTGAGGTCTCTACCTTGCAAAATTTTAAAACTCTAGCCTAGCAAACAAAGTGCATAATTAAACACAATTAATTGCATTCCTAGATTACTGCCAGATAGCTTGTCACATGCCTTTCTGGGTCTAAATACACAGTTTTCATTTGTTACTTCTAAAAGGCAAAGGCACAGAACTAATTGAGTTCAATCTACAGCTCGACAAATACTATTAAAATATGATCAGATCAAATAAAACAAATAGCATAAATTTACAGACAAGTATTAAAATAAATAAGGGAAAATAAGGCAGTTGTATTTATGAGTAGCAACAGACATTATCTCCCTTCTCTCTAGCACTCTTGTTGAGGCCAGCACTGTCATTCTCCAAAGCCTGAGAGATCTACGGGAAGATAATAGGTCACACATTCATCAGACTTCAGTACTGCTAATTTTTCTGACATGCAACCAGTGTGATTAAAAAACAACACTGCTCTACTTAAATGGAACTAAATCAGCTCCTCAGTTCCCTGGGAGTTTTTCTAAACTGTAGAAGAAATTTCACAATAGCTCTATAAGCCGTTTGGCCTCATCTCCCTTTAGAAAATAAAAGCCCACAAACACGTTTGCATATTCACATAGCTCCTTCTCTGAGTTCAAGGACACTTACAAGACACCTGCTAATATGCCAAATTTGTATTCATTGGAGAGGGAAGCCTGCTGCCATGAGATACCATTTCCACTCAGAAGCCATTAGCTTAACTGCTGAGAGGGGGAATCTTCTCAAACTGCTTCATGAAGGAGAAACATAAGTATAACCAGTTCTTTGAAGGCACAATAAAACAGGTAAACTAATCATGAAGTGGCCAGATCTAGGATTTTCTGAGCTTGCTTAAACCGGGAGGTTTTAGAATTACAGTTGCAAGGTAGTCTAGGAAACAGCTCCTGCCTTTCCCAGCTTACCAGCCTGTTATTCCAATAGCTGTACTTTTGTACTTTTCCAGAGCAGAGTCACCAGGCAGTCATTCCCTCCTGGCTCACGTGGTGCAGTGATACGTGCTCAATCTCGTGCCTGGAGCACTGGGGATCGTGCCTTGGGCTCCTGGGGCTGCACTGCTCTACAAGAGGTAGATATCTCCCTTACACCCTTCAGAGACTGTCATGGGAATTTCCTATTGCTCCAACCATGGACCAGGTTGAAACTGGACATGCTGCTGTGAAGATGTGTCCCAAGCCCCGCCTCTAGCCAAAGCAAACGTACAGCCTTGGCCAAATGGAGCTCTTTTCATGTCAGCTGTAAGATACACATCACTGGTGTGCAGAACAGCTTATCTCTAGGCAATGAAAATAACCATCTTCACAGTGATCATAAAGGTCCAGAACACATATCACACATTTACAGATCTCAGTGCTCTACAGCACAAATGCATCCTTTTACTTGCTTTGATTTGCACTGTCTTGGATAAAAACCATACTACATCAAAATAAAATAAGAACCAAATAATAAATGGCTGTATAATAATTGTCCCAATGCACTGAAAACCATAATCCAAAAATCTAGGAAAGCTGAAACAGAAATATCTGTATTTAAGCAATCAACAAAGAAAATATCGTAACTATTCCTTTGAAAAGGCTGTGACCCTGTCAAGAGTCTTTACAGTACTGCTCTTTAAAAGCAAAAGAAAATATTTCACCCCCCACTGGAGTAGAACTGGGAGCACTCTAGAAGCCAGCACTCCAGGAGAAATTCTGCTAACAAGGTCATCTGATGTGGCTTATAGCCGATTACACAGCAAAATTAATTGTCTCCAAGATTTATGACAGAAGGACTAAATACACCCTAACAGTAGTTTAAAACCAATACTACCTTCTTTCTAGTAGGAAAAGAAAGGCTTTGTTTTGTTCAAGAGGACACTGATGTACTCATGTTGCTGTATATTTTTCCCCTGGCTCCTTGATATATAAATGCATGGCAGCAATTGCAGCTATTTTATATCCTTTAATTAGTACATGTGCAAAATGCTTGTTCATCTGTTTTCCAGCAACGTATCAGCATTTACAAAACCAAATATAGCCATCTCTTTGCTATAAGGAATTTCAGCCCCAGGAAGGCTTTAACTAAACACTTGCACTGTATCAGATTCATTAAAAGCCACAAGTTTCTTCAGCTCCTGGTGATGGCTTGCCAGTTTTCAACAACATTAAGACAAAGATTCTACAAATATCTGTAGTAAAGTATGCACAGTCTCATGTCCCATGTGATAGTCTTAATATAGCTTTGTAATTCATTTTTAAAGTCAGGCCATAAGAACCCAAAACTTGTCATTGCCAAATATTTAAATTTATGCTCACAATCTTTTTCGGTAAGAACCACATATACATGAGCTTCCAAATACCAATCTGCATGTTTTACATTCTTCACACTTATGCAAAAGACTTTTAACTATTTACTAAAAATTTTAGAATGGTTGCCAAATCTATTCAATAAAGAAATGCATTAAGACCTAGAATTTATTATCAGTCTTACCAGAAAAATCTCATGTAAATCCATTATGACTACGTAATTAATGCAAAGTCTTACCTTTCCCTGAAGCAACAGTTTCCAGCAGTGATCTTTCTTAATGCTTTAATTCTGCAATGTAAGTTTCATAAATCCTTTTCTGGTTCAGGCAGAGATGGGTTAACTGCAAGCAGTCTGGATGCTATCTTGCTTGCTTCCTGGAGATCACTGTTTTGCTTTGTGAGCCATCACAACTACCTAGGAAAAATAACAGCCAACCCTCAGTCACCTGGACAGTGTGAAATATTACTGCTCCCAGATTAAACAAAAGGTTTAAAACAAATCCACGTCTTAAAACATGATGTTAAGATTTGTATTTATCTACCAAACATTTCATAACAGATGCCGTTAAAAGAACTATTGCATGCTTTCTTACCAGGATTCATGTTCTTGGATAGAGACATAAAGCAAGCAAGAAAAATTTATATACAAACGTTTTAAATTTTTTAAATTACAACTTGTCTTTACACTGACAATATGAACTATAAACTAGACTTGAAACTAGACCTTTTTTTTTTAGATTTTTGGTCAGAAGCTATAAGCAACAGCAAAAATTGAGTCATGCTGTAATTCCTTATGCAGAAGTAAACAAAATGGTGCCTATGAGGAAAAAAAAAAGTGCGGGAAGTAGGAATGCACTTTGGGATCAATTTGGATACAGCTGCAAGCTCCCTATTACAACAGGAAACATTATATTCCTGTTTGGTGCAAATACAGGCATCTGGCTGCCAAAAGGCTCTGATGTTGAGACTGCTACCTGCAAAACCACTGGCAGCAGATGCAGATACCACGCTTTGGAGGGAGAGCACTGTCCCATGACAGGTATGCCCAGAGGCCCATCATGCTGAATTACCAAGTCCCAGCTGAATCTTGTTACTGTGAAGGCAGTTTGAATATTCTCTGTGAGCTCAAGGAACGATGATGCCACGTACATCTGTGATGTGAGTAAGACACCTCATTTGCTGACTTGAACATGAAGTGCAGTCACACAGGGCCTTGTCCAACCAAAGCACTGAATACCTCCAAGGACACACACTTGTCTGGACAGCCACAGTGCTGTCAGAGCAGCCTCTTGAACAGTGTATCTCCACCTGAATACTCCAGACCCATGGCAGCAAATTGGACAGTCCATCTCCCCCTTGACTTGTTCAGCTCCATGAAATGTTTGACAAAGCATGTAATTAACAGACCTACTGAGCTGGTATTAACAAATGATAATGAGTAGCCTCCTATCTCGTAAGGGGGTGTTTTACAACCTGTCTCCTCTCCCCACCCTTCCCCTGACAACAGGAACCACCCTTGCCACTTCAGCATGCATTATTAAAGGGGTTATACATCCTGATTTCTCTGTTTGGTGCCTTTATCCTTCTGGATAGCCCTTTTGCAGCTGATGTCTATAAAAATACAGTAATACCTCTGTCCACACTTAAAGTAGCATTACTGTAAGTCTGAATAATTCTCTTCTGCCATGTTTATCAGGTTTCCTGAATGTTCAGAGTATCTAACTGTGGATCTGAGTAAAGTCAGAGAGACAGGGCAGTCACAGATCTGCTCCTTCAAAATTTCTGCAGATTTGAGTATTCTTTTCTAAGTTATACTCCAGATGCGTATTAAAGATAAGGCTCCATTTTTCAGATGCTTTTTGGTGTTGTAATGTAAGAAATGACAGACAGTAGATCTGACAGGTTACTGAAACCACCCTATTTTCATCTCCTCTGAGATGCTGTCAGAGACATACAAGAATTTTGGACAAAAATGGGTTATCAAGTTTTAAAATCATAAAAGGAAATCCCAATGACATGGAATAGTTCAGGTTGTCATTGTCAGTACAAGAGAGCAGATTTAGGCATCATACATGACATCTGTGAAGTAAGGAGAGGAAGGAAGTAGGTGATTGCAGGTTAAAAGCAATCACCTACTTTTGTATATCCCTGTCACAAAATGCACTTTTGAGTCTCGGGTAACCTGAAGCCATTATCTTGTGCTCTGGGGAAGGAGGATGGTCAGGAGGAGAGGGAGGAAGAGCTTTCCATACCAGATACGGTGTAATGCAGTGTAATTACTGACTTTCATGGACATTACTTCAAAGAACAGGGACAACCCAAAACAAGCAGTCTCAAGGTAGGCATTACAACCCTTTGCAGACACACCACCTTTTCAGTCCAGTATACAAAGGGCACAGTCTCCTCTCCAAACTGAGGAAAAACAGGCCCTGAACAAGGATAAAAATGAGGAACCTGAAATAAAGTACAGTATGGAAATAATTCATTTAACTGTGAAGTATTGCACAATGATTTGTCATATGCTAACTTTTTATTCATCCTCCTTGAACAATTCCATTGTAAGTATGTCATTTCTACCCAGGAATTGTTTGCATCAAACCATGACTTTCATAGAGCTGTGGTTTGCTACATCAGCCTCATTATATAATATACATTATAGTTTCTATTATATTAGTATGTAATATATAGCATATATTGTATAAAATATGTACATAAGTCACAGAAATAATTGATACTTACACTGTACCCAACTTTTTCTTATGAAAAAGGAGAATTTTCATTTGTGTCTTTGTTAGTAGTAAAAGCAAATTTTCAAATGCCCTAAGTAAGCACACATTGCTCTTGTAAATATTATTGCTAAACATGTATTCCTGAAATAATCTTCATAACATGTAATAATCTTTAGAAGTATCAAAATTATGATACTAAAGGTACAAAAAATGCACTAACTTCATAGCTACACAGTAAGACATGCCAAATAAGAGGTTTGTCAAAATGTGCCTTGTTCTCCAGAAACAACAACAAAAAATGAGTGAAGGTGAGAGCTGCATCACTCCAGCACCCTCTGTTGGCCCTCAGGCAGCATGGTACCTTGTGCACTCATAATAAAGTCAGTTGTTGGATCCTGAAGTTATGACAAAGATTCCTTTACAGAAAAAGATACATGAAAAGCAAACCGAAACCTACTATGCAACCCAGTTCTATGCATAAATTCTTGAGCTATATACCTCAACATAGTTTAATATCAGATTACTCAGTATTGCAGGATCTGTCATGCATTAGCCCATCTTTGCAGATATTTATAATTGATCTAACTTCAAGGGCAAAACGTTCTTTGCAAACCCTGTGTGTGTCTGATATTTCTGAAAAACACCATAATAAATGGCACCTTGCATGCAGCTCTCACCAATAGAAACAACAGCTCTACAGAAAGAACAACTCTTTTTATGGAACATTATTCACCGTGGCTACTGAGAACTAGCAACACTTGTATTATGCAGAATATCACCCACAAAAGAAAGTGCTCCAATCAGGTCTCATCAAGCACACAGAATAAAGTCCAGATGCCAGATACAAGGTGATCTAAATATAAACTCCCTGCACTGTGCACAGCCAGATGGTGTAATTTCCAGAAGTAAAGGCCCTTAGCCCAGCGAGCCTGGCAGCTGCTCCGCAAAGCCGGCTCAAAGCTTTGCAAAGGCAGATGTGAAGTTGCAGTGGGGAGCAGAGAGGAAGAGGAAGGAGGAAGCAGGAGGGCTGAGATGGAGAAGCGGTGTGCTCCCATGGAGCTGGGGGGGTATGGGTGGTAAGAGCCACTTCTGAGAAAAACCACCCAGGGTGGTGATCGGGGCTGCCTGGTGCTTTCTGGCCCCTCAGTGTGTGAGAGCAGGGGAAAGCAGCCCATGCCTGGCTGGGCAGCAAGAGGCAAAGACCTGCTGCCCCGCCATCCCACAGCTCTTGAACCACCTCTGAAGAAGAGCCCCAAGCAAAGGGGAGGCAGGACACAAGCAGATCTCATGGAGCTGTCTGCCTGCTTCCCCCAGCCAAGCGGTTGAGTAACTGCCTACCTTATCTCCCTACGGCTAAGCCAACACTGGCCACAACCCAAAAAAACAACAAAAGAGCTTTTCTTCACTGATCTTAATGACAGGAAAAATTTATTCTCAAAAATGTCATCAGCTATTGCAAACCTGCTCCTTTCACTGCCTCTTAACTTCACACCTTTAACCTCTCTACAGTTCTGTATCTCCTTAGTTTTGTTTTCACTGCGTCCTGTCTGCTCACCTGAAATTCATACTCACTGTCTCACCACCCTTCCAGGCTCTCTTCTCTGCTTCTTTTCTTTCACATGTGCAGCTTCCCATGATTATCTCCTAATATTTCAATGTTTATCAATTTTAAGATGGTGCTAATAAACAATGTTTGATAACAATCTCCAGAACATGCAGAAATGCATACAAACATTTAATCAAACAAATCTATGGTACTATTTGTCAGAAAGCATTACTACCCTATTTCAAATATTTACACACATGCTTCTAATTTGGGTAATTTATATTATACCACTTAACTGGGATGGAGAAATCAGTTTGATTTGGAATGTCAAGATCTGAATTATTAGAGCCAAATATTTATTGCGCAGAACAAACTTGAAACTACCTCACAAAATCCATGCAGTTCATTTGAGGTCACTGACTAACCAGTCCAAGAAGCCAGAGGTGGACCCAAACTGAATCCACATCCCCAAACCTCAAAACTGAAAGGAAAACCACAACAGAGCACTTGCATTTTCCATTTTCAGGAGTTACTATTCTCACAGTTATTTTCAGGCATTTATATTCTTGCGTTATACTAGCTTCTGCTGGTAGATTCCTTTCTTTTTATCTGTTCTGTTATTTTAAAATAAATTCAATGCTTCATTTTTTCCATGTTTAAAAGGTCTGGATCCAAACAGTAAATGGTAGGAGTTACTTCCTTTAGGATTTGGCTGTCATTAGGTAGCTGACTAGGGCTGCAGCAGCCTGTTCAGGAACAGGTTACTTATGCAACCACGTTCCTCTGCTTAGCAAGCCCAAGGGTGGGGTCCAAAACAGCAACGGCACCCGGCACATTTTGCAACTAAAAGTGGAAGAGAAAAAAGAAAAAGAGACAGGAATGGGAAGTGCAAGGGGAAATAGCACTTTTCTTCATGAGAAATATAACTTTCTAAGAAGGCAACAAACAACACAGAAGAAGGAATCAAAAGCAACTAAACTATTTCTCACTCAGAGTGGTAATTACTTCTGAGATCATAATATGATAATGATTCTTAAGTGAAATAATTCATGCAGAGAACACGTTAATCCCTGCAAAAGATCGTGTAAATACTTTGCTATTCTTGCCCTAATCTTCTGTTTCCACTGAATGCTGAAAAAAAATCTTCACTTACAATAAAATTACAAAAAATGTTCCTGGTTAAATAGCTGAATAAGTTGAATACTTACAGAGAAAGGTTCAGTACTAGTATCTTTGTGTCAAGATGTTAATTTTTTTTTTTAAAGTGAAGGCAAACATTAAAGATACTGTTGACAATTTTTGGAATAAAATTAATTATTCATTTAATTTACTATGTTTGTGCTGGTTAACAATAGGCATAATTACATGATATAATACATTATTTTAAAGATTTATAAATAAACATTCTGTCAAACAATCAATGAAACCAATACTTGAAACAGTAGTGTATGAAGAAAACCCCAAATTAAAAATCCCATAAAACTACCCAAAACTATTTGGGTACACAAACTAGTATCACTTTTGTGTTCATAAAAAAATTGTTCCAGTTAATGATTTTCCCACCCTCCACAAATTCAAAGTCTTTCTCTATTTGGCCAGGAACTGATTATGTACCACAGAGACAATAAGCTTAGCTGGGTATTGTAAATCAAAGACGACTCCGATGAAGGGGAGAGAGAATGATGCATCTGACTCCATGTTTCAGAAGGCTTGGTTTATTATTTTATGATATATATTATGTTAAAACTACACTAAAAGAATAGAAGAAAGGATTTCATCAGAAGGCTGGCTAAGAATAGAAAAGGAATGAATAACAAAGGTTTGTCTCTGACCAGACAGTCTGGACAGCTGGACTGTGACTGGCCATTAATGAGAAACAACCACATGAGACCAAGCACAGACCCACCTGTTGCATTCCACAGCAGCAGATAATCATTGCTTACATTTTATTCCTGAGGCCTCTCAGCTTCTCAGGAGGAAAAATCCTAAGGAAAGGATTTTTCATGGAACATGTCAGTGACAGCTGCGGATGCTGACCACTTGTATTCATATAGAAGCTATATTTTTCATTTTTTAAAGTATTTAATAGAGAGGGGAGAAGCACATCTTCTGAGCAGCAGGGATGCACTTGGCCAGCCCATGGAGTGCAATGCCACACCGGGAACATCTGTGCTTGCTTCAGAGCAGCTACACAACACAAAGCCTTTGGTCTGGGGGGCTGGAAGGAGCAGAGCTCTATCACTTGCCCACATCCACCCAAATAGCTGCTCTTCTGAGTGTTTGGTTTGGCCTGGCAGGCCCAGGCAGCCTGCAGCTCTGAATTGGTGCAAAAAGCTCAGAAAGGCAGTGTGAGCATTTCTGCTGGTCCAGCTCACGCTGCACACGCAGCTCCAGCAGTTGTGCTTTCCCCTCGTGCTCCAGACAACTGGTACTGCTCTTCATTTATACTTCAACTCTCACCCCAGCACACTGTCTCTGACACAGGAGCCTTCTCAGGTAACCATGTTGCTTCACTCAGTAAGTAAATGCTTATTTAGTAAGAACTACTCATTTAGTAAATACTCTAAATGAAGAGTTGAGATGCATCATTCATGCTGTGAAACAGATTGATAAACACACCAGCAGGAAGGCACAACTCTCTGATGTGTTATTACACAGTCTCTAGAGCTCAACTTGGCAGACTGTTTCTTACCAATTATACATAAGGTAATGTGCTTCTTTAACATTGACCTAATTAGTGACAAACCCTACTAATAGACTGTAGACCTGTATGACCTGACTGCTATTAGCAGTTTGCTACAAAGCCAACTGTGGTCCTAGAGACATTTACTTGATTCACTGATAGAAAAGAAGATAGAGTGATAAAAAATAAACAACTCAACTATGAAAAATTGCTAAGTGAAGGCTAGGATCAACCTTGACTGCCAGCAGGGTGGCAGTACCTGGATTATTGTCCCTCACTGTGGTCACTGACAGCTCCAAGCCAGCTCTCTGGAGAGCTCCACATTGATGAATACTTTGAGAGTTAGCATCAATAAATGCCATCCCATTCTAGCTTTAAACTCTCATGACTATTTCATAAGAGAACATTTCAAAATCCAACAGTTCTAGATACACTTCTAGATACAAGCCTGTCAGTTCTGAATAACTTGCATTTGTCAAGGATTCAGACAAATCAGATAGTATTCTAAAAGGGTCCTAATGTCTATGGTAGAGGATTAAACAAACCACAAAAAAACCCACCAAAACAAAAACTAAACCAAAACCAGAACCAACCCAACCCTCCTATTTCACATTAACTTTCATTGGGAGAACTTAAGCACAGCCAACACCAGAGAGCTAGTGGGACAGAGAGGAATGTAGGATGACAGAATCTGATTTTCCAGCATCAGGCCTCATTTCCTCCGGGGGAAGTGGTCACATAACCCACGGCCTCATTAGGAATCAAGGGAATAAAAAGAAAGCACTTAATTGATCAAAAGGTAAGGAATTTTCTGCATGTGACTAAAAGGCTTCCTACTGCAAGCATCTCTAATGGTGCATCAGGTGTTGCTTTGGTGACTACAGCAAGAGTGAAGGTCCATTTGAACAAAAAAATGAAAAATAACCCCCTTATTAAAAAACTCAGATTTAATTGGAGACAAAAATCTCATCTTTATTTTACTAGTCTTCTTTGATGTGTCTGGCAGCAAGACTATTCATATAGGAACCACTGCTTTTGTTTTGCTAGTTTTAATTAAATTCAATGTCTTAAATGGCATTTCATGAAATAACTTTCCTTTTTCTGAACTTCTTCCCCATGCTGTTTTGATTAATCAGATGTGGAAGAAACTTCAGTGACCCAGACAATGGGTCATGCAACTTTCTGTAAATAAACTCTGGATGAAACTCTTACACAGCCTGTACAACAGCCTGAACAAGATTGAGACCTGAACTTTTTCAGCTTTACATGGAAGCACAAGCATGAAGAACAACTTGAAAGATGGGTACCAAAAAGTATAGAACAGAAACCTATTTTACAGAGACCCTTTCATGATCTGCAAATATTTTGTCAGCAGCTAAGTAGTTTAAGAAAAGAAATAAACACCCACTTCAGCCAGTACTTTCACTTCATGTCATAAAATTAGCCATCTCTTTAGTTTAAATTTCCTTTGTCTAACTAATAGGCAAATTCTTTAGTACAGCATTTTTTCTTTTTCCATCTCAATTTTAGATAGAGAAGAGTAGAAATTGAATAATATATATAAATAACAACCAAACAAGGCCTCCCCTTGACTTAGGATTGATGTATACATCTGTTATGTCTTTCCACTTAAAGTACACTCCTTCAGAGTGAATAATTAAGAAGAAAGACTAACAAAAATAGCATGTAAATCACTTTTAGCTGTAAAACCAATCCGTTTACAGCCCACTTACTTATGAAAATACTTAAAGCCAAAAACAAGACAAAAAAGAAATACAAAACCAAACTCCAGGTGCCTAGACTTGATAATATGAGTACTCTAAATAATACTTTTGGTGAGTGCACTTTCTAGATGTCATGCCGATGGCAATCTCAAAAATGAAATCAAGAATTAGAATCATAAAGATTTCCAAAACAATGGATAAATTAAAAAGAGAGATTCAGTAGTACTTTTTTTTTTAATTACTTCATTCAGAAAAATTAAACAATTCAGAAAGTATCTGTAAGGATGCCTTTATATTTGCAATCAATATTGCCTTTTTGGTTGTACAATAAACCTCTATTAATCATGCTTCAGAATAAAGCAGATTTGATGAACATGTATCTTGACTAAACAACCTTTTCTCAAAATTATTAATAGTGAGTCCTTAATGTGTTGCTCCTCTCCACCATGCTCAGAAGATCCAGACCTGTTTGTCTCTTACAGTGAAGACTCTGATAAATGTCTACCACTCTGTCATAAAAAGCTGGGAAAGCTACATGCTACAGTTCCACGTTTTGAGAGAGAAACTTGAGAATACCTGTGGTTTGCAATACTCAGTACTATCTGCTTTTCGGAAAAATAACCCAAACCAAGCAAAACCACCACTTCTAAAGAAATAATGGAAACAAATATTAACAAATGCATGCAACTTCTGTGATAATGTTCCCCTGCATACACAGACAGTAACATATACAGAATTCATTTATTGATGCTTAGCAACTTATATGGGAAATAAGGCATAGGAAAAAAATTCTATGGAAATATCTAATAGAAAAACAGCAAGTGCCAGGTAGCAGAAGTACAGGCCTAACCCTTTGCTCATCTATTAAAAACAAGATAACCCCTTTGCCTTGTTGGACGTGTGCACACAAAAACAGACATACTTCAATGCTGCCACTTTTTTCAAGATGTTACTTTGAAACATCTGAAGATCTAATTAAGGAAAATAACTCTGTCTGTGG
Organism: Fringilla coelebs; assembly: GCF_963513975.1. Taxonomy (NCBI): domain Eukaryota; kingdom Metazoa; phylum Chordata; class Aves; order Passeriformes; family Fringillidae; genus Fringilla; species Fringilla coelebs. Next base: position 69,220,911 of record NC_140029.1, read on the forward strand.
CATTTATGGAATTACACAGCTCTCCTTCATTGTGTAATTTTGAAATGTAATTTTTGAAATGTAACTTTAACTGACCAGTAGATCTCAAAACCCAGCCCACATCAGCTGCATTCAGCAGTGCCTCCCAGGACAGTGTGGGACTGGTCACACAAGGTGCACCTCTGCTGCCAACACCGTGATCCCGGCTCAGGGCAGCACATCAGGAACTGCTGACTGCAATATCCAGAGGGGAACCTTTTCAAAGGGATGAACAGGAAGGCAAGGACCAGACAACAGCTGCCATTCACTGAAGAGTCTCCCATTAATGATGGGGCCATGCTAAAAGATAAGTGCTTTTTATCTTTGAGGATAATTACAGTTATTAGCTTTTGATCTGTATAATTTTCACTTCCATTTGAAATGCTAAGCTAGAACTCCCTTCTTGCAAAAAGTAACCATCACCAGTCTGTTCTTACAGGTGTATTTATCAAGTTCATATTCCCCAATGACATGTTTATCTGAGACCTTCAACATACTGGAAAATCCCATCTTTTTTTTGCAATTAATAAGGATGTTTTCAAATATCAAATATAACATTGACTGAAGAATGCAGAGGGAAACACATCCATTCTACACCAAAATCTTTTTGAAGAGGACCCCACAAAGTATTATTATTACATCTACAGGGATTGCTGCTTCAGATACAAAGCCTCTTTCCTTTTCTATATAAACCCATTTTTAAAACATTGTGCAGGCAAGTATGCACACAAGTACAAAAAGTAGACAAGTTTGGAATAGTTTCTTCTACACAGACCATGGTTGGTCTGTATAAAACATTCAATATATAAAACACCAGTGTAATTGATTCAGTTCTGGGACAGGCAACAAAACTCTAGTCTGAAACCCCAATCTTTAAATACATTTGTCTGAGGAAAATAAGAATATTTAGGCAACCAGCTGACAAAAAAAAAAAAAAGCTGATCACTTTTGTACGTATCAAGTACTTCAATGATCCTCTATCCATACTATGTTTAAGAAATTCAAACCCTCTCCCTTTCCTTTTAGCTTTTATGTCTTGATTCCTTTGTAATCATTAGTGCCAGTTTGTCTCTTTTTCAACAGAAAAAAGCACAGGAAGCCTGTGCAGCTTCATAAGTTAATGACAGAAGTCAAGTGCCTCATCATGTAGTACAAATCCAAACATTTTATTACATGCTGTATGCTACTCCCTACTTATTCTAGGCAGTAAATGAACTAAAATTGAACCTGATACTGACATTTGCCATAATTCTTTAGAGTATCTCTCAATTCCATCCTTTGACAATTGCCATCACTATTTCACAGTAACTACTGAACTAGTTTTTCTATGTGGCCACAACCTGCTTATAACTTAACCAGAGATTAACCCAACTAATAACTTACACTGGCAAACATGCAGATGTTTCCTTTAATGAGTACTATAAAATGCCCTGCAAACTTGAGGCATCAAAAAAGTGAAAAAAATAAAAAAAATTAATCATGCGGTATTTATACAGGGATTAATCCATACTGGTCATCCTTTTTTCCCCTAAGTAATTTCATTCAGCTTGCAAGCAGAGAAAACAAAACCCTCAGCCTCAGGATTGTTCTACACAAGCCAACTTCATATATTTTATTCATTTCAAGGGGCTATATAGTAAGGAAAAATAGCTCTTGCTACTGAGATTTCTAAAAAGGAATTTATGAAAAGTAAAGTTTGCTACAGGGAAGACAGACTGTATTTAGAACTATTGTGTATGTTTACTGATTTCCATCATACATTTATAAAACTAAATCACACATTCATTAGGCAAAACTGTTTATAAAGGCATGATGCTTGCAGTTCTTTGCTCAAGCAGATCTAGAGGTTTATCCCACAAAAATTATTTCCATTATTGTACTCAGATACCTTTGCAACAGCAGTCAAATTTTTATCTATTTTGAAAAGGTTTGTTTTTAAGCTTTATCAGGACTTAAAACTACTGTTCCTTAATTCAAGATGGCCTAGGATATTTTACTAAATTACTTCTGAACTAAAGATTAAAAAATCTTATGATGAAACCCAGAAGGAGATAAGGACATAGGCAGAAGGTCACAATTTATCTTACTGAATTTTATGATACACATTCTTATTTATTTGTCTTCTGTGTTAAAGACATATAGCCATACATGCAGGCTGGCGAAATGTATCCCACACTAACAGCTTTCCGTTTTGGAACTTTTTGGCTTATGCCCAAATTTTCAATCTTAGCACAGCAGTAGCTGTATATTCGTGTGCTCTTCCACACATAAGTCATTGGTGCTTTACCTAGAAGTTCATGCAAAAATCTGTCACAGTCTGTGCTAATGTGCTTCTCTGAGCTTTTTTAAAGTAAAAAGCATGCATGAACATCAAAGCACAAGCTGCAAATGATCGTTTCTAATCTTAGACATGTATCAATTATTCACTAGCTTGTTCTGCTTGTGCTTTATCATATAGACTTCACCATGGCAACACTGTTCTTCCCTTCCCAGCCTTAATCAGTGAATCTGTAAACTAATATTAGACCGAGCTGCTGGATTACTCAATATTCTACTTATTACACCATGAACACAGACATGTCTTTCTTATTACATCATGAACCCTACACAGCTTCCAAGATATCAATAAATTTTCATTTGTTCCAAAATAGAGATGGTAGCTACAAACCAGCCAATTCCTCTCTTACTGCTAAATATAAATATGTAGCTTTGAAATACCACTAGCAAAATTCAGAATGGATTTTAATGTCTGGATGCAATACCTCTTCTGTGGTCTTTTCACAAACTAGGAAATGACTGACCTTCCAAAACCCATAAATTTTAAATTCACTCTTCAGTTTTCAAACTATTTCACTTGTTTTCAGCAAGTACCTTAATTTAAATATGTTGTATGTGACAGTCTTCTTGGTATGATACGATTTCAATGTTTTCTTTCTGTTTCTATATGTTTTCCAGCATTATTAAACATATATATAGACATAAAAATGCATCTTTTTCTAGCTCATTTGGGCTGAACTACTTTGTCCCTTTCAGTGATTTTCTTCTAATTTCTCTCTTCTTTTCGTCTAATTAGCTTTTTCTTCACCCATTTCCCTTGTGTTTCTCCAACACTCTTGATACTGTTAATTCTCAGCCTCTTTTAGCTGTTCCATCACACAATCATACTTCCTTTCCCCTCCAGACTGTTAAAATTGTTTATGTAGCTCATTAATACAGAAGAGACATCCTTAATGCTTTAGTGCTGCAAGGTTTCTCCCCCTCACCTTGGAAAGCAGAACAGCCAACATTTCTTGTTTCCCAACTCTTCCTTTTTCACAAAGGTGTTCAACTTGTGATACCTTTGCTGGGGTCTCTAGGGAGTACTGATTAAAGTTATGCTTTTGAGCATCTCATTATCATCCTGGCAGCAATTTCTAAGGCTTTTATAATATATAAAAATCTTAATGTGCCTCTAATATGCAAAAATCTAACTACAGTATTAACGGCACAGAAACTGTGATATACACAGAGAGTTCATGTCCCTTCCCAGTAAGTCCTTAATATTGTTCCCATATTGTTCTTGGTTAAAATGATGAACTGTGTGATATTTCCCTTACACATTCCTTATCTTCCCCACAGTTAAAAGGAAGTTGCTTCACAACCACAAGACTGTCTGGCAAAGGGGGCTGTTCGCTGGCTGACGCTGGATCATGTCAAGGCTGCTCCTCTCTTTTTGCTTGGGAAGTGTGGGACTACACTCTGTGTCACCTTCAAGTGCTGGCAGCCTCCCTTTGGTTTCAGCTGAGATGGAGTTTATTATCTCCTTAGTAGCTAGCACAGTGTATTTTGAATTCAGTTTGAGAATAACATTGACAATGCTGTGATGTTTTGGTTGTTGCTAAGTAGTGCTCACCCTAAGTCAAGGACTTTTCAGCTTCCCATACTTTGCCAGTGAGCAAGGGCACAAAAAGCTGGGACAGAGCATGACTGGGACAGCTGACTCAAACTGGCTAAAGAAATATTCCATAGAACATCCTGACAAGTATACAAACTGGGGGAGTTGGTTGTGCGGGGAAGACTCAAAATACCACTGAAAAATGCATGTAGTTAGGATTTTTTAAATACTTTTTCCTGTGCATCAATGACAAGGTCACCACACCTCCATATTTTGAGCCAGCCAGTGATGCAGACATTCCCAAGACAGCTAACCATAATGCTCCATATGTGAATATAAACCACTACACTGCACATCTTTCTGGGAGCAGAAGCTGCTCCATCAGCAACAGAGGGCCCTAGGATTACACTTACAGTTCAGCTCAGTTTATACACACTGCAAACTCCTCCTGCTTCAGCTTCCTTACTCCTGCACAAACACTAAGTCTCTAACTTCAGTGATCTTCTAACTTCAGAGCTTGCCAAGGAACTGGAAGATCATGACCACACACAAGGCAAAACTTAGGCTCTTGACTCAATCTCCTCATTCCTACACTGGATAGCAGGTGCACCAAATGGCACTAGGAGCCATTTCTCACCATGCAATTTGCCCTATTTACAGCCATGGATTAAAATCCCAGTAATGAAGCACAGAACTCTCAGATCACAACACAATTTGACTTCAAGAGTTTGAAGAGATGGTCTCACAGACAGCCAAGCTCACTCAGCAAACAGTTGACATCTAAGACAATAAGGTTTCAGAACTTGAACTTCAAATTGTTTAACTGTTCTAACTTCGATCCAAAAGGAGAAATCTACAACCCTACCTATACAAATTATACTTTCTAGTTAAATTATATTGGTAAAGTTACAATTTATGCAAATAAACTGGATTTTAAAATAAAAGCCTAGCTACAGGAACTGATAATATTGAAGAATTTTTACTAGAAGTACTGAAAGCTATCAGCATCCTCAAATGAGACCTTATTGTTAAGCTTAGGATGAAATTTAAGAGTTTATTAAAAAAATACGGAAAATACTTCTTTAGAGAAGAAAATGTTTATTTCAAGAAACAATAAACTAAACTGCTATTTGAAAATCTTGCCTTGAACAAACTTGCTTATTTTAACATTGTTATGTAAAAAATGCTCTGTTTGTTATCTTTCACTGACTACCAACTAAGTCTCAATAATCACTTTAAGTAGTAAAATTGATATGATGAATATACTCATCATATAAACAAGACTACGGTGGAAAGCGCTCTTTTCCTATTTAACGTCGTTTTCCATCTAACCAGCAGTGAAATCCACAGGACTTTCTGAATCATATGTAGCCCAATGATGGAGACTTAGTATGGGGATTTTTTAATTGAAATTGTAGAGCAATATTCCACAGCTGATATTCAAAAGTGTGAGGTTATATAAGGCAAGCTAGAGTGGATTTATTTTCAATCTTAAAAAAAAAAAGATTAACAACACACCCACCACAATCTGCACTATACACACTAATTAAAACTTAATTAAGTTTTCAGATCTTTTAGAAAATAAAAGGCCAGACAGTTAATGGATGCAGTACTTTCTGGTTATGACTGATAGTTTTAAGTGGAAATTAAAAAAAAAAAAATAGTTCCAACTTAATTAAAAATAGCAATACTATCTATTCAAAGACAGATATGACTACACTCCAAATTTTAAGATGACTTTTATTTGAAAGATTACTTGTCATGACAACTGGACCCATCCCAAATTGCTATTAAAGCCTCAAGCACTCAGTAATGTTGAGTGGGATCGATCCCTCCAGCAGCAGTGAGCATACAGACAATTTTGACAAAGTACAGCAGTCCACATCTTAAAAGTTCATTAAATTATGCTCCTTGTCTCCTTAAGAGCATCAAGGGCCATAAAATTTCTGACCTTAGAATTTTTCCTCAAGACAGTTCAGAGGACACATGTCAGCAATTATTAGGATATTTTAGCTCTGGGTTACTGTAACTGATTTATGTCTCTTATATGGCAAAAGGGCCTTGATTTAGTTTCACACACACACAAGTGTCCAGTGCTGCTTGAGATGCTGCAGGTGTCAGCTGGGGAGGATACAGATCTCACATGGGTGAAATTAGTTACACTTTCATGGCCTTGCTTGGGACAAACAAAACTAAGAGACAGACCCTGAAATCTGTTCCCCATGCCCCAAATACCGAAGAAATTTGAATATGCTTCAGGAAACAACAATGATGGTTTTAAAGCATTTAAACTGGTAAATAGACAGGAGAGAGAAAAAGAAAAGGAAATCCGACAGATCTTAGCTCATTTAGCTCTATCTTGTGTAAAATTTAAGGAGATTCACTACAGATTACACAATATCATGTCCTAGTTGGTCACCAGAATGCCTATGATTAGCAACTTTTGCTTCTGAGTTTGACATCCCTACATATAAAAGAATAAAAATAAGTATTTACACAGAGATGTCAGAGCCTTTTCAGGTAAGAAATGGAGATCACAACCCATTAACATTAACTACAGAAAGTCCCCAAATCTACTTTTAACTTCCATGGATTTATGCACAGCTGGGGGAGATGAGGAATGACAAATGAACTGCAATGACTCTTGCCCTCTTTGACAGTTACATAAGCTAAGCTGGTCAGTTTATTGAAAGTAGGCACACTGAAAGCCTGAAGTCACTCAAGTTAGGCTAGGACAGAAAGCATGAAATGGGCTGATCTACCAGTCATACCCACAGACTTTGTTTGGTTTGGGCACTATCTACATACAACTTACTGCATGAGGAGAGTTCATGAAATACATCAAAGATAACGGGCTGTATATCAGATTGGGCAAAAAAAATCAATTAGTTCCAATGATTGGTTATTAGCACAGTGTACACAGGCACAACGTACAGACTGTTCCAATATGACCATAATGGTTTTTCACATTGTGGACTTTCTTGCAGTGGCATCATTAAATTATAGCTGATTTAGCAAAAATTTTAAGCCATCAGAATTTCTGCTAGCAAAGAAGCTCCTGTGCTGCTGAGGAACACCTAGGCACACTCATTCTTCAGCACGTTATTAAAAAAAAACCCAATCAAACAAAAGAAAAAAATTGCATTGTTGATCTACATGCAAAATGCTGGTAATGATGAGCCAAATGTTATTGTATAGAGAGCAAATGTAGTATGGAAAAGGCTTCCAGCAAGAACTCTTGATAGGTCAACACAGAATCAGTCCAGCTGCTTGTAAGAGTGGTTTGGTAGGCAAAAAGGATGTTCTTCCTGCAGCTAGCACACTGTAGGAAGAGCATCCTTTGGTTCACAGCTCCTTTGTCCCCAGAGCAGTCCACCTGTGTGCAGTGATGTGCTTCTGCTTTGATCATGAGCAGATCTAGAGACTGGAAACCCACCAGCAGCACTGACAGCTTTGATGGTAATGCCAGTCACTTCCACCTACTGTTGTTGGTACTGGATCTTTGATGTTTATGAGCAGCTCCCATTTCAACAGTAATTGTAGGAATCACTAAAGAGTGACCAAACAGCATCATTAACTTGTTTTAAAATCCTGACAAATGCAAGAATGATTGATTTAAAGTAAAACTGGATCCCTCACAAATACATCTATGAAGCATATCTAAGAATACTTCAAAAGCACATATGCTAGAATTAATTAAATAAAGAAATACTTATTCTGCTAGTCTACATGCAGAGAGCTTCAAACACAAGATCTGTGTCTGCTACTGGAAGAAATACTTGTGTGTGCTGGGAGGAATGTGTTAAAAAGCCAAAGACTGGTGAGGAGGACTGTAAATCACTCAAATGACCTTGCAGCTGGAATAGCCCTTGATAAACCTGTGTGAACTGCAGGCCACTGATTCTTTAGCATTGGACCAAAACTTAACAGTACCTGCCTCTCCACTTGTGTGCCTCTGCCTGGGTATTGCTGGTGGATCCCCCAGTTAATGAGGTAATAGAAATAAATTTATTCTTTGTGTTCTAGCTGCAAATTTGTGATTGTTGCACTGCCTGCCAGTGTCACCTCACACAGGTGGTACCTTGCCCAGAGACACAGCAGGCAGAAACTCTAAGAGGTCATGGTGGTGATTCCTCAGAGACAGAGGTCTGAAATGAAGCAGGTATTTGTTCCAGCTAGGCTGTAGCTGCAGCTCTGGTATCTGCTTTGTACTACAGTGTGATGTTTGGTGCCTGGAATTATGAAGATTCCCCAGCCCAAAATGGGCACAACTCTGCACTCCTCTCAATTCAGTCATTACTTCCCATGGGCATGTGACATAGGTTACTGAGATGTTCTTTTGCTAAATGAAGGCTAATAAGAAAACATTGAAACATAGCTTCAAAAACAGAGATGTGGGTTTGTCACTCCTCTCTGCCAACAGAATCCTGCCGTGCGGAAGCTCAAAGAAAGAACACCTTGCCCACCCCTGCCCTCAAAAATTTAACTCTAAGCTTCCTTAATCACAGAGTTCCCACTGAAAGGAACACAGGAGCTATCAAAATAGCTCATACAAGTGCCACATCTAATCCAGCATGCTGTCTGTTCATTAGCCTGCGGCAGATGGTTTGACAGAAGGTGCAAGAAATTCGTCAGCGGACAGTTCTGGATTGGGAAAGTGTCTCTTTAGTTCCTCCAACTAGTTTGCTTGTATTTTGAAGTGCAAAGATTTACAGAAGAAAGGACTTCAAGAATACTTAAATGCATATATTGCATTTAAGCATGTAATCTTTTGCTGTAGAAATAACAGAATCTTCTCACTGCTCAGATATTTATGTCAGTTAATTACATAAACTAATGACACAGCATCTAAAAAGAAGTTCTTGCATACCTGACATTTTTTAAAATTTATTACACAGACTTTAGCCTTTCATCAAAAAGGATAGAGAGAACACACAATTCCCTTTCCTCATCAAGGCTAGTATTCTGCATATAGCGCTAATGGGAGAAGTTTAAAAGTGCCAGGCTTCTCAATCTTGCTTTATAGAGACGTTTTTCCAAAGCCTATTTATCATTGCTGACAATCTCCAGCTTCTACTCTCTTTCTTGACTGCAAATGGCTTCACATAAACAGAGATCTCCATGTCTTTGCTCATAACTGGTTGGGTCAGGAAAAAAATAATTGCAGGGCCTGGCTTATCTGTCAATCCATCAACACAGGGATATTTACTCAGATGTCCCAATGATGTATATGCATTTTATTTTATTCCCTTTGTCAACAAAGTAGAACCTAATGTATGTCCACACTGAAATTCACATAACAAACGTTCACAAACTTTTCAGAATCTTCCATAATTTCTGCAAAGCAAAGTAACCTGCCACCCTCAAGGATATCAATATTAACTTTTCACCCAGCACAGTATCACAGTACTCAATCAATAGGTAACAGTTTAACTATTGCCTTTCGCACTCTTTTTCAAACACAGTTTTTATTAAGAGAACAAAATACTAATTTACAGTTTTAACCTACTCTAACTACTACTGTAATAATAACATAAACTGTATACAAAGAACTGCCTGCCACAGCAATACTCAAATATGGCTTACATGGCATATTAAGGATATAGCTATTCTTCCCCATCTCCCAAAGGGGAAAAGAAACAACAAACCACCTATGTGATCCATGCAAATCTATGAAAACAACAGGCAACCCACTTGGCTGTTTCCTCCTTTCTCTCACTTTTCAATAGTGGTAGAAATGAGGAGAAGAGTAATAACATTACAGAATGCCTCAGACAACATTTGAACAGGGTTCCTTGTCAGGTGGTTTCACTGGCCTGAGGACCAGTGACTTTGATCAGTCACAAATTGTTCTAGAGTCCCAGATGCAGCATTGTGGATCCTCCCAAGGGATGGGGAACATGATCAGATTGTTTCAAGAATGGAGACTCATTTGTGAAAGGTGGGACTGTAGATCCTGTTACTATATACCTCAAAGCTAGGTATTAGCATGTGAACTACTAGACCAGAATTAACAGAAGAAAGACTCCACAGCAATACTTACAAGGCAGAAGAAAGAAAGTAGTGATGGGAAAAGGATAGCATGGAATCACTCTAAAGACAATGAAAAATAGTCAGCTACAGCAACATTCACTTTCCACGCTGTTCCTCTCTACTGACAACTTTGACTGTATGAACTAAGCAAATTTTAGTCTTTTCCATTTTTTATAATAAATGTATTAAAAATCCCACTCTCACTCTTTAAATACGCTTATGAATTTAAATTGCAAATTAACTAAAAAAGTTCAGTGGAAAGCTGGCAAAAGTTAATCATGTCATCATATTAAATACCTTTATTTACAAAGAACTTTGCACACTGTGCAATCTGTCAGAGATAAGAATATGTTCTTGACTGTTCCTTTTGGCCTCTTATTTGTGTAAACTGCATTAACATTTGCAGCTGAAACCCAGCGCAGAATTCAGATGAAAACACCTTCCCCATCCACCCTGAAACAGAGAAAGTAAGAAGAAAAGAACCACCCAGACCATAGGCTTTGGGCTCCGAAGTTGTATTTAACTAAAATACAAAAATAGGAACCTTAAGCAATGCAACTGGGCACAACAAGAATTCAAACTGATTTGTTTCCAGTTGACACTATTAAAAAAAGCTCAGAACCAAATCTAACCCATAGCTATGCTCCTGTGGGAAATATGCCTTCCTCTGGACCTTATTTCCTGTTCAAGAATCTTCAGCCACTACCTCGGGCAAAGAATATCCACATAGTTTCCTCTAAGGACTCATAAATAATTTAGAACAACTTGTTCTAAATAACACCACTAAGAATTTGGAACTTCCACAAACCTATATGCAGCTTTAGCACCCTAAAAATCTTCTACCATAGAACAAAAGGCAGTACAAGAAGCCATCCTGAGCACCAAACCAACTCTTTAAGCTGCTCACCACTCAGTTTGTCCTTGGATCTGCATTCATGCCTTGTACAACAAACTGCTCCAGGCTGAGCTCAGCTGAGCAACGTGTCCAGGTCCAGACACACGGACGCAGCGGGACAGATGCAGCTGCCGAGGTCTGACTTCTGCTGGGGGCAGACCCATTCCTCCCCATCTCCCAAACTCCAGCAGCACTGCACCTTCTGATATGCTCCCTCCTTCCTCCTCCTTGCTACACCCCAGAAGCTGCTCCAGTTGGATCATAGCTTCCTTGATGGTAAGTGACCTTCTCTCCCTCTTTCAGAAACATTCATTCTGACCCAAGACAACACTCAGGGCTAAGTATACAGGCAGCTGTTCTCTCATTATTTTATGATAGCATGGCAGCAGTGTTTTCCAAAAAGACACACTATGTGTACAAAGAATGAAAACAAATTGTGTATTTTTACCTTCCAAGATGACATTTGTAAGCATTTTAGGAACTGCAAGAGCAAAATAAAATACTCATATTATTTTGCTCTTGCACCTGCCTAATGAGACTACTGTAAATGGCCATAGTTGTTTTACTTGCCATGCTTAGAGTGGGGACAAAATACCACTGCAGCATTATTAAGCCTATGTGGCAACAGAAAGGCCTCATTGTGTAAGCCTTCAGTGTTGCTCCTAAACAGGGAATACAGAATTCTCATGTGGTTCTGACACTGCTTATCCAGACTTAAAAAGTATTTTACTTTATTGTTTTATGAGACAAACTTTGAGAAGTGAAGATTCAGGCCTAGATGATTTATAGCTAGCAAATTAGTCACAGCTAACTAATTGTCACAGCTAAATCATGCAATGAAATCTAAGAAGCCACTCAAAAAGTCAGCTTGACATGAGTCTAAGAATATTGCAGATACTTTTGAAGAATGTATTTAAATTAGTATATTCAGAGGCATGTGGTCTACTTTTACTAGGACACCAATGATTTTCAAAAGGCTTTACTGGTCCTCTTTTTTTCCCCATAAATGGTAATTTCTTCCCCTTGATGCTTTATTATGCTCTTTATTCATTCCATTTCCATCCAATCCCATCCTTCCAATGCCTTCCTATCAATCTATCAAGTTTCCTTAAATTAAAAATGACATTTATTTTTGCAATCTTTGTTTTTATTTTATCTCCCTGTTCAGGATTTTACTTCTCACCTCCTGTTTTTACAGTAAGACAGCTCCTGAGAATGTACAGTATGTCAATACCAACAGAACACTTCAGAGTCCTGCAAGGTTTAACTGTGATTGATCATTATTGACTGAAAACAGTTTTCTATTCTTCTTTCTGCAGCTGAAGAAGCAAGATATTGATTTTAATTTGTCATGGGACAACTTCCTATTAGCATGGTATGGATTAATTTCAAGATGACTTCTGTAATATGACTTCCAGAACAGGATTGCTAAATGACATTGCAACAGACCAGAACTGAAATAACACACCATTAAAAAAAACCAAAAACAACTGACATAAATATTGTGTTGGAATATGTTACTCCACAAGTATTTCTAGCAGGAGCCTTGTATTTACAGTATATGTTAAATCTGCTCTTTTTTACAGGCGACCCAATCCTACAGGTGACTCTGCACTCCTTGTAAAACTCTTACAGACATTCAGGATATTAAGTTGAAGGGTATCAAGTAAAAGATATTAAGTAAAATAAACACTCATCAAAATGTCTTGCTTGAATGAATTGTAGCTATTACTGCTTACAAAATACCCATGAAATCTTAGAATTTACAGTGGGAAAAAATGGGGGTCTGACAGTTATTAAAAAGAAGTCAGTATTTCCGATAATGCTTAGTGTCAATAGGACACTTCTAAAAATACAATCTGTTTTCAGCACCTGTTCTAAACTTTTAATACAAAAATAGTTTTCTTTTTGGGGACATATCTCTTTAAGGAGAGCATCAGAATCCCAAGTGCTGCAGAATAATTAAAATACAGATTTCAGGTCTGCTTTGCTAAAGCTAAGAAGCTTATGTGATCACGAGGTCTGCGAACATCTCTCTCTTCCCCTCCCAGTAGTTTTGAACCACTTGACAAATATTACTGACTTTTCACAGGATAGCAACCTGTAAGGTGGTTAAATTGCTACATGCTTTACAGAAACAGATGGCCAAGTGAAGAACCAGCTTCTGACAAACAGCTCCAATAGATTTCCTGAATGAGATGAAGGCTGGAGTATAGATTCACATCATATTACACATTAGCAGAGGCAACATGGACAGAAACCTTACTATGCCTTCAACATAATAAAAACACTGATCATGACCATCACAGGAACCATAAAATACAAATTCATAAGAAAATGAGCTTTACTAACTCCAGACTTCACAGGAGGGCATACTTGCTCTTAATGGCAATCATGTTTAATCAGGAGACAAAAGAAATAGGCCAATATAATATGAAAGATGAATTATGTTATTTTCATTTTCAATCTGCTAATAAAGGTTGTCTAATGAAACTAGTAATAGCCAAAACAATACCTCTCTCAAAACGTCTATTGCTACAAATATCCCTAACAAGCAATTAATATAACTTTTTCTTGTATATAAGATGAAGAATTTTCAGATTCTGAAAATGTTCACTCAGTAATAACCAAGTTGACAGTACATCTATAGGTCAACCAGATCCATTAAATAATTTCTGAACAAATGCTAAGCAAACAGCTTTCCTTCTAACTCATTTCAAATCTCATCATGCTGTGAGGAAAAAGAAAAAAAAAAGTGAGACTGATGAATTCTGTGAAGTCTGTTAAAATTGCCTTTATCACTGACTTAGGAATAGGCTAGGTACAATACCACGGTACAATTACAAACAATTATGTTACTTGTTGTCTGTCATTTCACCCTCAATGCCAACACTAACTACAGCATCATTTGGGGTATTTCATCACACACACAGAGGTTAAAGTCATGCTCTTGCCCAGCAGCACTAAACTTGTCAGTCTTGACAAGTAAGTCTGTTTCTACCATAGGAGAAATTTAGCTTGCTTTCTGAAAGCGCCAGTTTGCATTTTCCTTATGCCAAGTACAAAAGTATGCAGTACTTTTTCTGAAGAACAATATCATCTGCTCAAAATATTTGTGCTTTTGCATGGAATCAGATTTTTAGTAAAGACATCTGAAACAAAATATTAAGGATGTAGCAGCTGATTTCATCAAGTTAAAAAAACCAACCCCAAATTTCACTGCATTGTTTTTATACAGCTTGTCAGGTACACATAAAATGATCACAGTGAATTATCCTGCAGTGAATTAATAGAGGTTTTCTGTTTCCAAATAAAACCTTCCACAAGGTGAGACAAAGACTCTTTTTCGGGGATCTGTTGTCCAAAGAACCTATCTTTGAAAACTAATTTCTGTCTAAATAAGAATACATCTATTGTTTAACTTGGAAGACAGCAATATCCTATAGCACTTCTGAATGTCTTCCACTCCCTTACAAGTGGAGTGGCCCGAGAAGTTCCAATCTTACTCCAGCAAGGTGCTCCAGTTTGGAATCCCGTGCCAAATTTGTATGCTCTGTCATGGCCTGGTATGAAGGCTGCAATTGCTGCTCCAAGACAAACCATGTATTATGATGCAAAAGAATAAAATAAATCCACATCCTAACAATCACTCATTTATGATGACGACTGACACTTGTATTTAAACTCCTTTCAAAGCACTTTAATTAAATGAAGCATGAAGCATGGGCTAATATTTAATAGACCTTAGTAATACTATTTGTAATATCACGTCTTGTTCCAGTTCATTTAAAAATATGTTAAGAGGTTTATAAGAATCTTTTCTTCTGAAGTATAAATTTCCAAGAAGTGAGTCTTAAGTATGACAGTAAACACCTCCTACATTTTTAACCCTCCTTTTAGATATTTGCCTAAAGCATTTAAGATCACTTCTTGGTTGACATGGATAATACAACGAAAAATCAATGAAAGCTATGATTTTTATCAGTGCTATTTTGGGAAATGAACTTCAATTACTACAGACAGAAATCCAGGCTTTAAATTTAGTTCTCACCTCCTGAGCCTGTAGTCACCAGAAATTCTCCCACTGTTTCCCCAGCCTGACACTGCCATCTATAGCAGTCTCATGCGTGCAGCAGTGATGCCAGCACCGATGAGAACAGAATGTGTGGTTGTGTTGCAAACACAAAGCATGTTGTGAAAAACGGGTTTGGATCATGCATGAGTACAAATGTTAGTGACCAATAACTTAAACTGGTGGAGTATTCATGGGATTAACACCACAGCCTACTGACTTCTAGTTTAGGAAAGGTAACTCTTAAGCAGGAGCAACAGCACTCCTTTCAGGGCCAGCTGGGTGCATCTATGCAAATAATGGATTTCTTTATGGAAAAGAGAAATGTAAAGCCACCCATCACACACAGAAGCTGCAGGAACACTGATTTGGAACAGCATTTTCTGCAATTGCAATCAAAGTTCAAACATGTAAGTCCTCAAACATGGTATGGAGCCTGTCAGGAGCTTGTGGTTCGAACTGCAGAATTTCACCATTTCAAAACCCTCCATGGAGCTTCATAAGAAATCTATAAAGTTAAAAAAAGTCATAAAAAATTTCTAATCAGTAACAAAATGAAATTTATACTTAGACTCACAGGTATTCACTGAGTAATACTGACTGCTGCCATTCCACTACACGATGGCAAGTTCATAAATACATACTCATACAGCACATAACCTATTCTTACCAGAAACCATAAATGCCAAGAATCAGAAGCAATTGCTTCAGTACTCAGAAGCAATTGCTTTGAATAAATGAGAGATGATAAGCATCCTTCATTCAAGATGATATGATACTGCAATTAAGCAATATTCAGGAAGAACAGACTGTACTCTAACAATGCTTTTTTATCCCGAGTTCTAAGTGAAGCCCAGAGCTCAGGAGAATAAAGTTAGTATGTATCAATGTAATTTCAGGCTTTTTTGTACATGCTGTTTATATTTTAAATACCTGAAAACTCACTAGGACAGCTGCTGGAACGCAAACTTACCATGTTTTCCAAGTCCAAAATAAAAGACCTAATTAGCAAGTACAGGCATGGTCTCTACGTCAATTCCACAAGAGAAGTTGAAAGATACACGCCCCAGACCTTCCTACAAACTGGTGATAATGGGATTCTCTGAGAAACAGCTTCTGTTCCAGACCTTGCTCTAACACAAACAGAAAAGTAATCTGCAACTGGGCAGGTTTCACATCCAGATGAGTGTTGTCACCACTACAGTTCAAACTATAAACTTTGTGGGCAGAAGAACCTCTTTTTCCCAAATGTCACGTTATCCCAAATCACTCAATCTGGTGGAAAACATTAAATTAATTTGGCCTGAGTCTAGAAACAGTCTGGCAAAAGCAAGCAAATAGAACAACAGAATAAAATACTTGCCCCCCAAATTAGCCACAAATCTAGACTGGTTACTTATATCAGCAACAAGTATGTCCAAAATTATCATAATTATGCATAATAACATCTGAAGAGGCTATTAAACATTATTCAGATTTTAAGCCAATTCCAAACTACAAAGCATCATATTCACCTTGAGCAGGGGATGCAAATTACCTCCCATTTGTTCTCACAATTCCCTCTGAAGCATGTTTTATTAGTCATTGTCACAGACCCCAGTTTTAATTTAGCACAGCCGTTCCAACATACAGTCCTCCAGGCCATAAAACTGAAAGTGTGAGAGCTGCATTATGAAATTCTGTCCTATAACAATAAAGTTGAAGCCACTGACAGCCTTTCTGTCCGCACTACAATAAGCAAACCATTTGTGAGTCTAACAAGAGCATTCCCAGTTTTATGTTGTTGACCAAATTCAAACTGAAATTTATTATATGAATCACTGCTACCCTGATGATCACCTCTTCCAAGACTTTGATCTTAACAGTCCAAGATAAACTGTTTTTCCAACTATGCAAATCACCCTCAAATACTGTCAAATAAAATACAGCCTTAAACTCCTGAAAAGGTTTGATTTTGTGGAAATGTAATATGTAATTTATTTATTTATTTTACCATAATTACATGCTAGCAGGAGATTTATACAGACTGGGAAAAGCATAAACAGACCATGCAGTCCACATTTGAAATAGAAAAAAAGCATTTTAAAGACCTAAAATAAATTTTAAATGGTAAAATTTAAAATATTGAACACATAATCTAGAGTTTAGTAAGCTTGCAGAAGAGATTTATAAATGTCAAGAGCATCTAAATCTCACACCGTCATAACGTGACTAAGTAATATAGAACAACACCACCAAAAACCTGACCCATAGATTTGATTTCTTCCTGAGTGGAAGCTCACTACAATTAGTACCAGTCAATGAATGGGCCTGTCAGGTGTTCCCATCATTATAAAAAGGCAGCTGCTATCTGGAAACATAAGTTAAATTATTTATCAAATGATTCTAAATATCCTCAAATTCAGTGCAGCCAGTCATTCAAACGCCTTCTAATAAATTATTTGATACGGCTCTAATGGAAAGCATGAGTTACTCAGAACCATTTGCTATTAACAGCACCATACTAATGTTTTGAAATTCTACCCAGATACGTCCAGATATAAATCACATTACAAATACATTCCCCTGCTTTTGAGGTATTATCAGCAACATCCAAGAATTTACGCAAATTAAGAAACAAGTAATTTTGACAGCCTTATGCCATGGTGGAGAACATGCAGATTTTTATTCTGCATAGCACAGAAGCTTTTTTTAATTTTCCTGTTGGACAAAAAAAAAAAAAAAAAAAAAGAAAAAGAAAAGTGCCCACATAGTTTACTCCATCAACAGCATCATAAATATCAACCAACACCAGAGCATTAAACAACGCCTATATAGTACAAAGGCAACTTCTCAGTAATAACAGGTTATACTGTATTGTTCGTAGCACATCCCTTCCCAAGGAAAATCTATTTCAAGACTGAAGCCAAAAAGCTTTCCTTCTATTAAAATGAGTAGACTCTCTGTCATTCTAGGAGATTACATATGACACTGTTGATGGTGAAAGTATTCTAGCAAAAGTTGGGAACAAGCAATCTCAATATCAGGTTTAGGAACACAAGGCCAGGGCACATTATTTGAGACATTTACTTAAGGAAAGCACCAACAAATAGTCTTCACCACGAGTTCATGCATTTCAAATTAACATGCTGATCTGCTATTAACCACATTCAAATAAATAAGAAGTGTTAAGCAAATGTTTGGGATTCATAATTTTCCAATGTATAAGAATAAAATCTAGCTACTATACTTAAAATGATGTCACTAAACAATCAGTTCTTTGGTTCGAAACACTAGCATGGCTTCTTCTAGTGTCTAAAACAACAGAAGTACATGAGATGTACATGGGTGATTACTCCTGGATGGATATGAGGTGCACAATGGCAGCATAAGAAACACAAACAAATTGCAGCAGAGGAAAGTGCCAATAGATTAGGAAAAAAAAAATCACCACAAAGATGGTCAAACACTGGCACCACCATAATCACAGAGACTGCATAACCTCCATTCGTGGAAATGCTCAAAACTCACATGGACAAAGTCTGAGCAACATTACCCAACTGGACTTGCTTTGGGTGTGGATACAGAACTAGGTGACAACCAGAGGTGCTTTGCAATTTAAAATACTCTACAAATCAGTGGGTTTTTTTTCCTAAAGCTCCTTTCCCTATTGGAGGTGTACTTTTCCATTTTCATATAGGCTTCATTTTACACAAGTCTCCCAATTATTTGCAGTGGCTTAAAAATAAAAATCAGAAATTTTGCGAGCAATCATGATGAGGTAATTGACAGAAATGATGTAATATTACACATTTGGTGCAATAAGACCCATTTATTTTGTCGTAGTTCCATCACCGGAGTCTGCCGAGATACAGTAGCTAAAACAAAAGCAAACGATTCATTTACAAAGTAATAAACAGCTCTGATCCTTGCAGGCTGTTATCACTCCATCAGCCTGCATCACCCACAAGCTGCAGGTGTTTGGAGAAGAGTGACAGGACAGAAAATGAAGGAAACGACAGATAAAAAAAACTCTAGTGACCCTACAGGAATCATTGCATGAATCAGGTGTGCGCGTACATCAGACCTCGCTTCTCACACCGAAGTCACACTGCAGAGGACAACGCCATGAGTACCATTGTTCACATGCTTCAGGGGTGACCTTAATGAGGACGTAGTAAAAGCATCCCGGGTGCACCTGTGGATATTAACCGGCCCACAGTTGCCTATACCACTGAAACATTTTTTTTTTCTCTCTCTCTAAAGAAGAAAAGGCTTAAGGAAAAAAAAAAAAAAAAACCAAAAAACAATCCCACCACGAGGCCTCCAGAACCAGTTTATTTCCCACTCCTTAAATAAGAACCATGCTATTTTTAAGACGCATTGTGATGGGAAGCACATCTAAAAATAAGTTTGCTGGCGCTCAGCGGGCCAGTGTCGCTCCCCACGCCCGTCCCCGGCAGGGCAGCCTGCCCGGCCCGCGGTCCCCGGGGCCGCCTCGGGCGGGGAGGGGGCCGGAGCTGCAGGTGGGTAGGCGGCTTTGTCTGCGATCGGGCGCTAAGCGACGGCGGCATCAAGGCGGGCATCCGCCGGCTGGCGACAGAGCTCCGAGGAGCAGGAGGAGAAGCGCTGGCGGCGGAGGGGAAGGGAGAGCCCCCACCTCACCGGCATCCCCGAAACTTTCCTCCGGGCCGCCGCGAAGGAAGAGACGCCGCCGCCGCCGCCGCGAGCCCCCGGAGCGGAGCCGGGGACCGCCCGGTGTCCCCGCCTCTCTCCCCGTCCGCCGGGCGCGGCCGAGCGCCGCCTCCCCGCTCCGGCCGCCCGCCATCCGCCGGGACGCGCCCGCCGCGCTGCGCTCCGCCGCCCGCTGCCCTCCCCGCGCCGCCGCCCGCTCACTCACCCGCGCCCGGCGAGCGCAGCCACCAGCGCCTCCTGCCCTCGCTCCCTCCCTCCTGTCAAGTTGAGCCCGGCCTCCCTCCGCCCGAGCTCCCCCCGCCCGGCCCCTCCTTCGTCACCGGGAGCCGCCGCCACCGCCCGGGCCCTCCCCCAGCGGAGCCGGGCACCGCCCCGCCCTCACCTGGTCCCGCCGCCGCCGCCGCGGGGGAGCGGGGGAAGATGGGGACAGCGGAGGCGGCTCCGGGCAGTCCCAGCCAGCGGCGAGATCGCGCCGCCCCGCCCGGAGCTCCCTGGGCTCCTCCCCGCCGGGACGCCCCGAGAGGCGAGGGGGGCGGTGGGCCGGCCTGTGCCGTGCCGTGCCGTGCCGGGCTGTGCCGTGCCGGGCATGGCAGGCGCGGCCGCCTTTTGCCCCTCGGGGAGACACGGAGCGACCTGGGCGTCGCGGCAGGAAAGCTAGGCAGCTTTCCCGGGAGAGCCGGCCGGGATCTCGCCGCACTCTCGGGAGGAGGTGGCAGGAGCCCGGCGGTGGGGCTGCGGAGCCCGGCTGGCAGCGCCGGGAGCGGCTGCAGGCCGGGCGCGTTCCCTCTGTGTCACACGATGCCAGCGCCGCTCTCCGCAGCAAGTGTGCTGGGTCGGATAACCCCGCTAGTGAGGAGAGATGCTCGGCGTGCGAAATAGAAAAGAGGGTGTAAAATGGGGACTTCCAGGGAAACAGCAGTGTTAGTAGTACCTGACTGCAAGGAGGTCTTAATCTGAAGTCCTGGATGGGGTGCGGGTCTAAAATAAGGCGGAGAGGGTTAAGTGAAGTCCAAAAAAGCAGAGAAGCTGCCGTGAGTGCTCTGCGCTCTGATCGGGAGGAGCAGGAACGCGGTGCCGCTGCTGAGGCATCCCGAGGAGAACAGCGCTCCATTATCTGCTCACCGAAGGGCTGGTGGAGGATGGGGTTTTAAGTCAGCGGTCTCGGGTGACTTAAAAGGTAACAGTACGTGTGAAAGGAGTCAGCCAGGAAAGACTTAAACCCATTCATGTTGCTTTAGATCATTTGTAATAATACCGAGGAATAGAGGTAGGAACACAGACAGGTATGAGAAGGTTGTTATAAAGGTGAATGTGTGTGCATGGGAAATACAAACTTTGTCAGCTCTTAATACTAAGATCTATATAAAGTTCTACTCAGCTTTAGGCAGATGGGCTTGTAAAAGCAATTTGGTGTCTTTTTCCTACAAGGAACACACTGTTGCTTAAGCAGCATAGCTGATGAGGCCTGGTTGCCTAGGGAGGGATGTTCCTTCTCCCTGTTTATTTCCTCTGAGTCCTCTGGATCTCTCCCTCTTGGCAAAGTCACCTGCAGTTTTTTTCCTCCTGCCTGTATGCCCGGCTGACATCCATGTGCAGAGCCACCAGTCAAGAGATGTGTCATTACTCTTTCCAAATTCGTAAGACACTCAAGTAAAACTGTGAAATTAGTGGTGACATTAGTCAAGAGGCTAATTGGGGTGTCTCTTCTACTCCTTGAATTCTCATGAAATTTCAGAATATGTAATGTCTTTGAGATTTGTATCCAAATCTCCGCTTGACTTGTCAAACTGGCAGAGGCTTCTGTGAGGGGCATGCAATGACAGACAAAAGGATGGAATAATGAAATAGCCACATAAGCCTCACATTACTTAGGGTTGATTCCAGGTGAAAACTGGACCACATATGACTCATGTTAGTTTGTCATTTATAGCAAAGCATATTTATATTACAGTTAGACACCTCTGTGGGAGCTAAATTACTGTGATTCTCAGTAATTACAAATGGTAATTTTTGATCCAACAAAGATTTTTCCAGCAGGGTGTCACACGCTGGTGAAAGATTAGGTGTTGTCTCTGTATCATCCATACACCATCTGTGCTGTGCATTACTGCCAGGCAGCACAGAGCCATTAGGGGAGAGTGGGGTAACAGACCTCTGCCTGCCTTTTAGTGCTCTCGGCATTCTGCAGAGCAGCCTCTTAAATGTTCTGATGTCAGAGCTTTCAGAGTGAGGAGGCAACAGACAGTGTTTTCTACACCTCACTGCTTCAGCCTTCCCTAAAATCTCATCTTTGGTGTTCTGTAGGAAAACTGCATTTAAATATTTATACCTGGGAACCAGTACTGACCCCCTTACTGTGGGTTCACGTTTTCCATTCCCTTTTCCCAATTAGCCAGCTTTACCATGTTCCTCATTGTATTCCTTTACTCTGCACATGATGTCACTTGTTTGTCTTCGTCTGGAGGCATCTCATCTACCCAGACCTCTGTCTGGGGGATTATGTTATAGGAAAAATCAGAATCTTCATTTTGGATTTTGACTTTTATAACAATTCATTAGAAAAGGAAGGGTACTCTGAGGAGATACAGCAAAAACACTGTAATTACCTTGTGCACCTATAATGTCTTTTCAGGCTGTGTCATCTTATAGGTTGAGACTAAGCTCTCAGAAAACGTCTTGGAATTTAGTCAGGGTGTAATGAGAAGCCAAATTAAATCTCTACACACAACTTTCAAAAGCCACTGGGAAACAAGACTTTAAAGGTTATACAGTAACCTAATTTAAAGGTTACACAATTTTCATCTCCTAGAGGTCAATAAATTAAATCTTGGCCGATTCCCTAGAGTACACTAACAATATAGCTGAGCCACTATGGGATTGATGGTGATTGTGAATGCTGGGACAAAATTTCTAACATTCAAGGGAAAAAGAGGATCAGAGCGATAATTGTGATTTAGAATGACTGGATGAGCCCCTTTGTCTTCAGGTCAGCTAGATTTTGTAATTACATTTAATTAGGAGATCTCTTAAGGCCATGGGTTAGGGAAAATCTGATTTTCTCATGTTTGTAGAAAACAGTTTTGAGAACCAGTGACATCCTGTAGAAGACAATTCTATCCCATCTGTCCTTTTGGGTGTAGAAGGAGGGAGCTATGACAGCATAATGCTGTATTTATCTGTTACGCTTCGAAATACTTCACTTTATTAAAAAGCAGAACCCATGGTATCCTACATCTCTGTGTCCTGTATTTGACAAATACTAGAAGCAGACAAAAATAGGAAATAGTCAGGTTGTGATGTGTTTGACAGTGAATGGAAAGGGCCAGCATTAATTTTGTGTCACTTGAGTACCCCCCACCCCCATGAAAACCAGGAAGGAAGATGGTGGTGCAGATATTATGAGGGGTGTACTGGGAAAAAGTATTGGGTTGCTGAAGGTGGGAACCAGGGTATGAAGTGGAAAATTGAAGGACATTATAGAGGAGACAGGCTGATGTGGAGGAAATATTGAGCTAGAATTTGTGCAAGAAAAGTCACTGCGTGGAAGAGGAAGGAAATGGAGTGTATCTGAACTCTTTGGGCCTTATTTTCTATGACTGGTCTAATAACAGTGGCAGTTCTTCATAATAGTAAATAACAGTACTTAAGACCCTTGCAAGCAAATTAGAATACCTCTGTTCCTACGAGGATGCTGAAAGCTGAATTTCCAGCCTGAAGTGATTACTCACAAGATGTGCATTCATGCTGGCTTCAGGGTTGAGACCTGGTCTGGGTCTGTCATTTAATGAACTGGCCTGCACACTTGTAAAGATCATGTGATTTGTGTGGAAGCTCTCTAAAACTCAGTATATTTTAGAGTAGGAAGGTGGATTTTTACAAATTTGACCTGCACATCATTTGGCCTCAAAGATGCCTATTTTGATGTCTTAACAAATATTTGGAAGCTACACATAACAGAAATTTTATAGCACAACTTTTAATGGGAAGGAATTTTCTCTCACTGATGGAGAATGATACGAAAGAGCAGTTTGGATTAATTTGGTTTCTTCATTTCTCAGTTTCCAAGGAAACAAGAAAACATGCTTGAAATGAATGTCTGGAAAAATCATTTGGAGTTGCAAATGGTAATTTATTGTTTGATTATATTAATAACAAATAGTTTTCCTAGTTTGGGCATTTTGACACTCTCATGAGCAGAATATTATCACACTGTATTTTGGAAGAGAAGGCAACTCTCAGAGCAGCTAACCCAGCTTTATTTACCCAACTTTTCCGCTTTGTCTCATTTCTTCAATTAACGGCCTATCAACAATGAAGGACAAGGGAAACTTTCACAAAATTTCAAATTAACATATTCAAATGATTTAGTATGATGGTGAGACAGGGCATCATGCACCTTTCTGCTTGACTCTTGCCTGCTTTTTCAAAATGTACCGAGATTGAGTGTTCTTCAGCTGCTGCATTACATTTGCTTACACTTTGGTAACACTCAAAGATCAACTGTTTGCTCAGTTGTGACTAGTTCTGTTATACATGTGATTTTTCAAATTCCTTTTCCTAAGATAACACATGCCACATTAGCAGAGATAAAAGAGGAAGTTGTTAGTGCTAAGAGCTGACACTTCCTTTTTCTCCTGATATTGAAAACTATTTTTAAGTAAATTGTGACTATCCACAATTACATCATTTTGTACTAATCAGAGTTCATCCATTTCTTTTAATTTTGATCCAAGAAAATCCTGTTTCCATTCACTGAAGGGCAGGATCTTGGGAATGCATAGAAATTCCATTCTTAAATAGTCTCAGTTGTTTCCAGTGTCTGAAATGGATCTTACCTTTTAAAAGTTTGCATTTTTTAGCAGAGTCTTTTGTCCAAGAGAGTCTTATTCCAGCAATGAGATTTCAGGCAGGACTCTGGCAGCTTCTGACTTGTGAGATGTGTGAACTGACCTCTGCCACTTTCTGTGGCTGAGGTGGGTAGACTGAATGGGAGGTGATGGCGGAGCTACTTTGGCATCTGTCAGAAGTGACGAGGGGAGTCAGATGACTGCAAAACACCAGTTCAAAACATGCCAGATACAGATTCATCCTTGGGGAATAATGGAGGAAATGCATCTTGAAAACAGCTTTCATCTCTTCATGGAGTGAGGCACCATCTTGATGTACTCATGTTCACCATCCTTCAGATGCTTACGCACTGTTCAGATGTCTTCCTCAAACTGTTTGCTGTGCACTTGAATCTAATTGTACAGATTTTTCTGGCAGGAGAACCAAAAGGTAGAAATTGGTTGCCAAAGTTTGAATAAATAAGACTGTAATTGCTTGTCCCCTCTAAAGAACTCAAGCATTCAGTGCAGTTTTCAGTGGCTGCTTGCCTCTCTGTCATTTTTTACCAGTGCAAAGAGGGATGCAAAAACACTTTGCACAAGTGACTTTTCTAATAGCGTGACTTGATTTAGAGCAATTTTGAATAGGGTCACAGGTGATTGGGAAATAAACATTAATGAAGCATTTATAGTTGTTTAACAGGAATTACAATACAAGACCAAGCACAGAAATTATTTTCCCCGTGCTAGAATGTTTGACAAAGCACACAGAAGATGTTACTCCCTAAATATGCACTGTAGCAGCTTCATCTGCATGCTGCTTCCCTGATCTGCACTGGTGAATGACATAGCTGTGCCTTGAATAAGACATAGGGGAACTGAACTTCAATCTGCTTGGCTGGATTTGTGTGTAGCAGCATGACCAAAATAATGGCCCACAAATCCAGTGTGTTTTCACTTGGTAAGACTCTGGAGACTTCTAATTTTAGAAGCAAGACTTCTCATGCTCACCTGGAGACTGTCAAAAGTGATAATAAGCCTACTGTGTGTTAACACATGGGCTCTTTGAAATTCCAGAAACAAATACTGGCTCTGACTGTTATTATATCTCAAATCAAATGTTCTGCTGTCTCAGTAGCGTGTGGTCTGGATGGATATTATTGCATAGTATCAAATAGCCCAGTAAGAGGCCTTTCTCACTTTGATTTCACAGGATATAGCGCTTGTTTTTCATAGCTGTTACATCAGTGGAAACAAAGCTTCTCCAAAATGGGAGGTGAGACCTTAATGAATTAAAGATCTTAATATAAAATACAGGACTGAGGTGACATGATGAAGCTACTTGAGGTAGAGTGATTGAAAAGTATGTATGTGTGTGCTGCTTATGTAAAACTAGTTCCTTTTGCTGATGGAAATCATCACATTTCCAGAAACTCTAGAAAGGAAATAGGATATAATTAGACCTTGCTTTCATGTCCGTGCTTAGAATTCAGGTGACTTAGGCAGCTGTCCATTGGCTTGCTTTTTTTTTCAAATTTATTATGAATTATGAACCTGTTTTACCCATAGGCTAAATAGTGAAGCAACAAGCAGGAGAGGCATTTCACCTGAGGGCAAAACTTGTCCCAGTAAATCAGGTGGACAAACAGGTGGAAGTTGCAAAGGCTTCAGCCTTAGTCTCTGATGGCTTTGAAATGTGTTGGTTGCATTTATCAAGGGCATGTGTGCTTACACAGCCTCGGTCTTTTCAGCCTTCTTCGCACACTTCGCTCATGGTGAGCTGTAGCACAGAGCACCAGATCACCAGATTTTGCTTTGCACTTGGGAGTCCTCTGGGCTGGAAGGGTGGTGAAGGTCTAATACAGTCAGCTTAAGCAGCTCTTGTAGCTTTTGTTTCTCATTTATCTGGGTGAAAATCAATTCTACAACCTGCTATGTCCTCCTGCCTCCTGTTTCTCTACATCCCTCTGGTAAAAAGGATTTACCTCCTTATACAGCACCTTTCAGTATCAAACAGGAAACAGTGAATCTCATTTTTACTAAGTGTGAACTGCTGATTGTAACTGCAAGGATGAAGCAGTAAAAATCAACAAGCACTGTTTTAACTTTTGCGAACAGATAAAGATGGGAGGGACTGCATATGCTTCTTTAGAAATCATCAGAAATTCCCACTTCTTCTTCACTCCCAGATGTGCAGCAGAAGTTTCCAGGCTGTCTTTCTGATAGCATTAATTCTATACCTGAAGTTGCCATATGTTGCACAGGGCTGTAATAATCCCCTTGCTCTCTATTGCTTGTGCTTATTTCATGTAAGTGCTTAGTGTGTCACATCCTAAATTAAAACTGCCTATTGTCAGAGGCTCTCTTTTCTTATGCAATGCAATCTTGGTTATAGGTGTCATCGTTTTTAGGGCTATTGACAGAAAATACAAACCTAAAAGTAAGTGTGCATAGATAAAAATTGCCTCTTGGAAGGTCCTGGTACCTGTGTCTTCATTAGAGAATAAAATTATGAACACTGATAAATATATATATATACTCTAATATATATTTGCATTCAAACAGATCTTTTTTCGAAGGATCTTGTTTGAAACACATTTTAATTGTCATAAACGAAATGAATGCTTGAATTTAAAAAAAAGTTTTGTGTTAAAAAAGTCATTAGTAACGGCTTTCTGATCTACAGATGAAGAGTAATGTGTAGGAAGGATGAAATTATTTCTTAGTATTTTCATATTAAATGTATCTCTTATATTCTACATGCTTTTAAAGTTATTTTTAGCACCATGTTGTTTACCATCTTATCTGTGTACCCAAAACTGATTTTAAAAAGTGGTACTAAAAGATCCCAGGAAATCAGAGCGGAGGAGTTTCATACCCCCAAAGAAGGACGCAGACTTTCTAGGTGTGAAACACTGGAGAACCATTCAGTGTATGATCTCAGCACTTTTTGGATATCTCTGTAGTAGGACAACAATTCTCTCATGCTCAGTGGAGCTGATTTTAGAGAGCTGAGGGCCACTTTTACCATAGTCAGCAATGGAAGAAGGTTTCTTTATTTGTCTGCTTTCTTATCCACAGTGCAGAACTGATTCATAGAGCGGAAATGTTAGCAAAAATGTGAGAAATTTTTCAGTTAAAACACTTAGGCCATCACAAGACACAGTTTCAGGTCAGTGTCACTTTTGGATGTCATAGTATAGGAGCTCCTACTCCATCCTATACATCTGGGGAACTATATCATCAAGGATTGCCCAGCAAGATTCAGTTTCCCATCCCGAACGGAAATGAAATTTCCTTTCGGGAAGGGAAACGGAATCTTGCGATTTCAATGGAGACCAATTCAGGAATCTTTGGTCCATGTCCCGGCACATGATGGCATCCCATGCCTTTGAATGGCTTTCACTTTGGCCACCAATTTTTTCATTTTTTCTGATGTTTTTTCACTATCCCTGCCATGTCTGTCATATCTTCCTCTGAAAGTTGTGTCTTCTTCCATGTTTTTTTCTCCTGATTTTGCAGCTTCAGTGAGCTTCCTTTTGGCATCTTTTGGCCCTTTGCACTGCACGGCATGTCATCCTGGTCCTTTTGCTCCTAGTCACAAAATTTAACAATTTTCTCTTTTTTTTTTGAATTGCATTTCCTTGCATGATTGCTCCATTCCAGAGCAGTTGTTAGTCCTTCTTTTTTGTTTCCAGGCTTTCACTAGCCTCCAATTTTGACAAGCCGTGGTCTATGTCCCTGTACTTGATGGCATCCCATGCCTTTGAATGGCTTTATATTAAACAACGATTTTTTTTTTTCACTCTCCATGGCATATCTCTCATGTGTCCCCCTGAAAGTTGTGTCTTCCTCCTTGACATTTTTTCTGATTTTGCAGCATCTGTGATCTCAGCTTTCCATGTTTTGGTCCTTTGTGCTGCACCTCATTTCCTCCCAGAGCATTTTCTGGTACTCACTAAATGTCCCAATTTGGGGATTTTGGGGGTTTTTTTCGGTTGCACTTCATTTGATCCTATCTCCTTTGCAGCGTGTTTGTGAGGCTTTCTTTTGAGGTTTGCAAGATTCCGTTTCCCTTCCCGAAAAGAAATTGACATGCCATGGAGAGTGAAAAAAAAAAAAACGTTGTTTAAGTGAAAGCCATTCAAAGGCATGGGATGCCATCAAGTAGAGGGACATAGACCACGGCTTGTCAAAATTGGAGGCCAGTGAAAGCCTGGAAACAAAAAAGAAGGACTAACAACTGCTCTGGAATGGAGCAATCATGCAAGGAAATGCAATTCAAAAAAAAAAAGAGAAAATTGGTAAATTTTGTGACTAGGAGCAAAAGGACCAGGATGACATGCCGTGCAGTGCAAAGGGCCAAAAGATACCGAAACTAAGCTCACTGAAGCTTAAAAATCAGGAGAAAAAAACCTGGAAGAAGACACAACTTTCAGGGGAAGATGTGACAGACATGGCTGGGATAGTGAAAAAACCTCAGAAAAAGTGAAAAAATTGGTGGCCAAAGTGAAAGCCATCAAAAGGCATGGGATGCCATCAGGTGCCGGGACATGGACCAAAGATTCCTGAATTGGTCTCCATTGAAATCGCAAGATTCCGTTTCCCTTCCCGAAAGGAAATGAAATTTCCTTTCGGGAAGGGAAACGGAATCTTGCGAACCTCAAAAGAAAGGCTCACAAACACTCTGCAAAGGAGATAGGATCAAATGAAGTGCAACCGAAAAAAACCCCCAAAATCCCCAAATATGGACATTTAGTGAGTACCAGAAAATGCTCTGGGAGGAAATGAGGTGCAGCACAAAGGACCAAAACATGCAAAGCTGAGATCACAGATGCCGCAAAATGAGGAAAAATGTCAAGGAGGAAGACACAACTTTCAGGTGAAGACATGAGAGACATGCTGTGGAGAGTGAAAAAAAAAAAAAATTTAAAAAAATCGTTGTTTAAGTGAAAGCCATTCAAAGGCATGGGATGCCATCAAGTAGAGGGACATAGACCACGGCTTGTCAAAATTGGAGGCCAGTGAAAGCCTGGAAACAAAAAAGAAGGACTAACAACTGCTCTGGAATGGAGCAATCATGCAAGGAAATGCAATTCAAAAAAAAAAAGAGAAAATTGTTAAGTTTTCTGACTAGGAGCAAAAGGACCAGGATGACATGCCGTGCAGTGCAAAGGGCCAAAAGATGCCAAAAGGAAGCTCATTGAAGCTGCAAAATCAGGAGAAAAAAACATGGAAGAAGACAGAACTTTCAGGGGAAGATATGAGAGACATGGCAGGGATAGTGAAAAAACATCAGAAAAAATAAAAAAATTGGTGGCCAAAGTGAAAGCCATCAAAAGGCATGGGATGCCATCAGGTGCAGGGACATGGACCAAAGATTCCTGAATTGGTCTCCATTGAAATCGCAAGATTCCGTTTCCCTTCCCGAAAGGAAATTTCATTTCCTTTCGGGAAGGGAAACGGAATCTTGCGAACCTCAAAAGAAAGGCTCACAAACACTCTGCAAAGGAGATAGGATCAAATGAAATGCAACCGAAAAAAACCCCCAAAATCCCCAAATATGGACATTTAGTGAGTACCAGAAAATGCTCTGGGAGGAAATGAGGTGCAGCACAAAGGACCAAAACATGCAAAGCGGAGATCACAGATGCTGCAAAATCAGGAAAAATGTCAAGGAGGAAGACACAACATTCAGGTGAAGATATGAGAGACATGCCATGGAGAGTGAAAAAAAAAAAAATTTTAAAAAATCGTTGTTTAAGTGAAAGCCATTCAAAGGCATGGGATGCCATCAAGTACAGGGACATAGACCACGGCTTGTCAAAATTGGAGCCCAGTGAAACCCTAGAAACAAAAAAGAAGGACTAACAACTGCTCTGGAATGGAGCAATCATGGAAGGAAATGCAATTCAAAAAAAAAAAGAGAAAATTGGTAAATTTTGTGAGTAGGAGCAAAAGGACCAGGATGACATGCCGTGCAGTGCAAAGGGCCAAAAGATGCCAAAAGTAAGCTCACTGAAGCTGCAAAATCAGGAGAAAAAAACATGGAAGAAGACACAGCTTTCAGGGGAAGATATGAGAGACATGCCATGGAGAGTGAAAAAAAAAAAAATTTAAAAAAAATCGTTGTTTAAGTGAAAGCCATTCAAAGGCATGGGATGCCATCAAGTACAGGGACATAGACCACGGTTTGTCAAAATTGGAGCCCAGTGAAACCCTAGAAACAAAAAAGAAGGACTAACAACTGCTCTGGAATGGAGCAATCATGGAAGGAAATGCAATTCAAAAAAAAAAAGAGAAAATTGGTAAATTTTGTGAGTAGGAGCAAAAGGACCAGGATGACATGCCGTGCAGTGCAAAGGGCCAAAAGATGCCAAAAGGAAGCTCACTGAAGCTGCAAAATCAGGAGAAAAAAACATGGAAGAAGACAGAACTTTCAGGGGAAGATATGAGAGACATGGCAGGGATAGTGAAAAAACATCAGAAAAAATAAAAAAATTGGTGGCCAAAGTGAAAGCCATCAAAAGGCATGGGATGCCATCAGGTGCAGGGACATGGACCAAAGATTCCTGAATTGGTCTCCATTGAAATCGCAAGATTCCGTTTCCCTTCCCGAAAGGAAATGAAATTTCCTTTCGGGAAGGGAAACGGAATCTTGCGAACCTCAAAAGAAAGGCTCACAAACACTCTGCAAAGGAGATAGGATCAAATGAAATGCAACCGAAAAAAACCCCAAAAATCCCCAAATATGGACATTTAGTGAGTACCAGAAAATGCTCTGGGAGGAAATGAGGTGCAGCACAAAGGACCAAAACATGCAAAGCGGAGATCACAGATGCTGCAAAATCAGGAAAAATGTCAAGGAGGAAGACACAACTTTCAGGTGAAGATATGAGAGACATGCCATGGAGAGTGAAAAAAAAAAAAAAATTTT
Source organism: Fringilla coelebs (assembly GCF_963513975.1). Lineage (NCBI taxonomy): Eukaryota > Metazoa > Chordata > Aves > Passeriformes > Fringillidae > Fringilla > Fringilla coelebs. The sequence goes on from NC_140029.1 coordinate 69,252,240, forward strand.
AAAAAATCGTTGTTTAAGTGAAAGCCATTCAAAGGCATGGGATGCCATCAAGTACAGGGACATAGACCACGGTTTGTCAAAATTGGAGCCCAGTGAAACCCTAGAAACAAAAAAGAAGGACTAACAACTGCTCTGGAATGGAGCAATCATGGAAGGAAATGCAATTCAAAAAAAAAAAAGAGAAAATTGGTAAATTTTGTGAGTAGGAGCAAAAGGACCAGGATGACATGCCGTGCAGTGCAAAGGGCCAAAAGATGCCAAAAGGAAGCTCACTGAAGCTGCAAAATCAGGAGAAAAAAACATGGAAGAAGACAGAACTTTCAGGGGAAGATATGAGAGACATGGCAGGGATAGTGAAAAAACATCAGAAAAAATAAAAAAATTGGTGGCCAAAGTGAAAGCCATCAAAAGGCATGGGATGCCATCAGGTGCAGGGACATGGACCAAAGATTCCTGAATTGGTCTCCATTGAAATCGCAAGATTCCGTTTCCCTTCCCGAAAGGAAATGAAATTTCCTTTCGGGAAGGGAAACGGAATCTTGCGAACCTCAAAAGAAAGGCTCACAAACACTCTGCAAAGGAGATAGGATCAAATGAAATGCAACCGAAAAAAACCCCAAAAATCCCCAAATATGGACATTTAGTGAGTACCAGAAAATGCTCTGGGAGGAAATGAGGTGCAGCACAAAGGACCAAAACATGCAAAGCGGAGATCACAGATGCTGCAAAATCAGGAAAAATGTCAAGGAGGAAGACACAACTTTCAGGTGAAGATATGAGAGACATGCCATGGAGAGTGAAAAAAAAAAAATTTTAAAAAATCGTTGTTTAAGTGAAAGCCATTCAAAGGCATGGGATGCCATCAAGTACAGGGACATAGACCACGGCTTGTCAAAATTGGAGCCCAGTGAAACCCTAGAAACAAAAAAGAAGGACTAACAACTGCTCTGGAATGGAGCAATCATGGAAGGAAATGCAATTCAAAAAAAAAAAGAGAAAATTGGTAAATTTTGTGAGTAGGAGCAAAAGGACCAGGATGACATGCCGTGCAGTGCAAAGGGCCAAAAGATGCCAAAAGGAAGCTCACTGAAGCTGCAAAATCAGGAGAAAAAAACATGGAAGAAGACACAGCTTTCAGGGGAAGATATGAGAGACATGCCATGGAGAGTGAAAAAAAAAAAAATTAAAAAAAAATCGTTGTTTAAGTGAAAGCCATCAAAAGGCATGGGATGCCATCAAGTACAGGGACATAGACCACGGTTTGTCAAAATTGGAGCCCAGTGAAACCCTAGAAACAAAAAAGAAGGACTAACAACTGCTCTGGAATGGAGCAATCATGGAAGGAAATGCAATTCAAAAAAAAAAAAGAGAAAATTGGTAAATTTTGTGAGTAGGAGCAAAGGACCAGGATGACATGCCGTGCAGTGCAAAGGGCCAAAAGATGCCAAAAGGAAGCTCACTGAAGCTGCAAAATCAGGAGAAAAAAACATGGAAGAAGACAGAACTTTCAGGGGAAGATATGAGAGACATGGCAGGGATAGTGAAAAAACATCAGAAAAAATAAAAAAATTGGTGGCCAAAGTGAAAGCCATCAAAAGGCATGGGATGCCATCAGGTGCAGGGACATGGACCAAAGATTCCTGAATTGGTCTCCATTGAAATCGCAAGATTCCGTTTCCCTTCCCGAAAGGAAATGAAATTTCCTTTCGGGAAGGGAAACGGAATCTTGTGAACCTCAAAAGAAAGGCTCACAAACACTCTGCAAAGGAGATAGGATCAAATGAAATGCAACCGGAAAAAAACCCAAAAATCCCCAAATATGGACATTTAGTGAGTACCAGAAAATGCTCTGGGAGGAAATGAGGTGCAGCACAAAGGACCAAAACATGCAAAGCGGAGATCACAGATGCTGCAAAATCAGGAAAAATGTCAAGGAGGAAGACACAACATTCAGGTGAAGATATGAGAGACATGCCATGGAGAGTGAAAAAAAAAAAAATTTTAAAAAATCGTTGTTTAAGTGAAAGCCATTCAAAGGCATGGGATGCCATCAAGTACAGGGACATAGACCACGGCTTGTCAAAATTGGAGCCCAGTGAAACCCTAGAAACAAAAAAGAAGGACTAACAACTGCTCTGGAATGGAGCAATCATGGAAGGAAATGCAATTCAAAAAAAAAAAAGAGAAAATTGGTAAATTTTGTGAGTAGGAGCAAAAGGACCAGGATGACATGCCGTGCAGTGCAAAGGGCCAAAAGATGCCAAAAGGAAGCTCACTGAAGCTGCAAAATCAGGAGAAAAAAACATGGAAGAAGACACAGCTTTCAGGGGAAGATATGAGAGACATGCCATGGAGAGTGAAAAAAAAAAAAATTTAAAAAAAATCGTTGTTTAAGTGAAAGCCATCAAAAGGCATGGGATGCCATCAAGTACAGTGACATAGACCACGGTTTGTCAAAATTGGAGCCCAGTGAAACCCTAGAAACAAAAAAGAAGGACTAACAACTGCTCTGGAATGGAGCAATCATGGAAGGAAATGCAATTCAAAAAAAAAAAGAGAAAATTGGTAAATTTTGTGAGTAGGAGCAAAAGGACCAGGATGACATGCCGTGCAGTGCAAAGGGCCAAAAGATGCCAAAAGGAAGCTCACTGAAGCTGCAAAATCAGGAGAAAAAAACATGGAAGAAGACAGAACTTTCAGGGGAAGATATGAGAGACATGGCAGGGATAGTGAAAAAACATCAGAAAAAATAAAAAAATTGGTGGCCAAAGTGAAAGCCATCAAAAGGCATGGGATGCCATCAGGTGCAGGGACATGGACCAAAGATTCCTGAATTGGTCTCCATTGAAATCGCAAGATTCCGTTTCCCTTCCCGAAAGGAAATTTCATTTCCTTTCGGGAAGGGAAACGGAATCTTGCGAACCTCAAAAGAAAGGCTCACAAACACTCTGCAAAGGAGATAGGATCAAATGAAATGCAACCGAAAAAAACCCCCAAAATCCCCAAATATGGACATTTAGTGAGTACCAGAAAATGCTCTGGGAGGAAATGAGGTGCAGCACAAAGGACCAAAACATGCAAAGCGGAGATCACAGATGCTGCAAAATCAGGAAAAATGTCAAGGAGGAAGACACAACTTTCAGGGGAAGATATGAGAGACATGCCATGGAGAGTGAAAAAAAAAAAAAATTTAAAAAATCGTTGTTTAAGTGAAAGCCATTCAAAGGCATGGGATGCCATCAAGTACAGGGACATAGACCACGGTTTGTCAAAATTGGAGCCCAGTGAAACCCTAGAAACAAAAAAGAAGGACTAACAACTGCTCTGGAATGGAGCAATCATGGAAGGAAATGCAATTCAAAAAAAAAAAAGAGAAAATTGGTAAATTTTGTGAGTAGGAGCAAAGGACCAGGATGACATGCCGTGCAGTGCAAAGGGCCAAAAGATGCCAAAAGGAAGCTCACTGAAGCTGCAAAATCAGGAGAAAAAAACATGGAAGAAGACAGAACTTTCAGGGGAAGATATGAGAGACATGGCAGGGATAGTGAAAAAACATCAGAAAAAATAAAAAAATTGGTGGCCAAAGTGAAAGCCATCAAAAGGCATGGGATGCCATCAGGTGCAGGGACATGGACCAAAGATTCCTGAATTGGTCTCCATTGAAATCGCAAGATTCCGTTTCCCTTCCCGAAAGGAAATGAAATTTCCTTTCGGGAAGGGAAACGGAATCTTGCGAACCTCAAAAGAAAGGCTCACAAACACTCTGCAAAGGAGATAGGATCAAATGAAATGCAACCGGAAAAAACCCCAAAAATCCCCAAATATGGACATTTAGTGAGTACCAGAAAATGCTCTGGGAGGAAATGAGGTGCAGCACAAAGGACCAAAACATGCAAAGCGGAGATCACAGATGCTGCAAAATCAGGAAAAATGTCAAGGAGGAAGACACAACTTTCAGGGGAAGATATGAGAGACATGCCATGGAGAGTGAAAAAAAAAAAAAATTTAAAAAATCGTTGTTTAAGTGAAAGCCATTCAAAGGCATGGGATGCCATCAAGTACAGGGACATAGACCACGGTTTGTCAAAATTGGAGCCCAGTGAAACCCTAGAAACAAAAAAGAAGGACTAACAACTGCTCTGGAATGGAGCAATCATGGAAGGAAATGCAATTCAAAAAAAAAAAAGAGAAAATTGGTAAATTTTGTGAGTAGGAGCAAAGGACCAGGATGACATGCCGTGCAGTGCAAAGGGCCAAAAGATGCCAAAAGGAAGCTCACTGAAGCTGCAAAATCAGGAGAAAAAAACATGGAAGAAGACAGAACTTTCAGGGGAAGATATGAGAGACATGGCAGGGATAGTGAAAAAACATCAGAAAAAATAAAAAAATTGGTGGCCAAAGTGAAAGCCATCAAAAGGCATGGGATGCCATCAGGTGCAGGGACATGGACCAAAGATTCCTGAATTGGTCTCCATTGAAATCGCAAGATTCCGTTTCCCTTCCCGAAAGGAAATGAAATTTCCTTTCGGGAAGGGAAACGGAATCTTGCGAACCTCAAAAGAAAGGCTCACAAACACTCTGCAAAGGAGATAGGATCAAATGAAATGCAACCGGAAAAAACCCCAAAAATCCCCAAATATGGACATTTAGTGAGTACCAGAAAATGCTCTGGGAGGAAATGAGGTGCAGCACAAAGGACCAAAACATGCAAAGCGGAGATCACAGATGCTGCAAAATCAGGAAAAATGTCAAGGAGGAAGACACAACTTTCAGGTGAAGATATGAGAGACATGCCATGGAGAGTGAAAAAAAAAAAAATTTTAAAAAATCGTTGTTTAAGTGAAAGCCATTCAAAGGCATGGGATGCCATCAAGTACAGGGACATAGACCACGGCTTGTCAAAATTGGAGCCCAGTGAAACCCTAGAAACAAAAAAGAAGGACTAACAACTGCTCTGGAATGGAGCAATCATGGAAGGAAATGCAATTCAAAAAAAAAAAAGAGAAAATTGGTAAATTTTGTGAGTAGGAGCAAAAGGACCAGGATGACATGCCGTGCAGTGCAAAGGGCCAAAAGATGCCAAAAGGAAGCTCACTGAAGCTGCAAAATCAGGAGAAAAAAACATGGAAGAAGACACAGCTTTCAGGGGAAGATATGAGAGACATGCCATGGAGAGTGAAAAAAAAAAAAATTAAAAAAAAATCGTTGTTTAAGTGAAAGCCATCAAAAGGCATTGGATGCCATCAAGTACAGTGACATAGACCACGGTTTGTCAAAATTGGAGCCCAGTGAAACCCTAGAAACAAAAAAGAAGGACTAACAACTGCTCTGGAATGGAGCAATCATGGAAGGAAATGCAATTCAAAAAAAAAAAGAGAAAATTGGTAAATTTTGTGAGTAGGAGCAAAAGGACCAGGATGACATGCCGTGCAGTGCAAAGGGCCAAAAGATGCCAAAAGGAAGCTCACTGAAGCTGCAAAATCAGGAGAAAAAAACATGGAAGAAGACAGAACTTTCAGGGGAAGATATGAGAGACATGGCAGGGATAGTGAAAAAACATCAGAAAAAATAAAAAAATTGGTGGCCAAAGTGAAAGCCATCAAAAGGCATGGGATGCCATCAGGTGCAGGGACATGGACCAAAGATTCCTGAATTGGTCTCCATTGAAATCGCAAGATTCCGTTTCCCTTCCCGAAAGGAAATGAAATTTCCTTTCGGGAAGGGAAACGGAATCTTGCGAACCTCAAAAGAAAGGCTCACAAACACTCTGCAAAGGAGATAGGATCAAATGAAATGCAACCGAAAAAAACCCCAAAAATCCCCAAATATGGACATTTAGTGAGTACCAGAAAATGCTCTGGGAGGAAATGAGGTGCAGCACAAAGGACCAAAACATGCAAAGCGGAGATCACAGATGCTGCAAAATCAGGAAAAATGTCAAGGAGAAAGACACAACTTTCAGGTGAAGATATGAGAGACATGCCATGGAGAGTGAAAAAAAAAAAAAATTTTAAAAAATCGTTGTTTAAGTGAAAGCCATTCAAAGGCATGGGATGCCATCAAGTACAGGGACATAGACCACGGTTTGTCAAAATTGGAGCCCAGTGAAACCCTAGAAACAAAAAAGAAGGACTAACAACTGCTCTGGAATGGAGCAATCATGGAAGGAAATGCAATTCAAAAAAAAAAAAGAGAAAATTGGTAAATTTTGTGAGTAGGAGCAAAAGGACCAGGATGACATGCCGTGCAGTGCAAAGGGCCAAAAGATGCCAAAAGGAAGCTCACTGAAGCTGCAAAATCAGGAGAAAAAAACATGGAAGAAGACACAGCTTTCAGGGGAAGATATGAGAGACATGCCATGGAGAGTGAAAAAAAAAAAAATTTAAAAAAAATCGTTGTTTAAGTGAAAGCCATCAAAAGGCATGGGATGCCATCAAGTACAGGGACATAGACCACGGTTTGTCAAAATTGGAGCCCAGTGAAACCCTAGAAACAAAAAAGAAGGACTAACAACTGCTCTGGAATGGAGCAATCATGGAAGGAAATGCAATTCAAAAAAAAAAAAGAGAAAATTGGTAAATTTTGTGAGTAGGAGCAAAGGACCAGGATGACATGCCGTGCAGTGCAAAGGGCCAAAAGATGCCAAAAGGAAGCTCACTGAAGCTGCAAAATCAGGAGAAAAAAACATGGAAGAAGACAGAACTTTCAGGGGAAGATATGAGAGACATGGCAGGGATAGTGAAAAAACATCAGAAAAAATAAAAAAATTGGTGGCCAAAGTGAAAGCCATCAAAAGGCATGGGATGCCATCAGGTGCAGGGACATGGACCAAAGATTCCTGAATTGGTCTCCATTGAAATCGCAAGATTCCGTTTCCCTTCCCGAAAGGAAATGAAATTTCCTTTCGGGAAGGGAAACGGAATCTTGTGAACCTCAAAAGAAAGGCTCACAAACACTCTGCAAAGGAGATAGGATCAAATGAAATGCAACCGGAAAAAAACCCAAAAATCCCCAAATATGGACATTTAGTGAGTACCAGAAAATGCTCTGGGAGGAAATGAGGTGCAGCACAAAGGACCAAAACATGCAAAGCGGAGATCACAGATGCTGCAAAATCAGGAAAAATGTCAAGGAGGAAGACACAACTTTCAGGTGAAGATATGAGAGACATGCCATGGAGAGTGAAAAAAAAAAAAATTTTAAAAAATCGTTGTTTAAGTGAAAGCCATTCAAAGGCATGGGATGCCATCAAGTACAGGGACATAGACCACGGCTTGTCAAAATTGGAGCCCAGTGAAACCCTAGAAACAAAAAAGAAGGACTAACAACTGCTCTGGAATGGAGCAATCATGGAAGGAAATGCAATTCAAAAAAAAAAAAGAGAAAATTGGTAAATTTTGTGAGTAGGAGCAAAAGGACCAGGATGACATGCCGTGCAGTGCAAAGGGCCAAAAGATGCCAAAAGGAAGCTCACTGAAGCTGCAAAATCAGGAGAAAAAAACATGGAAGAAGACACAGCTTTCAGGGGAAGATATGAGAGACATGCCATGGAGAGTGAAAAAAAAAAAAATTTAAAAAAAATCGTTGTTTAAGTGAAAGCCATCAAAAGGCATGGGATGCCATCAAGTACAGTGACATAGACCACGGTTTGTCAAAATTGGAGCCCAGTGAAACCCTAGAAACAAAAAAGAAGGACTAACAACTGCTCTGGAATGGAGCAATCATGGAAGGAAATGCAATTCAAAAAAAAAAAGAGAAAATTGGTAAATTTTGTGAGTAGGAGCAAAAGGACCAGGATGACATGCCGTGCAGTGCAAAGGGCCAAAAGATGCCAAAAGGAAGCTCACTGAAGCTGCAAAATCAGGAGAAAAAAACATGGAAGAAGACAGAACTTTCAGGGGAAGATATGAGAGACATGGCAGGGATAGTGAAAAAACATCAGAAAAAATAAAAAAATTGGTGGCCAAAGTGAAAGCCATCAAAAGGCATGGGATGCCATCAGGTGCAGGGACATGGACCAAAGATTCCTGAATTGGTCTCCATTGAAATCGCAAGATTCCGTTTCCCTTCCCGAAAGGAAATGAAATTTCCTTTCGGGAAGGGAAACGGAATCTTGCGAACCTCAAAAGAAAGGCTCACAAACACTCTGCAAAGGAGATAGGATCAAATGAAATGCAACCGAAAAAAACCCCAAAAATCCCCAAATATGGACATTTAGTGAGTACCAGAAAATGCTCTGGGAGGAAATGAGGTGCAGCACAAAGGACCAAAACATGCAAAGCGGAGATCACAGATGCTGCAAAATCAGGAAAAATGTCAAGGAGGAAGACACAACTTTCAGGGGAAGATATGAGAGACATGCCATGGAGAGTGAAAAAAAAAAAAATTTTAAAAAATCGTTGTTTAAGTGAAAGCCATTCAAAGGCATGGGATGCCATCAAGTACAGGGACATAGACCACGGTTTGTCAAAATTGGAGCCCAGTGAAACCCTAGAAACAAAAAAGAAGGACTAACAACTGCTCTGGAATGGAGCAATCATGGAAGGAAATGCAATTCAAAAAAAAAAAAGAGAAAATTGGTAAATTTTGTGAGTAGGAGCAAAGGACCAGGATGACATGCCGTGCAGTGCAAAGGGCCAAAAGATGCCAAAAGGAAGCTCACTGAAGCTGCAAAATCAGGAGAAAAAAACATGGAAGAAGACAGAACTTTCAGGGGAAGATATGAGAGACATGGCAGGGATAGTGAAAAAACATCAGAAAAAATAAAAAAATTGGTGGCCAAAGTGAAAGCCATCAAAAGGCATGGGATGCCATCAGGTGCAGGGACATGGACCAAAGATTCCTGAATTGGTCTCCATTGAAATCGCAAGATTCCGTTTCCCTTCCCGAAAGGAAATGAAATTTCCTTTCGGGAAGGGAAACGGAATCTTGCGAACCTCAAAAGAAAGGCTCACAAACACTCTGCAAAGGAGATAGGATCAAATGAAATGCAACCGAAAAAAACCCCAAAAATCCCCAAATATGGACATTTAGTGAGTACCAGAAAATGCTCTGGGAGGAAATGAGGTGCAGCACAAAGGACCAAAACATGCAAAGCGGAGATCACAGATGCTGCAAAATCAGGAAAAATGTCAAGGAGGAAGACACAACTTTCAGGTGAAGATATGAGAGACATGCCATGGAGAGTGAAAAAAAAAAAAATTTTAAAAAATCGTTGTTTAAGTGAAAGCCATTCAAAGGCATGGGATGCCATCAAGTACAGGGACATAGACCACGGCTTGTCAAAATTGGAGCCCAGTGAAACCCTAGAAACAAAAAAGAAGGACTAACAACTGCTCTGGAATGGAGCAATCATGGAAGGAAATGCAATTCAAAAAAAAAAAAGAGAAAATTGGTAAATTTTGTGAGTAGGAGCAAAAGGACCAGGATGACATGCCGTGCAGTGCAAAGGGCCAAAAGATGCCAAAAGGAAGCTCACTGAAGCTGCAAAATCAGGAGAAAAAAACATGGAAGAAGACACAGCTTTCAGGGGAAGATATGAGAGACATGCCATGGAGAGTGAAAAAAAAAAAAATTTAAAAAAAATCGTTGTTTAAGTGAAAGCCATCAAAAGGCATGGGATGCCATCAAGTACAGTGACATAGACCACGGTTTGTCAAAATTGGAGCCCAGTGAAACCCTAGAAACAAAAAAGAAGGACTAACAACTGCTCTGGAATGGAGCAATCATGGAAGGAAATGCAATTCAAAAAAAAAAAGAGAAAATTGGTAAATTTTGTGAGTAGGAGCAAAAGGACCAGGATGACATGCCGTGCAGTGCAAAGGGCCAAAAGATGCCAAAAGAAAGCTCACTGAAGCTGCAAAATCAGGAGAAAAAAACATGGAAGAAGACACAGCTTTCAGGGGAAGATATGAGAGACATGCCATGGAGAGTGAAAAAAAAAAAAATTTAAAAAAAATCGTTGTTTAAGTGAAAGCCATTCAAAGGCATGGGATGCCATCAAGTACAGGGACATAGACCACGGTTTGTCAAAATTGGAGCCCAGTGAAACCCTAGAAACAAAAAAGAAGGACTAACAACTGCTCTGGAATGGAGCAATCATGGAAGGAAATGCAATTCAAAAAAAAAAGAGAAAATTGGTAAATTTTGTGAGTAGGAGCAAAAGGACCAGGATGACATGCCGTGCAGTGCAAAGGGCCAAAAGATGCCAAAAGGAAGCTCACTGAAGCTGCAAAATCAGGAGAAAAAAACATGGAAGAAGACAGAACTTTCAGGGGAAGATATGAGAGACATGGCAGGGATAGTGAAAAAACATCAGAAAAAATAAAAAAATTGGTGGCCAAAGTGAAAGCCATCAAAAGGCATGGGATGCCATCAGGTGCAGGGACATGGACCAAAGATTCCTGAATTGGTCTCCATTGAAATCGCAAGATTCCGTTTCCCTTCCCGAAAGGAAATTTCATTTCCTTTCGGGAAGGGAAACGGAATCTTGCGAACCTCAAAAGAAAGGCTCACAAACACTCTGCAAAGGAGATAGGATCAAATGAAATGCAACCGAAAAAAACCCCAAAAATCCCCAAATATGGACATTTAGTGAGTACCAGAAAATGCTCTGGGAGGAAATGAGGTGCAGCACAAAGGACCAAAACATGCAAAGCGGAGATCACAGATGCTGCAAAATCAGGAAAAATGTCAAGGAGGAAGACACAACTTTCAGGGGAAGATATGAGAGACATGCCATGGAGAGTGAAAAAAAAAAAAATTTTAAAAAATCGTTGTTTAAGTGAAAGCCATTCAAAGGCATGGGATGCCATCAAGTACAGGGACATAGACCACGGTTTGTCAAAATTGGAGCCCAGTGAAACCCTAGAAACAAAAAAGAAGGACTAACAACTGCTCTGGAATGGAGCAATCATGGAAGGAAATGCAATTCAAAAAAAAAAAGAGAAAATTGGTAAATTTTGTGAGTAGGAGCAAAAGGACCAGGATGACATGCCGTGCAGTGCAAAGGGCCAAAAGATGCCAAAAGGAAGCTCACTGAAGCTGCAAAATCAGGAGAAAAAAACATGGAAGAAGACAGAACTTTCAGGGGAAGATATGAGAGACATGGCAGGGATAGTGAAAAAACATCAGAAAAAATAAAAAAATTGGTGGCCAAAGTGAAAGCCATCAAAAGGCATGGGATGCCATCAGGTGCAGGGACATGGACCAAAGATTCCTGAATTGGTCTCCATTGAAATCGCAAGATTCCGTTTCCCTTCCCGAAAGGAAATTTCATTTCCTTTCGGGAAGGGAAACGGAATCTTGCGAACCTCAAAAGAAAGGCTCACAAACACTCTGCAAAGGAGATAGGATCAAATGAAATGCAACCGAAAAAAACCCCCAAAATCCCCAAATATGGACATTTAGTGAGTACCAGAAAATGCTCTGGGAGGAAATGAGGTGCAGCACAAAGGACCAAAACATGCAAAGCGGAGATCACAGATGCTGCAAAATCAGGAAAAATGTCAAGGAGGAAGACACAACTTTCAGGGGAAGATATGAGAGACATGCCATGGAGAGTGAAAAAAAAAAAAAATTTAAAAAATCGTTGTTTAAGTGAAAGCCATTCAAAGGCATGGGATGCCATCAAGTACAGGGACATAGACCACGGCTTGTCAAAATTGGAGCCCAGTGAAACCCTAGAAACAAAAAAGAAGGACTAACAACTGCTCTGGAATGGAGCAATCATGGAAGGAAATGCAATTCAAAAAAAAAAAAGAGAAAATTGGTAAATTTTGTGAGTAGGAGCAAAAGGACCAGGATGACATGCCGTGCAGTGCAAAGGGCCAAAAGATGCCAAAAGGAAGCTCACTGAAGCTGCAAAATCAGGAGAAAAAAACATGGAAGAAGACACAGCTTTCAGGGGAAGATATGAGAGACATGCCATGGAGAGTGAAAAAAAAAAAAATTTAAAAAAAATCGTTGTTTAAGTGAAAGCCATCAAAAGGCATGGGATGCCATCAAGTACAGTGACATAGACCACGGTTTGTCAAAATTGGAGCCCAGTGAAACCCTAGAAACAAAAAAGAAGGACTAACAACTGCTCTGGAATGGAGCAATCATGGAAGGAAATGCAATTCAAAAAAAAAAAGAGAAAATTGGTAAATTTTGTGAGTAGGAGCAAAAGGACCAGGATGACATGCCGTGCAGTGCAAAGGGCCAAAAGATGCCAAAAGGAAGCTCACTGAAGCTGCAAAATCAGGAGAAAAAAACATGGAAGAAGACAGAACTTTCAGGGGAAGATATGAGAGACATGGCAGGGATAGTGAAAAAACATCAGAAAAAATAAAAAAATTGGTGGCCAAAGTGAAAGCCATCAAAAGGCATGGGATGCCATCAGGTGCAGGGACATGGACCAAAGATTCCTGAATTGGTCTCCATTGAAATCGCAAGATTCCGTTTCCCTTCCCGAAAGGAAATTTCATTTCCTTTCGGGAAGGGAAACGGAATCTTGCGAACCTCAAAAGAAAGGCTCACAAACACTCTGCAAAGGAGATAGGATCAAATGAAATGCAACCGAAAAAAACCCCAAAAATCCCCAAATATGGACATTTAGTGAGTACCAGAAAATGCTCTGGGAGGAAATGAGGTGCAGCACAAAGGACCAAAACATGCAAAGCGGAGATCACAGATGCTGCAAAATCAGGAAAAATGTCAAGGAGGAAGACACAACTTTCAGGGGAAGATATGAGAGACATGCCATGGAGAGTGAAAAAAAAAAAAAATTTAAAAAATCGTTGTTTAAGTGAAAGCCATTCAAAGGCATGGGATGCCATCAAGTACAGGGACATAGACCACGGTTTGTCAAAATTGGAGCCCAGTGAAACCCTAGAAACAAAAAAGAAGGACTAACAACTGCTCTGGAATGGAGCAATCATGGAAGGAAATGCAATTCAAAAAAAAAAAAGAGAAAATTGGTAAATTTTGTGAGTAGGAGCAAAGGACCAGGATGACATGCCGTGCAGTGCAAAGGGCCAAAAGATGCCAAAAGGAAGCTCACTGAAGCTGCAAAATCAGGAGAAAAAAACATGGAAGAAGACAGAACTTTCAGGGGAAGATATGAGAGACATGGCAGGGATAGTGAAAAAACATCAGAAAAAATAAAAAAATTGGTGGCCAAAGTGAAAGCCATCAAAAGGCATGGGATGCCATCAGGTGCAGGGACATGGACCAAAGATTCCTGAATTGGTCTCCATTGAAATCGCAAGATTCCGTTTCCCTTCCCGAAAGGAAATGAAATTTCCTTTCGGGAAGGGAAACGGAATCTTGCGAACCTCAAAAGAAAGGCTCACAAACACTCTGCAAAGGAGATAGGATCAAATGAAATGCAACCGGAAAAAACCCCAAAAATCCCCAAATATGGACATTTAGTGAGTACCAGAAAATGCTCTGGGAGGAAATGAGGTGCAGCACAAAGGACCAAAACATGCAAAGCGGAGATCACAGATGCTGCAAAATCAGGAAAAATGTCAAGGAGGAAGACACAACTTTCAGGTGAAGATATGAGAGACATGCCATGGAGAGTGAAAAAAAAAAAAATTTTAAAAAATCGTTGTTTAAGTGAAAGCCATTCAAAGGCATGGGATGCCATCAAGTACAGGGACATAGACCACGGCTTGTCAAAATTGGAGCCCAGTGAAACCCTAGAAACAAAAAAGAAGGACTAACAACTGCTCTGGAATGGAGCAATCATGGAAGGAAATGCAATTCAAAAAAAAAAAAGAGAAAATTGGTAAATTTTGTGAGTAGGAGCAAAAGGACCAGGATGACATGCCGTGCAGTGCAAAGGGCCAAAAGATGCCAAAAGGAAGCTCACTGAAGCTGCAAAATCAGGAGAAAAAAACATGGAAGAAGACAGAACTTTCAGGGGAAGATATGAGAGACATGCCATGGAGAGTGAAAAAAAAAAAAATTAAAAAAAAATCGTTGTTTAAGTGAAAGCCATCAAAAGGCATTGGATGCCATCAAGTACAGTGACATAGACCACGGTTTGTCAAAATTGGAGCCCAGTGAAACCCTAGAAACAAAAAAGAAGGACTAACAACTGCTCTGGAATGGAGCAATCATGGAAGGAAATGCAATTCAAAAAAAAAAAGAGAAAATTGGTAAATTTTGTGAGTAGGAGCAAAAGGACCAGGATGACATGCCGTGCAGTGCAAAGGGCCAAAAGATGCCAAAAGGAAGCTCACTGAAGCTGCAAAATCAGGAGAAAAAAACATGGAAGAAGACAGAACTTTCAGGGGAAGATATGAGAGACATGGCAGGGATAGTGAAAAAACATCAGAAAAAATAAAAAAATTGGTGGCCAAAGTGAAAGCCATCAAAAGGCATGGGATGCCATCAGGTGCAGGGACATGGACCAAAGATTCCTGAATTGGTCTCCATTGAAATCGCAAGATTCCGTTTCCCTTCCCGAAAGGAAATGAAATTTCCTTTCGGGAAGGGAAACGGAATCTTGCGAACCTCAAAAGAAAGGCTCACAAACACTCTGCAAAGGAGATAGGATCAAATGAAATGCAACCGAAAAAAACCCCAAAAATCCCCAAATATGGACATTTAGTGAGTACCAGAAAATGCTCTGGGAGGAAATGAGGTGCAGCACAAAGGACCAAAACATGCAAAGCGGAGATCACAGATGCTGCAAAATCAGGAAAAATGTCAAGGAGAAAGACACAACTTTCAGGTGAAGATATGAGAGACATGCCATGGAGAGTGAAAAAAAAAAAAAATTTTAAAAAATCGTTGTTTAAGTGAAAGCCATTCAAAGGCATGGGATGCCATCAAGTACAGGGACATAGACCACGGTTTGTCAAAATTGGAGCCCAGTGAAACCCTAGAAACAAAAAAGAAGGACTAACAACTGCTCTGGAATGGAGCAATCATGGAAGGAAATGCAATTCAAAAAAAAAAAAGAGAAAATTGGTAAATTTTGTGAGTAGGAGCAAAAGGACCAGGATGACATGCCGTGCAGTGCAAAGGGCCAAAAGATGCCAAAAGGAAGCTCACTGAAGCTGCAAAATCAGGAGAAAAAAACATGGAAGAAGACACAGCTTTCAGGGGAAGATATGAGAGACATGCCATGGAGAGTGAAAAAAAAAAAAATTTAAAAAAAATCGTTGTTTAAGTGAAAGCCATCAAAAGGCATGGGATGCCATCAAGTACAGGGACATAGACCACGGTTTGTCAAAATTGGAGCCCAGTGAAACCCTAGAAACAAAAAAGAAGGACTAACAACTGCTCTGGAATGGAGCAATCATGGAAGGAAATGCAATTCAAAAAAAAAAAAGAGAAAATTGGTAAATTTTGTGAGTAGGAGCAAAGGACCAGGATGACATGCCGTGCAGTGCAAAGGGCCAAAAGATGCCAAAAGGAAGCTCACTGAAGCTGCAAAATCAGGAGAAAAAAACATGGAAGAAGACAGAACTTTCAGGGGAAGATATGAGAGACATGGCAGGGATAGTGAAAAAACATCAGAAAAAATAAAAAAATTGGTGGCCAAAGTGAAAGCCATCAAAAGGCATGGGATGCCATCAGGTGCAGGGACATGGACCAAAGATTCCTGAATTGGTCTCCATTGAAATCGCAAGATTCCGTTTCCCTTCCCGAAAGGAAATGAAATTTCCTTTCGGGAAGGGAAACGGAATCTTGTGAACCTCAAAAGAAAGGCTCACAAACACTCTGCAAAGGAGATAGGATCAAATGAAATGCAACCGGAAAAAAACCCAAAAATCCCCAAATATGGACATTTAGTGAGTACCAGAAAATGCTCTGGGAGGAAATGAGGTGCAGCACAAAGGACCAAAACATGCAAAGCGGAGATCACAGATGCTGCAAAATCAGGAAAAATGTCAAGGAGGAAGACACAACTTTCAGGTGAAGATATGAGAGACATGCCATGGAGAGTGAAAAAAAAAAAAATTTTAAAAAATCGTTGTTTAAGTGAAAGCCATTCAAAGGCATGGGATGCCATCAAGTACAGGGACATAGACCACGGCTTGTCAAAATTGGAGCCCAGTGAAACCCTAGAAACAAAAAAGAAGGACTAACAACTGCTCTGGAATGGAGCAATCATGGAAGGAAATGCAATTCAAAAAAAAAAAAGAGAAAATTGGTAAATTTTGTGAGTAGGAGCAAAAGGACCAGGATGACATGCCGTGCAGTGCAAAGGGCCAAAAGATGCCAAAAGGAAGCTCACTGAAGCTGCAAAATCAGGAGAAAAAAACATGGAAGAAGACACAGCTTTCAGGGGAAGATATGAGAGACATGCCATGGAGAGTGAAAAAAAAAAAAATTTAAAAAAAATCGTTGTTTAAGTGAAAGCCATCAAAAGGCATGGGATGCCATCAAGTACAGTGACATAGACCACGGTTTGTCAAAATTGGAGCCCAGTGAAACCCTAGAAACAAAAAAGAAGGACTAACAACTGCTCTGGAATGGAGCAATCATGGAAGGAAATGCAATTCAAAAAAAAAAAGAGAAAATTGGTAAATTTTGTGAGTAGGAGCAAAAGGACCAGGATGACATGCCGTGCAGTGCAAAGGGCCAAAAGATGCCAAAAGGAAGCTCACTGAAGCTGCAAAATCAGGAGAAAAAAACATGGAAGAAGACAGAACTTTCAGGGGAAGATATGAGAGACATGGCAGGGATAGTGAAAAAACATCAGAAAAAATAAAAAAATTGGTGGCCAAAGTGAAAGCCATCAAAAGGCATGGGATGCCATCAGGTGCAGGGACATGGACCAAAGATTCCTGAATTGGTCTCCATTGAAATCGCAAGATTCCGTTTCCCTTCCCGAAAGGAAATGAAATTTCCTTTCGGGAAGGGAAACGGAATCTTGCGAACCTCAAAAGAAAGGCTCACAAACACTCTGCAAAGGAGATAGGATCAAATGAAATGCAACCGAAAAAAACCCCAAAAATCCCCAAATATGGACATTTAGTGAGTACCAGAAAATGCTCTGGGAGGAAATGAGGTGCAGCACAAAGGACCAAAACATGCAAAGCGGAGATCACAGATGCTGCAAAATCAGGAAAAATGTCAAGGAGGAAGACACAACTTTCAGGGGAAGATATGAGAGACATGCCATGGAGAGTGAAAAAAAAAAAAATTTTAAAAAATCGTTGTTTAAGTGAAAGCCATTCAAAGGCATGGGATGCCATCAAGTACAGGGACATAGACCACGGCTTGTCAAAATTGGAGCCCAGTGAAACCCTAGAAACAAAAAAGAAGGACTAACAACTGCTCTGGAATGGAGCAATCATGGAAGGAAATGCAATTCAAAAAAAAAAAAGAGAAAATTGGTAAATTTTGTGAGTAGGAGCAAAGGACCAGGATGACATGCCGTGCAGTGCAAAGGGCCAAAAGATGCCAAAAGGAAGCTCACTGAAGCTGCAAAATCAGGAGAAAAAAACATGGAAGAAGACAGAACTTTCAGGGGAAGATATGAGAGACATGGCAGGGATAGTGAAAAAACATCAGAAAAAATAAAAAAATTGGTGGCCAAAGTGAAAGCCATCAAAAGGCATGGGATGCCATCAGGTGCAGGGACATGGACCAAAGATTCCTGAATTGGTCTCCATTGAAATCGCAAGATTCCGTTTCCCTTCCCGAAAGGAAATGAAATTTCCTTTCGGGAAGGGAAACGGAATCTTGCGAACCTCAAAAGAAAGGCTCACAAACACTCTGCAAAGGAGATAGGATCAAATGAAATGCAACCGAAAAAAACCCCAAAAATCCCCAAATATGGACATTTAGTGAGTACCAGAAAATGCTCTGGGAGGAAATGAGGTGCAGCACAAAGGACCAAAACATGCAAAGCGGAGATCACAGATGCTGCAAAATCAGGAAAAATGTCAAGGAGGAAGACACAACTTTCAGGTGAAGATATGAGAGACATGCCATGGAGAGTGAAAAAAAAAAAAATTTTAAAAAATCGTTGTTTAAGTGAAAGCCATTCAAAGGCATGGGATGCCATCAAGTACAGGGACATAGACCACGGCTTGTCAAAATTGGAGCCCAGTGAAACCCTAGAAACAAAAAAGAAGGACTAACAACTGCTCTGGAATGGAGCAATCATGGAAGGAAATGCAATTCAAAAAAAAAAAAGAGAAAATTGGTAAATTTTGTGAGTAGGAGCAAAAGGACCAGGATGACATGCCGTGCAGTGCAAAGGGCCAAAAGATGCCAAAAGGAAGCTCACTGAAGCTGCAAAATCAGGAGAAAAAAACATGGAAGAAGACACAGCTTTCAGGGGAAGATATGAGAGACATGCCATGGAGAGTGAAAAAAAAAAAAATTTAAAAAAAATCGTTGTTTAAGTGAAAGCCATCAAAAGGCATGGGATGCCATCAAGTACAGTGACATAGACCACGGTTTGTCAAAATTGGAGCCCAGTGAAACCCTAGAAACAAAAAAGAAGGACTAACAACTGCTCTGGAATGGAGCAATCATGGAAGGAAATGCAATTCAAAAAAAAAAAGAGAAAATTGGTAAATTTTGTGAGTAGGAGCAAAAGGACCAGGATGACATGCCGTGCAGTGCAAAGGGCCAAAAGATGCCAAAAGGAAGCTCACTGAAGCTGCAAAATCAGGAGAAAAAAACATGGAAGAAGACAGAACTTTCAGGGGAAGATATGAGAGACATGGCAGGGATAGTGAAAAAACATCAGAAAAAATAAAAAAATTGGTGGCCAAAGTGAAAGCCATCAAAAGGCATGGGATGCCATCAGGTGCAGGGACATGGACCAAAGATTCCTGAATTGGTCTCCATTGAAATCGCAAGATTCCGTTTCCCTTCCCGAAAGGAAATGAAATTTCCTTTCGGGAAGGGAAACGGAATCTTGCGAACCTCAAAAGAAAGGCTCACAAACACTCTGCAAAGGAGATAGGATCAAATGAAATGCAACCGAAAAAAACCCCAAAAATCCCCAAATATGGACATTTAGTGAGTACCAGAAAATGCTCTGGGAGGAAATGAGGTGCAGCACAAAGGACCAAAACATGCAAAGCGGAGATCACAGATGCTGCAAAATCAGGAAAAATGTCAAGGAGGAAGACACAACTTTCAGGGGAAGATATGAGAGACATGCCATGGAGAGTGAAAAAAAAAAAAATTTTAAAAAATCGTTGTTTAAGTGAAAGCCATTCAAAGGCATGGGATGCCATCAAGTACAGGGACATAGACCACGGTTTGTCAAAATTGGAGCCCAGTGAAACCCTAGAAACAAAAAAGAAGGACTAACAACTGCTCTGGAATGGAGCAATCATGGAAGGAAATGCAATTCAAAAAAAAAAAAGAGAAAATTGGTAAATTTTGTGAGTAGGAGCAAAGGACCAGGATGACATGCCGTGCAGTGCAAAGGGCCAAAAGATGCCAAAAGGAAGCTCACTGAAGCTGCAAAATCAGGAGAAAAAAACATGGAAGAAGACAGAACTTTCAGGGGAAGATATGAGAGACATGGCAGGGATAGTGAAAAAACATCAGAAAAAATAAAAAAATTGGTGGCCAAAGTGAAAGCCATCAAAAGGCATGGGATGCCATCAGGTGCAGGGACATGGACCAAAGATTCCTGAATTGGTCTCCATTGAAATCGCAAGATTCCGTTTCCCTTCCCGAAAGGAAATGAAATTTCCTTTCGGGAAGGGAAACGGAATCTTGCGAACCTCAAAAGAAAGGCTCACAAACACTCTGCAAAGGAGATAGGATCAAATGAAATGCAACCGAAAAAAACCCCAAAAATCCCCAAATATGGACATTTAGTGAGTACCAGAAAATGCTCTGGGAGGAAATGAGGTGCAGCACAAAGGACCAAAACATGCAAAGCGGAGATCACAGATGCTGCAAAATCAGGAAAAATGTCAAGGAGGAAGACACAACTTTCAGGTGAAGATATGAGAGACATGCCATGGAGAGTGAAAAAAAAAAAAATTTTAAAAAATCGTTGTTTAAGTGAAAGCCATTCAAAGGCATGGGATGCCATCAAGTACAGGGACATAGACCACGGTTTGTCAAAATTGGAGCCCAGTGAAACCCTAGAAACAAAAAAGAAGGACTAACAACTGCTCTGGAATGGAGCAATCATGGAAGGAAATGCAATTCAAAAAAAAAAAGAGAAAATTGGTAAATTTTGTGAGTAGGAGCAAAAGGACCAGGATGACATGCCGTGCAGTGCAAAGGGCCAAAAGATGCCAAAAGGAAGCTCACTGAAGCTGCAAAATCAGGAGAAAAAAACATGGAAGAAGACAGAACTTTCAGGGGAAGATATGAGAGACATGGCAGGGATAGTGAAAAAACATCAGAAAAAATAAAAAAATTGGTGGCCAAAGTGAAAGCCATCAAAAGGCATGGGATGCCATCAGGTGCAGGGACATGGACCAAAGATTCCTGAATTGGTCTCCATTGAAATCGCAAGATTCCGTTTCCCTTCCCGAAAGGAAATGAAATTTCCTTTCGGGAAGGGAAACGGAATCTTGCGAACCTCAAAAGAAAGGCTCACAAACACTCTGCAAAGGAGATAGGATCAAATGAAATGCAACCGAAAAAAACCCCAAAAATCCCCAAATATGGACATTTAGTGAGTACCAGAAAATGCTCTGGGAGGAAATGAGGTGCAGCACAAAGGACCAAAACATGCAAAGCGGAGATCACAGATGCTGCAAAATCAGGAAAAATGTCAAGGAGGAAGACACAACTTTCAGGTGAAGATATGAGAGACATGCCATGGAGAGTGAAAAAAAAAAAAATTTTAAAAAATCGTTGTTTAAGTGAAAGCCATTCAAAGGCATGGGATGCCATCAAGTACAGGGACATAGACCACGGTTTGTCAAAATTGGAGCCCAGTGAAACCCTAGAAACAAAAAAGAAGGACTAACAACTGCTCTGGAATGGAGCAATCATGGAAGAAAATGCAATTCAAAAAAAAAAAAGAGAAAATTGGTAAATTTTGTGAGTAGGAGCAAAAGGACCAGGATGACATGCCGTGCAGTGCAAAGGGCCAAAAGATGCCAAAAGAAAGCTCACTGAAGCTGCAAAATCAGGAGAAAAAAACATGGAAGAAGACACAGCTTTCAGGGGAAGATATGAGAGACATGCCATGGAGAGTGAAAAAAAAAAAAATTTAAAAAAAATCGTTGTTTAAGTGAAAGCCATTCAAAGGCATGGGATGCCATCAAGTACAGGGACATAGACCACGGTTTGTCAAAATTGGAGCCCAGTGAAACCCTAGAAACAAAAAAGAAGGACTAACAACTGCTCTGGAATGGAGCAATCATGGAAGGAAATGCAATTCAAAAAAAAAAGAGAAAATTGGTAAATTTTGTGAGTAGGAGCAAAAGGACCAGGATGACATGCCGTGCAGTGCAAAGGGCCAAAAGATGCCAAAAGGAAGCTCACTGAAGCTGCAAAATCAGGAGAAAAAAACATGGAAGAAGACAGAACTTTCAGGGGAAGATATGAGAGACATGGCAGGGATAGTGAAAAAACATCAGAAAAAATAAAAAAATTGGTGGCCAAAGTGAAAGCCATCAAAAGGCATGGGATGCCATCAGGTGCAGGGACATGGACCAAAGATTCCTGAATTGGTCTCCATTGAAATCGCAAGATTCCGTTTCCCTTCCCGAAAGGAAATTTCATTTCCTTTCGGGAAGGGAAACGGAATCTTGCGAACCTCAAAAGAAAGGCTCACAAACACTCTGCAAAGGAGATAGGATCAAATGAAATGCAACCGAAAAAAACCCCAAAAATCCCCAAATATGGACATTTAGTGAGTACCAGAAAATGCTCTGGGAGGAAATGAGGTGCAGCACAAAGGACCAAAACATGCAAAGCGGAGATCACAGATGCTGCAAAATCAGGAAAAATGTCAAGGAGGAAGACACAACTTTCAGGGGAAGATATGAGAGACATGCCATGGAGAGTGAAAAAAAAAAAAATTTTAAAAAATCGTTGTTTAAGTGAAAGCCATTCAAAGGCATGGGATGCCATCAAGTACAGGGACATAGACCACGGTTTGTCAAAATTGGAGCCCAGTGAAAGCCTGGAAACAAAAAAGAAGGACTAACAACTGCTCTGGAATGGAGCAATCATGGAAGGAAATGCAATTCAAAAAAAAAAAAGAGAAAATTGGTAAATTTTGTGAGTAGGAGCAAAAGGACCAGGATGACATGCCGTGCAGTGCAAAGGGCCAAAAGATGCCAAAAGGAAGCTCACTGAAGCTGCAAAATCAGGAGAAAAAAACATGGAAGAAGACAGAACTTTCAGGGGAAGATATGAGAGACATGGCAGGGATAGTGAAAAAACATCAGAAAAAATAAAAAAATTGGTGGCCAAAGTGAAAGCCATCAAAAGGCATGGGATGCCATCAGGTGCAGGGACATGGACCAAAGATTCCTGAATTGGTCTCCATTGAAATCGCAAGATTCCGTTTCCCTTCCCGAAAGGAAATGAAATTTCCTTTCGGGAAGGGAAACGGAATCTTGCGAACCTCAAAAGAAAGGCTCACAAACACTCTGCAAAGGAGATAGGATCAAATGAAATGCAACCGGAAAAAACCCCAAAAATCCCCAAATATGGACATTTAGTGAGTACCAGAAAATGCTCTGGGAGGAAATGAGGTGCAGCACAAAGGACCAAAACATGCAAAGCGGAGATCACAGATGCTGCAAAATCAGGAAAAATGTCAAGGAGGAAGACACAACTTTCAGGTGAAGATATGAGAGACATGCCATGGAGAGTGAAAAAAAAAAAAAATTTAAAAAATCGTTGTTTAAGTGAAAGCCATTCAAAGGCATGGGATGCCATCAAGTACAGGGACATAGACCACGGCTTGTCAAAATTGGAGCCCAGTGAAACCCTAGAAACAAAAAAGAAGGACTAACAACTGCTCTGGAATGGAGCAATCATGGAAGGAAATGCAATTCAAAAAAAAAAAAGAGAAAATTGGTAAATTTTGTGAGTAGGAGCAAAAGGACCAGGATGACATGCCGTGCAGTGCAAAGGGCCAAAAGATGCCAAAAGGAAGCTCACTGAAGCTGCAAAATCAGGAGAAAAAAACATGGAAGAAGACACAGCTTTCAGGGGAAGATATGAGAGACATGCCATGGAGAGTGAAAAAAAAAAAAATTAAAAAAATATCGTTGTTTAAGTGAAAGCCATTCAAAGGCATGGGATGCCATCAAGTACAGGGACATAGACCACGGTTTGTCAAAATTGGAGCCCAGTGAAACCCTAGAAACAAAAAAGAAAGACTAACAACTGCTCTGGAATGGAGCAATCATGGAAGGAAATGCAATTCAAAAAAAAAAAAGAGAAAATTGGTAAATTTTGTGAGTAGGAGCAAAAGGACCAGGATGACATGCCGTGCAGTGCAAAGGGCCAAAAGATGCCAAAAGGAAGCTCACTGAAGCTGCAAAATCAGGAGAAAAAAACATGGAAGAAGACACAGCTTTCAGGGGAAGATATGAGAGACATGCCATGGAGAGTGAAAAAAAAAAAAATTTAAAAAAAATCGTTGTTTAAGTGAAAGCCATCAAAAGGCATGGGATGCCATCAAGTACAGGGACATAGACCACGGTTTGTCAAAATTGGAGCCCAGTGAAACCCTAGAAACAAAAAAGAAGGACTAACAACTGCTCTGGAATGGAGCAATCATGGAAGGAAATGCAATTCAAAAAAAAAAAAGAGAAAATTGGTAAATTTTGTGAGTAGGAGCAAAAGGACCAGGATGACATGCCGTGCAGTGCAAAGGGCCAAAAGATGCCAAAAGGAAGCTCACTGAAGCTGCAAAATCAGGAGAAAAAAACATGGAAGAAGACAGAACTTTCAGGGGAAGATATGAGAGACATGGCAGGGATAGTGAAAAAACATCAGAAAAAATAAAAAAATTGGTGGCCAAAGTGAAAGCCATCAAAAGGCATGGGATGCCATCAGGTGCAGGGACATGGACCAAAGATTCCTGAATTGGTCTCCATTGAAATCGCAAGATTCCGTTTCCCTTCCCGAAAGGAAATGAAATTTCCTTTCGGGAAGGGAAACGGAATCTTGCGAACCTCAAAAGAAAGGCTCACAAACACTCTGCAAAGGAGATAGGATCAAATGAAATGCAACCGAAAAAAACCCCAAAAATCCCCAAATATGGACATTTAGTGAGTACCAGAAAATGCTCTGGGAGGAAATGAGGTGCAGCACAAAGGACCAAAACATGCAAAGCGGAGATCACAGATGCTGCAAAATCAGGAAAAATGTCAAGGAGGAAGACACAACTTTCAGGTGAAGATATGAGAGACATGCCATGGAGAGTGAAAAAAAAAAAAATTTTAAAAAATCGTTGTTTAAGTGAAAGCCATTCAAAGGCATGGGATGCCATCAAGTACAGGGACATAGACCACGGTTTGTCAAAATTGGAGCCCAGTGAAACCCTAGAAACAAAAAAGAAGGACTAACAACTGCTCTGGAATGGAGCAATCATGGAAGGAAATGCAATTCAAAAAAAAAAAGAGAAAATTGGTAAATTTTGTGAGTAGGAGCAAAAGGACCAGGATGACATGCCGTGCAGTGCAAAGGGCCAAAAGATGCCAAAAGGAAGCTCACTGAAGCTGCAAAATCAGGAGAAAAAAACATGGAAGAAGACAGAACTTTCAGGGGAAGATATGAGAGACATGGCAGGGATAGTGAAAAAACATCAGAAAAAATAAAAAAATTGGTGGCCAAAGTGAAAGCCATCAAAAGGCATGGGATGCCATCAGGTGCAGGGACATGGACCAAAGATTCCTGAATTGGTCTCCATTGAAATCGCAAGATTCCGTTTCCCTTCCCGAAAGGAAATGAAATTTCCTTTCGGGAAGGGAAACGGAATCTTGCGAACCTCAAAAGAAAGGCTCACAAACACTCTGCAAAGGAGATAGGATCAAATGAAATGCAACCGAAAAAAACCCCAAAAATCCCCAAATATGGACATTTAGTGAGTACCAGAAAATGCTCTGGGAGGAAATGAGGTGCAGCACAAAGGACCAAAACATGCAAAGCGGAGATCACAGATGCTGCAAAATCAGGAAAAATGTCAAGGAGGAAGACACAACTTTCAGGTGAAGATATGAGAGACATGCCATGGAGAGTGAAAAAAAAAAAAATTTTAAAAAATCGTTGTTTAAGTGAAAGCCATTCAAAGGCATGGGATGCCATCAAGTACAGGGACATAGACCACGGTTTGTCAAAATTGGAGCCCAGTGAAACCCTAGAAACAAAAAAGAAGGACTAACAACTGCTCTGGAATGGAGCAATCATGGAAGAAAATGCAATTCAAAAAAAAAAAAGAGAAAATTGGTAAATTTTGTGAGTAGGAGCAAAAGGACCAGGATGACATGCCGTGCAGTGCAAAGGGCCAAAAGATGCCAAAAGAAAGCTCACTGAAGCTGCAAAATCAGGAGAAAAAAACATGGAAGAAGACACAGCTTTCAGGGGAAGATATGAGAGACATGCCATGGAGAGTGAAAAAAAAAAAAATTTAAAAAAAATCGTTGTTTAAGTGAAAGCCATTCAAAGGCATGGGATGCCATCAAGTACAGGGACATAGACCACGGTTTGTCAAAATTGGAGCCCAGTGAAACCCTAGAAACAAAAAAGAAGGACTAACAACTGCTCTGGAATGGAGCAATCATGGAAGGAAATGCAATTCAAAAAAAAAAGAGAAAATTGGTAAATTTTGTGAGTAGGAGCAAAAGGACCAGGATGACATGCCGTGCAGTGCAAAGGGCCAAAAGATGCCAAAAGGAAGCTCACTGAAGCTGCAAAATCAGGAGAAAAAAACATGGAAGAAGACAGAACTTTCAGGGGAAGATATGAGAGACATGGCAGGGATAGTGAAAAAACATCAGAAAAAATAAAAAAATTGGTGGCCAAAGTGAAAGCCATCAAAAGGCATGGGATGCCATCAGGTGCAGGGACATGGACCAAAGATTCCTGAATTGGTCTCCATTGAAATCGCAAGATTCCGTTTCCCTTCCCGAAAGGAAATGAAATTTCCTTTCGGGAAGGGAAACGGAATCTTGCGAACCTCAAAAGAAAGGCTCACAAACACTCTGCAAAGGAGATAGGATCAAATGAAATGCAACCGGAAAAAACCCCAAAAATCCCCAAATATGGACATTTAGTGAGTACCAGAAAATGCTCTGGGAGGAAATGAGGTGCAGCACAAAGGACCAAAACATGCAAAGCGGAGATCACAGATGCTGCAAAATCAGGAAAAATGTCAAGGAGGAAGACACAACTTTCAGGTGAAGATATGAGAGACATGCCATGGAGAGTGAAAAAAAAAAAAAATTTAAAAAATCGTTGTTTAAGTGAAAGCCATTCAAAGGCATGGGATGCCATCAAGTACAGGGACATAGACCACGGCTTGTCAAAATTGGAGCCCAGTGAA
Organism: Fringilla coelebs; assembly: GCF_963513975.1. Classification (NCBI taxonomy): domain Eukaryota; kingdom Metazoa; phylum Chordata; class Aves; order Passeriformes; family Fringillidae; genus Fringilla; species Fringilla coelebs. Next base: position 69,278,695 of record NC_140029.1, read on the forward strand.
ACCCTAGAAACAAAAAAGAAGGACTAACAACTGCTCTGGAATGGAGCAATCATGGAAGGAAATGCAATTCAAAAAAAAAAAAGAGAAAATTGGTAAATTTTGTGAGTAGGAGCAAAAGGACCAGGATGACATGCCGTGCAGTGCAAAGGGCCAAAAGATGCCAAAAGGAAGCTCACTGAAGCTGCAAAATCAGGAGAAAAAAACATGGAAGAAGACACAGCTTTCAGGGGAAGATATGAGAGACATGCCATGGAGAGTGAAAAAAAAAAAAATTAAAAAAATATCGTTGTTTAAGTGAAAGCCATTCAAAGGCATGGGATGCCATCAAGTACAGGGACATAGACCACGGTTTGTCAAAATTGGAGCCCAGTGAAACCCTAGAAACAAAAAAGAAAGACTAACAACTGCTCTGGAATGGAGCAATCATGGAAGGAAATGCAATTCAAAAAAAAAAAAGAGAAAATTGGTAAATTTTGTGAGTAGGAGCAAAAGGACCAGGATGACATGCCGTGCAGTGCAAAGGGCCAAAAGATGCCAAAAGGAAGCTCACTGAAGCTGCAAAATCAGGAGAAAAAAACATGGAAGAAGACACAGCTTTCAGGGGAAGATATGAGAGACATGCCATGGAGAGTGAAAAAAAAAAAAATTTAAAAAAAATCGTTGTTTAAGTGAAAGCCATCAAAAGGCATGGGATGCCATCAAGTACAGGGACATAGACCACGGTTTGTCAAAATTGGAGCCCAGTGAAACCCTAGAAACAAAAAAGAAGGACTAACAACTGCTCTGGAATGGAGCAATCATGGAAGGAAATGCAATTCAAAAAAAAAAAAGAGAAAATTGGTAAATTTTGTGAGTAGGAGCAAAAGGACCAGGATGACATGCCGTGCAGTGCAAAGGGCCAAAAGATGCCAAAAGGAAGCTCACTGAAGCTGCAAAATCAGGAGAAAAAAACATGGAAGAAGACAGAACTTTCAGGGGAAGATATGAGAGACATGGCAGGGATAGTGAAAAAACATCAGAAAAAATAAAAAAATTGGTGGCCAAAGTGAAAGCCATCAAAAGGCATGGGATGCCATCAGGTGCAGGGACATGGACCAAAGATTCCTGAATTGGTCTCCATTGAAATCGCAAGATTCCGTTTCCCTTCCCGAAAGGAAATGAAATTTCCTTTCGGGAAGGGAAACGGAATCTTGCGAACCTCAAAAGAAAGGCTCACAAACACTCTGCAAAGGAGATAGGATCAAATGAAATGCAACCGAAAAAAACCCCAAAAATCCCCAAATATGGACATTTAGTGAGTACCAGAAAATGCTCTGGGAGGAAATGAGGTGCAGCACAAAGGACCAAAACATGCAAAGCGGAGATCACAGATGCTGCAAAATCAGGAAAAGTGTCAAGGAGGAAGACACAACTTTCAGGTGAAGATATGAGAGACATGCCATGGAGAGTGAAAAAAAAAAAAAATTTAAAAAATCGTTGTTTAAGTGAAAGCCATTCAAAGGCATGGGATGCCATCAAGTACAGGGACATAGACCATGGCTTGTCAAAATTGGAGCCCAGTGAAACCCTAGAAACAAAAAAGAAGGACTAACAACTGCTCTGGAATGGAGCAATCATGGAAGGAAATGCAATTCAAAAAAAAAAAGAGAAAATTGGTAAATTTTGTGAGTAGGAGCAAAAGGACCAGGATGACATGCCGTGCAGTGCAAAGGGCCAAAAGATGCCAAAAGTAAGCTCACTGAAGCTGCAAAATCAGGAGAAAAAAACATGGAAGAAGACACAGCTTACAGGGGAAGATATGAGAGACATGCCATGGAGAGTGAAAAAAAAAAAAAAATTTAAAAAAATCGTTGTTTAAGTGAAAGCCATTCAAAGGCATGGGATGCCATCAAGTACAGTGACATAGACCACGGTTTGTCAAAATTGGAGCCCAGTGAAACCCTAGAAACAAAAAAGAAGGACTAACAACTGCTCTGGAATGGAGCAATCATGGAAGGAAATGCAATTCAAAAAAAAAAAGAGAAAATTGGTAAATTTTGTGAGTAGGAGCAAAAGGACCAGGATGACATGCCGTGCAGTGCAAAGGGCCAAAAGATGCCAAAAGGAAGCTCACTGAAGCTGCAAAATCAGGAGAAAAAAACATGGAAGAAGACAGAACTTTCAGGGGAAGATATGAGAGACATGGCAGGGATAGTGAAAAAACATCAGAAAAAATAAAAAAATTGGTGGCCAAAGTGAAAGCCATCAAAAGGCATGGGATGCCATCAGGTGCAGGGACATGGACCAAAGATTCCTGAATTGGTCTCCATTGAAATCGCAAGATTCCGTTTCCCTTCCCGAAAGGAAATGAAATTTCCTTTCGGGAAGGGAAACGGAATCTTGCGAACCTCAAAAGAAAGGCTCACAAACACTCTGCAAAGGAGATAGGATCAAATGAAATGCAACCGAAAAAAACCCCAAAAATCCCCAAATATGGACATTTAGTGAGTACCAGAAAATGCTCTGGGAGGAAATGAGGTGCAGCACAAAGGACCAAAACATGCAAAGCGGAGATCACAGATGCTGCAAAATCAGGAAAAATGTCAAGGAGGAAGACACAACTTTCAGGTGAAGATATGAGAGACATGCCATGGAGAGTGAAAAAAAAAAAAATTTTAAAAAATCGTTGTTTAAGTGAAAGCCATTCAAAGGCATGGGATGCCATCAAGTACAGGGACATAGACCACGGCTTGTCAAAATTGGAGCCCAGTGAAACCCTAGAAACAAAAAAGAAGGACTAACAACTGCTCTGGAATGGAGCAATCATGGAAGGAAATGCAATTCAAAAAAAAAAAAGAGAAAATTGGTAAATTTTGTGAGTAGGAGCAAAAGGACCAGGATGACATGCCGTGCAGTGCAAAGGGCCAAAAGATGCCAAAAGGAAGCTCACTGAAGCTGCAAAATCAGGAGAAAAAAACATGGAAGAAGACACAGCTTTCAGGGGAAGATATGAGAGACATGCCATGGAGAGTGAAAAAAAAAAAAATTTAAAAAAAATCGTTGTTTAAGTGAAAGCCATCAAAAGGCATGGGATGCCATCAAGTACAGGGACATAGACCACGGTTTGTCAAAATTGGAGCCCAGTGAAACCCTAGAAACAAAAAAGAAGGACTAACAACTGCTCTGGAATGGAGCAATCATGGAAGGAAATGCAATTCAAAAAAAAAAAAGAGAAAATTGGTAAATTTTGTGAGTAGGAGCAAAAGGACCAGGATGACATGCCGTGCAGTGCAAAGGGCCAAAAGATGCCAAAAGGAAGCTCACTGAAGCTGCAAAATCAGGAGAAAAAAACATGGAAGAAGACAGAACTTTCAGGGGAAGATATGAGAGACATGGCAGGGATAGTGAAAAAACATCAGAAAAAATAAAAAAATTGGTGGCCAAAGTGAAAGCCATCAAAAGGCATGGGATGCCATCAGGTGCAGGGACATGGACCAAAGATTCCTGAATTGGTCTCCATTGAAATCGCAAGATTCCGTTTCCCTTCCCGAAAGGAAATGAAATTTCCTTTCGGGAAGGGAAACGGAATCTTGCGAACCTCAAAAGAAAGGCTCACAAACACTCTGCAAAGGAGATAGGATCAAATGAAATGCAACCGAAAAAAACCCCAAAAATCCCCAAATATGGACATTTAGTGAGTACCAGAAAATGCTCTGGGAGGAAATGAGGTGCAGCACAAAGGACCAAAACATGCAAAGCGGAGATCACAGATGCTGCAAAATCAGGAAAAATGTCAAGGAGGAAGACACAACTTTCAGGTGAAGATATGAGAGACATGCCATGGAGAGTGAAAAAAAAAAAATTTTAAAAAATCGTTGTTTAAGTGAAAGCCATTCAAAGGCATGGGATGCCATCAAGTACAGGGACATAGACCACGGTTTGTCAAAATTGGAGCCCAGTGAAACCCTAGAAACAAAAAAGAAGGACTAACAACTGCTCTGGAATGGAGCAATCATGGAAGGAAATGCAATTCAAAAAAAAAAAAGAGAAAATTGGTAAATTTTGTGAGTAGGAGCAAAAGGACCAGGATGACATGCCGTGCAGTGCAAAGGGCCAAAAGATGCCAAAAGGAAGCTCACTGAAGCTGCAAAATCAGGAGAAAAAAACATGGAAGAAGACAGAACTTTCAGGGGAAGATATGAGAGACATGGCAGGGATAGTGAAAAAACATCAGAAAAAATAAAAAAATTGGTGGCCAAAGTGAAAGCCATCAAAAGGCATGGGATGCCATCAGGTGCAGGGACATGGACCAAAGATTCCTGAATTGGTCTCCATTGAAATCGCAAGATTCCGTTTCCCTTCCCGAAAGGAAATGAAATTTCCTTTCGGGAAGGGAAACGGAATCTTGCGAACCTCAAAAGAAAGGCTCACAAACACTCTGCAAAGGAGATAGGATCAAATGAAATGCAACCGAAAAAAACCCCAAAAATCCCCAAATATGGACATTTAGTGAGTACCAGAAAATGCTCTGGGAGGAAATGAGGTGCAGCACAAAGGACCAAAACATGCAAAGCGGAGATCACAGATGCTGCAAAATCAGGAAAAATGTCAAGGAGGAAGACACAACTTTCAGGTGAAGATATGAGAGACATGCCATGGAGAGTGAAAAAAAAAAAATTTTAAAAAATCGTTGTTTAAGTGAAAGCCATTCAAAGGCATGGGATGCCATCAAGTACAGGGACATAGACCACGGTTTGTCAAAATTGGAGCCCAGTGAAACCCTAGAAACAAAAAAGAAGGACTAACAACTGCTCTGGAATGGAGCAATCATGGAAGGAAATGCAATTCAAAAAAAAAAAAGAGAAAATTGGTAAATTTTGTGAGTAGGAGCAAAAGGACCAGGATGACATGCCGTGCAGTGCAAAGGGCCAAAAGATGCCAAAAGGAAGCTCACTGAAGCTGCAAAATCAGGAGAAAAAAACATGGAAGAAGACACAGCTTTCAGGGGAAGATATGAGAGACATGCCATGGAGAGTGAAAAAAAAAAAAATTTAAAAAAAATCGTTGTTTAAGTGAAAGCCATTCAAAGGCATGGGATGCCATCAAGTACAGGGACATAGACCACGGTTTGTCAAAATTGGAGCCCAGTGAAACCCTAGAAACAAAAAAGAAGGACTAACAACTGCTCTGGAATGGAGCAATCATGGAAGGAAATGCAATTCAAAAAAAAAAAAGAGAAAATTGGTAAATTTTGTGAGTAGGAGCAAAAGGACCAGGATGACATGCCGTGCAGTGCAAAGGGCCAAAAGATGCCAAAAGTAAGCTCACTGAAGCTGCAAAATCAGGAGAAAAAAACATGGAAGAAGACACAGCTTTCAGGGGAAGATATGAGAGACATGCCATGGAGAGTGAAAAAAAAAAAAAATTTAAAAAAAATCGTTGTTTAAGTGAAAGCCATTCAAAGGCATGGGATGCCATCAAGTACAGGGACATAGACCACGGTTTGTCAAAATTGGAGCCCAGTGAAACCCTAGAAACAAAAAAGAAGGACTAACAACTGCTCTGGAATGGAGCAATCATGGAAGGAAATGCAATTCAAAAAAAAAAAGAGAAAATTGGTAAATTTTGTGAGTAGGAGCAAAAGGACCAGGATGACATGCCGTGCAGTGCAAAGGGCCAAAAGATGCCAAAAGGAAGCTCACTGAAGCTGCAAAATCAGGAGAAAAAAACATGGAAGAAGACAGAACTTTCAGGGGAAGATATGAGAGACATGGCAGGGATAGTGAAAAAACATCAGAAAAAATAAAAAAATTGGTGGCGAAAGTGAAAGCCATCAAAAGGCATGGGATGCCATCAGGTGCAGGGACATGGACCAAAGATTCCTGAATTGGTCTCCATTGAAATCGCAAGATTCCGTTTCCCTTCCCGAAAGGAAATTTCATTTCCTTTCGGGAAGGGAAACGGAATCTTGCGAACCTCAAAAGAAAGGCTCACAAACACTCTGCAAAGGAGATAGGATCAAATGAAATGCAACCGAAAAAAACCCCAAAAATCCCCAAATATGGACATTTAGTGAGTACCAGAAAATGCTCTGGGAGGAAATGAGGTGCAGCACAAAGGACCAAAACATGCAAAGCGGAGATCACAGATGCTGCAAAATCAGGAAAAGTGTCAAGGAGGAAGACACAACTTTCAGGTGAAGATATGAGAGACATGCCATGGAGAGTGAAAAAAAAAAAAAATTTTAAAAAATCGTTGTTTAAGTGAAAGCCATTCAAAGGCATGGGATGCCATCAAGTACAGGGACATAGACCACGGTTTGTCAAAATTGGAGCCCAGTGAAACCCTAGAAACAAAAAAGAAGGACTAACAACTGCTCTGGAATGGAGCAATCATGGAAGGAAATGCAATTCAAAAAAAAAAAAAGAGAAAATTGGTAAATTTTGTGAGTAGGAGCAAAAGGACCAGGATGACATGCCGTGCAGTGCAAAGGGCCAAAAGATGCCAAAAGGAAGCTCACTGAAGCTGCAAAATCAGGAGAAAAAAACATGGAAGAAGACACAGCTTTCAGGGGAAGATATGAGAGACATGCCATGGAGAGTGAAAAAAAAAAAAATTTAAAAAAAATCGTTGTTTAAGTGAAAGCCATTCAAAGGCATGGGATGCCATCAAGTACAGGGACATAGACCACGGTTTGTCAAAATTGGAGCCCAGTGAAACCCTAGAAACAAAAAAGAAGGACTAACAACTGCTCTGGAATGGAGCAATCATGGAAGAAAATGCAATTCAAAAAAAAAAAAGAGAAAATTGGTAAATTTTGTGAGTAGGAGCAAAAGGACCAGGATGACATGCCGTGCAGTGCAAATAGCCAAAAGATGCCAAAAGAAAGCTCACTGAAGCTGCAAAATCAGGAGAAAAAAACATGGAAGAAGACACAGCTTTCAGGGGAAGATATGAGAGACATGCCATGGAGAGTGAAAAAAAAAAAATTTAAAAAAAATCGTTGTTTAAGTGAAAGCCATTCAAAGGCATGGGATGCCATCAAGTACAGGGACATAGACCACGGTTTGTCAAAATTGGAGCCCAGTGAAACCCTAGAAACAAAAAAGAAGGACTAACAACTGCTCTGGAATGGAGCAATCATGGAAGGAAATGCAATTCAAAAAAAAAAAGAGAAAATTGGTAAATTTTGTGAGTAGGAGCAAAAGGACCAGGATGACATGCCGTGCAGTGCAAAGGGCCAAAAGATGCCAAAAGGAAGCTCACTGAAGCTGCAAAATCAGGAGAAAAAAACATGGAAGAAGACAGAACTTTCAGGGGAAGATATGAGAGACATGGCAGGGATAGTGAAAAAACATCAGAAAAAATAAAAAAATTGGTGGCCAAAGTGAAAGCCATCAAAAGGCATGGGATGCCATCAGGTGCAGGGACATGGACCAAAGATTCCTGAATTGGTCTCCATTGAAATCGCAAGATTCCGTTTCCCTTCCCGAAAGGAAATTTCATTTCCTTTCGGGAAGGGAAACGGAATCTTGCGAACCTCAAAAGAAAGGCTCACAAACACTCTGCAAAGGAGATAGGATCAAATGAAATGCAACCGAAAAAAACCCCAAAAATCCCCAAATATGGACATTTAGTGAGTACCAGAAAATGCTCTGGGAGGAAATGAGGTGCAGCACAAAGGACCAAAACATGCAAAGCGGAGATCACAGATGCTGCAAAATCAGGAAAAATGTCAAGGAGGAAGACACAACTTTCAGGTGAAGATATGAGAGACATGCCATGGAGAGTGAAAAAAAAAAAAATTTAAAAAATCGTTGTTTAAGTGAAAGCCATTCAAAGGCATGGGATGCCATCAAGTACAGGGACATAGACCACGGCTTGTCAAAATTGGAGCCCAGTGAAACCCTAGAAACAAAAAAGAAGGACTAACAACTGCTCTGGAATGGAGCAATCATGGAAGGAAATGCAATTCAAAAAAAAAAAAGAGAAAATTGGTAAATTTTGTGAGTAGGAGCAAAAGGACCAGGATGACATGCCGTGCAGTGCAAAGGGCCAAAAGATGCCAAAAGGAAGCTCACTGAAGCTGCAAAATCAGGAGAAAAAAACATGGAAGAAGACACAGCTTTCAGGGGAAGATATGAGAGACATGCCATGGAGAGTGAAAAATAAAAAAATTTAAAAAAAATCGTTGTTTAAGTGAAAGCCATTCAAAGGCATGGGATGCCATCAAGTACAGGGACATAGACCACGGTTTGTCAAAATTGGAGCCCAGTGAAACCCTAGAAACAAAAAAGAAGGACTAACAACTGCTCTGGAATGGAGCAATCATGGAAGGAAATGCAATTCAAAAAAAAAAAGAGAAAATTGGTAAATTTTGTGAGTAGGAGCAAAAGGACCAGGATGACATGCCGTGCAGTGCAAAGGGCCAAAAGATGCCAAAAGGAAGCTCACTGAAGCTGCAAAATCAGGAGAAAAAAACATGGAAGAAGACAGAACTTTCAGGGGAAGATATGAGAGACATGGCAGGGATAGTGAAAAAACATCAGAAAAAATAAAAAAATTGGTGGCCAAAGTGAAAGCCATCAAAAGGCATGGGATGCCATCAGGTGCAGGGACATGGACCAAAGATTCCTGAATTGGTCTCCATTGAAATCGCAAGATTCCGTTTCCCTTCCCGAAAGGAAATGAAATTTCCTTTCGGGAAGGGAAACGGAATCTTGCGAACCTCAAAAGAAAGGCTCACAAACACTCTGCAAAGGAGATAGGATCAAATGAAATGCAACCGAAAAAAACCCCAAAAATCCCCAAATATGGACATTTAGTGAGTACCAGAAAATGCTCTGGGAGGAAATGAGGTGCAGCACAAAGGACCAAAACATGCAAAGCGGAGATCACAGATGCTGCAAAATCAGGAAAAATGTCAAGGAGGAAGACACAGCTTTCAGGGGAAGATATGAGAGACATGCCATGGAGAGTGAAAAAAAAAAAATTTAAAAAAAATCGTTGTTTAAGTGAAAGCCATTCAAAGGCATGGGATGCCATCAAGTACAGGGACATAGACCACGGTTTGTCAAAATTGGAGCCCAGTGAAACCCTAGAAACAAAAAAGAAGGACTAACAACTGCTCTGGAATGGAGCAATCATTGAAGGAAATGCAATTCAAAAAAAAAAAGAGAAAATTGGTAAATTTTGTGAGTAGGAGCAAAAGGACCAGGATGACATGCCGTGCAGTGCAAAGGGCCAAAAGATGCCAAAAGGAAGCTCACTGAAGCTGCAAAATCAGGAGAAAAAAACATGGAAGAAGACAGAACTTTCAGGGGAAGATATGAGAGACATGGCAGGGATAGTGAAAAAACATCAGAAAAAATAAAAAAATTGGTGGCCAAAGTGAAAGCCATCAAAAGGCATGGGATGCCATCAGGTGCAGGGACATGGACCAAAGATTCCTGAATTGGTCTCCATTGAAATCGCAAGATTCCGTTTCCCTTCCCGAAAGGAAATGAAATTTCCTTTCGGGAAGGGAAATGGAATCTTGCGAACCTCAAAAGAAAGGCTCACAAACACTCTGCAAAGGAGATAGGATCAAATGAAATGCAACCGAAAAAAACCCCAAAAATCCCCAAATATGGACATTTAGTGAGTACCAGAAAATGCTCTGGGAGGAAATGAGGTGCAGCACAAAGGACCAAAACATGCAAAGCGGAGATCACAGATGCTGCAAAATCAGGAAAAATGTCAAGGAGGAAGACACAACTTTCAGGTGAAGATATGAGAGACATGCCATGGAGAGTGAAAAAAAAAAAAATTTTTAAAAATCGTTGTTTAAGTGAAAGCCATTCAAAGGCATGGGATGCCATCAAGTACAGGGACATAGACCACGGTTTGTCAAAATTGGAGCCCAGTGAAACCCTAGAAACAAAAAAGAAGGACTAACAACTGCTCTGGAATGGAGCAATCATGGAAGGAAATGCAATTCAAAAAAAAAAAAGAGAAAATTGGTAAATTTTGTGAGTAGGAGCAAAAGGACCAGGATGACATGCCGTGCAGTGCAAAGGGCCAAAAGATGCCAAAAGGAAGCTCACTGAAGCTGCAAAATCAGGAGAAAAAAACATGGAAGAAGACACAGCTTTCAGGGGAAGATATGAGAGACATGCCATGGAGAGTGAAAAAAAAAAAAATTTAAAAAAAATCGTTGTTTAAGTGAAAGCCATTCAAAGGCATGGGATGCCATCAAGTACAGGGACATAGACCACGGTTTGTCAAAATTGGAGCCCAGTGAAACCCTAGAAACAAAAAAGAAGGACTAACAACTGCTCTGGAATGGAGCAATCATGGAAGGAAATGCAATTCAAAAAAAAAAGAGAAAATTGGTAAATTTTGTGAGTAGGAGCAAAAGGACCAGGATGACATGCCGTGCAGTGCAAAGGGCCAAAAGATGCCAAAAGGAAGCTCACTGAAGCTGCAAAATCAGGAGAAAAAAACATGGAAGAAGACAGAACTTTCAGGGGAAGATATGAGAGACATGGCAGGGATAGTGAAAAAACATCAGAAAAAATAAAAAAATTGGTGGCCAAAGTGAAAGCCATCAAAAGGCATGGGATGCCATCAGGTGCAGGGACATGGACCAAAGATTCCTGAATTGGTCTCCATTGAAATCGCAAGATTCCGTTTCCCTTCCCGAAAGGAAATGAAATTTCCTTTCGGGAAGGGAAACGGAATCTTGCGAACCTCAAAAGAAAGGCTCACAAACACTCTGCAAAGGAGATAGGATCAAATGAAATGCAACCGAAAAAAACCCCAAAAATCCCCAAATATGGACATTTAGTGAGTACCAGAAAATGCTCTGGGAGGAAATGAGGTGCAGCACAAAGGACCAAAACATGCAAAGCGGAGATCACAGATGCTGCAAAATCAGGAGAAAAAAACATGGAAGGAGACACAGCTTACAGGGGAAGATATGAGAGACATGCCATGGAGAGTGAAAAAAAAAAAAATTTAAAAAAAATCGTTGTTTAAGTGAAAGCCATTCAAAGGCATGGGATGCCATCAAGTACAGGGACATAGACCACGGTTTGTCAAAATTGGAGCCCAGTGAAACCCTAGAAACAAAAAAGAAGGACTAACAACTGCTCTGGAATGGAGCAATCATGGAAGGAAATGCAATTCAAAAAAAAAAAGAGAAAATTGGTAAATTTTGTGAGTAGGAGCAAAAGGACCAGGATGACATGCCGTGCAGTGCAAAGGGCCAAAAGATGCCAAAAGGAAGCTCACTGAAGCTGCAAAATCAGGAGAAAAAAACATGGAAGAAGACAGAACTTTCAGGGGAAGATATGAGAGACATGGCAGGGATAGTGAAAAAACATCAGAAAAAATAAAAAAATTGGTGGCCAAAGTGAAAGCCATCAAAAGGCATGGGATGCCATCAGGTGCAGGGACATGGACCAAAGATTCCTGAATTGGTCTCCATTGAAATCGCAAGATTCCGTTTCCCTTCCCGAAAGGAAATGAAATTTCATTTCCTTTCGGGAAGGGAAACGGAATCTTGCGAACCTCAAAAGAAAGGCTCACAAACACTCTGCAAAGGAGATAGGATCAAATGAAATGCAACCGAAAAAAACCCCAAAAATCCCCAAATATGGACATTTAGTGAGTACCAGAAAATGCTCTGGGAGGAAATGAGGTGCAGCACAAAGGACCAAAACATGCAAAGCGGAGATCACAGATGCTGCAAAATCAGGAAAAATGTCAAGGAGGAAGACACAACTTTCAGGTGAAGATATGAGAGACATGCCATGGAGAGTGAAAAAAAAAAAATTTTAAAAAATCGTTGTTTAAGTGAAAGCCATTCAAAGGCATGGGATGCCATCAAGTACAGGGACATAGACCACGGCTTGTCAAAATTGGAGCCCAGTGAAACCCTAGAAACAAAAAAGAAGGACTAACAACTGCTCTGGAATGGAGCAATCATGGAAGGAAATGCAATTCAAAAAAAAAAAAGAGAAAATTGGTAAATTTTGTGAGTAGGAGCAAAAGGACCAGGATGACATGCCGTGCAGTGGAAAGGGCCAAAAGATGCCAAAAGGAAGCTCACTGAAGCTGCAAAATCAGGAGAAAAAAACATGGAAGAAGACACAGCTTTCAGGGGAAGATATGAGAGACATGCCATGGAGAGTGAAAAAAAAAAAAATTTAAAAAAAATCGTTGTTTAAGTGAAAGCCATCAAAAGGCATGGGATGCCATCAAGTACAGGGACATAGACCACGGTTTGTCAAAATTGGAGCCCAGTGAAACCCTAGAAACAAAAAAGAAGGACTAACAACTGCTCTGGAATGGAGCAATCATGGAAGAAAATGCAATTCAAAAAAAAAAAAAGAGAAAATTGGTAAATTTTGTGAGTAGGAGCAAAAGGACCAGGATGACATGCCGTGCAGTGCAAAGGGCCAAAAGATGCCAAAAGGAAGCTCACTGAAGCTGCAAAATCAGGAGAAAAAAACATGGAAGAAGACACAGCTTTCAGGGGAAGATATGAGAGACATGCCATGGAGAGTGAAAAAAAAAAAAATTTAAAAAAAATCGTTGTTTAAGTGAAAGCCATTCAAAGGCATGGGATGCCATCAAGTACAGGGACATAGACCACGGTTTGTCAAAATTGGAGCCCAGTGAAACCCTAGAAACAAAAAAGAAGGACTAACAACTGCTCTGGAATGGAGCAATCATGGAAGGAAATGCAATTAAAAAAAAAAAAGAGAAAATTGGTAAATTTTGTGAGTAGGAGCAAAAGGACCAGGATGACATGCCGTGCAGTGCAAAGGGCCAAAAGATGCCAAAAGGAAGCTCACTGAAGCTGCAAAATCAGGAGAAAAAAACATGGAAGAAGACAGAACTTTCAGGGGAAGATATGAGAGACATGGCAGGGATAGTGAAAAAACATCAGAAAAAATAAAAAAATTGGTGGCCAAAGTGAAAGCCATCAAAAGGCATGGGATGCCATCAGGTGCAGGGACATGGACCAAAGATTCCTGAATTGGTCTCCATTGAAATCGCAAGATTCCGTTTCCCTTCCCGAAAGGAAATTTCATTTCCTTTCGGGAAGGGAAACGGAATCTTGCGAACCTCAAAAGAAAGGCTCACAAACACTCTGCAAAGGAGATAGGATCAAATGAAATGCAACCGAAAAAAACCCCAAAAATCCCCAAATATGGACATTTAGTGAGTACCAGAAAATGCTCTGGGAGGAAATGAGGTGCAGCACAAAGGACCAAAACATGCAAAGCGGAGATCACAGATGCTGCAAAATCAGGAAAAATGTCAAGGAGGAAGACACAACTTTCAGGTGAAGATATGAGAGACATGCCATGGAGAGTGAAAAAAAAAAAAATTTAAAAAATCGTTGTTTAAGTGAAAGCCATTCAAAGGCATGGGATGCCATCAAGTACAGGGACATAGACCACGGTTTGTCAAAATTGGAGCCCAGTGAAACCCTAGAAACAAAAAAGAAGGACTAACAACTGCTCTGGAATGGAGCAATCATTGAAGGAAATGCAATTCAAAAAAAAAAAGAGAAAATTGGTAAATTTTGTGAGTAGGAGCAAAAGGACCAGGATGACATGCCGTGCAGTGCAAAGGGCCAAAAGATGCCAAAAGGAAGCTCACTGAAGCTGCAAAATCAGGAGCAAAAAACATGGAAGAAGACAGAACTTTCAGGGGAAGATATGAGAGACATGGCAGGGATAGTGAAAAAACATCAGAAAAAATAAAAAAATTGGTGGCCAAAGTGAAAGCCATCAAAAGGCATGGGATGCCATCAGGTGCAGGGACATGGACCAAAGATTCCTGAATTGGTCTCCATTGAAATCGCAAGATTCCGTTTCCCTTCCCGAAAGGAAATGAAATTTCCTTTCGGGAAGGGAAACGGAATCTTGCGAACCTCAAAAGAAAGGCTCACAAACACTCTGCAAAGGAGATAGGATCAAATGAAATGCAACCGAAAAAAACCCCAAAAATCCCCAAATATGGACATTTAGTGAGTACCAGAAAATGCTCTGGGAGGAAATGAGGTGCAGCACAAAGGACCAAAACATGCAAAGCGGAGATCACAGATGCTGCAAAATCAGGAAAAATGTCAAGGAGGAAGACACAACTTTCAGGTGAAGATATGAGAGGCATGCCATGGAGAGTGAAAAAAAAAAAAATTTTAAAAAATCGTTGTTTAAGTGAAAGCCATTCAAAGGCATGGGATGCCATCAAGTACAGGGACATAGACCACGGCTTGTCAAAATTGGAGGCCAGTGAAAGCCTGGAAACAAAAAAGAAGGACTAACAACTGCTCTGGAATGGAGCAATCATGGAAGGAAATGCAATTCAAAAAAAAAAAGAGAAAATTGGTAAATTTTGTGAGTAGGAGCAAAAGGACCAGGATGACATGCCGTGCAGTGCAAAGGGCCAAAAGATGCCAAAAGGAAGCTCACTGAAGCTGCAAAATCAGGAGAAAAAAACATGGAAGAAGACAGAACTTTCAGGGGAAGATATGAGAGACATGGCAGGGATAGTGAAAAAACATCAGAAAAAATAAAAAAATTGGTGGCCAAAGTGAAAGCCATCAAAAGGCATGGGATGCCATCAGGTGCAGGGACATGGACCAAAGATTCCTGAATTGGTCTCCATTGAAATCGCAAGATTCCGTTTCCCTTCCCAAAAGGAAATTTCATTTCCTTTCGGGAAGGGAAACGGAATCTTGCGAACCTCAAAAGAAAGGCTGACAAACACTCTGCAAAGGAGATAGGATCAAATGAAGTGCAACCGAAAAAAACCCCCAAAATCCCCAAATTGGGACATTTAGTGAGTACCAGAAAATGCTCTGGGAGGAAATGAGGTGCAGCACAAAGGACCAAAACATGCAAAGCTGAGATCACAGATGCTGCAAAATGAGGAAAAATGTCAAGGAGGAAGACACAACTTTCTGGAGAAGACATGAGCGACATGCCATGGAGAGTGAAAAAAAAAAAAAATTAAAAAAATCGTTCTTTAAGTGAAAGCCATTCAAAGGCATGGGATGCCATCAAGTACAGGAACATAGACCACGGCATGTCAAAATTGGAGCCCAGTGAAACCTTGGAAACAAAAAAGAAGGACTAACAACTGCTCTGGAATGGAGCAATCATGCAAGGAAATGCAATTCAAAAAAAAAAAGAGAAAATTGGTAAATTTTGTGACTAGGAGCAAAAGGACCAGGATGACATGCCGTGCAGTGCAAGGGGCCAAAAGATGCCAAAACTAAGCTCACTGAAGCTGCAAAATCAGGAGAAGAAAACATGGAAGAAGACACAGCTTTCAGGGGAAGATATGAGAGACATGCCATGGAGAGTAAAAAAAAAAAGAAAAATTTAAAAAATCGTTCTTTCAGTGAAAGCCATTCAAAGGCATGGGATGCCATCAAGTACAGGAACATAGACCACGACTTGTCAAAATTGGAGCCCAGTGAAACCCTGGAAACAAAAAAGAAGGACTAACAACTGCTCTGGAATGGAGAAATCATGCAAGGAAATGCAATTCAAAAAAAAAAAGAGAAAATTGGTAAATTTTGTGACTAGGAGCAAAAGGACCAGGATGACATGCCGTGCAGTGCAAGGGGCCAAAACATGCCAAAACTAAGCTCACTGAAGCTGAAAAATCAGGAGAAAAAAACATGGAAGAAGACACAGCTTTCAGGGGAAGATATGAGAGACATGCCATGGAGAGTAAAAAAAAAAAAAAAAAATTAAAAAAAATCGTTCTTTAAAGTGAAAGCCATTCAAAGGCATGGGATGCCATCAGGTACAGGAACATAGACCACGACTTGTAAAAATTGGAGCCCAGTGAAACCCTAGAAACAAAAAAGAAGGACTAACAACTGCTCTGGAATGGAGCAATCATGCAAGGAAATGCAATTCAAAAAAAAAAAGAGAAAATTGTTAAGTTTTGTGACTAGGAGAAAAAAGACCATGATGACATGCCGTGCAGTGCAAAGGGCCAAAAGATGCCAAAACTAAGCTCACTGAAGCTGCAAAATCAGGAGAAAAAAACATGGAAGAAGACACAGCTTTCAGGGGAAGATATGAGAGACATGGCAGGGATAGTGAAAAAACATCAGAAAAAATAAAAAATTGGTGGCCAAAGTGAAAGCCATCAAAAGGCATGGGATGCCATCAGGTGCAGGGACATGGACCAAAGATTCCTGAATTGGTCTCCATTGAAATCGCAAGATTCCGTTTCCCTTCCCGAAAGGAAATTTCATTTCCTTTCGGGAAGGGAAACGGAATCTTGCGAACCTCAAAAGAAAGGCTGACAAACACTCTGCAAAGGAGATAGGATCAAATGAAGTGCAACCGAAAAAAACCCCAAAAATCCCCAAATTGGGACATTTAGTGAGTACCAGAAAATGCTCTGGGAGGAAATGAGGTGCAGCACAAAGGACCAAAACATGCAAAGCTGAGATCACAGATGCTGCAAAATGAGGAAAAATGTCAAGGAGGAAGACACAACTTTCTGGAGAATATATGAGAGACATGCCATGGAGAGTGAAAAAAAAAAAAACTTTAAAAAAATCGTTCTTTAAGTGAAAGCCATTCAAAGGCATGGGATGCCATCAAGTACAGGAACATAGACCACGGCATGTCAAAATTGGAGCCCAGTTAAACCTTGGAAACAAAAAAGAAGGACTAACAACTGCTCTGGAATGGAGAAATCATGCAAGGAAATGCAATTCAAAAAAAAAAAGAGAAAATTGGTAAATTTTGTGACTAGGAGCAAAAGGACCAGGATGACATGCCGTGCAGTGCAAGGGGCCAAAAGATGCCAAAACTAAGCTCACTGAAGCTGCAAAATCAGGAGAAAAAAACATGGAAGAAGACACAGCTTTCAGGGGAAGATATGAGAGACATGCCATGGAGAGTAAAAAAAAAAAAAAAAATTTAAAAAATCGTTCTTTAAAGTGAAAGCCATTCAAAGGCATGGGATGCCATCAAGTACAGGAACATAGACCACGGCATGTCAAAATTGGAGCCCAGTTAAACCTTGGAAACAAAAAAGAAGGACTAACAACTGCTCTGGAATGGAGCAATCATGCAAGGAAATGCAATTCAAAAAAAAAAAGAGAAAATTGGTAAATTTTGTGACTAGGAGCAAAAGGACCAGGATGACATGCCGTGCAGTGCAAGGGGCCAAAAGATGCCAAAACTAAGCTCACTGAAGCTGCAAAATCAGGAGAAAAAAACATGGAAGAAGACACAGCTTTCAGGGGAAGATATGAGAGACATGGCAGGGATAGTGAAAAAACATCAGAAAAAATAAAAAAATTGGTGGCCAAAGTGAAAGCCATCAAAAGGCATGGGATGCCATCAGGTGCAGGGACATGGACCAAAGATTCCTGAATTGGTCTCCATTGAAATCGCAAGATTCCGTTTCCCTTCCCGAAAGGAAATGAAATCTTGCGAACCTCAAAAGAAAGGCTGACAAACACTCTGCAAAGGAGATAGGATCAAATGAAGTGCAACCGAAAAAAACCCCAAAAATCCCCAAATTGGGACATTTAGTGAGTACCAGAAAATGCTCTGGGAGGAAATGAGGTGCAGCACAAAGGACCAAAACATGCAAAGCTGAAATCACAGATGCTGCAAAATGAGGAAAAATGTCAAGGAGGAAGACAGAACCTTCAGGGGAAGATATGAGAGACATGCCATGGAGAGTGAAAAAAAAAAAAATTAAAAAAATCGTTCTTTAAGTGAAAGCCATTCAAAGGTATGGGATGCCATCAAGTACAGGAACATAGACCACGGCATGTCAAAATTGGAGCCCAGTGAAACCCTAGAAACCAAAAAGAAGGACTAACAACTGCTCTGGAATGGAGCAATCATGCAAGGAAAAGCAATTCAAAAAAAAAAAAGAGAAAATTGTTAAGTTTTGTGACTAGGAGCAAAAGGACCAGGATGACATGCCGTGCAGTGCAAGGGGCCAAAAGATGCCAAAACTAAGCTCACTGAAGCTGCAAAATCAGGAGAAAAAAACATGGAAGAAGACACAGCTTTCAAGGGAAGATATGAGAGACATGCCATGGAGACTAAAAAAAAAAAAAAAAAATTAAAAAAAATCGTTCTTTAAAGTGAAAGCCATTCAAAGGCATGGGATGCCATCAAGTACAGGAACATAGACCACGACTTGTCAAAATTGGAGCCCAGTGAAACCCTAGAAACAAAAAAGAAGGACTAACAACTGCTCTGGAATGGAGCAATCATGCAAGGAAATGCAATTCAAAAAAAAAAAGAGAAAATTGTTAAGTTTTGTGACTAGGAGAAAAAAGACCATGATGACATGCCGTGCAGTGCAAAGGGCCAAAAGATGCCAAAACTAAGCTCACTGAAGCTGCAAAATCAGGAGAAAAAAACATGGAAGAAGACACAGCTTTCAGGGGAAGATATGAGAGACATGCCATGGAGAGTAAAAAAAAAAAAAAAATTAAAAAAATCGTTCTTTAAGTGAAAGCCATTCAAAGGCATGGGATGCCATCAAGTACAGGAACATAGACCACGGCTTGTCAAAATTGGAGCCCAGTGAAACCCTGGAAACAAAAAAGAAGGACTAACAACTGCTCTGGAATGGAGCAATCATGCAAGGAAATGCAATTCAAAAAAAAAAAGAGAAAATTGTTAAGTTTTGTGACTAGGAGAAAAAAGACCATAATGACATGCCGTGCAGTGCAAAGGGCCAAAAGATGCCAAAACTAAGCTCACTGAAGCTGCAAAATCAGGAGAAAAAAACATGGAAGAAGACACAGCTTTCAGGGGAAGATATGAGAGACATGGCAGGGATAGTGAAAAAACATCAGAAAAAATAAAAAAATTGGTGGCCAAAGTGAAAGCCATCAAAAGGCATGGGATGCCATCAGGTGCAGGGACATGGACCAAAGATTCCTGAATTGGTCTCCATTGAAATCGCAAGATTCCGTTTTCCTTCCCGAAAGGAAATGAAATCTTGCGAACCTCAAAAGAAAGGCTGACAAACACTCTGCAAAGGAGATAGGATCAAATGAAGTGCAACCGAAAAAAACCCCAAAAATCCCCAAATTGGGACATTTAGTGAGTACCAGAAAATGCTCTGGGAGGAAATGAGGTGCAGCACAAAGGACCAAAACATGCAAAGCTGAGATCACAGATGCTGCAAAATGAGGAAAAATGTCAAGGAGGAAGACACAACTTTCTGGAGAAGATATGAGAGACATGCCATGGAGAGTGAAAAAAAAAAAAAATTTAAAAAATCGTTCTTTAAGTGAAAGCCATTCAAAGGCATGGGATGCCATCAAGTACAGGAACATAGACCACGGCATGTCAAAATTGGAGCCCAGTGAAACCCTAGAAACCAAAAAGAAGGACTAACAACTGCTCTGGAATGGAGCAATCATGCAAGGAAAAGCAATTCAAAAAAAAAAAAGAGAAAATTGTTAAGTTTTGTGACTAGGAGCAAAAGGACCAGGATGACATGCCGTGCAGTGCAAGGGGACAAAAGATGCCAAAACTAAGCTCACTGAAGCTGCAAAATCAGGAGAAAAAAACATGGAAGAAGACACAGCTTTCAGGGGAAGATATGAGAGACATGCCATGGAGAGTAAAAAAAAAAAAAAATTAAAAAAAATCGTTCTTTAAAGTGAAAGCCATTCAAAGGCATGGGATGCCATCAAATACAGGAACATAGACCACGGCTTGTCAAAATTGGAGCCCAGTGAAACCCTAGAAACAAAAAAGAAGGACTAACAACTGCTCTGGAATGGAGCAATCATGCAAGGAAATGCAATTCAAAAAAAAAAAGAGAAAATTGTTAAGTTTTGTGACTAGGAGAAAAAAGACCATGATGACATGCCGTGCAGTGCAAAGGGCCAAAAGATGCCAAAACTAAGCTCACTGAAGCTGCAAAATCAGGCGAAAAAAACATGGAAGAAGACACAGCTTTCAGGGGAAGATATGAGAGACATGGCAGGGATAGTGAAAAAACATCAGAAAAAATAAAAAAATTGGTGGCCAAAGTGAAAGCCATCAAAAGGCATGGGATGCCATCAGGTGCAGGGACATGGACCAAAGATTCCTGAATTGGTCTCCATTGAAATCGCAAGATTCCGTTTCCCTTCCCGAAAGGGAAGGGAATGAAATTTCCTTTCGGGAAGGGAAACGGAATCTTGCGAACCTCAAAAGAAAGGCTGACAAACACTCTGCAAAGGAGATAGGATCAAATGAAGTGCAACCGAAAAAAACCCCAAAAATCCCCAAATTGGGACATTTAGTGAGTACCAGAAAATGCTCTGGGAGGAAATGAGGTGCAGCACAAAGGACCAAAACGTGCAAAGCTGAGACCACAGATGCCGCAAAATGAGGAAAAATGTCAATGAGGAAGACACAAGTTTCAGGGGAAGACATGAGAGACATGCCATGGAGAGTGAAAAAAAAAAATTAAATAAAAATCATTGTTTAAGTGAACGCCATTCAAAGGCATGGGATGCCATCAAGTACAGGGACATAAACCACGGCTTGTCAAAATTGGAGCCCAGTGAAAGCCTGGAAACAAAAAAGAAGGACTAACAACTGCTCTGGAATGGAGCAATCATGCAAGGAAATGCAATTCAAAAAAAAAGAGAGAAAATTGGTAATTTTTGTGACTAGGAGCAAAAGGACCAGGATGACATGCCGTGCAGTGCAAAGGGCCAAAAGATGCCAAAACTAAGCTCACTGAAGCTGCAAAATCAGGAGAAAAAAACCTGGAAGAAGACAGAACTTTCAGGGGAAGATATGAGAGACATGGCAGGGATAGTGAAAAAACCTCAGAAAAAATAAAAAAATTGGTGGCCAAAGTGAAAGCCATCAAAAGGCATGGGATGCCATCAGGTGCAGGGACATGGACCAAAGATTCCTGAATTTGTCGCCATTGAAATCTCAGCTTTGCATGTTTTGGTCCTTTGTGCTGCACCTCATTTCCTCCCTGAGCATTTTCTGGTACTTGCTTTTGAAAAGTTAAGCTGAAGGACTCCTTCCCTTTCAATAAGTGTTTTTTAACAAAAGTTTCACAGAGCATTTTCCTGATGTGGCAGAGATCACTTTATTCTGATTTAATCCTCCCAGTGGCTGCAGAGTGAAAAAAGTGTTGTATACTGCGTAGCTAAATATGCGTGATTTTTACGATTTATGGCAATAATGCTTTTCCCTATCACAATTAATACTGATAAGTGCAGCATTCAATAACTCTTTTGCATTCAAATTGTGTATAGTTTCATCTATATATGCCATTTTTAAAAATTTAAGTTGAGTTTCCTCTCATCACTTGATTTTTTTCTAAGTTCAAATGCCTCCTGTGATTTAAGTTTAATACTATTTGTTTTGCAATGCAAGACAGCATGAAGTTCCTGGGTGGCTGGATCTTTTCTGGGCAGCAGAGTCATGTGGGGAGGGATCAGATGCAGCAAAGCTACCTTGAACCCTGGCGGTCCACAGGGATGTCAGGCTGCGGTCACAGCTCTGCTTCCCTTTGAATAGGTACATTCTGAACTCTCCTTCTTGTTCAGCTGCTGCTGCTGATTGATGTAAGAACATTAAAGCTTTACAGTCTGTGTCTGAAGTCTTGTTTTATTGCTTATGCCACTTCCTTAGCAAATAAATTCCCTGCCTAGTGGGGCTTGGATAACCCTTGGCCATGCTCCCAAAGCACGGGGAAATGCCGGATCCTAAAATTAGGGCTGGTGTTAATTTTGGTGGCACAATTCCTTGGTTGTTCTAGGCATCTGTCACTACAGAATGACAGATGGTGCTTTGTCCAGTGCCTGGAGTTGTTTGAAGCACCCAGATCTTCTCTCTTCCTTTTGTCAGTTCCATGGGTATTGTCACACAGGGACCACCAGGGTCATTGCGGGTGCTGAGAGACTGCAGCAGGAGCAGCTCGTTACCTGGAATTTTATGAGGGCAGCACAGGACACGATGGGGGAAATACAAGTTAGGACCAAGGTCAGCAGTGACTTGTAATTGATGCCACAAACCCTGGAGGCATTTTTTAAGTGCCAAAGGGTCTCTGAAGGAGTATATTGTAGATTTGCTCTAGGCAGTCAGTGTGGAGGCTCTTGTAACAGAGGTGTGGGCCCTGGGAGTGTATAAGAGACATTAATTGTTAAGTGGAAATAAAATCCAAGGACAGCTGTTACCTTTATTAGTGCTATCAATAAGGGCAAAAATATCTCTAGTAAAAGTGAACTCCTCTCTTGAGATACCTTTTCCCTTGCAGTGAAAGTCTCCCACATGTTAGAGAAGAGATTAAAAAGCTAAAGAACTGCCATGAACATTTTGTTAATTCCTTTGTGCTGTGCTGCTTGGTGAACCTTTACAAATGAGATTATTTACTCTCCAATTCCTCCATTGTCATTCCCTTGCCCCTTTCTCTGTGTGGTAGCAGAAACAAAGGAAAAGTAACTAAAATGTCAGCTTCTGAAAGGCATCATTTTATTCAGTTACACAATATTATTATCAGTTCACACAGAACAGAGCTGAAAAATTATACAGAATAAAACACAGATGGAGAGAAGACAGCAAATAGCAGGGAGCATTGAAAAAATGTTTAACCTTGAAAGAGTAGAGCATCTTCCTTTTTCACATTGAACTTTTCAGTTTTCTTTCTTGACTTGCAGTGAGGTTATAAAATAGTGCCATTACAAGCATTGCAATTACACTGTGCTTCAGGAAGTGTAGGGCTGGTTGCCATCCCTAAAACTCTGGGTTAAGGTGCAGAAAAAATTCCCAGAACATTTTTGGGGGTTCCTAGCTTTTTCAAGGAAGGAGGGGTGTCTTGTAGGAAATACTTGTACTACTTTCACCTTTGTTTTTATTAATTATAATTATTCTAATTATAAACAAAGCATTAAATAAAAAATTAATTTTCAACTAGTGTGCACCACCAGTATTACAGTATTTTATTTTATCTTACATGTGATGAGTATTTTGGCCCTTGGTTTTGGTAAATTTTTAGGCTGCAGAACAAGTAACACTGAGATACTACTCATACCAATGAAGAAATCATCTTGTTTGACCTTTCAGAATGTGTTCATATTATAGATTTCTAATGAGTGGAATAATAAGGGAGAGCAGCCCAAGCCATGTTTTGGTGCAGCTTTCTTTTTAAAATTAAGATATTCTCTTTTGATAAATAAAGTAAGGCATCTATGTGTTTGAATGCAGAGACAGTTCTACATTCAGTCCACCATCACCACCATCTATCATACTGAAGTACTTTTTATAGATTTATGCAGATAGGAAGGTGTCTAACTTTACTTTCTGTTCCGTTATTCATGTGCTGACCTGAGATTACCTTTGTTGATATTTCAGTGTGCTTCCTGAACAACCTTTGTTCAGAGTAGAAAAAATGAGTGTTTTTATCCTGGACAAACAATGAATAATGCACAGTATTTTAGAACTATCCTAAGGGCACATTCTTATTGTAAAACACTAAACACTGAAAATTACGAATAATATGGATTTCTGCAACAGTTTGAAAGTCCCTGTTTTAAAATACATCATCCCCTGTATCATTGCAGCCAGTCCTGTGTGATCCATTTTATGTTGTATTTCAAGTAGGAAGATAACATAAAAGAAGATTACCTTTCGAAAGATCTGTCTCTGAATTAGATTATCTCCTGTTAGGATTTCTAAGGCTGACGTGTTTGTTGCTCAGTTGTTCACTGATAAAAGGTACAAGGGAATGTTCTCTGCTGCTATCAGGCTGATAATGACCTTAAAAAACTTCCCTGCATTGCAGACAATTGAACTGCACTTGGGATTTTCAGTGTTCACCTTCAGTTCCTGCCCCTGTGTTTCATTTGTCATTGATTACATACTAGCTCTGAGGAACAAGAAATTATTTTATTCATCACTGTATTCTGTCAAAAAATTATGTTGTAAAGCTAACTTTAGGTTTTTTCATATTTGCTTGTTAAACAGATTCCAGTAACAACAGAGTAAAAATGTTTAGCACAGCACAAAAGCAATTCTCCTTTTAGTTCTTCATGGTGGGCAATTATCTGAACAATATTTGTCCAGGCACAGCTGCTTGTTCTGATTTTCTTTTCTTTTATTTTAATTCAAAATTAAGCAAATAGCCATGGAAATAATTATAAAGAATTACAGACATTAGAGGCAAAAAAGCCCCACAAATCTTTTCAACTCCTCAGATATTTTATATGCTAAGAAACTTTGCTGTGTCAAATAAGGGGACACTTCTGAGACTGAAAAAAAGAAAGTGTTACTTTCTGTGATTGGAAGGTCAAGAAAGAGGATCTGGGGAACCTCAGATCAGTCAGCTTTGCCTTGGAACTTGGAAAGGTGACAGATCAAACAATCCTGTAAACCCTTTCTAAACATATATAGAGGACAAATAGATGACTGGGAGCAGTCAGCATGTTTTTAACTTGATAGCCTTCTTGAGTGACTTGACTGCCTTGGTGGATGAAGGGTGAGCAGTGGATGCTGTGTATCTCAGCTTAAGAAAGTCTTTTGACACTGTCTCCCAAAAGGTCCCATAGAAATGGGATGAAATAGGAGCTAGATAAATGAACAGTAAGGTGGACTTAAATCTGAGCTGCTCAGAGGTTGAGAGGCAAACAGGCCAGCTTGGAGGCCGGTCATTGGTGAAGTAATCCAGGGGTTGGCACTGGATCCAGCACTGTCTGGTGTCTTCAACAATGACCTGGACAATGGGACAGATTGCAGAAGACACAAAACAGCGAGGAGGATGCACCAGTTGGTTGTGGTGCCATTCAGGGGGACTTTAACAGGCTGGAGAGATGGGCTAACAAGGACTTCACATGGTTCAGTACAGGAAAAAGCCAATCCCTTCCTCTGTATGGACAAATCCTGCCATGTACCAGCTGGGGACCCACCAGCTGGAAGGCAGCTCTGAAGGACTTGAGAGTCCTTGTGGAGAGCCAATAGGTTCATAGACAGCAATGTGCCTTTGCAGTAAAAACCAGCAAAGCTTGCTGGGCTGAGGTAGGAAGAGTGTCTCTACAAGGTCATGAGAAGAGATCATTCATCTCTGCTCAGCCCTGGAGAGGCAGGTCTGGAGTGCTGGATCCATATCAGGGCTCCCCAGCAGAGGACAGACGTACATGCTGAGGTGTGGCTAAGGGAGATGTCCATGAAGATCCCTCAGGGCCAGAAGCACCTGATGCAGGAGGAGGATGAGAAAGCTGGGACAGCTCATCCTGGAGAAGAGAAGGCTCAGTGAGGATCTTAACAATGTGTTTCAATTCCTGTTGGGGAGGAGCAAAGAAGAGAGAGACAGACTTTTCTCAGTCATGCTCAATGCCAGGACAGGAGCACAAATTTAAATACAGGAAATTTTGTGCAAGTGTAAACAAAACAGAAATTCTTTACTGCATGGTTGTCAAATACTGGAAGAGACAACCCAGAGATGTTGTGACATTTTCGTTCTTGAAATATACTCAAAACCAAGATGGACATGATCCTGGAAGACCTGCTAGTTGATCCAACTTGAGTTCATATTTTGGATTAGATCTCCAGAGATGCCTTCCAACCTCAATTTCTCTTTGGTTCTATGATTCTGTAATATCTATTTGCATAATTTTTCCTTTATTGCTTTTTAACAATCTGTCTTGCATTTTTTGTAACTTATCAGAGGAGGACAGGGCCACCAGGATGTACAAATTAAAGAAAAAAATAGCAGTTTTGAAAAGATCAAATAGCTTTTAAGAACGTACCTTATCACTTTGATATTTGAGATATTTTAATCAGAAGAAGGATAGCTTCTTTCTTCTTTCATAGACATAGGCAGTTCTGTTACTACACATGGAAACCCAAAAAATACAAAATTGAATTAATTTGTTTATTTTAATAAATGGCATGCTTTAAATATTTATCTGTTGGAACAGATTGAAAATTAATGTGGAAAAATCCTTCTGTCTTTATAAATCAAATCTGGGTGGGCAGACAAGGCTGGATAAAGATCAATTTCTACTTTATCCCAAAGTTCAAGAGAAAGTGAGTTTTCAGTGAGGATTTTGTCAGGGAGAGGAAAAGGTGGCAGACTGTGTCTACATTATCCTAGAGAAGTGCCTAGAGTGGAGTAGTCAAGACCAGTTTTCCATCTTATCCCCCACTCTTTAGCCTCACTCATGGCTTGCTACTGAGGTGCAGCAGTTTGTATGCCAGGAGAGGCTGCATGGGAGGAAATTGCCTCTTCAAGGCAGGCACGTGAAGTCTGGATGATGATTAGCTGCCTACACATCTGTTTGCAGAAGCAACACATATTTTAGGTGGTACAGCACTCTCGCTGGGATGCTGGCCTTCAACTTTTGCCCCAGTATGTCATCACCCCTCTGCAGTACTGTGGCAGTACCAGTTGTCATTTTCTCTGGGTCTGGATTGAAGGCACTTGAGATGGTAGTTCATGTTCAGACTCAGGTGTTTATTATTTCTTATCAGTAAAACAGTCTCACTGCTGTGAGTTTGGCAGCTTTTCATTAGCAAGGCACAAAATGGCTAACAATCTCTTGTTACAAGGTCTTTTAAGACTAAACTATCCAATTAAGAACTGACACCTAGATTATTTGCCCTTTTAACCCAAGGACTGATCCCAAAGAGCCTGCAATGCGGACTTTTCTGCCCAATTACCAAATGCCACCCAAACCCATGAAGAAGAAGGAAGAAGAAGCATGAAGAAGAAACCCAGGATGACACCCTGCACCCTCCATCTTGCTTCCATCCACAACACACTAAAAATCCCAAAACCTAAATTTCTCACCAAGTGATACACCTACACTATTCTCTGTAATCTATTTCACACTTTTGTGGATTGTAGTCTATCTTGAAGTCTAGGAAGCTTTCTCCATGAATGAGGGTCAAAGTCAGTGCTCCCCTTGGGGTCAGGGCACCCCAGAGCAGACAGAGAAATATTCCCTGTGTCCTGGGTTTCCACACAGCACCAGCAGTGGGACTGCTTTGCTCCTCCCCTGGCATTCCCATCCATTGTGCTAGCGTGTTTGTGTGCAAAGTCCTGGTGTGTCTGAGGCAGGATATTTCCTATAGCACCTACAACAGCCAGACCCAACTTCACCTGCACAGATACAGGCAGAGAAACCACTGATACAAACCATCAAGCTGCTCTAGCTCCTCTGCCCCTGGTCTCCTGTTCCACTGCCACCAGGCACATGCTGAACCCAGGAGGCTCCAGGGAATGTGCAGGACAAGTGTCTACCAAATTAAGTGAGTTGGTCAGTACTGGAAAGTAGGTCGACTGTGTCACTCTCCGAGAGAATCTTCTGATACCTAAATGGAAATATAGATACCTTGAGGCAGAATCCCATGCTGAAATCTGTGCTGTGAAGATTCAAAACTTCATAGTTGGGCTCATTGCCACAGTAAAATGACCTTATTATTCACTTCCTGCCTTCATGGTGGTTCAAATATATCCATCATATTTTGGAGTCTGGGTGGGCCTGAAGCACACACTCAGTCTCACCATCTCAGCTCTGAAATGTTAACTCTTCAGGCTCCTCATTTTCAGTGATTTTCCCACACACTTGTTTTTTCTCCATTTCTGGATCTTCCTCATTGTTCCAAACCCCTTTGATGACACTTCAGAATGATTTATGAATGAGAGCTTCTGATCTTTATGAAATATTAAAACAAATTCAAAGTTTGCTGAAAGTTTTTCTTTATTCTCTCTCTAAGGGCTTGATTCTTCTGGTTATAACAGGTCAGCAACTCATATGCAATAAAGTCAATATATAGCTAAGGTGGTTATGAAAACACAGGTAATAACAGGGCCTTGTTCCTCCTTGCAAGTGCTCCAGTGCCATAAATACTCCCCATAAGCATGTGCATGCCCATGCTGCCTGGATGCCTCTGCTTCATAAAACCTGGTGCAGTGAAAACTGAATTGACTGCTTTCAAGGGTCGTTCTGAGAGCTTCATTATTTAATTCTTGCTTCAGTCTGGTCTCTGTTGCTTACACAGGAAGTTTCACTTGACTTTTAGTGCCTTAAAATATGGTAATAACACTGCTCAGGTCTTGCAGTCCTGAGTAGGGACTTTATATGCACAAAGAGACATTCACCTCTCTGCAGAGCTCATATATTACTTAAATCCTACAAGATTAATATAGATTTACACATTGCCAGACTGTTCTGGCTTTCTCCCACCAAAGACTTCCAACCCTGGGAGAAACACCTCACCACAAAGATGTATCCTGAAATAGGTGGTACAGACCAAATAAGACAAAGATCCTTTCCCTTAATCTATATATATTATCTAAAGATTAGATAAACTGACTCCCTGGGGGAGGGGGATGAATAGTAGACACGTATTTGCTTGTTTTGTCAATTTCTAAATGTAGACTAGGTAAAACAGTTTGAGCAATACTTACTCTTCACCAATGGTTAACCAGAATTCCTCTGGCAGAATTGATTTGGTTTAAATTGAATCTTCAACAAAGGAAGTCACACACACAGAGCACTATTTGGAATTTCCACTTGGAATGAAGAGAGGATTTCAATGACAAATGCATGATTCCAGCAGATGGCATCGGTAAATACTATTGAAAAAAATAATGGTTGTCAACTGCAACATTCCTGTGTATGTGATTCCTTAGTGAAGGGTTTTGGTTTTTTTTTTCGAATGAAACAAAATAAAACATGCTAACCTATGAAAACATAATGATGATGGAGGTCACACCTGTGTGGAAAGAAGATTCAGAACAAAGAGCATTGAAATAGTCTTTCCTCTCTTCCCTTCCTTTAATGTATCTGTAGTATATAGATACTGATTTTATGTTAGAAACAGCTCCTCAATATTGTCTGCTGTCCCACAGCCTGCTTATATATCGTGTGTCACGTGTTCCCATCTGTTACACAGCAAGATGTGAATAAGTTGTAAGAAGTTACTATAGAAACACAATTAATGTGCAGCATGGGTGGGCTCGTGATTCCACAGAGGTCTGGTCTCCCAGCCAGAAATGCTGCAGTAAATCTGAAGCAGAAGCCACCTGCCGATCTCTCCTGTGGCATGGAAAAACCAACATATTCCCCAGCATCATGACAAACTGACTGAGGCATGCATACATTTCAGACTGGTGTCCTGGGTTCTGTACTGATATCTGTCCCAAAGTACTGATGGAAGAACATGTGCAGCACAAGCTGTGCAACTCAGATTTTAATCACATTGTACTGTGTTTCAGAGCAAGGCTTTTACTGTTCAAGTGGCAAAACCATGGAGTGGAGAACTGCGACAAGTAGCTGAGAGTCATTCAGAGAGCCTCTGTCAAGATCCCAGCACCTGCATCTCAAGTTTGTGTGGCAAGGATTTAGCAGTGGGAGGGCTACAGGGGTGCCTTGTGTGAGAATCTGCCAGAAGCTTCCTCCATGTCTGACAGAGCCAATATCAGCCAGCTCCGAGATGGAGCTGACACTTGTCAAGGCTGAGAGTGGAAGCAACTCTGGGATAGCAGTATTTAAGGAGTGGGGGGAACAAAATGGAAGAATAGCAGCAGAGAGAAGAATTAAATATACAAAACAGCCCTGCAGACACCAAGGTCAGTGAATAAGGAGGGGGAGGAGGTGCTCCAGGTGCCAGAACAGAGATTCCCATGGGGAACACCATGTTGAAGCAGCTGACCCTGTAGCCCACGAAGGTCCGTTGTGGAGCAGATATCCATTGCAGCTCCTGGAAGATCTCACAGCAGGTGAATGCCCAGAGGAGACTGTGACCTGTGGAAAGGCTGTGTTGGAGCGGGCTCTTAGCAGAGACCTGTGGCCCTGTGGAGAGAAGAGCCCATGCTGGAGCAGGTTTTGCCGGCAGGACTTGTGATCTCACAGGGGACCCACACTGGAGCAGCCTGTTCCTGAAGGATTGCACTGCATGGAAGGGATCCTTGCTGGAGTAATTTGTGAAGAGCTGCAGCCCATGGGAAGAACCCATGGAAGACTGCCTTCTGTGGGAGGAACCATATGCTGGAGCAGAGGAGGAGTGAGAGGAGTACTCACCCTGAGGAGGAAGGAGCAGTTAGGCAGCATGTGATGAACTGAGCACAGCCTCCATTCTCTGTCCCCCTGAGGGGAGAAGGGGAGGAGGAGGGAGAGAAAATTGGGGGTAAAGTTGAGCCTGGAAAGGAGGGGTCAGGGAAAGGTGTTTTTAAGATTTGGGTTTACTTCTCATTATCCTACTCTGTTTTGATTTGCAATAAATTCAGGTAATTTCCCCAAATCAAACCTGTTTTGCCTGTGACAGTAATTGCTGTCTGGTGTCACCCTGCCCAGCTGAGAAGGGGAGTGATAAAGCAGCTTTGATATGCACCAGGGTCAGCCCACCACAACCTAAAAACAGGCTCTTGCTTAGAAATACAATTTGGAACAAACAATCCATCAATCCACACAGATATAAGAATCACGGCTCTCTGCTTTCCAGGACAGATTTTACTGGGGGGAAAGACAAACATGAAATACATATCCATCATCAAATATGTCAACAACAGGACTAATACCTCTGTCTATAGCATGCAATGAACCCCATGATATGGCATGGTAAACTTTTCATCTACAATTTTATTTTTATGCTGTCCACAGTATTTAATACCAAAAACTCTAACAAAGAACGAATATACTCCCATTAGACAATCAGCACCTATTCAAGAAATTGATTTTGCAGTTTACTGTAAAAAGAGCAATGAAATACTCCATCAATAATATACTCACATGTTTACCTAAACCTAAACCTGTGGTAGCTCACAAAAATAATTTAACCCTGTGTTTGTGGCATCAGAATTCATTTGCTGTGGGGCTAGAAACCTCCTTATTTCAAATGAGAGAGTGAAAATTGGTGTCAGGATATAAGAGTGGAAGTGTTGCCAAATGGGTCTTCTGTCAGCACGCAATGATCTGGGGTCAAGCTCCCTGGCTCTGGCCAGCAGAATATTTAATCACTGCAACATTTGGCACACAGGCAGCCAGACCTGGAGAGAGCTGCAACAGCGTCTGGGCACTCCTCAGGTTAGAGATACTGCAGTGGCAGCATTCCAGCCAGGAACAAGCTGGAAGGATCTCAGGCAGAGTATGTGAGACCTGGCAGGCCTCTGGCACTTTACAATATATACATGGCACTATAAGAATAAATACACAGGAGACCTCTGATGTCTTGCCTTGGATTCAGCTCTTCATATCTATAAGCAATGAATTAATTTTACCTGTCCTTGGTCATTTGCAAAGCTGAAGATCTGAGCCACTCATGCCTTGTCTGTCTTTATAGCCAGTGTAGTCAACAGATGATTTTGGGACATGACTCACTAGGCCTGCTTTGGATGTCTTCAGAATTAGGTAAATTGTACAACTCCTTGACTATATATAGAGAGAGCAAAGTGACCATTTTACAGACATCTGCACTGTAAACCCCTGAAGTCATGCAAGATAATATCTTTCCTGTGTGAAGTTAACAAGCAGTCAGAGAGTAAAGTTTACAGGTTTGACTAATTTGAACAAAGAAAGGGGAAGTAATAATAGGTTTCATATGCTTTTAAAGGGTTAATTGCCCAACAACAGTGTCACACTATTGCACCATAAGCTTGCAAGGAAGTAGGATTTAGCCACAGCAAGTATGAATTTGGACCCCCATTTCTATTGGCTCCATTATTCTTTATTTGGGAACGACTGCTGGACAGGATATGGTGCAATCATTTGGAAATATCACATTTTGAAATACACCATTCAAAAATAACAGAAGCAGTTATTAGTTCCTGTGCCAAAATAAAAAGGAGATAGACTAGACTAGACTGGAAGAGATTGCTTCAGTTGGAAGGGACATAGAGCAATCAGAGATGAAATTTTAAGAAAAGAGTTCCTAGTGCATATAAGGGGCATGTTATGAGAATAGTAAATCAAAGGAGGCTTCACTTAAGCATTTGGTGGCAGCTCATGTCCTTTCAGTCCCTGATAACAATCCTGCTGGTAGTGGCCACAGTCACCAGTGGTTTCCTTCAGGTCGCTCTAATATGCAATAGTCAGAGCTGGCATATATTTTTGTTTTCACAAACCTTGTGAGGATGTTTATGTGGTCTTACTGATTGTATTCTCCATCTGCTGGTAAGTAAGTGGAGAGTAGCTGATTTGAGTTTCATTTTTCAAGAGGTAGGAAAGAGTGGAGTATGGTATGAGTTCTTTAGCAGTAAAATAAGGAAAAATAGTCAGTTGAACAAGAGAAGATTCTATTCATGGAATAGAACAAGCAAATATAAGTATTTTAGGATTATTATAGACTAAAAGACTAAAATCAGAAGGAAAAGTCAAGCCTAAAGATTTCTCATCAAGAAGGACAATTCAACCATTTAGAGAGGCAAGAAGTATTTGAGTATTTATCCTGGCTGGCCTGAACTGTGAAAGCATGACACTCCCAAAGCCCTTTACCACAGCTCAGGGGTTGTAGTTCAGAGTCCCCTGGTGTTACTGGCCTATAGCTATGACATATTGTGAGGGAAAAGAACATGCTCTATGGCAGCTAATTAGGATGTCTATTCAGCACACATCCTGTCTTCTCTATGCACATAGATGGTTTTTATTCCTGTCCAAAAATATAATCACTTTTCTGTTTCTTAACTCGCTTCCCACCTTTGGGAACATATGAATGAAGTATTCTACTTCTGCCTGCTAAGCTTAAGGCTACAGTAACTCCCAAGCAAGTAAACATGTTTATTTATTCCACTTCAGCCAGAAAAATAAAAAAAAGTAATGTGATATGATGTAGAATTGAGGGAACAAAATGAAAATCTGTGTAAAACAGTGAAATATTTTGTCTATTTTTTTAGAAATTAACATGGAAAAGCAACACCCTGGGATGGTTTTGGACATTTATATATACACCCACCCACTTAATTAACTCCTTTTATTTTGCATATATTCATGTACAAGAGGTTCCTCCTAGGTTGCAAAATTCTTCCATTTGCACCTAGAAGCTCAGTCATTTCCAGGTATCTGTAAAATATGTAAATGTCATGATTTGTAAATGAAGTATATGAAACAGGGGATTTTGTAGTTAGCAAATTTTTAATTATGCAAACAAACCTTTTTTTAGATGATAGGTCTTAAAGAAACTAACTTCTGGAAAAATTCCTGACTACATTGAGTAGAAATGATCTGCTGTAGACTGTAGACTGTTTACCACACTGAGCTTTTTTACTGGAAGATTGTGTTGCAGGGAGGTGCATTTAGCCTGAATTTCCTTTGTGGTTATGCCATTCTGAAAGGATGCGATATCCATTAAGGGAAGCACAAGAATGATTGCACAGGATTTTGTCTCTTTCCCTGGGTGCTAAGCTCAGCTGCTCACAGCAGAGTGATTTAAAATCTTATTGTTATAAACCTTGGCCAGAGGGCCTTCTGACTAACAAAGGAGTCAGAATGGAAAGCACGAACAAGCCCAGAACAGGCAGAGATAAAAGGCAGCTTCTGCTATCAGAATCAGAAGAGAGGAATACGTAAGACAAGAAAGCAAGGTTTGTATAACATTACAAACATGCAAACAAAACCAGCACTGGCACTGAGAGCCTTAAAAGTGTTCAACTTTATTAAAAACCTAATGGTGATGCTGCCGTGAAAGAACACTTTGTACACTGAGTATATTCAGTAAGCATTTCCTGAAGTGTCTGGAAGCCAAGCTTCATTCTGCAGCATCCCACTCGACCTTCAGTCTGCAAATTCAGTGTCAGGAGTGCATGTGCTGGAGGATTAGCAAGCCCAGCAAGGTCAGAAACAGTGACAGAACTTCTATCTTTTGCATAATTTATCTATATTGAAAAAAAAAGAAAAAAAGAATCCATGGAAACAGTTTACTTGGTTAGCTGTGATCCAAAAACAGAGGAGAAACTGCTGGCATACTCAAAGCCAGGGGTATCTACCTGACAGAGGCAAAAATGGTGACAGAGACCTGTGAGTGAGTCCACTGCTGGAGACACTGCACATGCTGGCTTATCTGGAGTACATGGTATAAATTTCACCTCATCTGCTGGACAATAGCATTTCAAGGGATTTGGTACAATATCTGCACAGATGATATTTCAGGGAATGGTGTGTGAATTATTGGAAGAGTGACAGGAACTGAAATCCTGTCAATGAGGCTCTAGGAACATGAAAAACAAACCCCATGATATTCATGTGATTATAGTTGGTATAACTTGAAATAAGTTCACAGCAATGGCAAGAGAGTGTGTAAAAAACATCCTTTGATCATGTTTTAGAAAAGGGAAACATCACAACTGAACCAAAAAGAAAAATAACTAAGACAGGTGATCTACTTGGATAAAAGGCACTTGAATTGCATCACTTTGAAATTACTTTGATGAAAGGAGAAAAACAATGATATCTGCATTTCTTGAAGAGTATCAGAGACAGAACTGCAGGGATCCTCTTGACAGATGTGACAATGTGTGTGGAGCATCTATCCAGGACTTACAACCAATACAAACAATGCTATTGCTGTGGCTGTGTCAAGGCTGCTCAGAGATTGGTGGTTGATGCCCCATCCCTGGAAACATTCAAGGTCGGGTTGGAAGGACTCTGAGCAAACTGATCTAGTTGAAGATGTCCCTGCCTATTGCAGGAATTGGACTAGATGAACTTTACAGTTTCTTTCCATCCCAAACCATCCTACAATTCTATGAATGACAGAGGAGTGCTCATGTCTGTTATAGGAAAAGATGAAATCCTGAGTTATGAACTCCAGGGCCTTGGTGCTAGGGCAGACATCCCTTTGATACCTAATCCAGGATCAGAGATTCCTGTGTTTCCATAGAACCTAGTAGATGTTTCTGCCTCAGCTATTCTCTGCTCTATTGTCTGTTTCACTTCTAGAAAGACACAGGGGAGATTCTTTTTGACAAGAATTTCAAATTTCATTTGAGGATTTGGTTTGGTTTTTGTCCTGACCTGAACCAAGAGACATTTTTCTCCCCCAAAACTTCTAACTTTAAACTCTTTTTTTTGGATTATATACTGTCTATCCCAAGAAATGAAATGCCTGTCATCCTGTCAGCAGTGCTTCTGGAAAAAAATGAATGATTACTGAATCACTTTGTTCTGGTTAATTCTAGCCCAGTTAGATTTCGGGGGGTGACATTATGTCTGTCTTACATTCTTTGTTTCTGCGCTGCATATTCTCGCCTGGAAATGCAGATCAGGCAATCATTTTGACAGGCAGGCAGGTGGTACTATTACATTGGCAGTACCAAATCTGTCACATTAATGTGCTCTCAGATCGAAATAGCTACACTTTCCCTTGCTGGTTGAAGTTTGTATGGCAGCAGAGCACGTCTCCCTCTATGGTTTAAGACAATGTCCTGTCTTATGATTGCTGCCTTGTTCCTGCGTTGGCTTATGGACTAGAATACTGATCTTTGATGCATTTAATTCTCTGACTAATAATGAAACTAAGAACTATAAGGCAACTTCACAAAGAATCTGAAAGGAAATTGTTCTGGCCCAGTTGCTGCATAATTGACACAGTTATCCATCAAAAAAGAGTTGAGGTGTCCTGGAAACACCCATTTGAGGTGCCCACGTAGAGCTGTCTGATAAGACACAAGACCTGCAAGGGGTCTGTGGCCTTATGGATTAGCAGGGGACAGTCCAGAGATGTGGACACCTACAGGCATCTCCAATGGCACCAGACTCCTGTATGCAGGCAGAGGTGAGCACAGCCACAGGGATCTGTAGAAAGGCTACAACCTGGACTCCCTTTTGGGGTGCTGTGTGGCTCTCCAGACTAATACTCCATCAGGAATTTTCTGGCATGTCCTGTGGTAAGTGAGGCATCCATGTGGGCAGGTAGACATGACACAGGAGCCATGAGTGACCAAAGATTTTCTGTAATGAGGATGGTGTAGGGATGTCATCTAGCACTAGACACCTGACCTGTTTTGCCCTTGCTGTAATGCCATTTGGATCACCTGGCTGTTCTTGGGCACACAGAGGGGTCTGCGGGAAGGAAATGAGTATTGCCCTGTGTTGGCTTCCTCACAGTGCTTTTACTGGGTAGCAGAAGAGAAAAACACCAAACAATGAGTTGCAAAAAAGCTGTTCAGATTAATCATTCAGATTAATTCAGGATCTTTTCCTTAAGAAAATATAGTGTGAATTTAAAAATAACATTTAGTTCTTCTTTTGGACAGCTTTTTAAGAAAAAGCCATACGGCAGAGTGACATTTTAAAAAAAGATGGTTTAGGCTTGTTTTTCAGAATTTAATCCAATGAAATTATGAGATGGACTTTTAAATGAAGGTGATTCTTTGCAAATTAAAGAGGAAATAATAAATCTTAAGAATTCAAGCTTTGTTTGTTGCCAAATGGTTGGTTAAAAACCAAAATGTGGCTGAATCCTCAACCTCAAGAAGTGAATGTTTTATAAACTACCCCAAAAAAGATTTTCTAGATATTCTAAATCCTTTGTCACCATTTATTGATGTCCTTGTGTGCCCCAGTGCCCTGCCTGTACCTGTGTAATTTGTTCTTAATTTATGTGTTTTGCTTGCTCCTAGGCTTATAATTTGTGAATAGCAGTAAAACTGAGTGAACTGTATAACTGTAATTTTGTATTCTAGCCTGCCACCTTAGTGTGTTGAAGGAAGAGAAATTAGAAGTTCATTCAGCATCTTACAGAATGGCAATCAATACTTCACACACCTTTAGTAATTGATTCGTATTTCTCATAGGAAAAAATAGATTTAATTTAATGTACTATGCTAGTAAAAGTTTCAGGTTTTACTTGCAAAAAATACTTATTTTGGGAAAAAGACATGGTAAATTTGTACATTTTCACATTCAGGCAGGATTCTCATTTATAACTCACAGCTTTTGTAAATACTTCATGTCTTTAAACAAATAACATGGTGAGTCTGTAATCATGTTGCTGGAGAGGTCCCTTTGAGAGAGCAAAAGCAGTCAGGTTTACCCTTAGTGTTGCACCCATCCCTTTCAACACGCCAACTTTAGGTACTCTAAGTACTGAGATTTTCTCCTTATAGCTGAGGAAGCATGCTATCTTAAAATTTTAATAGCAGCAAAATTAGCTTTTATTATCATTTCTGTTCATCCAATGCTTCCTTTCTCTGATTTTATCCATAAGTCACTTTGAAGCCAGTTGGTACAGGCATTGATGTTTGGCAGTTGCTAAATATGGATCATTTCAGCTATGATTCATCATAACTAATTCAGCTGAGGTATCTAATTTGGGAACCTGGTTGCCTGAGGGTCTCTCTATAATTTATGAACCTAATAATTGCTGAGAGGTGAGATGAATCAAAGCCTAATTACATAGATATGAAGCTTTCACATTTCATATAGGTAAAACAAGGAAAAACAAAGCAAAAAAAAAAATTAAAACTCCCAAAGTAAATTCACCTCTGAAGACCAGTATTAGTGACCAAGTTTTCATTATACCAGCAAATTAGTGTCTTCCACAAATAACATCAGCTCCTTCCACAGCTGGGAGCAGCTGGTTTCAATCACTCATGTCACTGCAGTCACTGACAGCTCCCCCTCTCCTTCAAGTTTTCCCTTCTCTTTTCAGCTTCTACGTTTTCTTCAGCTGTTTTATGTTCCTGCCTGAGCCCAGCCCAGCAGATAATGAGGTAACCAGAACCCAGATGCAGCACGACTACTTTGTATGCAGATGAGCCTAATGCATGCAGGCTTCTCCCCAGGGTTAGTCTCAGATCTTACAGTGGGTGTCGCAGCTCCCCGGAGAGACCTCTCCCCTGGCAGAGAGAGGTTCACCTGCAGAGCACAGAGATGCTGCCCTAGCAATCCTTCTGTGGACTCCCAGTGACCATCCTCAGTGTGTGTGAGCCAAAACAAATGGAAAATGCCCTAATTGGCTCCGTGGGACCCAGGTGAAGCTGGGCTCTCCTATGCCCAGAAGGGAGAGATCCTGACAGTCACCGGGACTGGGGGAGGCTTTGTTTTTCAGCCCATACAACTATGCCTGTTGTAAACCACACAAAATTTTGACGTAAATTTCCCCTCTCCCCTGAGCCCTGCCCGCAGCTCCCTCTTGCCTTCTCGCTTTCTGTCCTTCTGCCTTTTGGTTCTGCACAGCCTCCTGCCTCACCTCTGGCAGCAAAGGTGCAGTACTCTCACAGATTACAGGCACAGAAGAGCTCACACTCTGGGATTCAAAAATAGATTTCAGAAAGCTCATAATTCCCCCAAGTCTTTTAATGACAAAAAGTTATGTGCAGGTAGCAAGTGAATTTGCTTTCTAAGAAGAAACCTGTAAAATAAAATATGTATTAGAGTACCTAACGATTCAATTTATTATTGAGTGTTAATTTCATGTTTCAGTATTACTGCTTAGTACTTTTTTCCCTAGTTTTCTTAGAAATTACAGCACCTGGTTTATTTTTTCAAGCTGCAACAAGGTGTGTTATTGTAGTCAATAACATAAGAAAGCTACACAAGAAAACTACTACTGCAAAAGAAAACTACACAAGACTAAGTAGTTGTTTAAGTAAATCTTTCCTCAGTTTTAATTAAAACAAGCAAAGTGCAAAGCAAAAGAGAAACATGGATTTTTTTTTTTTCTTATTAAAGACTCTGGAATTTCTTATTCTCAGAAATGCTACATGTAAAAATTTAGCATGTTTTGCTTTTTCTCTCACTGTGATTGGTACAGCCCCAATTCCTGTTCCTCACTGATAAGATACCACATGAGTAATACCAATGACCACTTTGCATTTCTTAAGCTGTGGAATATCTATTAATGTTCATGATCCTCCTTTTCTTGTCCTGTGTGTTATATGAGAGGTAGCTGAAAACTCATATATAAAAAACTGTTACCCTATACACGATATTTAATTATTTATATTTTAGTTAATATAACCAATATATTCTATTTTAATTTTAATGTTTTGCTTGGATTTCCAGCCAAGAGAAAGGCCATTCTGAAAGAGGAATGGATTCAACGAGAGAAAATATCTGTATGCTGAGATACAGGCGTACAACATTATTTCTGCTTCATGATCAGATTGCAAGTCCCAGGATTTAGTGGAGTTTAAAAAGCACCCTGGTGCTCATGATTTTATCACAAGGCAAAAATAATACAGTAGGCCTGTTTCTTATTCAGTTTGTTGGAACAAGTGATTGTGACAATTGCCAAAAAGTGTCATGTGACTGCCCATACAATAATGCAATTAATCGTAAAGAATGCCTCCCTGACAATAGCACAGCTGTCCTGATGAGGCTTTATACATCCAGACAAATCCTATGTTAGGACTGAGAGCCACACATATTCAAAAGGGTTTTGTTGCCTTATTTGAATACATCTTATTTCTTACAGTACAGTGAGCACATCACATTCCAGGAAGGTGAGATTAGTTAAGGCATTAATGTGATTGCCTCCAACATCACTGAAAAACAATAAGGAAAGTGGTTTTATTCATGTGCTGTGTAACAGTTTTACAGGAGGGAGCTTAAGGTCTGGGCTAGTCTTCTTTTATTCTGACTTTCCTTTATCTATTTATTCAAAAAATAGCCTAAATGTATTACTTGGTTTTGAATATGAATGTAAATACCAAATAAAACAGATTATATCCTTTATTTAGTGTTATTTTGTCTCTATTTATGGCTTAACTCACCAGTCATCTCAGCAATAATAGGCTGATATATTGGCATTTCTGATGTGTAATCTGTGTACCACAATAAATAGAGACCACTAGGTGGAGATTTTACATTGCAGTGTATATTTGTAGATTCTAGATTATAATTAGGATAAACACACATTCACAGTAACTGATTTAATTTTCCTTGGGAAACTAAAATGAAGGGAGAATTTTGCTAAACTCATGACAGCCATGAGAACAAGCAGCTCTAAAGATTTATGCTGGCAAAGGACTGATATTTTTTTTAAATAGCCAGTTGAAACACTTTGAGGTTCAACTTTGGTGAGGTATACATTTTTTAAAATGTCACACCTTTAAAAGTGGTTTGGGCTAGTGGAACAAATAGGTTATAGGTTTTTATTTCCACAGAAAAAGATATATTCATTTATCAAATAAAACTTTTGCATCATTTACTTATATCCAGTCAATAAGAGACATTTGACTACAGATCTTCTTAGGAAAAACCTCAAGTTTATCATTGTTTATCATTGATCTTCATAAATTATATCATGACTAGAAAATAGGATGTTTTATGCTTGATAGCACAATATTTAAGTGAAAGAAATATGCAAATGTAAACTTTTGAGAGAATCCAAGATTAGATTTTGTTACATTGCTTTGAATTTTAAAGTAAGTTTTACAGAAACTACACAAGACCATGTTTTTTTAAATTTCCAGTAGCAAGACATAAAACAAATAGTGATATTTGATAGTAGCTCATTAATGTATTTTATTTACAGGCAATTGATTCATTGATTGACAGTAAATACGCTAAACTGAACAGCTCAAAAACCCCCCGTGTTTATTAAACAATTGACATTCTCAGTATGATTACTGTAAGTTTTCCACACATGCTGGGACCTTCTTTTCCCTGCTATGGGTTCCTATGGGAGCTAGGAAGGCTGGAAAAGTATTTCAGCTCCTGCTCCCTCCGTTGCTTCAGTGCTGGTTCTGTGGAGTCTGGACCAAAAGCTGCCGGTGCCAGCTCTACAGCCAGCAGCTGTCTGCCTTGAGCTTGGCTGAGTCAATGCATCATTAAAGACACAAAGTTGTTAATTTTCTTTGCCCTGAGCCAAAAGACTAGCAGCAAAACCTAAATTTTCTGCTAGAAAATCAAAGAATGTATTTCCCTGGATACTGTTAAAAACAGTTTTTATGAGAAATCAAGACTGTACTTTTGAGGCGCTGGTTTCCTTGGTGGGAGCAATGGGAAATGCTAACATCTCCCTCCCACACTCTGTTAGCTCTGCCATATATGTAATTTTCAGTTACAGTCATAACAGTGACATCTGCATGGGAAATTATCCAAGTACTAAATGCTATTTCAGTTTTCTAAAAGGAGATGCTAGGTTTCTGCTGGTTGCATCCAAAGATTTCCAGTTTAGATCATGAGATCCCAGTAGGCCTTTTGAGAAAGGAGATATAATAAATATATAAATAATTCTAACCAATTTTGCAACTTAAGGAATGTTCTTTAGTTTTAAAAGAAACATAGTAAGGATACTCCTGGCATGGAAGAGACCTATAAGAAACCCAGATCCCAGTTTTGAGCCTGATGACATGGTTAACATGGAGGATTGACAAGCATGATTCGTTCATGAAGATGTTTGAAAGTCTTAAAGAAAGAAAATATCATGGAAGAAAAAAAAGAAGATGGTTTAATGGTGAGCATGGTGCTGGGTTAATGGTTGGACTTAATGATTTTAAAGGTCTTATCTAACTGTAACTCTTCTATGGTTCTATGAAAAGTTATTTGGATATTGAACAATATCAATATGAAAATATGCAAGAATAATACATGCCCCTCTCTGCCAAAAAAACCCCAACCCCCCCCCCCCCACCCAAAAAAAACCAAAACCAAAAACCCTGGTAAATAATGTAGTGTGGAGTCCAAAACTGAACACAGGATTCAAGGTGCAGCCCCTCACCTGTGCTGAATACAGGGGAAATGTCATTTGCAGACATAACTTCACTGCCTGTCCCTTTCTTTTTAAAGCAATGGCATAAGCACCTTTGCTGCTGGTGGTGTAGAAGCAAACAGCACAGGTGATGAATGGGGCTTTCACAGGCAGGGAGAAAATGGGCACTCACAGCCATTTCAATTTGTGCAGATCTCCAAGTAACCCAGGTTTAAAACTAGTGAGACATTTCTGCCTGAGACACCATGTTTTGTATAACATGGAAAACAGTAAGGCACCGCACAGATTGGAGAAAAAAAAATGAACTAGTGGTCTGTGACATGACTGACTACACAGAATGATGAAAAACACTACCAGACAACACCAGTGACATCAAAATAGTGCCCTTGCAATGAGCATTAGCATTTGGCCATATGGTTTCATATTTTCTTTAATTCCTGTTATTGTACTGCTGTGAGAAAAACCCCTGTGATTCTCAGGTCTGATCTGGGGGATCTGGGAATACACTGGGAAATGACATCAGGTTTATTTAGGGGGTTGCTTAAACAATGCCCTTTCTTACTTCAAAGTCCAGTTCATTTGTGTCACATGTCTGGAGATGGCATTTGAGCACAGGGTGTTTGGGGCCTTATTCTCTGTCACTGACAGTAGTTGCTAGTCCTGGCTCCCATCTTCCTCAAAGGCTGCATCATCTTCCACAGGACGATTCTGGAAGGGGAACAGTGTTCAAAACAATATAAAGGAAGAGCTTCTTACACTCCAAGAAGTCATGTTTTCAAG
The DNA here is from genome assembly GCF_963513975.1 of Fringilla coelebs. Taxonomy (NCBI): domain Eukaryota; kingdom Metazoa; phylum Chordata; class Aves; order Passeriformes; family Fringillidae; genus Fringilla; species Fringilla coelebs. The sequence continues at coordinate 69,321,078 of NC_140029.1, forward strand.
TGCCAGGTGTGGGACCTGAGTACTTATTAAAAAAAAGTTTCATGACAGTTTCACAGTTTGGTTTTATTACAAAAATGGGGTCTTTTTTACTAGACAGACTTATTTTCTGTTTAGTTATTTTTCTGTGGCATGTAGCAAGACTAGAGCTCTGTGTATTGCATACAAAACTGCCTGTACCTGTGCACATCTGGCACATCTGACCAACATGATCAAAACATGAATTTCACAGGCAAATGCTGCTCTATATTGTGATCACAGAAGTGACTGTATATTGATTTTGTTCAATGTGTGTGTTCCAGGATTCATGTAATAATGTAAGAAACTCAGGTAATAAGTAAAGAAACTTCCAAGACAGTCACACTTTCTTTACCTTTGTACACTTCCTAAAAACTTTATCTGGGAAAAAATGGATCTGGTTGTGTATGAGTGACATAAAGGTAGTTGGTACCTATGTTAAAATTAGGTCTTAACTAGTCAGTGTTGCAACAATCAAAGGTCAGACATTACAGCTGAGTGAGCTGACACTGGGTCAGAGACAGGAAAGGGCTTTAGGCACATCGGATTTACATTATGCCAGGTGTAGTACCTTGGGTGACTCACCTTGCCTGTGAAGCCTGGGTAACCTCAGCTTCTTTGTCATCTGTCTTTATTGCTTAAATTCTGAGATGGAGTTTGAGTGGCCTCCTGCGACTGGAGATGCTGGGAAATGACAGGCATCTGTTTGGCAAGCAAATGTACTCAACTATTTTGAACAAACTAGCTGAAGGCCAGGGAGCTTTACTGCTGAGTTTTAACTATTTTTGGTGAGCCAGACAGATCTTCAAGAATTTGTCATATTAACAAGTATTCAGCCATACAAAAATTTTGACAACTTTTAGGACTGAACTGACAAAATTAAACAGGGACCTGCCAGTCATCGTTAAGAATGAATAATCCTGAAATTCCTGATTTGTTAACTTCAGCAATATTTGGTGAGTGCTCTTTACCCCACTGCTGGCTGCACAACCAGTGATCTTCAGTGAGTGGCCTGGGGCTGTCAGGCTTTAAGCAGCAGGAATGACAAACCCCGGGAGCATCCAGCTCACCTAATGGCAAATATCTGCACTTCAAAAGGCACATCTCAGCTCACACCCAAGCTCTCTTTGGAGGAGAGACATAAACAGGTTCTGTGTGCCACCCTTATGATCTGTGTTAGTTGGCTGGTTTACCCCGCTGACACATGTATTTTGTCTGATGAATTCTACACTGAAGTGAGCCTTGCAGCAAAATGCTCCCAGCATTCACAACACGCTAGTAAATCACCTCATAAATATCTAGAGTAGCTCAACCTCTTCTGCAGTCATGCAATGCAGAGTGTGTTTAGGCATCTCTGTGCTTGTAAAACAGCTTTAGACTGGAGACCAAAGGGAACTTTACTTACAGGTACTTGAAGCAAGTGGAACTGAACAAAGTTCTGCTTCCATGCAACTCCAACTTTTTGGGTATTAGTGGAGGTCTGGGAAAAGGAATTCTTGAGGAAATGTTTTACGCATGACTCACCAAGTTTGTATGATCACATGGAAAGTCGTTTTGGGACCTCTTTTAAGAAAGGGATTGGACACCCCCAGGTGCAACACCCCCAAGTTTCCTTGGTAAGGTTCTTTCATCAGGAAGGCTGTAAAACACTGATGCTGCACTTCCTCCTAAGACTACAGTGATTTACAGTTTTTGAAAGCAAATGTAAGTAACACTTAAGTTTAATATTCTACTGTCCATGTGCTACAATAAGGGTAACTGGAACAAGACAGGTATTTGACATACATATAAATTTATATATGCATACAAATCACAGAACTATAGAATATCCTGAGTTGGAAGGGACTTGCAGAGAGGGATAAGGTCAAATTTGCCATCAAGTCCAACGCTTAAGCAAATAGCCCACACCAGTGTAGAACCTGCAGCCTTGGCATTGTTAGCCCCACGCTCTGACCTACTGGGCTGATGACATCTGAGAAACTGCCGACAGAACAATTTCCACTAGAGGATGTGGACATGTTTAAATCACTCCACTTCTCTGAGAAATTAGTGCAGACCAGAGGGAAAACAGCATCTAAACTTGGGTCTTTCTTGCCAAGACACTTTCCTTGCTTTCTTGGATTTATGGGAAGGGCTTTTGCAGGGCCCCAGCCTGGCAGCCCATCTAAAGAGCTGTCCCAGTGCTGCAATAACTTGACCAAGCTAAGGGTTTTGAGTTTATGAATCCTAATAAATAGGCAGGAAGAAATATTTTAGAAGGGATCAACATGAAACATTTTAAGATTTTTTTAAAACGTTTCATATGGAATCCTTTCTTTTTTCTTTTGCTCCAGGGTGCTGCAAAAACAACACCCACATTCCAAAAGTTTCCAAGAATGTAATTACCATTTTCCTGCAGCTTTATAAAGCTACAGCCTGGTACTAACAACTGATTTCTCCATTGCATTATGCTGTTGCACTCTGATATGCCTGCAAAAAGCTGTAGGAAAGTAAAGTTCCCTGAGTGCGCCTAAAATTCCAGATGTCTCTATAATTTTAGTAAATAAACATACCCGTAAAGATCCCTAGAAGTGTAAAATAGTTTAAGGGTGTTAATAAGGACATTCAGATAAAGCTGGAATTCTGATAAATCAAGATAATTAGGCTTTCCCTGAACCATATCAAAGATACATTCTCCATCCACTTTATTTCCTATTAAAAAGTAGTAATATCTTCCAGTGGTAAATCATCTATCAGATTTTAATGAAAACCAGAATATGAATGCTGATTTGTCTGTGGGATACCTGGGTTTTCTTATACAGGATGCAAATTTTTTATTGTCTTTTCTGCTGATTGTGAGAAGCAATTATAAAACCAAATTAAGAACTCTCACATGAATTGACTATCAGAAGTCTCCTAGACTATAAGCAGGGCAGTGAGATAGACAAATAGAGAAATCTAATGTTGATGAAAAATATTATTAGAATATGGGTTTATAAAAAGAACTGAAAGTTAAAATAGAATGATTAATGTAGACAGAATCTCATACTGTGGTACACGGTATATCACAGAGAGTTACAAATTGTTTATGGTGAAAATCTCTGCATGATAATGGAAATGTTCTAGGACAAGACTAAAAGTCAAAAACTGACAGTAAAAACCAGAAAGTTTGCATCAATTTCAGTAAATGAATATGTTTGGTGGTCTTAAATTTCAGGCAAAACCATAGAAGATGATGAGAACAGATCATGACTCGACCAGATAAATGTAGAGTCAATTGTACAAGCTGAGATTTGACAGAAAGTAAGAGATTTTATTTTTTTTAATGGATTGGTAGAAGGTAGGAATGTTTCTTACATATGGGCATGATCAGTCTTTGAGGAATCCCTGCTAGGACACCACAGTGCAGTGTGGCACTTGGTCTGTGGGTGAACTATAAACAGGGGAGGTGCAATGTGGAAAGTCACAAACACAAATGGGCACATCCGAAGACAGAGGCTGAGGGATGATGGTAAAGAAACAGGAAAGAGGCACAGAAGAATGATTTGAAATTCCCAGGACAAGAAAAGAAGAGAAAGAGATGAAGAACTTCACTAGAAGGCAGACAGGGAGAGAAGATAAAAAGGAGGAGATGGCAGTGAAGTTGACACATTATCTTCTGTCCCAACATGCTTCACAGTTCCAGATGTCAAATGTGATGTAGAGGGCATCATAGTCCAAAACAGGGATCCTTTACCAGCCAGCACTGCTCTCATTGATCTGACTTCCTCATTGCTATTTGGTCTGAGAGTCGGCCTGGAGGTCAATATGACACCAACCACAGGTGCATATGCACAAGTAACAACCTGTGTGTCCATCTAAGACACTTCAAATGATTGAAAATATCATAGAATATGGATTCTTCATCTCTACTGGTAGGAAGCCCCACTGGGCATATGTACCCCTACTTGTGTGTGGGAGTTCATGCATCCACTCTGAAGGATTCAGCACTCTGATATGCAGTGATCACCCACTGTCCACAGCAGAGGATAATATAACAGGGATTCTGTAGGGATCCCACAGCTGGAGTTTATCTGAGGCATGCTTTTAGACACCCTGTCAGTTTTCTTTGCATGGTGTAATTTCCTCATTCTTAAAGTAAAGAAAATATTCAATTATGTTGAAACTCCCAGACTTGTCAGGCTTGTGCATCATCTGCTGACTATTTAGCAGTAGGAGTGTGTATTAGCTGGAGAGCACATCTCACAACCACATTTTATTTCTTGTACTTAGCAGATGTTGGAATGCTCAGCACAGTTCTCTTCATCTGCCCCATTCCCACAGTCATTTATGCTATTGCAGTGAAATGCCCATGGGAGGCATGTTGTATGGAAAATAAGCCTTTTGGCAGACACTTCCAACAGAAATGTTTTCCATCAGCCAGGAGTCTGAGAAAACATGGGAAGACATTTCCTCTATACCTGATTAAGTTTCAAATTAGAAAGGCCTGATAAAACTACAAGTGCCACATTTGAATACTTCATTTTTTACTTTAAAATGCATTGTGTGTCATGATAATTCAGCCTCTTGCATTACAGTGTCAGCTACAAACGGCTTACCACCACTGAAACTTAAGAAGAGATAGCTTAAAATTTCTTTTTGGGGTTTTTTTTTTCCCTCTCTTTCCCATCATCTGCAGAGCACTGTGCTGACCAGAATATCAAAGCACTTTCCTGATATTTTGACTCTTTGGAAGTGCAAGCATTAAGCAGCAGCGCCCTGTGGCATGGCTGGAGATGGACAGGGATGTGATACCTGGGGAGAATGTAAGTCTCACGGCTGGGGGAAATGAAATGTAAGTCTCATGTGAAGAGAGAAAGTCCAGCTGAAGCATGTGGAAAACAACTTGCAGCGCTGAAGGCAGCTGGGCAACAGGGAAGTGATCGCTTACACATCAGAGACATAGAACTGCATAGAACACTTACTGCACACAATTACAGTAAAATATTTGAACAATTGGCAAGTGAAATCATAGTACAAATCTGCAGAGTTGGACTCAGTTTCATGGTTTTCTGTTTTTTGCAATAGTGAAATTATATTTACAGTCTTGTAAATCACTAATTTAAACAAGATGTTCAAAGCCATAAAATAGCTTTTATTTCCTCTTTTGGTGCACATCACAAATTACTGGTTTTCTGTAGAACATTTGCAGGAAATCTGCTCCATTGTTTCATTACATGTATGGAGCATATGTTCACTTGTAAAACACTTCTTCCCTTTCAAAAAGATTACAGGAACCAAGAAAAACCAATGAAAGAATGCTAAAACTGGAATAAAAAGCAAACCAGACAAAACAGGAAAGTTCTTTGTATCATACAGAGCTGATTCTATTTTTACTCGTTAGCCATGTCTTTCAAAAGAGAAGTTCTAATTTGAAAAAGTAAATTTTATTCTACTCTTAGTTGAAGAGGTAGAAATGTCTGTGAACTCAGCTTGCAAAGAGACATTTTGACTGTAGACACTTGAGATTCCAATGGAATATAGACAAGATTAAAATGAAATATATGGGATAAAATTATGAAAAGGAATGACAGAAACAAAGTGAAGTAATCCAGTTCCTATGAGATCAATGGACAGAATCAACAAGGATGGAAAGAGCAAAAAGTTCAGCTAAATGATGATCTTTGAAAAGTAAGTTTTAGTATTATCTAAATATGTACTCATAACACTGCTCAATGCAAAAAATTGTATTTGAGAAACATAGCTGATTCCTAGCCCAGGCTTGAGTTCCACATTCAATTAGTTTTGGATACTTTTGATACTTTTTGCTTTGTGAGATTTTTTTCTGACAATCTCTTCTGACAATCTCTTGCTACAAAACTTGAAGACGGATGACGAGATTAAGACTAGCTGTTCTGAAGGCTTTTGTAGGGATCCACTAGGTGGACAGAAATAGGGAGTTTAGACTGGTTAAACTATAGATCTTCCTATATTAGTATTTTAACAATTACACTCTGATAGCTTGCTGTTCCCATTGAAGTCCTTATGGTAGTGCTGCCATTTTTAGCTCTAATGCATTTTTTCATGTATTGAATCTTGCACAAAGGTTGGGCTGGAAATAACTTTTCCTCTGTATTCGCTCAAGTACAGAAAAAGACTTTCTTTAAAGTACAAGTAGATGTTCAGTATGGCCTGACAGTCCCTTTTAAAGAGCTGAGTGTGTCCATGACCTCTTGAGAGAAGCAGAGCTGTAACAGAATGCATGTGGTGTAGCAGAGCTCAAAATGAACCCTGAATCTCTCTTCCCTCAGTATTCAGTTAATTGCCCTGGCAGACAAGAAGACAGCTATTATTCAAACAGAAAGGGCTTGCTCTTTTAGTTTTTCTCTTTGAGTCTCTAAATTAATTTTAACTTGTCTTAATTTGCTTTTTTTCTCAAGCATAGTGCATTTACTGCTCTGAAGGCTGCACCTGTTCCTGACACTCTTCCCAGTAACCCTGACACAGTTTCCAGTAATGCTGACACACTAACAACAGTGTCATCTGCTCCGTATCCACATCCATTCTCATCAATGCCTGCAGTATTATGTGGTGCAGGTCCACAAGACTCATGATTTACTACTCCATGAGCAGCACTTTGGCTGATGAATAGATACAGATAAAGCAAAAGCTTCCCTTTCAAAGCAATAATGCCCTAAAGGCAGTCCTTTCTTCACCATGTGATAAAATTCAGTCTTCAGATTTCTGCTCATGATGAAGTTGCGCCTTCACTACTTACTACTACATTTCCCCTATTTCTCACAATAAATTTCTGAAGGGCAAAAATCTACCAAACCATTGCATGCATTAAATTCATGCAACATGTGCACAGCTCTCAAACATGTCATCATTATTCAATGCTTTACTGAAATAAGTCTATAAATTGATTGCAAATGTAATTGTGCAAACAGGGAACGTTGGCTCCTTTAGTGATTGTGGTTGTAAGAACAGTTTTGTTTAAAGCAGAAAAACCAAAAGATTCTCTGCAAATATCCAATTTCTGCAAAAGCTCTCCATTGCAATAAGACAGATCCAGAGATTTCAGCACTGGTTAAAATTGGTTTATTGAAAGCCTCCAGTTGAATCAATACTGCTTGAAGCCATTGTAACACATAATTGTGTCACATTTAAGGTGATAACAGAATATCTTTTGATCCTATTATTACTGCTCCCAGGTCACTGTGAGACAGTTTGCTTTACTTAGCTTCAAAATCACTCAATAATGCTGACTGAGAGCTCAGTGGAACCACAGCTGTTGTTCACTTATTACATAAGAAGGAAGAGATGGAAAGAAAGAAAACAACAAAACAACCGAGTTGAATCATAAGCACTTAGAATTAGTAAAAAAAATTCATAAAAAGAAAACTTTTCATTTCTGGATCTGTTTTCAATAAAGACACACACTAAAACATACACAAAATTACTTACCTGTGGACAGATCCAAATTTTCCTAACCATTCCCCCCTTCCCCACCCCACCATGTGTCTTTTTTAGCTGTGAAAAGAAAAACTTGGTCTTATATCAGATTTTCCAGGGAAAACCCCCCAAATGGATAGATTCCAACTACAGGATGAAGAGATATTTTATGATCTGCAAGAATTATTGTCATAAAATTTTGAAAATTCTGTGTATTATTAACATGAAACATCCATGCCTGAGAAGTGGAGCAGGATTAAAGCAACAGAGCAGTTTAGATAACATCCATTTTTTGAAATTTACAAAATCTACCAAAAAATGGCACTGTCATAGGATATTCACATAAGTATAAAATGTACTTGCTTTAAGGTTCCTGCACTTACTATGATGACAGACTCTTCATCCACAGTGTTCCACAGGAAAGCAACTTCCCTGATGCTCTTTTTGAAATAATGGGTGGTTTACCAGCTTATTCTTTTCCCTGGTTAAAAAATGACTCACACTATAATTCATGCTCAGTAGTTGTATGACACTTCAATAGGATTGATTGTGTCATTTTTAATAGCTGGGAGATTTTTATTGTCATTGGTACTCTTATTAAGGACTGGACTGTAAATCCCTTCCTGACACTGAGAAGCAGCTACACTGAAGAGGTCCTATGGCTCCTGTGAACAGTGATTTGCCATAAGAAGAAAAGGCTTAAAAGTCTGGATTTAAATATTTTATCCATAAATTTGTTACTAAGAATTTCTAGGCAGTGACACAAAAAAGTCTGAAACTGCTGTTAAAGATACCTTTTCTCTCAGCTACATCAGCAGATCCTTCAGGCCTTATCAAATCAGACTGATAAGACTTGTTCAGATGTTGAAGTTGCAGTCACTGGTGATTTAGACATGGTTTGTGCAACTACCATCAACTACAAAGTTACATCTCTGGTTTGAAGAAAGTTACACAAGTTTGTAGAGCCTTCTTTCCGCTCAGGAGAGTTCCAGTTTTGTTTCTCCAACACGCCCAGGGTGCTCTGTAGCTGCTTTTCACAGGTCTTGGCAGAAGTATGTGAGGTTCATTCTGGCTAGAAGTCTTTGTGTCTCAGTGGCCCAAAAAGCTCTCAGGGAGAGTTTTTTGGGGAATAAAAGCAAAAGCAGGGCGCTGGTCGTGGCCAGCCTTTAGAGGGCAGTGAAACACCATCTTTGCATCCCGGCGCCGCTCGCTCGCACGGAGGGCACTCCATGAAGGTTAACCAGCCCTTCGGACACCGACAGGATTGATCACCGAGTGATGCTGCCCACTCTTTTGGGGTGGGCACACATATCTGCTCTAGGAATTGTAGAGTACACACCTAGTGCAGCCTAACCAGCCCGTAATCAATACCCATTTGATGCTACAGGTGTTCTCCGTGGAAACCTGCTGCACCTGTGGTTTCCCAGACATAACTGCGTCCTATGACATTCCCAAAGCTGCTGTACTGAACATGTTCATTTGTAGACTCATTTAAGGGGTAGGAGGCAAGTCAGGAGTGGATCAAGCATTCCCCTTCTCTTCATATTTCTGTACCACTTGGAATACAGTCATGTGTTCCCTCATCCACGCAGGAAAAATCTCTCTGATTTTTCATATCTCCTTTCCCACAGTTTTTCTTTGTACCTGTGGTTATCCAAGGCTTTTGAGCAGGAACTCGTTCTGCACTGCCTTGGAATGCCCAAATGTCATCTCGAATTCACAATGCCTCTGGAGCAGCCAAACTGGTCTGGTTTGGCCAAAGGGAACAGAGATCTTATAGTTAAACCAATATAATTCATGACAAAATTGGTTCAAGCCTTACTGTCAATTATTGATAGAGAACATATGGAAAAAGAAATTTGGAAGAATGGTAAAGTGAATATTTTTTTCTAACAGTTGAAAATAAATAAAGATACATTTAACAGTGTATAAATAAGAAGCAAAGACATGCTCTCCTAATAAATTATTTCCAACTTTTGTTTCTTCTAGTCAAAACTGTAGCAATGAAAGCAATATGTAAATTTGTCTAATGAAAAAGTAAGTCATTATATAGTTTTTATTAATTACATTTTCTTAATCCAAATGTTAAAAACATAATTAAATAAACTTTATGTTAAAATAAAAAATTTTCATGGGTAGATTTTCAATAACAAAACACAATGAGTTTAACATAGCTTTTTTAAGTGAAATTCAGTATATTAAACCATGGCATATTTCACTGGGTTGTAACAGGGTGTCTACAGACCAAATGAATACATTTTCTATTGCTTATCTTCTATCTCTAATAGGCTGGCAATTTTGAAAATTTCCTGATAGCAATATGTTTTCTATTTCAGCATCTTATTTGGCTTATATTATAACCTGTCCTTTGTGTATTGTTAGGGAAAAGGGAATTTTACACAAGATGAGAAATTACCACTCATGAGCTAATTACAGTGAGAGCCATTTATCCATTTATTCATGCCTTTGTAATGCTTCAGGAATTACTAAGAATAAGAAAAATGTTTATTATTGAAAAATAAATTGTGCAGGAACTGGAAAGTCTTAATTCTAGACATTTTGTGTAAATAGAAAACTGTACTTTCTACTTGTATATGATTATACACAGTGTTTCAATGGGAAAGAACTTCTCATAGAAGCAACATTTCAGGCAGTATTTTCTGAGATTAAAAGTGCTCTATTAAATGTTTAACTCTAATGTGCTTATACTGAAAGGATTTTCTCCACCAAAACACCACAATTTTTGTTCTGATAGAGAAGTACTTCTGAAAACTCAACTGTTAAGTTAAATATTTATTTTTTAATATAAAATGTAGGAAACGTGTTATGACACCAGTGTGAAGCTTGCTGTTTACAACAATGATTTATTATAAGTACTATTACTAAAAGCATCACTTTCTTCTGTATATGTACTTTTGATGAATTTAATATAATCAAAATTTATGCTGACCTTGTTGGACAATTCTGTCATTTTATGATATCAAATTTCCCCATATGCTGGGAACAGTTTTTTCCATAAAGTTATGTGTTTTAAACTATTGTAAATGAAAATCCCTTATTGATTCCATACTTTAGATGAAATGCCTTGATAATTCTTTAACGGAAGGAAAAATTTCTGACTATGTCCCAAAAGGTTTATAAAGAATTAAGAAAGAAACAATCTTACATTGGATTTCTGACAAAGGAACAAAATTTCTAACAAAATTGCTGACAGTCTGAAGTCAGTAAGATTAGAAGCCAATAATATATTTATGGCCATTGAGCACTGTTTACTCTGGTCAGCTTTGTAGCTGCTCTCATAAAGAAATCTCCAGTTCAGGTTGGTGTGGCATTGAGGATGCTCACAGCTGCTGCTTCCCACTTCTAAAGGAGAAGTCTGTCAGCATTACATTGTTGACAAGCGTTTAAAGCATTTGAACTGTTCTGTCTGACTTTGGGATTACTGCTGCTCTCATCTGAGAAAGAGTGTCAGGGATTTAATGTTACTGGATCTGTGATTTCTGACTAAGTAATTTTGCATTATTGGAGAGATTTCTTTTATGAAAATAGCAAGTTGCTTTGTAAGGGTGATGAAAATTTCAAGTTGGCTGTTTGTGTATTGCAATTGGGATTACAAAGATGTCAGTTTGATTTTTCAGATTCAATGCCATCTAAGTATAAATATCCAAATATTTAAACACCTGCATGGAGTCGGCCTGATGAAATCAGGTTGCTCAATTGTGTCCCAGAGTGATTTCTGAAATTACCATTTCTCAAAGAAAAATCATTACCCCTTTGTCCTAATTGCTATTCTGGAAAGTTAGTGTTTTTCTGCCCCACGCTATGGCAGTGTTACATGTGTCCCTCCCACAATAAAATGCTTTTTTCCCAAAAAAAGATGATAACAAAGACATTCAGAAGATCTTTAGCTACACCAAGATCTTTATCTGCAATGTCCTGAACTGGAAAAGCAGACATAAAAATTGAAGGAATTAAAGGCTCAGCTCAGGCTGTGAAGAACAGGAACCCTGTCCTTCACTTAGGGTGCCAACAAAGATGGTGCTCTGGCCGGGGGGCCAGGCGCAGTGTGACAGAAGTGAGCTCACCTGCAAGAGAGAGTGAGCAAAAGCAAGGTGCAGGGAGGCGTCGTCTCAGCACAAATTCTAGCATCATCATAGCACAAGGGATTTTATATCTCCAGAGCCTCATACCTCCTTGAAGTTATTTCACAACACAGCTCCTCTATGCGCTGCCTGTCCCTGGCCCTTGCAGCAGTCATCTGACTCCTCTTCTTCACAGCACAGCTAACAAATGCCAGCTCTCTTCTCAGTGCGGACAACAAACACCATCTCTCTCCACAGCTAGCCAGCAAACTGCAGCTCTCTTCACAGCTAGCCAACCTGCTCTTTTGTAGCACTTGCCTTTATTGGCTTGTTAAGAGCTGGGCCTGTTTCTAATCTTTAGTAATTGGCTCTGCAGCAACTCCTCAGGTGTGAGATTACCTGCTGCACTATTTTCTTACATTCCATCTCCCCACAATTCCCCCTTTTCTTTTAATTACAAAGTTGCAGCATCTTTAGAACTATATGTTTGAGTAAATTGATAATCTAACATTCACAGTATACAAATGCTCAGGCAAAACATCACAGTAAGAACATACATTTCTAAGTTCTCATTTAGTTTTGCTTTTCACAGTCTAGAACATCAACCTAAGGCTTTTCACAAATTAATATTGTGTTTACTATCTTTTGCAGGGCCCTTTGCAAAAGACAGTAAACCCAGTAAAAACATCTTCTGTGTGATTTCTATTTAACTTTAGAATGTCTGTGCACTGACCTTGATTCATTACTCAAACTTACATTACATATTATCAGAAACTCTTATACTTACACTTCTAGAATATTAACAATATCAATAGCTGTACAACTTTATAAGACAACTCACAAGTATAAGTTAAAGGCTATATATTAGGGTACTAACAAATCAACAGTTACATAATTTTATCAATAACTATATGACTTGAACAACATTGCTCTAGTATCCTGGCTGTGGCTCTCTGGCCAAATCCACGGGGAGCTCTGGCTGTGGCTCTGGCCCAATCCACAGGGAGCTCTGGCTCTCCAGCTCAATCCACAGGGTTATCCCGAATCCACAAGGAAATATAGCTTAGTCCCAAATCACATCAGGTCATCCCAAATTCACAGGGAAATACTATTTAGTCCTGAATCATGTCAGAATCACATCGGGGTCACGTCAGGATCACCATTTGTCGTCTTATCACGGCTTCTAGGGTCATTATAGTGCAAAGGATTTTTTTATCTCCAGGGCCTCATACCTCCTTGAAGTTATTTCACAACACAGCTCCTCTATGCACTGCCTGTCCCTGGTCCTTGCAGCAGCCATCTGACTCCTCATCTTCACAGCACAGCTAACAAATGCCAGCTCTCTTCTCAGCACAGCCAACAAACACCATCTCTCTTCACAGCTAGCCAGCAAACTGCAGTTCTCTTCACAGCTAGCCAACCTGCTCTTTAGTAGCCCTTGCCCTTATTGGATACAGGTATGGCTTGTTAAGAGCTGGGTCTGTTTCTAATCTTTAGTGATTGGCTCTGCAGCAACTCCTCAGGTGTGAGATTACCTGCTGCACTATTTTCTTACATTCCATCTCTCCACAGGGAGGACACTGGCCTAAAGGCAGGGTGCTACTCAGGCAGGAGCTGGTTGGTGAGCAGCAGGCAGGGAACTCTTTGTGGATAATAGGCTGTGATGTGCCCCTGACAGGGCAGGAGAGTGCTCAGGACAGAGCTCAGGAGGATGTTGAGGAGGACCCTTGGTAAAAAGGAAGGCAGGGTGGCTGCTGTGGATGTCAAACTTTTCATACTGAATTCATGAAGCAAACATGAGATTCCTTTTGAAGAAATAAACCTCCAGTATGAGATTTTTTAAAAATGAAAACTTTTAACTTTCAGTCAGTCCCCTAACATTTTGCCATCCATCTAGTGATTTTTTTTAATGTTGCTGGATTGGGGTCACTGCTGTTTCTCATCAGGCTATGAAGAATAGCTTTATGTTTCTAATTCTGTTTGTTGCCTGATTAAAACTGTCGTCAGGAAAGTGACTGAACTCTCAAGGGGGAGAAATTTTTTCTATTTCTGCTTTAATCTTTTAAAAACAGAAAACAGATGTTCCTTTCATTGTCTACTGTCAAGTAGCTCTGAACAAGGAAAGCATCTGTGATATAGGCAGGACTGTAGAGCCTACAATAGCGTAGATGTGGACAGGAGATTTTCTTGCGCAGGGTTTCAAGGTTACCAGAGACAGTTTATTTTGTTCTCCTTTTTGCTCCTTTTCTCTGCTTTCTCATTGTGTTTCCTCACATAATATTGTTTGTGGTGTTCTTTAGATATGACTAGAACTGGTTCAAGGTTTGAAAGAGAAAGTATCTAAAATGTTGTTTTTCAACTGGTGACTTTTGTTCTCAAAATTGTATCAGCTACATTTTAGTTCAACTTAACTCCCTCTGACACTTTCAACAAGCTAGCAGACTTGCAGGCAGTGCCTCATGATTTTTTTTCCATGCACAGCTCTAACCTCCCAGAAGAAACATGTTTTACCTGTATTTAAAATGCTATCTCTTAACATTCGCACAATGGAGTTTTTTGAGTCAATGAGGGCACTATCAGGTCAGCACTCCCTGCAAAAGACATTCCAGAGTGCTGTCATCAGGTACTTTTCTTGCTCAGATAGTACAAGGCTGGCCTGAGGCATTCTGTGACATTAAGTTTCTTCAGTGTCTTGGTTTACCATTTTAATAATTCTTTCCATGTACAGGGAAGAGCGACTTGTTTTCGTGCTTTGCTATAGCTTGAGTAATTTCCCCTTAAAAATGGTTTGTTTGCTCCATTCAGCTGTAGCTGCATTTATATAGTATATATTGTTTGAAACACAAAATATAGCACTATTTTAAGTAGAATAAAACTGTGCTGAAAATGATACATATGGGTGTTTTCTGAGGAAAAAGATTAATTTTCATTCATTGTTTTCAGGAGCTTTGTGTGGGGAACACTTATTTTTTCTGAGATGTTGAGGATACACTCAAAGAACTTCCTACCAGCCATAGAAGGACAGATTACCAAGCAACTATTTCCATGAAAGCTAATACAAAATTCTAGAGGAAGCCTTTGTGACCTCAGGCAAGAAAAAAAGTAAACTCCCTGACTCCCTGACTGCTGAAGTCGATAACCTCTTTTATTGTTTTTGTCTTTTAGGATTTTGAAACCTCAGTTTCAATCCAGGTATTTAATGAAAAAAAATAAGGAAGAAAACAAACTGGTTTTGCCTTCAGACAAAAATGAAAACAGCTGGTTATAAAAGCGAGTTTATTTCTTGGTCAAGATGCATGTTCATTTTTGGTATATCCAAGCAAGCTGTAAGAGACCTGATCACATTGTTGCAGAAAACCAAAGTCTCTGATGAGATTGTTGCTGATTTACATGCTGCATTTAATCTCAATACAAATATTCCAGCCTCAATTGCTGCTTGACCCCTTAACTAGAATTCCCATGTGCAATGGACCCTGTGACTACAACTCCTGCAATTCCAAATATCAGCAGCCATGTTTGAAGTTGCGTTTTAGCGTATCCCTGTTTCAGGAAAAATGCTGGAGATCTGTTCCTCCTGTCTTCCACAGTTGCTGCTGATTCCTTCCTTCCTTCCTTCCTTCCTTCCTTCCTTCCTTCCTTCCTTCCTCCCTCCCTCCCTCCCTCCCTCCCTCCCTCCCTCTCCCTGCACTCCATACCAAGGCAATTCTCTGGAATGCACGGATCAATGCCTTGCAGCTGCCAGGAGCTCCCTGTCTGGGCTGAGGCTTTCAGGCCAGCCAAGACTGTAGGATTTGGACAGCCTGAGCTGCTTGGCTGCTACTGGATGCCTGAGCTTTCCCTCCACTTCCTTCAGGGCAAGGCATCTCCTTGGATGGGCTCCTGGGTCTCGAGTAGGAGGTCTGACAGCTGTGACCTCAGTGGGTTGCAGGGCATCAGCTGGAGGAGACAGCTTGTTTTTGGGAGTGAAACACAAATACCAGGCAAGCTCCTTTTCAACTTCTGGTTAATTAATCCAATAAAACTAAATTTGAACACTGGCCTTTTAATGGTCTGGCTTTAATACATCTGTGTGTTGCTATGGAACATGAAAGAACACAGGCGCACACCGCTGCTCTCAAGGTGAAGGGCAAAAGGGGAAGTTTATTTTTTGACTCCAACATTTATAGTTTTCCAAAAGTGACAGTGGATTGGAGGGTGACAGTGCCACCTCTCCAATGACACTGCACAAACCAACAGTCCATCAAAGTTCTCCTCCTCCATAAAGGAATACAAAACAATGTCCTATTTACAGAAGGTGAGTGAGAAAGTTCTCCAGAAGAATATCAACATCAAAAAGCTTAAAACATCTTAAAAAATCAAGGCCACATCTGTGTGTCTGAAAATGCACAAAATGCCATCAAAACCAAGAGGCAGACATACAAAGGCTTCGTGATGCTCCCAACCTGGATTTCCAGTATTAAATATAGACCTTTGCAACAATGTTTGTGACAGTCATATCCATAAAAATTCATCAGAATTGCAGGAAAATAGAGCTTGAGGAATTAGAGCTGTCACCTAGCCTGACAGGAGGAATGAAAGTTTTTTGTGATGAATGACTCCTGGGTCTGTTGGCAGCCTCTCCTGGCCCTCCCCAGTCAGGCTGCAGAGCTGGTGCCTTGCACAAGTCCTGCTGAAGCTGATTTCCTGTGCCTGGTCCTGCAGCACGGGGGAAGCCTGGGCTGATGTGGCAGGTGACTGGTGACTGTGGCCTTTATCTTCCAAATCATACTGCTAACCTGTTTTGCCAAGAGACTCTGAGGTAGGGAGCAAAACTGTTAATTCATTTGAAATACTCAGAGGCACCCAGTAGATGTTTAATTTTTTAATTGGATGCTGTGTTGCCAGGCTGCTAAGTGAAGGTGAGGTTTTTCCTTAAGGCCAAAGAGTTCCTCTACCAGAGAAGCTTTCTGCTGGTTTAGTTTATTTCATGAGCTCACTGCTCATCTGCAGGCACCAGAGAAGCAAGAGAGGTGGTGGGAGCATGAAGCCAGGGACAGGTAGGGGTAGACAGGACTGTTCCCATCAGAAGTCACTGTAAGGTCTCTCTCTGCTCTGAGATCATGGTCTATGCCTTTTTTGGTGCATTCTTCTGTGCAAAAGGCATGCAAGAAGTCAGAAGGAACCCACAAAGAATCAGAGAATAGGATGAACCCAGTGCTGCACTACTTACAGAAAATCAAAAACTACTGAGCTAACATTAGTTACAGAGAATTCCAACCCAAATGTAAGGCAAATAGTGTTCACTGCACGGGGAAAAATGAACTTCTATCCTTTGACTCAACTGCTTTGATAAAAGCTGCTCTTTTTTTTCCCTTACAATTGCTGTGTTGAGATTAAAAACGTGCAATATGAACCACAGTAATGCTTTTCCAAATATTGTGTAAGCTATTTGGTTTACTGCCAAGAAGGAATGTAATGAAAATTAAAAATAGAGTGATTATTAAAAAAAAAAACTCTCTCTGCATGTATTATTGCTGCTATTTGTTGAAATAAGAAGATACATGAAAATGATTTATAGGTTTTGTGAGTTACAACAGGAAATAAAATACAATCAGAATGACACATGGGAGAATATTTTTATAGAATATGGTAATAAGTGAAAACATTTGTGACATTAACTGAAAGATAAGAGATATTAAAAGAATTATTGAAGGATTTAACACAATAGAACCACATGCTTAGATTTAAAATGTAATTGTCCACAAATTTAACACATTTAAATGTTTTAAAAATATTTTCATCTGGAAACAACCCAAATTTCTGAGAAACTGCATAGCTCACAAAGACACCAGACACTTCAAAATTAAAATAAGCTATTGATATAAAATATTTTATATTCTGTGGGGATGAGAGTAGTTTATTTTTAAGAATTAGAAAGAAACTCTTGGGAAGAAGAATTTTTCTTGGTAGCAGCACCTGGTGGGAAGGATTATTTTAATTAGAGGTTACCCCTGTCTTTGGAAGTTTAAGATTTATTTTGGGGTTTGACTGCAGCAGCATCAGCTGGGTTCACAGCTGATTCCAGTTTTTCTGGAATTTTAATAAGAATAGTGAGAAAATGAATAGATTCCTGAAAAAGATGAATTAAAGATGAAACATTGCAAGAGGAAAACTGAATTAACAATTAAAATTTAATAAACAGACGAGATTAATTACCAAATTAAATGACAGATAATCAAGACAGACTTTGTGGTTGACTCAGGTGAGGATTGTACAGAATATAAGAATTGTTACTGGTCTTAGGTGTTTTCAAGGAAAATAATAATAATAACAATAATAATAATAATAATAATAATAATAATAATAATAATAATAATAATAATAATAGTAGTAGTAGTAGTAGTAATAGTAGTAGTAGTAGTAGTAGTAGTAGTACTGGTTCTTTTCAAGGAAGCACAGGTTTATGAGGGCCTTAAATGATAATGCTTTACACTTATGCCAGAAGTTATATAGTACAGGACTTAAGTCATGTTCTCTCAGAGTGAGATGCACCTATAATTAATGCTTTATATGAGTTTTATGGAAATTTGGACTCCTTCAGATGACAATTCACAGCTTCTAATACGTTGAGCTCACTCATTAGAACTCAAAATCAATGGGATTAGCACAAGGCTTTTAAAAAGATAGGCAGAGAAGAGAAGATTTCAACTCCTGAGCCTTCTAGTGTGTGGGTACCTTATTTCAGATGCATGATAGTAAGCTTTGCTTCTCTGCATGTAGAAAATCAAAATCTGCTTGGCAGTGAAAGGAAAGGAAGGAGAGAGAAGTATCAGGGACATGTATCTAATGCTTGGGACTGTCAGTGGTGCTGTCATCATGGTCCTCATAAGTCTATGCTGCAAGAGGCATTGGATAAAGTACAATCAAAACAATCCTGAAAGCAAAAGAAGTTGTTCATTTGCTTTCAAATGAGCACTCAAATCACCTGTGCTTCAAGATTTGTGTTCCTTCTAGTCAAAAACCAGCAAAAAATCCACTGCTCTAACCCAAATAGAGAGGGCTTCACCCAGCAAAGTCTACTCCTCAAGGATTAAGATGAGAGAGAGAAGGTTCAAGAGCAGATGTGACTGAAATTCCCTGCAAAGAAGGAATGAAGTGAATGTGTGAGACACAGAGGAGACCGGGAAGTGAAAAGGCAGGCACTGCCCTTGCAGGGTGGGCAGTTGCCTACTGGGTAAGTGGGCTCATTGCACATTACATTCTTGCAGTATTACTTTTATTTTTATGTTCCCTTTTCTCAGTACCAGCTGAGAATGCAAGGAATAGTTATTTGTTTTGACATGAAGTACCTTGAGACTGTGCGTCTGACTTGAAAAGAAATAAATTCATAGATGAGATCTTTCAGCACTTTGGAGGACTTAGGAGCCAAGTCTGTCAAGCTGGGCAGTTCATAAGAATATCCTGTGTCAGAACTTTTGGTCTGACTTTTAGAAACATAACTAATAAAGCTCAGCCCTGAACCCCTCACATGTAAATTATCCTCTGGTCCTTCCGTTATTTTTTTCTTTACAGCCTAGGAAATGAGCCCAGAAGGTAATTTGTAGCTGCTCTGTTTTGACAGAAGCAAGATGTGTGTTCCAGTGAAAAGGTTATCAGCAGGGGTTTGTTAGGTGGTTTTGCAGGGAAGGCTGTCACAATTCCCTCACTCCCAGCAAGTCTTTCACTATTTTCAAAGTTGTTGAACACCAGAAAAGTGGTAATTAAAATCACTATATCTAAAATCCTCTGCTTGTCATTCCTTTCAGGAAAATACTTTCTCTATTCATGTATCATTTTGCTTTCCTAACTGCACAAGTTTTTGACAAATACTTACCTAGCAAGCAAATAATTCAACATGACTTTTCTTTTAAGACTGGATTTGATGGCAGTTAAAAATTGACCATTGGTGGACACTCAAATTCCTTTGAATGGATCGGTTTGCCAGCCTAAATTCTCTTTGGATCTTCATGTGTGCTCATGTAAAGCAAATATTGCACTTTCTGCTTACATTAAAAATCTCAAAAGTTTCATGATTTCTTTCTCCTCCATTCTGAACTAGTGTGGTAACTTGATTAACTGCTAAAAGTCTGGTGGCACTTTGGAGTGCTGTTCTTGTTGGCTTAAGAATGCCACATGGTACTCATTGAAGTGAACAAGGCTACTCATTTTCTTTCTATATCTAAACTCAGTCAGCTTTTACAAAGAAATCCCTCATTGTACATCTCAAAATGTATTAAACTGGTTAAAAGATGGTCTCAAAATCTTCCAAGTAACAACCCAAATAGATTAAAAAGGCAGCCAAAGTGATGCAACATTAATGGTTTTGTCCTTCAGAAGTTGCACAAAGTGCATTGCCAGTACCATGACTAGCAACACTTCTATGGGAGCTTTCTCCTGGTGCAGTAGGACAACATACACATGCAACCCTTTTCAGTATAGACTCTATAGGTCATACTTATAGTAGTAGAAAGGATGATAAAAATAATAACAGAAAAGGAAAAAGATTACCTTTGGGGAACAAAAGTGAAGCCACAAAGAGTATTTATTTATGACAGCAAAGTCTGGAGGGGAACGAGCTCCTTGCTTTTCTAGTATTTCTATTTTACTTCTTGCCCCACCCTTGCTCCTTGGTGGAGCAAAATCTTCCTTCTGTTGCTAGACAAAAAAAAAGAATACTTTATTAAAAAAAAAAAAAAAAAAGAAAAAAGCTAGCCCATTGTGGTGCTTAAACACTTATTTGCCTTGGAGTGGTGGTACAGCTGTCAGCTGTACTTCCTTCTGGTCTCCTGCTTTTGTTTGATGAAGAGGTTCACTCACTCAGTTCAAGAACTAGCTGACCTATAGAAAAAAGAACACAGAACTTTAATAACACCCTGAATCACTTAAATGCTGAAAGCCCACTGAGCTGAGAGCACACTGAACTTCTAGGAGGAGGATATACTACCTTTCCAAAAGAAGTCCGGGATCAAATCGAGTTTCCTGTGCAGGATTTGGGGTCATGCAGCAGAAACACGGAACCAACTACTTTAAACTTTCTGCTTCAATTAGTGGATGACCACCACTTTCCTGCCATCAGTATCTGTTTCCTGCCAGCCTATTTGTGTCAGATCTCGTGGAACTTGTGTGGGAGCAGACTGCAGGAGTAGAGCCCTGCAGGCTCCTGGAGGCATCATGCTTAGCTCAAACCTCCACCCTGGGTTTTTCCTCACAGTGCCTCAGACTGAATTCCTGGCTGTACTTCCATAAAATTCTGTTACTGGAATGCATCAGTTGCACTAGAAATATCAATACATATGTTTTGAGTCTTTAATGATTACAGACATGTGGGTGACTGTGTGGTTCTGTGACTCCATAGCCAGGCTTAAGAGACTGACAAACATGAATAGATGTAATTGCCATCTTGGTTAAGTTTTACATAGTCTTTCTCCCCTAACATATGGTAAAAATTACTGGAAAGATTTTGAAACCTGTAAGTAAAAATTATGAAGCATGTTAGAGGAATTGAAGTGGCTTAGTGTAAAACAGGAGATACTTAAAGACAATGATGCAAGTTAATATTTGAGACTGTAGCATTTTTAGAGCCAGTGTGAATGTGCACGGTCCAGAATCAAAAATACATTCTAAACTGTTATTTTCTTCCTCAGTTGGCTCATATGCTTAGGATGGCTCTCAATTCAGTTCATTGCAGTTCACCCTCAAATCCCAAAGCTGCATTGTTCAACGAGTATTCTCATAAAATAGAGAGAGAAAAAAAGAGTACACTGTGATTTATCAGGGACATCAAAATATGGCACATTTTGTGGATATAATGTCAGACTAGACATTCTATCAAGCTGTCCCTAATGCCAGTAGCATGATCTCTACATTTCAAGTATCCTGAAAGAAAAATTGACTCATTTCCCAGCATAAAGTTATCTTCCATCCAAAGTGGTGTTGTGCTGGAGAAATATGACATGCTCATAAAATAAGACAAGTAATAAAATTTTAAAATGTTTTCTGAAATTTACCTAAGTTTAAATGCAGATGAGAAGGTCACCACCACACAGCTCACTATTCCAGTTGTTTGCATGTGACTCAGAACACTGCATATAAGCACCTTGTGTGCATTTCACCCACCCAATGAAATGTAAAGGTAAACCTTAATCCGTGATTGTAAAGTTTAACAAACAAAATATGGTTATTAAGCACCCAGAAGTCAAAGAGGCAAGAATCTCTCATGACAGAGATGAGTGGGAATGGCATGAAAAAAGAGAGAGGGAGGAGAGAAACTACAGCAATCATTGTAAAACAGTAACATGTGCTTGTAGCCTTTAGCATCAACTAAGACCTCATTCTACTAATGCCAGAGGTATTGTGAAAATGCTCTGGCTTTGGAAATTAATGACAGGGATGTTAAAAATGCTGATAAAAATATTCTCCCTGTTTAAACTGAGCCATTGGAATTATGTTGGCAGAATTAAATAGCACATTATTAGAAATAGATTCACCTTTTAAATAGGCAAAAGTATTTTCATGCTGAATATGTAAACTAGGTCAGCTCTCATTTAAATTCTGTATTGCTGAGAAAAGGATGCCAAAGGGAATGTGATTTATCACTAGATCCATCTGGCAGATCATAGCAAAAAAAGCTAGTGGTTTAATTACCATTGCTTTGTCAAATCATAAAAATCACAGAAATGTGTAGTGAAAGGGACCTAAAATGAATCTTTTATATGCTCCAGTAATCAAGTAAGATTACATCTCTTCTGAGAGATACTTGGCTGAATCACAATCATCCAGGGCTGGGGACTTTACTATCTTTCTTAAAGCACTTTCTTCTATGCTAGCCTTAAAAAAAGAAGGTTTTCTCTCATCTCTGCCTGACGCCTCCATTTCTGAAAATTAAGCTAATGATTTTTTCTTCTAGCTTTAGTAGGCATGGAGAACAGCCATGATACTCCTGTATTACTGCAACCTATAAAAAAGAAACCCTTCTGTAGCTGCCTGACACACCTTTGAGAGATTTCCCCATAGTCAATGAAGACCCCCTGTAACAGGCAGAGTGGTGCACTGCAGAGCTGATCTACTTTTGAATATTGGAGTGTTCCAGTGGCAGGATCAGGGAGCCTGGAGGTGGACAGAGGCAATGATGCTCCATTGCTGTCTTTCCTCTCCTCAGCCTGCCCCTTCACATCCAGCTCTGGGAGGTGGTTTCAGCTGAGGGCCACATGAATGAAGGGCAAGGACTTCTCCCCCTCTTATCTCTCCTGAGGCTACACAGAGTCCTGAGGGAAGGGGACACAGGAGCTAGGGAACATTAGGTGGCCTTGAGAATTCCCAGTGATTGCAAAGTCTGGCTGAACTGAACAGGGCGAGATTCCTCTGCCGCAGCTCGTAGGGTTTGGGTCAGGATGGAAATTTGTGTCGCGTATATGAGAGGTCAAGTGATTGCCTTGGTGTCATTCAGAGGTGACAACTCAGAAATTTAAGTCCTGTGTCCTGAGGGGAACTGAGATTTTCAGGCAAACAACTAGCCCAGTAAGGACTCCTACTAGTAGGGAGGGATGCCTTCTAGGAAAGGAGAAAAAATTATAATATTTTTTTTCTTGTCTTTCTTGGGCATATGTGCTGCAGAGTTTTTTAGAATAGATTTTAACTCTCCATATGTGTTTGAACTGCTTGCACAAAGAAATTAGATAGGGTCTTTTGATGTTGTTATAACACACTTATCTACAGTGAGATTTATGTGCAGTATTAACACATATTACTGCAAGGTTGCACCACGGCAGTCCAGAGTGGGAGAATCCCCTCCCCTGACCTGGTGGAGATGCTCTGCCTGATGCACCTGAGAACATTTTATTCAGTTCCTTGTCATTTCTCTTAAGGCACTTTACTGCCTCTGTTATAAATGGTCTTTAGTTTATCTTATTACTGTTTTCAATTCTTCCCAGATAAGGAAATAAACCCCATCCCTCTGCATCCTCTCATGGGAAAACAAAGCACACCCCAAAACCCCTGTAGCTAGGGATTTTCATCATTGTAGCTTACTTTAAAACCTGCCTTTCCTACATGACTCATTCATTTCAGTGTTTACTGGAGAAGGATATTTTTTAGTAAATGGAGAAAAAGTAGACAATATTTTTGTATCGCAGATTTAGAAAACTGGGAGAGGTAGTTATGGATAGGAATCTTATACCTACTCAGGGGAATAATAAAATATTCTGTCCTACAACAGTATTTTACCTTATTATTTTGAAGAATTGTCTTTAGTGGGTTTTGTGAAATGCTTTGAGATCTCAGAGGGAAGTCTTATGTAAGAACTCAGCTTCAAAAGATGCCAAAAATGCCCTGGCCAGTAAAGCACTTAAACAGGTATTTAACTCAAAGTGCATAGGAATACCCTGGGGCATAAATATCTTACAGATAAATACATACTTCTGTGCTTTGTTGGATCAAAACCACAGCCCTCAAATCCTTGCAGGACTGAGCCCTTGTGCTCTTTGTTTTTATAAAGTATTTGCTTACAGAGTTTTATAAATATAAATGTTCCACTCAGCTCAAATACAGTGGTAGAGAATGTTTCCAAGGCTGTCTTGCCTGATCCTGCACCATTTGAGACCAACAGAAAGTCTGATTTTGATAAGAATAAGAACCAAATCTTCATGGTTTGATAGATTCCTGTGCAAATCCTGTTCATCTATCAGATAGATAATAAATGTACTGAAAGTGAATAGTAAATGATCAGAGTCTCTGTCCTAAAGTTACACAAAACCAGTAATTCTTGTTGCTTACAAAAAGCGCCCAGAAATGTCCAGTGCATTTCATAAAGCAAGACAGAGGGAAACACTTTCAAGGCATTTCCCACCTGTGTGTATGGCAGTGCACCTGGGGAGCATCATGTGTAAGGAAGGCTGTGAGAAGGGAAGGGGAAGATGAGCTGGGAATACAGCCACACCTTAGGGGCACAGCATGAGCCCTGCAGAAACACCTACTGCAAACAGCCTCTCTCACTGCAGAGAGAAGGAGTTAACTTTGGATAAAAGAGTTTGCCTTCCTTCCTCACTACTTCTCAAAGATGAGAAGGCAGACAGTATCATAAAAGGCAATGGTTACAAGAGGCAATTAAAAAGTAAAGAGGAAGGTAAACTTAAGATGCACAACAGAATCAGGCTATGGATTTCTTGCTCCTCTTAGAAAAGCAGAAATAAGAAAATCAAGAAAGTTCTCTGGTAGGCTTTCCTACTAGGCTGTGACCAGAGTTCAAGGATATGCCTGCACTTATCCCATACAGAATGCCAGAGCTGTCTGGGTAAATCATGTCAGCACTTTTATAACAAAGACTGAGAGTTATTTTTAGTACAATGTTAACTATTGCAACTACCTGGATGTACTGTGAGAATGTGCCAATGAACTTCTCAGTAATATCATCAGTACTTAGCCAACAGTTATATTGGATATTGTTTGTGAACTCCAAATCCACCTTTTACAAGCATTCAGGGTTTTTTCATTGAGGGTTGATTGGTTGCTTTTTGGGTTTTTAAAAATCTTTTTCTTCTGTAAGCTCAAGGTGTAGAAAACTACTGGTATTTTCTGCTAGTGATGGTTGTTTCTGCCCTACAAAATAAAAGCTGCAGAACCACAGGCAAGATCAGAAACCACAAAATACAAATAACTGAGAAGAAACTGAATCAAAAGAGCAGAAAAGATATAAACAGTACATGAGACATGTAATTTTACTTAAAGAAAAAAGCAGCAAGAAAGTAAGTGTTCATTAAATATTAAGAAAACCTGTTTTTATCAAAGTCTGTTAAAAGAGCAACAGACTAAGTTGCTCCTAAGCCAGTCTCAACATAGTTCAGTACTCAAAGGAAATGGAGGTAAACCATGACAAGATTTTTTTTTTCCTAAAGTGCATAGCTCTACAACAAGGTTATGGTTACAAATGGTTTAGGTAGTAATTATTTCCAGCATTCAAAATGATAACAATTTACCATTCTACTGAAAAATGAACAGGAACATGCTTCTTGAATAGACACACCTGTCAAAGATCCTTTTTTATGTCACAGGGACAATGGCACAGTGACTGCTGCAGCCACTCTATTCTCTGTTGGTAACAACCCCATATTTCTATTGTATTGGTTCCTAAAATTCTGGAAGGTGGAGTTGTTTTATTATAAGAGACGCAAAGCAATTATATAATTTCCTAAATTTTTTCAGCTACTAACCTCTTCTTTAAAACCTAGT
Source organism: Fringilla coelebs (assembly GCF_963513975.1). Classification (NCBI taxonomy): domain Eukaryota; kingdom Metazoa; phylum Chordata; class Aves; order Passeriformes; family Fringillidae; genus Fringilla; species Fringilla coelebs. The sequence continues at coordinate 69,346,829 of NC_140029.1, forward strand.
CTGTGGTTTACTTGTTTATGCTTTGATATATTATAGGTCTTGCTTTACTCTTCTTTGTAAATTCATACAGTACCCCCCTGTACACATATCCTCTTTGAAATTAAAAGAAAACTATTAGCACTTAAAAGAGCTTTGGATCTATCAAACCTGAAATTTAGGTCCATGTGAAAAGTCCTTATGAAGGTAACTCTGTCAGGAGATAAAAAAGAGAAGAAATATGAACATTTTAAAATCAATTCACAGTAAGTAAATAATTAACTATAACTTTTTTATATGAGGAGCTGAATTTTTTTCTCTCTTCCTACTTATTTTATTTCCAGTTTGTGTATATTGTTAGTAATGTATATTTTTTAAATGGCTATGAGTAAACTGCAGGGATACTTCCTCTGCTGGATATCCATGAAACAAATTACTTTATTATATTTGTGGTCTTTCTGTTTTGCATGGGTTTGAACACAAGAATGTGCTGTATTTTATACCAATTAGATTTTCTGCAAATTTCCACGATAACAAGTTATCAGTATTTTGTTTGTGCCAACAGAATCCATCAATGAGCAAATGCCAGGAGCAAGGCAAGTGTAATAAATTACTGCAGCGATCAATACCATTATGATTCATTGCATGAAAGGTCCTATACTGCCCCTGTTGTTTCATTGCTTTGTGAAGCATTTGTTGTGTGCTATGAACCAGATCCTGATGAAAATTACATCATTAACAAATCTTTTGCTAGTTTAGGGGATTTTACACCCTCTCATTAATGAGACAAATCTGAATGTTTGCAGATTAATTTAACAAACAACGTCACATCTTCTTCCAAACTTCCACTGGCTTTCTCTTGTCTGGGAGCACAGGCTGCAGCACTGGCTGGGGGATCTGCTGGTGGCCGATGCCACCACGCAGAGGGAGCTGCTGAAGGGAGAGGCTGCTGTGCAGAATTCAGGCTGCAGAGGGGCCAAGACCTGTCCCCTGGGGCGGGGACAGTCAGCAGACCTGCCTGTGAAAGGTGTGCCCCATGGAGGAGCTCCTGCTGCAGCTGGCTGAGCTGCAGGGCATGGTGAGAGGGCTGCATAATGCCAGGAGGCTGAGAAAGAGTTGGATAGCTGGGCACAAGCACAGCCTCGGTCAAACAGCCTAAAACTCCCCCAAGAGCACACACAGAAGGGAGGGAGGGGGCCAGTTACACAGAAGAATGGAAGATCGCAACAGTGAGAACCTACAAGAGGAAGGGGGTTCCCCCAAAGCCTGACAGGCCCTTTCAGAACCACCTCACTGCCTTGCAGGCTGGAAAGGGAATATTTATCTCATCAGGAGAGAGGGACCTACAAGAGAGCTGGAGAGGACCTTTCGTCAAGGTGAGTTGAGGTAGGATGAAGGGGAATGGCTTTAAACTGAAAGAGGGCAGGTTCAGATTAGATATTAGGAGGAAATACTTTATTGTCAGGATGGTGAGGCACTGGAAGAGGTTGCCCAGGGAAGTTGGATGCCCCATCCATAGAAGGGTGCAAGGCTAGATTGGACGGGGATTTGAGCAGCCAGGTCTAGTGGAAGATGTTGCTGCCCTTTGGAGGGGTGCTGGAACCAGATAATCTGTAAGGTTCCTTCCAACCTGAGTCATCCTATAAGCCTGTGATTCTATGTAATATTTTATTCTTGGTCTGAGTTTCAGAAAAAAAATTAAGTCTTTACTTCTGACAATCTTCCTTGTAAAGATCTATGCTTGTCACGGTGCCTTGCAATGAAGAGGATGAAATGGTGGCAAGTAAAAGTCCTGCACCCAGACCAGTGGGGATTGCAGAATTCCTGGGGTTTTATTAGACAATATGACTACAAAGTGCAAGTGAGAGTACAAAGTGAAAAAAAGAAGGCATAATAAAGTCAGATTTCCAATGCGTAGATCATAAAGTCCAAAGAAAGATGGCTGTGACTTGTCTGGCTGGACTTTTCAGTTCCTAAGTCTTCTGAGAGTGAATCTTGGCTATTTACAATCAGCCTCAGGTAATTGTGGAAGTAAAACCATGAATGCACTGAAAGGTAATACAGATTTGTAACAGTATAATAATTTTTTTGTTTGAAACAGAGATTCATTCTCTCTTCTGTGTATCAGAAATGCAACATAACCTCCCCTTACAGTACTAATACTCTTTTGAGAGCCAAATGAATTCCTGAGATGTTACAATCCAATCTGCTAGATAGTTTAGGAATTCAAATTAATGGAAACTGAACCCCCCTAAGAAATTTAGCATCTGTGTCAGACTCTATTCCTACCCCAAATGAGCTAAGTAATGGAATAGCACAGATGAATATATATTTCCTATATGATTAAGCTTATGGAGAAATGGTGCATATGCCAAGTAGGATGAAATTTTATAATTAATTATTTAAATAACTAATTCTAAATTTATGTATTTATTATAATTATTTCATGGGCATGTAATGGAAAGCTGAATCAATGCAGAAATGGGATTATGAGCACAGAATTTTGAAATACCTGAGGCAGGCAGGGACAATGAAAATTTACACATGCAGTAGGTCATGTGGATTTTCCTGGCAGAAATATCTACAGAAAGACTGTTTGTTCTGATGGAAAACTTCAATGAGCTCCCACTTTCCTAGAGAAACTCTCTTATGTAAAACTTTTACTAACTCTTTGATGTTATTGCATATTGCAGCATGACATGGTGTTCTGGCAATTTTTGCATTCCAAGTCACATACCCAAAATACAGGCAGGCACAATTCATATCTCCTTAGCAGTACTTGATTATACTTTAAAACAATATTATTTTAATCATTGTAAGATTTATTACAAAGAAATACCTCACTGCAATTTTGCCAAGACAACTTTTTTGAGGGCAGGCTCATAAATGATACAAACAGTAAGAAGGCCACTGAAATTCAAATAAAAAGGGATTAACTTTAAGGATATGCAAAATATGATGTTGAGGTTTTGGTTCAAGCCCACATATAAATTAAATGAAAATTCTTATGGTTAAACACTGATTTATAAGCCTTTTTAGCGTTTCTTTTAAGGCTGCTTAACGTGCACTGTGACTCAAAAGCACTTCAGTCTCAAAAGCTCCTAATTTGAAATACATGTTTAAGAACTATTGATGTCAAATTGATACATTTTGCAACCACTTAGGTACTTTTCCAGCCATTAAATCATTTTAGAGATCCCGTCACTTTAGTAATGTGAATCCACTGCACCATGTCTTGGTCACTGTCTGTTGCATGTCTGAGGAACAGAGAAAATTGATCCTCCTGAAGACTCCTGGAGTCCCATCATTGTGGCAGCAGGTATTGCTGAGTAAGCTTATGTAGATTGGGCACTTCCTCTGAGTGGAGTAGTAGTAATTGGGAAGTAGTAGAGAACAGGTTGAGAAGGGAGGGAACTATTTCATTAGCCAGAAAGATTTCTCAGCAGCCCTGCTGGTTGCACACGCCTGCCCCGCTTAGCACCGGTCACCCTGCACGTTTTGGATCAGTGGCGTGTTGTGTGTGCTTCACCCTCATTGCTGCTCCTTGCCCTTCTGTTTTACATAGTATCTACTGCCTTTATTGTCTGTTTTTCTACAAAGGCTCTCCCACGGCTTTGTGGTAACTCAGATGAGAAAGTAGCAAGCTGCTGGGAAGATGTAAAGGAAATGTTTTTCTAGATATTCTCCAAACACGCTTAGCATTACTCCCCAAATAAACAGACTGTGGCAGATTTAGATGCCATTTCATACATGATAACACGCCTCACACTGAAATTACACAGGCATCAGAGCTGGCCAGGGAAAAACTCCCTAATTCAGTAGTTTACCAGCAGTTTCCAAATGTTTTTGCAGTCATCTCCCAGCTTGTGACTAATCCTCAGCATCTTTTCCCAAAAAAACTACAAAAGAAAATTTTTGGAAGAGCTGCGGTGGTGCAATACCTCCTTCTGAAAACTATGTTTGCAATGTCTTCTGGGAGACACTATGTCCTGGATTGCCAAGCAAATTGTATTCTATTTGCCATCTGTATGGCAGCTGTTAAGTGGGCAGTTTTCCTTGTCTCTTCCACACCCAATCCTCCCTCTGGGGAGACATCTGCTGATAACAGACTATTGAATGTCACTGCATGACTGATAAGAACCACAGCATCCCACTGTGAGATGCTCCGCCCAGAGGGAAGAGCCAAGCATTCCTACCTGGATAGAGTCTTGAGCTCTGGAGCACCAGCATGGCTTCTCCACTGTATTTCCCAGAGGAACAGCTGCCTCTTCCACTGGATCATCAGAGGAAGACTACACCCTTCTCCACGATCCCTGCTCCAACAGAACCACAGCTGACACTCAGAAGGACTGCAGCCACAATTCCAATTGGACTGCTACCAACACCCTGACCAACAGGGTGTCAGATTGTGTTCTGACTCTGCCAGTGTTGTTTTAGTTTACTGCATTGCTTATTTTATCTTTTTATTTTCTTCCCTAAGAAAGAACTGTTATTCCTCCTCCCATATTTTTGCCTGAGAGCACCCCCCCCAATTTCAAATTTATAACAATTCGGAGGGAGGGGGTTTAAATTTTTCTATTTCAGGGGAGGCTCCTGCCTTCCTTAGCAGACACCTGTCTTTCCAAACCAAGAATAATAATAAATTTTTACTTCTTTGTTCATTTTAGTCATATTGCTTCTCCTACCAAGTGGCAATAAATAAATAAATGAGCCAAGCTAGGATTTACAATCATGTCTTCCACATGTGGTTGCATGGGGCTGACACTGACTAGCTAAGGAACATTAGGCTTCCAGGTGTCCAGAAAAAATGATTTCTGATTTGTCCAAATTTTGACAATATGACGGGGAGTTTAGAAGGTCTCTAGCTTCCTAGGACAGTCTAGGACAGGATTTTCATGGAAACAGAGGACTGGTCCTGACAAGTTTGACATGTGGATGCAAGAAGATAGAGTTTTTATTTTTATTCTTTCTGTGGACATTTATTTTCTGAAGAGACTTGGTTTTCATGCAAACTTGTTGTGAGAGACTGAAAACCAGAAAAAGTTAATGTCTAAAACACTTGGCAGAAGAGCAAAAGAACTTAACAATGCCAGCAAGATGACTGGAAGCAATTAGAAAATAGGGTCTTTTAGAAGCAAGATTGCACTTTTCCATCTTCCTTACCTTGGGTACCTACCTAAACAAATAATTCTGGGACAGTGTTGTACCCGAGTCGCTCACAGAGAAGAGGTGTGCAAAAACCACCAGAAGACTCTCTGACTCCTTTCTAAAAACTTTGGAAAAGACAGAATTCACATCCATGGGAATGAGTATAAATAATTCAACTCAGAGTGACTGTGTGTGCACCCACCATCTGATGGACCTGGACCAGACATGACATTGGAACCAACTCTCCTCTCCACAGGCCACTCAGCCAATCAAAATGTTAAAGGTTTAAATGCAAAAAAAGGCATGAGCAACATGTAGGGAAATTGCACTGTGAAAAAAGCCCAGAAGAAATAGATTTGTGTGAAGGATGAATTTTAAGGCATGAATAGTGCAGTATTTCTATGATGGTAAAGCAGATTCAAATTTAGCAAAAATTCTGCATGTCACATCACACTAAAGGCTCCTGCAAAAACACAGAATCAAAAAAAAAATTACAAACTGAAATGGCTACATGCTTGGTCAGGATGTTTTACCTGTTTTTACTTTTTTAAACTGTATTTTATGCATTCCCCTACCTGAGAGGCAAAGCTGATGACAGGATGCCTTCCAAAGCATTAGAAGACAAAGCACTGTTAAAAAAGAAGTAATAAACTCTTTGTAAAGGCCTCAGTTTTCTTGAACTTTAGGTGAAACAGAAAATTTACAAGGACTTTCAGGAACTGCATGATTTTTAGTGTGCAGTTACCAATGGAGTGGCAGTTCAAAAATTGCATATGATGCTCCACTGATGGTTCTTTTGCTGCTCTGGGTGACAGCAGCTGGAAAAGCTGTGTGTTGCTCAGGCATGATTAGGTGACAGCCATGCATGGAGCTCTTAATTGAAAATGTGGTAAAACTCTGAGTTCCTTCAGCTTCAGCTTATTGAAGATAGCAACCATTCACATGGGTTCAAAGAGATAATAATTTCATGGAAGGGTGAACTAGTGGTTTCCTAACTAAGATATTAAGGAGGTATCTGAAGCTGAAAACAGTTGGAAGCTTGGAGTATATTAGAAAGCAATATTGTTCTCATTGTTTGTTCAGGCACTTGCAAAAAATCATATTTTTTGAGTACACAGTTGTTTGCAACACATATCTGCATTTATTATCTCTTTCATATAGTAGTTCATATCCTAACAGCAGGAGATTTTGCTATTTCAACAAATTTTGTGATTTCACCAATGTTAAAACTAGGCAAAACAGTGAGTTTTGTCTTCTGCCAGAACCCTAGAATACACTGTGCTTGAGGAAGTGCTAGTAATTATTTCTGAGCAAAAGGATATTGCCTAAATGGTGTTTCAAAGCAATGCCAGTCAAACTGAAAACAATGCAGGTCTTCAGTTTTTACTTCTAAGTCTCAAAAATATTAATAGTATTCCCACTCACCCACACAAATTGGAGTAATCACATTCTTGAGTGATAAGGTAATTACAAGAGTTATGATGCAAATAGCTGCTCCCCTCATAGTGAAAGTTTCAGATGAAATTTCACAGTCTAAAAGTGTTGAAAAGCTGTTGAAAACCTTAGAAATTAAGATAGTAGAAGGGAGGTATTTATGCCTGCCAGAAAACTGAAAGCAAGGTTTATCTCAAAATGGCAAAAATATCCTGGCAAATCGAGATAATAACAGTAAATTATCAGTAGGGAGAACAGCAACCATTTCATAAACTCAGTGCCCTGGTTTTGTGTGTCTGCTGCCTCTGTGAATTCATGCAGTTTACTTCAAAAAAATCAAGAACAAAAGATTAATTCTTGTCTCTATCTGGCACATCAAGCAGCTGAATATGCTTCAGATTTAGAAAGACTTTTCATATTAAAAGTGACATTAAAATCTAGAGGAAAATGTTTTTGGTGTTCCTAAGGACTGTAGAGCATTCAATTCTGAAAGTGAGATAGTAACAGAATACATAATTTTATATATATATATATATATATATATATATATATATATATATATATATATATATATATATATATATATAGTCATTTAGTCAACTTCCAACTTTCATGTTGAAATCTACATGAAACCATAATGAAAAATTTATTTTACTTCTTCTGTTGACTCCAAAATGAAATCATATATAGACCGACATCAAGGTGTTATGTTCAAAAGAGTAACTAAAATACTATTTTAAAACCAATCTCAGTATGATATACTTAAATATATTTTTAGCATAGGAACTGCTGTAGAGTGACATTTCATAGGTTCAAATGAAATAAGTTGTCCTCTGACACCGCCTCTGATTGCAGGGCTTTTTGAATTTATGTTTAGATTTGCCATAGGTGCTTAAATCTCAATTGGACAGCTGTTTCTACACATGCCCAGTTTGAAGGAATGGAAGTGACAAGTGACAGTAGCAGTAATTCCTGCTTCCATCAGGCTTCCTGCAACTCTAGGTGGTTTTGATTAATGCCTGTGCTTATCACTTTCTATCCAAGATAACTCATATATCAGAGAAATCTGATTGTGAGAATGAGTAAACAACCATTCCCTTCACTATATAGATCATTCCTAGACACGTCTAAATTCAGGAATGGGTAAAATAAATCATTTTAAGGACAAGAACACTGGCTTCTTTGTGAGTTTTATGCACACTGCTTGTCCCACACTTGGTGTTTAGTCTTCCTCAGGGACAATTCCCAGAAGCAGGCTCTTCAAAGGAGATCTTCTTATTCCATAATAAAAATTCTGAGAGGACAGACATTTTCCCCCCACCTCCAGATCTCATATCCTCACTACAGTGTACCACTGGCAAAATTATTCTTTCATCTGCAATGGCTGCTGTAATTGGAAGCAGGGTGTATGGCCCTTAAATAACGCACTGCAATAATTCAGTCCTTTATTAAAAAAATGTGTTATAGGACATTCTCAGGGAGAGACCTGAAAATGGAATGGAGAGCCTTCCAAGATTCAATGGATAATCTTTTAGATCTATTAATTTTAAACCAGTGCTTTTTAAAAAAGAATACAGTTTTTCCCTGGCTCTACCCTTCATATCTTCTGTTTCTCAGATGCATTTATCGCAAGATTTTGACAGAATGTTTGGAGAATCTAATCTAAAAATTCTTCAGTTGAAGAATCTCATAGCTTGAAGGCTTTCTTCTAGCCAGTAATCCCTATTATGTTCTGAAGACTCCCATGGTTTCCTCCAACATCTACCTCCAGAAATAACAATCCCTTTAGCTAGAGAATTTTGAAAAGCAATAAGTTGAACAGTGGATACAGCCAACTACTTTCATTTTAAACAAAATTTCTTGCTTTGCATGGAATATCCCAAATTAATACATTATTGAAACAAAAATAGGATTCACTGTCACGACACTAACACTACAAACTCACTGTGATTTTACTGGTGTAATTTGAACCTGGGATCAAAGGTTTATATTATTCATCTTGGTTGACACCAATTCTTTTTTCTAGTATAGAGTGAGACTTTCTAACTCAAAGGAAATGCATTAGAAAGGTAGCTATCTTTAGCCAGTTCTACCCATGATCCCCTAAGAGGAGCTTCTTTGTGAAAACAGTTTCATGAGCTGCTCATGAAATTTTCTTCTCTTCAGAAATATGTGTAGTTAGGCTGCAAGGCATGCCCATTGTGTCTGGGGCTTTTATGTTCAGGAGATCTTTTCAATATTCTGGTCCTAAAGGTTTTGTGCATGAATGAATGTTTAAGGTTGATGTTGAATCCACTGGCTGAATCGCCTAAATTTCTGATGCAAAAATGTCTTGCACAAACTTCGTGATGAAAAACAGAATAAAATCAATTGGATTATACCTGCTCATCAGCTGTACTTTGTACAATATTCATATTGAGTTTATAATACTTGAAACTACTGTCACCAAGGGCAAAACTCCTGTGACCAAGGGCAAAGCCATTCTCCTGTAGCACAGCCAATAAAGGCAGACTTTTTCAGAGTCCATCATCTTGCACAAGCTTACCAGAACAAACAATAAAACAGGTATCCACTTGTACATAAAAATCAAGTTTTCTTCTTGGTTGTTCTAACAGATTTTCTTCCACCTTTGGATGCCAAGCTGAAATTTCTATATTTCCATTGAGATAATTAAAATGTGTTCTTTCTTCGACTTAGCACTTGTTTTAACAGGAAGCCTTCCACTTTCAGAAAGTTGGAACAAAATAATACCTTACACTCATAGTAAATTAATCACAATGTACTTAAAATAATATTAAAAGATATTACATATTATATACAGATAAATTAACACTTATGGCACACAAAAAGTTCTCACTGTATTTTGAAACAAAGGAAGGCATTAAAAATATTATGTTCCAACATTTTCTTCTGTTTACTTTAAATTGCTTCAGCAGAAATGCTTTCATGTGATGCCAGGTGAGGTTCATACTGGACATTAGGAAAGGTTTCTTCACTGAAGGGGTGGGCAGGCATTGGAAGAGGCTGCCCAGGGAAGTGGTTCAGTCACCATCCCTGGAGGTGTTCAAAAGATGTGCAGCTGTGGCACTGGGGACATGGTTTGGTGGTGGACTTGGCAGTGCTGGGTTAATGTTTGGACTCAATGACCTAAGGGGACTTTTCCAACCTAAACTGTTCTATGATTCAATGTTTCTGGATTATTTTCTTAACTTTGGACATGTGGATTATTCTCTAAGTACAAGGTTTGCATTAAAAAGTTGTAAACAGTGTGGAAAAAAGTATTTTGAAATTTATATTTGAATGTAACTTATCTAAATCAAAAATGAGGTCAAAATTTAATAGTTTGTCATTTAAAAAAATTCAAAATGGTACATTCTGGCTTTTAAAATGTCATTGAAATGCATGTTGAAAAAGAGTAAAAACTGTTTATGTAAAAAAGAAAATTTTAAAGGAAAACTGCTCTAGGAATTTCTTCAATCTCTTGTTCCAACTACAAAGCACATTTTAAAATTGCTTTGAGTTAATGGAAAAAAGCAATACATATATATATTTAAAATATGCATACATATACATAATGGGTGTATATATATGCGTGTGTGTGGATATATATAAATGTGTGTGTGTGTGTGTGTGTGTGTATATATATATATATATATATGCACGTTTATCAGCCAGCATGAGAGACTAAACACAACTATCCTGAGGGAGTGGCATAAATGACAACAAACTTTGTGACAGACAAAAGTGATTACCTGAAAAATGGAAATAAAATACTGCTTTTCACTAATAACTAAAGGATCCCATCACAGGTTGTCTGGAACGTCCCTAAATTAGATTTTGTTGCCTCAGTCCCGCACACAGACTCAGCAGTGATCAATCTTCTACGATCCTAAAATCAATAGTTACTCCCACAAATAGCACAGAAGGTCCCATGACAGCTGAGGCTGGGCTGCAGGCATGCTCGTTGTGCATGAAAAACTGAGCAGAACAAACAAAGAGAAAGGACACCAGGAGTGCTTTGTGTGCTCTGCATCTTGCCCTAGGAACGAATACCTTTTGGTCAAATACTCTTTATGCTCTTCCTCATGAAGCTGATTTTTAGTCTGTCCTCAGTTTTCTCTTTCCATAGATTTCTTCTGGCCATTCATCCTGCCTTTATCATCATACTCCTCTAAAAAACCAAATCTTAAGCATTTAGGCAGGGACCATGCCTGGAATGTTTTCAAGCTGCCCCTCTCTCGCTATACTGGTGACCCTATATCTTTTGTTTTCCTCTTTTAAATGCTATGGCTCAAAAAGCACTTTCTATTCAATGCAACTTAAAAAAAATGTAAGGTAATTGCAGGCTGTAATTTATCTTGCCTTTTGGCAGTTCTCACCTTATGCCAATGCTCCCTGACCTCTGACACTGAAGGTGATTTAAATTAATTTATGGTTACTTTGCTGTAAAGCAGCCTGGAGTGCTCACACAAATTTAATGTTTTCAGCTCTGGAGGAAACTGCTTCCAGGTGACAACAGCCATTTGAAACACTTGTGGTAGAGCTGTGTGAACATGATCTTTAACACCAGGTGGTATTTAACAACTTAGTAAATCAGAGGGGTAACTTTAGGCTGGCACCCCACAAAAATAGATGGGAAGCAGTATTTTATCTAAATATAGTGCCCACTCTCTAAGAGTCTAAACATTTAAGCAAAGAAAATTAGAACTCAAACTATCTGGTAACGTTGGTAAATACTCATGATCTGCATTTCTGACACAGAGTTATTTTTCTTCCTCTGTTATCATACAGTGAATGCTGGAGGAAGCTGCAGCAACAAAGAAGACAGAAGGACATATTCTGCTCATTTAATTAAAAATTAACAAAAGGGTTTGGTTTTATCAATGTCAAAACAAACACACTAACCCCTGTAGGAAAAATCCTGCATACATCATTGATGAAAAAAGACAGATACAAGGAAAAAATATAGAACTTTAGGAGTGGCTAGCTGGCCTAATTACAATTTAAAAAGTGGTGTTAAATAATTTCTATTTATATTTATAAAGCCCTCTGAGCAGCTGAATTATTTATATGCTGTAGTACTGCAGAATGTTACTCAGCCATTTCACTCAGATGAAAATAAAACCCATGCTACACTCTCACATCCCAAATCTGAACACTGTGACAGCTGTACAACATTTCCAGCAGATTTTTAGGCATGTTCATGAAATAAAGAACATCTCTAGCAACTGCAGCTAGACAAAAATCTGTAAGAAAATATTCTCTCAAACAAAAGGCCTCTTATCTGTGTTTCTTTCTAGTGCTTCTTCAGCCAATTCTTCTGTGTATATGGGGTTCCAGTTGCACTGGTCCTCCCCAGCTTGTGAATCACTGTAAATGGCTGATTTTCAAGATTTATTAGGCATCAGGAAGGACAAAACAAGAAAAATTAAATCTTTCATTTGCACAGTTGTAGCAGGGGGCTACCCATGTTTTTCTGATAAATACAGGGTACCTTGGCATTATAATGCCTTCACTTACCAATTTTTACAGCAACATTTTGTATATTTAGATATCTTTAAACATGCCAAAAATATTCTTTTTTTCCTTTTTTTCTTTCTGCCAAGGATGGTTTGGGGTAGTTTTTCTCAATTCAGCAGTTAAGAAACTGTTTAATCAGTCCCCAGCAAGAAGTCCTGCTGCACAGTTCTTCCTCTCCCCTCCAGGTGCAGGCAGTTCCAAGCTCAGGAGGAAAATGGATATTGCATGTGTTATTTTAGGGACATTTAACATCACATCCTGACATGGCCTTCTGCAAAGAAAGTTGTCCTACATAGCTTATCTTATTACTTTCTGGGATTACTAGTGTGTTTTGCACTAGAAAGCTCAGTCTGTAGTTCAGAAAGTGTTAAAATCAGCGTGGTTTTTGCAGATATTTCTCCACATTTTCAACAGGCCTGAGTTATTTCAATTTGATATTTTCTCTTTTTATGCAGATGTGAACAGAGCTTGAGCTCTGTCACTGAGTGTTTACTTCCACAATGCTACAGCGTCTGTAAAGGTAAATCTGAAAGAGGTTTGAAGACATGGGGTGTAATAGACAAAAATTACCTGGTGGGCAGATGTTCAGGAAGACTTGGCATGGTCTAAATGGCGTGCTTAGAAATTATTTTTAACATCAGCATTCTTTGTGGCTATGAAAATGGCAAAACAAATTTGTCAAAGTCTGAGCAAGAGCACTGCAGGACAGCACCAGGGGTGCACACCCAGTTTCAACCTGAGAAAAAGTCAAGATTGGGCTCTTACCTGAAGCAGCTGAGACAAGGCAGAGAAGAGCCTGAGCTGAGCACTAAACTGCTGAGAGTGGTGCCTGAAAGGAAGACCAGAGCCTTATTTTCAACAAGCACCTGGAAAATGCATTTAACTATGGCAGAAAGTGATGACAGACGTGGTCGTGGAAGCTGTGCTCCTAATGAGGTTCCCTGGAGCAGCCCTTCCAACAGAAGTGGCTGCCAGCCTTCAAAGAGGGTTGGATCTCCAAGGGACACTGAGGGAGGCAACCAGCAGCTCAAGGGGATGGCAGGAGAGAAACAGCACTGAAGGCAGTGGGGAAACCACTCTTTGAAGATGAGCAGTGCCCCTCATCCCACCTTTCTGCAGATGGAAGATGAGAAACTTGTTCAGCTCATTCATAAAGTCCTGGACATCTTCCCCTATAGCAGCCTCAACTATAGATCTCCTGAGTCACTGAGTTTCCAGCTGTCCTGGGAGCCCCAGTCAGTTGTGTCTGCTCTGTTACCCAGGGGAACTATTGTGTTAAGAAGTTTTGATGATCTACTTGATCAACATAGATATACTCCTGACATTCCCTCACTCTCCTCTATTGTTAAAATTCTGCTCTCGGTGAAATAACTGAATAAATGGAAATCAAGCAGAAAAGAGACAAAGAATGACTCCTGTAACCCCAGTTCTTTCCTACCTTCCTCCTTTGCTACTCACTCATTCAGAGGCAGACTGAATGCTGAGCTTTTTCGTGTTCGAAATTTAGTAACCTGAAATTGTAAATGCCTCTCATTCTTCAGGACTCAGCAGGCAATGTACTGAGAAATGAAAGGGCCTCCTTAGATCAGCCATGCATGCAGAGGGAGCAAGGTCTTGAATGTGGACAGAACTCAACATTTGTTCAGGTCAAAAATACAAATAATATTGGAAGCGTGCATCTCAAGGAGGTGATAAATGCTTGTAAGCTCAGAGCTGCAGCCCTTGACAGTAGGTGAATACTACATAATGAGGTGAATACTCACCTCAAAGAGAATAGAATATGAACTGAGCCTGCAAAGAACAAGAAGTGCTCTTTGGAATTCAGAAAGTAAGAGCAGAAAACATTAAAAATGTTTTTAATGTGTAAAAAACATTCAAAATTGAGTTAAATCAGGTCTTTCACTGGAGATTTAAATAAAATGACAGGGTTTTGCTCATGCACTTTGGGTTGGAAAAAACCTTACAGATCATCTGCTTCCAATGCCCCTGCCATGGACAGGGACACCTTGCCTTAGACCAGGCTGCTCAAAGCCCCACCCAGCTTGGCCTTGAACACTTGCAGGGATGGGGCATCCACAACTTCTCTAGGCAACCTGAACCAAGGCTGCACCTCACACACAGTAAAAAATTTCTTCCCAAAATCTAATCTAAATCTTCTCTCTTTCAGTTTAAAGCCACTCCTGCTTCCTGTCTCTACACGCCCTTGTAAAAATTTCCAGATGTCTGGTTCACAACTGCAGTAATAAGTGTATTTAATTTCAGAAACTGGTCAGTGTTTGAGGAAATAAATAAATGTCAGTGGTTTTTGTTTCAACCTTATTGAGATCCATACTCTTTCAGTGCTGCTGTGAAGTAGGTTTAAGGGACAGCTCACTGACCCACATTCCCGAAGAGGAATCAGCTCCAGGTTGGGGAAGATGGTGCCATTTCTTGGAGCCATGTCCCTCCTGCTCTAGTCAGAAGGCTCCAAAGACCAAAGGATGGTAGGATGAGGCACAAATGAATCAGCAATACTGCTGTACGCCTTGCTTCTCAGGAGCATAAGGGAACAAAACTGTTGCAGGTAGGGATAACTTTTCTTCAGGAGACCATCAGGAGAATTGGAAGACTGAGAAGATTTTAAGCACAGAGACCCTGTGTTAGGTTTTGAAGTGGCCCTTCCTGTCCCTTCATGGTTTTGAGAGGTAGCATACCTGAAAACTGGTTTGAGTTTTGCAGTTTTTTTACCTGCTGAGTTAATGTAGATGTAGCATTAGCTTTACCTTGCTCATAAAAGCTGGGATTTGCTCCAGGGGTCAGAATTTCACCAGATGCAAACACAACCTTGCATTTAAATGTAGTCATGTGGCTTTTTTTACACAATAGCCAATAGCTCGTACAAGCAGGATGTTGTTGTTTGGATCAATCCTGTCTTGACACAGTGGTGTGGCACATATCATGCAGGAGGGCTGTCCTGGGCAGTAGCCACACTAATCTCTTTTTCCAGCCTAAGTTTTCATCAGCTGACTGAGTCCACAAAGCTGTTGAAGACCCTGCTGAAATGAGAGAGATTCCATTAAAACTGTAGCATATAGTACTGAAAGGGTTGGTTTTCATGAGTGCTCAATTGCTTTGCTTTGAGAGAAAAGGTTTGTGTTTCCTGAGGAGAGATGCAGAACAGCTTTTACCATCAGTGAAATCCTGTATGAGCCAAACCTTTGCCACAAGCCTGTTAATGGGGTGGAGGGAAGGGATTTGTGATGAACCTGTTTGTGTCTGGCAAACCCAGCCAAGAGCAGCAAAGCATGAAAGGCAAAGATTAAATTGGAGGCACAGATGCTGAGGGCCTGGGGAGAAGGTTGGTGATTCAGTGCTTCACTCCCAAGCTCTTCCATGGCTCCCCTGGGGTGGTTACAATGGTAGCACCAAAGCAGACAAGAATGGGGAAAAAGTGGCAGTTTTAGACCAGCTGAGGAATAGATGCTTTCTAGAGAATAAAAAAAGCTAAGGGGAAAAAGCACTGATGTAATTCCCTGCGAGTGTATTTTATTTATTACACTGAGTAACAAACACAGTACCATTAATAGAATTAATTTAATTGAATCTTTTAATTAAGAAGAGTAATGGGCATTAATTACAAAAGGTAAATGGCAAGGATTTTGTTTGGTGGCCTGAAGTAATTCTTAAGAGCTGAGCCCTGGTTTATGTATGTTTAGATTTATATGTAGAAATGGGGGGTCACCTTTGACATTGGAATATGTCACTCTGGGGCTTAAATGACATTATTGTGCTCACAATAAAACAAAGAATAACTCAGACTCGTGTTAAAGGTAACTCAGGCAAAGGGCTTTATGCACTTCAACAGGATCAGCAAATTTAGCTGCATTAGCCAAAAAATGGAGTAAAGAGATTGTAAACAATCTCTTAGTAATGCTGTACATCAAGTTTCCTGACTGCATGATACAGGAGATGCATCAATCATCAGAGCGTGAGTCAGCTTCTCCTCTCACTAATGGAATGTGTTGGGGTGTACAAGGGTTCTGGGGATGAGTACATTTTGTGCCTGGGATATATTTTAAGATCTGTAACAGGAAATATTGCAAAGGACAATTTGTGATTTTAAAAGGGAAAAGGTGAAAGTGGAGGGAGGGAAAGATGGTTAGAGGTTGGATATAATCACTTATTTATGCAAAGCCAGAAATAGCTGGTGAACATAATCAAATCATTTTAGAATATTGCTATACATTAATTTTCTGAAGTAAAATAATTCTTTACAGCAATTTTGGCAAATGAGAGCCAATGCAGGTGATCAAAGTTGTGCAGAAAAGGATGTAACTTATGATTTCTAAGACTTGGATCTATAGCATGCTTTTTATAACTCTTGAGTCCGTTTTACCTGGCACCATGCCTTTATAACATAGGTGCTGGAAGTGTTTTTACTGAGACTGCTTAAAAGGATATGCTTGTCATGACATGTTCAGTGACATTTTCCCTTTGGCCAACTAGGAGCAAGTGTTAATTCTTTTGATTAGTACATAGCCAAGATACTCTGTGAAAGTGAGCTAATTTCAGCCCTACTTCCCATCAAACATTATTCTTTATCTGAACTCTAGCTGAAGAACCCCAGGCCAAGTTCTCACTTCTGGCAGGTTAAATAAAAACTAAAGAAAGACCCAGTGAATAACCAATTTAATGGACTTGTAGGAACATTTTTGATCTGATATTGTTAAAGGTATGTTCTTCAGAGGTGTTCAGCATCAATTTGCAGCTCCACTAATATCCTGAAAGCTGCAAGTAATGGCTTTGCCATGGGACCCCTAGAGTTAGCAAGATTTAACATGTTCATTGGCCTGCTCTTTCTGGCAAGAAATAGGAAGTCTTTTCCTTTCTTATGTTTAAATTCTTGCTTTCAAGAATTTAAACTTATTTAAATTTAATCACTCATGATTTCACTTACCTGTGAATAAATCTCTTGTGAGACTGTATTCCTATGGTCAAAGCCCTGTGGGTCTTCTGCCTGTTGGAAGAGCTCTGCAGTAAGTGATCTCATACATTTAGGATGGGAGGAAAAAAAAGAAAAGCAATTAATGGTGTCCTACAGCTAAGTGATCCCACCTAGTAAATCAGTCACATTGGAAACAGAGATGCTGGATTGTGTGAGGGGCTACAGCATTTCCAGGGACCCCAAAATTCCACTCTCTCCACTCCTGGCTCCCTGCCTCTGCCACTTCTCCAAGTCACTAGTCACTTCCACCCCACAACAAGCAGGTTCTTTTTTGCATTACCTCCATTTGTGTCTTCATCTCTTATATATTAACCTAGCCTCAGTGTAATTTTTCCACTCATTATTTCTCCCTCTTTTTCTTCTCCTGACTTGTCTTAGCACATTTTTGTATTTCTTCTTGCAGAGGAAACTCTGCCCTATTCCTCAGACAAAGGGAAAGCATGTCCAGGGCTCTTGTCCTGATGTTTCTTTCTGTATCACTCAACTTCCTTTCTTTCTCTGTGATGTTCTTTCACAACGAAATGTAATGATGGGATTAAGACATGATGAAAAAAGTGAAGAACACAGGGCTAGAGCAGCTGAGTGTGTCCATCTCATTTTTTCCAGGCAGGCCAAATGAAAAGAGTACCATCAGTCCCTTTGCTATCTGCTGTGAAGGGAGGGCAGCCGGCCTTGTTCCCTTCACCCCAAGGTAGGAAAAGTGCTAAATACTGTGAAACAGCAGCATGGTCTCACCTTGTCAAAGGCTGAAGCCTTGCTATATGCTTCTATCTGTGTAAGACCGCAGGTTTAGGCAAATAAACATATTTTCCCTGACATGGCCAATCCATTTTGATCAATTCATAGGATGCTAATTTGAGTTACTGAGCGCAAGGATAATTAGCAATCAAGTCAGTGATAGTACATTTATTCAAATTAAGTCAAATGTGAATAATCTCTGGATGGTTTGTTTGGGTTTTTTTAGCCAGCAGAGAGGAGAATAATTTAACAGCTAATTTTAGACTTCTCTGAAAGAGAAAAACAAATTCTAGAGGCTTTACATGTTAAGAAGACCCTGCGCTTCCAGGAATAATACTTTAATATGATTCAGAAAACTCATTTTCCCATTTTGCTGCCTAGTTATGGAAGAAAAGGTTTTGATTCAGTTGCTCTCCGAGTTTCTTTTTCCTCCCACTCATCCTGTGGGTGGGATGTGTTCCCTCCACACCAGGGGTGAGGAGCCTGCTTGTTGCACTTGAGTTTACAGCCATTTAGTTCCCTGGATGTGGAAGTTGCTCGAGTTGATTTATAGACCTTAGTGAAGATTTTTTTGGGTAATACTACAGCTTCTAACTGATGAAACTCCTGCACATGAACTCTTGCAGGACTCTCACAAGTAATTTTTCTGCACATATTTTGCCGCTCCTCTGGCAAAGGGGTACAGCGCACACAGGCAGAGGTGCAGCAGCTGGATGCCAAAGCATCCAGAGGTTGATGGATGGACTCCAGGTAGGGTCCTTTCCAACCAGCCTTCAGTTTCTTTGGGACTGTGTGATGGTGATCTCTCTTCTCAAATGAAGAGGTGCCTTTGCACCTGGCCTTTGTAGTGACCACCTCCATCCAGGTGTACAACTTGTCCTGGGTTTGGTGTGCCCTGCTGGCCCCAGTGTCTGCATGCACCAGCAAGCACCAGCCCGTAGTGGGGCAGTTCTGCACCATTTGGAGGCCTCCTATATGGCAAGAAACCCTGGTCCCTTGTGCACTTCCCAAGGGAGGGTGAACACAGCAGGCAGTGCCCACCTTGCACATGAGTCTGCGCTCCCCTGAAGGTTTCTCTTCGTCCTTGAAACCCTTCCCTGCCAGATCCATCTGCTTTGCTGATGGCTTGGGAGGGACAGGGCTTCCCAGGGCTCTGGCCGGGTTGTTGCTGCTGTCTGTATGCCCAGGGCATAAGATAAAACTGCTGCATGTCTCAGGAGCAGCTGGGACTAAAGACACATTTTTACCATCCTGCCTGCCCCCTGAGTCTGATCTCTGCCCTGAAAGCCACCTCCTGCCCCGTGGGGATCCTTCCTGAGGCACCAGGAATAGGGTAGGTCTGGCGTGGGCTGCCCTCAAGCTTTGCTGAGCCTTGAGGCAGAAACAAGACTGGCATCATCTCCACTTCGAGTAATCAATTCTTTTGTGCCTGTGCCAAGGATTACTCCAGGAATCAAACCAAACAACATTAGTTAATTAACATTAGTTAATTTGAAACATTCTACAGCAAGTAAGCTAGAATCTAGGGAGTCCTATCCATTGATTCCTTTATCATGCGAAGGCGTATTATTATAGTAAGATGAAATCTACAAAATAAAACAATCCCATTTTAGGTGATGTTTCCAAGCAGAGATTTTTTCAAAGATTTCAACCCATCTGGTCCCTGATGAAAACCCACGTGTGCCTGATGAAAACCCACTGGTGCTGGTCCCAGGACAGTGGGGATATAAGCAGGCTGAGAAGAGTGTTCAGCATCGCTCAGATTTGGGTGAGGCGCAGCACATCTTCTTCATCAGCACTGCCTCTGCCTGGTGTTCTCTTGTTGGGCTCACTTTGCCTTGAGGAAACAAACACCAGCTTTGCAGATCTTGGAGAGCTTGGGAGTCTTTTCCTTGATTTTCCTCCAAGGGTAACAGAGTCAAACTCTCTTGTGCATACCTCTATTAACTGCTTTAAGAGAGATCCACAACTTTAAAAGAAGCCCATAAAACATGCAAACAGACATGCATTATTTAGAGACAGCTGCTGCAGTAATGACTGTGTGCAAAGAATAACAGAGCCCCAAACCCTAAGCACCACACCTTCACAGAAGTCTCTGTAGATGTAACCCTAAGACCCTGTTAGCCTAATGGGACTAACCTCATCCAATGGTTTTATTGTTTTGCAGTTTGAAACTCAGTTTCCCCCCTTACTTTCCTCTGTTTGGATCAGCCCTGGGAATTTTTTCACTGAGAGACAGACTGGTGCATATTTGGATCAACAAATTTTTCTGAGAGCTTGAGAAAACTCTCACCACATGGACTGAGTCCCAGACAATGGACAGTGACAATATTGGACAGATTTTGCCAAACAATGGAAAAGCACATTATCAGTAGTGGCTTTTATAATTAATTCTACCTCCCTAGAATCAGGCCACATGTGATACTGATTCATTCAGTCACAGGGTTCTCCACTGCAGATATAATGGTAATGCAGAGGCAGCAAGCTGAGTGGCTCTCAGCAGCATAGCAGAGCAAACTACACAGCAGACACACATCACCAAGAGGCAGAAGATTGGGAAAAAAGCATTAGGCAAAGCTCTAGAAGTACCACTGACATGATCCTGATGAAAGCTCCAAAGGGGAGCTCTTTGTGTGCTGTTTTAGAAAAGCAAAAATCTGATCGGCTCTCCATGCCCAAGGCACTGCTATTTGGGTAATTGCTCACTGAAAACCAGTGACCATTGCTGTTGAGTTTTGGGAGGGAAGTTGGAGACCGAGCCATCACTCCAGTGAGCAGGAGAAGGGCTGATCCCTGTAGGGGTCTTGAGAGAGACTATTTCTTGCATGACCCTGTACAAGCTGAAGTACAGTTCCAGCGGCCCCAGGCACAGGCATTTATCACCCTGATAGACACGAGGCACCACTTCTCACTATGAAACCACAGAAGTTACATGTTCTTCTATAGCTGAGCACTGAGCAAAGCTCAGTGCCCTCTAGAGGTTTGGATTCACTCCAGCCTGCACTGCAAAGGTGAGAGAGGATGTTTTGCATGGACACTTCTCCATGGGCTGCTCTGCCAAACCAAACTGAGCTGAGTCCAGAAGATCCAGACTGCAGCAAATGCTGCCCTTAAACCCACATTCCTGATCCCATTCCAGGGCAAAACTTGGGATGTATAATTTTGAGCAATATCAGAATGAACCACTTCAGCATTTGCAGAACCAGAGTACCTGGTTTTGGCACAATTTATTGATCTTGTTGCTAAGTTCATTTGATAATTTTCAGCTCAGAGTTGGTGATTACCTTATTGATCTTTGTCAGCAAAAGGATGGAACAAATTCAGGGTGCTGTGACCTCCAAACACATTCAATGGGACAAACCATTTTCTATAAACCCATGAGAGGAAAAAAAAAAAAAGGAAAATAAGTCAGGACTCCCTGAATGCTGCAAAGTCCAGACAATACACAGCAGTTCACAGAACATCGTGACTTGCTTCAAATCTGTGGGGGAAAAAAATGTATATCTTTCCCAGGAAAATACTGGGGTTTTCCTAATAATTATTTTTCTTTAAAATGCCTTTCTAATCAAAGTTTACACGTCAACTCTAATTCTGATTTTAAAAAGTATGATAAGAAAATTACTTTTTCAAAATCTTCATAATAAGGTAGGAAAAGTTTTTCAGAAAATAAGTAAATGTATGCCTATTTTCAAATTACTAATTTTATATTTATATAAGAACAGCAACTCTGTTGCTTCCTTTGATGAAACATCATCTTCCCCCTTAGGACAAGACAAAGGGACAGAAATGATTGGGAGTTGTGAGCTGCTAATGCATCACTTAGTTTCCAGCAGGGCCTCGAAGAAGAAGGATTTAACCTTGCAGGACTCTGTAGAGCTCTGTGAAATTTTTCAGTGAAAATCACCAAAAACCCCTTGCTTTTCTTGAAACTTGCAAGAAACCTGAGGAACTCTTGTGAGACCCACTTTCCTCCCATAAAGCAAAATGTAAGAGGGACTGCACAATACTGAGCCTGAACAGCATTCAGAGAAAAAAAGAAAAGAACTCCAAAGCTACCAGGCCATAGGTACACTGCTCTCTGTTACTTGAAAAAAGGCTTGTTTCAACATAATTCCATGGTTTTCACTAATCCACTTGCAAGGACACCCTTGGGCACAGAGGAGGGCTTCCTCGAGGGGTTCTGACCCTGTGCCCATTCCCATTATCCCAGTGAGGGCAGAAGGTGGCTATACAAATACAGCATTGACAGAAATGTCCATTTAGGCAGAAGCTGAGCTTGCATGGCCTCTAAGAGATGAACTGAACAGTACCTTTCCCTTTGAATCCAAATCTGAGCCCCAGGGATGGACTTGAGCTTTTTCCATTTGTGGTGGGTCCCTCCCCAGCACCTCCTCAAAGGAAATCATCCTGTGAGGCTGATTTTAGTCTGCCACAGGCCATGGGGCAGTCAGGGGGTTTGCCATGGCAAACAGCCTTACAGGAATTGTGTGAGACAAGACCATGGGCAGTGCAGCCTCACACACTGCTGAGCAGGCAGCTCCCAGCCATCTTCCTTTGTTCCTTGGCTTTGAAGGCAAACAATTCACCTCAGCTTTGAATCTTGAGTGTAAATTTGACTTTTCTTAGCCTTGTAAAATATTTTAATCTAGTCCTTTCCCACTTTCAGATATAGCCAGAATTACCACTAATGGGTTACAATACATTAAGCTTTATGACTTGGTGACTGACACTGTTTTTATCACAGAGGTTTTAGTTTATGTACATTCTGTTTGTCTCGATTCCCAAACCACAAATTTACTAGCTAAGAAGGGCTGTCAGAGCTGATATAGAGAGCAGTATTTAAAATACATTTGTCAGCCAAAAGGAGTCTGTGATAGAAAGTGTCTCTCTGGGGGTTTAATACAAAAAGCTTTTTTTGCAGGAGTTGTGCAATTACCCAGCTCATGTATACGTAGACAAATGTACAGATGTACCAAACAAGTCCTGAGGACTCATCTATCATATAGAAATAAAATTTACTTCAACCTAAGGTATAGTTTTCTGAAGCTACACATTATTCCAGAGCCCAGAAAAATAAGGTAAAATAAAACAGAGACCCACATTTCGCTAAAGGTCATTTGGTTTTATGTGTCTAGATTTAAGTGTCTGTGGCTTTGCTTTCACAGGAACTGCAATCCAGGACTTTCCATGGACTTATGAAACTGTAGTACCAATTGACATCTACAGCTAAGTAACTTGCCTGAGGTCATGCAGGGTTTTGCAAAAAGAACCCAAAATTTATGTGATTCACATTTTCTCAGTCTCTGTGGATTTCCATCACCTTTGCCAGGAGTGCAGCATGGAGCAGTGCTCTGGAAGAAGGAGATTAAATACCCCTGAGCAATAGGCACATGCAGGAATATTTGCTATAGGCCTTGAAAATCAGCTGAGAAGGCATTTTATAGGATGAGCCAAAACAAGAAGGATATAGACACTGTCTGGAAACCTGAAAGTGGAGAGGAGAAGAAATTTTTATGGGTGACCACACTGAGAAACCTTGACCAATGATAAACCAATACCAGGGCCTGGTTTTGAATGAAATTTTGCTGAGAGCCAAAACTAAATCATCACAAAAAAAGGGATTTCAGTGGGCATGATGAAATACAGCTAAGTCAGTTGTACATCAGTCCTTGAGTTTATGTAAAATTTTTATAATATTCAAGCATGATTTAAAGATCCATATTTATCTATAAAGTAATATTTTGGTTTATAAATGTCAAGGAAATTCCAAGACATGAAAAGAACTGGTTTTACTTTTTAAAAATTCAGCAAATTGGTCCCTCTGCTGTTGCTTTTTTTTTTTCCTCGTTAGCCCTTAAGAGGACTATATAGCAACAGAGAAGCTGGTCTCACACAATTTGCCTGGGTCTCCTTTCCTTTTCACTGCAAATGTTAGAGCTCCTCCTGCCAAGCCTCCAGCCAGGCACAGGGCTCTCCCTCTGCAGCACACTGGACCAGACAGTAACTAGGTCCTTTCAGCCTCAAAGCCTATGGCCAAATACAGTGATATCCACTGGGAGAAGGCAGCTGAAGACAGGAATTTCATGTGCCTTTGAGTACCCAAAGCTGCTGCTGTGGTACCAGGATAAGCCAGGCTGATACAGGCTCAAGCCTGAGCAGAATGACCAGGGGGCTCTACAGTCCTTTTGGCACTCGTGAATGAAGACAGGAGACTGAGCTGGAGACTTAGTCATAGCAGAAAGAAAAACAGCCTCATTTCCTGGGAAAAATAGGTCGAGAGAAATCACACTGGCCATGGAGAATTTTTCTTCCAGTTCTGAAGGGAAACTGTACCACTGCAGTGTTCACAGGTACTAGGTGCAGAGGAATTAATTCAAGACAAAAATAGCAACTGTGTATTCGTCTTTAAAAGCCTGCAAAACTCCCCCTTTTTCTGGGTTTGTATAGCACTGAGTTCTGCCTCCTCCTGTAAAGCTCTTCAGCTTTGAGTGTGTTCACCATGAGTTGATAATTCTTTCTTCATGGTGATGCTTGGACCAAATCTCCTAACTGCATTCAGCATGTACATATAAGGACCTTAACCTCAGGTATGGGATGGGTTATTCAAAATTCAGGAGGCATATTTACTAAGGTGCTGTCAAGGGCCCAAGGTGGCTGAGCACTGGCAAGCTGGAAAATACCACATTTTGTTTTTTCAGAGTATTCCTTACAGCAGGAACTGATGGGAGCACTGACACACAATAGACCTGGGATACTTCTCTGCATTGACTCTGTCAACCAATGGCAAATCTATCTTCTCTGTGGGAACAAAATGTATGTGAGGGCATAGACTGGCAAAAATGGCAAGCAGGAAAAGAAATCTGAAGTGCTCTGGGCATTTTCTACTTGACAGGTAGCCTTGGTTTAAACAAGATGGCTGTGTCCATGTCAAGGGCACACCAGACTAGTTGGGCTGGGGTGGGTGACTGGAGTGCCCTCAGCCTCCCTAACAAATCTGTTTGAGTGGTAGGTTCATTAGGCAAAAGGAAAAACAAACCCGAACAAGCTGGGGATCAGAGAGAGAAAACAGAGTGAAAGAAAGGAAGAAATAGTAAACAGCAGGTATGTAAAATTTAAGACTGCATGAAGTTTCTAAGAGTCTTACAAGCCTTGGGATTTGTTAAGCAATACTGGTTGTGAGAGCTGAGTGGTGTGAAAGTTTAAAGTGTTTCAGGAGGAACTGACAGACTTGTAATTATCCCTGCAGGACGGATGAAATGTGTGGAGCTTTGCAGCATGCCTGTGAAGAAGCCCCACCAGGTTAATCTGCCTCTGTTGCTTGAACGGAGCATTTCCCTTTGCCTGTCTGACAGGGCTGATCCACAACCCCCAGGAAATAACTATAGAAAGTAAAGATTGTTATGTTTTTCAACCTGTGAGTAAATCTCCTTTTTCTTAATCTCCCTTATTCATAAATAAATTTGAAACAAAGATGATATTTGTTATTCAATAGCTTATTGTTGAAAATTCCTGTTTCCTGATGCTAGGAAAAACAAACTCTCATAAATTTCTATTCAATAATCTCTTCTAGCTAGTGATTTAAATGTAAGGCTTTGCCCTGGTTTTGTTTGTAATCAGACCAGGGTTTTAGATGAGCTGTGGACTGGTGCTGCCTGGGCAGAGCGGTGGCACACAGATGTCAGAGGCATGAGGGCTGAACATGGAAGTCTTATCCTGGCTTTGAACATATTTTGAAAATAATTAAAAGTTCCCAAAGTTATTTGAAGCTACTTGTCTCCTCCTTTATACATTTTTAATTATATTTGGTAATTTCAGAATGAAGGGAGCTCTTATGTAACATTTGGATGTGTACTTCTTGAATCATTAACTTCACCCTGAAAGGGATGATTTGGTCAACTCATGATTTGTCATTTGTCTAATGTGGGATATTTCCATCTGTACAATAGTCATTGCATGAGATAAATTAAAAAAGACTACATTTTAAAATAAATTCTAAAAATACAGAATTAAGAAAGCCTTGCTACATTCCTCACATACCTGAGGAATTAAGAAAGCCTTGCTACATACCTCCTTACCTGAGAGGTAAAAGCCCAGTATTCACTAGTATACACTACAGGTATTTTTTCTATTTCTGGCTCCCAATTACTGGGAGGTGATAAATTACCCTCAGCTGCAGAGAGGTGCTCTGCCTCCACAGCGATACAAATACAAATTTACCAAACATTCTCAGTACAAAGATAGGCAACTGCAGCCTTGTCACCTGAATAGGGACCCCTTACCTTGCTTTATCTCAACAGATCCTGCAGCCACTCAGTCACTACAGGGCAAGACCTGAGATCTGTGGGCTGCTCCTCTGGCTGGGCACGTACTCCACCTAAAATGACATTTCTGAAACAGTCCAGAAGATGTCCAGAAGTTCAGAGGCTCCAGGAAGCATGGAGTGTTTCTGCTTAAAACTGAGATTGGTACTCCAGCTCCCTTTTAGCACAGGTGAAAAGGGCATTTCAGAAAGGATTTGGCCAACCAAGGCATGAGGAGCACCCGAGAAAATGACACAGGACAGTAAAAATCATTACCTGCATGCTCCCTTGTATTGTACCATTATTTCCCAGGGATAATGAAATGTAAACACAGGATTTTAATGGTGGTGACTGCATAAAATCAGTTCCTTGGAGCTACTAACACCGAGGTTTAACAGAATCATGGGTCTTTGAAAGCGGTGCTATAAATGTACCTATATATTGTAGAACACATACCTATACATTCTCTTTAGGCATACAATCCAAAGAGATTGCTGCTGATTTTTTAAAAATTGTTTTTATTTCTGGAGAGGAGAAGAATATATCATGATTATCTAGAAATCTACAATAAAAACTGTTTTTTCACTAATCAGGAGGACTTAATGGGGGAAAGAAAACATTTTATAGGCCTGGGCATGTTACAGAAAACAGTATTTGTATCTTACCAATTTAAACACCTTATATTTCCAAGTTACCACCCATAGATCAGATCCCCAAGAGATGACTAAAAGTAGTTATATTGCTCTGCACTATGTGGAGCTAAATATCTGCTCCTAAAGATGTAAACCTGCTTTGAAGATATAAACTGCCACTTCAGTCCTACTGGGGCATCTCCGGAGAAATGTATTAATTTTTTTCTCACCATGGAAGCAATTCCATGTGAACATTTAGGGAAATAGATGCCAACACCAATGCCTCAAATGTTTTGAACCCTCCACTCAGCCTCAGCAGCAAACACTTTTTCCTCCATTCTTTGCTCTGGGAGAGAAGCTCTGGCAGGAGAAGCCTCAATCTGACCCCCAAAATACCAACAGAGCAAAGCATGCAGTTTTAAGAGCAGGTCACATTTGTGCTGGCAAGATGAGGGCACTTCCACATTGGAGTATCAGGGAAGGCACAGAGCAAGTGAGTTTTGGAGGAAATCTCTTCCCTGGTGCCTAGGGAGGATGCAGTAACACCTTATGCTGGATACTGGTGATGAACCCTGCAAGGGGACAAAGGGTTAATGGAAAACCCACTCTCCTTCACATGCAAATGATTCAAAACCTGCAGATGACAGAAACTGCCCATTGATTTTTAGTGGGGTGAGGGCAGCAGGAAGAACACATCACATAACTCATGGCTGGGACTGGGGGGGTTGATGTGCAGAATGGGAAAGCTCGGCACAGTGAGCTCCAGGGTGGCTGGAGGCAAAACCAGGCAGGGCAGGCAGTTAACAGGAGAGAAGGCCTGAGCAGTGATGTAAGTGATGCAGACATACTGGGCAACTTCCTACAGGGCCATGATCCATGGATAACACGGCTGGCAGAAAGGGGACACGTGCAGGGTGCCAGGGCACTGAGGAGCTCAGGGTCTCTGCAGCTCCCAGCCTGCAGGGAAGAGAAATGGGACTGAGTGGGGAACTTGCTTTGCAGAGCTGTGTGGGTGGCACGAACCTCAGGGTACAGGGAATGACAGAGGTTTTGTGCTGCCGCTGATGGGAATTTTAAAAAGCAGCAGCATTTTGTATAAATGTTACATTTGAATCTCTTTGACATTTTCCCCTCGGTGCTAATTATTCCCAGCAGCTTCTCACCAAGCAGCAAACGCCTGGCACTGTGACAGTTATTAAAAACCTGTAAACAGGCTCTGGTGGAAAGTGCCTGGAGTCACCTTGCCACGTTACAGAGAAACTGTCAGATAAACAAAACCAAATTGATTCTGTACCCCACTTAGGCAGCTTCAGAGACTCCTCAGAGGCAGAGGCTCAGGTAGGATCTCATCAGTAAGTACATGATGGGAAGGTGTAGATTAGATTGAGCTGAAGTCTTCCAAGTGGAGCCCAATGACAGGACAAGAGGCAGTGGGAACAAACTGAAATACAGGGAATTTCAATTGAACATAAGAAAATCCTTCTATGCTGGGAGGATGGTCAAATGCTGTCACAGGCTGCTGAGAGAAGTGGTGGGGTCTGCATCCTTGGTGGTACTCAAAAGCCAGCTGGACACGTCCTGAGCTGTCAGCTGGATGTGTTCCTGCTTGAGCAGGGGGGCTGGACCAGGTGACCTCCAGAGGAGCCTGGGCTGTTTTGCAGTTCTGAGTTTCTGTGTTGCAATTGTGCTGTTCCTGCTGAGAAACAGCTCTGAGAGGCACTGCCTGAGGGGCATGAAGTACAAGGGATCTGCTCACCCAGAAGAAGCTGGTACAGCACTGGCACCAGTCCTCTCAGGGACCGACTGTGATCAATGCTGATGAGAGTCAATTACCTACTCACCTGGAGCAGGTATTTCAGCCTAGCCAGAGCTGGGCTCCATCTTCCTTTTCTCAAGCCAGGAACAATGGTATGGCTCAGTTCACAGGTCCAGGGTTTAACAGATTTTGCAGATGTACAGAGCACAAAAGAAAACTGTAGACAAGGAAGACACTTCCCTGCTTGGAGCTTCAGCTTTCAAGCACCAAGTGCCCAAGATCAGGGACTGGACAATGGTGGCAGGACAAATACGAGCTTCCAAGGCAAGGATTGTTTACATGTTAATCATATCACTCAATTGAACAAGGGACAAACCACAGTAGAGGTAAGCCAGATCTTATGAAAGAAAATTGTATCTTTTTCATTCAAATGGCACTTGACAGAGTTTCTCACACTCACACGAAATATAACAACCAGGTAACTATAAACAATTATCCACATTTTATTTTGTTAAAAATGTATTTCACTGTTTATTAAGTGTAAAGTCATTCCAGAACTTGCATTTGCAGGATCTGATGTTTTAGTTAACAAAAAATCCATCAGCAGGAAAATTCTAGCCTGAGAAAACAGCAACAGAAAGAGGAACAACCAATAAATAACTTGGTTTGTCAGGTCAGCAGAGCTTCATAACTGGGCAGAAGGAGGCCATGAGCCACAGCATGGACTGCATCAAAGCACTGCACCTGGAGCACTTTGCTCCGTGTACAGGGCTCCCTCAAGGAGTTTGCAAACAGAATTTTACATAAGAACATAAGAAATCTTAAGAAGTCTCTGGAAAAAAAGGCTGGTGGATTAGCTAACATCACCCATCAGCACTTGTGACTGACTGTCCTTAGACCTACCAATGCCTCTGGAGCTACAAACAAGCTTGACCTGCTCCAGGCTATTACTGCATATTTGTCTTTGCTGGGGGTTCCACCCCACATCATTCCTGCTGCCTTGCTAGCCAGGGAATGGCTGCTTTGAAGGAGAACCAGTGGCAGCGCTCCTTAAGACAACTGAGGAACTCACAGGTCTTCACTCCTACAGTTTCCCTCCTTCCTGAGGAGTATGTGCTGCATTTCTTGCCCTTCTCCCAGGCTTCTGGGGAGCAGGGTCACAGAGCACCCCTGTGAAGATGAGGTGCAGTGTCTGTAGAGCTAGGGCAACACGTGAGCTCCTGCTAGGAGGGCATTGATGGGTACATGATGAATTGCCTGATTAGACTTTCACCTGGAGGACGTCCCAGCTAGAAATACATCAATGAGAAGTGGGCACAAATCAGTTGATGATGCACAATAATCTTCCCAGTAGATAATTTTCTTTAATGGCTTTTTATTAATTAACAATCTGCTTACAGTGGGTTTTTTTTTTTTGTAAGTTGAGTCTGTAAAATATTAACAGCCTAGTGCTTTCAACTTTTTTGGAGTTGTTCTGTTTAACAGTCAGGTTCTTAAGCCTTCAGACTTACAAAAGCATTGCTTTAAAATTTTATTTCTCACAGGAATAGCTTAGCATTGTTTTTCTCAGCTTATAAAAGCAGTGTGCCTATAGATTTTCCATAAAGAATGTTTCATTTAACTCCATTGATGGAATTTCCTGTCACTCCTCTCCATAGCCTGTTTTCCAAACCAGCTTTTCCTTTCTTTGACACCAAGTCCTTTAGGCCTCTGTATGCATTTGCATAATGCCTACTTACCTTTTCATCTTTAAATAAATTATTTCTACTGTATCTTCTCTCCCTGTATGCAGAACTAACCAGTGCACACACACTCCAGCAAAGTTGTTTCCATTCTTGCCATGCAAATGCAGGTCCTAGCAGAAGAAATTTCATTAACTGATTTCAGTGGAGGTACTTCTGCTTCCTCACTGACAAGGGCACAAAATAAACAAGTCAAGGGAATCTGCAGAAGCAGGTAGATAAAAACACATTGTTCACCTTTCTCTACTTCCTCTAGTCCCACAGGTCTCTTCCTGTAAACAACAGGCTGAGATCTGAAAAGCATGAGGACTTTTGTTCTCAGGACAGAATTTAAATCAAGTAGTTACACAATGGCTACCACTATGGGACTGTGTATTAAAAAAGCTATTCTTTATACATGCACATTGTGTGCCACAAACTGAAACAGACAGATTAGTTGTCTACAAATCAATATTAAATCTATTTCTTTGCTGAATGAAACAATTAATTAAGGAAAAACCCCTCAGTGTGACTGGGGGGGTGAATTTGTTCTGTACTGACACAGCAGATGTGTGTACAGGGTCAGTGCAGAGGGTGAAGCCACCGTGCTGGTGTGAGCTGGGACCTCAGAGCCAGAGCCACACCAGGCAGCACTAAGGGAGCAGAGCCAAGTGCTCTTAGATTCCTCAGCCAATGTATGATGAGGTGACACCCTCAGGGAGCATTTTGCTCAGAATTCTACACTTTTCCTTTAGTTTCATATCAACAACAAGAAGAAGCGATGGAAGCAAACTCAAACATATTTATTATCATGGTGTCCAACGCACAAAAGCATTCAGAGTTTTACAGTGTTGCAAAAAGCAAATCTCTTACTACTTCTCCATGTTTCTTGGTAATGCACTGGCACTGTTGGCTTTGGAGGTGCTCACAGTAAATAATTATGGCAATCTTAGACAGTGTTGATCTCACCTTCCAGGAATCTCATTGAATGGTGTCTCAGGCCTCCATGACACTAGACATGTCTCCAATCAGACATTCTAGTTCCAGCCCTGATAATAAAATCCATGAGAAATTAAAGAATTGAAAGAAAAGTAATTTGGACTCCTCCCTCCAGTCATCAGCCATCAGAGCTGGTGTCAGGGCAAAGTGTTCTGCACAAACACAAAATTACCCAGCTTGCAAGCTGCCTCAAGACTCCTGCCCATTCTCCAAATTGCAGAGGAAGAGACAAAAGTCAGATCCTTTTGGGTCTCTCCATCCCTGGGCCATATGCAGATGTAGGGAAGTCAGAGTAGATTCACAGCTCTCCTTCTTGCTCATGATCAAATGTGGGCCTCAAATACTTCATCGCTCTTGAAGGCACAAGGGGTTTTTTGGCTCCTGGCAGATGAACCAACCAAACAAATTACCAAAATAATTTTGTGAAAGAAAGATCTTAATACATGGAAAAATTTCATGCTATAAACATTAAAACAAATATTCAGTAATGATTCCCAGATTTTCTTTTTTCATGCCACAACCTTGCAATGTCCCAGAAAAGAAAACTTCAACCAATCAATCAACTTTGCAGACCTGTTTAAATCTGCCTGTTACCAGGTGAGTTGTGAATGCCTCTTCTATTAATTTTCTTTAACATTACACCCTTTATAATCCCCTTGATTTTCATTAGAAACATTAGTACTGTTCAGGCTCATTAACACACAGTTTTGTCCTTAGATTTCAGCTAGTAAGAGTCATCCTAAATGTTTTAAAACTCAAGTTCACATAGGAGGCTTCATTTCTTGTTTATATAAACTCTTTGTGATCCTTTGCTTGAAAAAATCTTATTTAGGTGGTGGACTAAAAGGCCATTTGTGTCATGCTGTTGGAGTGTCTCAAAAGTCAGAGTTTTGGGGGAAAAATACTTGAGCAAATCATGGCTTTGTTGCCTTCAAAACTATGGAGACTAAAATCAGAAGTCTGATGCTTACAAATACCTCCAGAAAGTTTGCAGTAAAACCCAGAGCTAACAGCAAGGGAAAAGATGGACTTGAGGACAGCTACATTTGTCAAACCAGAAATAAAAGTCAAGTAAGCAATCAATCAATGAGTCAATGACTTCCCACATCTAAATAAGCAGTCTAGAGGTACAACACAGCCTGGACTCAAATCTAATCATCTTTTGTTGATCTAGTCTGCCTCCACAGGGCCCAAGGAGAGATTAAATATCAGCGGTTGGAAGCTGGACCTGACTGGACTGAGTTGCAAGACCTTTGGAGAATTTGATAGTGAAATATGGTTTGTGACAGCATCAAGGCTCCCAATCACAAGGTGTTCATTGAAAGAGCATTTTCCATTTGCACAAAACTAGAGGCTGAAAACTGACCTAATAGGGAGGTCAGGACAGAACATGAAAAACCCCAAAGATTATGCTGCCTTTTAATAAAACTGACAGTAATTACAATTAAGGTGATGAACTTATTTCACTGGTGCTTAAAGAATCCTGTACTTGGTTTGCAAAGAGCAAGAAGGCACAAAAGGTAAAAGAATGCTTTTATTCAGCTTTCAGCTTTCACAGTTCTAAACAGTAAACTTAACTAACAATTCACCAACGGCATCAGAGAACATAGTCCTGTATCAGTAAAATGTCTGCTGTTTAAGGCACTGGTAGTGGGAAGAAAAAAAGACATAACATGGATTGCTCTTTCCTAATTGGAATTTGAATGCATTATGAATATGTGCTTGCTATTCAATGCTTAGAAACCCACAAGCTACATTCACAAACAAATGTTTATACAAGTTCAGTGATTACCGAGACAGGAACCAGTGGCTCCCCTACTTCGACTCTAGAGCAAGTATTGCTTTTCTTTGGAGTGGAATAAATTTTTAACCTACTAAAAGGAAACAAAACACTAATTACTTCAGCAGTATGGCTTTAAGACCCTGTATTTGGTTACAATATAGAAAGCCAAGTTAAATAACAGCATACAAGTGCCATATACCGTCATTTTAAAAGAAGCAGTTTTACAATATAAAAATTAGTTTAGAACGTACTAAAGCCAGTTTTTGTACAAACATTTTTACAAAACTGAATTACTAAAAAAAAAAAAATCAAGAATGTTTTAAATATGAATCATACTTTACATGTTGTATGCATAAAATTACTTATCTTGATGATATAAATTAGGGATACTGCAAAGTTTTTAAAGCTGGCATTCATATGCTATTGAAATGCACACATCAGAAATACTGATGTGTGCATTTCAGAAATACTGAAATGTTAGTTCTGCAAAAATCCTTAAGAGTCACTTTTATGTTTGCCAAATTGATGCACGGTGACTTTGGTTTCTAAAGGAGCCACAGTGACCTCCCGTGGCCACCTAAGAGATCCCTGTCCTTAACCTTTTTTTCCATTTTGTACATGACGTTCCACACAAATGCCAATAAACTTAGAAGGTACAACAGTGGTTTCATGCCTGGTCCAGCTACTCCAGCAAAGGACAGCATCTCCATCAGAAATGAGCATAAGGAGCACAACCTCCACACAAACTAGCTCCTGGTCACAGAAAAAAAAGTCAAGTGTCCTTTATAATTTATCAAGAAACTGTTCCAGAACCTTTTAGAGAACTGTTTTCTGTAAGACAGCGAGAGATGACGTTTAATAGATGTTCAACTCTTATTCTATATTAGGGTCCCAAATACATAAATTCAGCTTCTGAGAGCACAAAGGAATGGAATGTAAATTGATGCTGTCTGAACCAAGTCCAAGGCAGAACACAGATAAAGTTGCACCAGACTCTTAAATGTGAGTCAAGTTCATTGGTATACAATGCCCAAAATCATTCTAAAAAGAAAGCAAGTGGAGGAAAAGAATGCAAAAGTCATTTAAGTGCCTTCTTCCATTGCTCTGAAGGGATACAACCAACAGGAACAAAACACAGTCTTCCTATGTCATGAACAGATGAACAACATGAAAACAAAACAAAAATCACAGTAGGGACTGTCTCACAGCTGTAGAATATTAATTAACACTTACATTCTTCTACTGCTTATAAATCCTCTCTGTTATATCCAACTTTTTTTCCATTGCTTGACTCTTCTGTGCTTGTTGCCAGCCACGTGAAATACACCTTCACAGGATCAATATTCCAATGCTTGTGAAATGATACTGGAATTTGGTGAGAAAGGTAGTCTTTTGGGTAGTCCATTGGCCTTGCCTAAGATGGAAGAATAAAGCATGAGCACCAGTATTAATGATCAGTAATAATTTTAAAAAGATATCACAGCTCAATGGCCCCCGTGACACAACCACGTGGTGCTGACAAAATACACAAGATGGTAACAAAGGGGTTTTTACATCATTCTATTAAATCAATTGACAAAGCATTAGATTAAATCTTCAACTCACACTGCAGTCATCATGCTAGGAATGAAGTACACTGATACTAAACATGTCCTATTTCTCAGGATGAAATAGCCACCATCTCAGAAGTCAAGTGATAAACAGTGTAGCTGGTATGAAATCTTTTTAAATGTGCAGTTTTTACTCAATAATGACAAAACTATTTTAAACTATATTCTCTTCCTCTTCTAATGAGAATTGTCAGCACTGCCACTGTGATTGCAGGATTCTAATAAGGCCATAAGCAGCCAAAATATATAGTTTATGATAGGTAACGGTTCCAAACATGGGATACATTGTGGTGCCAGAAAACTGTGCTGTTATTCTTCATCAGGCTATATCAAACCAGACAGAATTACAACACAGCTACAAGATGGAGCTGCTGTCCTGATGCTCCACGTGTATTTCATTTTCTCTGGCAGTTCAACGACACTGAGTGCATAATTACACAAAAAATTCCCACCTGTGCTGGTCCCTGGAAAACAACTACATTTTGCCATTAGAGTTTTTGTAAGAAAAATGCATGGAAGGCAAACATTTGTGTTTTACATCTAGGGAAAAACCAAACAAACAAGAAGAAAATGGAATTATTTGGATAACAAATAATTGATTTGATTTGAATCAGCCTAAGCTGGTAACTGATTCAATACTGCATACTTCACCTACTTATGGTGGTATTTATGAACTCTTCACACAGTTCTGTATACATTACAGTCATTAAATTAAGCAACAGAATCTGACATTATGAAATCTGAGTATGTGTTGTTAGTGTTTTGGGTTTTTTAATTCTGATATTTAAAACACAGAGTCCTTATTTTTTAAAATTCCTCTGGAGAAAGCGAGAGGGAATCTGTATCTCTCATGACTTTTGAAAAACACTTTGAAGAACATTTAGGCTTCAAGAACCTGAAGAATTTATTTTGGATAGAGACAGTTTTTGCACATTTGAGACCGAAGATTTTTGCTGTTTGAAAATGAATCAGCTTTTTATTAAGCTATAGACAAAATCATGGTGTTTCGATAATTCTAAGATAATGATACCTACTCTAATAACTGTAATTTTTTTTTGCTAACATTTGTATTTGGTGTTCTAGAAAAGCCAAATATATTGCTTTAGCCCAGATTTTCTATTTAAGACCACAATTCTGGCTGCCACTCAACATGGGAAGGTTCCTGTTCTCTTTAAGAGTCTGATCATGTCAAAAACCTCTGGAGCAGGTTTCAGAATATGTATCTACCTCAGCAAGCAGGCAGCAGGAAACCAGTAAGGCTGAGCAAACATATCATAGACACTCCAAGAATGAAGATATCTTTGCTTCTGTTTCATAATCTTTGTCTCAGTACAATTTTAGATTCACATACTTCAAGGAACATCACACATCATAATATTTCAGTCAAGTCCTTAGAAAGTTCTTTCCTGGTTGATGGAAAATCCAAAATTGGTTTTCTGATTTTTAAAAAATTTTTTTGCACA
Source organism: Fringilla coelebs (assembly GCF_963513975.1). Lineage (NCBI taxonomy): Eukaryota > Metazoa > Chordata > Aves > Passeriformes > Fringillidae > Fringilla > Fringilla coelebs. The sequence goes on from NC_140029.1 coordinate 69,382,893, forward strand.
ATAGTGGATTTAGTAGATTAAGAACGTTCCATTTTATTCAGTGGTTCATTTTTGTTCGAGGGATGTTAAATTATAATTTGTTACAAGCAATAGTAAAGACGAATTAGAAGTCAAGTGCAATTTTCTGTGTGGAAAATCGAACCGCTAGGGTTTCACTTTCAAAGTGATTCAGTATCAAATGCACACTATTAAGGATTACAAGGAGGTCCTTTTTTTCAATAAGAATCCTTCTTACAATTTTGGAGAATGAGTTCTGTTCTGACTCTCCTTTAATTAGGCTGGCTTGTTGTTTTGAGTTTTTTTAACAGCTGTGCAAGCAAAATTATTCAGTAACTGTTGAATTTATAATATGCATGACTTGTTTTCTTTCTATATTGAACAGAGTAAGCAATGATAAAACAAAACAGGAGAGTTAACAGATATATTTTTTATATGGACAAGGAATTAAAATATTAGTGTGTTCTCAGTCTTCCCATTTCTTTAAATAGTAAATGTAATTAGAAATGGAATCTTAACATAGGAAAAGCTGATAATTTAAATAAGAAACTCCCCCCCTCCACTGATAGCTGCTTTGAACTACAGAGTAATTTACTAATTCTCAAGGAGCTTATTATCTTATTCTCAGCTCATATTCAGATATGCAGGTCTTCCCAGTTTTTCAACTAGATTGACACCTGAAAAACATCAAATACTACACTGACTTAAATGTTGACTTTTTAAAAAGTTGTGCAATGTTTGGAAAAAAAAAACTCTAGTGCTTCTTGTTCATACCACGGAAGGATTTGGTTTACTTGGCTTACAAGGAAGAAAATGTGTTTAGGCCTCAATGCATCATGCTTTCCACTGTGACACTACAGTTAGCCTGTTAAATACTGTGGAAGATAGAAACAAGATTCAAATCTACTCCAGCCTTTTTTTCCCAAACTCACATGAAAATTATGTTTTGTAAGCTCTCTTTCCCATGTGCTAGCATAGAGCAATTTATCGTACTTACCCCATTCTTCAGAATCCACCATAAAAGCAATAATGTAAGATTTTATACCTTCACTAATGAGGGATTTCAGAATAGTAAATTCTGAATCCATAGAAAAATCAGGTGAATCCATAGAAAAATCAGGTAAGTAGAGCAGGCGGATTTACTGAAAAATTTTACACTCAGTTCTCCATTACCTGCATAAAAAAGTATTCTGTTGTAGGTTCCCTCCCTTAGAGGACACATGACAACTATTCAAAGCATGTGGCTCCTAATTCAATTTCTTTTTCAAAATCCTCACCTCTGACTGCATTTCTAATAAAATGTAGTTATAGCTTAGCTAAAATATCACATAAACTAGCAAAGCAATGTGGTAGTCCGTGGTAAGAGAATGTTCTTATTTTATCAGTCTTGTTCTGCTGAGAATCAAGGTAAAGCAGCAGCAGCAGCATCTTGGTTAGTGTTATCACATATTGATGGAATTTGAATATTTATGACTTTTTTATGTGTGCACTTAAAAAGTGAAATACATTTTTAATACTCAAAAATAGCTCTCAGACCTGATGAAAGAGCGGACTGTGTGTAATAGGGATCCCTAAGCCACTGAAACACATCCCAAGGACCATATCATCGGGTGCATCCACGCTGTAACACCGGCACTTGCTAGCAAGCAGCTTCTGAACAGCTGTTCTGCTGAAAACCATCCTGAATAAGAAAAAAACAAATAAATGTATAAAAACTTCTAAAGACACCAAATAGCTGTTATTAATAAATATTGCTAAATGCAAGACTGAATGTAGCCCTCTGATACAACACGTTTGAAATTCAAAATTTAAGGGGTCAGAACTGACAAATAGTGCAAGAAGCATTTTCTGAAAGATTATTACTTTTTATACTGAAAACTAATTACACCAATTATACCCATTGTTGTTATTCCAACAATAATTTAGCTACCCACCATTTTTACTAGAGCTGATTCCTTCTAAATTTGGCCTGGACTCAAAAGGGGTATTGTCCTCAATCTTACTCAAATGTAAGGGAGAAGAGTTGGGGACTTGAGACCAGCATGTGTCACTATACAGAAGGTGTGAGGAAAACTGCACGAATTTGGGGAAAACATCACTGTTTCTGTTGAAACTGGTTTGTGTCATAATTTAAAACATTTGCACTCAAAACAGGAACTAATGTAGATCTCAGCAGGAACTAAAATAAATTACCCTCCTCCACCAGTGATATAACTGTATCCTCCTGTCCCCAAGCCGTAGCCATAGCGCTCTCCAAGGAATACTGGTTCATTTGGATCATAGCAGCTGAGCAATTTTCGGAGCCTGAATATGCTATAGTATGAAAAGCCATTAAAAAAAAAAAAATCTTGTAAACATTCTTTTTGAACGGACATTGCTGCCCTCAACAGCATTCTATTAAATAGTACAAAGACGACAGGAAAAAATCAGAAATTCTACCCAACAAAAACTCCCCCAGAGATGCGAACTGCTAAAGAGAACTTCATGATGGATAATTTACTACGAGATATGACTGTGCAATTTGGTCAAATGATGAACAAATTAGCTTCAAGTATTTTTTTAAGTAGGCAGTTTGTCAGCGAAACTGCATCTCATCTCAGAGAAAACATGAAATGACACTTTCCAAGCAATATGATCTTTGCAAATTATCTATGAACATTTACAAATTGAAAGCTGAAAAGGCAGATTTAGTTTTATGAATGTTGCATTATCCACAGTTACATCCTCTCACTGTTTCTTCCTCTGTCACATGATTTAATGTAAAGTCTTGAACCACTGCTCACGACCCCACGATCCTGCACATTGCTCACGATGCCTTTTTTTGCTTATGTTGCAGTTTTACCAGAATGGGATCTAATTTTCCAACAAATGCAAGTTCCAAAACACCATCCTGGGCAGCTTGGACAACTGACCTGAGCTCATGGAACCTTTCTTCTGACACATTTGTCTGAGGAACACATCTTAGGAAGGTTATTAGCAAATGACTAAATCCTATCAGCTCAAATGTACCTACACTGAGGAATCACAAAATGTGGTGTATTCAGACTATGTGATCCCAAACACTGATATGCACAGTTTTAACCAGGTTACAACATTGTTTTTAATATCTGTCAAAAGAATACTGATGGGAAGGGACAATTTTGTTTTCTTCAAGTAATATAAAGCCATATGACTAATAAAATAGCTGTATCTCTTAAATAAAGGATAGGTGAATGTTGCTAAATCTCTTATTGACATAAACAGTGGTAGCTCCTGAAGTAATGCAATATTTACCTTATCAGTGTGTCATCATCCACTACAACTAACCAAGGGGTTCTGGGAGAAGTATGATTCAAAAACCTTTCCAAAATGGCAAAAGTCTTTCCACAGTGACCTAAAAAGAAGATAAATTAACATAATATACACTTTAATAAAACAGTAATTAAATTAAAAACAAGCTTTATTCCAGCTATCTGTCAAGCTCTTGAACAATACTGGACTAATTGCTACTCTTAAAGGGCTGTAAAAACGAGGAGACTATGATAGAAGCAAATGTTCTGCAAAATACTCCAAGCCACTGTCATAGCATTTCAAGATGCATCAGGCAGATCCACTACTTTTACAGAAATATTTAAATCTATTTTAATCTACTGTACTCCTCACTGGCAACCCAGGTCCTGATCACTGCCTCCAAGGAAAGGTCTGAACATTTATCACAAGATTATAGGGAAGTTCAGGAGGTAGGACACCCTTTGCTAGGAGTGCAGAAGTGGAACACACTTGTTCAGAATAAGCAGGACCTGAGAAACAAGAAGTTTCAGACTTCCATTCAGTGTTTTTTAGATCTTGGACAAACCTCATTCCAGTCAGTCTTTATTCATCACAGTTGATTGTCTAAAGTAATTACTGCTATCAATATTACATTTAGTAAACAATCACTCAAAATAACAATATTGTATTTGAAGCCACTTTCAGTTAAAATATTCTTTGAGAAACTGCAGTAATTCTATGCTAAAGACATGAAGGAAGTCTGGTGATTTCGTGAGACTGTGAATTTAATGTAGACTGATATCTGAACATTTCCAAAGTTAAACCCAAGATTTCTATATTACATTCTAGAAAAAAAATGTGGAAGCTTCCTGGTGCGACTAGAACTACTGGGCATGGCTTCTAGCACTGATCCACATGTGCTCAGCAGGCTTGCTGCCCCCAAAAACTCTCCCACCTGTGCACACAGAAATCCCTGCCTATGCTCCCTCCGCCTCTAACAAACAAAACAAAGGGGCAGCAATAACCCAGAGGTCAGAACAACTGACCCAGGGGGCCAAATAAGGGTAACAGGCCACTGCCTGGACACCTGTAATTCAGAAGGTAAAAGATATAAAATATCAGCCTAAGAACAATATATCAAATGAAAGAAAAAAATCAAAATTAATAAACTCAAGGAAGTCATCGTACCCATAGCCTTTTTTATATTCAAACGCAAAGTAAATTAATTTAAATGCCTGTTATTTGCTATAGAAAGATGTTTCAATCCTAACATTCAGTTTTTGTGCTTAAATCAAGACCTGCAAGGCACATGGATATAATATCTGAATACCATATGGCAAGCAGTTTATGCTTAGAAACGCTTGGCACTGCCTGAGGTCTTTTGAAATAAATTTATGTCTTCTTCACTGTTAATGATCCTACTGAAAAATCATAAATAACTGTAGAGTTTTTACTCTTACCCCAAGTAATAAAACCATTTTTTTTTCTTGGAGTGTATCTGTATATCATGCTTTCATAATCTCAGATTTAGGTTTCTGCTTAAAAGGTTAATTTAGGTTTCTGCTTAAAAGAATATGTTATCTGCACAGGGGGACTCTGAATGTACTCTCCATCCATTTCCTGTGTGAAGAGCATTCTTTAGTTTAGGCTGCAGAAAAACAGAATTTCTAAATGACATGCTTGACATGAAAGACACGTATCATCCATAACACTTCACTTCTTCAGTCACTCATTTGTGCAAAACTGACAAAAGCTCACCTCTGTCAGTGTTAGGTATGCCTAAATCTATAGTAGGAATGGAGATGTCTGCAAAATCACTGTAGTATTCAATAAGGGCAGCTTCTCTTTCCCAGGTCTGCTTTACAACTGGTACTGCAAAACAATGAATGGCATTCAAACACAAGGAACTTGATTAAAATAGATACTTGATCCAAATATTCATGTTAACCACGTTTTGTTAGCCACATTTCTTCACATGGTAATAAATATGCTGCTTCAAATACAGCATCATGATCCTAAATGTCCATTGTATTTTCTTTCCTATAATATTTAGACAGAAAAAAAATTAACATTTTATGAAAGCCAGTCAGGACAGTTTTATTTAAATTACTAAAAAAGATTTATTAAAATATGACTATATTTCATGATACTATTATTCATAATAATAATTGAAAACTGTGATATTTACATTTTTCCAGCCAAAGCATGGAATTCTGCTTTTACACTTGCTATTGTACGATTCATAGAACACATCAGCACAAACACTATCAGAGATTAGTCCCCCTTCCAGTATTGAAATGGCACATTTTAATCCAACAGTAAAGTCTGTAACATATTCTGAATCAGAAACAGACCAAATGTAATTTTGAAATACTTTACTAGTATTATACACATCCTATCTGACAGCAACATCATATTAATGCTCCAAAGCACCTGTCTCTGGAGACACACTCACAGGACATTTTATAACCATTACTGTTATAAACTCATAAATATTTATTGTTTCATTTATAAATAAGAAGTATTTGCATAGTGTAGTTTGTAAATATCACACAATCAATTTTAATCCCATGGAGAGATTCCATTCAAAGGAGGATTGCTTAATGCTTCTCTAAAAAAAAAAACCTTTTTCTTACTAGTTTGCCATTTCACATCAGGATTTAAAATTAATCACACAAAATTCTAATAATGATGCCATGAGTGTTTACATTACATCGAGAAGTGAATAAATTATGGGTAACACAAAAACAACCCAACCATCTGCAGGGTGTTCAGAAGAAAACCATCAGATTGAAATAATGATCTCTCTTCCATCTTAAAAATGAGGAGGTCAGGCCTGAGATGAACAAGTATTCTGCATTCTGCTGTTACTGTTTCTCTGCTTTAAGCTCTCTGACACCATCCAGGAGTTCTCACCAGCAGCAGGTAGTGCTTCAAATGGAGGAAATACTTACATAACTTCCCTTTGCTGCTATGCAACCCTGATGCTTGTGAACCACTCACTTTAAACCCTTGCTAGAATCATCCATCACCTAATTTGATGTTTGTTGCCTACCTAGCTGCTCACTTCCCTCTACTCTGAACGAACAGAATTTATTACTCCTGATTGATCAACACTCAATTAGATAACAGTTACCTTTTAGTGTTAAGACAGAGTAATAAGAACTCAATTCACTGATGAAAAGACTTTAATATTTTGAAAAGAAACAAAACCTGCTTTTGTAGCATATTGCAATGGTCTATACTACTTTTCAAAGTTCTTAAAAGCATTCTCATTTCTTCATAAAAAATCCAGAAAGGAATTATGTACAAAAAAATGTATAGGCAGGGAATTATTTTCTTATTTGAATGTTGAAATGTTTTACTTAAAAATGTTTCTCAGCAGAACAAAATGAGAAAGGTTTCTGAAAACAAGGCTTCAGAACAGAAGAATCACAGATACACAAGAGCATCCAAACTTCCCCTGGCAGAAGAGCTGCACCTGTGCAGGTTGTTTTATCTTTCTCCAAACAAGGACCTGAAACTCAGCAGGGTCCTTTAACACACAGAAATATTTGCAATTAGAGACCAATTCCTTTGGTGGAGCCCCCCTTGTTTCTAGAAATGAAGAAAAGTTTACTGAAGCAAGGACTTGAGTCTCATCTCAGTTACAAGCTCCAGCAAGGGGCTGTTGGCTGAAGTGTCCTTTTCTTTCCCTTGTTTGCCTTGAGGGAAGTGTCACCATGCAGACTAATGTCAATTGTAAACTGAATCCACCAGTACTTTGTAATTTCTGGCAAATTGTATCTTCCAAGGAAAACTACTTGAAATTTTGGACGAGGTGATGATGCAAATATTTACCAATATGTATTAATACTTGTGATCACACCAAAGTTTGAATATCACTAGAGATATTTAAAGGTCAGCTCTAAGCTCTTAATGGCATTTTACTTCTGCTCTTTCTAGAACCCTGAAGCATGTTTGCAGCCTTGAAAATTTCTTTTAAAACTACAGATGGTATGTGCAAGAGGGAGAGTTGTATCTGAAGTAAACTCTGAGGTAAAATTTAGCTGCTTTTAAAAGCACATCAATTTCCAAGCCTTAGCGCTGCATTAATGTAGTTTTTGGCATACAATAAAGAATGACTTACCAGGTAAAAAGAGCTCTCTGAAGCTGGCATCCATTAATCTTTCAAAATCTGGAGTAAGATTATCCTCTATTGCATAACACTGGAAGCTGTGAGGAAAGTTCAAGAATTTTCCTCAGTCTTCAACAGGTGTTTCTTGAAGGATGTTTACGCTACCTTTTTGAGGCCTTATGTTTCTTTCTGACTTTCTAGGTTTTTTTTTTTTCTTTTTCTTTTTTTTTTTTTTTTGAATTTTAATGTTAAAAAATTAACATGGATCCAGGAAGGAGAACTCTTCAGTGAACTCCAGTTACAGGACAGTCAATTTTGTTTTGTCAAAAGCTACTTTAAAGATAACCTAACAATTATGTGACTAAAACACTACAAATGTGCTTTCATCAGGTGCAGTAGCATTAAGAAAATAACTCCATAAATCTTATTATGAAAAAATCCCACCTGTTCTTAACTAGACTTAGTTAAGAAAAGAGCTTTTACTTTCATCCTGTCCTCTGACAACAGGTATGGCAAAAACCTCTCAAAATTTGGTACAACTACTAACCAATTACTTAATTTTCAATTTTTTTGCCAATTATAATCCCTTTAAATTATGCTTATAAACAAACTAAGCCTAATGGAGAGAGTATTATGCTCCTGGAGTATTAAAGAACACACAAAATTCAAGCAAATTCCTGGAAACAATTTCTTCCTTAGTAACAAAATGTCTAAGAGCAAACTAGAACAGACTGGTAGGTGGCATCAAGTAGGTGGAACGTCTTCTGTTCAGTAGCTGCATTTGGAATTTGTCTTTCCAAGCTTTGTTGAGACTTGATCTCCCTCAACTTAGCTGAGCATTACTATGTGTTAGCAGAAGCTGAGTCTCTCTGTGTCTCTGGGTAGGAAGCTAATGCTCACTGTGTCTATCTTGTTGGGCTGCACTAAGGGGTTTTTTGTTTGCTGTTCTTAGCATGGTGACTACAGCTGCTTGTGTAACTCTACAATTTTCAGATGAACTTCCAGATGAAATATGCTCTAGTGTTTCACACACTCTTGATGTGGGCCACTGGTTGGACAAAGTGCTACATATGACCAGATTTTCCCATTCCAAGCATTATAAAGTACACATGGAACAGCTAGGAGCAACAGGACAGCATAAGCTGCTTGATCTTTTACTGGAGAGGAGGGCAGGACAAAAGGAAGGAGGAGATGAGGGACCTTTCAGCTTGTTCAGATTTCTAAGTTAGCCACCAAAGAGCTGCACAATTGTCACTGCTGGCACAAAGAAAAGAAATGAAGCAATTATCTGGGAAACTCACTGAAAGACATTAATAGCTGCTGTATTAATTCATACTGCAACAGTTCCAATTTACAACAATATGAGCTAATCCTATGCATGTTTTAATTTAGGCATTCAATTCCAAGTTTTTTGCCAACAGTGACTAACGATGAAACCATTTTTAATCTTAAATGTTTAACAGCACTCCTGAGGACACAGAACACCAAAAAGATTCTACCTGAAGGATAAGCTGTTTAAAATTCCAAAACTTTCCTGGTTCTGAGTCGATTTTGCAAACATTTAGTCACAAGAGCTGCAGAGACAGCATATATCAGCTTGCTTTTTAAATATTCATTTTATGAACTATATTGCAGAGAACTACTACCTTGACTAGCCAACAACTTACTTCTGTCACCATGAAATTTTCGACATGTTTTTACAGCAACAAAAACATCTTCCTTATTCACTGGCTCTCCCTATATGAACAAAACAAAAAATAATCTTTTAAGTGCAGGCTGGGCCTGTAGTATTTTATAGGATATGTATGTCTGTACATATAATAAAACAGGAAAATATATTTTCATTGTATAGCCTATCAAGCAGAATAGTGTTCTCGTGACACACCAGGAAGTAAATTTTTATCTTGAAAAAAAAAAGGCACTGGTTGTTTAAAATTCCTGAAATAACATTCTTGGAAAATTTTTTCCATTGATGTAGTACTCTAACAAGAACTAAAACACCTATCATTACGAGAAGACCATGAGTAGAAAAACTTGTTGAAATAAGAATGATTCATCAGAAAAAGAATGTTTTCTTAATTTCTTTGAAATCAGTCACTATGAGAACACAAATTGTATCACACTTGGAAAAATCAGCTTAAATGATACACACTAGAAATCTTTGAATTTCCTCCACTGTAATAAACCACTTTGATTTGTTATCCTTTTTGGCACCTAGAATTTTGCTCTCCTGGAAGCATGGAACATGTTTTGGCCACTAGCTACACTTAACTCATAATATAATAAATATATTCTAGAGGTGGAAGAGACTTTAAGGCACCAAATACTCTATTACATTTTATCTTTAGCCTCAACAAGTTTTAGATTCCAATCTGTGGGGAACAAACAAAAAAAGATCATCTATACTTCAGTATCTCACTGTGCAAGGAGTGTAAGGATAAATAATTTATAGATCATGCGCCAACCAAACACTGCGGTATAAAGACTCATTAAAGCATACACAATATCAGTTGCCAGGAAATATTCCATGCCACAGAAGCCTGAAAGCATATCCAAAATACATCCTAGATAAATGCCAGAACAAACTACTTTGTTGGGGTTTTTTTTAGCTTACTTAGAAATATTTTCTCAAGTTTTGAGATTTTTGAATTCAAGTATTACATGTTTTAGTAAGGGTTTTACTTTTACTAACCAAATGGTATTTAAAATATTGTACTTACACAAAGTGGCAGAAAATTACTGAAAGTTGTTGCACAGTGATCAACCTTATATGAATTCACATCATCTGTGCAGAACTCAGGCACTGGAGTAAGATGTGGTCCTTCCCCTTTCTGCCAAATGTACAGGGCAATCTATCAAAATTGGAAACATCTATATCAGTAATTAAACTAAATAAAAACTTTCAGGGCATACAAAGAACTCATATTAACAAGCAAAGTAAAAGATGTGGGATGGTGTAGCAGTTTTGTCCCTGAGTTGATCAAGTAACTCATATTCTGCTGGTGGCACCACGCTCAGAGCCAGGTATTGGTTGCTGGCTCTTCCTGCCACTCCTCCCAACTGGAAGGATAGAGAACAGTACTTGTGCTCCTGGCTCCTTTAACCAATTGACCCTGTATTAGTTCAGATTTCAGACATTCAGAATTAATGTCTATCACATGAACCAACAAAGAAGCAATGCTCCTAGAAAACAAAGAGTATTTGACAACTGTAGTTTATGATTAATTATTTATGAAAATTCACAATGTGCTAAAATTTCCTACTGACAAATGAAATTTCAATAGAAAGCCTTAGAATGGTGTGAAGCTATTTTATGTCAGAAGTGAGGTTAGAGTGCCATTTTGGGTTGTAGCAGTGGATAGCACAAGGTCACTAAAACAATGGAAACAGATTTACGATAAAAATACAAAAACAGTCTTAGTCCTAGTTCAGGCCTAACGTTAGATGCACAAAAAATTCCGTTATTCAATTCCAGCTTTGACTAGGCATCAGGGAATATGCCATCTATTGTACCGTTACAAAAAGTCAAAGGTACAACCTACAAAGGAGCAGCAGCACAACAAAAACAGTTTACCACACCTGCAAGATACGAAAACAATATAAATGTTATGGATATAAGGAATAGAGACTTGGAAAGTAATAACATAACACTAACAAAAAAGAAATAATGAAAAGGATGCAGAGCACAATAAAATACCAAAGACTAGAGGTATATGTTCTTAGGAGTCCCTCAAACTAAAATATTTCTTATAAACTTTACCATTATACACAACATAAAAAACAACAGATTATATTCTCTGATTTGCTGTCAATCTCGATTCACACAAGAAGAGCGTAGACAAAAAATGATTTAAGACAGAGAAGATGGTGATTTATTAAATAAATGAGAGCGAGTGAAACTGTCTCTAGGGAGACATGAGAGTGTGCAGAAAGAATAACTCCAGGGCTGAAGTAGGTTATCGAAGGCAATAAATTTGAAATAAAACATATGCAAAGACCTGCTAACAGAATATTAAGTGGATGGAAGTAATTTTGTTGGTTGAGTGACCAACTGTTTTTTACTAAGCAATCTGTGGAACATAAAGGAGTAGCTCTTAATGATCTTTGTTTATGACAATATATTTAGAGACTTTTTAGTGCTGAGGTAGACTGGAATACTGGGAACATACGAATGATTTTGTCTTAAAAATAAAGTTAAAATAAAATAACATTGTGAAGCCCAAGGTCTTGCGCTGAGAAAAATCAACAAGAGGAAGAAAACAGCTTCCTGTTTTGTTTCTTACAGCAAAATGAAAGCTGCGAAGGATTCAAGAGAAAATGAGGGGGAACTATATAAAAGAATGGTTTTGCATAAAACCAAAGTTATGTAAATATGCTACATTTCTATGCTCTGTAAATACACCATAGATTTATGTTGCAAATGGGGAGGTTTATGACCATTATGAGATCTGAAAAGGCAACAGTAGTTTTATGAAAAGGTGTTTTGTTTTTTTTCTGGACCAGAACAATTTATAGATGCTTTTCAGGAGTGTTAAAAGAATTCAAACTACTTCAGTGTCACTCATAATTTCAGGCCAAAATCTTAATCCTGTTCTTCCTTCCTTCTTCTTCACATTCCTTACCCTAATCTTAATCTATTCTTATTTCAGGCCAGAAACTTATGTCAGATTCATCCCCTTCCACTTCTGGTTCAGAAGTTCACTTTGGTGACAGTCCAAAACCCTGGACAGCACAAACATTTTAAATGCAGAAAAAATAAAAAAGGCCTCCAAAAAAGTAGCACAGATACTCTTTCAGAGCCTCCTTCTCACGTTCCTTTCAGTCAGTTCACTCACTGTCTGAAATACCTTCTGCCAACCTTTTTCAAGTGTTGCATACCAGAGACAAAAAGAAGTCTTTCCAGACTTCCACGCTGCACGTTGCAGCACTGCTTGCTCACACAAAGGTAGATTCCTCAGAGTATTTAATGCAAACCCCACCATATTTATCTCTGAGAGTCTGATTCAGAAAGTGAGGCTGGCTAGAACTGAGCTACTGCTCACCTCAGCCTACGGTTCATGAATTGGAAGTGTCTCTCCTTGCTTACAGAGCAATCCTTAGAAGGTACCTGGATGTATTCAACCATATATGCATTCTTATATGAATGCAAGCCCTTTAATGAATTTTTCTATGCTTAAAATATAGTTCTAAAGTACTGCAATATTCTAAAGGAAGGAAAAAAAATCCAACATGCCATTGCGGTCAAACTTTTTAGCAATGTTTAAGAATAATCTCTTATTTCCATTATGATTTAACATCATTCAAATATATAACTTTGAGACAATTTTTTCTTTCATCACACCACTGCTTACCTCATGCTTTAAATCTATTGTAAAGTCTGATTTGAGTGGTTCACTCTTCAACTTCTTTGCAAGCCTATGCAATTAGAGATGAAGAAACTTAAACATATTAAAAAAAACCAATCACTAGGGCATGCAAGAAAGTGTGGCTGACCATCTTATAAGGAGAAAAATAATAATAAATCACATATCTGCATTTAATGCCTCAAGAAACAATCTACATTTATCATATAAATCCTTTTTTAAAAAAAATCTGATGTTAACATTAATTTTCAACACACACACTTTGATACATTCCTCCTACACAAGAAGAAATTTCTCTGGAGAAGGTAGAGAGCCTGGCATAAAATTTGCAACAGATTAAAAGCAGCAGCACATTTGAAGCTCAGTATTGATCAGCATCTCAAACTACAGACTGTATTATCTTTCTGTGCATTTCAAAGCATAGTGTTTAAAGACTTTCAATTCATGAGGACATTGATCCTTGCTATGGTAAGACACATTCAACTTCTGAAATTTATGAACTTTTCAAATCTCACTTGAAAGCACCTAAGAGTCTAAGCTGCAGTAACTATGTAGTTTGTCTGTACAGCATGAGAAACACTTCTAGAGGGCAATGCAGCCACTCTACAACCCAAGAATAAAACCACTGTCTGGGGGAGAATACATTCCTAAAATTACAATACGGAATTGAACTACTTAAACAGTTACTACTGGACAACTATCAGCTACTTGATGTAGGCAGAATGAAGCAAAATAAATCACATGCAGAGAAATGATACAGAAATCTATTTCTACACTCTTGTTTAATTTTGAAGTGCTTATAACAATTATATTTGGAATATATAGAATAATGGCAAATAAATGGGAAGTGACTTAAAATTCAATTCTTACTTGTTAACAAGTGGAATGCTAAGTGCCCAACCAGCAGCAAAATCCGGAAATTTAAAGACTGTAGGATTTTCAGCAAAGGCATAATGGTGAATTATTGTAGATTCTTCATCATATAATGCTTTACCTAAAAACCACTCCTGTAAAGGAATATAGGAAACAATTTTGTTCATCTACAGCATCCCTTTAGTGAAGTTGATGACTGCATTCATGCTGAATAAAGCAAACCTGAAAACAAAAACAAGGGAAGCACATTGTTCACAATTAATAATCTGGACAATAATTGTACTTGGTGAGAAATGAAACTAAAAATTGTTCTCTGATATCAAACACAGGCTGCATTTTCAAACTCCAAAACATGCCTTGGCTTCCACCTGTTCAAAGAACACTGAATCCCAGAGTCATAGAATGGCTGAGGGGGGAAGAGCTTCTTAAGGTAACCCAGTCCAATTCCCCAGGAATCAAGCAGGATCACCCAATGCAGGCTGCCCAGGACTCTGCCCGGTCATGTTTTGAATACATTCCACAATCTCTCTGGGCAACCTGAATACAAACTTTTTATTCTTATGCAGACTGCTGAGGCTTTAAAATGCATATTGAAGGAGCTCTGATACAAATCACCTTGAATTTTGTATCTGATGGACTACTACTGTATATAAGGAACCAGGGATGGGCTGTTACACTAAGATGACAATTACTATGTACAAAAGCGAAGTGTTTTATTTTCCTTTTATTGTGGGTTGGAACGTAATCTGTAATTTCATTAGAATCTGTATGTAATGCAAAGGAGAGAGTAAAACTGGCAAAAGGGCACATTTTGAACAAAAATGTTCATGTTTCTATTCTGAGAATATAAATTACAAGTAGATGTTTCTTAAAAAAAAAAAAAAGAATATCACAAAGGTCTCAATATATTCAGTCCTCTGCTTTGAAGACTAAGTGTTTCAAAAGGTAAGACCTCTGAATTTTTATTATTATTACCATTTTAGAAAAGAACTGTGAGAAAACACATGGCCATTTGCCTGAAAAACAAGTAAGTACGCTGAAGTGAGTCCTGAAGCAGAATTACAATAAAGAAGCAAAACATATTTCACACAGGAGATTTTGGCTTCTTTTATTACAGGTAAAGGACAGACACCAGGTTGGGTTTTTTTCTGAGCGATGAAAATTCTAAATATTAGCACCTTTCATGTCAGTTGCATTGCCAAATTTGCTTTGCTCCTTGGTGACTGTACTCCTATTTTGTTCTGCAAGTCTTTTGGTGTTGTTTTTTTCCAATAGGTACAGAATATTTATCACCAAGACAGATTAGAAACAGAATGCAAGTAAAACACCCTACTATTTTACATCAGCATCAGTCATTCAGTCTGATGATAATCAGAATTGATAACAGACAGGAAAATGGGGAGAAGGGACTGCAAATCAGACTATTATTAATCTTTTTATTTATGGTACATGATTTTCAGGCTATTCACAGAAAAAATGGTTTCTCTGCTCAATTTTAACAGTTCTCCAACAGCTATACAGGCATTTGTACTGCTTCATGTTAAATACCTTGCTCTCAGCCTCAGCAAGAGAAATCTATGCCCCTGTTTTAAGGTGTTTGGACACATCTTTTTCAACATTTGGCAAAACACACTCAATCACATTCAAAAAGAAAGTCAAATCTCTAAGTTTTTATTTCACCTTAGACTTGTCAAATCTTCTGAGTGTTTCTACCAGTTTTATGACCTGTATTCTTGTATCTTCTTCACAGAAGAAAATCCACGAGGAGTTCCTACCATAGGTAACAGAGAAGCTAAAAAAAGAAAGAAACATTTCACTAATAAGGTGGCTTATGAACAAAACTGGCACATTCAAGACACATTCCCTAAATATAAATAATTTGCCATCAATTCTTCATTTACACAGAAATGGAAAATTTTACTACTGATCTAGAATTTCATGTCCAAGGACTACTGTGAATGGATAAAGATACTGACTCTGCTGCTATCTATTTATAAAAAACAGTTGTTCCAGAAAGAAGGGAACAGACATACATAAAGAATTTCCATTTCCAGTTGGAAGTTCATTAGTTTTTACAGTACAGTGAAACTGTACAGACTGAAGGGATTCCTCAAGATAGCAATAATCTCAATGCAGGATTCCTGCTTCCTTCAAAAATGACATTCCCTGTTTCTCTGCTCCTCTAGACTTAATTCTACCACTACTCATCAAAACCGAGCCATATTAATTAATAACATCCTAATGGAAAAATAAACCCCTATTATATTTATTTTTCCAGTTTCCTTTGCATGGCTTTTGGGAATGATTCCCAAGGCTAAGTGCTTAAGGTCTCCAAGAGAGTCTTATGGAGACCTCAGAGCACAAAAGTTTCGAGTTCAGACTGCAAGGAAACCTTGGAGATACCATGGTAAGATCCTGTTTTGGATAATTTTTAAAAAAGTGATTTCTTCTCTGCTGAATGAACATGGTTACTGAGATGAAATGTAGCAGGCCTTCTGGGCACAGTAAGGATACTGCATCATAAGACATCCACTGGTTTATCTTCTGAAATTAAATATTTTGTCCAACTTAACCTGTGCCCAAGATCTAAAAATTAAGAATTTTCACAACTGCTTAGAGACGTCCTTAAAAATGCTGACAGCTACAGGACTGAGAAATCTAGTCTTTGGAAGCAGTTTTCTGATACAGATGCATCTTGCATCACAATTAAAAGCATCATCAGCTGCTGCAGGATGGGCTGAACTCCCTTCTTCCTCTTTTGACCATTGAGAAAACCAAACAATACAAGCTTCAAAACATCAACATACTTCTAAACTATTCCATGTCCTCATTTGCCAAAAGTACTAAGTGAAACAGTACACAGAAGGAAACTCATATTCCAGAAATCCCAAGATGGAAATCCTCTACTTAAGATTCCTATTCTGATTTCTAAAGAATTTTCTTCTGCTTTCTCAAACAAATGAGCATTTGTATTTTTTCTCTTAGTTTTACTATTTTATAAGAGCTGTATCTGTAAACCCTGTCACCATGACATAAATAATTCAGAAGAGGAACCACAAGGTCATTGAAACAGGAGCTAAGCAGGGAAGAAAAGAAAGATGATTGATAGCTTGAACATCATCTTCCAGTTTCAATTTACTTCAAATCTCTTCTGCTATTTTTCACAGTTTACATATATCTCACAGACAGCTGCTATACAAGCATAATTCACATTTTTCTACACATGTAGTAATGGAAAGCAATAGGAAAAGTATCCTGTCCTGCAACCACTCTGACATAAAAACCTCACTCTGAATACGTCGAATAAATTATATTAACTAAATTAAACTCAGTAGGCTGCAGATTTCAAATGCAAGCTTGGGGCAAAAGATGGTCTCCAGTACCATGGAGCTTCAGGACTACTAAAACAATTTCCTGACAGTTTGCAAGATACTACCACGTAAATGCAGCATGTCCTCCTTGGAGCCATCTGCATAAGCTAAGAAGAAAAGATATTTGAGACTACCTGTCTTTTCTGATCCTACTAACATGAAAATTTGCCATATAAGCATCTAAAAAGATGCTGAAACCTAAAACTTTTCACTACAGAGACATATGATTCTATAAGCAATAAAACCCCCAAACAAGTATTATGAACTTTTTTTTTTTCAATTTATTCCACTTCATTCAGTGAAGCAATCTAAAAGATCAAAATTTCTATAATACCTCACACCTTACACTGTGAGAAGTGGGGACCAAATAGAAAAATAAACATTAATAAATGCTGTTTCTTTGGACTAGTTTATTTCCCTAATAATTTTAAAATGCACCATGATTTGAAGAAGGTTGTTGCTCAGTTAAATACTATTATTACTGTTCTTTTATTTCAAATAGGCTTCTCTGATTTAATTAAGTTCATCATTGCTTTATAAAACAAAAAAAAAGAAGTACAGTTAGAAAGTTAAAATATAAAGCTGCAACTCTCATTAAAAATTTTTGCTTTTTAAAAAAAGCAAAAAAGGTCTGAGTAACAAATACATATAATCTTGGTTACAAAAACTTCTGAAAATTCATTACACTTACTCTGTCATTAATGGCAATATTGTCCATGCACCTTCATGCCTGTCGATCTGATGAATAAGCAGAACTGTAGGCAATTCCTTTGAGAAAAATAAAAACATTCCCATTAAACTTGAATTATATATAAACTTGAATTATATATTCCTAAGCATCAATCAATGTTCAAAAAATTATTCTGGAACAACTAATTAGTTTTCCAGTTAGTTACTAGGTTTTGACTGGCAAGCAGCCCTGAAGAGTAGATGACTTAGGATGGTATGAAACAAGGTGAACTGCAAGTTAAGGATAGTGCTTCTTCCAACCCATAATTTCTTAATTGTCTTTTAGTTAGAAAGCTAACAGACTTAGAGTTCCATGCTTTGCATAAGAACCCATGTAATCAACAGATCACAGTAATCTCCTTGCCATACTATGAAATCCTGTGAAGAAATACTTATAAATAATGAAGAGTGCTCTACAAAGGCTTCTACTGGACAATCATGTTACACACAGCTTAACTGAGAGTTCCAACACCCTTTACTCTGAGCTGAGCTTTGACTTGTCACACTAACGTCATGACAAAAACCGATGGATTTGCAGAAAAATCAAAATGAGGAGTTAGCATTTTTTTCTTCCTGAAAGATCAAAGAAGCTTTCCTACAAAGGAAAATACTAAAAAATTCCTTTGCTCTTTTGTTACTTGAAACCTCTTTGATGTGGCAGATCCCAGTGTTTGGCAGATAAGCTAGAATTCTGGGGTAGTTTCCAAGAAAACACCATTTAAACACAGCCTTCTGATAAACCAAAGTGCACAATTTGTAATACATGTGGAAAGCTGGATGCAGATACATCCATCCCTCAATGCACAGGCAGTGCCCTACTCCATCAGCGAGTCCAATCCCCCACTGCAGCATCATTCCGTCCAGGTGTGACTCCAGCTAAAGAGAAGGGAGAGGCTCCCTGCTCAGCTGACACTCTGACAGGGGGTCACTGCCCACAGGAGCATGGCACTCACCACAGCATTCAGGGGAACAGCACTTTGGGTTGGCACAAAACTTCACATGAGATGCTTAGAGAAGTGTACAAGGTCAGCAGAAGGGGGATCATGGTGTTTGAGGAGTGGCTTAAGCCCAGCTGGAAATGAAGCACCACAAAGCTGCTCAGTCAACCCCTCTCTTCCCCCATCCTAGCTGAAACCAGGCCAAGGAAGGAAAAATCATTGGTAAGTACAGGGAAAAAAGGGAGGCGGTCACTTATAACAATTTGTTGGGCAGGACATTTGTTTTGCCATTGCCTGCTCTGATCATGCATATTCTCCTTAAATTCCATTTCTCTTGTATTAGCGGGGTGCACCGTGGCGGGAAGGAAATGATGAATCTGACTCCACGCTCCTAGAAGGCTAATTTATTATTTTATGATACTAGAATATATTGAAGAATAATAAACTATACTAAAGAATTCTGAAAGGATACAGACAGAAGGCTAGAAAGATATTAAAGAAAAACTTGTGACTCTTTCCAGAGCCTCGATACAGCTTGACCCTGATTGGTCATTAAGTCAAAACGATCCACATGAAACCAATGAAACAACCACCTGTGGGATAAACAATCTTCAACCACATTCCAAAGCAGCAAAACACAGGAGAAGCAAATGAGATAATATTGTTTTCCTTTTTCTCTGAGGCTTCTCAGCTTCCCAGGAAAAGAATCCTGGGCAAAGGGATTTTTTCCAGAAAATATGATGGTGACACACTTCTAACTCCTGGGCAGGAGGCTTTGTGTGTATTTGGAGGTCTGTGTTCCCACAAGCAGAGAGAGGACCATGAGTTGTAGGGGTGTACCTGTCTCTCCAGGCCCTAATCCTTTGCCTTTTGGCTTGCATGTGCCAAACACCTCTGATTGATGAATGCCTTTTGTGAGTGATGCCATTAACATAAAATTCACATTAAAACACAAAAGTAATTTCTTTTCTAAGAAAAGCTCTAAGATAAAGTTTGCACTATTTGCTGACTATGTCAAGTTTACTTTAAATCCTTTTTAAGGGCAGTTAAAACCTCCAAATTTCATATACTAAAGAAAACATCTACTGCTCTAAGGAATAACTGTGTCTCTCAGGAGTGCATTGACCTTATAGAAAAATAAGGACTTATGCTATTGGAATGACCCAAACTGAAAAGAAACAATGCCAAAACTCCAATTTGTAACAGGATATTCACCTGCATCTCAAAAACCAGCATTTCTGATTCATGGTTCCAGTTCGAACTAACCTAACAAATATGTTTCTGCTTGTTTTCAATTTACTGAAAAACCAAAAGTTCAGAGCTTTTAGTGGAAGTGGCAAATCTTATACACCTTGCATTTCATGAAAATGTGAATATGGTAAAATTTACTTGGGTATAGTTTTATCTTTATTGATTTTATTTACTTAGATTTATATTTTTATTTTCATTTTTAGTATAAGCTTATGGTAAAACCACAAAATTATGCTTACTTAATACAAAACCTGCTAGTATTTGTAGGAAGCCATGTATTTCATGTACAATAGACAAAGAAAATAGTAGTTAATAATAACATACTCAGTGTCTCTGGATTAATTTTAGATAAAAGCAGCATTTACCCATGTAAAAGATATGAAGTAAATTACATAATCTAAGTAGCTGTACTATTATACTCTATTTCCTTTGTGCAAAGGAGTGATGATAAAGAAAAAGCTCTCTCTCTTGAGCTAATCCAATACTCTTACAAAGTATCTTTTCTCTTTGATATTCTCATAAACCTGCTCTCTTTCTCTACCCAACTTCCTCTGAAACATGAAAATTCATGTCCTGCAGGATCCTTTCCTTCCACTCACCTTGAACCATGCATTACTTCTAATTTAATAAAGGAGATGCTTAAAACACACTCTAAAGATCTAAAACAGCCACTTACAAAAATACAGGAGCATTTCTGTTGCTTTTCCTTTCTCATTTTTACTCTGAACCTAGTGGAACTGGGCTGACCTATTCATTTTATTTATTCCATCTTCAGTACAAGGACAGAACAAAAAAGCAAAATG
The DNA here is from genome assembly GCF_963513975.1 of Fringilla coelebs. NCBI lineage: Eukaryota > Metazoa > Chordata > Aves > Passeriformes > Fringillidae > Fringilla > Fringilla coelebs. The sequence continues at coordinate 69,403,584 of NC_140029.1, forward strand.
TATCTGGTGTCAGCTTTGAGGAGTGGAAGGGCACGTGCAGTCAAGGTAATGAAATGTAACTTGCACACTGTGTCTATCTCAAAAAACTCTCCTACAAATCCATCCATGGCCTGTACTATTCGCTGGTCATTTTAGCTTGAAACTATTGTTTCCACAGTTACAAACCATGTGTGTTTTCACACTTACCAACATTCTACATATGACACAAGTAAAGTATTTTATAACCTAAATAACATAATTTAATCACTTCTTGAAGACTGAGAAACTACTCTCCCCACTTACAGAACTGAGCTGACTTTAAAGGGAAAAACCAAGAAATGGAATTGAAACACAGTAGGAGATATTTTTACTCCAAATACCTACTCCACCTACCCTATCAGCACAGTGAGATCAACAATACCTGTCACAGATGACAATGGCAAACGCTACACAAAGAAAAACTAACTGTGAATAAAGGGGCTAGATCCACTTTTTCAAGCCAATTCTAAAGACACAGATTCACACAGCCTCATTTGTACCTTAAAATCATCTAGTATTTTTTATGCCAGTTGAAGTATGAAGATGCTAACGACACGATCAATTTCACACCAAATCATCAAGAGAGCTCTGGTTTTTGAATCTAAATATTAAAAGTTCTCTTCATTAACATGAAAAAAACTTGGAGGACTAGCATATCCAATAAAGAAAAGGTAATTCAGAATAAAAAAGTTAAGAGCTAAATAAAGGAATTGTTAACCTGAAACAAGTATCTCTATTCTTTCAGCACTACATGGAATTTCATATCAATCTACCAAATCCCATATGAGAAATGTGCAATTTATAGAGAAGAAAACCATACAGGGTAAAAACAAAAGGAAATGCTACGGTTTCATAGACTATGAGGCCAAAATGGGCTTCTGAATGCACCCAGGAGGGCAGAGATCCACCCCAGCAAAAATGGGATTTCCAGGCTAGGTCACATCCTCTATGATCCTCTAGCAGAATTGTGTTTGCTTTGTTTTCCTACAAAGTAGCTCACTGAATTTCATCTAAGCATAACCAAACCTTGCCTTAAGTGTGTTCTTTTGTGAGAACACGCTTTATTAGAGCCCAACTCACACTAGATCTTGCTCAGCACTATTAATGTTATGTCCTGTGTGACATGATTTTGCAAGTAAGGCACAGAAACAGATCCAGAACTGGGGTGAAATGCAAAACACGACGGTAATGTGCTCATTGTTATATTACTGAGTCACCTCAGCAAAGCAAAAAGCCATCTTGTAATACACTAGAGAAAAATAAAGTAGTGTACAGGAATTTGCTCCTAATGAGTCCAGTTTGCTCATATCTGTAGGTGCCTTGCATTTATTATCTCTGTGCTTTGTGAGCTCATTAAAGTGCCTGGTGAAGCCCAGAGGTGAGGGGCAGGAGTGGGGATCTTAAACCCCGAGCACTGCTGCTGAACTGCACAGCTCCAGACTCAGACATGTATTCCTATCTCTTCATACCCTCCAAGCACCTAACAGCATTTCCCCTACTCTCTTCTTTTCACTTATCAATCCTAAGACACATTCAGAGCTAGCCCACCTTCTCAGCCTTCCCTTGGGAGGTTAAATGAGCCAAGCTCCTACAGTCATCTGTTATGACTACTTTGACAAAGTGGAGCTGTGGAATACATACTGAAGTCTCCCTACAGCTTTATTTTCAAAAACATGCCAATTCTGTAGACATTCTGAAGGATTTCTAAAATAAAGTAATACCAATAGCAATAGTAAAAGAAAGTAATAGCAAATCTCCTACCTCTAAGCCCAGCGGGTCAGGCAATTTACTGGGAATTTCCAGCTTCAAACATTGTACCAGACACTTCATCTTCTCTATATTCTAACAATTTCCTTAAATATTGAAAATTACAATACACATTTACATTTTTTTTCATGTTTTAAAGACATAAATATCAATTTTATTAGAGCCTAATTTCCAAGAATCCAAGACAAAATATTATTTCAATAATCCCATTCAAATAAAACTCACGGATGATTTAAAGTACTATGATACATTACCACTGTAAAAGAACTTTGCTTCTGTTTAACACATCTGTTATTTAGGAGCTTCTCCAAAGTTGTCCAATCCTTTTAAACTCTTCCTCTATTTCTTCCTTTAGGCTTCATTCATAGAATCCTAAAAGAGTTTTGAATTGGCAGGAACATTTGAAGCCCCACTCCAGGCCCCTCCAGTGAGCAGGGACACCTTCAGCTACATCAGGTTGCTCAGAACCCCAACCAAAATGATCTTAAATGTTTCCAGGGATGGGATATCAACCACCTCTCTGGCAAACTGTCAAGTTTTTCACCAACATCACTGTGAAAAATTTCTTCCTTATGCTGAGTCTCAATCTACTCTCCTTTAGTTTAAAAACTTTACCCTTTCCTTATTATTACAGGCCCTCTAAAAACTCTGTTCCCCTCTTTCTTTATAAGCCCCCCTTAAGTACAGAAAGGCCACAATAAGGTGTTAAAGACTCCCAACAAAACCCATGATTCTAATAAGGCACGGTTTCCAATAATCTTTGCTCCTCAGGAAGCCCAAAGTAATAAAGTATAATGTACTATTTTCCATTAGAGGGAATTTCTACTTCTGTTCTACTCTCAGATGCCCAGTTATCATTTTAAAAAAGAACTGAGTTTTCATAATATATCATGTGTAATTTCAGAGAGTTCAGTGAAAGGCCATAGCATTACCCTGCTTTCACAAATCAAGAGCAAAAAAACCCAAAGCAAGTACTGTGTGCAAAAAAACACAGCAAGTACTGTGTGAAAATTAACAAATCAGACCTTTTTTTGTAACAAGACATAAAAAGGTGTGGAAAAAATCTGGAAAAGTTTTAAGTGCCTATTATAAATGCTACCACAGATGTGCATAATAAGACAGTAGCCTAGCATGACAACATTTGCAGTTAAGTGCCATTTGTTTGCTCTTCATTGGAGTGAATAAAAAGCAGTGAGGAATACTTTCCCCACAGCTCACAGTTTACAAGAATTCTAAATAAATGCAATCATGCAAAAGACAGATGTGTGGTTTACAGTACATAGCTATTATTCATGAAAGCCAATATTAAAGATGAACCACTATAATTATGTTGCCTGGTCTGAGTAGGGTCTTTGTTTAGAATTGGTTTAAGATAGGATTTTAGTATTGTAGTTGATAATATTAATGTTGTAAAGTGAGTTTTTACTTAAAAGCAAAATCTTTGTCAATCACAACTAGTGCATAAAAACACTTCAGGTTGGATATTGGGACAGATTTCTCCACTGAAAGAGTGATTAAGCATTGGAACAAGCTTCCCAGGGCAGTGGTGGAGTCACCATCCCCAGAAGTATTCCAAAAATTGAGCAGATGTGGCACTTCCTGATGTGGTTTAGTGGGTGTGGTGGCATTCAGTCAAAGACTTGATGATTTGGAGATCTTTTTCAACCTTAATGATTCTATGATTCAAGCAATGAAATTAAGCAATGTGTGGGGTTCAGATGCTTCTTTAAAAATCAGCAAGATTAGCAGTATGAGTAGGCTTACATTCACGGACAGCCTGAAGCATCTTTCATTGAAAGCAAGATTGAGACAGTTGTCTCCCAAGCTAAATCAGTGTGATACATGGGAGACCCTTCCCCACAACAGGCTCTGGCCAAGTAAATCTAATGTACCTCTTTTAACTAGGGAAGAAGAGAAGGAACAGGAGAGGAGAAAAAAGCTTCCACGAGACAAGAAATTTGGTGAATGTATTTCAAGTACCAGTATAGATGATCATGGTAATATACAAGAACAAAACAACTGTCACCAGGTAATGATTTTAATCTGATGATTTAGTAATTCCAGTCTCATGTACACTTGAGCATTCTATTCAAAGATGACTGAGAAATTTTAATATAGCCAACAACAGTGGAGCAGGAAGCAATCTCTTATTCTTTGTAACAATCTCTTATTCTTTACTAAGAAAAGAAATACCTTAGTAAAATGGGTTTGTTCAAATACTATTAAGTATGCAGAAATTGCTGCTGAAGGGGCTGAGAGAGACATTTAGCCTAAAGAACTTTAAACTTCTGAATTTCTTGTTTATATTTTGCCCTAACATGTCACGACATCTCTGTGAGGTGACAGGTCCTATTTTCTGCATTAAAAAAGTGAAGGAAGCTACCACATATTTGGTAAAAGCAGTGATATAAAAATGGTATATGATTGCAAGGCAGGGCTGAAGGCAGCCCACTCATCACTACTAAAACATTTAAAAGATCTTATTAGTGCAGAATTATCCAACTGCTACAAATTCCTTCAAATCTGCTGAGCATCCATTAGAGGAAAACGATCCTGTTCACCTTCCAGCACAAAGTGTAGGTAACTTTTACAGTTTCAACAGCTAATGAGCAAGGCATCAATTCTGCTGATAACAAAGCCTAGCAATTGTCAAAAGGATGCCACTACCTTTGCAGAATGAGAAGCAAGGGCATATTAGAAAGTCAAAGATCAAACAATTAAAACAAAAAGCTAGGAGAACAGCTGGAGGCAAGCAAAGATAAAACAAAAGTCACTCAAATGTGTAAAGCCCTGCAAGCTGACCTTGAAGAGATTTAAGACAACTCTGAAATACATTTTCCAAACTAAGCAGGATCTTTTGTACCGTTTTCCTGGACCACTTTCAAAAGGTTTTATTTCGAATGCACCTCACCTTTCCACAGAACAGAGTTTAGAAGCATTTCACAACAGGGACACTCAAATATTGAAGCCCCAGAATAAGCAGTTGCACTTTAAAATGCAAATCCTAAAAGGAATGAAGCATTACAAAGAAAAACAAAGAAAATTGACCAAGAGCATACTGATACTATGCAATGTATGCAAGCAGAATAAGTAACACAACATAAAACAAACACAGGTGCTAACATGGATAAAAATATAGAAATAGGTAATCCATACACTGACCACTTAAATGCACTGTCTTATTAGGGTTTCATACTGCAAGCTCTCCCCACATAATAAAAGTGTAGTTTTATGGACACATTTGGAAATTAAATGCAAATATTAAAGTTGTGAACGATGTTGCAAACACAAGAATGAATAAATCCTTGTAGGAAAAAAAAATGAAGTTGTTGCTAGGAAGGAAATAAAGGGTGCACTATTATTTTACACAAAAAACCAAAGAGAATCAATCTAGTAATACTGAGAAATTTTGACATTAAAACATGCCTGTTTTAATTTAAAAAATAGGGTTGATCTTGATATGGTGGAAAACCTTGCCATAAAGACAAACTATTGTAGACATGGAGATGGAGGGGCAGGTCAGAATGTAGCCCAACACCTCATTTAAATATAATCTGTTAAACCTTGTTAAAGCTGCAGGATCAAAAAATGAATTGCCTGATCAGTCTCAGCTGGAAAGAGGCTTCCATGAAATGGGAAGCCATTACAGGAGGGAGAGAAGTAAACAGGATTTTCATACTAGAATCCTGAATTTGAGCAAGTAACTGCAAATTGAAGCAAGAGGTATATAATGGACTGCATTGAATTTATGGCATTAGTTTTGAAAAGTCTCAAGCAAATTACATCTATTTTATCTAAATATACAAATCATCATCAGTTATTTAAAAATAACTCAGTTGCCTTAAAAAGAAGTTCTTCCACTAAATCCTACAACCACAACATTATTAATAGGACCCCATTTGATCTTTAGACTTTTCAGGAAAAATTATAGTTTTTTGAATTGGCCAAGGGTGTTCAATGCAAGAACCCTCCAGGACCCAAAGCAAAAAAAAATCTACTCTACTAGACCAGTTTTCATAGGGAGATATACAGACTTTTGTCTTCCAAACAGTGTCACAATCACAGGCAATTAAAAAGCACTGACTGCACCTAAACTGGTAATTTTTCAAAAACTTTATTTTACCTGTTTTCTCATTTTGAAAGTAATAGCAAAAAAGTAATCCTGATTTTCACTTTTTTAGACAGAAAGGGCATAGTCCCAAACATTACAATCCCAACAGCTTCCTTATTCTTATTTGGTGCTTCTTACGAAGGTCGAATTTACAGAGGTTAAATGTTCCATAACATCAGAAAATTAAGAAGATTGGTAGAAACTGTAAATAATTTTTGCCATTGCTAAATTCTAACTGAAGAGTTTTGGCTAATATTCAATAAATTGCCATGGAAAATGTTTTTAAGCGAGAACAAAATACTGACATCTACTGGTGACCGGAATTACAGATTGGTTTCACATTAAAAAAATGTTTTAAGTACACCATGAAAGAAAATAAATGGACAAATCACTTGTTAAGATTAATGTCAGTTACTTAATCCATTTTGAAGTGAGGCATATGTGCTGGTTTAATGAAGTAACACAAATCTAGCAGTTGGATTCCACTTCTCATTTCAAACTAGCAGAAAATAACTAATGAAACCTTATGGACTAAACAGCTTTTGTTTGGGCCTGTAACAACAGAGCACTGAACCCGATGATTCAGTCTTGTTTACATGCAGCAGTTGTCTTTGAAAACACAAAGATTTCGCTTTTTTGCCTGAAACTAATAATTCCATATGTATTCTTTGCAGTGAAAAATGCCAACTTCAGATGTTGATATGCAGGGTTGCAGAGATTATCTGCCCCATGCCCATAATCAGCATTACTGGGGAGTGTCTCACAGCGGCACTGCCAGTTGACCAAAACAATCAAGATGTACCAAGAACCTGCTGACTATCCTGTGGGTTTTTTTCCTATACACTGATGGCTTTCCCCTTTTCCCAAATTTCAGATATGAGATTATTGGTGGGATTTCCATCACTGCTTCTCTTAAGACACCACAACTGCTGTTCAAGAGGTAACTGTTAATACTGGAAAAGCATCACCATTTGAGCATTTCCATAAAGGCATCTTCTCACATAGGCAAGAAAGGTTTTTAGAAGCCAGGTCAATTTCAGGTACAACTCTGATTACAAAATTATTTCACCTCGTTCCCACAAATCATGCTTATATTCTGGCCTCACTGAAACCATTTGTACTTCTACTTACTGAACTTTTTATTGCTCATATTCTGCAACCTCAATTACAGAACTCAACTAAAATCCTTGGGTTTAACAACTGACACCATAATCCCCTCTGCACACATTGTACCTGAACACTTGTCTCAATTCCGAAGAGGACTCTGAAAGAGCAGAACTCTGCAGAACAAAGGCTGTTCACATGATTGATTTCATTAAGGGATTAAAAAATGCATTTAGAATGGATTTAATTACAACAGGTTTGATAAGCTTGGATAAATGAAGCCTAAAACATCCAGCAATCTGATTTAGGCACTAGAAGACAAATGTACATCAGACAATTTACATCAGATTTCTTTTTCCTTTACAACAAAGAATGTGGAAATGAAAAATAGGTCGAGTAACCTCACAGCAAGCTATTTCATATGAGGGGATATATGCCACTCTTAATTTTTTCTTAATTTTATAAAACACAAAGAAAATAAAGAATTGTTTATGCGCTCTGAACTTTCAGTGTAAGTTTCTTAAAAACCTCTTCTCTCTAGGCTTCAAATTTCCCATTAGATGGTAAAGTACCACATGCAGCTCTCAGGTCAGTGTCACCCACCAGCAGGTCAAGGGCAGAGTCTGCAGAGGAGTGGCTCTGCTCAATCTGCAGAAGAGTGGCAGAGGAACAAGGAATAGTTAGTGAAGGGAAAAGAGAGGTGTGGCGGACTGCTGCTGCTGCAGGAAGGGCGGGGAATCCTGCCTTAGGAATTTACTGTCCACACCCATTTCCATTCTACTGCCACCATGTCACCACTGTGCAATGGAATTCTGACAAAATCTACACTACAGCACATTCACTGGCTCTATTAAAATACTCACCTAAAATTATTCTAACTAATAATTCAATTGTTATGTTTTTCACGTCATAAAGAATGCATCTTTTTTTTTCTCTGTAAACACACTACAGTCATACTGAAAAGCTGCCTTCTTCCAAGTCTTTCTTATCGCTTTTGCATCAAATGCCATCCAAACAATAACAGCTGTTACACAAAGAGCTTGATGGATGAAATTAAAGTAGTGATAAATCACAGTGTACAATCAGTAAATAACTACTAAAATAGTTTTATTATAAGCACACAAAAAGCAATTAGAAAAGAAATAGAATGGATTTTAAAAAAGGCACAACAAACCCCAATATTTTCAGTACACTGCAGCAACAGGATATATAACAAGGTGCACTTAATATTATCTCAACTTACCTTTTCCAGATCTACAGCCTGTTTCAAAATATCTCTTTTTAGATCTTCTGCTCTCTTGGAATGAAAAGAATTACTTTGACTCTGGATGACAAATACAATTCCTTTTAATTCTGTAAACAAGAAAATAAGAAGATTTAAAGATAAAAGAAGTTATTTTCTGATCTGCTCCAAAGCTAGTGAGAACCCAGCTGTATGTAGGAATCTATTACACAGTAAGCTATTCCTTTAATTATATAAATATTTCATGAAATAGTAAGAAGGCATTATTCAACACACACACACAAATCCAAACCAGCCCTTTCCCAGATTAATTTAAAAAGAGCATGACTGGAAGATGTGCAGCAGTTAAGAGCAGCCACATTCATGAGCTTGCTTTTCCTCCAAGACACTCCTTGTCACCAGAGTAAAAATGTGCTCGTCACAGACCAGCATCTCCCCTCAGCAGGAAGCACATGAACATGAAACAGAAAAGCTGCTTCCCAAACAAAGAGTTTAAAACCCTGCCCAGAAACAAACATCAGGTGGAGAGACACACACACAAGAACACTGAGCTGATACTCTTATCTGATATGACAGCACCAATATCTCACACGTGTCTTCACACTGTTAAAAGGCATCATAACTAAACACTTTAAACAGGAGAGGAGACTGAGAGCAATTTAAAAGAAAATTGTGAAGCAGCTTTGCAAACATTTATGGATTATAAAAGTGCCTGTTGTAAAATACAAGTAGATGATGAAGCAGGTAGCCAAATTTTCTTGATAATAGGAGAGAGAATAATCCCTCAATACTTGGAAATCTTAGAAAATAGATAGAAATGATCCCATTCAGAAACAGAGCACAGCAGACAACAACAGAGGATGAGATGATAAAAGGGAGAGGACAGATGCCTTTTCCAGACCTCTTACCAAATTTGATCTATGTTGTTTAACCCACTCAAGACCATTAACTAAGTATCAATCAATGAGGAGGAGATTGCTTGGCCAGAAAAGGCTGAACTTTAGAGATACTGTGTAGAAAGTGACCAGGAAACTCAGAATACAATAACTTGAGACAGAGCCACAAGGAAAGAAACTAATGCCCAGGAGATCTGTACAGAATGTTGATTTTTTTTTTTTTTTTTTTTTTTTTTGGTTTGGTTTTTTTTTGTGGAAAAGGAACAAAGTTCACATCAAAAAAAAAAAAAAGAAAAAAAAAAAAGAAAGAAGTAATCACAAGGAAAAAGAGTAAAACTGAGAGCCGATGAAGAAGGATCACAAGGAAAACACTGTGAACAGAAGGAGCATTAACCACAAATACCTGCACTAAGGTTATGAGAAGACTGCTATTGATTACATTGCCTTGTTGCTCTAAAAAGTTATTTGTTAATTTAGACCTTGACAGCTCAAAGCTGCAGTTAGATGTTTTCCCATGTTTCCCTCAATATTATTTTCCCTCAATTTATTAGCTTATTCATCAAGACAATTGTCAAATTGTATGAGGTTTCTGGTGATATATTACAGAGGTGGAAAAAGCATTGGTTTAGATATCAGTATTCATGTCACATTTTTCCTACACAGTGTAGGAATCAACAGTGTTCATTCTCTGAACCACCAAACAAACTGCTCAAAAATCCCATGCATAATAAAACTTCTGAATAGCAGCTAATTGCTACCTAGCAAGATCTTTGCAAAAAAAAAAAAAAGCAATTTCCTGTGCAAAAATTAAAATCAGTGTGAAAACTGAAACTACACTTTGTTGATGCTAATTGAGAATCAAAGGGCTAAATCTCCATGCACAACACCAAACACCTACAGAGACAAAAAGCAAACACTACCTTGTTTTTAGTAATTGCTGTTTTAGTACCAGTATATTTACAGATATGTAAGCATCTGAACTACACTTTATTTCACTTATGGTACATTTAACAACGCCTGTGATATTCCACAATAGCATACTTTCTAGGAGTGAGGAAACATCTACTTTGATGATTAAATCAAATGGAAATAGTTTCCTTTGCTAAGGTAGTTTAAAGTTTCCTTTGCTAAGGTAAAGTCATTAATAAAAGACAAATTCAGTGTATGAAAATGTCAGCAGAAAACAGTTACAATATTGAACACCTCAATTGTTTCTCAAGCTGAGAAACACCCAATGAAGCAAGAGAAAGAATAGTCTTTCAAAAGATTAATTTCCAAAGGTACTACTGATCTGTATATAACAGTTCAAAAGAGAAGAATGAAATATCAGAGGAACTAAGAACCATCAAGACCTACATTCTGTTTCAAGCCCTTACATTTTACCTATAGAAATGGGTTAAAAGACCTTAAAAAAAAAAACCAACCAAACAAGAAACAAACCTCAAACCAAAATAACTTTATTAGGAAGAGGCAAAAAAAAAGATGCATTGCATCAGACTAGCAGTCCATCTAATCCACTGCATGTTTTTAACAGTAGTAACAGGAAAGACACCACAAAACCTTTCCTTTCTCCAGTGCTCCGCATACCCTCACAGCATTGACAAATAGTACATGAGGAAATGCCAGAAGACAGACAGAATTAAGCTGGGTCCTTTTAGAACAAGCAGAGCCAAGTCCTGAGGGTTAACAGAGTGAAAAGTCCACAGTTACAGTGCAGAGAATGCAGGTCAGGTCTGTTAACTTTTTGCCAGAAGGACACCAGACTGGTCTTCAGAGAAGGCAGAACCTTGCAGAATTTTTATTTTCATTATTTATCACCTGTCCAGCAGCAAAAAGTTTTTTTACCACTATTTTACCTATTAATGTTTGACGTGCTTCCTATATACTTGCTTCTAGATATTACAAAATAATTATAACTTGTTACAAGCAATTTACAATAACCCTATTTATTACAGATACAGTTAGAGCCTAGCAGAATGGTAAAATTCAGTTTCATCTTAAATTGTTACAAGAACAGCTAAATATCATAAAATTTTATTTTAAACTATAGTGCACTACAAAAAGCAATTCATCCTTTTCACAGAGCAAGAGCACATGTTCACAGAAAACTTAACTACAAGAACTGCAAGTACAGTCAAAGATCTAGAATTTTCTATTTGATGAGACTACATGAACCAAGAAAAGAAAAAAAAAGTATTTGTGAAACAGCCCTGTACTCTACTTACCTCTGCCTATTTTACTAATTGTTCTACTTTTTTCTGAGTTCTAGAAGAAAGAAAGAAAAAAAAACAAGTAAGAATAGAAAAAAAGCCTTAAATATTTATAGAGAAACACAGTGGGAGTCAAAGCACTCATTAGATTACAAATGTATACTCAAAAGTTTTAACTCAAAAACTAACATGAAAAATAAAGTTAAATGTTATTTATCATCAAGAATTGAAAGAAATATCCTATATGCTTGTATATTATTACTCAGAAAATACAGTAAGAGTAAGAAAAAAAAAGAGAGAAAATGCTTTTCCATGACTCAATTTATACCAGAGCTCTTTAAATTATTACTAACCATGCCTCTTTTTTTTTATTATGTATCTCCTGAGCACTAGGTTTGGAATATGGAGCTCTACAATAAAAACACACCTGTTCCGTGTAGGGAAAAAAAACCCAACACACTCTATTAATTTAATCTACTATCGAGCTTCTATCAAAACTAAAGGAATCTATCAATTCATCTATCAAATCTATCTTCAGTCAATTCTTAAATGAAGACTCAAATGCAATTTATATCAAGACAAATATCAAAAGGTTGTTGCACATAACATGACTGCACTGGAATTTACTCAGGTATCACAAACATCAGGCATCTCTGCACTGCCTAGAAAATTGTAGGAAAGAAAAGAGACCCTTCATTTGGTGCACCATTTATCCCAGGTGTCAGTACCCCAGTGCTTTGGTTTGTCCACATGAAAATCAAACTCATCTTTACTAACTGCATTAGAATATTTTAGGGCCTATCTTGGTTCCAGTGTTTTTAGACTTTCAGATAGATATGCCATACATTTCCTCAGTAATAAGCTCATACATAGTTTTCCTACCCTTGAGACAAGTTCTATTTCTAAATACTGAGCCCCTTTCCTTTTTTTAAATATCAGATGTATGTAATCCTTTTAGCTCTACTTGCATCAGATGATCTTTCCTCTGACTTTTACACTGAAATGAATAAGCTCCAACTTCCCTGGTAGCCATCTGTAAAACCTTTCCAAAAATTACTGCAACTTCATCCATTCTTATGATCCTTTTCCTGCTGCCTGGGTCAATAAAGTTTAAAAGATGTGTTATAAGATTAATTTATTTTGCTAGCTATACACAACACTGTCGTTATATAGCACAGTAAGTTAACATTCAAAGCTAACCTGTATCAGAAAAAGCACAGAAGATTGACTTTCCATGCAAACAACAGCCTTTGTATTTTGTGGTACACTGTGTGAAGAATAAGCCATATTTAAAATTACTTTTATTAAAATACAGAACAATTGTTGTCTGTTATAGTTCTGTTAATGTTATTTTTTTAAAAAAGGAAAAAAAGGTATTTTGGCCTGAAGAGTTCTGGAAACACCTCTGACCTCATCTGAGGGAAGGTTTTGAAACTCTAAAACAGTAGGAAAGCTTTTTTAAATTATATCCTATATAAGAAGGGTAACAGCTGGATTGAGACAGTAATGGAATTTAACGAACAGCAACCTATCAGGAATGACAACAGAGTCTCCCAGACACTGTGGCAGATCAGCACTTTCCAATAGGGATATTTTTCACTTAGAAAAATTACTGTAGTTATAGCAATCATCATCAAAATCTAAAATTATTTAGAAATATATACTTCTGACTATACTGCTATTGTATTTGATGTCAGAACAATAGATCTAAATGGCAGCTATAGATTGTAACTATTGATTCATTCCAGTTTTTTGGTTTTCCTCCCTTAAATTTCTTTTATACATACACAAATATCTGTTACAAATATGTACTCATATAAAAATGGTAGTCAGAAGTCTGTCAAAGGACATGCATGCATACACACCTACCACTCAGGATGCTATTTAAAGCTAGAAATAGCTCTGACCATTAGTTCTCCTCATCTGGTTAATTTGAAATTTCATACACAAGCTTTGCTTCAGCCGTGACCTGAGTGGTAATATGTAATAATGCTAATTTGGCAGAGAGGCAGCCATTTCCCTCTCAATATATTCTATATTTAACAAAACCATGAAAAAAGGAAAATGAATTAATTTGAATTAATCAAGTTTATATACTCAAAAACTTGGAATTAATAAAGCTCATATACTCAAAACTTTTCTCAACACAATAGCACTAAGAACTTATATGACCTAGAACAGAAAGACATCACATGAAATTTGGTACTACTGAAGTCAATAATTAAAATAATCAATGCCACAGATATTAGGCTTTTTGCTCAGGTCTATTCCAGTTTATTTTATGTCTGTAAAATGTTCCTGCTCTAGCAACTAAAATTTATTACCTGCAGCACTGGTAGTTCAGTCTCATCTTCTGCACCTTCAGAAACTACACTTACAGCAAAAGCTGAAAGAAAAAAACAGACTTCTTTTGTATTACAGCAGCTCACTTTCACAACTGATGAAGTTCTGCAGCAAAAAAACCAATCCCCCTCCCCACTATCATTTAGGTAGATTTTTCACATTTAATGGTACTGTATTTGTAATCACCTTTGTGATCATGAGAGTCAGCTCTTATAGAATTTATATATTTGCTGCCTGAAAAGTCCCACGCCATCATGGAAAAAAATCACTCTGATATGAAGCCAATTTTTCTTGGCTTCAAGGCAAATAAATCCCTTAAAAAAATAAAATCTGTTCAGTCCAGTAGCTCACTTGTTAACAGCCTAATGTGGTACCACATGGGAGACCTGCAGTGCACTGTTTTTTGGTTAAAGTTTGAATTACCAAAGCTTCTCTTGGAACGACAGAAACTTACAGTGGCTGACAGAAATTTCCATCAAAAGTGAAGATGCCCATCACAGGCTTTGAATGCCACCTTTAAACAACATTCTGACTTGTAAATGTCTGAGAACCAAATAAATGTTTACAAAAAGAACAGGGACCCCACAGAACTAATCTGCAGAGAAGTAGCATTATCTTAAACTATTTATAGTAACACCACCCTTTGCATACACTTCTGGTTTGTATTAGAAAAAAATAATCATAAAATGGGCTCTGGTGCTACTTTTGTTGCTGATGTAGTCACTTAATTTGTCTCAGCCTGCTCATTTGTAAAAGTAGTTCAATATAACATAAAAGCCTTGCTAAGATTATTCTTAAGAAATCCTTTTCTTAAAAGCACTAAAGAGATGCAAATGAAAGCAAATTGTTGCAATTTGGAAGGATATCAAGACACTATTCTTCATGGTCAAATTGATGGTTTTCTTAAAAACTGGGAAAACAGATTCAAGTGGATTGTCTCATGACAAATTTAAATTATTTCTTGCTTGAAATTGACTTCAGAGTGCATTGTTAGCCATAATCATTCCCTTGATGCACTAGAAACCTACACTACAAGAAACCTAGGACAACAAGACAAGACTGTCCAAGGTCTAGGGTGCCCCATCTCTGAACACCTACATCCCTATGCTCTTCCAGCTGGAGATCAAATTTCATCAAGTGTCCAGGAGCTGAGGTTCACAGTGACATGTCAGGTCCTGATTAACCTGCATCTCAAATCACACAGCTAGATCCAGACATCCCAAAAATCATTCTAACACAGCAGACTCATGGTGGTCACAAATCAGAATCACAGAATATTTTGAGTTGGAAGGGACCCACACCTCTTAAAGGAATGGCCAGTACAGGGATTGAATCCATGCTATGAGCACCAGGCTCTAACCAACCGAGCAAATCTCAAGGTCATTTTCCTCCTTTTCTCACAATATAACAGTATTTACAGTTCAGACAAGGAATAGCTTCCCCTACACAAACCAGATCCACACCTTCTTCTTGACACAATCCTAATTACGAGATCAACACATAACATCCTTATTCCAGGAAATGTATTAATTATGTGTATTAACCTGAAGAAGTGTCACCTCATAAATTCAGCTTATTCACAAGTCTAATTTTCAGGTTTTAATATGCACCTGAGGAACGACACATGAAACCTAAGACAACTGTGACTGACAAGAGATGCTGCCTCTGTCACCACAGTGCATTCAATAACCCATGCCACACTGCTCCTAAGCTTTATAAAATATCAACACACATGATCCTTGAGACAAATCAAACCATAATCAGATCACCTATTTCACAGCACGCTTTTGAGAGCACAGATAAAGCTCTTCAGGGAATTAATTAAACAACCTACTCATCCTGGTATTACAGAACCACAGATTTGCTGAGGTTGGAAAGGATCCCTAATGGTCATTTAGTTCAACCCCCCAGAACTGGATCCTCAGGACCTTGTCTAGTTAGGTCTCGATTATTTCCTAGAACAGACTCCATAAACTCTCTGAGCAACCTCTTCCAGTGTTCATTCTTAAATTTAAAAGAAAAAAAAAATTAAAAAAAAAAAACAAAGAAAGAAGTAATTATGTTCCAACAGAATTTCCTGCATTTCAATTTGTGTAAACTGATTCGTGTCCTGTTAAGTACCACAGTCTGGCTCTGTCTTCTTTATTGCATCCCATCAGGTATTTACATGTTGGAGCTTCTCCCTGAACCCTCTTTTCTCCAAGCTAAACAGCCCCAACTCCTTCAGCCCCTCCTTGTCCATCAGGGGTACCAATCTGTTTATGATGTTCACGGTCCTTTGCAGGACTCACTCCAGTATGTCCATGTCTCTCTTGTACCGGAGAGCCCAGACCTGGATGCAGCACCCCAGGTGTGCCACACCAGTGCTGAGCAGACAGGAGGGGCCACCTTCCTTGCCCTGCTGCCACCCCTCTTCCCCCTGCAGCTCAGGGGACTGCTGGCCATCTCTGCCACAATGGCACGCTGCTGCTGCTGCGCGATCACTGAGCTGCATGCCGGGACTCTCACGTCCTGCCCCGCAGAGCTGTTTCCCAGACAGTGTGCCCCCATGTGCAATGTAGCATGGGGTGCCTCCTTGTCAGGGGCTGACTTTGTATTTCCCTGCACTGAACTCAGCTTCCCAAGTTTCCTGTGTGCCTGTTTCTCCAGCCTGCTGAGCTCCCACTGAATGGCAGCACCACCAGCTGGTGCAACATCTCCCCTTGCACATTTAATATCCTCTGCCAATTCCCTGAGGGTGCACACCCCATTGTTGTCAGTGAGAGGTTAAACACTACTGGAGCCACCATGCCATTCCTCAGAGCCCACCGAGTCAGACAGCTTTCCATCCCCTCCACTGTCCACTGACACAGCCCATATTTCCACCAGTTTGTTAGGACATTGTAGGAGACCGGACTGAGCTCAAACTCCTTGCTGAAGTTGAGATGAACAAAGCCCACTGCTCTCCCCACATTCATGAAGGCAGTCATGTCATCACAGAAGTCCTTTGGGCTGGTGAGCACGAGTGCCCATTCATGAAAACATGGTGAATTCTCCCAGTCACCCTCTCGTCCTTCACATGTTTGTCTTGTCCTTCCTTGTTTGGCAGTGATACTGAGGGTTATTTGCTCCAGCACCTTCCCAGGGACTCAGGTACCACTAGCCAACTTATCCCTGTTCTCCTAGAAGACCAGGGTGATATTCTTCTAGTCTTGAGGTATCTCCCCCAGTCACCATCACCTTTCCAAGACTATCAAGTCTTGCACTGACATGGCCAAACTCCACCAGTGCTTGTATGTGACTGCCATCAGGTCCTGTGGACTTCTGCATGTTTAAATGTTCCCTAAAGCAGTCCTCCTCCAGTGAGAGAATCTCTTCTTTGCTCCAGACTTTCTCATGAGTTTTAGGGGCTTAGGATTTCTGAAGGTCAGTCCTAATAATACTGATCAAGGCAAAGAAGGTTTCAAGTTCTTTGCACTCTTTCATGTCCTTTTTTTAACCCTGTCCTCCATTCATCAGAAGGCTTATTAATATTTTCCCTAGTCTCCCTTTTGCTGATACACCTGCAGGAGCCCTTTTCCTTACCTCACACAAGTTGAATCTCTCACCAGATTCAACTCCAGGTGGGCCCTGGCTTTCCTAATGGCATACCTGTAGTCTCAGACAGTGTCTCCACGTTACCTGACTGAATTTCCATCTCTTGTGCGCTTCCTTTTTTATGTTTGAGCTTTGTCAGGAGCTCCTGTTTGTGCATGTGGACCTCTTACCATCTTTGCCTGCCTTCCTGCATGTGGGGATGGATCATCATTGTAGAAGAAGAGTCCTGAAAATCAACCAGCTCTGACCCTGTCACACAGTGCAATTTCAACACTCACACATACAATTTATTCAACAAACCAATACATGCAATGAATGCTAAAGTCTCTTGCTATACCATTATTCTTATTCCCTGTGATTTCACTGAGGCAGCTTCCCCTCCTTTTTCAACAATTAAACACATTAAAATGACTTGGTATCTTTTACATTAAGTATATAAGGAAGACTTTTTTTCCAGCTAATACATTTTAATAAGACAAGAACTGTTCAGACTATTTTTAAACTACTGAAGAACCGTTCATAAAACAGACTAACAGACCCCTGAAGACACCACCAAAAAAGCCTCAAGACTCTTCACCCAACAGTAGTGAAGTTTTTCATGCACAGAGACTGTATGAATTTCTTAGCAACACTCTTCTACCTGATTAGCAAATCTGTTATGCACATCTAATTTGATAAAGCAGTCTTCAGCAGTCAGCTGTGGCCAAGACTCTTCTGGCTAAGCAACAGGATATCTCAGCATAAATAAATATCCTCTTCTAAGGATTTACTGGGAAAAGGGCAGCAGGAAAAGACCATGGTAAATTTATCTGGCCTACAACATAACAACAAAGGGACCGCAGGGTAGGTAGAAAATACAGTGCCTTGGCTCAAATGGACCACTCCAAGATTAATTCATTCACATGCAATTCACTTCCAGGAGGTTTCTGAAAAAGATGTTCCCAGGAATGGGCCACCGATAGAAAAATTCTAACTCCAGATGCAGCTCATGGCCAGGTCACTTGTACAACCCAGGCAGAAACTATAAATTCTCTGTGTGAAGGATATATTTTTGTTGTGTGCAAGGCATACATGCACAAAGAAGGATGACCTATGTCTAGGAGCTATCAGATGCTACTATAACAAACCAGTAACTTTTCATGGCCAAACATCATTATTCATTCAGACAATTGTAATGGATTTCTTTCAGTGTAATTCCCTAAAGCACATATCAATCTCTGGAGCTGGAGGTACCTTTGAAAAATCCAGAATTTCCCCAAGCCCTTTTTGTGTTTTCTAATACAAGGTAAGCATACCTCAGTTGGACTTGCCACAGAGCACAGAGAAAATACGTTGCAAGAAGAAACTCACTAGCTGGTAAAAGTTCAAGCCCTGTAGATACCCCAGTAACCACAAGACTAGGGTGATTAACTATACAGTTTCTTGCAAACAAAGCTATCCAAAGCAGAAAAAAAACAGCAAGGCACCATCTTAAATGCACCTGTAATCTTGTATTTGTCACTTCATTATTTAATGCATTGTGTACTCTGAAGGTTGTTAACACATGTTGTACACTAACATCACGTCATCTGGCACAAGCAGACAGAAGCAGAATGTGTCAAACACTAGCCCTCCTCTCCTTTTGCTAAATGGCCAAGAACTGAGGGTAAGATAAGGAAAGAAATTTTAGAAAGACTTTAAAGTTCTATATTATCTCCAATCTTATCTTTATGCCTTTTGAGAGCATGACTAAAATCCACTGGATAAGCTAGATTTTGGATCCATTCAAAACCTGGACATGTTATATGAGAATTCCTATTCTGTTCAATTCCTTCAATTCCTATTTATTTTTGTCAGGTGTTCCATTACTTCCATTCAAATTTTGATAAGTAAGTAGACTTGCTTATAACACAAGAAAGTAAAACTCAGCAATTATTTTCCTTGTTCAGCAACCGAACTGCAGGAATATGTGCAGGATAGAAAAATGGGTGTAAACACTGCAGCATTAAAACACAATACACTGTATAAATATATACAATTACACAATATCATATTTTATATGTAGAAGCAATCCTTTCTTTGGTAATACTCCTTCATGCATAAACAACTTCCAAATGTTTGAAATTATATGTCCTTGAAGTGCCAAGGCTGTTAAAACTGAGGAGTTAACTCTTTGCTTTCACAGACTAATCCACCTGAGACAGAAAGCAATACTTCTGTCATATTCCTCTTTCACAGTCTGATTCAAGGTTGACTGACCCCAGTGTCGTTCCAACCACCTCACTGAGCTGTGGGTCATTCTCAATGAGCTACAAAAAAGTAACAATTCTATGACTTAATGTATGGCAAAACTGTGACTGATAATAACCACTTCAAATAATGACAGCCAGTGATTACACTGTATGCAGTAGAGAAAACATTTAAAACAGAATTTCTTTACACTTCTAATAATAATTGAATGAAAGGCCTATATTTGTTTTGGTTGGGCTTCTTCCCCCTTGCAAGTTTTCAAAGGACATAAGGTTCTATGGACTGACATGATTGCAGAGAAAATCTGCACTGATATTGTCAGTCAAAGAGATGGGATCTTCCATTATGAGACAGCCTGTGAGCACTATAAATTAGTTTTGTGTATTTATATGCAAGCTTTTATAATATTTCTTCACTGTTGCTACCCTATCAGCATCAAAGACTCTGGTCTAGCCAGATAAGAATGTATTACAGATTCATCAGCACAAAATGGGGAGAGAGCAGGGGGAGGAGGAAGAGGAGAGGCTGATGCAAGCAAATTTGCAGCATCTGAAGCTTTTCATAAAATAAAAGCAACTACTTATATTTCTTTACACAAATGGCACATATGGGAAGAAGGCAGCTGAAATCACTACTCTGAACCACTGGAATGGCTAAATGAGTGAGTGCTGTGTACACCACTATCTTTAAAAAAGGCAAGCAAAAACAGTAGAAGAAAAAGCATCATCATGATCCCTTCTGATTGCCTAGAAGTTACTCCATACAAAATCATCTGAATATATTTTCCCATTCTGTAAGCTGCCACTTGCAAGCTGGGATTTATGAAATTACCTAACTACTGACAGACAAGCTGCTTGCTTCTATGGAAGGCAATTAAAATTATTTTTGTTTTCGAAGAACAGATTTACTATCCAGGCCATCTCAAAAGCATGGGTTATTTGGGAAAGGACAGGCTCTGTAACATAAACAGGTATTAAAAAACAAAAAGAAAACCACGATACTGCAGGAAGCCTCTGGTGAACAAATCCCATACAAGGATTAAATCAAGACCTACTAAACAAGAACACAAGTGTTTCCATTTCTGCTTTCTATCTGCATGTAAGTAGCTATCTATGCACGTACAATAAATACAGATATGGGAAAAACTGAATCTACTATTGTCTGACTGTGATTGCAATCTGTTTGCTATTAGAAGTGCTATAGTACCTTACTGGAGCAAAGCTACTCATCCCGGAAAGAATGAAATGCAGCTTTAGGAAGAGCTGTAGAGTATTAGGACTCCTCCAAAAACTAAGCTATGTCTGTGAAAGGAAAAGTGTTTAGCAGAAAGAAAACCAAAATAGCACAGTTTTACTTTGCTGGAAACGTGATTTATTAGCACCGGTTTTCCCCTGCATGATTTTGATGCACAAGCCATAGCAGTGGAAGAGAATCAAATCCAAAGGATCACAACAAACTGACAAGCCTATGCTGAAAGAGATGAAAATACTCACGAATAGAAATAATGAGAAAGAGAACAGATGTAAACATTTACTTCTGCCTCTTACACTCACGCCAACAGCTCCCAACTCCAGGAGCCTGTAGCAACCTAATCGCTGACATTCTAATAATCCTTCCCCTTTCATCTTCTCCCAGCTGACCAGACACATGAAAAACATCTCTAAAACACAGTAATATATTTCCTTCCTCTCGGCTGGCATTTTAGGCGGGCGGCTTTACCTTTCCCCCCGCCCCGAGCAGAACACTCCGCCAGTGCGGCGCTGCCCGGACACAAGCACGAGTGCTCCGCGCTGGGCTCGGCTGCTCTACGAAGCCGTTCCGGCTCCCAGGCCGGTTTCCCCGGTGCGGGCTGTCCCTGCCCGCCCGCCCTGGCCCCGCACGCCGCCCCGGGGGCGGGAGGCGCTCCCGGCGCTGCCCGGCAGCCGGGGCCGTGCAGAGAACCCGCGCCGCCCGGCCGCGCTCCAGCCCGGATCGCCAACAAACTTCGGGAACGGGGCACCTCGGCTCCCCGCCCGCCCGCCGGCCGCGCGGGGCGGGACACAGCGGCCGGGAAGTGGCGGCGGCTCCGGCGCCGCTCCGAGCTCTCCGGCTCTCCGCGCCCTCTTCCCTGCCATCACCTCCTCGGAGGGGCCGAGCGTCCCGGCTCCCCTCCCTTCACCTCGCCATGGCGTCCCGGCCCGGCCCCCGCCACTCACCCCGGGCGCGGAGCGGCGGGAGAAGGAAGACGAGGTGGGCGCAGGCAGCGAAGAGGAGCCAGCGGCTGCAGCCGGGCTCCCGAGACATCTTGGCGGGGGCCGCTGAGCAGCACGGCGCGGGGAGGAGGCGAAGGGCACGGTGCGCCCGGCTGCCCGCCCCTGCCGCAGGAGCGCGGGCGAGCGGCCTCCGGCTGGTGGCGGCGCCGCGGTCGCCGCCTGCCTGCCTGCCCGCCCTCCTCCTCCTCCTCCTCCCGCTGCCGCCTTCCCCTTCCCTCCTCCCGGCAGGACCGGCCGCCAGCGCCGGCAGCGGGGGGAGGCGCTCGGCGGCCGCGGCGCCCTCTGGCGGCAGCAGCGGGAGAGGCAGCGCTCCCGCGGCTCCCCGCGCTCCCGGGGTGCTCGTCACGGGACACCCGCCGCCCCCCGGGACCCGGAGTGAGCATCCTGCCCCAGATAATCCCAGTAAGCACAGCTCTCCTTAGCCATTAACTCTTCTTAACCAGCCGTTGGAACGGACTGCCAGGGAGGTGTGGAGTCACCGACTTTGGAGGTGCTTAAGGAAAGACTGCGTGTGGCACTCAGTGCGCTGGTGGGGTTGACATGGTGGTGTTCAGTCGTGGCTTGGACTCGATGATCTCAGAGGTCTTTTCCAACCTCATTGGTTCTGTTAGTCTGTGAAATGTTACCCAGCACTCCAACAGGAACCTCATCCGACAAATCAGGGGACCTAATTCATCTCTAGACCAACCCTCACAAACGTTAGCCAAGAGAGCATGTGGCACCTTCAGATAGCCTTTCCTAAACTACCTGTGTGACCAGAGTGTAGACACGGGGTGCAGCATGGAGTACAGGCATGGGACCTGGAGCACAGCCTTGGCACTGGAGACTCCACAGCTAAAATGACTCACCCTGTTTGGCTAAAGAAATGCAGACCTGGAGCTGCACAAAACTGGTTTTAGGGGTAGCACAGAGGGCAAAGTAGATTCTAACATGCATGTATGTCATGATACAGACAGTAAATTTGGATATAACAGAGCCATAGACCAAAGAAGAAAGATCAGAATGTGAAGCCTTGCTAGTAAACAAAAAATGACCCAACATGAATCCTGGCACAAGGAAGAAGAAACCGTCCATGGGGATGTCAGATTTGTCCTAGTGAAGCACTCCACATGTTAACAACTTGCTATAAGATCCTCCATACACCCCAGAATTAACCTGCTGTCCTGCAGACCCAGAGAAGCCTCAGAAAGGCAAGCAGTGATACAACTAGAAACTCAGCAGTGTGTAGAAAATTTTCAGTGCAATGTTATTCTTTCTTTTTCCTGTAACAATTAGACCTGTATGGATAATTCTTAGAATTTCACATTTCAAGTATAGTAGCAAGAAACAAAATGTTCTTGACATATAACATATAATATATAACATATAAGGTGTGCTTCCTCTTTGCTCTTAAACATGATTTTGAGTGTAACACCTGGTGCCTCTATGTAACAATTCATTTCATGCTGGCTACCTATAAACATTCATTCCAGTCAGGTCTATTTCTACACATTTTCCCATCAAATACTTTTCACACAGACCCCTCCTAGCAACCAACCATTCAATATGCACTGACCTCACTGGAGAAAAATGGTGCAGAGTCCAAGTCAGCCATGAACTATTTTTAATCCAGCAAGGCCAAACAGCACAGGACCCAACTTGGATCTTTCTTCAAAACACTGCAACCTTTAGATCTATGGCATTCTTCTCCTCAAGGTCAAGTGGTTACAATAGGATACCTTAAATATGCCAGGGAAGTGATAGTGAAGATGAATGCAAATCTTTTCACAGTGATGAACACTCACTCCCACTGCAAGCTCAGGCAAGCACATCTATATCACAGTAACTTGGTAGCAGACCTCACACTTCCCTTTAAAACTATCACAATAGAAACATGTTAGCCAGAGTTCTTTGGAGTACTCAACCTGCTTGATGTATTTTCTAAACACACACCCCCTGATATCACAAGAGAAGGGAAAATGAGGCACAAGCATGAACAACAGCTTGTTGTTTGCCTCACAGAACAACTGCTTGTTGCTGACATTCCAACTCACTAAATAAGTTACTGGCCTTAAGAATAATAATTCTGATGCCAACTAAGTAGAAACTTACATACTATTTCTGATTTTATGTGCATACTCATCATTAGCAGGAAAAAAAATAAGAGAGAAGCATAAAGTTATTCTTCCATTTCTAGAACTACAATATAAAATATATGAAACCTTTTGCTTAACATGTATATCTGCATTTGCTTGGTTTTCCTTATAAGTTTCAGCACCATTTCCCACCATTTTTTCCATGTCTCTGTTTTGTGCTGGTTTCTTTAAGAACTTGCATCACAAGGATCATGCCCACAACATCTGGGATAAACAGAAGAATTTTCACTTTCAAAATGGTTAAGATACACCCATGTTCCAATGTTTCCCCATGCAGTGAGTCTGTAAGTAAAAAAAAAACCCAGCCTTTTACTTTGATGTAATAAGTGTTTTGGCTTGTCACAAATATAAGAAAAATTCCATTGTAACAACCCCCAAGAAATATGGAACTCTACCATGAAACATGGTGTTCTCCAACTGTTAAGAAAAATAGCACTTAAGTGTTTGAAATCTTATATTTAGGTCTGTGAGGAGGAAGTATGAAATAAAGCTTTTTCTTGCATTCTACTCTACTTACACACTCAGATTGTGTTTGTTATTCTAACTACCCCACTGAGAATTTCCATCTCAGAAGAGTTGAAAATAATGAACTTTCCGTTAAGGAACACAGAGATTTAGAACACCAGCAAGCCTCCTTTCTTTATAGTATTACATATATTTTAAATTCCTTAATTATAAAAATGTGGCACCTCTGCTCTCCCACCTCCGACATTAGAAAGGGGGGCTGCAAATACAAATAAATGCTGCCAGGGATAGGTAGATAGATAGATAGATAGATAGATAGATAGATAGATAGATAGATAGATAGATAGATGCATATCAAATGCAAAGGTTGGCATGGGATTCAAAGGTAGCTTTCTCTTTGTGCAGGCACTGCAGCAGTGCCTCTGGATACCCTGGTGGCTCTGTCATTTCTCTGTATAGAAGGACTGTAATCCAGGGAAACAGAGAAATTATGAACCAGACACAACAGCAATTACTGACTTAGAGAGCGTGACTGCAGCTACGGTGTTCTTTTAGCCATCTGAGAAAGGTTTCATCCAGGAATGGCAGAGTTTCTGTAGTTTCTTTCAATAGGTTGGGCAGAAAAACTCTCTGTCAGAGACAGCCCTGCAAATCACAAGTTAAGTTCTGTTCCAGCTCTTCATCAGGCTTCTGCAATTGGACCCCTCTGTCCTACTTAGGAAGTTACATAAGGAGGGGCATAACTTTAAGTGATGATTAATCCTCTGGAAATGAGCAAAACCAATCCCAATGAGTTCGGAACCCCACAATTACTTTTTAAATAACAACATGCATTTGGAAACAGTTTCTCAGCTTTCAGCTACTCAAGGCAGATATTCAATGGCAGTTCCACTCCATTATTAGGTACCCTAAAATACTGATATCCTGGGAATACACCTCCCTTTGTCAAACACTTGGCAGTGGGCTTGAGCAGGCGAGCTCTGATTCTCTGCAGCATTCAGATCTGAACTACACTCGCTTGCCCCCTTGGGACCACTCTCTCCCTGGGACCACAGCTCTCCCTGGGAGCAACCTGCAGCAACAGGGAATGTCCCCTACACTCCAAACATGACTCAGTCTTGGGACTTGCCCCACCTTGCTCAGGAGAACTGACAACATTGCAGTACCAGCACGTGCATGCTGTAAACCTGACAACCAAATCACTGAGGGAACTCAGCGCTCCAGTCAACCCCTGTGGCAGCCCACAGTGTAGTCTGAGTTTAGTCTCTCTTCTTCCTGGGTTAACCTGGGAAGTGCTTGTTTTTATTAAAATTGGAGGATTCATGAGCCAAGTCATGGAGCCCTCAATCAAAGCTTTATAGAGAACTGGTGTGCAGCTGCAGTGAAGAACCCTGGGAACAGAGTTCAACCAAGCAATTTTTCATGATAGAGACTGCTGTTATTAGATCACACACTCTCTAGAAAGGACTCGGAAAAACACTGGGTGTGAAGCAATCAGTCACAGATTCTTACAAGATTGTAAAAATGGATCAAAGACAATTCCTTTCCTATGGGGTAGTAATGAGTGCCTAACTCCCTCTGCCAGTCAGCTCCTCTGTCTTCTGGCAGAGAAACAGTGGAAATACCATCTGCAGCACATCCTCTGGTGCTCATTTAGCATTGTCCAAGAGGCAGAATATATGTACTAAGGGGAGGGGGCAGGACACAGGAATTTCAACATCTTTGAACTATTACAGACCAAGCTACCAAGATAAGAAACAGATCTATCAAGCTGTGGAACTTAACACAGGTACCCAGAGTTCAGCTGATGAGATTATCAGATGCTCCTGTCTACTGTACTGCAAACAGTCAAGGAGAAAATTCCGTAGGCAGGTGTAGAGGACTGAAGCTTTTCAGTCTTGACTATAAGCCAAGGGCATGTTTCCCACTCCCTTGGTCAAATGAACAGCTTGTCTAGAGAACTGTCAGACTTGCTGCTCTCTCCTGTTTGGTCTCCTGCTGCTTCCATCTGACACATAACTGCCTCTACCAAGCTCATCTGAGCTCTTTATATTTTCTCCGCTGAAATGTAGCTATTTAAAAATGCAAAACATCCGTCCTAAACTACCTGATCCTATCTTTTAACAAATTAGTGGAAATACTACCTTGTCACCTGAAAGTCAAAATATAGATGAACAATAAGGGATTTAACTGAGCAAAATAATGTATGAACAAAATGCTTCCATAAGGTTTAAAGAGCTTATTGGCTACATTAAATTCTTTCCCCAGCTTCTAATTCTTACAAGAAAAGAAACGGTGGTGTAAAGAATCACCCACTTTTCTCAGCCGTGTACCAAGTCATAGTGGCAGGGGAAAAGAATGAGGCAAACTGTTCAAGAAACACTGAAGTGGGTGGTTAAATAATGTCCTATGTATTTGTATTTAACATTTCTGCTGGTTTGTTGAGCTGTAAATATCATCACTCAAGCATTGATTGACCTGCACCATCTCCTGGGATTTGCATCAAGATGTCCCATGCCTCATAAATAACTTCCATATATTTTGTTTTGCCTCATTACAGCTGACCGGTAAACCATGACAGTTCAGAAACCAATTCAAATGCTGTTAGGACATCCCAATTTGGCAGCCAAAAAAAAAAAAAACATGAAGAAGAATCCCTGAGAGGGGAAGAGACAAGCAGACACAGTAATATCCAGAGATGTTCTGCCAGCATGGAACATCTTAATGAGGCTTTAGACACTGGAAAAATCCATCCTATAAGATGGTAACACAAAGATTTTGGGGTATGTCTGTCTTACAGCTTTTAAAGTCAGTAATCTCAAGGAGTAAAGGAGCTGTATACTTAGATGTGAACACTCTAAACAGTGGCAGGTGCATAACAGCTAGTTTCTTCAGCTGAAGTAGTTTTCTTTTGAACCAGCTCAGGTGTGCACAGTAATCATGCCATTGAACAAGCAGAGTTGGAAAATTGTGTCACTTCAGAAATAGCTTTGAGCTGGGTGTTGGACCAGATGACCTCAAATCTTCTTTCCCAGCTTAATTATTCTCTTATTCTGAGGTGATAGGGAGAAGAATAGAAAAAGACAACACCTACCTGCACACAAAACACTCACCTGCAGATAAAAACAGTCAGCTTTGGATGTGTAAACTCACTCTCACTACCAACAATAGAGGTTGGTATTTGCTGCCTGTTGAGGCCTCCTACTTAGGCAAAGCAGCAGTTTAAAGTCATTGTATCAGTCATTATTAAAATGATTCAATTCTGAGCTTGCCAACTGTCCTTGCTTATGAATAAGTCACCTAACAACCATACCTTTATATGAACAAAGCCACATGAAATATCTTCTATGCAATAAAACTAGATGTAATTATCTGAAAAGAATTTCTGCACTCTGATTGTCTTCACTCAGAGGTGGACATCTGCCTTTTCCTTTTCAGTGACTTAAGGCGAAACAAGGGCTGGGATAGTTAACCAGATGAGTGATCAAAACTGACAGTAGGAACTGGAGCACTTCTCACTCTGAAGTTTTCAGTTATGGAGTGGCCCTTAGGAGCCATTACAGCCTGGTGTCATTTCAGAGCAACTGCGCTCATCACAGCCTGTATTAGCCTCAAAGCAGTTTTAGATTATGTCCACCCACAAGGGCTCCCTTAGGACTCTTTCATTCTGCTTTTGATATGGGAAGTCAAACAGAACTGGATCAAAAAAAGCACAGAATGACACATCTGGTACAGAACCATTCAAGTACAACAATACCAAGTCAACATGATGCAGGGAAACTACAAAAGTCAAAAGACATTTCAGAGGTTGATGGCAACATCGTCTAGGAGAACATTGGCCAAACCTTCAAAATACACAGTCCTAAATCAAAACCACTCAGTTAAGAGTCTGGAAAAGAAGATTTGTGACCAAACAGTATGGCACACTGGTTATAACAGCAGTACCAAGTTTTTACACAGCTCTACGGAAAACAAAACCAATCCTAAGGAAATGACCATGACATGCACAGTATACATAAAGTAAAAATTAATGGGGAAACTGCATTTCTTTTTACTGGCTCATTACTGGACTACTTCCACAGTAGTCACTGCTGTGTAACTGGTCAGAAAACTTTCAAAATGCAGTCTCTGATGGTTTAATTAATGTGAAGACAAAATACTGTTATCTACTGAGTATTTTGTACAATAAATTTAATGAGCCCTGGGAAAAAAATTCATATCGGTGTAAGGAAAAGTGTATTTGCTGTAAGTTTTTATAACAGTCTCCTTATTGGGAGCAAAGCTTTTGTCCCTGCCAGGAAGGAGATCAAGGTCCACTTAAAAAGTCCTAAATACAACTTAAAAGTAAACCTAGAGGAATCTTGACCTTAAGAAGCACATAGTGGTATCTGATATATTAGCCCTGCAACAGACAAAAATCAGCTCTGAATTTAAAAATTGTTCTAAACTGAATTTTATTAAAGACAATAAACCACACAGGTGCTATTCTTGCTTTTAGCATTAGTGTACAGCTTCATCACAGGCTGGCTGGTGCACGTGCACATGAAGGCAGTTTGGCTGTACAGAATATCTTTCCATTTCAGCACTTGAAATCAAAACACCACTTCCCTAAACTGCACAACATCAGATCTTGGTTAAAAATCTGTTACTATTTAAAGCAAGATGATTACTTAAAATCAAACTAAAAAGGGAAAAAAAAAAAGAGAGAGAGAAGAAAGAAGGCAACCAGTTCTGCGTTCTGACTTGCCTTATATAGTTATGCTAAAGGAAAAAAGGAGCAGAGCCAACACTGTGAAGGCTTATATGAGGCAATGGTGCCACCCAATGTCCAGAAGTTATACATAAATTGGTTTTTCTTTATTGATCCAAGAACAAAAAAACCCCAAACTCAACAAGCTGTGTGCAATGTTATTAGTAATCATAACTGTATGTGAAGGCTTGGCGCAGGCATAAGATTAACACATGTGGTAAATTTCCAAGCAGGCAAAAATTTTTTTAGTTTCAGCTTGAAATTTCTGAAAAATGAATATTAGCACAGCCCAGGTAAATCCATTCAAGCTGTCAAAACACTTCTACATCCTAAGGTCCTCATTATTTCATTTTCTCACTTTCTGAGCCCTCTCAGCTAGGGCCTCTCACAGAGATCAGTTTCAGCATGTTCCAAGCAGTGCAGGGACTTTACTATTACACTACTGAAATGAAAATTCTTGCACAATAGTCCAGTTTTGATAAATGGATGTATCCAGCCTGTGTTCAAAGGACAGTAACTTTTTAGAAAGGCACCTGTAACTATAAATAAAGAGTTTATAATATTGGAAAACTTCAGCAGGGTTAATGACAATTACTGTTAAAAGTGTACATCCCACTTTCATTTGGAATTTTGCCCTCCTCCTTCTACTAGAGGAACTTTATGTGACTTCTTCTGAAATTAAGAAAAATGCTTTAATGAGCATATACCTCTTCCTTGTGCAATTCTAAGGGTATAAATGTTTATTTTTACCACTTTGCAGATCATGTGTCCTATGCTATAAAGCATTCTGTTCTGCCAGCTCTTTGGGCTCTCTTCGACTCTTCCAAATCATCTATAAATGTAAATAAAAAACTACACATGGCAAGTCATGCATATTTACTAAAGCACTCACATCACAAAAAGTATTACTGTGTTAAGATCTACTTTCCTGTACTAGAATGTGCTGATATTTTTTCAAATATTGCTTCTTTCTTTGCACTCCCTAGCTCATTATGCAAGTATGGGTTTGTGCTGCCTTATTTTCACCATATTCATAACCAAATCTTGTGTTCGTGGGACAAATAAACAAGCTCCCTTCAGAGGCATTTACTTTTCAAAATGAACATAATATTTCTTTGTCAAGCATATTGATTTTTTTCTTAAAAAAAAATCTGCAATTTTAGATGCAGCACTTTTGACACATTCCTTGAAAATGAAACAATTTCACCTATTAATCGCTCAGCCTGTTCATTTTTAACTCTCAGTATTTCATCTTCCATCCAATATTTTTTTATAGCTTTCATATGAAAACAGTGTAAATTTTTCAACTCTCAGAATACATTTTATTAACAGGTTTATGTTGCAGCATATTTGAGATGGACATATATTTTTAATAGCTAATAGGTTCTAAGTATAGATATAGAGGTACTATACACACTCAAAGGAGAATTTTGTAGTTCTCAATTTGTGGCAGTTGTTGACTTTATGAGAATGAAAGAGGGGAAGCTGCATACATACATTTATTTTTGGGAAAAAAAGTGTTTGATTTGTGTACCTATAGACACGGCGCAATGCACACTCACTTTTAAAAGATACTTTATTACTTGATCTTTCTAAGCATGTTTACTGTAACCTGTAGTGTGTGTATATTTATGTACTTAGTTAACTTTTCATGCTGTCCAGGCCTAACCACTCAGTCAGTAGATTTTCTGAAAGTTACTGGAAAAGCAAAAGAAATTAATTTCTTAGTGTCTGGACAGAAGATCCTGATATTATATTGGGGTTTTTTTCCTGTTTTTTAAATAAGTCAAAATCTGAACAGTCTTTGAAGTGCTTTGGATACTTTCTAGTGAAAAAATGGCTTGGATTACTGTCAGAAATTCATAACAAGTACATGTCATACTAATAATGTAAGTGATATTTTTAAAACATTCTATCAATGTTGAAAGCACAAGAAGTCTGCATAATCTGTGCACATCTAATTAGCACTGAGTCATAAAAATGATACATAATGATTTGGCAGCATATTGCCAGATGGTTTGCTATCAGATCAAGTAGTAATAACTTAGCTTATTTATCTCCATTCCCCTCATCCCTTATTTTTATTTTCATCCCTTTGCATTTTCCCACTTAAAAATAACATTCAGTTCCTTTCATTTCATATACAAAAACCAGTCAAAACCCCACTGATTTTTTTTTTTAAATCCAGACTTAAGAGAGGATTTGCAATCTTTCTGCTTTTACAAGTACATTTATTTTATTAATTGCACTTAGGCCTTGGAGAGTTTATACAGTCTAGTTCCATATTTACTTAAAAAACATCCATCTCTCTCCTTCTTCCAATCAGAGATGTTCAGCTGGTCACCTATATTAATTTTGTTTTCAACCATAATAATATTGTCTGATTTTTTTATTTAAAACACATCTCGTGTCTAAGCAACAGGAGAAAAGTGTATGAGGGAATTATAAACATATCACTCAAATTAGAGTATTTGAGATTCATGACCACTCCAGGTTGAGTACTATTTGAATGTGCCCAATCTCCATAATTTTGGATCTTAAAGCTTTTATGGTATACCTACTTTGCTGTGTTAAGTTTATTAAATACAAAGTAAATGAAGAGTAAGTGTTGTTTTTCCTAAAATCTTAACATTTTCCAGTGGGACAATCCTGTTGTTTAAGTGAAAGGATGAAAATATCTGTACATCCAAGGGAATATAACTAAGAATTTCACAATGACTTTGGCATTGTAACTTTTAACTCACCTTCTCCACATTTGCGTAAATTTCAGCCTTAATTTGTGCTTTTCTAAATACAAATAATGCTCAACATCAGACAGTGACAGTACCCCAGCCACCAAAGCAAACATTCACTGCTACAGGTTTTGAGGAATTCATGTTTAATCTCAAAAATAAAGTGTGCTCCATTTTAACTCCCATTTTATAAGAACACAGAACTATCAATAGGCATGAAAATGAAAACAGTCACAAGAAAGGAAACATCCTTGTATTCAGATTAAGAAGGTTTCTTTGGGTTAAGAGTCTTATTCAGTGTGTGAGGAAGATAAAGCCATCACCCTGTTGGTTACTCTGGGATTTGGATCCGTGCTGTGCTGAGTGTACAAGTGCTGACACATGGCCAGAGCTGCAAAGAGCCTCATTAGAATTTGCCAAGTGCTGGAGCTCTTATCAGGAAGCATGCAAAAATCTATCAAGTTAAGTTTATCTGCCTTACCCAAGAGCCTGTGCATTTTGTACAAAGTGGATATTCCCCTCAGTAGGGATGCTCTGAACAGCTCAGCTCAGATTTCAAACACTCAGAAAGCAGTGCCCATAGATTTCTGTGCTTCAGGCTACTTACTACCACATTGGTGACATATCCTCTTCAATCTTCCTCTTTCTCCAAGATAAGAATGTGAATGGAGGTATTAGCAAAGATAATGCTGTAGAAATTATCATTAACACTTCCTATACAGAAGAGACAAAGAAAATGTAAGTGAAAATACAAGCAGGGTATGGTAGTCTCACATAGTTGCATAGTCTTTTGGCAATTCGTATAATTTTCCTTGACACAATCCTCTTTTTCACTTGATTTACAAAGTGTTTATATACGTGAAAATAAATACCATAGAGTGGTAACACAGTGGTATGAAAATCAGTGTAAAGCAAGAGCTGAAGTACTGGATTGTACCGCAAGTGTGAGACTACTGGAGCTGTCTAGTGAACTAATTCATGTTTCCAGAGAACACAGCTTGATAGGAATGGCAGTCCTCCTTTGGAATAAGCAATGACCTGAAATGCTCTTTACCCTTTTAAAACTTAGCTGTGAACCCAAGAACAAATGAACCCTAATCTCATTAGGTTGCATTAAAGACCTTCTCAAATGATGAGAGACAGAAACAGTGCAGAAGCTTTGTTTGACCAGCATGTGCTATCACAAGGGCCAACTGCTCACATTTACAGAGAGGCAGCTGCAGTAAAGCTGGCACAGGCAACTTCCAAACAGATTAGAACAATAGCATGCCCTGGAATGCAGCTCAATCCCCAAATGGAAAGTGAGAACATATATAAAGTCCCCAGATAAGTGACAGAGACCTATTTACTTGGAGTGCAACGTTTCCATGTTGCCTGCCTATACTGGGATGGTTTTTCCTGTTTTCTGTTTCTATTAAAATATGAAGATTATGTACAAAGAATGCTGCCTCTACTCTCCCAGCAGAGGTCCTGTAGATCTCTGTTTGGGCCTCTGGCAACACAGCAGAAATTTCAAGCACTCAATTGATTCCCATGTTAATTTGGAATAAGTGCCTATGCTTGGCCTTCCACAGGGACATTAGCCCATCCTCTAGCTGACTGAGGTCATGTTTTATAATGGTAACATTCCCTGTATAGACACTAATGTCATTCTATCTCTGCTCCCCATGGCAGGTTACCAACATTAGGACTGGTTTAACAGATGAGGTAACTCCTGTTCCCATGTTAAATTCAGTTTCTGAACACCCTTATCAATGCTCTGGTAGAGGCCACAGTATCAAATATGAAAATAATTTTTAAAGGCTTGGTCAGCAACCATTTTAAAGCATTGCTTGCACTGAAGAAGGTCAGATTGATCTTTTCTCCAGGTCAGAATGTGGGCATGTTTACAGAAGCCATTAAGTGCCACAGTAAGAGCACTTAGAGAACTAAGGGCGAGGAAAAATCCACCAGAGGCACCTTTTTGTCACCAAACTCTCTTTTAATTTATCATAAGTTAAACACCAAAGTAGAGAGAATATTTGGGTAAACTGAGCAACACTCATCCTAAATGTACAAGGCAACCTTAAAAATTTGAAAAACACAGCTCAGTCATTATATTCTGGTAACAAACTACGATAGTTGATGCATTGCAAAACCACTAAGGTTAAAACAGAGCAGCCATATGAAAGA
Source organism: Fringilla coelebs (assembly GCF_963513975.1). Classification (NCBI taxonomy): domain Eukaryota; kingdom Metazoa; phylum Chordata; class Aves; order Passeriformes; family Fringillidae; genus Fringilla; species Fringilla coelebs. Next base: position 69,437,587 of record NC_140029.1, read on the forward strand.
ACCAAATAACCCCACTGAACAACGAGAAAGCAGGGGTAGCAGAACTCTCCTCTCCCCTTCCCAGCAGCATTAAGATCACAGACTCCATGACCAAGGAGAACATTAACAGAAATTTCACATCAGGCCAGCATTACTGTCCACATGGACATCCAATAAAGGCTGATGTGACACCCAAAAAGGCTGGTTAGCCTCAGTTCTGAACGGCTAGCTCAGGCCAACAGGAACACCAGCAGAGGTTAGAGTGTTTCCCCACCCGCCCCTACAAGAGGATGGGCTGTCTATATGCAACCCTTCCTGTCTCTAGTTTAGAAGGAAGACACACACGTTCTCCACATTGCTGGAAGAAAGAACCAAGACTTTTCAGAATCTTTTCTTAGACTTTTGAAATAAAGCTTATCGTCTCATTTCTACAGCCCTTGGTAAATCATGGTTTTAAGGATTCCAATCCTGCTGGCTTTATCCAGAGCATCAGTCTAGACAGACAGATGCAAGTGTTCTCACTGCCAGGCCCCACCAGTGTGTTAATCTCAGCCAGCCAATGTCATGTCATTTCTTGATGCCTCTTTGATCTTTATTCCTTGACTCTCATCGGTGATGAAAAACAGGGGGTTCTTACTCGCATCACAACGTTCAAACTCATCCCTGCACAAAGCACTTCCTGCAGCCACAGGGTTTCCAGCCTACAGACCTGCTGGCAGCATGCAGCACTGGCCTGTCCTTTCACAGCAGCCCTCACCATGGCCTCAGCTGCCCCAGCCCAGAGGCAGGAACCATCTCTAGCAGCACCTTACCAATTTTACCTCCCTCCTCTCTACTCCTCCTCAACACCATTTACAGTTCCATAGTGGGAACGCTTAGCGAGTCACTACCAATATGTGCTTCTGCTCTAGGCTGAGTAAAAATAAACTTTATGCCTATACTGGGATTCCAGTTCATTGAAGGCATAACTCAAACCACTGCACTGCACCATCAGAGATGGTGCCAGCAGAGTAACTTCCAAATTCGCTGCTGATCTTTTCCTCCCTTTAGAGAGCAGCTGCAAATCTGGGCAAACAGTCAAGTTTTCTTCTTTTTCTATTCAAGGATAAACAGTTTGTAACATAAGATAAAAAGGAGAAAGAATGTTTGGTATCTACTTTTATCATTTAAGGCAACACTTTCACCACCAGATATGCTGCATACCCATAATTTTCCAGAACAGGAATTCCTAAACAATCATGGAAAATGCTAGGTACCCCACTTCTTGTCAGGTAGGGTGACAGCTGACATACAGGTGAACTGATAAATTCAAAGACTGGTTTTTAACACTCAAGTTCTACAGAAGTGTTATCCAGGATACAAGGACTTTGGATGCTCATGAAGGCCGCTTAAGTACTTTAAGAATTTCTGTATCAGGATATTTAAGCAGCTAAATACTTTGATGAAGTCTGTCTCCTCATTCAAAGCTTGAAATACATTACCATGAATATTTACCATGTCAAGTAAGGACATGAAACTTCACCAGCGCACACACACACATCTATCAGGCCAACCTATCAGCTTGTTCTGAAGTTAGAAGCTGCATCCTTAGCTAGTCACGCTGGTCTCATGAATTTTTCAGCCCTGTGTCTCCTCTGAAACAGGCAAACACTATTTTAGGAGACCAAATCCTCCCCATACACCCCCAAGAGGGGTCAAAATCCAGCAGAGCTGAATGCGACACAACACTGAAGCAAAGGTTTATCAGAAATTGCTGAATCACAGTTCCTAGAAAGGGGTTGGAGGTGGAGGTGGAAATATCTTTCCTCTTCCATGCAGGGACGCTCAGGACAATGCATGCTATCATCTCTCCCTGCCCTTGGTAACAGCCAGGACCTGAAAGGCAGCACCTAACATGCAGAGTACATAGTTTTAAGCTGTGCCTGGGGGGTATGAGGCTGAACATTAGGAGGAATTTCTTCGCAGAAAGGGCAATTCGATATTGGAATGGGCTGCCCAGGGAGGTGGTGGACTCACTGTCCCTGGAGGTGTTTAAGGAAAGACTGGATGAGGCACTCGGTACCAAGGTCTGGTTGTTATGATTCTGTTACACGTTGGACTCGATGATCACAGAGGTTTTTTCCAACCGAATTGATTCTGTGATGGATGTACTGCTGACAGTCGAAATCAGGGTCTGTGTACCCACCACACCTCCATACGGAATGCAGAAGGTTAAGGCTTCTTCTAACAGGGATGGGGTCCTGCGCAAAAGGCTAGAGTTAGACTGCTAGGAGGCAATAGGACATTTATGTTATAATGGATTGTGGCACAGGAGACAAAAGCCCTCTGCAGAGAGCCAGCGATGCGTAGAATTAGCATATTTCGCCTGCCAGCGCAGGAGGGAGATACCCACAACAACGTCACAAAGAGCTCTAGAGAGGCTGCCCAGTGCATTAGAGCGGGGGCACGGACACGGAGAGCGGCTCCTCTCGCCCTCTCCCGCACATTCCGGGCGGCGGAGGCCCCGCCTTTCGCGGAGCCCCCGCCTTTCGCGGCCCCCGCCGCCTCCTCCGCCCTGCCCCGCGCGCCTGGCCCCGCCCCGCCAGGGGCCGGCGGCGTCCCCGGTCGCCGTGGGAACGGTACACGTCACCTCGGCCGGCGCCTCCGATTGGCGGGAATTGTTCGAGAAGGCGGCCGAGGGCGGAAGCGGAAGCCGCACGTGGAGCCGGTGAGTGGCTGCCGCAGTTTCTGGAAACTTCGCCTCATTGTCATATTTAAAGCGGCGGCGGCGCCGCTGCGTCCCCTCCCCGTCCGCCCGCCCGCGCACGCTACGGGGACCGGCGGCCGCAGCAGCAGCGGGAGCGAGCCGGGCAGAGCGGGGGCCTCCCTCTGGCGCCGGGGCCATGGCCGTGGTGGGCTTTGATTTGGGCTTCCAGAGCTGCTACATCGCCGTGGCGCGGGCTGGCGGCATCGAGACCGTCGCCAACGAATTCAGCGACCGGTGCACGCCGTGAGTGAGGGGGGATGGCGGGCGGGGGCCGGTCCGTGCCCGGCGGAGCGCCCGCCGTGGAGAAGGTGCTGGAAGTTTCGCGGTAGGGGGTTCCCGCTGTGCGGAGCCAGCGCGTTCCCCGGTACTCACTGCCTCCGGGGGCTGCCGGGGGGCAGGTACAGGGTGGCGGGGCCGGGCGGCAGCCCGCTGTGTGTCCCTCCGGCCCGCTGTGTGCCCCGTGCTCCGCTTCCCGCCCCAGCCCGCTGGGCGCCCCGATCCCCTCAGCCGCTGGGTCCCGCTGTACCCCCCGAGACCCTGACCCGCTCTGTGCCCCCCGCCCCGGTCCCCGCTCGCTTTGTTCCCCTCTGTGCCCCCCGCCCGCTCTCCGGTGCCGACCCTCTCTGTTCCCCCGTGTGCCGGTCCCGAGCCGTTCTCTGCCCCGCGGGCAGTGCCCGGGGGATGCGGGGCTGTCTGAGCCCGCTCGGGTCGCGCTGCGGCGGGCTGGGAGCGGCCAGGAGGATCCCCGTGGGGGCAGCCCGGGTTAAGTGGGACACGGGCGAGCACGCTCCCACTCGTGCTGCGTAGGATGGGCTCTGCCAGCTGCCCCAGGGCAGCTCTCCTTTAGTCAGAGGTTAGATATAGAAAGCCTCTGGCTGGAAGCAGGAGTTAGTTGACAAGTTGGAAGCAGCCGTGCACACACGGGTAGGGTGTAGTCCGGCTGTGAGCTCTAAATTGCGGTCATCCTGTTTTACCGCTTGGATAAGCCATTGTGAAAAGTCCTGGACTCGGGCCAGGGCTTTAAGACGGATAAAAGTCTTCCTGTAGTTTTCTAATGTAAACTCAAAGAATGATACTTTGACGGAAAGACATAAGTGTTTTATCTGCAGTAGTAGAAAATGAATCCGTGACAGTTCTCAGTCGTGTTTGTTGTCAGGACCGAGTTAATTAGCCTGTTGTTCTTTCCAGGTCGGTGGTTTCATTTGGATCCAAAAACAGAGCTATTGGTGTTGCGGCTAAAAACCAGGTAGGTAATTTCCTGCTGCAAACTGTTGAAGTACCAGTGTGTGTAAAGAGAGTTGGCTGTGTGTATTTAAAGACAAACAGCCTCAGTTTCTTGTTGAGTCTTTTATTTTAGAAATGCTGCACTATGCTGCCATGCTTTCTTTGGGGAAATGTAGGATGTTTTTGCTAGAATCCTTCTGCTCTCTCTTTTATTAATGTAATACTTTCCAGTTGAATATGTTCCTATTCTGACAAGTTGAGGTCACTGGGTTTCTTTTCCTAATGATTGTGTACAGGATTTTCCTTGTACTTGAAGGAAAACATTTTACATTCTGTATATAGATTCTTAAAATTAGATGTAAGGGGAGAGGTTTGGCTCAGATTCTTAAAGCTATTTAGGGTACCTTACTACTTTTGGATTTGCTGTAAATTAAATGCCTCTGGTTTTGAAGGTGCAAGTCCTTATTTTGGTTTTTTGTTGGTTTTGGTTTGTGTTTGTGGTTTTTTTTAATTGAGGTGCTTTGAAAGATTGAATGTTTTCTTTGTTAAAGTAGTATTTTCAGTTTAGAAGGAGAACTTGATTCCAACAAGTCAGAATAACAAACTGTAATGATTAAACAAATCCTTAGGTATTGTGTGTTGTTACATAACTGCTGCTGGGAGATCAAGCATGCAGCCTCGGCTGGCCTGTGCATCTCTCTCATGTAGCAAAAGGACTGCAGTGGGTTTCCATGGAGAGAGCACTGAAGGAGACTTTATTCCACTGTAATAGCATTCCTCTTAATTTTGAATAGCTGAGGCAAAACGAATACTTTACATGTTCACAAGCACATGAACATTCAGTTACAGGTTAGCATTTGGAGTAATGAAGTAAATACACGTTTTTGTGGTTTCTTCTTAAATTTCATTTCAGCATTGCTGAGTTGTCTGCTGACATTGTTGCAAGTCAGAAACTAGTATGATTCATTAGTGTGCAAAAATGAATTGTTACTCAAAATGAGAAATGATCTGAACCCAATTTACTCTCAAGCATGTTTCAGTATTGTTAGATTGTTCCAGTAGATGCTGTGGAAAACAAGAAGTAGGCTGCAAGTGAGGCAGATTCTCTCTTAGATTGCATTTACAAGTGTGTATTTGCAGTGATGAACACCTGTGACTTTAGTTACCATCAGACTACCTGTTTGATGTTACTTGCTTGAGTGTCTCATGCTTGGCTCTCCTAGAAGTTGAAGCTAAATATTTTTGCCAGGAAAAAAGAATGTAATACTTTAAATGATAAAAGATGACAGATCATTTATTTCTGTAGTTGTAAGTGGTCCAGTTTGGTTGATGACCTGAGATGTGAATTGTTTTTCTTTTGTAAATGTGGAAGTTTCCTGACATGGACTACTGAGAGTTACATTTTTGGTGTCTTCTGGTGTAGTAGCTACTTAAATCAAGGAGTACAATGACTGTTTTCATTTGAAAAATAAAAAGCAAAAACCCAAAAAAATCCCATAAAATAAGAAGAGGTTTTGACTGGTGACTTCTGCAGTGTGATTTTATGAGAGAGCTCAAAATACTCAAAGGTGTTGTCTTTAATATTTGAGAAATTTTTGCTGGAGCAAATTTTCAGCGAATTTCTGTAACCTTTAGGTAAGCGTGGCAGCATTGGAGATGAGAACAGTACATTAGTTAACAGATCATAATTCCCAGCTTTCTTAATTGTGACTAAGCAGGAAGATATTAAAACATGCTACAGACCTAATGGCATACAATTACTCTAAAAATATCTTAAGATTGTTCTCTTAGAAAAGGCTTTGAGGTTAATTCTAAATTAGGCTATAAAAGCTGCCAGAGTGTTTGCGCTTCTCTACCCACTACATGGTAATAATTCCTGCTGCTACGTTCTTCAGCCATACAGCTGTGAAATACGTAGCATTCAAGCACTCTGAAGTTGTGCCTATACAAATAAATAAAACCATGCTGGGCAACAATCTTTGTTACAGGAACCTAACTACTCAATCACATTTAAGTACTGGAATAGTTCCTGGCATGATTCTTGGCCTGTGTTAACTTGTGCTGGTACTATTAATTGCTGAGCACTGTTTGGTGATTAGAATAAACCAAGGATGATTCTCAGCAGGCAGTCCAAGTGACATCTTTCCACAGACACAGCTGTCTGAAAGTTACTGTTTGTTAGTGGGAGTATGACCTCCTTTCTTTTGTCAGGGAGCTTTTCTGTAGGAGAACTGTCCTAGTTGAGGAGTTTTTTAATAAAGATGTAGCTCAAATTCTTCTATTTCATGGTGGAAAATTTTTAATGCAACCAAGATTGATGCTTTTCTTTGAGGGTAGTGAATGCTAGAAATATTCCTTGGTATGCTCAGCATTTGAGTTGCTATCATGCAGTCTGTTGGTGCCTGCCTAAATATATTCTGTACATAATAACACCGTTTCATAATTTCTTTCTAATAAAATAGAATTAAGTCTACTCTGAGATACTTGCATTATCTCTTAGGCTGCTCTAGCTGTCTGGTTTCTGTTGTGCTTTGCATTTCTGATAACAAATGCTTCTTTATGTCGCTTGCTCTGGGGAGCTTGCATTGTAGTTTAGCACATACTCGAGCTAAACTACAATGCAAGTTAGCAAAAGAGTTCCAAGTTGTCTATGCACTGTATTCTTCTTTGGTCTAATGCAGGAATTTGAGTTGCTGCTAGGTGAGTGTGAACGAGGAAATGATCTGATTTCAAAGTAGCTCAGGGAGAAAAAAGTAAGTATTGAAATGTATGGGGACACTTAAGCTTGACACTTAGTAACTAGAAAAGCCCTTGCTTGCACTTGATGTAATAATGTTTAAAGTGGAGGTGGTGTGGCTTGGGTTGGAGGGCCGGCTTACAGACGGAGAAGCCAGCTTCTAATGTAGTTGCAGTCTTTAAACATTTCAGTTTGGTCTAAGTTCTGTCACCCATGGTGACAGAAGTGAGATGCAAGGTGAGTGGCTCTGGTTGCCAGCACAATCAGCGGCAGAGTGCTCCAGTGCAGTGCACAGGGGAGTTTCCTGAACTGGGGGAGTGTCGTGGGGAGACAAGAGGTGCCAGAAGCCTGCAGCTTGAGTGGCAGTGGCTGATGGGACCTAGGTGGGGCCAGGAGCAACACCAGCAGTTTTCCCCAAATATAAAACAAGCCCTTAGGGAGCCCTGGTGAGCAGGGTGTGGCACAGCAGTGTGCAGGCAGGGTGCTGGGGCGGCATCCACCTGGCAGGAAGGCACGGCCTCGCCCAGCTCCACAGCTGGCACAGCTGCCCAGACAGCTCGGGCAGGGACACACTGCCAGCACTGGGGGCACCTGTGAGCACAGCTCTGGGAGGGTGCCCAGGTACTCTTCCACTTACTGACAGAACTCTGGCAGGAGGTCAGTAGGTTGAGGACTATCAGGGAGTGTGACAGAGAGAGATGATATAGTGGAATTGCACCCTGCCTTCTCTGGGACATGCCTGGGAGGCAGACCTGTCACATAAAGGATTCCTTTCTCTCTCTTCCACCTGCTGCAAAACAGTGACTTGAAGGGATAGGGAGCAATCTGTCACCAAGGTTAAGTTGGCCTGTGTCAAAACTGCTTCCCTGAAGAAAAAGAGGGCATTACCATAGGAGACTCCCTTTGGAAGAGAGCAGAAGCCCAATGTGCTGGCAGGAGCCACTTCTTAGGAAAGTCTGCTGCCTCTTTGGGGTCCAAATTCCTACCCTGCTATGGCTGTCAGATAATTATCCATTATTGCTTTCTCAGGTTGGCAGTGATAAGGTTGCACCAGGAAGTCCAAGGGCAGTCAGGAGAGATTTTAGGGCCTTGGAATGACTGCTTAAGGGATCAGGAGCACAAATAGTGCTATCATGTGTTCTCTATCCTTCCAGTTGCAGGAAATGGAGGAAACAGGAAGAGCCAGCAGAACAATATCTGAGCCTGGTGCCATTGGCAGAATTTGGGGGTTTTGATCATGGGTCAGTTTACGTGACAGCAGGACAGCTATCAACAGGCAGGGTACACCTGTCTCAGAGGGGGAAGAGGATCTTTGCACAGGAGCTAGCAGGGATCACTGAGAGCTTTAAACCAGATTTGGAGGGGGAAAGACATGCAACCAAGTTTGCTAGAGATAAGCCTAGAGGGCACCACAGCAGTGTTTGAGAGTGAGGTCCTTCTAGTGAGATCCTTCACTCTGCTGCCTTGGTGGAGATAGGATGGAGATCCATTCGGCAGCAGTGACACAAGGGTTATTATTGATGTGTTTAAAAACTGTGGAAACTCCTGAGAATGGTCACATAGGAACTAAGGCTTCTCCCCTGCAAAAAGGGGCAGGATCAATAGCCCAGCTGGAGTGCATGCCAGCAGGCATCAATGCCTGCAACACAGGCAATAAAGGGGAGGAGCTGGACACCATTGTGCACAGTAAAACTCTGACACAATTGCCATTATGGCAACGTGGGGGGATGACTGGCACAACTGGGGTGTTACCCCTGCCTGGTTAAAAACTGGCTGGATAGCCAGGCCCAGAGTGTTATGGTGAATGGAGTTAAATCTAGTTGGTAGCATATCACCAATGGTGTTCCCCAAAGCTCAGTACTGGGGGAACTATCAGTACTGGGGGAACTATCAGTACTGGGGGAACTCAGTACCATCTGATATTTTAATCAGTGATCTGGAAAAGGGGATCAAGTGCACCTTCAGTCAGTTTGGAGGTGAGGCCATGTTGGACTGGAGTGTTGATCTGCTGGAGGGCAGGATGGCTTTAGAAAAGGATGTAGGCAGGCTGGACTGAAAGGTTTGAGGGCCACTGTGTGAGGTTTAACGAGTGCAGTGTCCTGCACTTGAGTCACAACAACCTAATGTAGCACTACAGGGTGGGAGCAGAGTGGCTGGGAAGATGCCTGGTAGAAAAAGACCTGAAAGTGCTGTTTGACAGTGGTTGAACATGAGCCTGCTGTACCCGGGTGGCCAGGAAGGCCAGTGGTGTCTTTGCCTTTATCAGCAGTAGTGTGGCCAGCAGGACCAGGGCAGTGATTGTGCCCCTGTACTCAGCACTGGTGAGGCCACTCAGATCCTGGGTTCAGTTTTGGGCCCCTCACTACAAAAAGGGTGCTGAGGTGCTGGAGTGAATCCAGAAAAGGACAATGGAGCTGGGGAATGGTCTGGAGTGCAAGTCTGCTGAGGAGCAGCTGAGAGAGTTGGGGGTGTTTAGCCTGGAGAAAAGGAAGCTCAGGTGTGCCCTTATCACTATCTATAATAACCTAAAACAAGCGCAAAATTGCACCGGGAGAAGTTGAGATTGGTTGATAGGAAAAGATTTTTTTCACCGAATGATTTGTAGACATCTGAATGGGCTGCCAAGGGAAGTGGTGGAGTCACTGTCCTGGGAGGTATGTAAAAGGTGTGTGGATGTGGCTTTTGGGGACGTTGGTGGACTTGGCTGTGTTAGGTAAATAGCTGGACTTGATCTGAAAGGCCTTTTCCAACTTAAATGGTTCTATCATTCTACATTAGTTGACTAAAGTAGTAGACTCTGTTGATCATGTTATTGTTCACCCAGTTGTCTCAAGGTTTCAGAGATAGATAGTTTTATAATCCTTAATAAGTAATGGTCTGGAAGTCTGTGTCTAACTTATTAGTGAGCTGATAAAAAGTACCAGAGAGTAATTACCAGTGTTAAATAAAGCTATGACAAGGGAGTGAGCAGTAGTCTGAAAACTTGACCTGCGCTTAGAGGCCTACAGAACAGCACTGAACATTGCAGGCTGATTAAGAGTGGATTTCTAACTATCCTGTATTTCTTTACAGCAAATTACTCATGCCCACAACACTGTATCTAACTTCAAGAGATTCCATGGCCGTGCATTTAATGATCCTTTTGTTCAGAAGGAGAAAGAAAAGTTGAGCTATGATTTGGTTCCCATGAAGAATGGTGGAGTTGGAGTGAAGGTAAATCTGCAGTGTGTCTTTCTGGGTTGTATAGGTAAATCTGAAGTCTTCCATTTCAGCACCTGAAATGAAAATATGGGTTTCTTTTAATTACCCTAAAGGTAGGGTGTTTTAGTCTTTCTGTTAAAGAAGAGTCTTCTATGAATAGACAGCTTTATCTTTAAATAGTGGATGTTAACCTTCAAATTAAGGTTCATTTACAAATAATTGCTGAAATGCAAGTTTCCCTGTTGGCAAATTGCACATCTAGCTCAAACACACTGGCGGAAAAACTGCTAAGATAATTACAGGGTGGTATGGTTCTACTTCAAAGTATGACTTTCTGCCACTTGTGTGGAATGAATTGCAGCAGACTTATTAGGTGTTCTACAAACGCTTTAGAAAATAGTCACAACTCTACTTTAGAACGATTGCCTTAAATGAGTGGCAAGTGTGTCTTTAGTGGACTGCCTGGAGTCAGTTACTTGCAAAAAGGTGTTCAAAACCAGCTCCTACCACATTGCAGGTTTGGCTCTTGCTTGCATTTCAAGGACTTCACTGATACTATGTCAGCTTTTCATAGTCTAGGTGCCGTTAATAACATTGTGTCCATTTACAGAAATGTGTACAATTACTGATAATGAAGCCTTGCTGGCTTAACAATTAGTGTTGCTTCACTGTTGGAGACTTCAGCTTGAACCGGTCCCTCACAACTTCAGTATAGATCAGTCCTAAGTAGTCAATAGATCACAGAAAAAAGGGAAGATGCTTTTTCTTTTGCTGTTTGTGGTTTGTGAGGTTAACAAATAAATTCAAACAGAAATTATTGGTTTCCTTTAATCAGTGTGTGTAGGAGTCTTGTACTATATGAGAGTCTAATGTTGGGAGAACTCTACTACTTGGTATTTTTCCTTTTATTCTTAGGCTGATTGGAGAACAAAATAGTATTTATTTGTATTTAAATGTAGTTAAGAAGTTTTAGTAATTGATTCAGTGAAATTCACTAAAACTGGGAGGTTCAGAGAACAATTTTTCTATTAAAACCAAAATGCCTCATTTTTCCCTAAACCATACTGAGTGAATAAAAAGTGTTACTTTCAAGCATCAGCTGTAACATATTACTTCATCATTGTCATGTATTGACAATGATGCTTCAAGAATAATTTTTGCTAAGCACAAATGGTGCTTCAGTAATAATTTTTGCTAAGAGAGCAATAAATAAACTTTTCCCTAAGCTTCATCTTAAGCTTTTAGTTGTTCCATGTGCACAGGTGAACTGTTGTTGCACAGTTCTTCCTTTCAGAGACTCCTCATTTGAGCAGACACACATTTGAGCAGAAGGATAAAAATGTCAAGGAAAAATACACAGCAAGTACTTCTGTACATTTTTTGCATTTGGCATCAGTTTGAAAAATGATGGCTATTTTTACTTAATGGTGTGCCGCATTTTAAACTTGTCATATTTGGCCATTTCCTTAATCTGTGGATTTGATACAGTTCTTGATGTTTTAAGACAGAATGGAATTATTGCTTCTATAAACACTCAGCTGGAAAATTAAATTGTAAACTGAAGTTCTATAATGAAATAATGAAGCATGTCGTGATTCATAGAGTATTAGTCAGCAGTGTATCAAAACATTAGATGTATGTAATTTTCCTTCAGTTGAACTAATGGAATTATTTGACCTATTCTATCCAGGTCATGTACATGGATGAGGAGCACATCTTCAGTGTGGAACAGATTTCAGCTATGCTATTGACTAAATTGAAGGAGACTGCAGAGAGTAACCTGAAAAAGCCAGTTACAGACTGTGTTATTTCTGTAAGTAATTGTAGTGCACAGGAACATTATGTCTTTTAACTTTAGCTATTGAGGGCATTTTGTTTCTATTCATGCAGAGTGAAAAAGAACTCTGCTAAGCACTTACACAGGGATTAATCCAAACAAGGTTTAGAGCTTCTGACTTTTAAAAAATCCCAGGGCTGCTGCTGTATTCCAGACCCTGACTATCTTCATGAACTCATTCTCTTGGAAATGTCTGGACCTTTGGACCCAAAATGTTTCTGGATCCATGTATAAATCCTTCTGGAACAGCTTGCTTTCATGACTAAGCATACTAATTACTCATTGAAGTAAATACATATGTTTGTGTTTTTTCTTGGATTTAAAACAATTTGATAACAACTTTGAACAATTTCCTTTGTTTATGAAGATTTGCCCTCTGTCAGCTGAAAATTTTAATTCCTGTTCTGTTTATCTTCATCCTTTCAGCAAACTTTGTTTTGTTTCTTTCACTGTTATGACTGCGCAGAAAATGACCTCAGATCAAGAGCAGTCATTCCATTGCAAAGCCCCAGTATAAAATAACACCTGCCTCTCTCTGTTCTCAATGACTCTGAACAAGTCTGTCTCATGTTGCATCTAGGAATATTTAGCTCTGTTATTATTAGAAATGTTAACTCTCCTGTTGAACCTGGAAAGCTAGTTCTTCATGTGTCCCTGGAGGGGAGACATCAGAAGGCACTGTCCAATGCCAATGCTAGGGATCTGTAGAAAACTCTCAGCAGCATATTCCTTCAGAATTTCTTAGCATTTCTTGTCCAAAGTAATTTCTGCCAAAATAGATTCTCTTCATTTGTTATCCCTTATTTCTTTGCATCTCTGACATCTGTAGTATTGCTGTATGCTTTTAGTTCCCTCTTTCCTTTTTTGGACAGGAGTCTAACTGCTAGTTCTGATTAAGGTATTCCATGTCACTGTCCTCATAATACCCAGTTTGACATTTTGGGCCAGCACTTACTGTTATTAGCATTGGTATACAAATAACTCATTTGTTTCTTGCTAGTGGGTGCTCACATAAACTAGCTCATGCTGGTTTAATTCCATCTCTGAGTAGAATATTTGAAGTGTCAATTCAGTATGGTAGTTGCATTCTAGAGGCTTGCAGTAAGTATCTTCCTCAAAGAGGAGGAATAGATACAATTTTTAAATTAGTACTTTAAAATAAATAGTGTAATGTCTCATTTTTTGGAAATAACTTTGTATTCTCACCTACTTTTTCTTCAGGTTCCATCATTTTTCACGGATGCTGAAAGGAGGTCCCTTCTGGATGCAGCTCAGATCGTTGGGCTTAATTGTCTTCGATTAATGAATGACATGACAGCAGGTAAGTAGGATAAAATAGCAGTTGTTCCTGCAATTGACAGGTGCATTTAATTACTTTAAAAAAAAGGACTGACTTGAAAAGGCAAATATGAGCCATAAATACTTGAAAAGCTCACTGTTCTTTTCTTGGTTTAATGTCTTCAGTGTGAAGGGGTAGATGAGATCAAGCTCCATTGATAATTTTCTCCCTGAGCACTTGTTTAGGAGTCACTATGTGTGCCTGGACTACTTGTTCATTTAGTGTACTGCTCAGATGCACAGTTCAGACACTCCTAAAGGAATTTCCTTGATTAAACATCAACACCTCATAACTTCCAGGGCTTTTTTTCAGTATAGTCAAGATTTTAAACACACATGGCTCTGCTGACCATTTATATAACTCTCAGACAAAACTTCCAGCTTGGAAGATACTCAGTGGAAATACAAAACTGGGTTTGGGTTTTGTTGTTAAGATGTTCTATTTTTTTGATTACTTTGCAGGGCAAAAAAAAAAAAAAACACCAAAAACCCAAACAAATGCTTAGGAAGCATGTTCTGCTTTTCAGGTCCTACAAGCTTAGATTAATGGAACAAAGCTTCCATGAATATAGTATATCTTGCACAGGTGTATGTCTGGATTTGTCTTTATTCTTTTGATCTTATAGCTTAATGCTCACAGGGATGTTGTGGTATGCCACTGGAAACTAGAGATTGTGTGGATAAAATCTGACACTTCTTTTGCAGTGGCTCTGAATTATGGAATTTATAAACAAGACCTTCCAGCTCCCGAAGAGAAGCCACGGATAGTTGTGTTTGTTGATATGGGACATTCTGCATTTCAAGTATCAGCCTGTGCATTCAACAAGAGTAAACTGAAGGTAGTAAGATTAAGTGGAAATAAAAAGGTTTGCCAGCAATTAAAATAGCCTGCCAATCTGCCTTCTTTTTTAAATTCTGAAATAATTTAATGCATGGAAAGTGGCAACGAATCAAAAGGCAAAGGTTTTCATCAGTGTCCTTCATTTCATTAGAATTGTTTCAAACAGGCTGTAAATTTCTTGCCATACACAAATGTAAGATACATAATACTAGTGCTATAATTTATTTTGTTTTATCTAAATGTATGTGTATGGAGGAAAATTTTGAATACTTAGGATTGTCACTTAGCTACTTAGTCTTATTTCCTCTGTAAAAGTAATGTTCAATTTTTAGCTGATGTGGTTGTGCGTTGGAAGATAGGCTGACCTGTCTCCAACATTATTTTGAAGCAAGGACTTGCTGATATCGGAAGACTGCTATTACCTTTGATTTTATTAATGTTAGACTAAATAGTGTTCTTTCAAATCAGGTACTTGGCACAGCATTTGACCCTTTCCTCGGTGGGAGAAACTTCGATGGAAAGCTGGTAGATTACTTTTGTGCAGAAATAAAATCAAAGTACAAACTAGATCCAAAAACCAAAGTTCGGGCTCTTCTTCGTCTGTATCAGGAATGTGAGAAACTGAAGAAACTAATGAGTTCAAATAGCACAGACATTCCCCTAAATATTGAGTGTTTCATGAATGATACTGATGTATCTGGAAAAATGAACAGGTGGGTTCTGTACAAGACAGGCATTTGCTTTAGTGGCCATTTTTTTTAAAAAGTGTTTCTTTCAGTGTTCGAAAGAAACTTAATGTGCTTAAATTAAGTGTAAGTGCCGAATAGCTGTGGCATTTTGTAATGCTAGAATAGCTAAGGCTGGGAAACATGATGTTCAGCTACTTGAGTGATGTTTCAGTGCAATAAAGCATGCAGAAGGAGTTTATATTCTTTTCATAGAATACGTTCTTAAAACCATGGATTGATGCTTGCAAACCAGAGGGTTGGTTGTATATTTTGACCTTCTGCATATTTTAGGTAACCTAAATCCCATACTCTCTTAAGATAGCAACAATTTAAGCTTTGCTTCTTTTTTTCTCTGCTTAGTGTACTGTGGATATTGATAGAGAAATGAAGGGCAGAAACAGTGCTTATGGGTGATGATTATGGTCCAAGTGTAAATGAAGTCTCTCTCTTGCACATGTTCACAGGCATGGTTTCATTTCTTAGTTCTGTAGCTACTGCTAAGAGTGGTGGGTTCTTTTTCTTCCAGTATTTAGGCAACAGTTTTTCATTATAAAGGAAGTTTAAAAATCAGTGTTTTCTGATTTCTTATCTGTAACCTCTGCTCGGAGGCAAATGCATTAACAGCTGCTCAAACAAAGCCTTAATCTTATTTAACTCCATTGATAGTGGCCTAGGAAAATTTGAAAGCAGCTGTTTGTGCACTACCTTGTCTGTGGTTGCCACTTTGGCCTACTCACAGCAGTTTAGCTTTAGGTCTCTTTTCAGTGTAGTTAACCAACCTGGTCAGAATCAGTTTGGAAACAAATACCAGGCAAGGTTCTTGTGGGACAGGCATTCTTTAGCTAATTCCATTTTTTTTCTTAGGTCACAGTTTGAAGAATTGTGTGCTGACCTGCTGCAAAGGATAGAAATGCCTCTGCTTTCATTAATGGAACAAACACAGCTGAAAGTGGAAGATGTAAATGCTGTAGAGATTGTGGGAGGAGCAACCCGTATTCCTGCTGTCAAAGAGAGGATTGCTAAATTCTTTGGCAAGGATGTCAGTACGACACTGAATGCAGATGAAGCCATAGCTAGGGGCTGTGCTCTGCAGGTATAGTGCTGGCAACACTTGATGAAATTAAAAGATGTATTTCTTCCATGAAGAATTAGTCAAGCAGTTATGAAAAATTGTAGAAGTGGTCCATTTTAAAGTACTCAAGGGAACATACATTTCACTAGGTCTTTTTATGGGACTGTACCGTTTAAAAAGTCCAGAGTACCCCTCCCTGGTGCAGTACTCTATTTCACAGTGCATTCTGTAAGGAGCCCACTCTGCCCTTCAGAAGAACACAATCTAGGAGTCTTTAATGCCAAAAATTTGAGTTGTTTTCAAGCTGAAAGATACTTTTACTCAACAAGGTATAAGGAGTATCTATGGAGAGTCCAAACTACTGCAAGTTTGACTTTCCTGGTCTCAGCCTTGCCATGAATGTGAAACAGGCTTTATTCTGTCTCCCTCCCATTTTTACTGTTTCCAGCTATATTTTGCAAGCAAACCACTCGTTCTATGTTCTTCCTTTTCTCCTTTAACTTCTTGTCTTATTTCACCCTCTTCTCTTTGATTTGTTTCTTTATTCCATCTCACTGACATCTTCCCGTTGCCAGCAATCAGTTGTGTTCAGAAAAAGAAGCAGGACCCTTTAGAGAAATACTTCTTTTAGGACTAAGCACTGCAGCATTTCCCTTTTTTATAGTCCTGCTATTTCCTTGGTGTTACCTTTACTCACAAGATGCAAAAAGCCTACTAACACAGCACGTAAACACTTGTGTGTGAGATTTCTCTTCTCATGCTGCATTGAAATTGAGTGTTGAAATAGTTCTGCCTAATAAAATCAATACAGTTCTCACTTGTTTGAAAATTTTTTGCTGTCTTGGGTGGTGGAATAGAGGAGTTAACCAGCTTTAATGCAAGCTTTTTTTTATTATTATTATTTTTTCAGTGTGCCATTCTTTCTCCAGCTTTTAAAGTGAGAGAATTTTCTGTGACAGATGCTACACCTTTTCCAATATCTCTGCTGTGGAACACAGAAGCAGAGGACACTGAAGGGTAGGTAGCTCAGACTGCCATTCCATGAAGTAGCCTTTTGACCTTCATCGTTCAGGGGTCATGTTCTTGCTTGCATTTTGCATTTTGCATTTTGGCATTCTCATGTAGAAAACCCATAGGCCATGTACCAGAGATGGTTGACAGGGAAGATTGTAAAGACACAGGTTGAAATTTGAACTGTAATTCCTCATTTATAAAAATATAAAGATTTTTAAAAAGTAAGTGAAAGAGCTACCAACTAGTATCTTGTCTTGCCTTCATCTGGTTGTCAGGATTAGGAATATAAAATGAGATCAATCCTTGGGTCCTGATTCCACTTTGCCTTCTAGCTTTTTGTTTTTTACTCAAGGTGTGCCTGACACCTAAGATTCTTGTTTTATTAGTAATGTTAGGTACTATGGAAATATTGTGAACTTATATGGATGTTATCTGACTGCAGGAAGAATTTAGGCCCTAGCAAAAATTTAACATTTGTAAGAGTAATTTCTTGCTGCAGTCTCTTATGACTGACATCTGTTACTAATTCTGCCATGCCTGTGGGAAATGCAATTGTTTTCTAGGATGTAAAGAGCTCCAAGTTCAACCTGTGGAAAAATCATAGTTCTAGAGAGATCTGTTCATACCTTTTTCATGTTCTTTGTAGTTCAGCTTTTTTATCTTCCTGTCTGTTTTCTGTGGAGGTGCAGGGCCTAATTGTTATGTCACTTATGAGAGCAGCCTGTGGGGTTCATGTTCTAGGTAAAGCTCTCATTTTCTCACATCTAGGTTATTAGATGAGATCTTCCACAGTCAGGAGACAAAACTTAGTTGGAAATTAGGATGGGGCTGGCATAACAGCGGACATACCGTAGAACACGAAGTAAAGCTGGTTGTTTTTGTGTCATGTTGAGGAATGAATAATAATCTGGTGTCAGGGTTCTCAACTGAGCCATGGAACGTAAATGAGCAAGGAATTAACAGGGCTATAATTATCCCTTTGAGACTAAGGAAGGGTGCAAATTATGATTCAAAATACACTATTTCAAGCTCAAATAGTGG
Source organism: Fringilla coelebs (assembly GCF_963513975.1). Classification (NCBI taxonomy): domain Eukaryota; kingdom Metazoa; phylum Chordata; class Aves; order Passeriformes; family Fringillidae; genus Fringilla; species Fringilla coelebs. The sequence goes on from NC_140029.1 coordinate 69,455,345, forward strand.
AATAGGACAAGTTCTCATTACAGTAGGGAACAGTAAATTCTTTTCCCTTGCAGTAGTGAAGTGTCTTTATTGGAATTGTTCAGAAGGGTAAATGTTTCAAAACATGATGTTCCTCTGAAGAGTTCTGACCCTATATCAAAACCTCCCAGCTCAAATACACTGCTAAAAGTGATACTTTTCCCTTAATTACAGAGTTCATGAGGTCTTCAGCAGAAATCATGCAGCACCCTTTTCTAAGGTACTTACATTCTATAGGAAAGGTCCATTTGAGCTAGAAGCTTTTTATTCTGATCCTAATGGAGTTCCATATCCTGAGTCAAAAATTGGTAAGTAATTGTCCTGGAAATAGTGTTCTCTCCAATAGAACAATTTGAAATCAAAGCGTAACTGTTGTTGTGCAGTATGGTTATGATGTATATATTCAGGTTTTTGTCTCTGAAGGACTCAGAATTTTCCCATTCCTGAGGCAACTGAATAGGTATTTTTTATTTTTCTTGCTTATAATGTTGCTTTGGCTAAACAAAAAAAAATGAGGGGGAACAAATCAATGCCTACAACTAAAATTTGGTTATCACTACTAAAGATAGCTTTTAAACTTTTTAAATCTGCTTTTCTGCTTATCACTGAAGCAAGCTAGGAATAATTGATTTATATCTCCTATATATAAAAAAAGCATGTCTTGAATAACTAGTTGTTGTTTTTACCTATACCTTCTGGGATTGACATAATGCTGAGTAACTTGAAATCAAAGCAGTCTGAAATAGTGGCAGCTACAAGACTACAGTATTGATTTGTCTATGTAACATTTCTAAGCAGTTCTTTCATACTTTTTGACAAATTGTAGCACTTGACAGTGTTGATACTTACAAAGAGCTTACAACATGGTTAGTTAGAAAAAGACTGATGGTAAATACAGGCCAATTAAATAATTGCTCTTGAGTTCTAAACATGCAATTAAATGTTGCTTGTTTGCATGCCATGTATTTTGAAAAACCAGCACAAGGGAGAGGGACTTATTACAAGCACAAGTTATGACAGTACAAGGGGGAATAGTTTTAAAAACTGCAAGAGAGCTGGTTTAGATTAGATATTTGGAGCAAATTCTTTGCTGTGAGGGTGGTGAGGCACTGAAATAGGTTTTCCAGAGAAGTTGTGGATGCCCCATCCTTGGAGGTATTCAAGACCAGGTTGGATGAGGTCCTGAGCAACCTGGTCGAATGAAAGCCAGGGGGTTTGGAACGCAGTCTTTAAGGTCACTTCCAACCCAGGCCATTCTATGATTCTCTGACTGTATTCTGTAGTTACAGAAACATCAGAATTCCTTTTGTGGTTAACTCTTACCATAAAAGCTGGTGGTGGGGTTTGTCAGTGTTCAATTAATTTGGCTTTGACAAATGAGAAGCTGTTTATCTGGTGTTCTGAAAACTGGTAAGAACAGAACTGAAGATCAGATTTATTTCAATTCAGTTGCCAATTAATTCTTTGCTCAGAACAGAATTATTGGTATGACTAATGGGTGAAGTAGTAATTCTAATGAGACTGGCAAAAGAGAGAACAGGTCACACAACTCCAGTATTATTGAATTTATAAGACAGAGGATTGTATTCCATAGCCTGTGCCAGGTAAAAGCTTGTGCATTTGTGATCTAAATCTGTTGCTGAAGGAATGGTGTGTGCAAATTTGGCCTGTGAAATTAGAAAACTTGTGCTTTCTGTGAGCATTCTGGTCTCCAGGTCACTCTTTTGGAAATCCATGCACAAGGAAAAATGTCAGCAGTTAGTGTCAAGGACATCTGATTCTTCATTTATCGTTGAACTAATTGTCTGTCTATTAGTTTCACAATGATTCTTTCAAGTATTACAGTAGTTACAGAACAATTAGGTTCTACCCTAGAATAAAAGGTAATGGCAGACTTGCACGGATGTTAGAAGGTGTAAGGAAAGCCTCTAGAAATATTGTTTCTATGTTGGGCAGTAACTTGTATTAGAAAGGCACCACTTAATATTGGCATTTGACAAGCCCTTCAGTAGTTTTTTCAGCCCACCAGTAACACAGAGAGCACCAGTTTTGTATTTACTCTGTATTAGTTCTGCCAGGAGAACATACTCCTTGATTTATAAGATGAAGTTGGCTGAAAAGCAGTGTACTTTGGTTTTGTTGGGAAGGGGGGGAGGTTCTGGTAGTACTGATTTAATTTGAGGGACCATGAGATTAGCATGGAAGCTTCATCAAATATTTAGAAAACAGTTTGTCTATGAAAAAGGGAGATGTTTTCCTGGTTCTGTAGTATTACCTACTCAATTCCACTGTGTGAGTTTTGATTCTTTTGGTTTTAGGTAGGTATGTTATCCAGAATGTGGCAGCCCAGAAAGACGGAGAGAAGTCTAAAGTCAAAGTGAAAGTCCGTGTCAATACTCATGGCATTTTCAGTGTGTCCACTGCATCTATGGTAGAACCAGTTAAAAGTGAAGAGTGTGAAGATGTCAGTGTTGAGACTGAAGTGGAAGCTCAGGACCAGAGGCCTATTGAAAACTTCATTGATGTAAGTTGACCTTTCTTGTGTGTGAATGTCCTTACTGATTGATGAAAGTGTGTTCTGCTGTTACATACTCTGGAAGAAAAATACCTTCCTCTAAGGAAACAAAAGGAGATTAATTTTAAGATGTGTGTAGCTGTCAGGAAATTGTCTTTACGAAAACAGGAGACAATTTTAGCTACCTTGAAAGTGTGTGGATTTCAAAATCAGTTATTGTGCAGAGTGCCAAATAGTGGCAGGTTGTTTGAGGGTGGGGTTGCTTACAGCTGCCATAGTTATCCAACTGTTCCAAACAGGAAAACTGGATTTGGATTGTTAATCATCCATGCACTTTGTGTTGAAAGAATTTGTATGTAACCCTTTGTATCAGTAAAGTTTTTTGAAACTTTTTTTGTGAAAGGAAAAGCTGAATTGTTTTCTCTACAGCATTGAAGGAGAGGGGAGCACTGGGGAGTAATGCGCATTGTTATAGTCTACTTGATCTTTTTATAGTTTTGAGGGGGAAGAAGTAAACATTATGACTCAATAAATTAAAAGCCCCTTTTTGTAAGAGAAAGTGGTAGCACGTGCACACACGCACACAAGTATCGTGCAGCAAGCCTGGCACTGGTAACATTTTCATGAACTCCTTCTGAACTTGCACCTAGTCTGTATCTCCATAGCTGAAGCGTGTGTGTTTCTGCGTGTGCACAGAATGCTTTCTAGGGCACTTTGTACCGTATGTGCGTCAGAAGTGAAGTGCCCTATACTTAAATGCAAGTGCACATGCCTTCTACATCCTTTGTGCCTGGGCTTTCATTTCAGAAAAATATCCAGCAAGAGAACAGTGAGGCTGGAACACAGTCCCAGGTACAAACTGATGGTCAGCAAACGTCACAGTCTCCCCCTTCATCAGAACCTCCCTCTGAAGAAAACAAAATCCCAGATGTCAAGAAAGTGAGTGACCCTTTAACTCTGTTGAAAATGTTATCCTGTATAATGGCTTTTAAGATGGTAATATATTTCAGGAAAAGTAGGAACTTGGTGTTGGAACCTTTTTCATTTTCACATCTTTACTATAGTGAAAAATATCTGTATCTTGTGATGATTTCTATACAGAATTTGCAAAAGGATTCCTGCAAGAAGCCTTTCTCTACCACTTCCATATCTTCTTGCAGTGTTGTACAACTCATTTATTTGGGTTGCAGACATTTCAATTTAAACAGCAGTTAAAGGCCAAGCTTATTAGGCCTGCTGAGGGAAGCTGGGATCAGGAATTCATAAACCTAAAAGGAAACAATCAGTGTGAAACATTTGTCTGCATGTTATTGCTAGTGATTTCGTTTTTTCATCTGTATGAGATGAAAAATGCTTTGGGTAAAAATCTTAAGCCCTGTCAGCATCATTAGTGAACTGCTACGTTACAGATGGACACTTCTGGAAAATCTGCAAACACAGCATATATCCGAGCAATGTCCTTGCTGCAGCTCAGTGCTTACTGTCTGGAAACAGACTGTAAGGAGACTAGGATAGGAGGTGGAATCCCCAAAAGGAAAGTGTCTCATGAGCATATTTTGAAGATTTTAAAAGAACGTGGAAAAAACTTTGTGTGTTCTTTCTCTAAATGTCTTTCATCATAGTAGTACTTCATCAGAAAGAAGTCAGGAAAATTACCTTATTTTTCTTCTTTCTAACTCAGACAAATGAGAAGAAAGGTGATCAGCCCCCAGAAGCTAAAAAACCCAAGATAAAAGTGAAGAATGTGGAACTACCCATTGAAGCTAACTTGGTTTGGCAGTTAGGAAAAGATCTCCTCAATATGTATATTGAAACAGAGGTGAGTTAGTGTGGTTTAGACTGCTTTCTTGTGTGCAGTTATTAACCATTCACCTGCTTCTCAAGGCAGCCTCTGTTCTTGTACTGTCACCCTGGAGTGTGGGCTCAATTAACAGTGAGCTAACATACTGTCTGCCTTCTAACACATAACTGACAAGCGTTTATCAGAAAGATTGAAGTGTCCTTTACAGCAATTAGTATCAGAGCACTGATCCGTGGAATGGCATCACAGATTCATTTAAACTGTTGTAATCCAGAGAAGTGCAACCCATTTCTTCAGATGAGTCTACTGCATAATAATGAGAATTTCAACAGTTAGGTGAACAAAGGCCTCGGGGAGACTTTACAGGAGCTGTGCTTCACAGAATGCTGTTTGAACATTGTTATTTTTTAATTAAAATATTTTCTGTGGTATACAGGGAAAGATGATTATGCAAGATAAACTGGAGAAAGAAAGAAATGATGCAAAGAATGCAGTGGAGGAATATGTATATGAGTTCAGGGACAAGTTGTCTGGACCATATGAAAAGTTTGTTTGTGAAAAGGTAGGTTATGGTTTCAGGAACTTCTCTGAAAATACCAAGTATCTGTTTTGTATACCTTGGTTAAACTTGCTCAACGCCACCCTGGACATAGCTACAAAACCAGAATTTCATTTGAATGATGGCAGTGGCTAACCCAGAATAAGGCTTAGTGTAACAAATACATATCCCTGAAAAAAGGTTTTGTCACAAATGGAGTGAAGTTTTGTTTCCAGTTGGTGACTGGAAGGGGAAACTGTTGCTTTATGTGTAACCAAGACCGTGAATTAGAGTTTCACCCCAAGCATTGGCCTAATCAAAGGCAAAAGTCTATAAATGCTACCTTTGTTATAGATGTGTGTTTCTTAGTCCAGAAGCTGGCATGGTTTAAGTAACTAAATTAGGCAAAAGCTGCAGTAGAAATCAAATTTTCTACAGGAGGCTAAGGATTCATGTGTATATTTACCTCAGTCATGTTACTTCAAGACAAACATGGTTGTGTATTTCAGTGTTTGACGTGTTGAATTGTATTGACACACAGGATCTGCAGGGATTCTCTGCCCTCCTAGCAGAGACAGAAGGCTGGCTGTATGAAGAGGGTGAGGATGAAGCAAAGCAGGTGTATGTAGAAAAATTAGAGAATTTAAAGGTAGGCCTGTTAATATGCCCATAAAGCAAAATTTTCAAAAGACTGTGCTAAACAGCATTAATGACTCACATAAACATGGAGAAACTGCTTTTTCTAGAAATTAGGTACTCCAATTGAAATGCGCTTCCAAGAAGCAGAGGAGCGACCGAAGCTATTACAAGAATTGGGACACAGGCTCCAGTACTATGCTACAATAGCTGGGGAATTCAGGAATAAAGTAAGTGGCCTTTTTTTAACCACAGTGCTTCAGTGAGGCTCATTGGCTGCAGGGCTTCAAATGCACTTTCAGATGAGCTGTGAACTAGTGCTATATAGGTCACAAATTTAACACCACAAATGTTTCCTAGTACTCAAAAAAATCTCATGCAGTGTGTCATATCTTCAGTTGCATGATACTTCTTGATGTTTTCAGGCTGAAGAGGGTGTTCTTAAAAAGAGTTTAGACTTGTGGTCTGATTCTTGACCTTTAAAAACTGATCTGTTTTTTAGAAATGTGCTCCTCTTTCAGGGACGAGAATTATTGTATGGTGAGAAGCATTAGTGTAAAACCTAGCTGCAGATAAAGTAAAAGACAAATTTTGTTATATGTGGGTATTTGGGGTTTGATTTTTTGTGGGGTTTTTGTTTGGGTTTTTTTTTCCATTGGTATTTGTAGATTAATGTTCTTGTTAAGCTTTGCAGTCTGAAAATTTGCTCCTTGAATTTCAGCTTAAAGAATTTTAATAGGATGGCTCACAACACTCAGACTAATTAAATCTGAGACTTAACATCAGAAACAAACATGTCTTCACAGCTATAGATTACAAAATTAAGTGACATCATTAGTAGTGTTACATGTGAAATAACTAGCATCATTGTAAATTGTATATTTAAAAACTTGGTTTTATTTAAGAATTCTAAATATGGATTCATTGGTTGTGTTGCTGGGTAGGTCCTTCTCCTGATAGTAGTTAATTGTGTAACTGTAGCCATAACTTTTTTGTGAAGCTTCTATGCTGTCTGTGAACCAGATTTCTTGTTCATTTGGGTAAAGGAAGCTTCATATTCACATCTGTATTTCCTGTTGTCTCTTGCTGTAATGCATCTCCCTTGTGGCTAACTTCTATTTGTTTTGACCATTGTAAGAGATGTACAAGTTATAAATGATTGAGATAGACTTGTTGGCATAACTTCATCACATTATTGACACATGACATTATTAACTAATACCAAATGTTTGTATTTGGACAGGATGAGAAATACATCCATATTGATGAGATGGAAATGATGAAAGTAGAGAAGTGTGTTAGTGAAGTGATAGAGTGGATGAATAATGCTGTGAGTGCACAGGCTAAGAAGAGCTTAGATCAGGATCCAGCTGTGCATTCAAGTGAAATTAAGGCAAAGCTACAGGTAAGTACCATAAGAAACTGTCTTTAGACGTTGGTGCTAAAAGTTACTGGTATCTGTGCCATTTGTTTTCCCCAGTTTCATCTTGCTTCTCTAGTGTTCTTGAAAGGTAGAAAGTATGAAAAGAAGGAGATCCAGCAGAAAGCAGAGGAGCTCTAGTGTACTGTATACAATTCTGTGGAGCTCATTAATATTTTGTGTTTGTCACCCTAAAAACTCTGTTTTTCACTGTTTTACTGAGAGACAAAATAGTATTGAAAAAAATCAATGTGAAATCCTAAATACTTTGCCCACAGAACATCAGAAAGTATACCAATTAATTTATTTCAGAGTACAGTAAGTACTGGTCAGTTTGGACTCGGGAACAAATGCAGAAGCCAATTTCAAGCAGTCTTTTGGACACAGGACTTTTTGCACTAGGGAAGCTGGTGGCTCCTCAGTACACATTCTGCCCACATCTATTCCATCTTTTTTAGGAGTTAAACAATGTCTGTGAGCCTGTTGTGACACAACCAAAACCAAAGGTTGACTCTCCTAAGGAGGAAAACCCATTAAGTGAGCAGAGTGATTATAAAACTGAAGACATGGGAGATGACAAAAATCCTGAAATGCCACAGCAAAACGGCGAATGTCATCCGAGTGATCAAAACACCATTAACATGGACCTGGACTAAGCCACTGCACTTGCAGCAAATAATTTCATCCCATGACAGAAGATGTTTTGGCTGTCATATGTGATGGGGGTGGGAATGCATTGTTTTGGAAACTATTTATATTTTTTTTCTTAAGACTTGTCTGGGAATATGTTATGTTGTGGGAGGAAGAATAGTAAAAGTGTTGGTCATGACTATCCTAAAAGGAAAATTGCCTTGGTAACTTTCAGATTCCTGTGGAATTGTGAGTTCATACTAAGCTTCTGTGCAGTATTTAACCATTTGCATCACTAAAGATGAAAAGAAGCCCTTGCTTTGAAATGTACTGCTCCTTTAGAAGGTTGTAATCGAAACACTCGTAGGCATTTGTAGATGCCAAGGTAGTTTTCTTTTGTCTGGACATCTAATTGGGTATGTCAGAAAAAGCCAATGTCTGTCCCCTTCATAAGGACTTTGCAGAAGAAATCCTTCTGTCTGAGGTTTTTGATTGTTGCAGTCCAAAGTACTTATCAGGTAATGAGATGGTGAAATGTGTTAGTAGCATGCAGAAACGCTTACGTTTCATCTCTTGCTAAACAATACATTTTTCATGTGGGGTACATAAAATGAAGGAAATGCTAAATCTGTTAGTGTTATTGTGAAGCTTTTTAAAGAGCTTTGAAATAAAGTTCATTTTACTGGTATCTCCTGACCTCTTGAGTTTAACTGTTTGCAGTACTTCTGCTCTAAGTGTTGCTCTCCTCACAGTTTGACAGGCCTTTGCTTTGTGTTTCTGTGCAGGAGAGTTATAAACACACTTAAAACGCTCACACTTTGCACAGAACCAGTTGTACAGTGAGATGAATGCAATTTAACCCCTTAATGAGTAATGCCTCTTTCTTTTCTTTGGCCCAAGTGCTGTAAACACCTGAGAGAACCTGGAAACTTCAGAGGTTAGAGCAAAGGACAGTGTTTGTGGCTGATGCCTCTATAACTTAGGTTACAAGGTGCTTATATAGCTTGAGTTATAAGATATCAATGTAACCTAATGTATCTGTATAACCTGATACCAATATAACCTGTATTGTAACTTTTATACCTATGTAACCTGATATAAATAACTTTCTATACAATGTAATGGCTAGTATATGGTTAACTAGTTGCTTAATGCTGAATAGACAAAAAAGGAAAAACTCACCAGGTGGACGGCTTTAGAGATAGATAAGTATAGTACTAATGAGAAATTGGCAAATGTAAAGGCAATTAGCCACAAAACAAAGAATTCAGGCCGGTTAAGACCAAACAGATGAAGGAGCACTGTAACTGCACATGCTCCGAAGACAAGGTTGGAAAGTTCAGATGTGAAGAAGACCTGCAAGAAGCAAATACCTGCTGTGTAGACATGGGTCTGTGGGATTTATTTCCAGCCTAATGGAACCTTATAACCTTATAACTTGGAAATTGTAATCCACGGTTCAGAGTAAGTTGTTAAAGCCTGGTTGAATACTTAGGCTAGGCTGTGCTTTTTGTTATAGACTAAACTGAAATAATGGTATTTTCAGCCCATTCAAGTTGCTCTGGTTAGACCTTGGTAAAGGTTTTAAAAACTAAGAATTCCTCTCAAATATCTCTAGTGTTTTGGAGAAGATTTTTTTTGCATACTTGGTGCAGGGGAGGATGCTCTGTGTTCAACATCAAATTACACTAGGGCATATTAGGCACCTGAAATGCTGTGGGAAGAACTTTTCTTGGAAGCATATTCTGAAGGGTGTTAACTCTGCTGATACATGGAAGCACAGAGCCCATATGTAAGCATGTGGCACCAGATGCTTAAAGATCAGCGTCACTAAATGCAAAAATGTTTTGGTTTTGGTTTGGGGTTAGCACTCAGGATTACCACAGTTTGTGCTGGGCTTTGTGACTAGTTGCCACTGCCCAGTTTAAAGCTAACTCAGGTACAGCTGTACAAACTGCACTCTGCACTGCAACATAAAATTAACTTTTTAACTTAAACCCAAAAAGCTTCTTTTTTTAGTAAGGGTACAGCAGTATTTCATCTGGAACAACACAACCTAATGGAGAAAAGATAAATTCATGCCACTGGAGCTACTAAAGAGGGAGTACAAATGAGAGGACTGGTGCTTTCAAGGGCCAGCCAAGCCTATCTAAGGCAAGTGTTTTTCTTTTTGTTGGTGTTTGTAGCATCAGCCTTCCATGAGTCTTCCCACAGCCAGGGGCAGGAGCTCTAATGCAATGTGTGCAGTTTCCTGCAGTAGTGCCCGGTTTTCTGCATTGACTATATCGACTGCATATAACCCATTTGATAACTGGGTTATCAAAATGCAGATCATTGTTACTGGCTGCTTTGAGCTGCCTCTTTTTCACTTCTGATCCGTTAGACAATAGTGTACAGTTAGAAACAATAGAAATATTTTGATTTTTTCCTTTTCCTAGTGCTAAGGGATTAAAAATCAGACCAAACTTCAAAACCATGTCTGAGGTATGAAGAAATATTTCTGTATTGGTATGGGTAGAGTGGTTTTGTCAAGGGTTAACTTTTACTAGCAGACTACTGCTTGCTCACATTATTGCTGAAATGGAAATGGACTTATACTGCAAAATCAGTAAGATGCCTTAGGAGAAAGCTTAGCTTAATCAGTGGAAAATTTTGTAGAGGCATTTGAAGTAGAATTCTGTCAGAAGAACTACTCCTGAATCTACAAAAAGCAGCTTTTCTGGTCCTGATGGATTGCCATGTATTGAGTTACCTCTATAGAAAGTACTGAATTTTCCCTCTAATTTTCCTCTAATGAGCCTTTATAAAAAGTCTGCACTGGGAACAGATGAGTCTGGGCTGGATTTTTTTTTCTAGATTTCTGCAATGTTAACTATTTCGTACCAGCTAATGGTGTGGCAGGTGACGAATCCCTTAGGATTAGGTGGCTCATTTAAATCTTTACAGTGCTTGTGCTTTACCCTAAGAGGGGGAAGAAGGAAAACAAGAATAGATCAGTGATAGAACTTTACCTTCCCTCCCTTTGCCCCAGTTTAATAACTTTGCTCTCCAATTTACCTTTTACCAGACACATGTGGAAATCCTCTGTGCCAGTTTCACTTGTGATCTCAGTACCAGTGACAGGGAGGTGAGGAGGTTCAGGATGGCAGTTCCCTTCATGCTGCAACATAGCACAAAAACACAGAGATTACTGGCTAGCTGAATCTCACAAGGGTGTAATGGCCTTAATAGTTTACTGACTGAATACTGCAGGTTGGACTGTCATTTTGGAAGGAGAGAGAAAGATAACTTAATTCTTCTAAAGCAATCTTTTGCAAATTCTTTTCAAAAAGAATTTTTGGTGCTGTGTATTGTTGCATTCACATGTAATGTGTTTCTCAGAGTTCCCAATTTCACCCAAGTCTTTACAGCTGTTTTGCTATAGTGATATTGCTAACAGGAGAGAATTTACATCAGTATTCAGTGTGGCTTTATGAGGCACAGCCTTTCTCAAGCTGTGTTCTGAAATGCTTGAGAGTCCTTTGACATATCATAGAAAAGTCTTATAAATACAAACATTTATTTGTTATTCAGAAACTGTTATTTGTTATTCAAAAACCCAAATGCCCCACTAAAAATGTTTAAGGTCATATTAGGGGAAAACACTCAAAATGGACCTAATTGGCTTGCCTTTTTGGATCATTATTTACATGTATTATTTACAAATATACATATATTATTTACATATATAACCTTAATACATATATAAGTATTCCTTAACCACCTTTATCTTCCCAACATAGCAGACTTGTGAGTTAACTCAGTCTTTAAAGTAAAATTTATGAACTCATAAATTTTATGAGCACACATCAGGTTGCCTAAAATTCACTCTTTGTCTAATTTGGAGTTTTAGATGACTGAAATTTATGTAAAATACATGGGACTTGTCATAACTGTTGTATTTCCCTTTGTCTTTTTTTTTCCTGAGAGCTTTAGTGGAATGAAGAACTGTGAGATTATGCACAGTCAGAGAAACTATGTTTTTACATGAAATTTTAAAGTATTTTAAGCCAAGAAAAGCTTATAACCTCAAAAAAGATATGGTAAAATAAGTAATAAAAAAAGGGTAAAGTCCTAAAGTTTATCTATTGTATAACCACTTTCACACAGGTTTGACGTAGTGTGTTTTGGCAGACTACCACTACATAGATTGGCTACAACTGAAGTCTAAATGATACATTTTAATTCTTGGTCAGGTACCTTGCCCCTCAGTGAAATATTCATTTTTTTTATTTACTGCTCCCATTTTGTAATAGGTTTGACTTTCCTGAGGGGGTGTGTCTTGCAAATGATGGAGCCCAAATAAGATAATTTCTCTGGAATACCAAATATACTTGTATCATTTATAATAAAGTTCTCATTTTTCAGGTTGGCTCTTTATTCATGTAAATTAGGAGTGCTGGTAAACTCTGCAGGTGAAGTCACTGAACTGGCAGGTGAGTTGCTAAATTTGAGTGGAGTTTTTCACTTTGTTGTTACAGCTGAGCATCTGATTATCAGGGTGTCTACTGCTCTGATATAGATAATATTTGTGTTCCATGCATATATTTATGCTTTGTGCCTCCCTGTGATTAAACCACAGCACAGCTCCTTGAAAAATATTCCAGAAAGAGATATGTGTTTGTTTATTCCACGGACCTTGATCAATTCCCCCACACTGGTATTGATTTCAATGAGTTTTAATTCAGAGAGCTTTCAGCTGACTTTCAAAAGTGGTGAAGGAGACAAAACTGAATAGAACAAACCAGAAATTTAGCATAAAATTGCCATGTTTTGCTATTGTTAAAAAGGCATAGCAGGCATAATAAAACCTCTTAATATTATAGGCCAGTTTATAACACAATCCAAAATCTAAAGTTATCCTGGCTATCCTATACATGGGCTAAAATTTTTTGCTTATGTATTTCCTCCTCAGAATGAAAGTTGTATAAAAAAAATAGAAAAATCCCCAAGGGAATGAAGAAACCTCATCCTATCACCCATAGGCCCTAGTGATTTAAAATAGAGGTGGAGACTAAAGCAGAAGAGATGTGAGAAAAGTACAGGTCTAAAGGCTAAGTGCAGTCCATGAATCCAAGCCCTGTGGGCTCACCCCCCCACCGTGGCTCCAGCAGGAGGGTGATTAGGAAAGGCCACGCTGGCTTCCTGCAGGTTTTCCTTCCCTGTACACCTGCTGTGTGCCACCTGCTTAGCCCTTAGCATTACTTACCCTGTGCTCTCCAGGCAGGCTCCAGAGATGAGCTGTGCCTTCCCAAGGCAGGGACAGCAGGGCTCTGTCTCTGCACATCAACTCTGACCTATCAAAGCAGAGGCAGAGAGCACAGAGATCCACAGGTGCCCACCAGGAGCCCTGTGACAGCATCACTGCCTGGTGCTGCCTGCTCTTAGGTCAGAGCTGAGGTTCCTGTGCTGTCAGGGGATGGTGGGTAAGCCACTTTATCACACTGCCATTGAAAAGCAGCTGGCTACAGGCCTCTGTGCTTTTGGATATTTCCAGCCCAAACTGAGCCATGGAAGACCATACCTACACAATTAGTGTTCGTGTCTGGGATTCCTATCTACAGCAAATCAGGGAATGAATGTGTAAGATCCCATAGAATTCCCAGTCATACACAAATAGAGGTCAGTAGAGAAGAATGTGTTGCTGAATGGTGTCTCAAAGAGGCTGTGCTTTGTGCAGGGCCAAGCACAAAGCCTGACAAGTGAAAATGGGTAAGGGCCTCAGTAATGCTGTTCCAATGCAACAAAATGTTAAAACAGTTTTCATGCAGAGCATGAAAAAACCCCACGTGGGTAAACAGCTCCCCACTAAACTGCAAGGATGTGAGTGTCACGGGATGCTATGCCAAAATCCTTGCTGAGCTTATGCTCAGTCCTTACCTCCCACTGCATTCAAAGTAGGTTAGTCAGCGTTTAGCCAATGGGCCATTAAATTGCTTTGCTTGAAATGCTACACAGGGGCAAACTTTGCTATGCTGTAAACAAGGCAGTGCAATACCAAGGACAGATCTGTGAGGATGAACAAGAGGGAAAAGAGATTAATGTGTGGGGAGAAGAAGGGATTTTGATTTGCTTGGTTTATTGTTATACGGGGCAGGACATGGCTCATTTAAATCCTTATTTTCTCTTATCATGTTTGCTCAAATGTGCACACATACTTAAAGCCCTCAGACAGTTTACCTAGGTCGGAGCAAGTTGCTCCACATTCATTCTGGTGGCTCCTGCTCTGAATTCCCAAGGATGTGACACTTGGTGCTGTCAGCATGCACACATCCATTGCCATCAGTCACACGGAGGAGCTGAGATGGACATCCAGGCTGGCTGTGTGATTAATCAGCAATTTACAGTCTGTGATAGCACAGCACAGGCTGTTTCATGGACATACACTGCATCATGTGGAAGCCTGTATCAAAACCCAGAGTGGCTGGATGCATGTCAGCAGCAATTCTTCAGACAGAAAATGCTTTTCCTCCTTCCTTTCATGTGTGGTTTGTCTGGAGTTGCACACACGGTGCCAAGCTTGGCTCTATGTGGTATACACAAACTGAGAGCTGTGAAGCCAAGCAGGCTCCAGGAATAGAAGAAACCTGCAGGAAAACAAATGGGGATGGCAAAACCATTTCTTAGTAATGGCAGAACGTGTCTGTTGGAAGGGGAGCAGGCAGGGGCTGAAATTAGAGTTAGAAGCAGTGATCCCAAAGTATGCTTACAAGGGGTTTATTTACTAAATCTCCCTAGCACTCTGCCTTTACCAGTCTTATCATCTACCTCAGGTATTCTCTGGGAGTCTTCTAAGAAATTAATTTTTTCATTCAAGACTTTATTATTTAAAAAAAAGGAAGAGATTGATAAAATATACATATTTGATGAAAAAACCCTCAACCTTAAAACAGATAAAAGATATTAGAGCAAGTCCTGTTATCAGGAAAAAATCAGAGCTCTCTTGGATCACTGTGTCATGGCAGGGCCGGAGGTCCTGCAGATTTTGCCCCACAGGAGAGGTGTGTTGCACTGTCATGAAGAGATTTATTTTGAAATCTAATCTGCAAAATCAATAATCTGCATCTACATGTGCATGAAGTAAAAGCAGAGGGACAGGGGAGAAGAGTTATCACTGCAAACTGAGAAACAATTCCCAGTTTTCAAGAAACACATAAGCATAGTCTTTTTTTTAAAAAAAGCACCACATACAGCACACAGCTGTAACACATGCTGGGACATGGGCAACATCCTAGTGTAAACTCCTGCCTTGAGGCCCACTGGAAATGAAATTCACTGCTCCAGACCCCAACCCAGCCATAAAAGCCCATAGAAATATTGCTTGGGTACCACTTGTGACTGCAGCTTGGAAAGCAACAGGAAGAAAAAAAACTGTATGTCCACAGCAAGCCTGCTAAAGTGTGAAAAGACATAAGAATTACTCAACTTGCAGCATTCAGAATTACTTTTCTTTAACAAATGATGTTAAATGAATAAAACACATCATGTTGACACAGCAAGATGTCCCCATTACTGTGTTGAAGGTAAAGTAATAAATCTTTTTCTGAAGCAAGTGGTAATGCATTGATAAGCATTTCTTGGAGCTCCCTTCACAGCCTCACAAGGCCACTGCTGGCATCAGATATCACCACTGACAGCTCTCAATAGGGCTGGTCAAAGAAAGCTGGAAAGATTTCCCACCAGAAAACCTGAGTCAAATGCAAAACAGTCTTCTGAATGATGGATTTTACTAAGATTTCACTTCAGGGCAAAACCTTTGAAGAGTCAGGCCAACCTCTAAGAGAGACTGTATAAGCATTTTCAGGACAAAGCCAGTTTTGTTTTCCTTCAGAAATACACTTCAAATTAGTTTTGTGAGATAAATATGAGGCAGAAGCAAACATACAAGTGAAACCCAACCATTTCAATCTATCTTAAATACTTTTTTCAATGTTTGTCTTGCAGAGATTTTTGGAAGCTGGGTGATATTTATTGTTTTCCCAAGCAGCACTTGCCTTTTCCACCAGCACAGTCAGTGGGAAGAAGAGTGTGAATTCCATGGCAGTTGAAGCTGGAAGTCAAGTTCCAAAGCACAGAGTCACCTCTGTAACTCAGGGAAGCAAGGAGAGTGAGTGGACGGTGGCTATCACACAGGGCATCTCCTTTGCAGCTGTGGGGCTGGATGCAAGCAGAGAACAGAAAAGAAACCATGTTTGTCCTCCTGTTTCACTCTTTGGCAGGCTCTTCAGCTTGCTCAGACCATACACATAAACCTGACCCTGCCCCAAGCTTGGTAGCACCTGGTTTCCACCTCCCAGCCCAGTTCACAACCATGGAGTTTTAACAGCCGGGCCCTTGCCAAGCTTTTATTATTTCTGTCTCTGAATTTTCCTCCTAGACCTTATGAAAGGCAGTGACTGAGGATCATGCAATGCTATGATTAAATTAGCATCTTAACACAAAAATCTCATTTGCCTGACTTAAATCAAAACCAAGTTTTTATCTGTTGTGCCATGCTGCCTTACCCTATGCAATAACTTCTCTAATTAAATAACACACTCAAAATACTGACCCAAGGTGCATCCTTACCATATTGTTCTGCCAAAGGCCTGACACTTCTGAGCATGAATGGACCTCGTCTGCCAAATCCTCCTCCCCAGTTCTGCATTCAGAGGACAATAAAACCTCATGGTGTTTCTGCAAAAATGTACAGACACACCCAGCTCTCTGAGCAGATTAGTCAAGCTGGCCTCAACAAAATTGCTTCCATGTTCCAAAGTCAGCCCACAGCCAAGCAACTGGGTGGCTTCTCAGTGGGGCAGAGAAGGCAGATGGACAGTTTAACACCACTTACCCTGGGGAAAGATCCTTGAGGCTTTTGTGTGTCTTGGGCACAGTTTTGGTTTCTAGCCCAAAAAGCCAGTTGTACTGGTGGTAGTGATTTTTGGTCCATTTCACTTTGGACTCAAGTTTGGGGTTTCATTTAAATAAATTTCACAATATTTTATGCTAATAGATCACATCTCTCTTTCTACTTAGAAAGCACACATTTATTTCCACCCAACAGCCACAGTACACCCAGAATAACATTCAGGACAGACAGAGTTCTGGATGTCTTTGATTTACCAACGTACTTTTCAGAAATTCAAGTACTCAAACATGAGCAAATTTATCTCTAAAGGGATGGAATAGTAATAATTTTCCATTCTGGAATTAGTGTTCCTCTTGGAAACAACAGAACCTTTTATTGATGCACTGGGTCCTCTGCTTAGCCCTATTGGGCTATGCAAGACTAAATAGCACCAGTTCAGCTGTCTTTAAAGGAAAACTGAAACAAAGAAAGTTTGGATTTTGGAAAGTAGCACAAACTTTCCACTTAAATGTATAGAACCATAGAAATGTTAAGGTTGGAAGAGACTTCTAAGACTGTTGAGTTCAGCTGTTAGCCCAGCAGCACTGTGCTTACTGCTAAACAATGTCCCCAAATGCCACATCTACCTGTTTTTTGAATGCTTCCAGGGATGGTGGTTCCACCACTTCCCTGAGCAGCCTGTTCCAATGCCTGGCCACTCTTTCAATGAAGAAATTTTTCCTGATATCCTGTCTGAAACTTCCCATGTGCAATTTGAGACCGTTTCCTCTTGTCCTGTCACTTGTCACCTGGGAGAAGAGGCCAACCCCCACTTGGCTACAGCCTCATTTCAAGCAATTGTAGAGAGTGATAAGGTCTTCCTCGAGCCTCCTTTTCCCCAGGCTAATCACCAAGCTTCATCAGCAGGTCTCCACAAGCCTTGTGCTCCAGACCCTTCTCCAGCTCTGTTGCCTTTCTTTGGACACACTCCAGCCCCTCCTTGCAGTGAGGGGCCCAGAACCGAGCACAAGAATTGAGGTGTGGACCCACTGTGCCAAGTCTAGGGGGACCAGCACTGCCCTGCTCCTGCTGTGCACACCTTTGCTGACAGAGGCCAGGATGCCACTGGCCTCCTTGGCCCCCTGGGCACAGCTGGCTCATGTCCAGCTGTTTGCCAGCTCCCCGAGGTCCTTTTCCACCTGGCAGATCCCCAGCCATGCCCCCAGCCTGTAGCACTGCCTGGGGTTGCTGTGATCCAGGTGCAGGACCAAGGTCCTGGTCTCTCTGAATCTCACACCATTGGCCTCAGCCCTTTGATCCAGCCTGTCCAGATCCCTCTGTAGAGCCTTCCTGCTCTCCAGCTGATCGACACTCCCCCCCAGCTCAGTGCTGTCTGCAAGCTTACTTCCCACCCTCAGTGCCATCCTCAAGCCCCAGTTTAGTTTTGTGCTGAACAGCACAGACAGTTCATTTTTTCAGAGCTGTGTCTGGCTCGCACACACTCTGTGGGTGGGCAGAGTCAGCCACGGGCAGCCTCAGCCTGCTTGGCCAGGCTGGGCAGCTCCCTCTGCTTGCACCACAGCTCTGCTGGGGTAGATTTCTGTTCTTTTCTTTCCAAAAGCCATAGTACACATTTCTTTCTGAGGCACAGAAATCTGACTAATCCCTCAGGAATGTCTCAGGGGAGGAACCTCCCACAGAAAGGCACAGTTACTTGCAGTAGAAACTCCCACCAGATGCATCTGACCCTGGGACAAGACTTACACAATGTCAGGGAAAACTTCACTTACTCCTGTTCACCTCTTCATAGGTGCAGTCACAGGTGCATCACACTTTCCTTCTGCAAGAAAAAGAGCCCAATCCAGTCTCATTTATGTCCTTTAAATGGTTTTGAGTTTTCCAGAAATTTGTTAGCTGCTTGCCCCTCTTCAGAGCACTCAGACAGTGCCTGTTGTTGTAACCCCCCCTCTCCATGCCTCCATCTCTGCCTCCTGCAGCCAGCCCAGCACAGGATTCAAACACAGCCAGCTCTGCTGCAGGCACCAGCTACAGTGCCTACAGAGGTGTAACCAATATAAAAGGAAATGCAGCTTCACCCACTACCGAGTGAAACAGGTGAGTCCTGCCTCTCTGTGAGCATCAGGAGGCTCAAATAACTGCTTTCTTATTCCAAAATCCCATGCTTTAAATAAAATTTTAAAAAAATTAAAGAAAGTTTGGACTTAGAAAGCTATGTCAAAGGTTCTGCTGAAGCTCTCACTCCTTGCCCCCACTTTCATGCCACGGCTTTCTTTTCTGTTGAACATCATGGAAAAGGTGTGTCCTTATGTCACCTTTGCGCAGCTCTCTGGTCCCTGACCAGTGCTACAGTGCTGCCAGAGGGTGAATAGGAGCTTGGATCTGTTTGTCCAGAGGCTGCATGTAAGCAGGCACTGCTGGGAGGACAGCTGCCCTGGCCCAGGCTGCATCTCCCTGGACACTTGGGTACCACAGGAGAAGACAAGCATCACATAATCTGCAAGGCCTGCTCTGTGACTGTGCTCAGAGCACATCCAACCCTCTTCCAGTGAGGGATGGAGACAGTGGTGTTGCTAGCTAGTTTCAAATCTGAGTCCAGTGATTTTCCACGGTCCCTCCTACAGAAACTGCTCCTATTTTTGTGGCAGCTGCTCAGCTGCTTCAGAGGCAGGCTGGAAGTCAAGTCATCTCGAGGCATGGGGCTGAAGCCACCTTGCAGGGCTGTGAGATGCCAGTGAGCAGCATGCCAGACCCTCTCTCCTACTGGCAGTCCTCCAGGGTTAATCCAGTGGAAACTGCTGTGGCAGTCTCTAGCACAGCTGCTGGATCCTATTGCCACTTGAGTCATTCACCCAAGGGAAAACCCACAGCAGGCTCTGGACTCACACAGCGTGGTGGGAGTGGGAGCAGCATCCATAACAAAGTCATGTTCCTGGGGGCAGCTGCTGAGAAGATGCAGCTAGAGAGTGGGGTGTTAAATAAGCACAGCCTGTGCCCCCCACGCTGCTGAGGGAAGGAGGGAGAGAAGCAGGGAGGGAGGGAGGGAGGGACTGCAGGCCATGCTGTACATGCCCCAAGGAAGACAGGAGCATGTGTAGCTGCTCAGCAGCAGTTTCCCAATAAATTAAGCAAACAGGAGAAAGAATGACACGGGGCTTCAGTGGCTCTGAAAACTGAGATAAGGGCAATGAGGCTTTCAGTCCTTGCAAGCAATGTGGTTCTTATCTGCCCCTGATACTGCAGTCCTGCTGTCATTTTTGAGTTGTGCTCTCACAGGCTTTGCACCCGCCCAGCCACAGGCTTCGGGGGAAAACCACAGTGCAAAAACACCTTCTCTCACCCCTTCTCCCCAGCTGCCCCTTTTCCTCACTTTTGGGAAGTGAAGAACAAATGTATCCACCGTCACACAAAGGGGTTGCATGCCAGGTGCATAAAAGCAAGCATAGAGCTCGTCCCTGCTTGTCCTTGTGCACGCTGAAAGCCAGCAGCTCTGGAAGTCCACAGAGAAAAGAGAAAAGAGAGGGAAGAAAAGCTCAGCCTGCCTGGGGAGGGAGGTGGGAAGTGGAGCAAGAAACACTCTGTTCTTTGGAGCATTTACAAGATAAAACTGCAGTGACGACTTCAGCATCTCCCTGTTCTTAAGGGTTTGACTTCAGCTCTGTAAATCCTCATCTACTGCCAGCAATGGGCATGTGCTTATTTTTTACAGATTATATACAAGTTACACATTCAGATATTAGACAGTTTCAGGAAATCTGCATAGAATAAAACAGATTGTTGTAGCTTTCACAGACCTCCACAGTGGATATAGACTGTATTTTATATAATCATTCTACAACTATATGATTGAGTATCTTCAGACATGTGAAGGTAAAAGATGGGAGCTATATGGCTTCTGAACATGCCTGCACACTGGCTGAAGGTTAGATAAGAACAGCTTCATGTCAGACAGTTCTTATATAAACCTGTGAGTTTCTTATCATGCCAAGTCAAATCTAATGGTCCCGAGTCTCTCAACACTTGTGTTTTAGAGAGTGAAGCTGTGATGCTTTCCTCAGGAAGGTTTAGCCAGCAGAAGCAACCCTTCACTGAAGGAAGGCAGAGGTGCTGCAAGTGTTTGCCTGAAGAAAGCAGCTCTTCCTGCAGGTGAGCAGTGCTCTGTGCCTTCCTTGTGCCCCATCTCTGCCTGCAGCCGTCTCCCCTGCAAACCTGAAGTCACCCGGGCTCCTGGCATCCCCACTCTGACTGGGGCCCAGCAGATCTGTACCCAGGTTTGCAAGTGCCTTGGGAGCAGGCAGCAGTGCTGCAGGACCCTGCACAGAGCTGAAAGCCCTGGGCACCTGGAGGGGCACCTGTGTGGAAAAAAATGCTGTGGGACTGAAAGTTTAGGGATGAAGAGCTCCAGGCAAGCTCCCGCTGAAAAAAAATTGTGTTTCTGCGAAACATTTCTTTATAGGAGTGATTTTACTCCGGGGTTTGTAGGAGCAGAGGAATTGCTGGATTGGGAGCAAAGAGCTGCCATGCTGTGTGCTGGGGTGCCTGGCCATGCCTGAAGCAGAGCAGCAGAGCCATGGCCCTGAGCTCACAGCCAGCACAGACACCAGTGCCTCCCTGCCTGCATGTCAGCCAGGACAGCCCAGCTCTGCCCCAGCTCTGTGCAGGCACAGCACAGCCCCTGGCCCAGCCAGCCAGGCACTGCCCCTGCCCTGCTCCTGCCACAAGCTGGGCATGACCCTTACTGAGCACAAATGTGGGCTCTAAGTACGGTCTGCTCCCCTGCAGCTCTCCTTGGAGGAGCTCCCACAGCCAGCCTCAAGGCATCCCATTTCCCCTTCCTCTCCTTCATCTGCAGCTCGGCACCAGGACACCAGTGGTACACCCTGGAAAAGCCTGGAAACCTCCCTGAGCACAGCCAGGCAGCTGCAGTACCAACCACCTTTTGTGAATGCAGCAGTGTGATCCTGAGTCACTACACATTCCTCCTTTTAATTTTAGAAGTAGTTAACTCCTCTCCTTTTTATTATCTCGATGTATTCCTCCTCTCATACACATAGGGTTTCAGTTACTGAATTTCCCAACAGCTGGCACAAAAATCTTTTGTCCTTCCCTAGTATGTGACCACAGCCTCAGCTTCCTGGCTCTTTTTTCACCTTTCTTTGAACTTCTTCAATTTCGTTGGTAAGTGTTTTCCTAAGAAGCAAGGTGGACTGACTGCAGCTTTGTTGGTGTCTCTGCACATGCAGAGCAGGCACAAACTTGCCTTCTGCCAGCAACCCAGCAGCTCTGGGCAAGGGGGAGCAGATGGAGACACTGTAGGGACCAAACCTTTCTAGAGAAAAGTTAGAAATTAAGGGAAAAACAAACAAGTCTCTCATCTCATGCCAAAACCAAAATAATTTTCCTTCTACAGAGAAAGAGGAGAAAGAAAAGCCCAGGACAGCTAGAAAGCAGCACCACAGATGGAGCTGAGAGCCTCTCTTGCCCTGGAGGTTGCACAGAGGCAGATATGATGTCTGCAACTTGCTGATACCAACAGGATTCCAGAAAACACTGCCACAGAGCAGAATAATTATCTATAATCTATCTTGGATTAGGCACTTTATAACCTTGAATTCTTGTGTGTGGTGAACAAGTGTATTATGCATCCCTTGTTTTGTATACTATTATTACTATTATTATTAGTATTATTATTAGTAGTAGTATTAGTATGATTACTGTTATTACAATTACTGTTACTATTATCACTTCCTTTTCTATTCTATTAAACTGTCCTTATCTCAACCCATTAATTTTCCTCTTTTTCTCACCCCTATCCTCCTGGAGGGGCAGTGGGGGAGAATGAGAGTGTTAGCTTCCTGCCAAGTCAAACCATGGCATCAGGAAGGTGAACTTTGAGACTGAAAGCAATGGGTGTTCATGGCCAGATCATGAATAAAAGTGGACTTGTGACAGTGAAAGTTCTACAGACAGCTTCATGTGAACCTGCTGCCTGGTGAAAGGAAACCATAGGCAATGTGGTATCAGCCTTGTCTCCAGTTACCACAGTTAGGTTGAAAAAACCCCATAAACCTCTTGACATTTATTGGTTTTGGAGTGCAAATGGACCATTACATTGTGCTGCACCAGCAATAATATTTAAGTAATTCACAGGGCTGCTGTTAAGTAACAGCTGTAGTTTGCTTTAAGCTTACTGAAGGGAAGGTGCTGTTCTTGCATATTATTACAAGAAGAGATTTGGGGTATCAAAACAACATTTTTTTTTTTTTTTGTGCTGGGTGCATGGGGATGGAATGGCATAGGGGCCTGAGTTGGGAAGGGAAAGACTGAACTCCAGAGGTTTTACCATGCTCCTGATGAAACCCAGGGTGTTTAAGAGGCATTGCTCATGTGGTTAGTCAAGCAAAGAGGGTCTGAAACATAAGGACAGTTGCCTCATCATAATTGTTGCTCTGGATGACAGGAAAGGATAGCTTAAGGGAAAAAATATAAGAAATATTGCACTAGCAGTTAATTTGCACGATTTCCAACAATTCAGCTAAGCCTAGAGAAAATAAATATATGGGTTTAAAGATGGTTGCTATAGAAACCAGAGGAGATTTTATAGTTGCTTATGAGAGTAAAGAAGGTTCTGATTGATAAGACAATCACATTCAAATAGTCACTATGGAAACCCAAGGTGACCTGGAGGAAACGTGATTCCTCTCATTTTGTTCCTGTGGGCAGATGAAGACAGCCTGGATGGGGGAAGGTCTGGGCTGAGTGATAAAGAACACCACAGCAAGGCAGCACCCACCTCACTGTGGTGCTAGAGGTGCTCAGCGCTTCATACTGCAAAGCTCTGCGAGCACTGACCTCTGTATCTGTGAAATAAATTTACTTACTTACCCAGAAACAGCAGGTTGGGTTTTTTCTCATTGAAATGGACAAGAACTCTGTAACTGATTTCTCTGGGGGCAAAGCAGATTTGAGAGACCTTTCTATGTCTCCAGTGCATCAAAGCAAGGAAGGCCATTGTCACATCTCCTATGGAGCTCAGTGCCCAGGAGCTGCCTGTGCTTTGCTGAAGCAGTGCCACAGAGCACTTTTTGCCTTTGCTAGCAACACCTTCTCCCAGAAGTAGGACAGAAAAAAAACCCTGATTATGCAAGCCTTTTTCTTGTAGATAGGTTATTTAAGGACCAAGATGGGTCAGCCTGCACATGACATAAACCAAAAACTGTAGCTTTATAATACCTCAGTAGCCACTCGTCATTTGCTTCCAATATTCACTTTTTTCAGGCAGTGATAGAATGTTAGTATGAAGGGCAGGTGCTCAGCACCCCTGGACACAGATGAAAACTAAAGTTATCCCAGGAGGTTTGTTTTTGTTAAAGTCATGGATATCAGTTCCAGGTATTTGAAATACACCAATTCCTAGTAAGGATTCACAAGGGGCCAGACCCTGCCTGGTTCCTCTGCCCAAGCTTAGCCACACTCTTGTCCTGTATTATTTAGAAAATCCTTGATTCACACTACCCACATTTGATCAAATCATAAAGATATTATTCATCAGAGATTTTTATCTTTTATCTTAATAATTATCAGTGAGGTAAAGAGGACTAGCTGTGAGCCTCAGGAAAATACCAATATTTCTGTAATTTCACCAAGTTTCCAGTGTAAACATGCAGATAGGGAGGAAAAACATATTTTGGAGAAAACCTGAGGACTGAAAGAGTAGAGCGCTGAGCAGCACAGCTTCCCTGAAGCTCTCACTCTCCAGGGTTAGCTGCCAAATCTGGTAAAAGTGGTCAGAAAATTCATCCAGCCCAGCTGTCAGATTGCTGACTTTTCTAATAAGCTTTGCTGGGTTGGAAATTGCCCTCCCATGTAGAAAACCTAGCTGTGTTTGTACATCATGTAATCCATAATGAAAAAGAAAATAAAAAAGAGAATACCTCTTCAGCTTGCATCATCAAATGAAAAGTTTAAACCTGAGGCTGCTCCTAGAAATGCAGATGGCTCTGACAGACACTGTGCTGGGGCTGGAAGCAGGGAGAAATTGGACACACGTTATCTTGAAAGAAATTCCTGCTGGTTTTAAGCATAAGCAAATTTGTTACCTATTACTAAAGCTGTTGACTTGTGGCTGGAAATAGAAATTACTGCTTTAATGTAGACATAATGATTCAGCTCCAAGGAAGAGAATGAGATTAATATTGAATAAAGGACACTCACAGAAAGATGTAGTCTGCCAGGTAAGTTCCTGTTTTGATTTGTGGCCATAGAAAGGAAATACATAGGTGAAATACACAGGTAAATAAAATGTACAAGTTAAGCTCTTTGCACAGAAGAAATGAGTGTAAATGTGTACCTGAGCCTTTTATCCTCAGCACTGCTGCTCACACTCTCCATCACCACATGAGAGAGCACCTCTGCTTATAGGGTTTTTCTCAACCTCTCTGCATCTTCCAGCAGATATCAGCCACAATGGGGGAGAGATCAGCTATAGCTGTTCTGGGAAAATATTCAGGGTGTAAAAGTCTCCCAAAGCACACGTGGGAACCCAATGACTTTCCAACACTCATCAGTGAGGATAGATAGTGCTTCTTTACCAGTCCTGGGGATGGGTTGGGAAGATGCTTTTCTGAGAACTTATTACCCTTTTTTTCTCTAGGCTGAAGAGGTTTCAGAGCACCCCTCCTGGAAGCACACACTGCTCAATATTCCCTGCAAATCATCTCAACTTGAACTGGCTCCCCTGGGCCTCAGCTGCCCCATACCAGAGGCATAACCTGTCCCTTAGAGCCTACTTCTGAGAGCTCCACTTTAAAACCCATCCAAGGAGATGCTATGACTCGCTCTCTCCCTCACTCTTTCCAATTTTAAGGAGAGAAAACTCCCAACAACAACACAAACTGCACCAATTATTGTGATAGCAGCAAAGCATCATTTTGAGAAAACAGTTTGTGAAAACATCCAAAATCGTAGGGAGTTGAAATTCTAAAGCTCTCAACATTGTGGGATGTGTCTTGCTTTCAGAACCCAATTCTTCATCTCTCTGAAAAGTGACAAGTGGCTGAGAGCCTTATTGCTGCTCCCTGGTAAATACCATAAACGAACTGACAGATAATGCGGGGCTTCGCCAAGAAACGTGCAAAGGAAGTAAGCACCATCTGCTGGCTTCAGCATGAAAGAAAAATTCAGGAGTTTTTAATCCAGTTTCATGTCTCTTCAGCTCTTCTGCCTCCAGTGTTAGGGCAAATTCAAAGAAACTGATCCCACAACATCAAAAAACCCAACCAGGATGGGTATACCTAACCAGAGAAAGACTGCCCAGGGAACATCAGTAATCCTGCAGAGAGATCAAGGTGAGATAGAACAAAGATAAGAAAGTTAAATGAAATGAAAATTCACAATAATTTTGTCTGCATTCAAGCTGAGCCTTAACTTTTTACCTGGCTTTGCATTGTATTTGAAACACAAGAGCTTACCCCTATGGAGAACGTGAGCCAAATGTTGACACAGCCTTAAAAAAAGAAACAGCCAGGGAATGTTTTGCAAGAAAACCATGTAAGTAGACTTGTTTTGCCCTCTCAGTCCCTGATCTCAAATAAGGATGTGGGGATTTGGCACAAATAGAGTGGGGCAGCATTTTGCAGATGGTTAATTCCCATTGTAGACATTTGTTACCAAAGGACCAGTTAAGCCAGTGAGAGCTGAAGTTTTGCCACTGGCTTGGCAAAACTTCTCAGCAATTTGCAAAAACTGAACCCAGAGCGCCAATAAAAGTAAAAATATATGAGGAGTGCAGATTTCCAAATAACCAACAGTGCCAGCCTCAGCCTTTACATTCAGAGCAGGACAGAAGATGCCACATTTCTGGTTAATTCTCAGGATGGCCCAGTCCTGCAGCACTGGGGCACCATGGCAGTGAGCCTGCAGAGTCCCTGCCTGTCCCTTGGCTCAACCTGAGTGGCAGAGGTGCCCCTCTGGGGTGAGGTGCCTTGTCCCCCTGCCATGGGGTTACACACGCCAGCCAGGCAAGCAGGCATCAGCTCAGGAGAGAGGAAGGGCATGTGTGTGTGTCAGGGGGCCATTCCCTACTCCATCCCTCCCCAAGAGTGCTGGGTATGTGCTGGGAGCACTGATGGAGCAAGGCTCGCTCAGGTACACCAGACCAGGCTCTGTCCCACCTTGCTCAGGCTGAGTGCTGCACACCCAGCTTGTTCTGCCAGGCAGGGATAACAGGAACAAGACACCCGTTTTGTTATCAAGGGATAATTCTTCCTCAGAAGATGCCCCAATTAGTATTTGGAGCTGTGACCTCAGACCACATCTGCCATATGGAAATGTTGAGTTTTAGTTGTTTTAACCTACTCTAGCTTTTGACTACAAGATTAAGCACATGAGCAATCCCATCCTGACTAAATTTGTCCTGACAGACAGCCATGGAAAAATGGGTGCAGTGGGCAGTGGCTGTCCTGTGCTTGCACAGCAGGAAAATTTAGGAGATGACTTAGCTCCCTGCATTGCTGTGGTCAAGTCAGTGACCTCTGCAACATCACTGCTCTGGTTTGATTAAAATGAATCTCTCAGGGTTCCTTGTACCTACAACCTCTGCTTGTTGATGACAATATGAATGACAGGTGTTTGAGGTTTCTCATCAGCACAACACCCTCAAGCCTCTTACTTTAGTTTTTAATCTGCAAATTAAAGAATTTAATGGCTGAATGTTGAATATGTTCATGTGACCAAAGTCCACTGAGATCGCCTTACTGAGATCATGAGCCATTATTTCAGCTTTAATCCCAGCACTCAGGACATCTAAGGCATCATTAAATACAGCTTAACCATACCAGTATCTTTAAGCACCATTTGTCAGCAAAACCCAGCTTCATTAAAGTCTCTGCTACAGCCTCCTCTCATCACTCCCTGACTGTAGCTCCACCACAAAGTGTTCATGCACTGCGAGTTTATTGCTTTACCATCCCACTAACCCAATCTTTTGTTTGGCAAAGGTCCTACCCTTACACTTGTTTACAAACAAATAACACTGAGCTTCCCAGGAGCTTAATTGCTTCTCTTTGCAATACTACATCTTGATATGGGCGGTTATTTGTAGGTACTCATTACGTCTCCTCGTAGTACCTGGTAATAAACCGTGAAACACCATGTGCACAATCAGCTGGAACATGGCTTGTTAATTATAAAAAGTGTCATAAAATACATGTTTCATTTAACAAAATGATTAGTTATAAATATTTTATTGCAGCAGCAGGCTGTTTGGTGTACCACACAGTAGTTAACAGGGACGTTTTCTTGTCTTGGGTCCAACCCTGCTTTTTGTCATTTGAAAGAAAACCCACTTACCCACTGCTCTCCTCAGGCAAATGACCTCCAATTCTCACAGCAGAAGGCAAAATGCCTTTCTTTGGGAGAGGTAAAACATTTTCCTCCATCCCCAGTGTGAAGCAGGGAGTGGCTAGGCATGAGGAAACTGGTATTGTCAATCAGTGTCACCTCCCATTTGTACTGAACCTGCCTTAGTGCCAAATATTTTGGAGGCAGGCCCCCAAAAGGCATTAGCTGGATTTCACATTCACTCACGTCAAGGGCAGGATGCAGCCATACGCTCCCATTTAGGTCTGACTCCAAGGTCAATAAACACCCAAGCACATAATGTGAGTAGAGTGATAAAATTAAGACTATAATGAAGAGAGACAAAGTGACCTATTTAATGCTACAGCTTCCAACAGCATATTGTGGAGGAACATCACATAAGACCTGAATTGATAGCAAGGCCAGGGGCATCCAATAGTGTCCCTGTCATATTTTCTGGAAAAATCCCTTTGCCCAGGATTTCTCTCCTGGGAAGCTGAGAAGCCTCAGAGAAAAAGGAAAACAGTATTATCTCATCTGCTTCTCCTGTGTTTTGCTGCTTTGGAATGTGGTGGGAGATTGTTTATCCAACAGGTGAATTGTTTTTACTTATTGGCCAATTGGGACCAAGCTGTGCCGGACTCTGGAGAGAGAGTCATGAATTTTCATTAGTACTTTTAGCCTTCTGTCTGTATCCTTTCTCTATTCCTTAGTATAGTTTAGTATAGTATTCTTTAATCATAAAATAATAAATCAGCCTTCTAGGAACATGGAGTCAGATTCATCATTTCCTTCCTGCCATGGGGGTCCCTGAAAATACCACCCAACAGTGCAAGCATGAACCACTTGCTCTCTTCCCAGAAGGAGTTTGCTGTGCTGTGCAACAGCGAGAGTCAACACCCACCTTGGCTTCTCCTTGACAGCCTCCTAAAAAAGCCCATGAGGAGCTGCCACCCCCACGCTCCACGAGCAGACAAGGTGCTGCTGCCACCTCAGGTCTCTGTGTGTGGCTGTCCCCTCACACAGCCCAGGGGACACCCCAGACACCCTGCAGAGAGGGAAGGCAAACAGGATGTGACCCTCACCAGGCTGAGTGCAGCACAGCATCCTCCTGTTAAATACAACGGAGAGGGAAGAGGCATCCAATCCACCTGGGATCAGCGTGCTGCTCGTCACCTATGGCAGGGACAAATCAGTCATCCCACAGCTCCCTTTCCTGGCAGCGGGGCTGACCCTTGCCTCAGGTCTTCACTACGTATGGCTGCATTTGGGAGCGCCATGGAAAAGGCTCCTGTGGTTTTTAGAAGAGTGTCCAGCAAGTGATTATTGCTGAGCAGGGAAAGAAGCAGGAACAGTGATGTGGATCCTTCTTTTGGGCCAGTTTGAGCTGGATCAGAAAATCGGGATTATTTTCCAAATACATTGCTCAATTTGTACAAAACCCAAGCAATATCTTGTGTAAAATAGAATGAATAATTCCATATTACAGGAGAATATTAATGTGAAATTTGAATCTCATGTAATATTCCACTCTTTAATATATTGAAAACCTTTACTAAAATCCTATTTATGAATTTCTGAGGCTGCAGCTCTTATTTCTATTTTGGCTTGAAAGACTTGTCCTCCAAGTGAGAAAAAACAAATTACAAGAGCCCAAAACAGTCCCACATGCACACACACACACTGAATTCTTCCTGTTGCAATGCAGACTTTTCTATGAAAAGTTTTTCAACTTGCCTATGACTCTGAAAAGTGTGTATGATACAACTTTGACACACACATTATGTGAAGAGTAATTGAATTAGAATGCTTTAATTTTCTCAGCAGATTTTTGCTTAGCTGGAAATAGTATGGTTTCACAGTCTTTGTCTTCATGTTGATTTCTGGACAAGTATCAGAATTTTAGGAATTATTCTTTTCCCCAAATATAGATCAGATGAGGGTTCATTTTGCATTAAGATGTCATATTTGTCATGACAAAGTAAATAAGAATGTAGCCCAATTTTGTGTAATACTGTTTGCAGAGTTACCCTATAGTTTTTACTGAACGCAAACACCTCACACTCCCATATTCCATAACCATAAACAAGTAACCACTCTGGACATGAAGAGAAAATGTATGTTAAAAATATAACTTTCCCATATTTTTAATTTTTAAAATTTAATATTTTTAAATATTCTGGGTGTCAGAGTGTTCTGGGCAATTCAGTGTCTCCAACATCATACTGCTCTTGAAGGATCTCCTGTCCTCAGGATTAGGTGCACAGAACAGACCTATACTTTAGCAAAAAGCAGTGCTGCTTTTTAGGCTTTTAAAAATTGTAGTTCATGGGCAGTGCTATGTGGACTCATTCACTTCTTTATTACCCACTTGAACTTCTCCACAGGCACTGACCTAAAGCCTTTTTTTTTCCAGCTCCTAGGAGTGGAAGACACATTTCAGAGAAGGTTATTTTGGGTTTGCTTAAGAATCATTCATAAATGAGTGTGTTAATGTGAGCTTGCACTTCTGAACAATTCTCTCTAGAAATACAGTAATTTTATTAAATCCATCGTGAGTTCGTTATTCCAGCAGTTGATAAATTGCAGCTTTGTATTGTCTTAGGATCTTGGGAAGGATCCTCTCACCTGACTCCAGCAGATCATGGCAACTGGGCTTAATTCCCTTCTTCTTTTAACCTGGCTATACTATTAAATAAAATGAAAACCTGTTTGGCTACTTTTTAGACATCTGGATACAGTGGTATAATTATTGTTTACTAATGAAGTAAAACAAAAGCCAGGAAAGAAGTCCAGGGCTTTTTCTGCAGTACAAAACAAATTATGGCAGTTTCAGGCTCCTTAGAAATACATTGTTGAGAAAAGCATAGTTTGCAGCTTATGAAAAGTCCATGTAAGTACAGGAAAATGCTTTAAAGGTGTCAGGTTAAGTTATGGCTCTTGTGCACACAAGAGTGGGACAATTATTTCTGGATACCCAGGAAGC
Source organism: Fringilla coelebs (assembly GCF_963513975.1). Classification (NCBI taxonomy): domain Eukaryota; kingdom Metazoa; phylum Chordata; class Aves; order Passeriformes; family Fringillidae; genus Fringilla; species Fringilla coelebs. Next base: position 69,486,134 of record NC_140029.1, read on the forward strand.
CCCTCCTGGGACTCAAGAGCAGCTTTTGAGCAGTGGTTGGCAGGTGGGACATGTCCCCAAGCACCTGGAAGTGCAGAGCAGTGCTCCCACTGCAGCCCCCCTTCTGAAATGTGCCAATGTCCTTGTCAGGACACTCTCACCTGGAAGTGGCCAACTCATTCACACCTTTGCACTCTTCTGACACCTCTGAAGCTGCTTCTCTGATTTGGGCTGATTTTCTTCCTTCTTCCGTATCTTGTTTGGCTTCTGACTTTTCCTCCTCCCTGGCTCCTTGCACTTGCTCCTTTCTCTCATCTCTCTGTTCCACTTTTTCCCCATCCAGGTCCTCATTTCCACTCTTTCCTCCTTCCTGAGGCCCAGCCTGTTGCAGAGTCCAGTCCACAGAGCAATTTCCATGGAAAAGCTGGGTGAGCACTGCATCCTCTTCCCCCAGTCCTGCCCTCTGCCCAGGCTGTGTCAGCTCCTCAGGCAGCCCTTGTGTCCTCCTGTCTTTGCTGTCCCTCGTGGCCCCCAGGGCAGACTGAACCACAACCCCCTGTGCCAGTTCTGAGAGATGTGATCATGTCAGGTCACCCAGGAACCAGGGCTGTCTATTTATTATTTAAAGGCCACGGGACCCTTTAAATAATAGCTATTTATAATATCCTCTATCCCCAGGACTCCACAGCAAGCAATTTGCCAAACTAAAACCTTGTTCTTTTCATTTTTGCCAAAGCTCCCATGCTGGATCAGCATCCCGAGCTGGGGCATAGCTGGGAGCACAGGCAGAGGTTTTGATCATCCCTGCTCCCCCTCTCACCCAGAGGCATGTGGGAATCTCCCAGCACAGCTCCAGCTTTTCATCTTGTCTACAGCAGCAGGGAAAGGGATGCATTTAGCTGCCTAATTACAGTTAGGAGGGGGAGCAAAGGAATAGCACTGCCTCTTTGGCAGTATTGCAGCCTGCCTTGTGTAGGCTGCCCAACCTACTCCTGCCTTTCCAGGCAAGTGCCAGGCCTCCTGCTCCAACAGAACTTTCACAGCTGTTTTCTCCTTCCCTCCTTGGCCCATTCTGCACATTTGTTCTCATGCTGTAATAGAGATAGTCATTTTGCTGGCATACCCATACCTGAAATACAGAATTCAGCCTCTGAAATACTTAAGAGTCTTTTTTTTTTTGTCCAAAGTCGCAAAGTAACAGAAGAAAGCAAGTGTTAAAGACAAAAGTCACCCATGGTACTGTCAGTCACACCCACAGTGATGCTGTGCAGTACATTGCTCCAATGCCTGGAGCTTGTGCTTCTAGAAGGAGCAGCTCTGGAAAAATCTGCAGACAATTCTTTTCCTCTCAGATTATTTTCTTAAATAAATTTACTATATTTATGCAAGCAAGATCCCATTTATACATACTCCCAAAATAAGACAATGAGGGTGCAACACTTCGAAGGAAGCATCCTATATTTAATCTGCTGCTGTCTCCTCATTTCAAGGTGAGTGTCTCCTGATAGCTGCTGGGAGCTCACTGGACTCAAAGAAACACAGAATGGGTCAGGCTGGAAGGGACCACAGTGGGGCATCTGGTCCAGCCTCCCTGCTCAAGCAGGGCCATCCTGGAGCACATGGCACAGGATTGCATCCAGATGGTTCTTGAATATCTCCAGTGAGGGGGAATCCACAACCCCTCTGGGCAATCTGCTCCAGTGCTCAGTCACTCTTTAATATGAATATAGCTGCTAGGAAAATCGTATGTGACCATAGAGAAGCAAAATATTTTCTGTACCTTTGCAGTCACCCAAGGAAAGTGCTTCTGTCTGTTTTCCCCTCCCTTTCTTCAGATCAGGGAGACGTGGTGCTTGCTGCAAGTGTTCATGCACTGTTATTCATTCAGGAGAATGACACACAAAAATTTCAAATTTTCACAGAGCTGCTTTCATCAGTAATTTATTGCACAAATAAGTTCCTTGAGCAGTAGTAATTAACAAGATGCTGAGATGGTAAGTGATGGGGCAGAGCAGCACTTTGCTTCATTATCAGTGCACACACCGCAGGCAGCATCGGCAGGGATGGATCCAGAGCCGCGCTGCCACATGAGTAACGGTGCACAAACAGCCCAGAGCCAGACCCAGCTGCTGAACAGGAACTGGGCAGATCCTGCAGGAGAGGCAGCAGGATGAAAGCAGCAAAAGGGCTGGCCACAGCAGACATTTTTGTATTCTGCACAGGAAACCTTTGGGAAGGGATTTCAGGAGAGCGGGAAGGAAGAGGGGCCATACTGAAAGCGATGGAAATTTGCTCAGCTCTCTTGGCCTTCCAAAGGCAGTCCCAGCAGGATTGTACAGGCATCTCCAAGGGACTGCAAAGCCCAGCCCTGACAGCTCCAGCTGCTGCTGCTGTTAATGTTATCTCTATCTCCCCTGCAGCAGAAGGTTCCAGCCTGACTTGACTTTAGCTTTCTTTTAACCCCCGCTTATATCCATCCCAGCTTTGGCTCCTTCTCTTGCTGATGCCCCGAGGAAGAGCTGCTGCCTGGCTCCTTTGCCTCTCTTTCTTGCACACCTGACTGCATCAAAGCCAGTTGTTGACAAGGCAGGGCTGCACACCAGCAGCAGCAATGCCTATTCATGGATATAATAGGAGCATGCAATGCTTAATGGTTATATTAAGAATTTTGCCTCATGAGTAAAAGACAGATTAAAATTCTAATTCTACCCTTGAATTCCAGTGTCTGCTGGTGTTCCTTCTCTCTCACTCCATCCTGCTTTCATGAAAGTGAATAAATAATTGGCTGAAGAAAGAGATGACATTTCTTTATTCAGAGAGATTTGACTTGCGGAAATCTGTTATTCATGTCGTGCACGCCCAGGTCCTGCACACAGCCTAAGCATTGTCATTCCCCAGGAAGCAGCTCACGTCACTGTGTCCTCTTAGAAACCCAGCCTGAATCAGAAGACAAAGCAGCCAACATTCATGGGCAGGAATTTTCTCCAGTGAGTGTAGTTTCTCCTATGCCTGTCTAGCTGCACTCGCTGCCAGAGGATTCGCATCCTCAGTAGCTTTTGTTTTCTTCAAACAATCCTGTAGGCTCCAGCATCCCAGCTTCTCTTCCTCAGTGTCACCTCCTGCCCATCCACACATTCTTTCATTTCTCCTCCAACACTTGGAGGCTGAACTCAGTGAGGAAAATCAGAGCTTCACCTCAGCTCCACACTTGGTGGGTTCGCTGTTGGCTCGTGGCCTGACTGACACAGGCAAGTATCTGGGAGTGGCTTGGCTGAGCAGCAACCCCCCTTTTGGGAATCTCATACTATGAAAATGAGAGGTTTGATTCCTCAGTCAGATCAGAACTGCTCATTGCAGAGCCAATATCTATGACAACATGGAGTTAGAACTGCAGAACCATTTGGATGTTTTTGGCTTCTACTCCATCTTCCATCTGAACAGCCAGCCATGTAATTCAGCATGCCAAACCCATGGTTTTTTCACACATTACTGGTAATTAGGTTCTCCCAAACTGCCTGTGACAGCTCTGTGTCTGGCTGTCTGGCTCCTCCTTGCCAAGTCCTATTCACAGAAGAGACATTTAGGAGTTGAGGGATGCACAGTGCAGCATTCAGCACGCATTTCCTTTCCAGAAGCTCTTTGCAGGCTTGAAGTGAGGCTGAGCACTTGTACTCTCTGATGCATTTACCATGAGAGACAATTCACAGGAGCATGTAGTGACAAGGCAAGGGAGAGTGGTTTCAAACTGAAAGAGAGCAGGTTCAGACTAGATATTAGGAAAAAATTATTTACTGTGAGGGTAGTGAGGCACCAGAACAGGTTTCCCAGAGAAGCTGCAGATGCCCTGTAGCCATGATATTTTCTAAAAAAAAAATTTTCTAAAAAATTTTCTAAAAAATCCTTCCCTTAGGATTTTTCCTCCTGAGAAGCTGAGAGGCCTCAGGAACAAAATGTAAACAATGACTATCTGCTGCTGTGGAATGCAACAGGTGGGTCTGTGATTGGTCTCATGTGGTTGTTTCTCATTAATGGCCAGTCACAGTCCAGCTGTCCAGACTGTTTCGGTTGGAGACAAACTTTTGTTACTATTCTTTTTCTATTCTTAGCCAGCCTTCTGATGAAATCCTTTCTTCTATTCTTTTAGTCTAGTTTTAATATAATATATATAATAAAATAATAAATCAAGCCTTCTGAAACCGAGAGTAAACTCTCTTGTCTCTTCCCTCAACCTTGGAGCCCTGTGAACACCGTCACAATGCCCCATCCCTGGAAGTGTTTAAGGCCAGGCTGGGTGGAGCTCTGAGCAACCTGGTCTAGTATGAAGTGTCCCTGCCCTTGGGGGAGGCTGGAACTTGATGACTTGTAAGGCCCCTCCCCAACCAAGCCCTTCTATGTTCACTAAGCTTGCTTTATCTGTATGCCCTCCTTTACCATATGACATAGATTTTCTTGTACTCATGTATTTGATACGTCCCTATTGCATACACTTCTGGTGTAAGCTCCCATGGTGTAGCTCATCATTTCCTGGGTTTATGGAGTCACTAGCTCAGTGGGAACCTGCTACAGATTCAGGGCTCCCACCTGTCACAGCAGCTACATCAACAGGAGCATGTTACTAGTGAAAGCAAAGGAATGAAGCCCTGCTTGGTGTTTTTCCAGCATATACTCTATCTGCATCTATGAAAAACACAGGTGGAAACTAAATTAGGGGAAGAAGAGAACGGTGATATAAACCACAATCCTGAAAAATTAGTTTTCAAGTGACAACAATGCTCACGCTGTGAGACCGCAGAAAAGAATCGGCTTTGCCAGAAGAAGAGTCGGCGATTTCTAAAATGTTAGTAATCTAACACGCTGTGTAACTGAGAACAGTATGCATGCAGCTCCAATCCCTATAATCAAAACACAGCTTGTCCCACCCAGGCTCCAGCATGCAGAAAAAGAAAACCCAAACATCCCTGATACACACTAGAGCAGAGATTACAACCAGCAGCACACTCACAATCCCTGCCTCCTGCAAATCACGCCCGTGAGCATCCTTACAAAATTGTTTGATGGAGCTGTGGTCCATATTCCAGGTCACATGTGAGGCCATCCTGTAGCACAGTGTCACAGCTGAGGAATGCCTGGTTCATGCTTTACAGGGATTTTTTTTGTTATCTTTTGTTATCTAGCAGCCACAGAGTGAGAATTATTTCTCCTAACACACCAGCAGTGGGGGAGGAGGTGGAGGAAGGCTGTACGTGACTGCCACACTGAGTTGTTAGCATGAAATTCATGCAGAAGACTACAAGCAGGCCAAAAATCCTTGAGTCCTAAGCTGTTGTCACACAGGCTGGAATTTGTGTCGTGTCCACACAGAAGCCAGGTACCAGAGACTGCTGTAAGCCAAACTGAGTGGTACCAGGAACTTTATTTTGTCTTTGACAGTCTGTATTGCCTGGGGTGTTACAAAGAGCTTACAAAATAAAAACAAGGCAAGACTGTGGGGACAAAATAAGGGAGAAGAAAGCTGGTCCAATATTAAACCTGTTAGTGTTATGAAGTAAACCAAATAGCACAAAACCCCAGAAGCACCTGCTATGAACTGTGTTTGTCTGCTGCTACAATGCTTCAGCAGAAGTAATGGCATGGAAGGGTGAGGAGAACACTCCCTATCAAGTTAAGCACTGGAGAGCAATATTTTGTCCTCTCCACATCAGAAATCCTTGCAGATTTAGGATTTTGAGGAATGGAAAAAGCTACTTGCAAAGTCTCTGCATACTTTTCTTCTGTCCCAGTGCACCACTCTTCATTTCACAGCTCTCCAGTGTGATCATGTGCAGCATAATGTTTCCATCTGAATAATTAACAAGCTAAAAACACTTAAGAAGAGTATGACAACACTTGCAGAGATACAGATGGAAAAATGGTTTTCACCTGGCCATTGCAAAGTACTTTTTTTTTTGGAACTTATTGCCATAGGAAGGTACATCTTCCAATGAATAGCTACTTGGAATGTAGATCAGTTCAGTGAAATAAGAAGTGTATTTTGTGTTTTGTTTGGACCTCCAAATCTGCCTTGCTATTTGCTTAAATCTTCAGGGCATGGGAGAAATAGGTGGCAAAATGTAAAATAACTTCAGATCAAGCAGTCAGCATTCATGATAACTTCCATGAATGGAAGTAGAATTAGGGGAACTAGGGGAAACACAGCACTGCTGCCCAAATGATTAAAAAAGCCCACACTCTGACTGAGATAGGGAGAACCAGATGGACTCTCTTTTATGTTTTGGTTTGGGTTTTTTTGGTTTTGTTTCCTTTTTTGGTTGTTTTTTGTTTGGTTGGTTGTTTTTTGGTTTTGTTTTTGGTTTTGGTTTTGTCTTTTAATTTTTGATTGTAAAAATTTTAAATGCAAGGAGAAAAAAAACAGAATAGGTAACACATATGGGTTTAGGATAGTTTTTTTTATTTAGACATTTTTTAAAAATATAATGGCTTACTTAAAATTATTTTCTCTGTAGTCTTCATACCATGGGAGGTGAGCAATAGAGCTCAGGTAAGCAAAACATCATCGATACTGCTATCAGCTATTGCTTTGGAAGAGAATATTTTTCTGGGTTTCAGGGTGTGGTTTTCCTTTTTTTTTTTTTTAACAGGGGTTAATATTTTATGAAAAAGGAAAAAAAACCCATATAATTAAGTTTCTGTTACCTAAAGCATCCCTCAGCCAAACTCATACAGAAATGGAGAGGCTTAAAAAATAAAGTTACAAAATTATTCTTTCCAATTGTCAATATAAGAGATAAATAGAAGAATAAAAGGCTTTTGATGAAGCTGTTTTCCAGTTTTATCCACCAGCCCTTGAAAATCTTGACCATACTGTTTATTTTTGTTTCCAGCTCTCAGGAAGTTCTTGTTATTATACATGCAATGTATTCAATATTTATCCTTTAGTATCAAAGGAAAATGGAATAAAACTCCACTTCTTCCATTGGAAAGCAAGTTCCTGCTCCTAGAAGGAAAAACCTTTAAGCATGATTCAGATTACTTAAAAAGGAAATAGATTTACAGATTAAATTATTTGGAAGAAATTATTTTTGATCCAGTATTATGATTTCTATTACCTAATTCATGTTGTAGAACAGCTGCCACTGTCAATACCTAATTTATTTTTAGATAATCCAATAATTCTTTACAAAAAGGAAGATCAGCTGAAATGAGGGAAGTGTAAGAAACCTTTCTCCTTTTCCCCGCTCAACAAAGAGGCAAAAATGAATCAAATAAGCAATGCTTTAAATGTAAAAGATAACAGGCAGAAAAAAAGGCTTGATGGCTGAGGCAATTTAGTATAATCCTATCTGTTGTGTTTTACTTGTTGTCTCTGAAAAAAAGGTTGCAACTTTTTCTCTGTATCACTCCAGCACAGACTGTTATCAGAGCCAAAGAGAACAAAACTTCAGAAAAAAGCCTGTAAAAATGCCTATACTAAACCAGTCTGCTACTCTCACTTTGAAACAAACGATACCAATAATTTCATAGGCTGGATCATTTGTTCAACACTCTCCCAGCAATGTACAAGCTTGTCATGATAAGCAGTGATTTTTATAATGGTATGGTTTATAAGAAAGAGTAAAAATAAAGATTCTTGCCCATAAAATACTGATGTGGTGCTACATCTACACCTTTCACTGACAAACCTGTAAAAGCACAACTGAAAAAACACACATTTCCTGTGCAACACTTCCAGACTCTCTCATTTCCAGCAATTCCTCAATGGTTCTCTGTAAGACCAATTTCTCAACTCAAGGGAATTGCAGTGGTGAGACTAACCCCCAAAATAACTTAGGTTCTTGGAAAAATCATCCAGAGAATGATAATCCTCCTAATGAGAGACTTTTTTTTAAAATTGCTGTTGAACAGTTGAGAATATTGACTCCTTTAAGAAGAAGACTGCATTAATGGGCATGGGGCTGCTCAACAGTGAAGCAGAACCTGTAAAAGCTCTGCTAACGATGCTCACACTTCTGGAGCACTTTGGTGAGAGACTGTGGCTTTCAGGAATTAATGCACCAGTCGAGGCTGTTGCCTTTGTGCACGCAGATAAGTGATTGCAAGTTTAGGTCTCTTCAAGGAGTGCTCTCAGTTTCAGGGTCCAGAAGTGCCTTTAAGTCCTGGGTGCCCATCACAGTCACATCCTGGAGTGAGTTGTGTTCTCTGACATGCTCTGGCCAAAGGCAGAGCCTCACCTGACTGGTGATGGGAGGCCAAGACCCCTGACCTCCTGCTCTTCCCCCCACTGTGTGACTTCAGGAAATGAGATCCATTTAAAAAGCTATTTACAACTTGTTGTAGGTTAAAACGACTGGACTGACCTGGCTCTGTGTAGCTGCTGCACTAATGATGGCAGAATTAAAACACAGCCTGCCAGCTTCAATTCTTTACCTCTGCTAAGAGAAGCAAATTTTCAGGATGTGAGGGTGCCACTGCAGAACATGGAACGCAGAAGAGGAAGCTGGGATGGGTGATGAAGCACAAATTGCACATAGGTTTGCACGAGTAGAAAATTCCTCTGACCATGCTATTTCTGCCCAGCTGCCAAAGACAGGATCCAGCCAAGGGAATGCAAGGAATTATTTTTCCTTTTGAGACTTCATGATATCATTGCTTGCAAGGAATGGCTGCTGTGCTTATACCATACAAGGTACAGATGAGATGCCTTTTAATCTAAACTTGTACATCACAAAACACATCTATGAAGAAAGGAAAGTCTGAAGAGCAAGTGAAAATAGCAATTGTAGGTTTAATATAAAAGCATTTAAATATTTCATGACAGATTGAGGAAAACAAATCAACCTACCCCACTCCAAATAACTGTCTCTAGGCAGGATCCTAATGCCAAACACGAGTGATGAAGTACACGTTTAGGGGCCAGATTTTCAGAAGTACTAAGAAGCCACAAATTCCATTAAGTCAGAGGTATGTAACAGCTTTGAAGATTAAGCTACTTATATTTAAAAACTTTAATGGACATTTAGCAACCTAACTTCATGAAACAAACTTTGAAGTTTCCATTTATATACCAAGGGGCTGCCTGCATGCAAGCGTGCGGCTGCAGGGTGCGAGTGGGTGAGCAGGAGAAGGGGCAGGAGAACAGCTCCTCATCAGAGAAGCAGTGACAGCCCTGGGCCTCTGAGCACGTTGCAGCAGAGGTGCTCTGTTTCCCTCTACTGGTAAGATTTTAATTGATCTTTTAAAAATGATTTCTGCAGGAGGTTTTCTGCTGGAAGTGTCCCAGGGCCACCACCATGGGCTGTTTTTCTTGTGAGCCCTACTCAGACTTCTGTTGTTCTTCCTAAAATTCCCCCTTGGCTGGTGTCCTTCACTGAGCTCTGTCTTACAACCATGCCTGTTTAATGTTGTTGGCTTCAGCGGGGTTGGGCAGGAGTTTAAATTATTGAGAAATATTTCAAGGTGATTTATGGATCTTTGGAAAGGCTTCATTGATTTCTTAGATTGAAAGCCATTCCACAACACTGAAAATATTCTAGTCAACTTAACAAGTCTTTTAATGAATTGCTGCTCTTTGGTTGTGCTCAGAAGCCAGAACAGAGGTTCTGTTGTTGGAAAGCCTCAAGATTATGAGGTGGTAAGAAGATGCAGTAATTGTACACTGAGTGCATTATCCAGGTATTTCCATTGCTCAGCCGAAACACATGGCCCTGATCTGGCTCCAGTAAGACTTCATGCATGATCCCCTATTTGCAGCTGCCAGAGAAAACATCAGTGTTCCCATCCATTAGTGGCCTCTGGAAGTGTGCTAAACTAATATGAGAAGGACTTTGCCGAACTTTCACAGAATGCATCTTTAAGAGTTGTGGGTTTCCCCTTTTAAAAACTTCTGCTGCCTTGGAGACTTCCAGGATTTTCCTTGCCTTCCACACAATCTCTCTGATGCCAGAGGTTTCCCATGTACTATCCAAGCAAGTGCAATTTTGGACTGTGGTGGCAGCAGCAAGGGTGATGTTTTAAACTGAGAATACACTTCATATGTAAACTTCAGTATGTAACAAGAACAAATGGAGAATTTTAACTCCAGAAAAATTAACTCATGGCTAAATTTACAGAAGTGCCAACACTGCTCTTGAAACCTCCCACCATTCATGCTCAAGTACTACAATTTAATGTCACTGATAGGCTGATTGAGGTATAGGACGTGTCTTGGCAGTATGTTTTAACCAGCTTTGGTTGGGCAAACTGGCAGGTGCCTTGAGTAAAACTGAAGCTAATGCCATACCACTTTGTGGGTCTTGTGGGGAGTAGGAATTCAAATTACAGTTCAAGAAAATTATGGGAGAAGGAGAGGAAATTGAGTGCTCATGGGCAAAAATAGCCTGCAAATGCCTAAATACCCAATTACAATTTTCCTCATAATTTATGAACATGTTTGTGTTACAGCAGCAGTTGGAGTTTTATAGAGATACATTTCTTGCTTTTTTGTGCACCCTGAAATGTTAAAAACGTATCACAGCTTTTAGGTTCCACTGATTATTCCAGTTTTCACATCAATTTGTAGTCATTTTATTTTTTCTTTTTGATTTAATTGGGATATGTAATTTAGGAGTGCCAATTACCAGCTCAGATGAATCAGCAGTTTAGCCTAAAAAAGGAAAGTATTTAGTGGTGAGCAGTGTACACTTCCCTGCTGGAGCTCCAGTGTTGTCCCAGGAAGCCTGCAGCCAAGTTGGGAGGTGCAGGCAGGTGGTGCTGGGGTGGGGAGCCTGCAGTGTCCATGCACACACAGGCATGTTTCCTGTCTGGAGTCACTTTTGGAGGCTGTCTGCTGCTGGACAACAGTCTGGAGCACTGCGTTCTTGCAGCCTCATGAAGGAGCGTGGTTACACCGGAGCTACTCCTGCTTCAACACCTCATTTTTCTAAAAAAACCTGTGCCAGGACCTCATTGATCTAACTGTAAGAGCTCCAGTTTCTGGCCTTGCTCATGGTCAGTTTTGGTCTGCTCAGTGATGGCTTGTATGGACCATCTTTAAACAGGTATTTCTGCACTGCTGAAGCTCGATGGAAATGAAGTTTGTCTGCTTGCCTTGCTGTCCACAGGAGGAGCTTGATGGAAAATAACTGCTTAAATCAGCCTAATCTCCACTGCTGAAGGTAATGGGATTCCAGTGACACTAGTCTGAGATTAGCTGGAAGATCATGAGTGCCTGCAATAACTGTGGGCATAATTCAGCTTCCTTCTGCACTCTTGTTAATGTGCAGGAAAGCGTGAGCTCAGACGGATGAGCTGATCTCTGTTTGATTTGCAGAAGAAGCCATTAGAAGAAAAAACAATGATTTCATAGTAAACTGAGCACAATTAACAGGCATTTGGGGACAATAGACATTTTTCCAGAGACACTTCTGAAAGCAGAAAGGGCCACATTGGTAAAATCACATGATTTAGAAATTCTCTAGGGAGCACAGTGTGAGAAAGAATGGTTCTTTTTGTTAACCCTCAGTAAATGACGAGAAAATGGGCAATTTCAGATCTCATTGCAATTTGGAAATGAGAAAGCTGAGTGATGCTGGATCATACATCTCATTACTCACAAATTCTCAGTATTCTATGATATATTTTGCTTGGCTGGAAGGCTCCATTTTCATGCTTTTTCCCCACTGTGATGTTAATGAACACGAATGCTTTAATAATGGCAGAAGGACTGTTACCTTCTTGCCTGACTCTGCTCATTTTGGGGGTCAAATATTTGCACCATGTGATCAAGCCCTAGGTAATGAAAGGGGGAAAGGAGACATTGGGTCTTTTCCATTTAACAGGATCTGATCCCAAACATGCCTAAGTAAAGTATCAAGAGTGGGAATTCCCAATGAGAAGTGTGAGACATTGGTACTTTGAATACACATGCAGTAGCTTGTAAGTTTTTCTTTTTCTCCACACTTTTCTCTTTATTGCTTCTGTGTTTTGGTGCCTGGTGCCTCCATTAAATTATGCAGATTTCTATTAGAACAGGAAAAATACAATTTGCAGTTAAGATTTGTCACAGGACATCAAGACCTGGTGGGTGGATATGACAAGTCACGCGGTGTTGCTCTCAGTTTTGCACTGATCTTGCATGTATCTGCTGTCTCTATTTCTGTGTCAGGAGAAAAGCAGGATTACCTAACCCTGTCTGTGAGGTGCTTGGTGCTAATGGGGAGAAAACAGGTAATAGGAGCTAATATTCTCCATTTGTCAGTAACAGTAGAACCATAAAATGAACCAAGTGAAGGAATTTTGTTCCCAAGAACTTGAAGGCCTCTTCCATCATGAAGGGTAGGGCAAAACTCTTACTCTCTTTCATGGTTTGCTATTGGACCTAAACTACTGAATGTCAAAAATAACTTTAAATATTGGCTGAAATACAATTTACTAACTTCACTCAACTAAGAAAAAAAATGGGGGGGGGGGGGTCTATGTGTGAGACAGGAATCTCAGCTCTTATTACGGCTGGTGGAGATTACTTGGTACCATCAGACTGTGATCCAGATGACCACAGCTGCAACCTGCCTTTTTTGCCAGGTAGGTATTTTTGGGTGAGTGCTTGGTGCTGCTGTCCATTACTAATGAAAGAATGCAATGGACTTCGGTTCAGGACGGGCAGCAGATGTCCTACAGTCAATTTATCTGCTCATTTGATGAGTTAATCTTTGTAATTTCAGCCTGGTATGCGAACTAATTATTTTTACACCTTTTAGTCACAATTTCATTTAGTCCATGTTTTCCTCTCCTGCCAATGAAAGTGTCACATAAGACAGCTGAGATTTTGCTGAATTCTAGATGTATAACTTATGTTTCTTATGTTTCTCCTTTACTCACAAGACCTACCACACAGAAGTGATGCAGATTAATTTGACAGATTGTCCTGGACAAATTAATTTTATCTCTTACTCATTTTCATGTTTACAAATTGCTAATTTGTTCCAGATTTTTTTTTCCCCAGAATTCAAAGTTTAAAAAACTCTATCCTAGTGTTCTCACTTTAGCTGGGGTTAGAGTTAATTTTCTTCACAGTACCTGGTATGGAGCTGTGTTTTGTTTTTGTGCTGGAAACAGAGTTGATAACATAGGAATGTTTTAGTTACTGCTGAGCAGGGCATCCAGGTATTTTCTGCTCCTCATCCCCTCCCACCAGCAAGTGGGCTGGGAGTGCACAGTGGGTTGGGAAAGGACACAGCTGACCCCAGCTGACCAAAGAGATATCCCAGAACATGTGGCACCATGCTTAGCATATAAAGCTGGGAGAAGATAAAGGAAGGGGAGGATGTTGAGAGTCATGGCTCTTGTCTTCCTAAGCCACTGTGATGGAGCCTGGTTTTCCTGGAGATGACTGAACACCTCCCTGACCATGGAAAGCAGTGAATTAACTCCTTGCTTTGCTTTGCTTTGCTTTGCTTTGCTTGCATGCACAGTTTTTGCTTTATCTAATAAACTGTTTTCATCCTAACCCACAATATTTTATCACTTTTACCATTCAGATTCCCTCCCTCCATTCCACTGTGGTAGCGAGTGAGCAGCTGCTGGGGCTTAGGTGCTGGCCATGGTTAAACCATGACCCTTATAATTCTCTGGTCCTTTTTCTTACCTTTTTTCTCTCAACAACAAACCCATATAAATCAGGAGCTATCCTACTGAATAAATATAAATATTCTGTTATAAAACCTGTATAAGATATGGGGAAGCCAAGGTCATTTTCTTGGGGAACTGGCTGTGTGTGTACCCTGTCATAATTACAGAAACTGAAAAAACTTCACATGAGAAGCAATTTACTGAAAAATCATGATCTGGAATATTTTACGAGAAGTTTTGACATAAATGAATTTGCTATTTAATGTGTTAGGAGAAACAAGAAAATGCATAAGCTCAGCTGGCTACTATCCTACAGGGAATCCTGTAATGTTTTTAACAGGATCAATGTGAATACAGGGTGCTGGAAGAGCAAAACACAATTGAGTTTTCTTTGCCAGCCATTTTGCACAGTTTAATCTTCCAGTTAAAAACCCACATAGTTTTATTCACACAGATTGTAGGATGTACCCACAACAAGGTAACTGCTAGAAATACTTTGCTTATGTAATGTAAGTTGAATTTGTGCTAAAACCACAATTCAATCCCATGGTGTTTTTGAGACCAACCATTCCAAGATGGTGCAAAGTAGAAGAGGCTGGGTGTTTTTTCACCCTGACTTTGATGGATATTCTGTCTTTTACAATTTTCTGTGATTTGAGTAAAACAGCTCAAAGTCTGTAGCTAGGAATGTGAGACCTTTGGGAGAAATGTTCCATTTCCTCCTTTGCACAGTGGGTCATGGGAGCTAGAAAGACTTCTGAGTGTTGCTGTCATCATAATGGGGAGCCAAAGCCTGGCCCCCTTCAAAGGGATTCCCTCTGCTCTGCTTGCTCAGGGCAGCCTCACGGGCATCACTCACTAGGGTGTATAAACACAGAATGCTGTGTGTTTTCATCTTGGTGGGATCTGTGAGAGAGATGTTTCTGCGTTAATTTTTCATAAGGGAAGGCTAAGGAAACAACATTCTCTAGCTCTGGAACTCTCGTGTGGGTGAGACTGCAGCAGTTTTTGTTCATGTAGCCCTCCTGCAGAGTTCTCACTACATAGCAGCATGCTGATAGCTTTTTGCAGGTGTACGTAAGAGAGGACAGGTTTTTTTGAACATTCAGAAAAATTTTGTTTATACTGAAAATTACAAACCATGCCCTTATATGTTTATCATTGTTAACTCATCTTGGGGGGAAAAATCACAAAATAAAAACATAAGAATATAGAGAAAATATTATCTTTTTTTTTTTTTCAGACCACAGGAGTTTGTCACCATGGAGATCCTCCTGTTTTCTTCAAGAGTGATTCAAATCTTACAGATGGAGCATATGTGACAGCAGCAAAACAAAATCACCAAGAATTCACATTAAACATTTCAGGAAGAGGATTTGAACACCAACCAACATCCACAGACTATTCATGCAGAAAAAAATTGTGCTTCCAATTTTTTTCTTTCTAATATTAAATAAATGAAAATTTTCTTTCTAATGTTAAATAATTGAAAATTTTCTTTCTAAACATAGCTGAATTTTAAGGAACTTTTGATACATGAGCTGAAGGCTGGAGTACTTCACTATTAGGTTGTGTTTTTATACAAAGAGCTACTCTTTCTAAGAGCTCAAGTACCTTAAGGAACATAATGAAGCTAAAACTCCTTGGAAAGCTTGGTTTTAGTATTGCTTATGTAGGCAGAGTTTTTAACTGAAGACAACCAAAGTGTGCATGAGATG
This sequence comes from Fringilla coelebs, assembly GCF_963513975.1. Taxonomy (NCBI): domain Eukaryota; kingdom Metazoa; phylum Chordata; class Aves; order Passeriformes; family Fringillidae; genus Fringilla; species Fringilla coelebs. Next base: position 69,501,433 of record NC_140029.1, read on the forward strand.
GGGCCAAGAGCAGGACAAGGTGCCCCTGCAGCAGCCGGGGGCACCGGGCATGGGGAAGCTGGAGTGGGCTCAGCTCCAAAGCACTGGCAGCTCCAAAATCGTGTCCTGATGGCCAAGAGCAAATCTGCAACTCCAGGAGCACCTCTGGGAAGGAAGAAATACTGGATACATTCCTGTTGTCCTGCCTCCTGCGGCACATCCGACTGTGCCGTTCCACTTTAGTCACTGCTCAGCCTGCAGAAATGTATTTTTAAATGAGCGTGGAAGGCATTGCAATGACAGCCAAGGACAAACTAAATTAGTCTGGAAATGCATGGCAGACTTTCTCCCTAGCCTGCCTTTCTGCTGTGCTGCCCACCTGACTTTCTGGTCCCTGGCTGAGGGAGAGCTGAGCCCTGCCCTTCGTTACTTTCTCCACCAGTGTTGCTGGGATGCCAAGCTGGGGCTTAGCTCTGGTACTGCCACTAGTGCCACAGGGCAATGAGGGCAGCACAGGGAAAGTGCTGCTCAGCTCAGAGCAGAAAAGAGCCCACTGCACCTTCCAGGCCAGAACTGCTGCTCTTAATCAGATTCCTGAAGAGAGGAACATCCTTCCTATCAAACATCAGGATGTGTTGGTGGAGAGGGGGAGAAAATTCAGTCACACAACGTTAATCAGAGCACTGCTGCAGCTCTAAGAGACATAAATCTGGGTTTAAATGGCCCAATAGTGAACCAAAACTCCTGCAGCCATTGCACAAGGAATAGAGGCAGTGTCCACCCCCCTGGTGAGAGTGCACACTTCACAGCTGACGGGGTTTGCTGTCAGCCACTGCAATTTCATGCGAGAAAAGGCATTGCTTGTCCTTCCACAACACATCAGAAGACTGGTTGAAGCATAAAGGCAGATCAAATATCCTGATGGGCTCAGGATAATGTAATAGAAGGGAAACTGGGTATTTAGCCTTTATCAGGATCAGATTTGTCCTGCTGGACCATGTAGCACTAACCAGTGAGGAAGTGCAAGAATAATAGCGAGATCTACTGTCCCGGTCCTAGGGTAAGCCTGGGGAAATCCATGGTCCATGGAGCGAGGGAGCCTCACAGAGAACAGCAGAATGCAGGGCACCATTCCAGTGGGACAGGCTTTTCTGCAACGGCTTTACCCTAGGAATATCCAGGACGCAGCCCAGATGCTGAGATGGGGCTCTGCTTGGGTTTTTTCCCTCTTCTTCCTCGGTTATTTTGATGATAATGCAGAGGAAAGGTTCAAGATATTTCCATTATCAGTGAACAAAACAACTCTTTGGAGAAACTGAATGTCTTTGAATTCACAGTGTTGCAAACAATCTACTGAGGACAATGCAGGAAGCCTGAGCTGAAAACTTAGCAACATTTGTACTTAGCACACATACATCTTGAAAAAATGTGAACAACAAAAAAAATCACTGCAGTTAAGAGATTTTTTATTAAATTTGTCAGACCAAACCAATGCTTTCTCTGTTTTCAAGAGTTCATGTCATGAAAGTCAGTAGTCAGGTTGTACTGGACATGTTGAGTGAAACCACTTAGCATCTCTTTCATGAGTCCAAGATTTTTTTGTGTTTTGCTCATTGGGTTGAAATACTTCAATTAAAAAAAATAGTTCTATCTGACACATAGTGAAAGCATGTAAGAGAGAATATAGTGTTTCTTTTACTGGAGATGAGCCTCCTTACAGTCAGTTTGTGTAAGTTTATTTGCATTGGTCTGTTGCAACCAGTGCTCTGCCCTTGCAGGCACCAGAAGTGCAGCATGTCACCTTCAGGAGTACTTTGAAAATATTTGCATGAGCTAGGTTCAAAATTACTTGACCTACTTTTTCTCACTGCCTTTACTGAAAAATTCTTACAGGATCCTTCTTCTGCCCTCAGATATCCAGCCAGGATTCTTTGGGAGCCAGTTTCCCATTTAGAAGAGCCCTTCTCTCCCTTTGTATTTATACCCTGTACTTGTTTCATTTCAGGTGTTGCCTGGAGATGATCTGTGAGAATTGTACACTGTATTCCGGATAGTTTCTCAACACAGGCCTATAAATGGGTGTTAGTTTTGGATGCTATACATGGGTAGTCTCTAGTCTTTATCCTGTACTGATTTTAAAGAGCTCCCTTTGCTCTAAGAGCTTTTTGCCATATTTTTTATTGTTTTGTTGTTCTGTTTCTAACTCACTTTGATATTTGTCAATGCTTACTTCTTCCCAGTACGTCTTAACAAAGAAGAAATGCCATGGTTTTTTGCCCATGTTTTCCTTTCACTCACAATAGGCTCTTTCCTTGTTCCTGGTGGTTGTTTTTAAAATTATAACTTTTTATCCTGTTGACAGTGGTGATCTTCCTTGTGCTTAGAACAAAAACTCATCATAGTTAATGCACATTGGCTTTATTTCTTTAAAGACACTACCAGCCTTTTCCACCGTCAAGACCTTTAGTACGTCAAAGCATTAATTAACTCCTCATTTTATCGAAACTTATCCTTCTGGAATTAATGGCACTGTTATTCCATAAACCTACTTGTGTTCATACACCCCAAAATTCCAGCTATATCAGTTCAAAGTTATTTGTTCTGCCCAGGTATCTGAAGGGTCCCTCCTATTTTCAAAATCAATGTTGACAAGCTCATCTTGGGAAATAACACACCTGAGTGTTGTTAGCATTTTCTCAAGGGATTATCTGTTAAAACTGAGAGTTGTGGGAGACTGATTTCAGCTGTCCTGTTGTGGCCTGAAGTAGAGTAAGAGTGCTTAGTAATGTCAAGAGTTGGTAAACTGTAACATCCTATTTCTGCCTAAACTCTGGTCCTATTGCCTGTGTCAATATTTAAATTCTTTCTCAGAAACCTGGAGCAGTTGGGCTCTATCACTTTGCTTATCATGCTGCAGAGAGTGCTGGGATTTCAGAGGGATGTGTACATTAAAGGCTTTGCTGTCCTGCCGCTGCTTTTCCAGCTGAGATTGAAGGCTTTGCAATGACACCTGCTGACTTGTATGCACGATCCCTGTCTCAGGCCAGTCAGGAATGACCCTTCTTGGAAACATCCTCATGGAAGCTGTTTCTAGCTGACTTCAGTAAGGGGAGCATTTCATCTGCTGGCTTTTCCCTACCCTGCTTTCTTTTTTCTAGGGCACTAAGCCCCTCAGCACTTTCCTGTGTTGTAGCCAGGCCATTTCCCAGTTTTGCACCTCTGAGCGCAGCTTCCCAATAAAAAGCCACAATCTCGGTGATCGATCTTAGCTGCTGAACCTGATGTTGAGGATAAAAACATGGACAAGCATTTAATTAATTGCCAAAATATTTTGGTTTTAGAGCTCCTGAGGGCGTGAAGAGTGTGAGGCATCTTCCAGTCTCTTCCGCTGGCTAACTTCTATTAAAATTCCTGGCGTGCATGGTGTTCAATACAAGATACAGCAGGGGAGCAGGCACAGGAGAGAGGTGTATGAGCAGGAGAGAGTGTTCTGAGTGCAGGCAGGGTGGGAACTGGCTTGGGGTCAGCAGCAGGGAGGTTCACACATGGGCAGGCTGAGGTGCAAACTTTGGCTGCCGGGGCATATTCAGCAGGGATGAGAGATGCAGACCAGCAGTACAGGAAGGCTGACGTCTGCAGACTGAGGCTGCTGAATCGTGGCTCCCACTAAAATCTTCCAAGCAAGAAGGGTGTTCATGGGATCTAGACAGCTTTATGATTGGGAAGTGCAGACACAGACACATAAGGGGTTGTCTTCCTCCTCTCACACCCTGCCCTCAGACATTCCCAGGGAGCACCAGCTCTCAAAGCTCCCCTGCTCCTAAGCTGACTTGAAAGACAGACTTTTGGGTGTTTTTCTATCTACAGTATGCAAAAGGGACTGAGGAAAGGGAAGCAGAAATCCCCCCAGTCCAGGGGCTGCTTTTGCTTTAGGCTGAAGCTGAAGCAGTGAAGCCAGGGCACTGAGGGTTAGAAGGGCCTGGCTATTTCAGGACCTGTGCTGGCAGGTAGTGGCAGGAATCTCCTTGTGTAGGGTCCTTCATCTCCTGAGGATGCTGAGCCAGGCATTTCCCAGCAGGCCTCCCAGCAGGAGGGTACTGCCTTGGGAAGTGTCTGTCTGTTTCCCTCTCTTTTGCAGATGCCATCTCTGTGTCCAGTATCCCCACCCAGCCATGACCAGGCTGTCCCAAGATTACTGTCACCTGTGGCTGGGGTTCATGCATGGCCAGTGTCCCGAGGAGCCCGTCCTGGTGGCACGTGCCTGAGCACCCAACCCTGCGAGCTCTGTTTTTAGGACAAGCTGCAGCTCCCTCTCCATTGCCAGGGCTCTCAGCTCCTTGGGTAGGCGGCAGTGACAGCTGTGCTGCCTGACTCATTCCCTGTGGGCATTAGCTGGGCTCCTGCTGGCACTGCCGAGCCCCCACAGAGCAGCAGCCCCAGTGAAGACCCAAAGGGGGGGGTTGCAGACAAGCAGGCACCAGTGGATCCTGCTGCAGTTCCGAGAAGGGGCTGGCACAGTCGTCCTGCAGGCAGAGCTGTGGCAGAGTCCACAGCTAGGCTGGGCAGGAAGGCAGTGTGGCTGCTCTTGGGAAAGATGGATGCAGCCACAGGTGATGTGAGTCAGCTGGTACGGAGAAGTGGCTGTGTTCTGAGTGATGGGCAAGGCGTGGAATAAGGATGGTTTGCACCACACAAACCATTTTCAGCCAGGACTACAGCCTGAAAAGATCTGCTGATAATCAAACCAAATGTTCAGCCTAGCTGTCAAAGAAAAAACACCATTAGGAGAAAGCAGTGAAACAGTTCATCAGTGTGGGGAGAGTCTCTCCCAATCACTTATTTTCATACCATGATCAGACTTTTAAAAAACCAGTAGAATTAAACTGGCACTTGAAGCTGCTCTCTTGAGACTTTATTTGAAAGTACTACAGTTCAATTATTGTGTATTTGAAGTTCCCATGCTAATATACAATCTGTGGAGACTTATAATGTGTGTTGGTTGAAATCTGAGCTAAATTAATATAATCTTTTCATTAAAAAAAAAAACAAAACGAGAGAGATAATCTACTTGGCTGCAAGTGCCTCGAGGAATATTGAGCAGAAAAGGAACAGAATAACTGGGGAGTGATTTGAAAGCAGCCCTTACGGCCAATTGCTCAGAGCTAGAGCCAGGAAATAAGGGAAACCTTCTTTTATTAAACATGATTGCTGTGACCTTCTCTGGTTAACCTACAGAGGGGAAAATGAGCTATACACTCTGCATGATTTTTTTTTTTTTCTTACACCTGGGTTGCATTTCAGCGACTCTGTGGAAGCTGGGATGTTTATTTTGATTTATTTTTGCCTCATTTTTGCTCAAAAGAGTGAAACATCTTCTAGGGCTGCACATTTCTCTTTGAGCACTGTGACTGCGAGCCCTGCTGTCACCTTCCCTGCGAACATCACAGCCGTGCACATCCCTGGCTCCCTCCTACCAGGTATATCCAGTCCCTGCCGTGCCCACTGGGCACTGTCCTCCTCTCAGTGCAGAGGTGGGAGCTGTACCTGGCCCTTGAGGGAGGGCTGCTAAGGTAAGCTTTCTCTTATCCCTCTTCTGAGGCAAGCACCCCCAGTGCTCCCCTAGGGACTGCACAAACGAGCTGGAGAGCAGCAAGCTGATGTACTTATGTGCAGCAGAGTCAAGAGGGCCCCTTTGTGCCTGGGATACTCATGAGCAGAGCCCCAGAAGGGTCCCTCGCTGGGGCACCACAGGGACAAAGCCCAGCCAGCTGTAAGAGAGGAAGGACAAGGGCAGTGCAGTCGTGGGGGTGCTTGTGCATTCTTGTCAGCCTCCGAGGTGTTTTTGCAGGGCTGCGCTAATGTATGCAGCAAAATCAAGAGCGTAAGAAAATTCCCACAGAATCCAGACTCGGTGAGCTAATTATGGATTAGGTCATTTTCTATGTGCCTTCCAAGATGACTGCACATACCTTATTAAGTTGCCTGGTGTATTTTGTTTAGCCCAAATGGTGATGGAGGAGGAAGGTTATTGGTCTGGTGTCCGGGGTATTGGCAGGGTTGACTTTCCTGTGGAATTAAGCAGGCTTTCAGCTTCCAAGGAATAAAGCTAAGAACAAGGCTCAGTCACACAATTACTTTAAGAGACAGTGAAATCACAGAAAAACATTTTCTGAAATCATAAGATTCCACTGATTCATCTTTCTGTGTCATTCCTTGGCTTCAGCTCTCATGTCAGGAAAAATATGCATTTGACTTTATCTTAAAACAAGGTTATTTAAAGAATACAACCATCATACAATTGAAGATGGAAGGCACCTGGAGATTATCCAGCTTGAGCCCTTGCCTTGCTCAGGCAAGGCCACCAAGAGGTGGCTGCCCAGGACCACATCCAGATAGATTTTGAATACCTCCAGGGACAGTGACTACATAACCTCTCAGAGCAACCTATTCCAGTGTTGGATAATTGTTGCAGGGTAAAAAAAATACTTTCTGTATTTCAAGTTGTTTGCATTACCTCCCAACCATTCATTTAGCACCAATAAGAAAAGTCTGTCTTCTTCACTGTGTCCCAACCCTAGGTAAACACTTATAAGGCCCCCCTGAGCCTTCCCTTCTCTGGGCTGAACACTCACAGGTCCTTCAGCATTTCCTCATATGTCAGGTGCTCCAATCCCTTAATTACCTTCATGGTCCTTTGAGGGACTCTGTCCAGTATGTCCACTTATCTCTTGTAGTGAGGATCCCAGACTGGGACACAGCAGCCCAGATGTGAGCTGAGCAGATGGGAATGTTCACCTCCATAGCCCTCCTAGTGACACTCTTCCTCATGCAGCTCAGGAGGAGGTTGGCCAACTTTCTCACAAGGCTTACACCACTGGCTAGGACCCTCAAGTCCCAGGACCATTATTCCTGCCAAGGGGCAAAGCCTGCCACTCCTCTTTGCTGAACGTGGTGAGATCCCTGCCATCACATCTCTTCATCTCCTGAGGTCCCCCTGAATGGCAGCACAGCTGGCTGGTGCATCAAATCCTCATCCCCATTCTGTATCCTCTGTCCCATAATCAAGATCATTAATGAAATTGTATTGGACCCAGTAGGGACCCTGGGGTACTGCACTAGGCCCTGGCCCCCGACAGGACTTCGTGTCACTGATTACACCCCTCTGAACTCAGCAGATTATCTGGCTTTCAGTCCAGCTCAGCACTCACATACTTAGCTTGAACTTCCTCAGTTGGTCTGTGGAGAAAGACTTGACTAAAATCAGGGTAAACGAAGACCACCGCTCTCTGGTCATCCATCAGTTATCTCATCTTAAAATGCTCTTAGGCTGGCTAAACATGATTTCATCCTCACAATGCTCATAAATCATGCTGACTCCTTCCAGTCATGGTTTTCTTCTTCATGCATTTGGAAATAGTTTCCAGGATTATTTGCTCCTTTATCTTCTCAGCTGTTAATGTGAGGCTGGCCAGCCTGTGGCTCCTCAGATTTTTTCCCTTGGTCTTCTTGAAGGTAGGAGTCATATTTGCTTTCTCCCTATCCTTAGCTACTTCCCCTGGTCACCACAACCTTTCATGTATATTTAAGAGTGGCCTTGTAACTACATTAGCCAGCTCCCTCAGCACTTATGGGTGCCTCCCATCAGGTCCCACAGATTTCTATATGTCTACTTGATTTAAATTCAGTTCAGTTCCCTAAACTGTGCCTCCTCCACTGAGAGTAACTCTTCTTTGCTCCAGAGTCTCAAGAGCCCGGGACTGCTGAAGGAAAGCCGTACTGGAATGACCATGACCTAGTCAAGGATGGCATTGGGCATGTCAGCATCTTTCATGGTCACTGTCACCAGGAACCCTTCCCCCTTCATCAGTAGGCTCACAGTTTCCCCTTTGCTGCCACCTCCCAGTGGCATTTGTCCTGTCCACCCCCATGGTTACCCTTTCACCATGAGATGTGCAGTGACCACTGCCCCAGGAGAGGCACGTGACCATCACAATGCCATCGGGAAAAGAGACAGATTCAGCCAGGCACGGCCAGCCCTGCAACACCCAACTTCTCAGATCCACTGGATGTGATTCTCAGATCCACTGGCTCTGAGAAGTTGGGTATTGCAGGGCTCAGTTGGGTACTGCCTCAGCGTAGTGTGGAAGGCCAACGAAATATTTTGGTAAACTTGGTCTCTAGCCATGGGGCTGTATGTTGCACATACACAAAATGTATACAAGACGGGTGGGGACTGTTGGATAGCCACAAAAACATTGATGTTATATCACTGATGCGCATGGACAACCTAACTGCACTTGTAAAATAAAGAGCGGGTGTAAAAGGTAAGTGCTCTCAGAGAAAGAAAACTTTCATGTGAGGAGATCGAGTTTCAAGTGGTTTTTCAGAGGGAGAAGACTGTGGCAGTCTGTGAATGGCCAAATGCTTTTACATGACAAGTGGCAAGGAGCCAGTGGAAGTGAGAAGTGCCTGTGGTGTCTGACCAAAAGGACCACCCACACACGCTTTGTGCCAAGCGCTGCTTTGCAAACACGGTGGAGGCAGTGCCTAAATAAATGTTACATAAACCATGCAGAGTTCATGTATGAAAAAACAGTGATGCTGAATGTCAGCTGCTATGCAGCTTGTGGGGCTGTAGTGTTTAATGTCTCTGGCAGAGCTCAGCTGTGCTTTCTAAGGCATATGTAATCCCATTTAAGCCATCCTGTCCCTGAGCAGTGGAGACTGCAGCCAGTCAAGACTCTTTGTGTTTCATGGCCCCTTGCTGTGCTACAGGGACATTTCTTATGCCCTTCTAACCACCAGGCTCATCAGTGAGGTCGGGAGCATGCCAGGGAACCTGGCGACCCTGTGCCTGGCTGAGAACAAAAACTGCATTAGTAGTGCCATTATGAATAGGGCTGCTGCCATCTGTTGGTTGAAATCTCATGGGGAGCTGGAAGAATCCTTGAATTGATGATACCATATCTAAGATGTGGATACTGAGAAAGGATATTTTAATTTTTATGAGAAGTGTGATAAGCTCATGCATTGGAAGTTGTAAGGAAGGGAGGGACAAGATTCTTGGCCTGCATTACTTTACCCACCTGTTGACCTGCATATCAGTTTAAGTCCTTTGCTGAAGTACTGGCCAAAGTTTTAACTTTTCAAGATATGGGTGTACAAACATTTCTTACTGCAGCACTGCCACCTTCAGCAGCTTCTGCTGCTAATTGCTCATGGACGTTCCACAGCTGAATATTTATTGCCTGCCAAGTCTGAGTCAGCACACTGACACGGACCAGGAATAATCCCTTAACTCTTTTTTCTTAAGATTATTAGTAAGCTGGACAAGCTTCCAGGACTGGTCTCTACGTCCTCCCACAAACAACACGGCTGAGGGAAGAGGCCGCCCATTGAGGCTGCTGAAAGATGCCCTGCTAGAAAATCCTGCCTGTGCCATCAGGGCTCTCAGCAGAACAGAAGTCTGTAGACACTGCCCAGATTTGTAAAAGTTTGAGACCAGCCTATGAAATGGCTGTCTCTCCAAAGGCTGCAGCTATCCGGATTTCTGCCTCTCTTTCTCCCAGGCCCACAGCAGCTCAGTATTAACATTCACTTCACAAAGCTCTGCTCTATTCTCTGCCTGAAAGTCACAGCTACAAAATAACTGTTAAAAGTAAATCCTATAGATTGAGCAGCCCTGAGAGATGATAGATGTTCACTTCTCAGCTTTCCCCACAAGTTTGTTAAACAAATCGACATGCAACAAACATTTCCAGAGTGACTGAAGGGTTTCTGCAGTGAGTTAAATTGAACCTGCAGTCTCCTGTGTCCCCAGTGATGTGAGTATTAGAGGTTAATGCTCACATTAAACATCTTGAGCTGTACAGCAATTTCTCCTCTCTGCATTCTGCCAGGCTCCACTTGCAGCTCCATGCAACCACCTCACCCACAACAAATTTCTTACAGAGTTCAGGACTAGCTGCTGAGCATACTGAAAAGGCAGGATACTTACCCCAGGATGCTTCTTGGCCTTTCACTGGAAATGTGCATGGGTTGAAGCACTAACATTTCTAGCAAACATGTTTCCTTTAGGCTTGACAAATTTTTTGTTTGACTTGGAGTGGGGGGTGGTTTGGCAGTTTCCAGATTTATTTCCATGTAGGTTGGATGGGAAGTGGAGTTCCCAAACCACTCCAGAGGTCACCACTAACTTGAGTGGATGAGGAATTCTTCCTCACACAGGATCTAGCAATTGTTTCTTCTCCCCACTGCTCAGGTCTCACTGCAGCTAAAGGTCCACTTCCTTTTGCAGTCAGCCCTGCTGGTAGGTTATTGCACTGGTGTTTCCCATTAACTTCCAATGGCTACAGCATGTTCTTGAAATTTTAGGAAGTTTGTTTCAATTTCTGTGTGATCTTGGCGGAACTGGTGGAAACCAGACAGAGAAGAACCAATTTTCCTCAGTAATTTAGAACTCCAGCTGAACTCTTGTTCAAATTATAGGAAATACTGAAGAAATGCTCACTTTCTGGAAGCCTGCCTGTGGCTTTCAGCAGAGATTTAAAGAAGAATTAGCTGGCTAGGTTAAACACTGCTTTACTCACTCTTGTAAATCACAGCTCTTAATTCTTATTTTGCTTTGTTTGCAAGAATTACAGGCTGAGGATGTGTTCTTGTAGCAAGGCAAATACATGAGTACCTACAAAGCTTATATAAAAAGTATTGACGAGTATACACCAGAGATGTGCATGTGGTTATGATTAATAGAAGAGGAGACACTGGGCCCTGACCTTCTTTGACCAATGCACTGCTCAGTTTCTGGCTCATTCCTTTGTTCAGTTTTGCATGTGGTCCGTCTAGCTCTTTCCACAAAAAGCTCAGACAGGGCTCTGAGGAGGGCTTGCTGCCTTAAATGCAAAGAAGCACTTTTATCTATCTTAGACTAATCTACCACTAGTTTGATCATGCTTCCCCCAGTTCTAGGGATGAATAACCATTCTGCAATCACCTCATCCACTGCCTTCATGATTTTGAAAATGTCAGTCATAACCCCCAGTTTCCTTGTCTCCAGAGCCTTCCTTAGAAGTTGCTTCATTACCTTGATCATTTTACTTGTCCTCTCTGCCCTTTCCCTAACTTCATTGGAGAGGACATGGCTTAACATCAGTAGGAATGCCTTCCCTGTGGGTTATGAAGCAGAATTCCCTAACTCCAGACACAGTGGCACCCTATGAAATGTCCTTCAGCCTTTCTGTCCCACAGGCTGCCTCATCAAGGAACAGTTTGTCTGCTCCCACCGCGTTGTCCTGATCACATCTTACTGCGCAGGTCTGCACGGGCCAGCATGGACCCTACACAGAAACTCCTGTAAACTGTGTGAAAATTTATGGTAAACACAGGTGAGTTCACCCCCCTTATTCCCTTCTACATACAGTGTGAAGTGACCCACAAAAGCACCCGACAGTGTAAAGAATAGATTGACTTTCTCTCAATGCCAGTGCCCTTCTGTGAGTGCAGGGCAGTGGCAGCAGTGTGTCTGTCTGGCTGCCCTCTGAAGGATGCTCCTCTGAGGGCTGTGCAGCAGCAGAGCTGTGCTGCATCCACAGGGCCATGGGGACAGCTGCCTGCTCAGTGAGGCAGAACAGGTTTGGCTGCTAAAGGCAGAGGTTCTCTGGGCTGTTTCACAGAACCAGTTATTTTCACAAGGCAGTATCAAAACCAAAACTCAACAGGCCAAAGAAAAGGAAAGGAAAAAAAAAAAACAACCAAAAGACAATGAAACAAACTCTCATAGGACCAGGAAAGCCCTTGGTGGTTACTGAGGATTTTTCTAGTAAGCCGAATGACTAATGTCTTTCCTGAAACTCCTGGCCTTCTTCCAGCAGCCAGCCAACTACCACGACCACTTGACAGCCCTGCCTTGGCTCTGGGGGAGCAGCTGCTCCACAGTGCCCCTCAACAAAAGCCAGGGACAATTGAACCTCCTGCCAGCCAGCAATATGAAAATGTTCAATTTTGCAGAGAGCTCAGAAGCCCAGCGTGTGGTTGGGGTGGGGGCGAGGGGAAGATGCGTTGCCAAGCCTGGCTTGCTGGCTCCACCGCCCTTCCCCTTTCTGTGGAATTCCAGCAGAATCATATTCAGTTGTATGCATGCATCCATCTGTGCATTTTTAGAAGCTTCTCTATTACCCTTGCTGCAAGGCTTGAGCCCAATGGAGAAAGGAAAAATGTGGTTAGGAGGAAATAGTAATGAGTTCTTACAGATTGCTTTTGTCTGACTCAGCCCATTAGAGTCTGTGTTTAACAACTGAGTGATGCAAAATCTGCACATCAGTAGACTACACATGAAAAGCAGTGCTTCTCTACCTGCTTTACTATAGGAACTTGCTGATGTTCTGCTAAATTCTTCAGATGGACAAAAAGAAATTAGTGTCTTTAAGAAATATATCTTGCACATCCTCTGTCGTCACCCTTGCCCAGGGCATGAGATGTTGGGCCAGAAGCCAGTGTCTTTATTTGCTCTTTTCCCCAACACAACCATGAAATCAAGTTTATTGACACAGAAGTGAGTTCAGCTTTCATGAGAGAGGTCAGGTGGACTCAGGCCCATGCTGCTATACCCAGTCTTTGTTGTAGGATTCAGTAATGGTCACAGGTCTTGCCCGTCCCTCTTGGTCTAGCTCCATTGCTTTTAGCTCACAGCAACACCCAGCTGGCACACAACGGAAGGACAATCAAGGGTGGAGAAAACACAGTCTTTTGGGTCTTCTGGAATTTCTGAGTTTATGTTTCTGTTTGAGTAAGAAGCAGTCTGCTCCCAGACAACACTTGCCTTGCTTGCTCCCCTCCACACATCTCCCAAAGAGAGGCTAATTACCGTGGGCTGCAAACTGCCCAAAAGAGATTTTGGCTAATGGGGGAGAGGAGTGAAGACAGGAAGAGAGGATAAAGCTGCATCAGGGATTGACAGTGGTGGAAATTAAATGGGGGCCAGGAATGAAAAAGGCTGCAGTGCTGATGAGGGGCAGTGCATGTGCCGTACAAGGCAGCAGAACAGGGTGGGGGAGAGCAACAGCCCTGATGGCCTCCCACGTCCTCCTTCCCACAAATCTGCCTCAAGCTGATGGAAGGAAATGTGCTCATCTATTTCCAGTGCTGAGGGTGCCTGTCCTTTTATAAATCTAATCTGATATCTCCTGTCCTGTCCTGACTGTAAGTAGCTGTGCAACTTCTGGGCATGCCAAGAATGAAAATGGAAGTGGTGTAAAATTCTGAGGTGAATATATTGCTCATGCTGCTCTTTGTGCTTCTTTATCCCTCACTTTCTTATATGCTTAATATATGTCTTCTAACACCAGGTCCTGTGAGAGTGCAGTGCTGCAATAGCTCTTTCTGTCTTCCTATAAATACCTTCTAAACATTAACCAACAGCTCTTCTGCAGGGTTTGAGTTTGTTCCTGGGAATCACTGCTCTTCCTTTAAAATGCTCCTTCAGTGGGACAAGACAGTCTGCCACAGCTCTGCCATATCCCAGCATTCACTCAGGGCAATCAGATGCAATTTAGAATGACTCCATCATTTCATGATGGCTTTCTGCCTTGTGCTGACCCACTTCTCTGTTACTCTTTTTGTATGCATGTTTGTGTCCTGGTTTTTTCTGGGATAGAGATAATTTTTTTCTTAGTAGCTGGTACAGTGCTGTTACAGGTTTGGATTCAGTATGGGAATAATGTTAGTAATACAGTGATGTTTTGGTTATTGTGAAGTAGTTCTCGCCCTAAGTCAAGGAGTTTTCAGTTTCCTGTGCTCTGCCAGTGAGGAGCTGCACAGGAAGCTGGCAGGGAGCATGGCCAGGACAGCTGAGCAGAACTGGCCAAAGGGATATTCCATACCATTGAACATCATGACCAGCGTATGAACTGGAGGCTGTTGACCAGGGGACAGACTGATAGCTGTTCAAAGATGAGCTGGACATTGGTCAGCAGGGTGGTGAGCAATTGCATTGTGCATCAGTCATGATTTTTTTCAATTGAGTTTTATTATTTTCCTTCATTGTTATTGTTACTGTTGCTATTATTATTATTATTATTATTATTATTATTACTACTACTACTACTACTACTACTACTATATTTTACTTTGTTTCAATTATCAACTGTCCTTATATCAACCCACAGGGGTTTTTCCCCTTCCTTAACTCTCCTCCCCATCCCATGGGGGGTAGAGAGGAGTGAGCAAGGAGCTGCATGGTGCTTGGTTTCTGGCTGGGGTTAAACCACAACAGTTTGTGTATGTGAACCATCTCCAACATAGTGGTATACACCTATACAGATGGAATAAGTGTATTTCTGATGAAAGACAGGTCTGATAATTGCAAAAATAAAGTACAGATAATGGAAATGAAATCAATGTACCCAGGCAGTAAATAAGCAAGTGCGATATGAAATGCACATTACACCACCGACAGGTATTTTAATATAGCTCGTGAATAAGGGATTTATTTATAAGGAAAATGCTAAGACAAAACCTCAGAGTCTAATTATTTATCCAGCTATGCAATTATTAGTTATAAATCTCTAGAATGGCTGAGAAACTGTTTGGGGAAATGCCAAGTCTGGCTCAGTGTGAAATGCTATTGCTAGGAACTGTGTTATTCCTAGCAATATATTATGGCCAAAGACACCAGAGACTTTCCATTTTCTGAGAGCTCTGCCTTTTTGCAGCAAAAAAATGTGCTTTCAGTGATGGCTTTAATATCATGTTGCAGGCTTCAGCCACACAGGGGAGGAGGAATGGAGGCAGTTCCATTTAATCCAGACCTTTCTGGATTAAATGTCTGTTATGTGGTTGCAAGGGACAACAAGGGACCGAGTTTAATGGCCCAGGTGGTCCCTTCATATTCTGTACTCATATTCTCTGCTATTCAAATGGCTCCTTGGGGATCTCTGCCTGATCAAATATGAATGCCACTAAATCCTGAGACCTGTTGGAAAGCACTGACCTGAGTGATATAATATGTGCTGAGGCAGAAGAGGAGCGTGTGAGCTAGCCCAGGTCAGTTTGTTTTACCCCAACCCCAAAACTACAGTATTTGAGGCACCAGACAGGTCCTCAGGAGCAGGGGTCACAGCTCTGCTTCCCTCACAGCTACTGCACTGAGAGGTCTTTTGTGAGAAGCTGACTCTGTTTCAGTGCTCTTTGCACCTTCCATCCAAGACACACCTAATCCTGTACCTAAAATCTCAGTGTCACTAGACTTTTGTCAGTGGTAAAACAACAAATGCCATCATGTAATCAGTAGGGTCTCCTGGCACACTGGGCACAATACTTCACCCCCAGAACTTTGGATATATGTCATAATTTCAGCTTTACCCACATACATGATGAGTATAAAGAATGAGTTGTGTAGTGTTGTTGTATAACTCTGACAGGGCTATGCCACGACTGCACTTACGGTAGGGATGAATACCTTAAGCAAATATCCCAAAAATTTCTGCTGTATTTTGTGAGAAAAGACTAAGAAACTGGACTAATAATCAACAATAGATCTCTTGTTACTGTAAAACCTATTACATATATTTATTACTATTACATATATTACTATTCATATTATTACATACTATTACATATATTACACTAGACAAACATGGGGAAAAGCCAATTGGAATTTGCCATCTGGGTTAGAAAACCTCACAAAGCAACAGTAAAAAACACTGACACTTTTGGAGTAAAACTTTTAGGAAACATTCCCCAGCTGGCCCTTGCCAAAACCCAGTGCAGGCTGGTTTGAGCTAGGGGTAGGGAACTGTCCACATACAAAGACTTCCTGGGATGTGCTGCCTTCTCAGGCTGGGTACAGCTCCACCCTAACAAAGAGCTGCAACACAGGCTGCGCTGAAGAAACAATTGCTGCATCACCCTCTGCGTTCTCTCAGCCCAAAAGGGAGGGGAGGAAGCATTAAGGATCCTGCCAAATGTTGTCCCAAGCTACACTTCCACAGCTGCTGGAGCCACACGTCTGACCTGTGTCTGCCCCGAGCCTGCCTGCATTCGGTGGCATTTTTGCTGAAGGAGGCTGAGCACAGGATGCAGGAGGTGTGACTCTGCAGGCTTGTGTGAGCTTCCCCAAGGGGACTGGGGATGACAATGGGATGCTTTACTCTGTGGGCTGCTGCTCCCATCACCACAAGTCCCAGGACATGTCCCCTACACCCAAGCCTTAAGGAGAGTGTTCGCACCCACCTCGATGCTGTCACTGCCCTTGGGGCTGCAGCTGTGTGGAGCTCCTGCACAAGAACTGTGGCACACCCCAGGCCAGCAGAGAAGTCTCCTCCCCTGGGAAAAGTTAGGAGATGGCCACATCTCCACTGCAAGCCCTGGAGCAGTTTGGCACCATCCAGGCTTGAGGTTTGTGTGTGACTCATGGTCATCAGATGGTGGAGGGAGAGAACAAGCCCTGCCTAGCTATGGTCTTGATGGCCTGTGGACTAATCTTTCTCTCATTTACAGTGCTGAATGTTTCATGCTACACTAATAAAAGCCATTTGTACCATCCTGTAGTCATTTGCTGAATCGTTTGACAAAGAAACAAATGTGGCAGGGTGTCTCTTAATTGGTCAGCAGTGTGCATCACCACTCTGTTCCCCCTGCCTTGCTGGACATCCGTGGTGTACTGTCACTGACATGTTTTATGAAAAATCCTTTCCTTAGGATTTTTCCTCCTGAGAAGCTGAGAGGCCTCAGGAATAAAATGTAAGCAATGATTATCTGCTGCTGTGGAATGCAACAGGTGGGTCTGTGCTTGGTCTCATGTGGTTGTTTCTCATTAATGGCCAGTCACAGTCCAGCTGTCCAGACTGTCTCGGTCAGAGACAAACCTTTGTTATTCATTCCTTTTCTATTCTTAGCCAGCCTTCTGATGAAATCCTTTCTTCTATTATTTTAGTATAGTTTTAATATAATATATATCATAAAATAATAAATCAAGCCTTCTGAAACATGGAGTCAACATTCTTGTCTCTTCCCTCATCCTGGTACCCTTGTGATCGCTGTCACAGTGTATTTTGCAAAATTGCCTGGGAGTAGAAATGCATCATAACATAAGATCAGCTGCACTGAGTTAACCCAAAAAATGCTTGTCAACGTGATCCTACCTCTGATGGTGGCTGAGAGCGAGATCCCTGTGACTAAGTGTAAACACAAAGCAAACAGAATGATACTCCCCAGGCCTCCAAATAATTCTGGCTGCACTTAAAAGCAGCATTTGAGCCTGCACAGATAAGCCTGTGCTGATCCCAAGTTCAACACCACAACTACTCTGGCATCCTCAAGTGCAACCTCTTCAGCTACACTGAGCAGAACACACTGCACGGAGATGAACACAACTCCCCACCTTACAATTAACCTAGCAGACCATCTAGCCTCTCAGACTCTTTCTGCAGACAGGTGTAACCCGCAGAAATGAGAGGTCTTCTGCCATTTGAAGGGATAGAGCAGTTCAGGGAGAGACTTGCTGAGTGCTGGTGCTGAAGCAGAGGTGGTGGTGAGACACTGGGACCAGGACTGGGAAAGCAAGGATTGGGATAAGCACACAAAGTTATGAACCTCCTTCCAGTGGCTGCAAGATATCGAATGTGCTCAGTGGTGTGTGAAACCACAGTGTTTTCATGCGATGTGCAGCCTCACAACTCAACCTTCCTTACCCTCCTAATCTGCATGGTGGCAGCATGTGGGAGACCCACCCAGATCCCCTCACACCCACTCAGCAGTGCAAGAGGTTTCCCCGGGGCAGCTCTGTGCATCACAGAGCTGTAGGTGGGTCTGCAATGCCCATGGCTACAGAGGAGCATCTCTGCATCCCACAGGAAGCAAACACCCAGCACATTGTGCCCAGGGCCCGATGAGTGCTGGGAACACAGCCCTGCTGGGATCCTGCTGTTCCAAATTAGCACGTTGAGTACGCTGTCACCTGAAAGCTCCTCAGACCACACAGGGCAGGGGAGAACCAGAACGTGTCACAGGTGATCTGGGAGAGAAGAGGGACGAGAGGCAAAGGGTGATTCAGCCAACCCAAATCAGCCCACCACAGAGCGAGTGGTGATGCAGGACACTCAACAGCTTGGAAATCAGGTCAGCCTCATCCAAACACATTTCACAGTGAAATACTGGAGGTAGCTATTACTGAGGTGCAAATGTGATAAGTCATGAGCTCTGGACTTGCAGCATCTGAGAAATGTCAGGCTTGGGGAAGCACACACGATCCCAGAGAGAAGGGGCGGCTCCGGTGGGATGGGGACTTGTCACCTCAAGGGAGCAAACAGCCTGCTGGCTCAGGGCACCTCGCTGGGATGGCTGGGCTGTGAACAGGTAGGAGTGTGTCACTGTTTGTCCCCCTTTCTGGTTTTCATTTCTGCTATAAAAGACTGTCTCCAAGGCTGTGTGAATTGCGTGTGAACAGGAAAAGTTCAGCTGACTTTTGCCAAGGAGTTGGAGCTAATGTGTTATTAGCAACCTCTAAATTTGAGCCAAGTCTTTGCTGCTTCCAGCCCTGTCAGAAGGGCTACATCCTTCTATTTCAGTCAGAAAAGCCCCCACAAACTTACAAACCAAAGACCCTGTCTGGGAAATGAAAGTACTCTTCTGAAACATAGCAACCCACGAACAAAGCCAGTTGTGGGTAGGATGAGCAATGACCACCAGGGTTTTTGGTCCCCATAACAAGTTTGGGCAGAGTTTCCTGCTGCTATTTCACACCTGTGAGCAGTGTCACTCTCTGGTATGTCATGGTAAGGTCTGTGCTGCCAGAGATCTACAGCAGAGGTTGCAAGCTGGGCAAGAGCCCCAGGTCAGTCATGTTTTCTGTGCTGCGTGGGATGCTGTAAATCCTACAGACAGTGTGAGGGAAGAGAGGGATGGCTGGCCTCTGGGTGACTCTAGTGACTTGGTGTGAACTAGGGAAGGGCCAGCTAAACCACATAGGAGCATCTCAAGACTGATAGAGCAGCACAGCATTTACACCACGCAGAAGGGAAACACTGTGAGCCTCACAAGGACCTCTGTTAAGGTCCCCATGTGCAGTGATGGGGACCAGGGTGTTGAGGAAGGTTAAAAACAAGCCAATAAAGCAGGGAAAAGGCTGTTTTCAGCTAGACCAGGTCCCTGTATGGCTTATCAGGTGGCTGTGCCAGTAGGTGCATTGATTAGGAGGGATATGGAGGGGACAACGAACACAGAGACGGATGAATGAGTGAAGCAGGCACTGATAGGAATGCTTGGGAAGCAGCCTGAAGGGAGGAGGGAGAGTGGGCACATGAGATTTGGGGAATGAGGTCAGAGCTGAACCAAGCAATGGGGTCATGCCACAAAAACAATTATTTTCTGCTTTTCAGCAATGCCTCTGCTGAAGGCAAGGGGAGCAAGATGCAGTCCAAGAAACCTCAGTATTGTAAAACATAGCTCAGGACTTAGCTGCAACTTAAACTGTGACAAATGACTGCCTGCTTTGGTTCATGTCTGAAGCTGCCTGGGCTGAGAGGAGGTAAATCTGTCCACCAGCAAAGGTGTGGTCCCCACAGTGGTGGGGCACAGGGACACACAACTGCAGCCTCACAGCTGCTGGCAGGGAGTTCCAACATCCCCTCCCATCTGCTGAGGGCAGTGGGAAGGCTGGCACTGCCTTTTGAAAAGAAATTCCTTTGCTGCAGCAAAAGGAATAGCAAGAAGCAGCTGGCCAGGAGATACCATGCTGTTCTGTTCAATCCCAGAGGACCAAGGGGGCTCTTGCTGGATCAGACTGACACCCTCTGAAGTGCTGTGCCAAAAGCACAGAAAACATTGTTTGGGGATGAAGGCAGCAGAGGCACTCTCTTGGGCAAACACAGGAGCAATAAATCAATCGTATGCTCACACAAGTGGTGGCAAATGGCAGCACAGCAGGCAGCAGCCTGCTGCTCTGAGGCCTCCCAAAGCATCCCCTGGCCTTGCAAGAGGTCATGGCACACAATCAAGTCCCTGCCAATTCCCAAATGGCAGAAACAGCACTGCCATAACTGCAACATCATCACACCTTCATTTCTTCAGGTGGAAAACACCTCCCATTTCGTCTCTGCACCCTGTGTCACAGCTGCCCCTTTGGTGTCTGGTTCCCTTGCCCTGAGGATGAGCAGGAAGCTCCAGAGGACAGCATCTGAACAGCTCAGTAGGCAGCCAGCACCAAGCCCCAGGAACTCCTCTGTCTGATGAAATCATCTCACACTTGCAGCTGAAATTGAAAAGTTATTTATTTCTCCTCTAAAGGGGAAAAACATCTCACTGTGGAGGCTGTTTGTCCTTTGGGGCAGAATCTCACTTTTGCCAGCTTCTGTGTTTCTGTGTGCTGGCTGGGAGCAGTGAGATGTTCTGGCAGGCAGGATGGAGCAGAGCTGGTGCTCTGCTGCCCACAGCCTCCCTCTGCCAGGGCAGGTACAATGAGGAGCACAGCTTGCCACTCCTCTCTCCATGGGACCTGGGGATCACAGCAGTGCTGCCAAGAGCACATTTTGCTCCACTGCAGCCAGTCAGCAATGGAATGGCTGATTCACCACCCTCACCCCCTGAGACATTGAACTGCCTTGATAGGAACCACGGCTGAGGCATCCTGCATGCTCCCTGGCAGCTCCAGGGATAGCAGTCCTCTTCACCCAAAGGGATTGTGGAGCTGGTATCCGTTCCCCACATGCTCCAAAGGAATTTCATGGTGTACAATGTCCTTCCCTTTCCCAGGAGTCCACATGCTTTCCCAATCCTCAGAGACACATTTGGAAACCTCACCTGGCAGAGGTGTGACTTAGACCAAGCTGATACTGCACAGGATGATTTTTCAAGCCCTGGGAAACTAGGAATGTAGGAACTACTGCAGGAAACCCTTGTAACTGGTGCACACACAAGTTTCTTATTTCACTCGGATTTCACCTGCTTGCTCAGATCCTGTGCTTTGGCAAGGGGAGGAGTCCTGCTTCAGGACTGGGCCTCCTATTTAAAAGAATAATAAAAAGCAGCATTCAGTAGTAGCAATACACCTGTTCAGAAATGTGGATGCTTTTGCATTGCTGTCAGGCTTCAAACCTTGAGGGAACGGCTCATGCCACGGCCAGCAGCAGCAGTGTGCCGATGGGGCCGAGTTTCCACTAGAGGGTTGTAGTGCTGTAAGGAAGCAGACGTGGTTATTACTGTGGCAGAAATATTGCAATGCATTCCAGGCCTTTGTCAGCAGATCAAAAGCAACCTGCCGTATCCCGGCTTCCAGCAGGCTCCGCAGTCTCTGATGTGCACAGCCGGCAAGCTGCGAGAGCGCTGCTGCCTGAGCATCCTGCCTCCCTGCCTTCCCTCAGCAGCCTCAGCACCCACGTGACTCAGCACCTACAGCATGGTTGGAGACATAAATACACAGATAGGTAGATAGATAGATAGATAGATAGATAGATAGATAGATAGATAGATATGGTAAGCAAACGCACTGTGCCTGTGCACATGCACTGATGGACAGAATGTTTGTATGTGCACCTGGGGTTTTGATGCACGAACAGCCATGAGTTGTGGCTGTGGCAATGAGTCAGGACACTACTGGTGAAGCAGAGCCCACAGCCTGGCAACACAGCAAGCTGGACAGCTAGCAGCATCAGCACAATGATAGAATCATGGCATCATTCAGGTTGGAGAAGACTCAGGAGATCATTGAGTCCAACTGTTAACCCAGGACTGTCAAGTCCAACACTAAACCATGTCCCTCAGTGCCACATCTACACAGCTTTTAAATACCTCCAAGGATGATGTCTCCATCACTTCCCTGGGCAGCCTGTTCCAATGCCTGACCAGCCTCTCAGTAAAGAAATTTCATCTAATATCCAGTGTAAACCTCCTCTGGTGCAACTTGGGGCTATCCCCTCTTGTCCTATTGCTTGGCTGTTTGGGAGAAGAGACCTTTCAGGTAGTTGTAGAGAGCAATAAGGTCTCCAGTGCCACATCAGTGCTGAGCATAGGGGGATGGTCCCTTCGCTGGTCCTGCTGGCCACACTGTTGCTGACCAGCAGAGCTGGGAAGCATTAGCTCTTCATTACCAGCTGTGGCTCCAGGCCAGGAGCTGCCATGCTGTGCGTTGCACCAAACACGTGCGCTGGCCCCTGGTATTTTCAAACCAGCCTTAAGCAGGAGCCATCAGAGGGGACTGCCACTTCTGCCACCAACCACGTCCCCACGTCCAGTGCAGCCCAGTAGGTCCTCATAGGCTCTTGTGTATGTGACCCCAGCATGCATGTTTATGGTGGTGTTTGTATTTTTGCATGTTTATGTGTAGAATCATAAAATCATAGACAGGTTTGGGATGGAAAGGACCTTTTAAGGTCATCTAGTCCAACCCCCTTGCAAAGAGCCTGTGTGTGCAGCTTTCTGAGTAGATGGTGTGCTAAGTGCTGACAACTGTACCAACAAGATCAGGGTGGTTTTGCTGCTGAAAACAAAACCTGGAGCTGTGTAAGACTGTGAGAAAAACCCAAATATCATTGACGTTGCCTTCCTTTCACAGAAAGAGTGGGAAGGCAAATGCAACCACAAGGCCTGCCTGTAATATGGAAAACACATTGTGATATTCACCAAGAATTTACATAGTGATCAATTTATGTTGCACCTGTTTGTTTGATACTGTTGCTATTTCACTATTTCCATTTACAGATAGATGGAAAATGGATTTTGCCTACATTTTAATCTCTTTCATTATCAGAAAGGTTTTGAGGAAGCAAGTAGGAGATGTTCTTGCAAAACAAAACATTGCAGCAAAAGATGGGCTTTGGTTCCTCTGAAAGGTGACCTGATCATACCTAAGTACAACCATGTAAAAACCAACCATCCAGCTGACAGAGAATCACAAAATATCTTGAGTTGGAAGGGACCCACAAGGACCATCAAGTCTGATGGAGAGCCCACAGAGTGCTATGAAAGGCTATCTGACCCAAAATAGACACTTGAATCTTCTTCCCTTTATAGCTGGCTGGTGGAGAGTCACTTCTCATGCTAACAGAGGAAAGCAGGAGTTCAAGTGAGCTTCTTCTTGATACAGAGGACAAAAAAGCCCCAGGGGAGACTCAGCCATCTGAGGAGACCTGCAAGGTGGACACACAGAGTTGGGAGAGTCACCTCCCACAAGTGATGGTTTAACAAGTCCCAGACCTCAGGGAGACCAAACAGGCCGGAGCGCAGGGATTGGTGCTGGTGAAGCTTCTCCTGCTCTGAACTGGCTAAAGGCCACTCCCAGCAATGCAGAAGAGCTCTGTAGCTCCAGACCACCGGGGTTACCCCTCTCCTCCTGGAGTGCTGCCATCCCTTGATGGATTGACACCATGGGGAAGAAGGATAGTGGGTCTCCACCCAGGATAGGCAGCTGGCATCATCTATGAAGACAGCTATGGCAGAAAAGCATGGTGTGAGGAGTATTTGGAGTGTGTTATGAGAAGGATGGGAGGGAAGGAACATGAGTGCCCTGCCTGGGAATAAGGTGTCTCGGCAGCCATATGAAGGCTAGATTAAATATTTTTAATTACCAATTCTAACCAGCGAGAACATTTATAATCATCATGCAATAAATGTGTCTATTATTAATCTTTCACATCTAAGATTCCTGTAGAACCCAAAAAAAAAAAAAAAAAAAAAAAAGCAGAGGAGAGCAACCATGCACAAGCACCTTTGCCCCATGAGACAGCACCAAAACCCTCCAGCCCTGGTGCAGTACAAAGGCAGATGGCTTTCTGCACCTGCTTTTGTGAACAGCTCTGCAAACCCTCCTCTCACATAGCGAGGAGTCTCATTCCCTCCCGAAGGAGCCATAAAATACATCTTTATCCATCCTGCGCGCAGCAATCAGACAGGCTTAAGCGCTTAAGCACTCGGAAGGTAGCAATGTTTAAAAAGATTGCATGGACCCCTTTGCCTGCCTCGGTCTGCACCGCTGATCAAAGCTCTCCTCAGCACTGGAAGCAGAGCATTGACCGTGCTCACAGAGGGGGAGTTGTTCGGCTCGGTCCTCTGGCCGCGCACAGGCCATCAGCAGCTCGCACACAGAGCCCGGTGCTCCTGCCCTTGCCCCGCTCTCCTGCTGAGCCACGGAGCAATGGGATCACGCACCGGGCAAAGAAGACGGCAGCAGACACATTTCATCGCTTCAGGCTGTTTTATTAAACAAAGCCAATCAAAACAAACCCAACCCCGCTGGCGATACACCGGCTCCTCATTTACACACCGCTCCTTTTCCCAGTTCTGGGAGAACAAAGAGGCTGGAGTGTAAATGAGATCAGTGTGGTGAGTGTTGCGCACATGAATATTTATCAAGGAAGACCAGAAAGGGGCCAATTTGCCGCCCTCCTGCAACAGCAAGAGCTTGGCCATCAACAAGTGGGAGGGAAAGGGTAGGTGAAGAGGCTGGCCCATGCCTTTGTGCAGGAAGGGGCGTGTGGAATGCTGGTGAAAGGCTGTTCTGGCTGTTCTTGCATCTGAGGGTGACTGGGGGAGCCACCAGTCAGGAGCGACACTGGGAGGATCCTGGGGTTTGGGACAAAAGCTGAGCACGACACAGTTAAGAAGCAAGCAATGTCCCTTCCAGTCATGCAGTTAGCTTGCAAGATGCCCCTAAGGGAAAAAATTCTAAAGAATTAACTGAAAGTTGTTACCATTCCTTGGGCGTGCCAAGTGCTCATGATAAATCTTTTTCCTGAAGAAAAAAAGCAAGGCTAAATCAAACTACAGAGCTTGTCAAGCATGAGATTTACAGAAATCTCACTGGGTTATGGGTTCATTTCTTAAACAGTTGAATTATAGCAGCTTCTGGGCATCAATATATGAAGCGTGCTGACCCTCTCAGCGCTGTGGGGAGTTAGGGTATGAGCAGCAATGGAGAGATGGCGCTGGTTATCGTCTTAATGTGTATTTCAATGTCACTTCCGAAAAAGAAGACGAGATAGTAGTTAAGTATTCCAGCCACAGACATGAGGAACAGGAACAAAATGATGCGCTTCCCAAACAAGTAACCAGGAGTG
Source organism: Fringilla coelebs (assembly GCF_963513975.1). NCBI lineage: Eukaryota > Metazoa > Chordata > Aves > Passeriformes > Fringillidae > Fringilla > Fringilla coelebs. The sequence continues at coordinate 69,526,455 of NC_140029.1, forward strand.
CTGAGGAGACAGAAATGGGGGAAAGTAATTTGTTAATGGGCATCATCTCACACGAGAACCCTCAGACTTTGGACTCTGCTGTTGAGACCAACTGAAAGACCTCAGGGGCTGAGAGAGAGGGGCAAAATTTATTTTTTGTCTTGCATTGCCAGGCAGCTGAGAGGACTTAAATGTAATTTTCAGGATCCATTTGGATCTGGATTAGGCCTTCTGTTCTCAGCGTAGGCTGCTGCTTACAAAAGTGTCTGTTCAGAGGCACTTGAATGTGTTCTCATACATTACAGGCTGTGGGACAACTCTGTTTCACATGTGTGTAACTTGCTTTACTAATATAAATATTAATATAAAAGGGCAATCTGGTGCAAATAGTGGCACAGACATGCAAAGCTGTGTTTGCAGAGAGTTCTGTGAGCAGGAGCTGCAGGCCCCCTGACCCCAGTGCTGCTGCACATCCGACATCTCCCACAGCTACCCCCATTAATCCAAAAGCGAGGGGCTTTCCTGCACTACCCAATGCCAGCAGCTCTTGCAGGCAGCACCAGAAGCCAGCGGCTCTGCCTGTGGAAGTGCAGCATCCAGCTGTGCTGACACCACATTCTGGATTTTTTAAAGAGGCTCTGCAAGTCCTTACCTCTGAGTCCTCTCCCCAAGGTAGCCCACAAAGTACTTCTGCCTCACAAACAGGTACATCAGGCCAGCAAAGGCAGCAGGAGCTGGATAAAGGACAAAACAAGGCATTAAAAACACCAGCCCAGCTCTCATTGTACGCACTGTCCCCATCTGCTGCCTGGGCTGGAATGGAAACGGGACTCTGCAGTCTTGGGTTATGGGACAAGCTGGAACTGGGATAGAGACCTCTGCATGGGAAACAGCATGTGCCTTGCCCTCACTCCAGCTTCTCTGAAAACTTTGTGAGTGTAACCCTGCCCACTGCAGAGCACACACTCACCACCATCCTTCCAGTATCTAAGGGGCGCCTACAAGAGAGATAGAGAGGGACTTTTCAGAGGACATGAACTCATAGGAAAAGGGGAAATGGCTTTAACCTGAAAGCAAGCAGGTTTAGATTATATATAAGGAAGAAGTTCTTCATTGTGAGAGTGATGAGGCACTGGCACAGGCTTCCCAGAGAAGCATGCCCCATCACTGGAAGTGTTCAAGGCTAGGCTGGAGGGAGCTTTGAACTACCTGGTCTGGTGGAAGGTGACCCTGCCTCTGGCAAGGGAGCTTTAACCAGATGATCTTTGAGATCTTTCCCAACCCAAACCATTCTATGATTTTGTGAAACCCAGTGTGGGCTGCACCAGGCTCAGGAAAGAGAGCCCCCACTCAGGCACTGTCCTCACCAGAAGGAGAAGGCCATTGGTAGATGTACTTCACCAGGAGCAGGTGAAGGATACACTGTGGTCCAATACTAACTTTTGAGCATTTAAAAAGGGCTTTCCCCCATAATTCTAGCCTTTCCCACTCCCCCTTCTTCTCCTGGTTAAGAAACTCAGGTTTTTTTCCAGAAAGAATAGACACGTACCCCAGGTAAGCACTCATCTTTATGTTAGATAAACTCACATTGCATTGGAGGGGATCTCAATTAGAAATGCAGGTCAATAGTCCTGAGTGGTCCTCAACACAGGGGAGAGGTGGCAGTTCTGGCAATTTAATAACTTGAGCCCATTTTCTGTCCCAAGATGGAATAATGTGGCAATAATCCAGCAACCAAGTACTAAACCCTTCCTCCAAAACAAAGGGAACTCATCCATGATGCCAGTATGGGAAATGTCACTGGCCTGGACTACCTTGAATTAAGTCTGGGAACACATCTTTGACATAAGCCAAGCCGTGCCATAAGTGTGCTGCTACTCCAGCAGCAGGCTTAGCTCCAGGACAGGGGCATAAGAGAGGCTCCCCTGCTGCAGGAGGCTTGGTCCCTGAAAGTGTAACCTCCACAGTGCTCACCATCCTCTGCTGAATGTGGTGCCAGGTTGAAGGGGGAAAAGAAAACAAACAAACAAAAGAGTTACCTTGGCTGCAGAGAAGGCCAGCACACCAAAGCACAGCGAGGAACGTAGGGTATGCATGTCCACAGTTCTGGCTGGAATGGAATTTATAGGATAGAAATCAGAGCACAGGCAAATAGAAAAAAATCAGCATGTTTCACCAGCAGAGACTGGTGGCAGGTGAATTTGGGCTGCACTAGTGCCCTTGAGAGCAGACTGTTACCCCAGAGCAGTGGGAGGCCCCTGACCTGCCAAGGGCAGGGCTCCTCACCCAGTCTGCTTCCCTGTTTTCTCACTCAGATAATGGATGCCTTTGTGCTGCCTGATGAGGAAAACAAACCATGCTGTGCCCGCCTGGCACCTGTGGAAGCCACTTTCTCCCTAAGCTGTTTGATCATGATAGATGCTGTGAGCTTTATTGGCTTAAAGTCCTTTCAATTGAGTCATATTAATAAAGCTACTGGATGAAACCAACAAATGTAGAGTTGCATCACATCTAAGAGTGTCTCACAGAGTTAACACGTGTCTTTGCAGGGGAACAGGAATGGTGTCCTGCTGCCTCCAGCTGTGAATGCTTTCTGAGGGGGAGAAGTGAAGAAGTCGAGAGTGATTCCACATGGCAAAGGAGTGGAGAAGTGGAGAGCTGTGTGCCAAGGGAGGTGCCAGAGACCAAGGGATTTGTATGAGCTCTGCCACCTACCTGCTGCTCAACAGGCTGATGTATCTGCTGGCTCTTTCCTTTTGAGCCCTTAACACTCTGGCTGTGCCTGTGCCACACTTCCAGCAGGGAAGAGTGAACTGGCTCCCAAATGAAGGGACACAATACTTGTGATGGCTGCAAGACCTATATAGATGCAGCACATGGTGGCAAGAAGGATGCTGGATTCATCCAGCAAATATATCCAAAAACCTCATGTCTGAACACTGAGCACAGGTAGGGATTAAGCACAAAGCCTCCATCTGAGGCAATTTGGAATCCACCCCTGGCTGCCCAGAGGGTTTGGATTTAATTTTAATGCAGAGCATGATGAACCTCACTCTGCCCTCCCCAACTCCTCAGTTCTTGTCTACTCACTTGGCAGTGTAGACACGGTCGAAGGCGGAGGATCCCTGCCGCTGCAACACCTTCCCATTGCAGTGTCTGCTTTCATGCTCCACTTTGTTAGCAAAAAAAGCTGTTAAAAAACCACAGAGTATTCAGTCTGAGATGTCACCTGAAGATATTGCAGAAGCTGGGCATTGTGGGCTCAGCTCTGTTCCCATGGACAGATGGCAGGAGAAGACACAGGTGCATGAGGGTGCAGGATGTGGCCAGTGTGCCCGCTCTGTCACCCAGGTTTATCCAAACCCTCCATGCATCCCCACATGTCTGCATGTGACTGGTAGCAGGCTCTCACCTCCAATCCCTGCTTCATCCCAGCTTTGCACTTTGGGCAGTCTCTGCATCTCTACTGCAGAAGCACTGCCCTGACCCGGTCCTTCGAGCTCCCAGTGGGAACACAGCTTTCCAGTCAGAGCTGCCAACCCCAAATCTTGCTCTCCAACAGAGTAGGGAGACAAGGGAGTCTATTCTCTTTTAGTGAAACCCATTTGCCAAACCAAGGACATCCTGCAGGGCTGGTTCTTTTCCCAGAAAGGCCCAAAGAAAGCCTGGTCTTAATGGCTGCTCTCTGTGTATTCTCCTTTTAAGCAACAGAGTTGTGTCAGAGTGTTAGCTGCTGCAAAAATGCAGCACCTCAAGATAATGTATCATGCTCTTGACAAACACGTTTTATCTGATGACACTAAACCAGAGACCATCAATCATATGTCTAAGTACACCAGAGAGAGCTCTGGTAGGGTACAAGCTGCAAGCTTTCTGTTGTCGTGCACCCCATCTCAAGTGCTTCCAAATCACTCTATGGCTTGGAATATTAACCTAATATATACACATGAAAGCTAGCCCATCAGGAAATACCTTATTATAGCAATAAAAATTTAGCTAGATAAGCTGCAGGATTTCATCCCTGCCATCTGAAGAGTTGCCTCTTTCTTTCCCCTTCATCGATGCTGTAAATAGGTCTTTTGTCCTTCCACTGTCTTTAACAAAAATGACTGGGTTTTTCGGTTCCCAGTACTGTGGGATCTCCTGGGTACATACATTCCTTCTGCAGAAAAACCCACAGTGCTTTAAGCCAGCACCCCTACTCTCAGCCAGGCTGCAGATCCTCCCACAGCCACCAGCACAGTGCGCTGCCCGGCTCCTGGGGGACCAGACACCATCCGCTGGCACAGAGCTCTCAGCATTCCATCTGCACACCAGCACAGCCTTTGGCAAGAGGTTACCCTGCCTGCAGCCACTAAGAGACCTAACTGAAGAGGACAGAGTTGATCAGCACTTTTTTGTTCAGTGCTGAGCTGCAGCGATGGACTTCCTGCAGGTCTGGGACCCCATGGACTCACCGGTAGCATACCTCCTCCCTTTCTTTTATCATGCTTGAAAATCTCTAGAAAATACCACATACTTGGCTTTCTCTTTTCTGAGAAAGCCAAGTAAGCTATTTATCTCCCTCTCCACTGCTGCAGATCCTGCCACTTCCCAAATATCAGCTCGCTGCTGCAGAGAAGTTCCACTATGCTAGGAGGCAAGAGAGCGCTTTCACAAGCCATCATGAGAGGAGTGAGCGGAGCAAGGCTGGAGTGGAAAGGTTTAATTCACCTCAGTTGTTCCAAGAGATAATGCCCTGAGGCTCTAAGGTTCCACAGACTGCCCAGAGGCTGAACAGTGGCAGTCCCACTCCGATCAAGGTAATGTGCAAGAGTTCAGTGTAAGCCTGGTTGTTTCACAAGTCCATGCCAACAGAAACTGGGAGATGATGATCCCACATAGCCAGTGCTTGCAAACATGCCCCTTGTTTCTCACCACTTTGCTATCTCTGTCCTGATCTCCTCAGCAATAACCACTGATTTGCCCTGAAAGCTGCCGGATTGCAACATCTCTCTGGTAAAAGAACAAAACTTTAGGCTGCACGCGTCACTCAGTGGTATGCGGCCACGTGAGTCATTCCGTAGGATGTAGAGATTCCGTCATGAACAAGGTGACAGTAAATGGACACCAGACTGGGGCAGCACCACAGCCCACCTCCATCTTCAGGAACAACAGCATTCAAGCTGCTGTCTAGTCCTGCGCTCTGTGCAGAGAAGCATTTAACCACAAATTTACGTGGCACTGACTTCATGCGCTCAGAGACTGTCAAGCAGGGGCCCAAGTGCTTTGCTGAACGACAGCTACAGCAAGAGTTCAGCACTCCTGATACCCCTTGACAAACATTTCTACTGCTTTCATAATTGCATTCACTGCAACACTGCATACCAGGTCTGGTCTTTCTAGAAAGAAAGCTCGGGAAGAGGAAACCAGATGACACAAAGCTTGAAATCATGGTTTAGGGCTGTCTGCCTCACGTGCTTGGCAGAATCTGCCAAGCATCCTACTTCCCCTTTGTAGCAGATGGGTCCATAATCTCACGGTCAGATAAAAGCACATGGATGGAGGTCTGACATGTCCAAGTGAGAGAAAAAAACCCTATGTATAAAGTCATATGATTACATAGCAAGAAATGTTTATTTGACACATTTTCTTAATCATGGTATGTGCCATATTCTGCTGATGTCACATGAAGTGCATTTGCCAGAGAACAGCATGGGCATATACTGCCTATGTTGAAACTAAACCAGTCTGCATCTTTTTTCTTTTTTTTTTTTTGCTCCTTGGCAGCCAGGCTCCCACCACTTCCCCACTTCCCCCTCTCTGCAGCAGCCCAAGAATAGCCCATTTCCTAGGACTCTGTGTTCAGTGGGAATCTCCCATTTGTAATAGGAAGCCTGCACTACAGATTTCTGGAATTTTCACCAGCCGCCCAGCCCACTGCTGAATCTCTTTGAACCTGGGCAAATGTAGTGCAGCTGAGGCAAAACTCAATCCTTTCTTTGAATTCTGGGCAGAATTTCCTGCTTAAAAAAAAGTATTTGTAAGAGAGGATGAAGAAGTTAAAATCAAATTTGCAAAGGAGAGATACTTATTTTATTTAAAAAATCTTGAAGACTATACAAGGGTCTACGCAAGATCTGAATAAGAGCTGGAGAAGGAAACTTCACCATCTCAGGAAATGTACAGTGTTCTTGGGACCACAGTTAACTGAGATGAGTTATACTGCAGGACTTGGAGATGCAGGAAAGCAGGAGAGCTGCCTGCCCACAAATAGCCCACACAGACTCCTCCAGTTCTGAGCTTCACCCAGCTCCATGCTCCAGCTCTCATTGCAGACCCCCAGGGACTCCATCCCTGCCCATGGCAGCAGGGTTCCAGCTTAAGAGCAGCTCTGGCTGACCATAGCAGGGACCTGGGTCAGAAAAGGAGGTCTTCGTCATCAAATCAAAATTCATATTGCCACAGGGTATCCCAGCAAATTAGTCCTTACATTAGCTGAAAAGTGTAACAAACTCACTCCAGAATGTCAGAGAGGAAGACCATCTGACTGTCAGGATACTGCCACAACGTCATACAAAATTCCACACTTAGAAGGCTGTTTCTAAAGCCAAAGCCATGCTTAAGCATGCATGCACTTATAACTAAATATTATCTATCCAAAGATCAGCTCAGCATATGTCATCCTGAACTTTCCTCAGCTCCCTCCTATCCCTTAAATAAACGCTTATTTTTGTCTTACCGTTCTGGACAACACTGATCAGGGTGACGATGACAAGCAGGACAATGCTTCCCAGGGTCTCCTGGTCCATTTTGTGACAGGGCTCTTGGGGAGGATGGTGCAGCCTCAGTGGCAGCTCAGTGCTACGAGTGCAGAACGAGGAAGTGAAGGTCTTATCTTGAATCATGAAACACTTCCTATGGTTTCACAGGAGAGTGGCAGCACCCTCTGCTCCAGTGCCTGTCAGACCAACAACCGCAGGCTCGCTCACTCATCGTGTACAGATGAAACCCAGGGAAAAAAAGGTTACACGTCTGTGATCTAAGATGATACGTAATGTGGAAAGATACCTATTGGCCTTCCTACACACAAGCAAAACCGGGATATCTAAAGCATGTCCGAGCATTTGGCTGGCTGTGTGGAGCAGCAGAAGGCTGGAAGAAACCAGTCAGGCTACCACAGCATTGTCAGCAAGTCCGGCCACTCCACAAGCAGCTGGGAGGAGAAATAATGTTGACAAGTCTCAGCAATGGTGCTGCTCTCATGCAGATGCTCTCCCTGGTCACATCTCCTCCATCAGTTTCACCAGAGAGGAGACCCCAGGCCTGCACATCACAAGCCAGAGCTCCTGAACCCCCCGGCATATTGGAATGGGCAGTACAGCAGTGCTGTGAGCATTGCTGCTGAGCACAGAGATATGTCTTTTGTTACCAGGCATGGATCCTGCATCCTGCCCCCTACGAGTAACTCTTTGGAAGATAGTGACAGCTACAAGCATTCAGCGTTTTACAGGCTCAGACTTCACAGTTGTGCCCCAATTTCAGTGCTTGAAGCCCAGTATAGCTGAGCACAGTTGCTGCAGCATGTTTTAGCACAGCTCGGATCCAACCCCTTGATGAAGCTGGCACAGAAGCACAGGCTGCAGTGCAGTGCTGGGCAGAGGGGTGGGTTGACCTTGGCTGAACATCAGGTGCCCACCCAAGCCACTCTGTATCTCCCCTCCTCAGCTGGACAGTGAAGAGAAAACACAGCAAAAGGCTAAGGGGTTGAGATAAGGGCAGGGAGAGATCACTGGCCCATTACTGTCACAGGCAAATCAGACCTCACTCTGGGTGGGACACAGCCAGGCAGGAGTTCCAGCTGGAGCCAGCCTGCATCACCTACCTTTTTTAATGGGGACACATTTACTTACAATGGTGTTTTTACCCAGTCTCTATCATGCAAATTTTTATAATCCATAGTCTTACATATGGAAAACACTCATATACTTTGGGTATAAACAAATACACAGAAATGAACTGGCAGAGGTAGGTGATTAACACTGTGAGCTGTGACATAGTTATCAGCATAGGAAAAGGGTGTCTTTTTGGGATGCCTTCCCTACTGTGCATACAGATACAGCTGTGTGAGAAGCAAGACCATAAAGAATATCAGGTTTAGATTTGGCCTGTGATTTTTTTCTTAATATTTTTAACTTTTGCCAGATTTGCTCAAGGAAAAAACCCAAATCCAAGAACAAAAAGAGAATGACAACAGCTCTTTGAGAATGCTTTTATTCAGGCTAAAGTTCTCTTTTCCCCAGAATACAATCTTTTCCTACTTGAACATCAATGTTTATGTTTTGTGGTCTACTGAGCACAGGATTGTAGCTGGTATTTAGAGGTGGTATTTAATGTCAAGTATCTACTAAAGTTCTCAGAAGAAGAGTCCATCCCACAAAAGCCAGGATGGAATTAAGTCAAAAGAAGAATATTGTCTAAGCAGAGATCAGTGTTAAGAATTGTAAAGAGAGAAGCTGTGCATGGGCATGGGCAAGCAAGAGGGAGCTGCTGGCAGGAGAGGGCGAAGGGGACAGCACAGGTCCTCAGGGCATCTGTGGTAGGAGGATTCCCACTCGTCCTCCTGCAGCAGGCATTCTCTTTCTGCTACCTGTTTTGTGCTGGTGCAAACCTAGCAGGCAGCCTGCAGCTTGCTTTTGATTTACAAGTGGCAGTACGAGCACATGAGCCTGCTCCGACTTGCCAAGAAAACACGCACGCTTCCCCGCTGAGAAGGTGACTCTCTTCAGCAGAACTCTTGTATAAAAGAGGGCAGGAACACCTCAGGCTGCTGAGGTGTGAAGTTGCCATAATGCAAAAAAACCCCACAACACAGCAGGAGTTTGTGCCAGCAGGCTTTCCAGCTGGCTGACCCAAGCTCCCATCCCTCGCCCTGTGCGCTGGCCACATTGTGAGAGATGAGCGATTGACACCTTTGCTTTCTCCTTGTCTTGCTCTTTCTTTTGCAGCTCTTTGCTTTGCTGCTGCTCAGTGCCTCTCACCACACACTCATCCCCACTTTGCTCTTCTGCTCTGCCCCTGCTGATTTCCCCCTGTCCCCCGTCATTGCTTTGGCATTTCGGCACTTGACATCCCCAGTGCTTTTCTGGAAACCCAGCCTGTTCCCTCCTCTCACCCAGGTTTGCTCCAAAGCCATCCCACATGTATGTGTGGAGGAAAGCAGGGTTTCACACTCCTCCCTGCAGTAAAAAAAAAACATGACATCAACTCCAGTGCTTGTTAAAATGATTTCTTGGTGTGCAAGGAGAAAAAAGCTTTGCCAGCAAGAGGCTCTTTGGTATGGCTACTTAAGAAAGGAACTGCAGGGTTTTGTTTTGTTTGGTTTTTGCTGCTTGTTTTGTTTTTTAAGTGCAGCATCACTCTGAGGGGTCCACTTGAGTAAAAACAAGGAAATCAAGATGGTATGTGAGACATGGAAGAAGTCCCTTTACCACGGCAAGGCAACACTGTTGTATAGCCAGACAGAGCAGAAACCTCTTGTGGGAAGGAATATTACCTTTCATAGCCCTTGGCACTGTAATAGCTGCAGGGTAGAAGGAGATTCCGGCAATATTTTTGCAATTTGGGGAATTGCCTTGGCAAGGGAGGGCTAAAATGACTCTTCTAGCAGCTTTTTCCATATCTGCACACTAAATTGTTCCCTCTCCCTGAGACCTAAACACACACAGGATCACTGCCTGGATAAGACAAAGTTGGCACCACTGGAAAACCCCGTCCACCTGGGAGAAACATCAGTGCAAAACACCTTCATCATATCTCACTTAGCTGCTTGAAATAAGGGATTTTCCTGAGTAGACAAAAAAAAAAAAAAAAAAGAAAAGGGAGTGTGGGGGAGGGATACACACCTTGGGGAACAGTGCCTGCACCTTCTGTAACCCCCAGCTGTGGTCAGACTTCTCCAGGCACAGGCAATTCAGCACTTTGGCAGCTGCTGTCAGACCCCAGCCCTTTTGCTTGCTGCACGGCTCTTTGACATCCACATCATCCTGTCCAAGGAAGATAACCTTGACACAGTGTGCCATGAAGCTCATGAAAATGTGCAAAGCCAGCGAGCTTTTCCAGTTGCACTGCAAGGCTTCCTGCACATTAATCTCCTCCCCTGGAATCTTGAACAGCCAGTCAAAATAATCCCTTTGTAGAATCGCTTTCATGGTGAAGAGGAAAGGAGTGGGAACGCAGATCTATAAATACCTTTTGGGATGTTCATCTCTCCTCTCGTGCACTCTGATCAGAGCTCAGGAGAAAGGACTCCAACGAAAGTGTGTCCCTTGATAAAATAAAGGCTGCTCGTGTGAAGCTCCCACATTTGAAAGCCAGGTGACACCCAGCTGTCATGCTTTGTCACAAATGCAAGGGGACACAAGCCCCTTGGACTGGCTGGTTAACACGAGCAGTGTGCTCTGCAAACTTGAAGCGCCACAGCCCCATCAGCTGTAGCAAACAGGCACACGTCTGGGTGACTCCCTGCCGTCACACAGCCTGCCTCAGCATCCCATCCTTGCTGACCCTGACAAAACCCCAGCAGAGTGCGTGAACAGAGCTGGAACTGTGAAGTGCAGCACAAAGAAAAGGGCAATGCTGCAGGTTTTAAAATGCTGCCTTCATTCTGTACAGCCAAGAGAATGAGACGACAGAGCACCGCCTCAAAAACCCCTCCTTCTCCACATTTCACAGGCTTCCCCCTTTCACTCACTGTTTTCATATTGCTTTGGTACAAATTCAGCTCAAAACAGAGCTGGAAGACAGAAGCTGCAGTCCCTCCAGGTCCTCTGGCACAGCCTCCTCCTCCTCACCCTCTTTGTCCCATTGTCACGGTTCAACCCCAGCCGCAACTTAGCCCCACACAGCCACTTGCTCACTCCCCACCAGTGAGATGGGGGAGACAATCAGAAGGATAGAAGTGATAAAAGGGTTAGGAAATTCCACACACACAGGCAAATGAAAACAATAAATGCATTCACCGCTTCCCACCGGCAGGCAGGGATTCAGCCATTTCCAGGAAAGCCAGGTTCCATCACACATAATGGTTGCTGTGGAAGACAGCACCACAACTCCAAATGTTCTCTCCTTTCTCCTTCTTGCCCCAGCTTTATATGCTGAGCATGGTGCCATAGGGTAAGGGTTAATCCTTGGATCTGCTGGGGTCAGCTGTCCCCACTCTGTCCCTCTCAACTCTTGTGGACCCCCAGTCCACTTGCTGGTGGGGTGATGTGAGAGGCAGAAAAGGTCAAGACTTGGCATAAGTCCTGCTCAGCAGGGACTAAAACCTCCCTTTGTGATTAGCACTGTTGCCAGCACCAGGCCAAAACAGAGCTACATGCCAGCTACCGGGAAGAAAATTAACTCTACCCCCAGTATTTCATGTGGCCTCACCAGAGCTGAGCAGAGGAGCAGAATCACTTCTCTTGACCTGCTGGCAATGCTTTTTCTAATGTGACCCAGGGTACCATTCACCTTCTTGGTCACAAAGGCCCATGCTGGCTCATGTTCAACCTGCTGTCCACCCCAGGACACTCAAATTCCTTTCTGTCAGGTTGAATTCTAGATGGATGCTCCCAGCATGTCCTGGTGCATGATGCTGGGTTTTTTTGTCTGCAGCTGCAGGACTTGTCACTTCTCCTTGCTGAACTTCATGAGGTACCCGTCAGCCCACTTCTCCAACCTGTCAAGGTCCCTCTGGATATCCCTCTGCTCTGTCTGCCATTCCTGTGAGTCTGGTGCTGTCTGCAAACTTGCTGAGGCTAAGCTGTGGCCCATCATTCAGATCATTAATGGAATGCTGTGCAATATTGATCCCTGATAGTCACTGGTGTCCAACTACATCATGCCACCACACTCTGGACACAACTGTTTGGCCACTTTTCAATCCACCTCACTGTCTGCTTATCCAACCCACACATCACCAGCTCCTCTGCAAGGATCTCACGGGAGACAGTGTCAAAGGCCTCACTGAAGTCCAGGCAGACAATATCCACTGCCCTCCTCTCTTCTACCAGGCCAATCACTTCACCGTGGGCCTCTACCAAATTGTCTAACATGACTTCCCTTTGTCCGAGCCATACTGACCAACTGCTGGCAATTCCTCTGTCTTTGGTGTGCCTGAAGATGGTTTCCAGGATTACCTCATCCATCTCCTCCCCAGGGACTGAGGTGAAGCTGACCCCAGTCAGTAGTTCCCCCAGTCATCCTTCCTGCCCTTCTGGATAAAGATGTTGCTTTATTCCCATCCTTGGGCACTTCCCCTCGTTGCCATGACAGATCAAAGCTGATGGAAATTGCAATGGATCTACCATCTCTCTCAGCACCTGTGGGTATATCCCACCAGGGCCAATGGACTTAAGTACATGCAGGTTGCTTAAGTATTCCCAGACTTGGCCCTCATCCATCTAGGGTATATCTTCCTGGCTGATTTGTTTTTTGTAACTCATGTTTGCTGCCATTATCACCTTAGTACCTTTTAGGTGGCTGCAATTTGATTAATAATTCATTTTATAGACTGTTTAGAGCTGAGGTGAGGCTGCCTGGCAGCAGATTCACAGGTCTTTCTCTCCACTCTGCTTTGAGAAGTCTTTCACCCTGTCTCATTTCTCTGTTCCCACTTTACATTAGCTCTTGCAAATAATTATCAGAGAATCAAAAGTCACTGTGGAGTGAATTCTGTCTTCTGTTCTTCAAGTCTCTGGTCACAACTAGTCCTTTTGGTACTGTAATTATCAGAAGGAACGATGCTGGATCCCTTGACCACCTTAATAGCAGGGCAATGCTATTTTTTGCCTTCCTCATCCCTGGCAGATACTGTCAGAGCTTCCTCTCACCAGCTGAACTGTCGTGGAGAGCAGCTTTCAGGCTCCCATTTGCAACCATCCCACCAACAGGCAGAACTTCAACCACTACATTTTTCTGGTAGTCCACTCTTCCCCAATCCCTCAGGAAAACAAACAGAAGAGGCCACAGAGAAAACAAAACAACAGAGAAAACAAAAAAGGGAAGTCAAGGAAGGACCGCTTTTCAGATAAAAGAAGCAATCAGGCCCCAAAGCCGGCGATTAGAGCGCAGCCCACGCCGCTCCCGAAGGAGCGGGAACAGGAAGGACACAAAGGAGCGCAGAGCCCGCCCCAGCCGCCGCGGGACCCAGGGGTGGCTCAGCAAGTCTGACACACAGCGCGTCTCTGTGGCGCAATCGGTTAGCGCGTTCGGCTGTTAACCGAAAGGTTGGTGGTTCGAGCCCACCCAGGGACGGGGCGCGACTCTTTTGTGGTGCGCCGTGTGTTTTTTCCTACCCTCCTGCAAGTGGCGGCGGCTGCAACCGGCTTGCGCCGCCTTTATAGCGGCGAGAACTGCCCCAGACCCGCTTTTGGGTCCGGGACCCCGCCTGTCCTGCCACGAGGAATTTCACCCACACTGTGCGCTCACAGTAGGGTTCCGGATGCTCCGCCGGATTGCTCAAGGGAGCCTGCAGGGGAGAAGCAGCACAGCGGCAGTTTCCGTAGTGTAGTGGTTATCACGTTCGCCTAACACGCGAAAGGTCCCCGGTTCGAAACCGGGCGGAAACACCAATGTTTTTCTTTCTTTTTTTTCTTTCCCGTGTCACCGCGGACGTGTTTCCTGGTTCCCTCTTTAGCCGCGGGGCTCATCCTCCGCCCCGCCTGGGAGAGGCCGAGAGGCCTCCTGGGCTGCCGGGAGGGAGGAGCAGGGGAAGGGCTGGGGGCTGTGCTGAAGCTCTGCTTCTGTCCCATGTAGGAGTGTCTCGGCAAACGCATTTTTTCCGGAAAGATCGCCCGGAAGAGAGGAAAGAAGCTTCAGCTAAAGCGGTCTGAACATCATCAGAAAACTTGGGACAAAAAGTACAACCACTTGCCATGGGCCTTTCAGTAGGCCGTTTAGCTATTAACTTACATAAAAAGAGTAATATAGATCCAGGTCGGGGGAGAAGCATCTCCTGAGGGTTTCTCCAGCCTCGTCCGCGAAAACACAGCTGGAGACACCCAGCCGTTTCTTCCTTACACTCCTTTCCCAGCATTTCCTCTGCTTTGTGAGCCCTGCGGCTCCACCGTGTTCTCTTGGGCTGTGCAGCTTCAGCATCTCCCTCACAAACAACCACAGCGTGTTTGTGCATAGCAGTGTAAAACTAAAAATGCCTCAAACCCCATCCACCTTGTTATCCCACTAACCTCTTCTTCTCTCTTGCTCTGCCGGCACCCTGTCTTAGATCAATACTTAGACTGGAAGCTCTTCCACTCCAAGACCCAATCCTGGTGGACTTCAAAGCACAGCACACACCTTTGAGTATAAGCTGCTCAAAAGGCAATGTGCTTTGTTCTGGGCACAAAGGAGCTCATATCAGGAGTAGCTGTTTAGCTTTGCAAAAGGAACGCAGACAACACACAATGGCTCTCGCTGATATTTTGTCAGGAAGGGAATAATTATTTAAAGCAAAAAAACACTGATGGAAGAGTAAATGGCAGTACCCAGCCATGAAAAACATTGAGATCAAAATCAGATTTGTAATCAGCAACACAATAGATTTCTTGAAGAGTGCTCTAGCAGGTATACAGCTAGAAATGCATCCAGGCAGCTCCTACGCAGATGTGTTGGTTTATTGTAGGCAGGATGTGAGAAGGCAGCCCTGTTTTCCACCCTTTACTGCATTATAAGAAGTGTTTGAATGTACCATCAAGTAGTCAGATCTGAATCACAGCACCATCTCTGCAGAGCTGATTCCAAACTCTGAGTGCCAGATGATGCCTTTCCCAAAGCAGAAGATACAGACTAACAAGACTCTGCAGAGGGCTCTGGACCGGCTGGATTGATGAGCTAAGGCCGATTGTATGAGGTTCAACAAGACCAAGCACTTGGTCCTGCCCTTGGGTCACAGCCCCAGGCAGTGCTACAGACTGAGGGCAGTGGCTGGAAAGCTGCCCAGTGGAAAAGGAAATGGGAATGCTGGTCAATGGCAGCTGAACATGAGCCAGCCGTGCCCAGGTGCCCAAGAAGGCCAGTAAGTGGCTTATGTCAGCAACAGTGTGGCCAGCAGGACCAGGGCAGTGATGGTCCCCTGTCCTTGGCACTGGTGAGGCCACACCTCGAATCCTGTGTTCAGTTCTGGGCCCCTCACTGCAAGGAGGGAATGAGGGGCTGTAGAATGTCCAGAGAAGGGCAGCAAAGCTGGGGAAGGGCCTGGAGTACAAGACTGATGAGGAGTAGCTGAGGATGTTTAGCCTGGAGGAAAGGAGGCTCAGGGGAGACCTTACTGCTCTCCACAACTACTTGAAAAAAGAGTGTAGCCAGGTGGGGCCAGGTCTTTTGTCATAGGTAATAGGAGACAGGATGAGAGGAAATAGTTTCAAGTTGTACTGTGGGAGGTGAGATTGGACGTTAGGAAAAATCTTC
The DNA here is from genome assembly GCF_963513975.1 of Fringilla coelebs. Lineage (NCBI taxonomy): Eukaryota > Metazoa > Chordata > Aves > Passeriformes > Fringillidae > Fringilla > Fringilla coelebs. The sequence goes on from NC_140029.1 coordinate 69,541,863, forward strand.
TCTCTGAAAAGATGGTTAGAAATTGGAAGAGACTGCCCAGGGAAGTGGTGAAGTCATCAGCCTTGAAGTGTTCAAAAAATGTAGATGTGGCATTTAGGGACATGGTTTAGTGGTGAAGATGGCAGTGCTCAAAGCCCCTAAACTTTCGGAAATCTATCCTAGAACACTAATAAAGCCTCTAAAATACAGGTGCCTACCTATATCACTACCTATACTTACTATATGCCCACCCGGTGTACTTCCAATTGACAGAAAACTACTACAATACTTTGTATTCTCTTCATGGCAAATTAAGAGCTGCATTTAAAATCTAGTCTTAATATAAAACACCCAGTAACATTTCAAATTCCAAACAATTTCTTTAGTCATGAGGTTTTCATTCAACCTCAGCTGAATTCTCACTTGCACAGGATCGGAGGCAGTAAAACATTTATGGAAACAAACAAATCTGCACTGCATCATCTTTAGTTTTCTGTTTCAGAGAAAAAGGCAGCCAGGAACATGCAGTACCAACAGATTTATTTTCATTCCTTCTTTAATCTCAAGTGCAATTTGTTTGCTCTTGGAGCTTCTATATATACCTGTACCCACACTGAATCCCACACAGCTGCAGACCAAACACTCCCAACTTCAGTTTGTGGAGGAGGTGCCAGTGGTGACCAGAGGTTCTTGCTTCTGTCTAGGTGTTTGTGCACAGCAGGTGTGCCCCCACACCCTCCCTCCTCTGCCATGAACCTCATTATAAACCTCTCCACCAGGACCTCCTCACCTTCTAGCAGGGTTTCTTCCTCCTGTTGCCCTGTGCAACCCTGGGCTCACTGCTTTACTCACCCCTGGGTCTGTGTTTGTGTCCCAAGCCAGCAGTGAAGGAGCTCCCATGTCACAGCTGCAGGTCATTGCAACCCATTCATGGATAAATCAAACTCTCATTTTGGTCAGCTCTTTTTTTTTGGTTTTAATTAAGGAATTCATAAATGGGCAAACATTTCACAAGCAGTACACCAGCCCTTAACATTCAGAACTGCCATTCATTTGTTTTCTATTGTAACATTACCAATTACAGTATTTAAAACAAAGAAGAAGCTCAAGTTCTTCACAATAACTTGAATTTCAAAAATTCATTGCCTAAAGTACCAGTTTGATAACAATGTACCAAATTGCAGCAGAAATAAATGGACACAGCAAGTTCAGGGCCAATGATAGTTTTTCAAACACTTTTTAAACCTAGTGCAAACAATCCAAAACCATTAGAATCTGCAACCATACCTTATAATAGCATTATGTTTAACTGCATCCACTGGAAAAGTAAGACTGAGCATTTAATGTTTTGAGTTTGGGATCTGAAACAATGAAAAGATGCAGGACAGCTCTAAATATGCCTGATATAAAGACTTGCTGATAAAATCCTTATTTCCAAGAACAAGAAAAAATGTACAGCTAATCTAACTTGGCATATAATACCCTCAGCTTTGTGGCCACGCATTTAAAAAAGACTCTAATCTAACAAAATGAAAGCTATACATATCCAGAAACACCAAGGTGTGAATCCCTCTGCTTACTCACTGCTGTCTTGCCAAATTTTTCCATTACTTACTTTCTACTGACCTTGCCTCTCCTTGGTATCTCACACACAGTTGGGGGTGCACTGCCTGAGTCATGAAAAACTCCAAGTGACAACAGTAATAGACATTAACTTACAGTTAAATTAATTCTAAAAAACCTCTAAGTTCATATCAGAGGATGCAAAATTCCCTAACTACAGAAGGTACTTCAATTTTTTTTTTTAATGTTGAAAAAAGTAACTTCAGGAGTTGAGTGGTCCTGTAAAATCATTACTACATAAATAGTGTTTCTTACACCATTACATCATCAAAACTACAGAACTTAATTAGTTCTCAAACTCACTAGAGTATGGAAGTTTTTCATATTAAAAGCAGCAAAAATTAAGACTCATAGGAGCTTTTAACTAAAAATCGTTGTCATATCTGACAGCTAAAATAACTGCTTCTCAGAAGAATAAAATACATTAAACCCTAATTTGCTTGTTACAGTAAAATATTAAGAAAAAAAAATCTCAAATGTAAATTGTTCAAGTATAGCCAGTGTGCAATTAAACTAGTTATAAAATATAACTTAGTAGTGCTTTGTTTCAAAATATACAGTATTATGTTTCAAAACATAATACTGAAAAAATACTTAAACTCAAGAAACTGAGTATTTACCAAGTTTCAAACAGAGTTTCATCAAAATGAGGTAAATCCATGTCACCTGCCATTGAGCTTGGTGCTGAAATGGAGAACAGGTCTTCGAGGATATCATCTTTTGTAGGACTTTCAAAAGAAAGTTTTTTCCCACTGTGTTTGTTTATTGCATCAAGCTCCGCAGCAGTGTCCTTTACAGGACTGTAGTAATTGTGGTCCTCACTCGTCACTGCTGCCTGTGGCACACTGCTGCTCTCCTGGGGCACGGCTGTTGCCACGCTGCCGTGCACCATTTCCATGTACATGCACTCATCTTCGCTCTTCGGCGCCTCCAAGGAAGCCACAGTGGAAGTAGGGGACAGTAATTCTGCCAGTATTTCATCAGTGTTATCAGGGCCAGTGCACCCTGGCACAGCGTTTGCATTCAATTCAGATCCATTACCTGTGACACCAATCTGATACTGCAGCTCCCTTAAGATGCTCTGGAATAATTCACTGTCATTCTGAGATTCAGTCTGCGATGGGGTGCTCAGGTCTCCACTCACAGGTTTTTCCTGTTTCATCTGTTCCACTGCTAATCTATCCAGTGAAGCCAATTTCTTCTTTTTAGCATTAAGTTTTTTTAACAATTTTAGGCGAAGTTTTTTTGTTCTGTCACTGTCTGACTCTTCTGCTTTACTAGAGTTATAGCCAGGTGAGGGGAACTGAGTCACTTTACCTGAGGTATCCAACATACTTACTGGCTTAATCCAAGCTGGACCTACAATAGTGGTATGATTTGCTGTTGGAAGACAAGTGCTTTGAGAAAATCTTTTGAAATTTGATAACGGATGAGTATTATTACTCTGAGGAGGCAGTAACTTTGGGGTCTCAGTTGTTTTCTTTGTACCTCTGCTTTGAAATCCACCAAAGTTACTTGCACCCTTAACTGGCAGCCGAACTTCACTTATTCTTTGCACTGAGGGAGTTTTGCAACTTCTCTCATTCTTGAGAGCTGAGGCACTTGAAGGCATAAAAGAAGTACTCTTGCTTAATTTCTTTACCCAGCTTCCTACAAATCCTCCTTTTCGGTCTTTGTGTGAGGACTGAACTGAATTATTGGCACCAGAAGAACTGCCAACTGGAGAATTAACTGCAGTTTTGCTTGCATCTTTCAAGTCAGGTGGTTTTTGTATAGTATTTTCTACTGTTAACAACTTCTTGTTTAGCAGTAGTTCTGAGTCTAATCTTTGTTCTCTGTTAGCTAAATTAATTCTGTCATTTAACTGAGAAGGCGAGGAGTCAGATGAATCAGGGTCATGTTTTATGGGCACAGCAGCAGTAGTATTTACTGGATTCAACTCTTCTAGAGGCAAGCAAATACTGGAATTTTCACACAATATGGATTTATTGTTCATAGCTAGACTAGTTCCAGCAAACTCTCCTGCACATGGAGTGCTAAGTGAAAAAGCTGGTTCCTGCTGTTCTGGTGTGCCCCATCCATCAAGAAGGTTATTTCCCACCATCCCTCCGTTAGGCAGCAATTTATCTTCTGAGTCAACTAGAACTTCTTCAAGCATCAGTGTTACAAGATCACCGTCTGCCAGATTTTCTGAACCATGATGAACAATACTTTTGTCCTCAGTTACTTGCTGCTGTTTCTTCTCTGGAGTCCTCACAGAATCATCTTTGTGATGTTCTGCAGGTGTTTTGCTGACAGTGTTATCAAAATCACAATGCAACACTGTGGGATTTGAATGTACATTATTAAGAGGAATATCTTCACTATTTTTACTTTGGAACTGTGAATTCAGTTCTTGTGGCACATGGGATGCTTTCTTCTCCCAGATAACAAGATGAATCTCTGAAGGAGGAACTTCAAATCTTTTACGTCTCTTGCAATACGGACCCTTTAAATCATCACATTCAAGCCAAGTTCCTGAAAAATAGCAATCAGTGCAGAGACTCAGAGACTTTTAAAACTGAAATCACTATCCTCACACCTGTCAAGTGTTTTTATTAACCCATTCCCCTGACAAGCAGAAAATAGAGTTTGGGTTTCTTTTCTCCAGAGAAAACTGGGAGACTTCCACTGTAAAAAGATCAAATACAACAAGTTTCAGCAATATTATGACAGGTCAGAGTAGGTCAACCATAAAACAAAGCTAGCTAAGGGTTTTTTGGCTGAAACATCTTGTCTGAAAATACTCTCACAAGTCTGAGGTAAGAACCACCTCTCTAAGTTTCTCTGTAGACCTTTTAACTGCCTGGGTAGGAAGCAGAGGGGCTAAAATGAAACTGCTTATTTTAATACTCTTGTCTCATCACCTGCAAACTGTTCATAGATCATGAAAAAAAATTGTATAGCTTCAAGAATTTTAAAAGAAGATTTAAAGAAATTTAAAACAGATATATATGACATATAGGCATAACTAGGCATTTCCCCGCTGCTTCCTCTTCCCATTTCTTTTTTATCTCTGGCAATATGACTTCGACAATTTTTATGTTGTCACAACACTTCAGAAGACTGTACCTCATGCTCTTTACAGAGGCATGATTATCAAAATATCACCTTTTCACCTTCTCTATTTATGGATCTTCCATCAGTGCTACAACCATCATACCATTAGTAATGTTTCCAACATGGATTTCTGCCTCCCACCCCCGAGGTGCCATAAAGTTCAGATATAAAAAATAACTTCATTAATTGCTCATAGTACCATAGGTTACCTTGCTTCCAGCCAAGAATGGATGAATCACTGGTTTAAAAATAAACAATACTGTTTGTTCCACAGTCATGGTCAGACTGCATTTTTTAACTTTTACAAAGTTATGAAGGGAAAAAAACTCTATAGCCAAATTACTTTTTCCAGTAAATGCTCTGTAAGATAGCACAGGGCAGTAAAACCAACCGAAAACCTTCACTCTGAGAAACAAGTCCCCACAATTATTTGCAACGTTTTAATACAAAGTTTAGAATGCAGACAAAAGAAGTATTTGTTATTATATATCAACGGCTGAGACTACTGCAGTAACCCATAAAATATTTCATGTAGACTCATGAAATATTATGGTAGATAAGAACCATAAACTCTATCTTATCTCTCTCTTTTATGAGAAAAGACTGAGGGAGCTGGGCATGTTCAGCCTTGAGAAAAGACAATTGAGAGGGGACCTCATCAGTGTCTGTAAGTATCCAGAGGGAGGTGTCAGAAGACAGACCCAGGTCCTGTTCAGCAGTGCTGAGCAACAGGACAGAAGGCAACAGGCAGAAACTGATGCACAGAAAGCTCCACCTGAAAATGAGGAAGGACTTCCTTACTGTGCTGTGATCACACACTGGAGCAGATTGTCCAGAGAGGTTGCAGAATTTCCCTCACAGGAAATATTCAAGAACCATCTGGATGCCATCCTGTGCCATGTGCTCTGGGATGGCCCTGCTTGAGCAGGGGAGTTGGATGACCTCCTGTGGTCCCTTCCAGCCTGACCCGTTCTGTGATTCTTACCATCAGGATTCAACGACCAGCTTATGAAGTGCTTCTTATCTGTTTGGTACTGAACAACAGATGTTATTTGGTAGGTGTCTTCCTCAAACTGAAACGAGTATTTCTCCAGGTTGTTATGTGGCAAGCCTTCATCAAAATGTAACATTAATATTGAGGGTACTCTGACAAAGAAACAATAAAGAACTAGTTTATTACAAATAAAGTGGCAAAAGTTCCTAATGAAAAAGTAAGACACTTCTAAGAGTAGGTGGTTCTGCTCTTACTATTCTACTCCCCACAGACTCTTCAGATTGCTCAGTAAGTGCAAAGGGAAAAGAATATCCCAACTGGATGTTCCATTTAATTAGAGATTAGGGGAAAAAAAAACCCAACACCAAATAAGGGATTTGGGGAAAAAAAAACCCCAACACCAAATAAGGGATTTGGGGAGTGGGGAAAAGTTGAGAAAAAACATTCCTGTGCCATAAACACAGTAGCAAGGGACATTGTTCCCAGGTCAAATAAGTAAACAAATGATCAAATAACTTTTATCCACAGCAGGGGCTGTGAAAAGTCTGACACTGGATATCAGTTGTCTCTTTTTACTACTTGATAGTTAAGTATTTATGACCTAGTTAAACATGTCCTGGTCAGCATGTTAAACACTGCTCTGTTTCATCTTTAGTAAACACTATTTGCTATTTCAGCTTATAAGAATGATCTAAAAATCTTTAAAAGTGTGTACTGATCAGAGTTTAAGGTTTAGAATCTCTGCAAACCCACAGTAATAGTTTGGTTTCAGAAGTCACAGGTTCAATAAATGAAGTCTCAGAACTTTATATACGTTACTTTCAAGTTCACATATTCAAACTTACTTTTCCAAGATCATCTGTTGTCTTTGAGATGTATTTCCACACTTAATACATGGTCCAATATGAACAGCGTTGAGTGGATGCCAATCAGGGATTACACTTGTAAATGTCGTTACTGTTTTCTTCAATCTGGACACACACACATTTAAAGAGTAAGCTGACTTGGTGATCAGAAAACAATAAATATACATACTTTACCAGGAAACAAGTTACAAAACCATTATAAAAACCCAAATTCTCTTCGTGTTCATGCCATTTGTGTGGAATTCACTGTGACAGCATCACATCCAAGTCAGCCTTGAATTCAGTTCTGCCAAACAGCATCAGTCACGATTTGTTTTCAGCAGTGCTGTGGTCTTCAGTTTCACATTATTTGCTGTTTCTCCCTTTTAATGTTATCTCTGTTTCCTTTCCAACATAAGACAGAGCTTGTACCAGGATCTGCATAATTTACTACCTAATACAGATGTTTTTCAAATAAAATGAGCTGTCTTCTGAAGGTGTCTCTCTTCACCTGCTCACTCTAAAAGGAGCCTAAATTATGAGCTCGTACCTGTGGCTACACAGAACTAAATCAATTCTCAAGAAATTACTCCCCTGTAATACTATTTTAAAATAGACAAACTATGTTAGAGAATCTCTGATTCTTTGTAGCTCAAGTGAATATTCCAGGTATTTCTCAATAGCAAAAGTGTACTAGGCATACATTCTTTAGAACCACAGTAATTTGTATACTCTCAGCAAAATATCAGAGTGAGTATGTCCAGAGACTCACAGTTACCCACTGTTGCCTTCTTAATTAATTGATAACATGGTTGCTTAAGACACGGAATAGCAGTAAACTATTTGCATATGAAAAAGCAGATCATGTAAAACTTCAACAACAACCTTAAACCTGGAAATCTGAAGAAAACCAACTATTATATGCAGATTTAAAAAGGTAAGGTAGAACAGCTATGTAGAAGCTACTTATATAAAAATCTCACCGGTCCTGGTATTTGTGGCCACAACATATACATTCAAACTTCCATGAAAAAGAATGCAAGAATAGTTTCTCAGCTTGCTGATCCACTTGTAAGATTAGCTGAAGTGCAAACACTGGATTCTTCATATTACCTTCAAAGATGGGGCAGAAAAAAATGGTCACTAAATATCTGAAATCACCTTTCAGTACCTCAAAAAGAAAGAAGGTAAGCTTATGACTATGATTTAAATGACAGTAATTATTTCAAGGCTCTATTTGCAATTCTCTCAGGAGAGGGATTGATCCATGTTATTAGGTTGTTATCAGTGACAATTTCGTGACTACAGCGTAATTACAAAGATTATCTGCCCTCTAAAAAGTCAAAATGGGCAAAGAACAAACCAGCTGGTGGTACTATAAAGTATGTGCAAGTCACCAATAGAAACAAATATAGTTCCAAACTTTCCTGTATGCATACATACACACATACTTTTATGTATGACATAAAAGGCTTCACATCTAGGGTTTCCGTAAAGTAATTACTGAGATGCTGCACTAATTACTTACCCGATTCACACCTCAGCTGAGGCTTAAGTTCTGTAAACATTACATTTCTGATTTCATTGAGCTGAGATTCTGCTTTTGGAAGAACATCTAAAGGAAAAATACATATGTGTTCATATAGTCATGTGTAACAGCCCCCACACCTTTTCACACACATACGCACCCCCAGCACGCACTCCCTCTCTGCAAACCAATGCCTTTCATATTGACCCATACCTGCCTAAGACTTGTTGGTAGAACAGCCAATTCTTGGTATTAACAGATTTGAAAATTGGAGAAGAATTTACAGAAGTTACTCACAGTTTACTGCAGTCTGCTGACTAAAAACTACTTGTTCTGACTTAAATTATGACTAAGAGCCTGCACCAACAGCTTAGTAGTAACAATTTTTAAGGATAGTGTGACCACACATTACAAATCCTGATGATTCAGACATTAAAAGAAAACTTTAAAACTTAAGCATTAAGACCAAAAGCACAAAAATTTGCTTACATGCTTTCTAAGGTTATACAATTCAAATAATAAAATACTTTAATGTATTGTTTCAGATTAAATACCAATTTCCTAAGTGAGCCTTTAAAAGAGTAAAAATAACTTTAAATTTAAAAATAACTTTTTACTTCATATATCTTAGTATTTTAATTTTGCATGTTGTTTAAAGACAAATACATTCTTTAAACACAAGAAAGAACATAACTTCTCCTACAAAATCATGATCATAACATGCAGAAATTAAAGGAAATATTTAGAATAGCTGTTGAAACTGCTCAATACATATAAACTGTGTATAGAAAAAAAGAAACAAAGTTTCTTGCAGCTATATTGCTTTTGATTGTTTTTAAAAATAGCTGCATGCAAAAGATACTGTAAAATTACACAGAAGAACAGAATGAATTCTACACCTATTCTCCACAAAAATACTCTTCACCCAATCCCCTCTCCACTGTGACCCAAATAAACTGATTTGTTTTGCAGCAATTGAAATGAAAAGGTTTAAGTTCTTTCAAAACAACACTGTATTCCAACACTTAACATTTCCATTTAAGGGTTACTGCACACCAGAAAACAGCCCAACAAAGAAAAACATCTCAGACAGGTTTAGGATAGCAGAGGGCTTCCCAGTAACAGCTGAACACCTAAACTTAAGTATCCTGACTTCCAGGCAAGCACAGTACATTAACTAGTTTGGAACATTTTGGGGTTTTCTCCCCTCTTCGTAACATGGATGAAACCACTTCTGATACACATTATTTTTACCAGGAAAGACAGGACCTTTTTCAAGTTACCTACGGGTGTTCTGTGACTGTGCTTTTTATATTCAAAGACACATAGTCCAACAGAGTGTCCACTGAAATTCAGGAGAGGCACTGGCTAACCAGAGAGCTTTATTCCTTCTGTAACAGACCATATCTCAGAAGTTTAGACTTATGACACCAATGGTCCAGTTCAAGTGAAATAAAAAACACAGGATCTTAGTTTAGGAGTCTTAAAACAGAATCCACAGAACAGAAAATTACTAAAGGCCACACCAGTAGAATAGTGACAGATCCTCCTCCGATGTGTTAAGCTAAGCTGACCTGCTAACCCCCTGTTAAGGGTTACTGAGTACTCATTAACCCTTTCCAGACCATATGATCCAGGTTCATGTGTTTGACTACTTCTGACTGAAGCAGGTTAGGAAACACTGTCATCCACAGCAGCTTGCAGACCTCAGGGGAAGCATTCCTTCAATGAGCACAGCTGGAGCCAGAAAAGAACTTATGTTCCCAGCTTTACTATTTTTGGTGTGCAACTGCCCGTTTACACAAGGATATAAACCACAACAGAAATTGTTTCAAAGATCAAGATTATAACAGTATCCTAACACATTAACCAACAGAGGGGAAGGAAACAAAGTAAGGGTAAATTATATAAATAATTCATAATATCTTTATGTTGGATATGACAAAAAAAATTTAAGAGATGCTTGGTGTTTGATGCCTTCGAAGAGCACATGTTTGCCCCAAGAAAAACAATTTCAGACGTTACCAGGATTTTGCAAGATAAAGCACACTATTCTACAAATTCATGGTAATAGTTGTATTTTTCGCCATCTTGAAATAGAACGGAGGCATATGTAAGTGTGCTGTACTAAATTCCACATATTTGTAGCAAATCAGTCTAAATATAGAAAACAGCAGCAAAATTTACTCACCTTTTACTTTACTTCTTTTACAGGTATTCAGAAGAACAGATGCTTGATTATACTTTGTTATAAGTTTCTGGAGTAAACATTTTCCATTGTTACATTCTTCTGCTAGAGCAGATTTTAATGTTTCTAAGTGTACCAGTGCTGACAAAATACAATCTAACCAACAAAGATTATGTATGTTTCTCCACTGAAGACACAAATCTTTGTTATTAGTGGAACCTTTATCCTCTTTGAGTGAAATTTCAGATGCTGTTGATAAATTCTGAGAATTTGGCAATAGTTGTGTTTTGGGACTAGAAGTCTTTGGTGGACTTTCTTGGTAGTTGTTGGTCTTGGTGGTTGTTTCAAAATCCAAGTTCTGCATGCAAGACCGCACATGGTTGCCAAGGTTTTGCTGGTCATTTTGTAATACATTGTGTAGGCTTGCCTTGGGAATACACAAACTATTCTGGCAGCCTTTCACAAAGGAGTCTGCACTAATGGTGCGCTCAACATTGAGCACATTGTTAGTGCTTGCTTTTTTTGGATCTGATCCAACAGCAGAAAAGTCACTGATATTACCAAATTTCCTCTTCTTGTGACTAGATGGAGCTTGATGATTTTCTGAACCAGTAGAAGTAATTATGCTGTTTAATGGTATATAACCAAGTGGGTAGATACACTAAAGGAAAGAAAAAAGGTTACAGTGAAATCTACAAAGCAATTTCAGGTGAACAAGAGCTAAAGAAAGTACAAAACATACTTTTAAAATGTTGAGTTGAATCACAGAATCATAAAATGGCTTGGTTTGGAAAGGATGCTACAGACCATCCAGTTCCAAACCCCCTGCCATGGGCAGGGACACCTTCTACTGGACCAAGTTGCTTAGACCTCCATCCAACCCAGCAATAGGGACTCCTGTAAAGTGATATTTTAATTAAATCAATACATATATTCAACATAGGTATGACAGGAAGGGTCTGTCATCCCACCACTGTCTTATAAGCAACTGCAAAATAAATATATCAATAGTGATACTTCAACACTGCTTTTCCAGTAAATTCTCCCAACCTCTACAAACAATTTTGCTAAGGAGAGTCCTCTTGTCTTATTCTGCTAAATCCATTCCTTTAGGGTACAGATTTGACATTATTATCTCATGCCTGAGAGACTAATGGTGCCCAAACTGACAAGGTATCAGGCTAGCTCAATGAATATAGACAAATCCCTATTACCGATCTCCAGAACTATACCATAATTAGTTAAAAGCAGGAAAGAATGGGAAAAACAACTCTGAGACCCATATCTAGTCAAGTTTCTACTAATTTAAGGGCAATTTAAGTCTGTTTGGAATTGCTATACCCTACCCACATACACGGAGCAGTGAAGGGAGAGGTAGCAAAATCACAACTCAAATATTAAGCAGCACAGAAATACAGCTAAAGTTAAAGTTAAAAAGGGGGGAAAAAAGAAATAAAAGAATAGTAGTTACAATTATAAACCTATATGCATTACCCAGACTTAAAGAAGGAAAAATGGAAGACTCAGATCTGCTAGAGTTATGTACTAGTTCCATGGATCATCAATTATTCACCTTCTGCTCTGACTTGTACAAAAATTTATTTAATACCACTTGTTATCCCTTGCTAATTGAGAAGAACCCTCTTTATTTCATTATTTTTTTACTCTTTTTAATCCTTTAGGCTAGCTACCTATGCCTAAACACTGCATATACACAGGTTAGTTCCGTTTTTCCCTATTTGCAAGCAAACATCCTGCAGCATACAGACTCAGAAGGGTGCTATTCCAACAGTCTGCTTAGGACCCACAAAATCACAGACTTAGAGAGGTGAAACTGCTGAAGGTAAAGGCCTCTGCAAGGCCAAATAAAACTCTCTATTAGTGTAATACCTGAGGATTTTCACAAAGGAAAATGGACTCTTGAAAATTAAGGCGGTAAGTCCGTAAACCTTGGATCTGACCCTTCTCTTTGCAGACTGGACAATACTCATGTGCAGTTGTTTCCACAGGATTACAGTTCTAAAACAAAAACAAACCAAGAAAGATAAAGCAGCATAAATTTATGTATTTCATACATTATCCCAAGGTAAGACATACTTAAACAAAATCATTGTTCAACTTCTAGACATAATACGATACAATATAAAAAGCAAATGACATTGGTTTCTTTTTTATTATTTTTAATATATTTGTATGGTAGCATGGTTTAAATAAATTTATTTTTTTATTTAAATATTCAAATAAGGTGTCTTAGCAACACAATTATTCACATTTTATTTTGAACTAAACCACAGGACCCTTATTGCCAGGGAACACAAGCTCAGATCTTTGAAAGATAAATCAATTTTCATAGGAATGCAAACAGTTGTAAAAATAGTGCCAGTAAAAAACATAGGCACATATTTACTTAGAATAATCTTTCGCCATTGTTATAGATTTCCGTGGAAAATAATTTTTAGAATTTTTTTTTTGTAAAATTAAGACCAATTAAAAATCTCTCAAAACAGAGAAAAATATAAACTTTGCACATATGTAAAACAAGTTTCAACTGACTTTTCCCAAATACCCCACCATGTGGAGTGTCGATTTCCCTATACCAGTCCCTTCTCCAATCACTTGCAAACCATTTGTAGTCTTCTGGGTATCCATCATTCTGAGCCACTGGCTAATTTATGTCACTTGTAACAATGTCATGACCACTAAGGATTTTTCAGAGACTCCTGAAAAATAAGAAGTGAATAAAACAATTAAAGAAAAATTAGACTGAAGTTTGGGAAAAAAAGATACCAACAACAATGCAGCTTGCATAGTTTGTGGAAATTAATTCAGAAGAGAAAATACTGAAACTGAACTGAAAATACTTTTTTTGTTCCAGTGCAGACTGTGAACTCAAAACTTTACTACAAGGACCCAATCCTGATCCTGTTAACTTGAAACTAACTAGAATAAATATACATCTCTTCAAGATGCATGAGGAAGTTAAGTTGAATTGCAAAGTCATCAATGCAGTATCTTTCCTTCAGTCACAACTGTTCCCTTTTCATTACTTCACTGAAAAACATTCTCTCACACACCATGATGTCCTTTAAACACTTTTATACAGTACAGCAACAACTCCTGACAAAAAAAAAAGTCCTCCAGGCATTCTATAAATACTAGCTCAACCTAGACCTACTTATAATATTTGGAAAGAAGAGACCCTACAGAACTGCATGGAATGCTAAAAACCAACAGAGCAGGAATTAAAAAAGCACAGCAGAAAAACACAAGCACTCAGATTTCAAATCAGACACCCATGGCAACTTAAGAGTGGGTCAAAATGAGATGATATCCTATTTAAACCTTCAGTGTGTCCAGCAGCCCTTTTCAGAATTACCAGTCTGCAACATGTAGAGACAGTATTCCCTGACTGATCAAAATAATGGTTGTAATAGAAGGCAAGAGCATAAAAATAACAATCCATGTCCCTTAGAGCACATTTAGCTTTCCAAGTAATGTTGTAGGGTGCACAAGAAACAGCACAGTCCAGGGCTCATGCTAGGTGAAATTTAATGAATTAGCTCAAGGTATACAAGCTTGTTGGAGTGTAAAGGAAAGACAAGCACCCCGACTTTTCACACAGCAGCAGCAGCACTATCACACTGCAACTCAACTCTGTTATCATATATTTAGTCTAGCCAGGAAGCTGACTTGTTTTATACAATTACAAGTTGTACAGATAAGAACCTTTATCATAGGATATATCACACTATAATACATAACTTTATTTTTCAAGGGACTTTTAGTCAATTCCTTGGCATGAAGCAGTCTCAGCACTCCAAAGTAAATAAAAAACAGATCACATGACAGAAACTCCTGAGAAATTTCTCACCACAAAAATTCACCACACACTCAAAAGGTTAGTAACACTAAGAACCTGCAGGTTATTCTGTTTTAAGCATGTCCCTTGGTTTTATAAAACATATGTATTTCATTACAAGGCCCTGTTTACGCTATCAGCTCTCTCAAAAGGAAAGGTTTTTTTCTGGTTGTGTTCAGTTTCTGTTTCTTCTGCTGTTCTTTTTAAAGCTTAAATACTGAGATGTATAAGATGTTCTGAGATGTACAATACCTTCCCCAGCTATAGTCACATAGACAATCGTACCACAATACTGAAAGACTTTATTTCTCTCACAAATATAATAACATTTTCTAAAAATTAATTATCCTTTTAAGTCAAAGACAAACACAACAAGCCATTAAAATAGGTCTGCCAGTACTAAATATGCAGAGTGGTACCAAGAGGCCTGCCTGTACTCTTCAAAGTTTCTAACATCACAGGAAGGTATTGGTGATCTTTGCGCAATGTGCAAACACTGGGCATCAGACCAACACTGCCGAGAAAAACAGTCAAGTAAAAGACTGCTGCATCAAGAACTGCAACAACTCACTGCAGCCACGTGCAATAACTGCATTACAGATGGGCAAGTACAAAGGAAGGCACGTTCAGCCTTACTAGGTCATGATCTAAACAATTAATGCTACTTTCCTTCTTTAAGTCTGCATAATGAAAAATGTTATGCAAAATATGCTATGGATGTGACTTAATTATCATTATGATGTGGCTATGCTTCCTTGAGTAGATCTAACAACTTGCTGCTGCAAAATAAGGGCATAATTTCCCTCTTTATTTCCTTTCCCCCCACTTTCCCTGACAGCTCATGTCCTCATCAGACTTTTTATGAACTAAATGAACTCACAAAAAAGCAGAAAACTTAGTAAAAGAACAAGCTTTTCTGCTATTCCATGGAATTAAATTGGCCTATGAAAACTCCAATGACCTAGGGAGGGCAGAAGATAGAAAATAAGGAAAAGATTAAGTAATAGAGACATATGGCCTTGCAATAGAACTGCTAAATGCCTAAGGAATTGGCTGGATGGCCACATCCAAACAGCTGCAGCTCAATGTACCAAGCACATACCAGTGGTGTCCCTCAAGGGCCCACAGTGGGGCCAATGCTGTTTATTATCTTCAGCAAGGAGACACAGACTGTGGGATCTGGATTCTGCCCCTCCAGTCTGCTCTGGTGAGACTCCCCTTGAAGTGCTGGGAACTGAGTAATGATGGACAAAGACCTGCTGGCAAGTCCAGAGTGCCTCTCCTATGAAGAAAGGCTGTGAGAGCTGAGATTGTTCAGCCTGGAGAACAGCAGGCTCTGGGGAGACCTTACTGCAGCCTTTCAGTAATTAAAAAAGGCTTATGAGGAAGAGGTAGAGGCCTTTTACTGGGATCTCTAGTGATGGTACAATGAGCAGTGGTTTTAAATTTAAAGAGGGCAGATTTAGATTGGATTAAAGGAAGAAATTCTCAACAATCAGGATGGTGAGACACTGGAAGAGGTTGCTCAAGGAAGCTGTGGATGTCTCATCATGGGAAATGTTCAAGGTCAGGTGGGACAGAGCTTAGAAGAACCTGGTCTAGTGGAAAGCATCCCTGCCCACTGCAGGGGGGTTGGAACTAAATGATCTTTTAAGGTCCCTTCCAGCGCAAACCATTGCATCAAACAATTGAACAGAAAAAGGGACCTGGGCCTTTTTGATACCTTATGAATTAGAATCAGTTACAAACTGCAAAAAGCGGGCAACAACAATGGTTACACTACAGTGAAGAGGACATCTTGTTTACAGGCTAAAAGGACATTTAAAAATAACCTTTTTGTAGATCCCCTTACAAGTCTTGTTTCCTTCATCAAGGGGATAGTGAAACGATTAAAAGAAACAAATATAAAGAAAAAGAAAGTGGTGTTAGTTACCTTTCCATTCTTTACACAATAAGAAATCGGAGTACTAAGGTTTTTCTTTACCTGAGGTCATAACTACAAATATCCAAACCCCAGTCCTTCACTCAAAAATTGACATAAATATATTTTGTTTCATGCAACAGTAACATTGTTCCTGCTGAGACATAAACTTTAAGGAATTTAGAGATCTTAGAGGAGCTAAGGTTTTAGTTAGAGATAAGCTTTATTAGAGTTAATCAAAATAAATGGGTAAGCCTTGATGAAGTTAAGAGTTAGTAATTAACTAATAATTGATTGCATGTCAACATAGTGTTTGGTTAGCTGGGTTTTTAATGAAGAATACAGAAACTGAATACAGAAACTCTTAGGAACATAAGACAATTGTAGGCCTCCTCTGTTCTGAAACCAATCGAAGACAGGGTATGGGAGTTCTGCCAAGGGTTCATTTGTCATATTTGCATTGAAAAGGCAGAAAGGTCAGAAAGAGGAAGACTTCATTTACTTCCTCATTTTGGGACCCCACCCCATGAAAAGGACCACCGACCCATTTCTAAGCATGCTTAATAGCTTTTGAACTAATTACCATACGAAGCGGGGAATGGGATGCACCAAAGTTATGAATATGCATCTGTATTTTGGGTATTCAATACTTGTATAGATAAAAGGACCCTGTAATCACCTGTAAATGGCAGTGTGTGTTTGGGAGCCATCGCGCACGCCCGGCGTGGCGTCGCAATAAACATACACTTTCTAACTTTAAACTGTTAGAGTCTTTGTCCGTCACAGCTGGATATCGGTACTAGATCAATAGCCATAATTTTAATAAATCACTGTGAGAAAGAAATTATCTCTCCAGCCGAGCCTGCAAGTACTGGGCAGAACTTCAAGGCTCCATGGTGTAGGAGCAAACGTGAATTCCCTTCCTTATCTTTATTTGCTTAGTCTAATGTAGACTAAGCAAATAAAGATAAATCTGGTGACATTGCTGAAATGAAACAGCGTGCAACATCATTACACTGTTCTAAGAGTTTCTTCTACATGGAGATTTCTCTGAGATGTCCACATTAAATGGGTGTATGACAAGGGACAGGGACTACGCTTTGCTGGCAAATTATTCAGTCCTTCGGAAACAAAAATGCGAACGTACGAAAAACACAGCCTGAACTACAGCAGTTCATTTATTATAGCTGCAGCGAGAGGCAAGATTTCAGGAAGGCAGGCGATCTGTGTCCCAAGGCAGTGGAAATGAGAGGCACGGGGGTGTGGACGCCACCCAACCAGCCGTCAGGGCAGGGCCGGCACAGTGCGGGCCTGCTGCCCTCCCTCCCTCCCCAAAATGTGCTCGGCTTTTCCAGGTAAACCTATAGGTAAACTGCCTCCTGAGCTCTTACTCCACATCCAGAGTGATCCACACGGTACTGCGAGGGGAAAAGCGTTCACACAGTTAATCGCTGAACACTAGAAACCGTGCCAGGGGCAGATGCGGGCGGACACACGCGGTGCCTCCCCCGGCAAATCTCTGACGAGCGAGGCGCGGAAGGCCCGCACCCTTTCCCGCAATGCTACTGACATGAAATACTCAGTCGGCATTTCGGAACCCGAGAGACCCCCCCGCTCTGCGCGCCGGTCGCACCGAAAGGAGCGGGACAGGCCAGGCCCGCCGCCAGCCGAGCCCCGGCCCGCTGCGCTCGGCAGCCCCGTTCTCACCTGCGCCACTCCCGGCCCCCGCCGCTGCCCCCGGACCCCGTCACACGTGGCCTCCTCCGCCGCCGCTACTCGCCCGGTCACTGCCGCTACTCGCCCGGTCACTGCCGCTGCGCAGCTTCCGGCGCACTCCCGCCTCCATGCGGGCCCGCCCCGCCTCGCTTCCGGCAGCCAGGGGAGGCGGAGACGGAGCCAGCGCCGGGCGGGCCCTGGGCTGCGCCGAGCGGGGCCAGCAGCGCCCGAGGTATTTCTCGCTCCCTCCCCCTCTCCTCCGCGTCCTTCCGCCCCGCTCCGTCACTCAGGCGGCGCGGTGGGAGGGGACGGCGGCGAGGGCCGGTCCTGCGGCGCCTCCCCGGGCAGGGAGGGGCCCGCACCTGCTCCCCCCAAGCTGAGGCCCAGGAGGCGGCGGCCCCGCGGCGCTGGCCCTGGTGGCGGGAGGGGCCGCGCCGCCGCTCGGCAGGGTGCCCGGGGCAGGGAGTTGATGATTAACCTGTGGGCCATTGAGAACCTGCCTAAAGTCGCGCCTAGGGTGGGGTTTAACCTTGTCCGAGGCTCGGTGCCTCCCGTGTGACTCTGGCCGAGACCCTGGGGAGGCCAGTTCTGCTGCTGCCGCCGAAGCGCTGCGGGGATGCGCAGCTCCCTGTTGAAAATCTCTGCTCTAAATCTCAGCCTAGAGCTCGCCTCGCAGTCGTTTTTGGAAGTTTCAGGCTCGAGAGGTCGAGGTGATGTGGGGGTCTCGGCGAGCGTCTGTGCAGCAGCAGCCTCGGGCTGCAGGAGCTCGAGTGTGGCTGGCGCTTGAATCCATGCTGGCCCCTTTTCCTCGGGCCGAGCTGCAAGGAGCTGAGCAGCTGCGGCATTTAGGTCAGTGCTCCGCTTCTCTTGCGTCAGGAAAGCTGTCAGTGCGGCCCCAGCCGCCCTCTCCCCGGGGCTGCAGGAGCCAGTGAGTCAGGAGATTGTTCCAGTGATAGCACAGAAATCCTTCTCTCCTACTGCCTGCCTCTGCTTTCCTGACACGCTACTCCTGGTTGCGTTTTTAAAAAGCGCTTAGCACTGTATGATTTGCATTGCGAAATGATGTGTTACTATAACGGGTCCGTCGTAACATCCGTAATCTAAATTTTTGCTCTAGTTATTCCTTTAATTTGTGCAGCAATGTTGTCAAGGTTGAATTAATGTTTGAGAGTATTTTGTTCTATTGGAGGAAGTTTTATGCCTGACTGGAGAAATACTGCAATGAAATTATGTCACGAGTGCTTATTTTTTTAGATTGATGTTGGGGTTTGCTTCATTAGTGCTTTGATTGTAGTGCAAGTTATACCTTTTCCCAGGGGTGACTAGAGTCTGCCGTTTTGTTTTGGCCTTCCACAAACTTTTGTTTCAAGTATGTACAGCCTAAGAGATAATGCGGTAAAAAGGTGTGTTTGTGCTCTGGAAGGATTAGATAGATGTTTTTCCTGCTTGTTAGCATGAGCTGATTTTGAAAAAGCTCTAGTACTAGATCCCAGTTCTCTGGTAAGTTAGAATTCACTACTCAATATTGCTAAAACTTTTTAAGCTGCCTAATGCCTGTATTCTTTGCTTTGTCTCCTCCCTTCCACCCCCAACTTTTTTGGTAAATTAACTTGTATTTGGGGATAGACATTTTAGCAGGGTCTGGGAAGAAATACTTTACAATGAGGGTGGTGAAAAACTGTCAGGTTGCCAGAGAGGTGGTAGATGCCTCATCCATGGAAACATTCAAGGTCATTTTGGCCAGGGCTCTGAGCAACTTGGTTTTGTGTCCATGCTCATTGCATGAGGTGGGACTAGATGAGTTTTAAAGGTCCCTTCCAACTCAAAGTATTCCATTATTTCAGGTGTTTTTTATGCTCAGTAGGATTTACTGATGTCCTTTATCTTTTTTCTTCCCTGACATTCAAGTTGATTAAAGGAAAGCTCCTGCCACACACAGAATCCAGAACCTGAGTTTTTCCATATGCCTGAGGAACAGAATTTGTCTGTTGGCAAAGAAAATAAACTGATGTTTTTCATCTCATTTTACCATAGAACTTCATTAGTCCTGAGCAAAGCAGTCCTCTAGTAATAATTGCTACATGATGCCAACTCTGCAGTCACTAGGAACTGATTTGAGTGTTCCAGATGTGGACTGGTAATGACTTTGGGATCTAGTTAGACTGCTGTTTGCTCAAATGGAGTTTTGTCTTGCATGTTGTGTCAGTTTGACTAGATTTGGTTTTGATTTAACTAACAGTGCATGAGCACATGGCTTATTTCTTGTTTTATCAATTTCTATCTGCCTTTTGAAACTTTTTTCATAACATAGAAAGAATCAGGAGGGTTTTAAGATACAATTTTTGAAGCTCCTTTGGTTCAGGCAAGAGAATGAACATCCATGTCTGATTTAACTTCCTGAATCAGGTAATCATCCTCTTGTTGCACTTTGTTCAATCATTATTTGCCAACTTTGTGATTACATGGACACAGTGAAGACTCAGAGTCTCCCCCCAAACCCCAAGATGACTTCTTGAAATGAGTGTTGTTTAAGGCTTGATATATATATATATATATATATATATATATATATGTGTGTGTGTGTGTATGTATGTATGTATATATGTGTATGTGTGTGGTGCTTTCAAAGAGTAACAAATCTGTACAAGAAACCATTATCTGGAACATAGTTAAGAATGTTGGGGAAACAATATTCAGGGCATTTATTTAGAAAATTATACTTGGGCTGAGAGCATATGCTATTCATGTGTGTCTTCTAAAAATATTTTCGCATGCAAATTACACACCCAATGGCTGCTCAGTTCTAACCATGTTGTTGCTGCATGATGGTATCTGAGAAACTGAGAATGGAGGTACCAGCTGAAAACTTTTGCTTTAAAGGTTTTGTTTCTTGGATTTTACTTCTGCGTGACTTTCCTCCTTTTTCCAAAACCTAGCATAAGAACATTTCCAGAATGGCACTTTGCAAGTTTAAATTTCAATGTAAGAAGATTAAGTAACTAATTATATATGTACCTCTTTTTGTCTGTTTAATTGCTTATATATATTAATTATGTTCTGTTTTTCAAGTACAGACCACGAGAAAGCCATTGTCTCACTTAGATAATTTTTTTTTTGTATATGAAGTCCAGGTGGCTTCATAGTATAAACTTTCTGGTAAAACTCAACTATTTTTAAGCCCACAAATTAGTAACATTACTGATTTGTGATATATACACATAGTATCCTTTTGCTATTGCATAGCGGTACTTTACCAGAGGGAGGGAGATCTTTTCTAAGAGAGAGATTCTAAAATAAGAGGCCAGTTTTTTTTTGTCAACTGCTGCCTGTTTAAACCCTTTATTTTTTCTGGAGTAAAAACCTCTTACATTTTTATGACTCATTTTCAAAAGTACAGGGGAAAAAAAAAAAAAGTGCTGCATTTTTTCCCTACTATGGTGCCTGTAGCCTTGACAGAGCAGGAGAAATCTATATATTGCTCTGAGGTAAAGGTAGATTTCTTTTTTCTTCTTGGATCTTATAAGAGTGCCTCTTATTTTGTCATCCTTAACAGGAGTGTGTTTTTCCTGTGTAGAAAGAGAGAAGCTGAACACTTGACACCTGATGCAGTGCTTTCAGAAATCACTGCAAAGATTTCCATTTGGGAATTGCAGCTGGCCTTCAAAATAATTTCTTAATTTTCATACTATTCTTAAAGTTATTTTACCTCCATTTCCTACAGCCTGTAGGCTTCTGACCCCTTTCTAGTAGGGAACAATAGCCAAGAGTTAATTTAGTATCTCTTGTGTGTTCTGAAATAAATATTTTCAGGAATCTTTCTAGTGGGAAAATACCAGTGATGAAATGTTTCTGAAACCCATAGAAAGCTGATTGCTGATATGATCATGGTGTTTATGCTGTGCATTTTTGTCCTTAGGAATCTTCCAGTAGTTAGCTTATGTTTCTGTGGCATTGTGGTGTTGTATTGCTAGTCTTGTGAAAATCAGCAAAAATAGAAAATACAGCTTAATGTTGATGGAAGGATATGGGTAGGACTCAGAATGAGGTACTATAGCACCAATCAAACAAAATTAATGTCTCTGTAGTGGCAAAGATATTGGTTAACTTGATGTTAAGGACTTGGAAAACTGATGTGGAAGTTTGGAGTTCATTGGTTAAAAGACAAATTAAGAAGGATTACAGCAGGCCAAGTGTTTTGAAATTAAATGAACAAATAGTTAACACTTGCCCAGATGTGATACGCTGGTTTCTGGTTTCATGGATTAATTGCTCTTTTAAGACAGGTTATATTTGACTCTTCTTTTTGTTTGGCCTTTATACTGTTTTTCTCTTCCTCTGTATGAAAGTCTGGAATTTCTCAGGTGGTTTCAGGTTTAACTGGTTGACTTATAGCAGAATTCCAAGATGTATTATCGGTAAGGTTTCATTCATTTTGAGAATAGTGATTTTCAGCAGCAATTGCTAAAGACAGTGTTGTACAGGAATTTAGGAAAACTGTGATGGTGTAAAAGGTACTATCACTCTTTTGTGTGTGTTTATAAAAGGGAACTTAATACTAAATTATATCTATGCAAGTAAACAATAATTGGTATAATGACACTTATAAAAAGAATCTTAGTTGTTTCATTCTGTTTCCAAAGTAAGTTTAAAGGCTGTTTTGTCTTCTTGAAAAAAGTAGTGGTAATCAAACATGTTAGTTAAAGTTGAACCCTTGTGAATCTTGAGAAAAAAATTCAAAATATCTTGGCTGCAGAACCCGGTTCCTATATTAGCAGAGCAAAGAATATTAAGTAACACACTTGCTGTCCAAGAAATTTGCCAGTTCTTTTTACACTCCATAATGTGCTTGGAGATATTTTTCATATATTCTGGTACTTTCAGAAGGAAGAAGTCTTTTCAAGTAGACTGATCCTAAGTTTGTAAGATGTCAATTGGTACTGACAAAGGAAAAAAGAACAATGATCCATTTTGTGAAATTTAAAAGTGGCAAATTATCCATTCTTGCTTACTATTTAAACTTATACTGATCTCACATTACCTGTCCATTAGAGACTTTCCCTTTACCTGTCCATCTGAGATTTCAAGTACTCTCTGGTACTTGAAGCACTTGAGCCACATTTTATCACCATTATCTTGGAGGTTTTTGCTTTCTGCAACCCCCTTTGGTTAAACGTCCTGTGTAAGGATGCTGATATTGTTACAGGCACTTCACACTGTGTGTGAACAGAGGCTCCAGCTTCTGGCATCTCTTTCCAGTGAGTGCTGTGCAAATGCAAACAAAGACTTATGCTTATTCTGAAGAGTTTCAAATGCCTGTCCTGTCTCCTCTTTCTGGAATTGCCAGCATATTGCATACTTCCCTGATTTTTCAGAGTTGCTTGAGTCTAAAGAGTTTGTTAAAGTCGGTAGGACTAATTCTGTGTGAACTTAAAGCCCTTGCAAAAAATTTCTTGTTTCTGAGTTATCTTGTGGTGATTTTGTTTGGTTTTTTTAATGTATGAAAAATTTATTTGTGTATGAAGTTATTCCTTAGGTAGGGATAGTGAAAGAAAATAATTTGTCTTTATTAAGGTGTAGGACCCAGATATTATGTGTGAGTTTTTATTTGCTTCTGGTGCTGAATCACCACATGATTTTGTTATTCTAGTTGCAGTAAGAATGCATATGGCTCTTCACCCTCAAATAGGAGACATTTTGGGCCTGGAGACCACTATGCTTTTTAAATAAATAATTTTTTTAAATCTCCAAAGTTTTTTTAGAGCATTTTTTCTGTAATTCCTGGACCCTGGATTGACAAGGGGTTTAGGGAGTGGATAAGTGGGATCATAGTGGTAACAAAAAATAATTACCTTTTTTCCCTCTAGCTTAAAATATCCATAGTTCAACTTCTAGCTGAAATGAAATATTGCTGAGTTCTGGTTTGCTGATGTAGATGTAGCACCTCTCTCCTTCTCAAATGCTGCAACCCATTGGCCTGTTAAGTGCATCTAATTGCATGTCCTCTTCTCTGTCAATCTCTCAACCTTTCTTTGTACTTTAAAATTAGAGCTATGTTCCAAAGCTACGGTAGTGTTCAGTTTTTGCTCTATGTAAAGCATAATTTCTACCTTTGCCTTTAGAACAGAAGGAAATGGCTGTAATTGTCCTTTTCAGCCTGATAGTGCTTTTTCTATATATCAGAAATGTTATTAACTAGTCAGACTGGTAATTTTTATATAACCTGTGGTGTGCTAATGCAGAAATTTTGAAGTGTCCTGATGTCATTCTCTGTACACAATATTGTATAATTGACACAACTCTGTCTCTTTTTTTTTTTTTTTTGGTTGCCTTTTTACTAGTTAAAGTTTTTAGTAAAGTAATCTTGCACCTTGGCCAAAACTCAAAACCAATCATCTGTTTTTTACATGGCAGCAGCACCTAGCAATGTGTGGGCATACCTGTGTTGGCAACATACCATGGAGCATCTCCTTGCAATTTATTCTCTCTTCTCTCAGACAGGGTGCCAGGACAGGGACTTGTTGCTTGATAGTCAGGTATTGCCCTTCCTTTCTCAACTAGTATGCCAAACGCCACACTTCTAAGAAGGGTTGCAAACATGGAAATGCAGTTAGTTTTGTTGCCAACATCTATTCTAAAGTAATTTTTTTCTTCCTAAATCACAAAAACAATTGAATTTATTGTTAAAAGGGAACTTAAATATTTAGTGGAATCAATTACTCACCTTTATTAATCAGAAAAAATATTGAAGTTTCTTAACACAAGTATAAAATAAAGATATCTAAGGTAGGAATTTGCTAGTGAAGATGTTCTGTTAGTCTGAGAATCTGACTGACCTCTTGTTTTTGGCTTTAGAATTCCTGGCTTGATTGTTTCTTTTGCTGCTTCCTATCTGCATCTTTGAACCAAGTCCCTTTCTTTCATGACTTTGTGGTTGGTGTGGGTGCACCATCCTGTGACCTAACTTCTGCCACTTAAACACTGGTGGAAAATTTAACTCTTTTTGTGGATGTTGTTGGAGTATCCTGCAGTTTAAGTGAGTGAGGTCAAATAGGGACAGGCCCTCTGTGACCTAGCAAACAGCAGTGGCTACTAATGAATGCTTGGGGAAGGCATGTAAATAATGTCTGGAACTGTAAAATTTAAAAGGTTTTCAGTGTATTTATAAAAAACCCAGAACCCAGTGTTTTAAAATGCCTTTTGAATAGTCCTAAGACCAAGGTTAGCAAAGTTGCTAAAGTAGATTTCTTTTTTCCTACATAGTTTGCTATTTATTTCTTGTTGCTGTTGTTACCACTTAAATAGTGCTTATATTGTTTACAGTAGTGCCACAATATTAATATTTGAAGTTACTTACAACATCAGGTATTAAATGTTCAAATGAAATAATTATTTAGAAGATGAACTTTATTTAGTTTGTTTGGCAGAGTTCGTGTATTGTCGCACAGCATAGATAAACTGTCACTGTATTTCATGCTTCAGAACAGAGGATATTACTGAACTAATTTAAGGCAAATTTATTTTGTAATCCAATTTGGGTAACCACGTTTTTATAAAACATTTCAACTTTTTTTGTTATTACTAGTGGATTGTTTTAGTGAGGATTTCTTAACTTTTTATTTTTTCATAATTAGCAATGCTATACCATATTTCATGCATGAAATAAAGGTGTAAACTTAAGCATAAATCCAAAGTGGAGGTCCTTATCAGAGCAAAACTGGAGGAACAAAACAAAATGGCAGTGCTATAGCAGAGGTTCCCAAACTTACTCTGCTGAAGTTTGGTCCCTGATCTTGATATCTAAAGGACTGTTGATGCCAGTGGTGTTAATTTCTCTTTATAGGTATTTTTTAGGTTTATAAGTATCTCTCAGAGCAGGACCTCTATCCTACATTCATCAACCTGCAAACCATCTGAAACCAGGACCCAGCCCTGTACTTCTACCTTGCTTAGGGTTTCATCACCCCCTACTTCACTCCATCCTTTTGTCATCCATCAAAATCTATCCCTGTACAGCAGGTCCCCTTGGAAAGCTGCTCTCATAGCAGTACCTGATTAGAAGACATTTGAAGTAAAATGCGAGCGTGGTACTGGTTCTGAGTACAGCTGGAAGTGCTATACTGTTCCATGCTTAGGAATAATGTGTGGCAAGTGACTGGTCCCACAAACCCTTCTGCAGATAAGTAATCCTATCAAAGGCAGTTGAGTGCATTTGATTAAGGATTACATGCGATTAGAGGGCTGCAAGGTTGAGAGTACAACTTGTATCATTAATGAGTATTCACATATTAATGCTGCTTTGAGCAGAGATTGAACTAGATGACCTCTGAGGCCTATTCCTACTAGAATAACTTTTTATTATCACACTTGTATTATGCAAATAGATAACTTCCTTTATAAAAAAAATCATTAGTTGGATAAGCTAAACTCTAGTAAGTCACTGCCATTATTTTACCTAATTGCATCATGTTGTAGCATGGAGTAGCAAATTTGACCCAAGTTTAAGATTTAAAACAGTAAGAGGAATAAACTCATGCCTTTTTTGTGTATTGCTTCAAATTCTTTGTATACAGTTTTATGTCAGATTGAATTCCTTGTGTGGGAATTCTTTCCTAGCATACAGTTGACTTGTTCTAGAACTAGTCCAGGGGGAGTGGCTGAAAATTTGATGCTTTATGTGCAACTGAGGTTCCTGAATAGATTTAAACTTACTCTGCTTAATTGAGGTACCACTAATACTGAGATTACAGTAACGAAGGCATCAGTGCAGGTTAGCAGCCTAACAAGGGCTTGAGGCCCTAAAATCTTTTCAAAGCAAGGACTCAGAATGTGAGAGGGCATTCTTATATTTAAAAAAAATCCCAAACCCACTGCTACCCCAACAAATCCCCCCACTGTTATAATATGCTATGTAGAATCTGAATATATGTTGATGTTGAGACACAGCTGGTTGAGTTTAATAAACAATAATCCTTCTCATGTGCAGGGAATCATATGGATTTTCTTCCTGTGTCTGGATTAACTTTGTACCCATTGATACTTCTGTAACTTTTCTCATTTAGTATTGTTAATTACTTACTTTTAAGCAAGAAGTTGGTGATAAGAGAGGAAATCTCTTAACTGCTGCCTGTAAAAGGCCAATCACTTTCACTTGCATGCAATTAGAAATGTTTTTATGTAACATTTTAAGCCTCCCAATAGTTGCATTAATCTCAGTAACAGGCTATCGTTGTTGTCAAGTCTTATTGGTAACAATGTATTTCACGAAAACACTTGGTTGTGTGATTTTATTTAAAAATACAAGGAGTATGCTAACATCGCAAGTAATGTGTTAAGGACCTGACACGTCTCTCGGGCTTTTAGGGAGTATGGAAAGCAATTAAAAGGAATAAAAGGTGCTAGGAAGGAGTGGAGTTATTTCTTTTTTGCTGCTCTTAACCACAAGGGGGTTGTGGGCATTTTATTCTTTTCAAATAATGTTGATTGGATGTTATCTGATTATGGGATTAGAGTGGCAAAAGACTGAATGCTAGAATGAGGTGCTAAAGACTCCTAAGTCACCGGGACTCGATGCTATTCATTCCTTTAGTGGTTCTAAAGGATGAAGTGGCTGATCTGCTAAGAAGAATGCATCTCGTTAGGATGAGATGCTGTGCCAGGAGACCGGAAACTGTCAAGTGCTGTACATACTGTACTTCTAAACTGAACACAAAGAGCAGAGCTGGAATTTGCAGACCAAGGACTCTTATTTTAATGCCACTTAAGTAGCTTTGAATTCTGTATGGATAGTCTAGTAGTTCTGTGAGCACAAGATACAACAGCTTTCTATGCAGTTGTATCTTAGAGGCAATGAAAAATACCAGCTGCAGCTGGGCTACTTGTCATGTGTCTCTTGCTTGCGTGTTTGTTCCTTAATAACAAGGGCAAAGGCTGCAGTCTGTACTTCACTTTGGTTTGTGGGTTGGTCTTCTATATCTGTCTGCCCAGTACTTAGATTTCTGAAATCTCTGATTTCTTATTAAACTATAAATGACTTTTCAATTTTCCTTTTTGATAAAGTTTGAAATCAGGGAGTGGATTTGAAAGTTAGAAAATGCCACCTAAGCAGAGATGTTTAACTGCATTAATCTCTTCTGTGTTTAGCAGTCTAAAGAATGACTAAGTTGCTTCTGTTATTAGTGGACTAGAGAGGGATGAACCTATATACTGATACACTCACTCACCCTGTTTAGTTCATCCCACCTTAAACTTGCACTGTATGGCCTTTGGCAGGAAACTGTACCCCACACAATTTTGGTGAGGCTGTACAAGTCGTCATTTTTGATGTCATTGTGGGGATGATGAGCAGTGATGCAGAAGTGGAACTGAAAGTTAAAGCAGTCCAGTAGTACATTATGCTGCTTTCTGTGGCAAAGCTGTGATGTACCTTGTAGTTTACACTCAGATGACAGCAGCAGTTTCTTAAGTACTGACATTTGTAGCTGCAATTAATTGTATGGTCTTGTTCCCTCACTTCCCCTCCTGTTGTATTAGCACAGTGATTTGTGCCATCATGCAGTGACTTGAATCAGAAAATTGATCCTGACTTCAAGAGGGGTCTGTGGCAAGCAGCAATTTCTAACCTGAACTAGTTCCTCACTCTGGTCTAGTGGGTGGCTCCAGTAGGAGATGGGATTATGGCCTAGGGATCAGAACAAGCAGCAGGAGGGTCCTCTCTATTTGAACTGGCATTTTACCAGAACAGATGCTCGTCAGATTATGCCTCTAGAATCTGTGACTCATCTTGCCCTCAAGTAAGAATCCCAAGTAAAATACTAAATACATTCTATAAAATCAGAGAAAGTTGTGAGAAACTTGAAGGTAGCCTTCTAAAGCTGTCTGTATTAGCACCATGGTGGTAGATGACATTTGGTGGTTTTAGTTACAAAATAATTCATGCTGGAAGGAGTAACTTGAACTACTTGAAGATAATTCTATATTACAAGCAAATGTTCTGCAAAATACATGTATCATTATAGATACCCAGATGAAAGCCTCTTTGAAGAGAAGAAATATATAATGTATAAGAAACATCTTTAAAATGTATGGAAATTATGCTCTGCAGCATTAAATGGAAGTTCCTTATCTGGGCATCTCTGCTTAGATGAACTGTCTGTCTAGTTTAATGAATTAATTTGTACTTTATGAATCACTGCATATACGTATCTGTTATATATTTTAAGTGCTATTGTTAAGTAGCAAGTTCTTGGAAACTAAGTATTTTCAGTAACTTTAGACGAAATAAAATTGATGTATTTCTTTCTTTCAGTTCAATTACTTCAGATGATCTGTAAATTTTCAATAATGGCAATACATTCATTCTGCCATTTGGAGGAGCCTGTGCCACAGAATAATGATCTGAAGAAAGCTCACTCATTTGCAAGGAAGAGTCTTCATTTGGGAATTAGCACTGATGCAGCTCAAGGGTGCTTTTTCAAGTCCAGGTACGTTTTGTTTAATTATACTTACTTGGGTTACTTACTGGCATTTCATTTACATTAGCATATATGCTGTGTCCTGTCAGAGCCTTTGTGTTGGTCATTTGACACATGAAGTATGTATGTTGAATTTAAAAGGCACATGTAGGAGCAGACATACTTATACGAGATGAGTCGAGGGAAATAGTCTGGAAAATAATTCTGGCATTTATTATCTCTGGAGTAGCTGTCAATGGAGGTTATGATCTTAATGGCACAATTCCTTTCTGCTGCATACTTTTTTAGACTTTTTGAATGTGTTT
This sequence comes from Fringilla coelebs, assembly GCF_963513975.1. NCBI lineage: Eukaryota > Metazoa > Chordata > Aves > Passeriformes > Fringillidae > Fringilla > Fringilla coelebs. The sequence continues at coordinate 69,571,391 of NC_140029.1, forward strand.
ATTATATAAGTTCAGTATTTTGCTAAGCCTGAATTGTTGTTTTGGATCAAAATGCTATTAAGTCTCAAGTCATTCAGAAACAGTAAAAAGGAAGGCACAGGTAGGTTTTCACAACTTGGAAAATTTTCTACTTTAAAAAAATCAGCCTTGGAATTTTAAAAAAATTTATTTTGCTTTGATTTTTTCTAAAGTGTGTTATTAAATCTTGGCATTGTAACACCTGACCAGGATTTAATTTTAGACTAATGGTTTCTCTATGTAGTGTTTTGTTTTTTTTCAAGACATCCGGTTATTTTAATAATTTAATCATGACTTCACAGCACAAGTTGGTTTCTGTAGAATATTACTATTCTACAGAATAGTAATATTCTGTATGGGAGTTATATGCAATGTACATTCCATAAGAACTATTAGCAGTAAATTAATAAAATAATTGTGAATATTTAAACAGGCACTTGAATTTCTTGTGTTCTCTTTGCAAACTCTGGGGATTCTTTAACTGGTGATGGGTTTGGTGTTTCAACCAGCAGACAAATAAATGATCATTTGGGGAAAAAAAACTCAACAGCCAAATGCTTCTTGTCAGGTAGAGTACAGTTTGTCAGCCTTTTCAGTGGTGCACAAATGAAGAATCTTTTTATTATATCTGTCTACTCTGTTAGTCAAATTACTAGTTTAGTTAGTTTAATTTGATTTATTAGTTAAATTACTGGATCCCTTGCATCCTTCTAGATGCTATGATCTGAGAAGCCTTAACAATATAATTTGTCATGCTAAAAATCCTGCAGAATTAAATGTATTTCAAATCTCTCAGGTATATTACTGTGGTATCTTTTGGGTCTGGAAACAGAGGCTCCTGTTCTGTGTGTTTTTATGCACATTTGACTTCCTGGTAGAGAAGTGATGCTGAGAACTTCTGTGACATAGAAAGAGCATCATGTTTTTTTAAGTGTAAGCCTTTAGTTTAGTCCCCTCCTTCTTGTAGGAATCATGAAGATGATGATTTAAATAAATGCTGTATAATGTAATGGATGATTAGAAGTCAGAAACTAGTTTAAAATAGCTTTTGAATTGTTTGTGTACTCCAAACAGGAATGGCAGTAGTGAAAAGGAGGCTGTTGCTTCAATGTACTTCTAAAAATTGAAATGCGTGTCAATAAAATCATCACAAACCAGAATTATCTGGTCCTATTTTGCAGTATGAATGCTGTGAATAGTGTTCACTAGATACAATTTTATTTTTTTTTATGATACAGAGTCATAAAAATAGAGGGCTTTGGTGTATCCAAATTTATTTTTAATGTAATTGAAGGACAATATTTATTCTTCAGCTTATTAGGTCCTGTTGGTGAGAATCTATTCTGGCTGCACATGAAGTCAAACTTTAATGGAACACAGTTCTGTTGAACCCAAAGTAGGACAAGAGTAAAACAGAAACCTAGTTCCATATTATTCATAATAATGCTTATGGTGTCTATAATATGGATATTGAGAGCTGCAAGTGTATTTTTTTTTCAGATTCTTTCAGCAGAATTGTTATTTTCCTAACACAACCTCTGGTACAAGGATAAAATTGGGCTTTTGTCAAAGAACAGAGTCCTGTATCTGAAGATTAAGAAGATAAGATTCTTGAGATTATATCATTTCAGCAAGCAATTAACAGTAATTTTGGTTATTTGTTACTTTGCACAGAAATATACAAAAATACTTGATTCATCACACATCAAGAAGTCTCAAACATTTTATATCAGTTCCTTTTTGCTGGCTGTGGGTTTTTTTCCCCTTTTTATCTCATGGGTGGAATTTCTGAAAGCATTCAGCTCTGCTTTCTAAATGTGTTTTCTGTGAAATCAATGAGCTGACCTGAGTGGGAATGAAGGTTGGTTTATCTTTGGTGAGTCAAAGTTAAGTTGTCAATAACTGATGTTGAAATACCATCCTTCAAATGCTAGGTCCTTGACATTCAGTGGGATGAGAATCTCAGAACTGACTGCTGGGGACTCCCAGGCTACAGATCAGGTAAATAACTTCTTTGGAGGAGGAAATTAAAGGTGTCTTCTTTTTGAAATTATGATAATTAAGTAGCAAAGTGTGCAACTTAAACTATAAATATTTCCCACTTAACATTTAATTTAAAATAGACATGTCTATATTTGTGAGAGGATTTGTTAGTTGCAGTTTAAGCCTTATATAATTATCTAACATTCCAGCAGTACTGTTTCTAAAGAGGACTTCTATACTGACACAGAACATGAATGTCTAGTTCTAATCCCATTTTCCAATGTGAACCTGTGTGTAGTTGGTTCAACTACTGTGGTTTTTATTTTGCAAAGACAGAGATGTCTTCTCATATTGAATGTATAATTTAGAACTAACAGCTTCCATATTAGAGTAAGTGATAAAGGCTCTGTTCAGATCATGGGATTAACTTGGTTTGTTTCCTGCTTCGGCTAGTCCCCACTTTCTTCAAGCACAGGGTCACTCAGTTTGTGTTGTGACAGCTCAGTATAGTTGGTAACAGAGAGCCTTAAGGTCACCCACAACTGATGCTGCTGTAATTTATTTCTGCTCTTGGAAAGTACAGCAGTGCTGCTGCCTCAGTACTGGGGGCAGGAAACTTGGAGAGGAACGGTGTGCAACGGCAGCAGGAGCTGTTATGGCCACCTCTGGTAGCTTGTTCTAGTTCAACATCCAGGGTCCTTTTTGCTCTGCTTTTTGGGGGGGATGGGGAGGAAAAAGTGGAAAATAGTTCTGTAATTGTTAAAAAAAGCAGTAAGTTTTCCTTGTTAAAAAAAACCAAAAATATTTTCTTCTGTTGTAGTGTTTCAAAGAGAAAACATGACAGATTTGGGTATTTGTTTTAAGATCCAATTTCAACTATTGACTTACTTCCTTGCCACCTTCAAGACCAGAAAGATAATATAAAAGGATCAGTATTTTGAGATCAAGAATAAAAATTGAGAGTATTTTAAGATAAAAGATTACAACAAATCAAAGAAGTACATGTATTACCTTTTAAGATATTTAACTTCAATGGGCTGTTAACATCAATGGATATATTTAGGGTTTTCTATGTTCAGTTCTATAGGCAATATAGAATGTGAGAGAAACAGCTGCATCTGAAATAGATCATCTGCTTTAAAAAGTAAGCAACTATTTTTTCCAAGCAATTGGTTAAAAAAACCTATTAAAATACAAGTGGCTTTAGAGTAGCTTCCTAATACATTTAGGTAAGTAGAAGAAGAATCACATGCTTGTAATAAGTTGTGTGTTCCTAAGTGGTGAAGAATACAAGGTTTGGAGATTTTTTCCCCTATAGAAGTGAGTAATCCCTGTAATTCTTGCCACAGGATATACTAAACTATTGGGGGCAAATTCCTGTACCTCTTGAATTTGTAAGGTTATAGAAAATCTGTGCAACAGTTATTAAAGGTTCTTTATAATTTAAAAAAATTGTGTAGCACACAGCACATCCAATAATAGAGAAGTGATATATTTTAAGAGAGAGTTCATACCACTATAGGTAAGTTTGTGCCATTAGCACTTTAAAATAGAAGTATCTGAGTAACACATCAGCTGTGCCTGTACCTCTCTCTGTGGGTAACCGACTGATATGTTAGTTTTATGGAATATCTTTGTTCCAATGTTCTCTAGAACACAGTTAGCTTCCTGCCTGCTCAGAAGGACGTATCTTAACTTGTTCTTGGGACTTGTGTTCCAAGAATGTCTAAGAGAGGGCTCATGTGAGAGCTGATGTGTAGCTTACCTTAGGGCTTAGCAACAATGGCAGGACTGGATACCACCCAATGGGCTACACTGATTCTGGGTCCCAACATCATGATATTTTTTTGAGAGCAGGCCCAGAAATTTGTTATCCTGGTCATGACCGTCCAGCTTTAATGCTCTCCTCCTGGATCCCACTCTTTTGTTCTCATATTGAACTGGCTGGTTATATTTTTGAAGGAGGAGAATCTGTTGCATTATCTGCAATACAGCTATGGGAGTTTCGGGGTCTTCCAAAAGAGAATATCTCATTCCTGACATGCTCACCAAGAAGAGGTGATGAAGCCTATGTAGTGCTTTGAAGATTAACTTCATTATCATGCTGTGGAATGGTAATTGTGTACATTATGGAATACTGTCAAAAAAAGCAGTGAAGTTGATTTTTAAGGAGTAGATTAAGTATTGCATCCTTCAAGATGCTTTCTGTAAGTTAAAAGTATTTTAAATTAATTTTTACAGAATTTCAGGGTATTGAGAAATGATAATTTCTGCATATAATAGACTACATTTACTGGCAGGTCTTTAAAGTGTTCTGTTAACTATTTGCCATGAGATAATTTTTCTAAATAGAGACATCATGTTTGTTTAACAAGATTTTCTATATAAGTATGCCCTTCTCATTAATTTATGATAGTGTGCTATACAAGAATTGTAATGTTGAGTTTCATTTTCAACTTTTTTCTTCTCACTGACGTTCGTCAACAAGCAAACAAAAACCCCCTACTTTTAAGCACCTCACTTTTTAACACAGGTTGATCCCTGGATGAGAACACTCATGCTATTAAAAGTCAATATTTTACCATTTTTTTAATAACTAATATACCTATCAGTACATGTGCTAGGTTATAGTTGCTGCAGTTCATATTCTTAGTGAGGCACATGCAGTTCTCTTTTGATAGGTATATCTTGAAACTGTAGATATTTCACTTTATCCAAAGATTCCTGAGAGCAGAGGTCTTATTTTAGGGGGAGGCAGAGATAGGGAGACAAAAACAATGCATTTCTCTTGAGTCTGTTTTGGAAGCTGTTGAAAAGAAGTCACAAGAGGAAATGCATTCTTGTTTTATCAGGTGATGCTGGTGTCTCAACTCAGTTGTCTGGGAGTTACCATTCTTAGTGTCCCAGGGACAACACAGTAGTTAAAACTTTTTTTCTCATTTATTTTGTCCTTTAAGGAACACTGGGATAAATAGCTAAACGTTATTCCTTTAGAAGAAAAACATTTGGGGTTTTTGTTTGTTTTTTGATTTTTTTTTTTTTAAACAGCACAGCTGGAATTGGCAGATGCTGTTTCAAACAACCAAGTGCAGGTAGTGTGGAAGTATTATTGTGCAGCTGAACTAAAGGAATTTTGCTGGATAACTACTTGCCTGTTATTGTCATTGGCAAGTTACAGGTAATTTCCAAAGCTGTAGTCTGGCAGAGAAGTAATAATTACTTTTGTATGTATTTTTCAAGCCAAGACACACACTTTACTTTTACCAGCGTCTTTACAAAGATTCAAAATTACCACAACATTGTTGCTTTTAAAAAAAAAAGTTTGTTTTAAAAGAGGAGGTATGAAGAGAATAGTGGAATAGTGACACCTGAGTGGGACGGAGAAAACTTTTGTCAGATGAACTCCTGACAGAATCTGGCAGAAATTCAAAGTCTAATTTGCCTCTAGTAATTCCATTAGCATTTCAAAGGTTGGTAGTGTTCTGGAAATGACACAGGAGGGATTATTTTTTAAGTTAAGAATTAGTACTCTAAAGTGTTGCCTGTGCTAAGAATATTGTTACTGTCTTGCAATAGGTAAATGGACTATATCTGAGACACTTGGTTTTCTATCAGACGTTTCTCTACTTTATCTGTACTGGCATAATTAAAGTATCAGCCACCTTTCCCCGGAGTGAACAGAGCTGTATCAGTATAAAACTGTATCTATTGGTAGCTTATTTCCACATAGAAGGAAACAACCTGGGAGGGCTGGCCCAATTCCAGGAATTGTTTTTAATTATATTGCAGTTGCTATGCCAGTATAAATTATTCCTGTTGGAGATCTTGCGCCAGATGAAAGTGACTTCAATCTAGTTTATGTGCCCTTATCCATACAGCCCCATAAAAAATTACACCACTTCAGTTTCACAGGTTTGATTTGCCTTTGTAGGCAGACTTGCTCTTTACACTGACTTATCTCCATTTATGCTGAAGGATATAAACAATGAGTGTTTTGACAATGAAAATGCATCTTCTGTTCTGATATAAGCCTAATCCTTTCAGTTAATGCTAGAACAAGTACAGTTTACTGTGAAGGTTAGAATATTTCCATCTGGCTGTGTGCACCAGAGCCTATAGAGCAGCTGTCCCCGTCCTGAATCCTAACAACTCTGTTATTCAGCCTGAAGTACAATGTTTTATGTACTCTTGTCAACTTTCAACTGCTGTTTTATAGAACAGTGTTTTGCCTCACTTTTCTACTATCCAGTATGTGCTACCTAAGAAAGAGTTAGGAAGGTTGAAGTCAGAATATAAGAACTTGGATCACTTGCAAATAGGGCTGATCTGCATGCGTTGTTCTATACAGATATTGTTGAGTAGATTCAGATCGTCTCTGTTTTAAAGCTCCAAGTGAGGGAGAGATCTTTGATCCCATCTTAAAATGTGGGGAGGGGATTATGATGTGGAAAAGAACTGAAAGTAAGTATAAAATAAGTCTAGGTATACTGCTCTAAGCCTGGGAGAAGTAAAGAAAGGACCTTGCCATAGACTAACTCACAGGAACAGAAAGAGCCAAAAGCTCAGGGACCTTTGACCATTCAGAGAACATTCACTAACTTTAATTAGCTGTTCTCTGTCCTGTGCTTACTGATTGTTTCTTCCACCTCTTACTGACCATTCTGCCTCTTCACTTCTGCTTCATTCCTGCATGCTACATATGCTTCCTCCCACCCAATGTGCCCTCCTTACCCTGTACCTCCTTCTATGTTGCTTGCAAGCAAAAGCCACCTGCAAAGTAGAACTACTGTTACATTTACTGCAGTCCTGCTGTTTGTGCTGTGTGTGGACTTTTCCCCTGTGCTGTCCTACCTGTTTAGACTTGTTTTTTTTATGTGGTCGGAGACCTTTTACTGTTCTGTGTATTTGCTCTATCCAGCATAAATGGAACTTCAATTTTCATAAGTCCTTAGAAGACCTTAAATATAGTTTAGGGTAATGTTCCTTCATCCTGTTCTTTTATAAAAATCATTCATAAGCAAATGACCACCCTCAATAAGATGAAATAGATGAGATTCCATGGGATAAAAAGGAATTTTGCTCTTGCAGTTTTTCTATAGGTGAACCAGTGATTTAAAAGTATAATGTTACAGCTGTGGTTATATTAGTGTCCAGAATACTAGGATGAACATTTCAGAATGAATTTTCTATTTGCTGTGTTTGCATTGCACTTGCAGTGGTTTGCAAATTGCTGGTTTGTTTTCCATGTCTTACAGCTATATAATTTGCTTTCTAGAAACCGTTTTGGTAGGTGTGGGTTGCTTGTCAGAAATCCGTTCCGAAGCTTGAGTGCAAAGGAACAGGGTACTAATGATGAATAAGAATGGATATCTTGAGGATAACAATGGATATGGCACCTTCAAAAGCAGTGGAATTCTGGTAAGAATTTGCATGTAATTTATTAAACACTACGTGATAGTTCTTAGTAAAATGTGTGTTTCTCTCTGAGGATTTGTCTGATGAAATATTCTTCTAAAATGTAAAAAGTAGGAGGATTGCTCTATATCATGAAGTATTTTAAATTCTGAAGCATTGTACAACAACTTCACTTAGCATTGACTTCTTGCATATAAAAAAAGTGAAAACATCTTTTTAGAAAAGTTATTTTAGAGAGGGAGTTAGTAGCCATTTATGGCTCACTGTTTGCGAGCCTGTTTCTCTGAATATTTAAAACTGAATATTTTTGAACTGTCATTTAAAAAAAAATGGCCTTTTTTTTCACTCAGAGTATAATCTCTCATGGCATATTTCACCACTACACATGAGAATGTTCTAATAGGCATTGCATCCAGCTTTGCAGGAGATACAAAACACATAATTATTAGCAAACTAATCATAGCTGGAAACTTTTAATCCTCTTATTGGTTAAAAAAATATGGCAGCATGCTAAGTTATTGATTGGTACTACTTTGTTGGAAGTTTCACACCATTTAAATGATGTACACAATTAGAAAGTGCAAGTAAAAACACCAATGAAAGTTTTACTGTAACTGCAATGTAGTACAAATGATTCCTTTAAATTTAATATTTGAAATAACTTAGGCCAACAATTCCCTAAGCAAAAATTTTTGTTTTCACCAAAGCCAAGTATATTCATATCTGTGTAGATAATGACTTCTTGAAATCAATAAAGAATTTGTGCCTCTTTTCCATCCTACTCTTTGAATCCCACTGCTGGTTTATATTGAAGTGGAACTGTTCTGGTGGCAGCTGGCAGCTCTCAAAGCTCCTTGGTTAAGGGTATTTTGAGGTGCTGGATGTACATATGCTCTGTAGTAAAGAGCAGCACAGACACTGCACATTCTTCTGCTGAGCCAGTTTCATAGCTGAGATAGCTGTTCCAGAGCATGCTACTTCCAGTGAAATCAGGGTTTAGACACACCTCAGGAACTCTGAATTTTGTCATGCCCTGCAGAAAGCAGTGGTGGCTGGGAGCCGATTCACAAGCGGATTAGGTGTTAATCGGATAGTCTGTGTTGGTCAGAGGGCTGGTGGCTCATGTCTGAGTGGCAACAGCAGGCCTGTCAGAGGCCTTAGCCCTGCTGAGAGGCAAGGATAAGGAGCTCAGACACATCCTTGTGCCAACACAGATACTTCCCATGGACACACAGTGAGAGCAGGAAAACAGCAGTCTGTTCTCGTGGCGGTAAGCGCCAGCCAAGCTGGCAGAACCCAGCTGCTCTGGACTCCATTGCACAGTATAGATGTACATCATAACAGGTACCTAGGGAAGCATTAATTGAAACAGAGCATCCTCACTGAGATACTGGGGGAGGAAGGACAGAGAATGCCTGGTAGGTGAGCTCCTGAAAGGTCTGTGGCCACACTCCGAAGGTCTCATATAAGTGCACAAGTTAGACCTAAAAAGATTAATGTAAGCTGTCTCCTTATTTGTAGTTAGATTGGCAAGCAAGGTGACTAAGAGTGACTATTTAATATCCCTTTCTCCAACATTCAGTTTTTCATTCTTACTTTCAAGGTGGGAGGGAGATAAAATCTGACCCTCAAAGTACTACGTACTCATTCCAGTGCCAAAACATTAAACATAAATCAGCACCTTAAATTTAGGGGCATACTAGGTTCCCTAGTGCACTTGGACAAATATGCATGTTAGATATATGAATGTAAACTTAGCTGCTTTGATAGACTTATAAATGTTTTTTTTTTTTTTTTTTTGACTTCTGTGATTCTGTGGGCTAATGTAGTAAGAAGCTAATGGAGAGGAAACTAGGCTGCTCTACAACTTTCATTTTTCTTACCAGGCTAATCTTTCACTCAGGTTCATTGCACATCAAGTGTTTGGTTAATTATTTTATCTTATTTATATTTTAAACCGACTTTTTTCAGAGGGAGGGGTGGAGGGAGAGGGGGCTAAGGGAGGGGTGTTAAGTTCTTAGTTTTAAATTCTCTCAGATTCTGAAGGAGGATACCAGTGAAGAAAAACCTACTTTGCAATTTCCATTTGTAGAGATATCTTATCTGTGGTTGCAGTAGTTATAAAAGTCAAGTCTGGAGTGTCTTTTTTTGTTGATCTTTTCTAAGATGACTGTACTGACTGGTATGGTTTCAAATAAAAACAGTCAAGTTATTGACTTGTAAAAGAGTTGACTGTCATTTTCTGCTTAATTCCTCTTTTGCTGAATAATTTCTGTGATATTAACTTCATTTGTGACACTTTAGTAGGTGCAGGCCTGAGGGGAAAAATGTTATAGTTCTTTCACAATTCATTGGTTTGTGGATATTTCTGTTATGTTGTTTCCACACTGAATGACTCATATGTTAAATGAACATGCCAGCCCCAAGGCATGCCCTCGCTATTGCAGCCCACAGTGAAACTTGATGCCATTGCACAGAAAAATGTGGAAGATGCTCATATCCGTTTGAATCCTTGGGAAGTTTTGTGCACTTTGGACACGTGTGGTAGCAATTACTCAATGTATGTTCTTTCAAAAAGCTGTGGTTTACCATGTCTGATTGCTCTTTTTCACACTGTTGTTTTGCTGAGTTTGTAAGCTACATCTGTCTTGTGAGCTCAAGTTGGAACTGAGAAATAGTAATTTTTAGTTGGTTTTTTGTTTCTTTTAACAAGGTGGTACAGTTTCATTGTATTAATTTCTGGACTATTTGATGAGAGGGTACAGAAGTATCTGATTTGCATTGCCACCTGTGCATTTTTTGAAGTATTTTGACAGATTCATAAATTGTTTTATTTTGGTAGTTGATAGCACAGATCTAATGCTCTCCACATTGTGCAAACACTAATTAGTATTAGATTGAACAAGTTGGACCTGATTACCTTAGCTCTCCTTTGAATTTTGGCTTTCTTACCCATTTGATTTTTCATTGTTTAATAAGAATGTGAAAGATGAAACAGATTTACCTATTGATGAAGTCACAAAAATTATCACATTACAGAAGCTTCACATCAGAATGTTGCTAGCAGCAAGTTCTTTAGTATCTGTAATAGGGAGAGACATATGCACTCATAGCAGCGAGAGGAAAGGCTTTGAAATGTATGTGAAGTAAAACTTTTTTGATACTGTTTTGAATCTTTAGGACATTTGGGGTTTTTTTCATGTGCTGTATCGTGGTGGTAACTCTAAGCCTTCATTGATTCATATAGTGAAAGCATGTGTATGGCTCCAGAATTTTTGTTCTGTGTTTTTGATAGGAGTAAGACAGATTGCTGTGACAGGATAGATAAAACATATCACAAGTCAGGTATTTTGGCTTTTAAATAATGGTCTTGTTCTGTCGTGCATAGTATGTAATGGAGGAGTTCATGCCAAAGTGAACAGATACATTTATGGGAAGACCACTCTTCAATATAAATTTTTCACTCAACATTACCCATGGCTGCACAGTGGGTGCAACTTTTTCTGTCTGTGTCCCTGCTTGTTTTCATGAGGAGGTTGTCACCTAACTGCCCACCTAACTCTGCTTTCACTGGTGGGGAGCTTGTCTGTCCTGTCCCCCGTCAGCTTTGGCAGCAAGACTAGGCACGTTAATGAAAACTATGTGCAACTGTTAACAGCATTGATCGCAATTGCGCAGGAAACACTGGAAGGCAATAAAAGCAACTGTTTCGATCCTGTTTGCAGTTCTAGCGCCCCCAGACCAAGTCATCTCAGGTCACTTTAGGATGTCTCACTAAAACGTTATTAAAACATATAAAATTATAACAAGTCTACTGTTTAATATTCAAGTGGTGTTGATGTATAGGCAAGAAGAAGGAGGTAGCAAAGTGAAAATACATCAGAAATTACTGCTCTGGCCAGCTGATGTGTTTGAAAGAATGGTGTGAAGGTGCAGAGCGTGGTAATCTTGTACAGCTGCATTTGCTTTTAATAGACCATAGTAACAACAGCGAGCCAGAAAGCAAATGTGCTGGTGTATTCCACATCTATAGGTGTAAAAACTGCCTCGCTGGACTTCTTACAGTCTTTGGTTTGTCAAGAGCCTTCTTTGTTTGCCAGGAGAGATTGCGATTGTGCTCGTGTCTGCTGCAGCATGTACAGTTTTAGTCCTGCTCTCTCACTTTCTCACCTGTTTCAAAGCATTTTTTCTGTTCCTGTACTGCGTGATGAAGATGAGCAGCTCTCAGGTAAAGCTCAGGGGCTGAGTTTTGACTAACAAATCAGGGTTTCTTACAAGTATAGAAGGAGCATCGATGTCAGGGGGCTGGTGGGGTACCGTCCTCTTCCTTTTCCCGTGGAATCCTTCGATGCTTTTCTCTCGGGGAAGGGAGGAGGGGGTTTCACCCGTGGCAATGCTCAGCTCTGCGGGTTACCTGCGCGCTGACCGAGTGGTCTCAGGGTGTTTCCCGTGAGATCTGTCCTCGAGCCAGCGCCGCCAGAAGTTTCTCCGTTGGGATGCTCCGGGCATCGCCTCGGTGCCGTTAGCCCGCTGGGGCGGGAGGCGAGCGGCTCCTGCCCGGGCTCGGCGGCATTAGGACCCGGCAGGTCATGCCTCCCTCTCTCCCCCTCCCTCGCCAGGTCGCTGTCGGCGGCCCCGGGGAGCGGCAGCGGCCGGGGCCGGGGCTGGGGCTGGAGGGACCTTTGCCCGCCGAACAGCCGCTGCACCGGGCGGGCAGAGCGCCCGCTCCACGCTGGCTTCATGTCAGGTTTCTTTCATGCATTTGTAGCAGAAACTTAGCTCTTCCTTCAATGGTTATGCAGGGGATTGTGGCACGTGTTCGTCTTCAAAAACGTGCTTTGGCTAATGTTAAAATACATCGAATTTAATGCCTACGTGATATTTGCGCTGCAAACTTTTAAAGCAACTATTACGTATCCTGCTGAACTCTTTGTAGTATCATATTTGAGACAAGACCGTAAGAATAAGAGTTCTAACCATTAAATTAGAATTAGACTGGAGCAGAAGTTGATATATTATCTGACACTTGGCTTCTGTAGTGCCTGTCACAAAGTAATGGCTCTCTTAAACTGCACATTAATCATCAACAACAAGTTCAGAAATGTCTGTTTCAGTTCAGAAATTCTTATTGCCAAATAAATAGCTTTGGTACTGTTTATTACCGGATAAATAGCTTTGGTACTGTTGGGATGAGCAAAGAAGTGTCCATAACAAGAAATTCCTTTACATCTAAATGAAGTAATTTTTAAATGAAGTTTCTCCCATGAGTTTAGTTTATTGCTCTTGCCCACCTTCTACTTAAAAGGAAAAAATCACGGGGCAACTTTGCAGGTTAATAGCCAATGAGGTATATTTCAAGTTATGTACATTCAGAAGATATTATCAAGCATATAATAGCTTTATAAAAGCAAAATGACACTTTTATTTTAGAGTAATTTGTTAATGGGATGTGTTATTAAAATGGTCATAGGTAGAAACTATACAACTGAAAGGTAAGTCTGCCAAGTGACAGTTCAAATACACAGCCCATGGAGACAGCCAAACAGAGTAATTTAGCAAGGAGAATAATTTTTATGTTCTTAGTATCCTGGTGGTGAATGGTCTGCTTTCAGAGTACAGATGATGTTGCCTTTTGGGTTCAGAAATTTTATACGGCCTTTCTGCAACCTGTTGCATTGCCTTTATTCCAGCCAGTTTTCACATCATTGCTGGCAGTAAGGTCTTCTCAGACCCACAGCTGCCCATGGACTGAAATTCCCTGTTCTACCACAACCAGAGCCTACACTCAAGTATCACCACATGAAGTTCACGTAGCTTTTTAAATCTCTCAATTTCTTGTGTCCAAGTACAAGCTGTATTCTCTCTGTCCAAGAAACAGTTCCCAGGGCAATCTTTCTGGTTCTTTGCACTCTCTATATTATTGACGTATGAGTCTTCACTTTTGCTGTCTCTGGTACTGTGTGATGCTGCAGCCTTTTACTTCTGCCCTGTTTACCTGACCCAGCCCCTGAGTCCAACCTTGCATTGACAGTGCTGGCAGCCTCTCCTGCTCCCCCACCTCCAGACAATATCATGTTCTCTTTACCCTCTCAGATATGATGGAAAAAATCAATGAAAATATATATATTGAAGCCACATCCTTATTCTCTCTTTCGTTTTTGCTTATCCTAATAAAATTAAGACTCTGCTCTTTGATAAAAAATTATAATGTTATATGTTTTATATAGATTGTAATGTTATATCTGTTTTTGTAATTGTTAATACAACAGGGCAGTGTGGGTCTTGGTATGTGCAGTGACAATGTGCATTTTAAACTACACCAGGATGATCTTATCAAGATAACCAAGCAGTATAGTTGTGGCATGCTAAGGACTCAGTGCTTAAGCTAATTCTAGCTGGCTTCTCTGTGGGTGAGTGGTAAGTAGTCAGTTTTTAGGTGCTTGTTAGCAAGATTTGTGATGAGAATCCTTGTTAAAATAATCCTTTAAAAAAGTGATAAAGGGAACACTGTTCAATATCAGGTCTTTGAAAAACAGACAAGCTTCCAAGAAACTGGCTGTGATTGGAAAAAAGATATTTTAGATAGAACCTGCAGTGATGGAGTACACAAGTTCATAATCATGCAGTTTTTAATTTTTCATGTACTTGACTTTGCTGCTTACATAAAAGTTTAATGTGTCCAAACTTTAGTTGTTTCAAAACCTTCTAAAGACAACTACTGTTGTTAATGAGCTATTAATAGTATTTAATGCAAACTGTAGGAAGAGTTACTATGAGATTGTGAATAAAATTTCAATAATGAAATCAAGCTGCTATTTCTTTTTTTAATTTATATTTTTACAAAGGCATTATGATATTTGCTTAAACCATAATACAGTTTCCCATTTGACTGGTAAAATACCTCCTAATGCTTCAGTTGATGTTAACTATGAGTAAGTTGCTTCCTTTCTCTATGTAACTGGTTTAATTTATACTGTCATTGATAGGGATTATTAAATCAATTTCCATGATAATCAATATGAGTGGATTATATATGATGTGAAAAAAACATTTCTTCTGCTCAGTTTTTAATTTTCTACACTTTCAGTGTTTCTTTGTATTTTTCTCGTGTTGTGAGATAACAAGCATACAAATGTCTGATCTGACCTCTCTAGAGCAATTACTTTTCATGTGCATTCATAATATACCTGATTTGAAACTTTCTAATTTCTCTTCATAGGATATTTTCTATGTTTAGTTCTGTTCACACTTGAACTCTGTCTATATCTTTAGTATCCTTTTGGAGGAAGAGTGGTCTGTACCTCATACAGGATTTTTTTTTCTGGTAAGGTCACAGCACTGATTTTTATAATCCTATTACACTGGTTTTCTTCTAATTGTTTTGCATTGTTATAGATGCCTGCTTTATTATTTTTATTTTTGTTGTAGGGGTGTGTTGAGCAGACATTTTTCACTAAACTGCTGAAGTGAGCCCTGGTTCCTCCCTGAGGCCAAAGCAACTGGTGTGTTTTCCCATTATGTGATAACTGATCTAATGATTGACTTCCATTAAACAGATGCAATCCTACCACCCCCTTGCACCTGACACTGGCATGTAGTGATAGGACAAGGGTTAATGGCTTCAAACTGAAAGGAGATAGATTAGATGTTAGGAAGTAATTCTTTACTGTGAGTGTGGTGAGGTACAGGAACAAGTTTCCCAGAGAAGCTGTGGATGTCCCATCCCTGGAGGAGTTCAAGGCCAGGTTGGATGGGTCTTTGAGCACCTGGTCCAGTGAAAGGTGTTCTTACCCATGGCAGGGAGGGTTGGAACTAGATGATCCCCTCCAAACCAAACCATTTTATAATTGTATGACTTGTCTAATTGATATTGATAATTAAAACAACTCCTGAAATGGGGCGAGGATTTTATAGCTGATGGCCCTCGTCTTTTGTTTTTTCATGGAAGTTATCTTGGCCAGACCTTTAAACAGATCTTAAAAGTGTCAGTGCTTGTGAGTAAGTGAACGTAAGACTGTGAGTAAATTAAATCTATGGGAGACTAAATGTTAGTGACTAGCATAAATTTATCTGGAGATTTTGTGGGTACCTGTTATCCTCCCTTTGCCTAACACATTGAGTTTTATTGCACTAAGTTCCTTACAGTTGTGTCTTTAATTTGAAACCTCATAAAACACAGACTATTTTTTTTTAAAGGGTTTGTTTTAATATGTGTCTGTTATCTGTCTGTCATCATTTAAACTTTATTTAGTGTTTCTGGGGTCCACTTATTAATTTTGGTTAGATTAATAATTTTCCTTCATTATGAGTAATTGAAATAACTACAGATTTTCTGCCATGATACTTGCCCCAGTTTCTGAATTATTAACAACTGTATTGTAATGCAGGGCCAAATATGTCCCTTCCAGCATTTTGCGGTTAACTCTTTGCTATTAAGGACATTTATTATCATGAAATCAAATAATTTAATTCAATATTTTCCCTGCTTAGATTTTGATCAGATTTTCATCTATGACTGACTGTGTCCTCATTTTTTGTTTGATTGCTTCAGGAGGCATTTTTCTCTTTGGGCTTTGAAAGAACATGTTTCCTGTTATCTGGAGCAAGAACTAGATTATCACTAGTAGCAGTTGTTCTAGTCTATTTTCTTTTTTACATGGTGCCTGGTATGACTTTTGATTATTGTTTATGCAGCCCATTCCAATGTCGAATCACCCTTTATATGAATAAATTCTTTTTGATATCCTCATTCTTCCTAAGATTCTTATTTTCCCTTCTCCGCTTTTTTAGCTATGTTGGTTTGTCTTGAGGATTTGCCCATGATTCACAGTGGGGAGAAAAAAGCTGGTGCCAGCCATGAACACATTCCAGGTCTTTATTATAGGATTGAGGAATTTAGTAAATACCAGAGTTGAAGTTAGTGCACAGAGCTGTGCATCATTCACCAGACATATGTGTGTAATGCTATGATAATTACATGATCAGGATCTGTCTAATGAAATACTGTATAGCATTGTAAGATTGTTTTTGTATGATTGTAAAATAGTTAGTTCCCATGATGCTTTGCATCAGGCAGACGTGCTGGAAAGAATATCTGCAATTTTAAATTTTAGCAGTGTAAATACAATACAGTTGAAAGTAGAAAATACACAGAGGAAAAGGGAAATGCTAGTAGTCAGGGAACATTCATACTTTAGGGATCCAACTCCTGTAATTAAATCAAAAGACCGATTTCCTTAGGCCATTTCCACAGCATATGCAGAGACCCCTTCACAGGACATTTTGTAGCATTTCAGGAGTTCCTTCAACCAAATCTCTCTCAAGGAGCCTCTCTCTATTTACTGTAGCACAGGATCTGTCTCCTACATCCCACTCTTGCTTACTTTTGATATTTGAAAACAGGTGATGTGTATATAACTACTTATCACACATTTTGCTCATAGGGGCTGTAGGGGCATGTTAGTAAGCTGAATTTCAGAGAAAGCTTTGAACAACAGTAATGCAGTATGTTTTCAGATATTTAAGGGAGTTTCCATAAAGTGTAAGGTGTAAGACAGAAAAAGGCACAAGAAGTTTGTGGGTGTGGGAGAAGCTGGAAACTGGACTCCTGACACTGAATGGCAGGTGGGAGATAGGAAGGGAAGAGATACAAGAAGCATCCCTGAAATTTATTTTTGTATCAGTAAAAAGTGCAGGGTTTTTAAAATGTTTTAGCCAAAAACAACATAACAATCAAATTAGACGGTATGATCTAATGGTCTTTTGAGCTTTATGTTTTATGGAAGTTGGCCCGGTTTCAAACATGAGTAAACCACAGCTGTCTTCCTGAAAAAGATTAAGGAGTAATAGGTGTGGTGGTGATCAGCAAGGATGGACCTTGAAAGTGAAGACAAGTGGTAGATGCTGCAGAAGTATCCAGGGAGAGCTGTGGAGATAGTGATGTGTTCTCCAAGTGATTGACTAGGAAAAGGGTCTTTGCAGCAGTTCTCTGAGTGAATGTGTGTGATATGAGACTGTGTGTGTCAAAAGCAAAGAGAAAAAATGTTGCTGAATCAAAAACCAGAGAGCAAAATCTTGCTGAATCAAAACATGATGATGATGATTAACCTGATTGAATACTTTAGCTGATTGGGAGGATTAAGAAAAATATCATCTTGGAAATGTTGCATTGAAAATATCTGCAAATTATGAATATGAATCTTGGGATTTGGAGTGTCTTTGGGATGTAAGGTGATGCTAGAGTTACATGTCTGAGCAATAGGCAGGATGATGGTGTAGCTGTGCAGCTTTGTGTGTGTGACCAACAGTTAAGTCATTCATAGGAAAAGCTGTAAAATCTGTCCTCAAATATAATTGTATTATTTATTTTTTGACGTTCTTCACTCCTACAACTGCTTCCCACATAATATTGCTTAGAATATTTCCCCACCTGCCACAAAGGACTGGACATTAATTGTTGAGTTTGATTTGTAATTTCACAGTGGGATGCCTAGTATAAAAAGATGTATTTTGCATTTGCTGGGAAGGTACTGATCTTTTCATTTGGTTTATAGTAATGGTGAACACAGATGCAGTAATTTCCTTACAATTAAATTATGAAGTCAAGTCTTCTAATAACAATACTCCATAGTATTTCAGTAATAATTAATTGATTCTGTTCCTCATTCTGATTCTGCCTGATGATACAAGAATTCCCCCCAGGAGGAAGAAGCTTTCAGCTTGCTTGAGAATTTTATTGCCAGGTCCCATACCATCCACAGTAATTTTTCCCTTACCCCTTCAGCATGTCCTGGAACTCACAGGTTGAGAAAGGATGGAGGAAATACATCTGCCCTTGGCTAACTTTCCAGTTTGCTACCATACAACTACACACCACTGGTATGAATTAGAATTGTTTCTAGGCTTTTCTGACTTAAACCAGGGAAGAGGCAGCTTTAGGATCACGGAAGCATAACCTGAAGAAAAAATCTAAACAGCTTTTTTTTTGTTGTTGTTGTTTTTCAATAAACTTCTGCCAGGTGTGGAAATTTAAACTGTTAATGTATGTTTGCATGAGCAAGAAGAAAGGTTGTCTTAGGTATTGAGTAGCTAGGTGTCCAGATTAAAAAGATAAAGCTTCAGGAAAAGAAAACCTGCCTTTCTTAGGAAATGCAAATCTGGCAAGGAATTTGATATTAATGGCCCATCAATCGTTTCAGGTTCTTCAAAGAAAGAGCAGTGCTAGCCAGATAAGGCAGTAGATTATTCTCTGCTTGATGATCATTTGTGAAATCATAAATTCATTGAGCAAACATACCCCACAGGCATACTGGGTCCTGGGACCTCTGCCTGCACAAGGCTCAGCCCTGCCGCCTGCATCTTCCCCCATAGTCCCCGTGTGCCTACAGAGTGACCCCAGGTTTGAGGCTGTAACTCTCTGGAGATAAAATAACCAAAATCTGACGCTATATTTTGAAGTCCAGTGTTGTAGATTCATTACTATGTGCCAGTTTCAGAGATACATGTGGGATATAACTGGGAATTCAATATTAAGATGGGAGTAAAAATTTTGTTATTTGTCCTGAGCTAACACCAATTCTAAAACGACAAGCACATTTCCTTTCTTCACACATTTTGGAAATCTCATCTGCCTTGCATATCTCTGAGTTTCCTTATACATAAGTGGTCTAAGTCAGTGTGTCATCTTGGCAAAAAAGCTTCTTAATGTCCATGTGCATGGAAAGCTTTGGATGTACTACTATTTTTTCCTATCTAGACATAATAGCAGTTTGAGTCCTTATCTCTCTATGAGTGCTATAGGCAACTCAATGTCTCAGTGAATTTAAGATGTTCATGTCCTCATGTATCTTGAGTTAATTTTTAAACTTACTAATTTTTTTATGTAAAGGATCTTGCTGCATTTTAAGTCATTCTGTAGGAGATACAAAAGTAATCAGAGACTGTTGATTGTCTTGAACATTTTTTGGGTAGAAGGTGTATTTAAATTGATTTGTCTGGTTACCTGCTGATCTCTGAAGGTATAATTCTGCTCTAGTAATAAGAAGAATGGTATCATACTCCTGGACAATTCATTCTGTATTTGGTCTGGCTGTCTCAAAGAGGTCATGCTAGTGAAGGTACAAGGTGGCCATTGTGGCCTCCCAAGCTAAGAGATAGCCTCAGGCAGAGAGAAAGCATGGACCCCTTCCTGGGGTAGATGATAAGTGCTGGTGTGGAAGTCTGGATGACACAGCTCCCCACTGTGTAGCCTGTAGGGATTCCATGTGCTTGTGCCACCGTAAATCTGATATTCCTTATTATGAGGTAGGCATTTTTTTGCTAGTCTCTCTTCTCATTAGCAGCTGAATGATACTAGCTGCATGCTACCATGGGGTTTTACTGAAACCTTGGGGAGATACACTGCCAAGCTAGTACTTCTCCCAACCTTCAGATAGACATAGCAGTGAGAGGTCTTATAGAAATTTTATTTACTTTCTGTCAGTTTTACAGTGTTTTAAAATACAGGCAGATTATCTCATTTTAGTTTTGGCCATTGTGTTACTAAGAGGCTGAAAATCTCTATGAAGAGCCGATGAAGATAAATATATCACTTTTATTGATTTTAGACCACTCTCTTTTATTAAAAATAATAAAACAAATTACATATAACAATGAAAAAGCAGCAGCACACAGGAGGTGAGCAAACACACTGCAGGTACTTGTATTTGCCTGAAGGGGAATGTGCTGTGATCAATTAATGCTCTATAAATCTCTTGGCATATGAAATTACTGTTGCCTTTGCTGTAGCTGCAGCATTTTAGGGTAAAAATAGAGATCTTGTCATGGTCTAGGCACTCAGATTATTTTTCTGTGATTAGTTTGGTGTCTCTTTAATTAGAGCTGTGTGCTGTGTTACCTGATTTAATTCTTTTTCTCTTTACATATTTAGGTCCTAGTCCTGTAACTGAATTTCTTCAAATGGACCTTGATAGCCTGGAGGCCTGATGAAGTCCATGGGACTCTGGTGACTGCAGGTTCTCACTCTGAAGATCTGATTGTAGGCCTGAACCTAAATTTCTATTTTGTTTTCCTGTCTGTTTGCTTCTTAAATGATGAAAATTATCCTTTAGAATGGTGTTGTCTTTGAGTCTCATGCACATCCACTTTATAGTGTTCAGACACTGTGTGCTTGGGATCTTGTCAGACATTGTTAAAATATTTCTCTTCTGTTGTGTGCCTAAACCTCATGATTGCTCTGATTATTGTGTTAGATTTTTCTATTTAGTGCCTTTCTACCTAAAATGGAGAAGATCATCACATGTGTTTTCAATTGTTGTGGTATTTCTCTTAACTCAGATTTTTAAGTCAGAGTAACTGTTCAAACTGTTCAGGTTATTTTTAAAGATGTAGGTAGATTTGTTTATTTCTTGCTGGATACAAAGTATAATATTTTATTTTGCAAATTTGGTAGCCTAGTATTACTAAAGCTTTCAATATGATGATACTCTGATTTAATAAAATAAGTAGGAAATGACCCTTTTACTAGCTCTCCTGTTGCTTTTCTATTCCTGTGGCTGTGGTTACACAACAGACAACCGAGAGTGAAGATATTTTTATTTTTTGAGCCAGTGTATACCTTCTGTTGACAATAAGTGCTGTTCCCTGTCCTATTCCATATTGCAGTTTCACTGAATAGTAAAGTTGTAGCCTCGGTAGAAGCTGTAGAAAGGACTTTGAAAAATCACAGGTAGAGTGTGATCACAAATGGAATGTGAGAGGAAAAATAGATGTGTTCTATCTCTATTCATGTTAGTATTTGTGTTATTTTATATATTTTTAAAGCAAGTATTTAGCAGTGTACGATAATTAAGAGATTAAAAGATGCAAAACATCCTTTCTATACAGAGAATCAGAAAAACTTTTTTGGTTTTTGTAGGCTTATTACAATGATATTAAGGAGCCTCACAGTATTTGATGATTTTTTGCATATTCCCTGAACAGAAAAGCACCATTGTCCTTTTAGACCAAGGAGAAAGCCGAGTCGCTTTTTTAGTCAGTAGTAAAGTCAATGATATTAAATGGATTCTCCTGCCTTTTAACCTTGTGCCTCCAGCTCCATTTTTCCCTCAAGACCCAAACCTTCCATTGCCATCATCTGCTTTGCATTTCTACGTGAAAGGCCCAAGGTGTTTCTGTTTGGACAGCCAGAAAATGAGGAAGACAAGGTTGGTTGGCCATCTGCCAGGGTGCGAGGTCTGACTGGCTCGTGGGGGCTGCTGGTGAAGGCAGAGGCAGAACTGAGTGTTCTTCACTGTGTGGCATTCAACTGCCTTAACCACATGCCCATGGCTCTCTTCCTGTAGTTGTCTGTCTTGCTCTCAGCAGAACTCCTAAAGACAACACGTATACCAACCAATAAATAATCTAATTTGATGCACAGCCCTGATTCACTTCCTGAGCTGTGTCCTGCACGCACGGAGCGGCCACAAATCCCGTGGAAAAATTCAGCACAGTGCACGAGGCCACAGAGTAAGGCTGTTAAGTGTCCCTAAACTTTGCAATGAGACAGTGTTCTTTTAATGTCACTTATTATAGCCATAGCTCAAAGTATTTTTAACGAGAAACAAGAGAAAAATGAAAGCTTTTAGAACTGGTTGTAACCAATTCCCTGTCTAGCTTGTGAATTTGCTTCCAAGTCTCAGAGACTATTTGTGGAGTGTTGACCCCAGCTCTTTAGGTTTTGTTTTCTCTTCAGCATTCCCACCCCAAAAATTAGCTCCTCTAGAGTGCAGTAGACATTGGGGGTGTTGGTGTAGTCTGCTAATAATTTAAATGAAGAAACAAAAATCGAAGGTGGACTTTTCTTGTACATTTTCTTGTTGAAAAATAAGAGGAGATGCTCCCAGTTCTCTCCACAATGAATTTCAGGGGCTATCCTTCTGATCCTTGATCTCACAAATAGATGGCAAAAACTTTAATAATAGAAAATTTTGCTCTTGGTTTAGCCCTTTAATCTTCTTCCCAGTCAAATTGTAGTAGCCTACTGTGTTTGTAAGCTACCAAGAATGGTGTGTAGGCTCCAGTGCCAGAGCAATTGTGTTGGGAACACAAGCTCATCTTGTAATCTTTTATGTTAGAATTTGGTAGCATAAGTTTTTTTTCAGAGAAACCTTGCCAGATCATGGTCTGAGTTTTGGTTTTTGGTAATGTCTGCTTTATCTATGGATAGTGCTTGAGATTTGGTCACCAAGCCTAGTGATTTGCTATGAGGAAAACAAAACAATCTCATACTTTGCTTTTGCATGTTTTTCTCTGGTATATACAGTCTTTTCTTGCAAGTAATGCAGCAAGTTTCTGTAAAAAGAGCTGGTGGGAATACTGTTAAGGAAAATTTGTTCAATCCATTCGCTGAAATTCATAAAAATCAAAATACTTGCAAAAGTATTCACTGGCATTTTGTTGCAAAATAAAACGAAAACCCTGATCTTAGTGCTGATTTTTTTTAATAAGGATCAGTTTTCAACATTTCATAGCTGTAGAGGAATGGGGGGAATAGGACAAAACAGTCTTGATACGTAGAATCACCTTAAGTCTGTATCTCAACTCAACACTTTGTATCATGAAACCATGGCCTGAAACTGCTGCCTGTCATATCAGATATTATCACTGATTTATTATGTTACTTCCTCTTACCTGCTTTTTGTAACCTTTTGGCAGGGATCACAATTTTTTTCTGTGTTTTGGGTATCTTCTTTTGGTCTGGGGTTGGGTTTTTTTACCAGCACCTAACAGAGCCCTGATTCATTATTTGGCTTCCAGGTACTAGGATAATACAAGTGCTAATCATGCCTGCCACTAAAAATTTTCTGCGTTATTTCATTTGCATTTGTTTGCCTTCAGCTTCTAGCCATTGACTCTTGTTATGCCTTCTCTGATGGATTAAAGGGCTCTTTAGGACTCACTATTTTCTCCCCAGGAAGGTGCTTTTACCCTGTTATCAAGTTACTTCTCAATATTATTTTTGTTGTTGTTTGTTTGTTTTAAGAAAAAACTAAACAGATTGTGCTTTTTAGGGTTCTCATTATTTTTTCACATTCCTGGATGATTTTTTGTGGCTCTTTTCTATCCCTAAAACTGTGTGTTACTAGTCACATGCACAGGAGTAAAATTACTTCTCTAATTCCTCTTGTGTTAGTATGGTTAGAAATTGATGTTATTGCAAGGTCAGATAAAAAAACCCTACCTAATATGACTTCTGCACACCTGAGTGTAGTTATTAGAGGAAGAAAATGATGGATTACTTTAAAAACATTTAAATATTTTTAAGTGATCCACAAATCAGCAAGAGTGGGTGTGCAGGAAGGATGCCAAAAGTATTTATATTGAGGTTTTTAAGGAGCTGAAGTGAAAATAAAAATAATAAGTTTAATTGTAAAGCCACAATAATACATCAAAACTTAAGTCCTGTGTTTAGCATAGTAATTCATAGTTGCAGAAATTTTGTAAGACAATGAAAAATGTTTGTTATTAACACACTGTTGTGGGTCACTGGAAATAGAGATGCAAGTGGATGTGAATATACATATCCCTTACATCCATTTAATCCTATAAGAAACCACTTGCTTATATTTGGGAACCCAAGAACAGTTATGTTATCTGTTATGCTGAAATAGAAGAAATAACATAGTATTAAAATTCAGTTTTTTATGAAGATTGTCACTATTAAGTTATATAAAAGTTCAAACAATCAAAATCCAGAGCTTCAAAGAGGCTCTTGAAAGTTTCCCTGTTCACTATTTCTTTCCAAAGGGGTGGCTATTTATTTTGATTTGCATCCATACTTGAGGACAAAGTTAAGTTAAATTTACACGAACAAGACTAATCAGATGCCTGTCTAGTCAAAACATCTCAGCCTACCCAATGACTTTCATGCATATCATGCATATAAGCATCTGAATTGGATCTGCACTCCCAGGCCCACACTCAACCCTCCTGGAAACCATCAGATTTTACATTAAATTCAACTTCAGACTGTTTAAACTCTCAGTGGTGCACATTAGTTTGATGCAAGTTCGTTAATGTTGTGCCTGACAAAACTTTGAGGTCACCGCATTGACTTTCTGTCCAAAGTGACTTGAGTTTTGACTTTGAAAAGAATGCTTCTTTCCCTTGTGGCAGCATTCCCTCTGTGAAATTTGGGGCATATTCCACAAGGGTCTTCATTTGTTTCAGCAAAATGAAAGTTCATGGAAACGTGGTAAATGAGGAAGGAATGAGATTTAAAGTAACGCAAAAGACTTAGAATCCTCTAAAACTCACAGAAAAGAAGTAAAGGTGAGCAAGAACTGAATAGCCAAATGGCCTCTAGTTAAGAAAGTACTAAGCTAAACAGATTTAAGCTATTATTTTTTGTGTGTTAATGGAAAAGTTTTTACTAAGATTTTGGTAACACTGGGTGACTTGGGGTAGAAGTTGTCCCCCTGCAATGATGAGCTCACAGAGCCCTTTTCAAAACAACCATCTGCTGTTGGACAAGGCAAGAGAAGTGGGCATTCCCTTGAATGCTTTTTGGTATCACAGGCTTAGTCAGTGTAAAGTATGTGATTTCTTACATCCTAGGTTGCCTCGGTTTCTTCTCCTGGGTCTCAGAAATCTTGGAATAGAACCATTAAATAGAAGGAGATGACATCCCTGGGAAAGAAGAAGGTAGAAGAAACAGGATGATTATGGTAGAAGCTGGAGACAGTCTCCATGAGAATACTAGAATGACTTCTTTTCTCTGAACAGCCAATTAAAAGGTGATCCTCCTTTCTGAACCAGTAAGAAATTGCTATGGCTGCATGTAATGGTGTTTCACCAATGCAGCACCCAGTGCAGTGCAGTCCATACTGGAAAACTGTTTTGGAAGAGGGGGAGAGGGGTCTGGCTAGAAAATTACTTTCCCATTAAATAATGCTACCAATGACTATTTGGTGAGCAGATACAGCTGCCAGAATGCATTTTTCAGTTTATCTTTGCACAGAAGTGTGGACAAAAGAAGAGAAGAAAACGGGGACAGAAAGAAGAGAGATGGAGAAAGGATAAGAGTGTTCTGAGGCTGTTTCTGCTCTTCCAGGATATATTCCTTGCCTTCCCTAGTGAGTGGTATATGCTGATAACTTGTAGTACTTGTAATCTTCCTTGAGCACCATATCTCCATGGGAAGTTAGCAGGTTTATCAAGTTCCCGAGTATGTGGACAATTCCTTGAATGAACGAGAAACTCTCCATTGCATTGTAAGGGATGAGACAGACACTACTCGGTGACACTTGTACACTTGGCTGTATTCAGCAAAAGGGTAAGACTGTCCTGTCAAACTGTGCAAGTTCCCCTTTTGAAGCTGTGAGCTAATGGTTGTTTCCTCCAGCAGTTCCTGTAACTGCTTATATGCAGTAACATTCACAGTAGGTCCTGAGTAGTTACTAGATAGACTGATGTGTGCTGCATCCTGGTTTTTTGGATATCAGCATCCCATAAATTCACATAAGATTGTGCTAGGATTTCTAATATCAGGGACTGTGTTGGCATTAAGGTGTCATCTTCATATGCAGAAGCATATTGTTTGGTCTGTGTTGCAGTCCCATATAAAGGACCAGAGTACAGGTCAGGTGATGTTTATATATTGTGTATTTTCAGAAAACATGTAGATAAGCAAAAAGTAACTCAGTCCCAGTATTGTACCTAGCTCAAGGATTTTTCCAGTGTGACGTGGAGCAGAGATCTGTCTAAAGGAGTCCTCTCAGTGAGAGAGCATGTCCTGTTGAATCTTCTGGGCTGGATAAAATAGGAAGGAAAGGCATCTCAGGTATTTTTCATCACCTTAGGCCTGGTTGGATTCTGCCTGTTTGGGTGTAGAAGTCTAACGGTGGTGTCAGCATCAGAAGCTTACCTGCCTCTATACTGGAGTGAGTGAGATGGAGTACTAACACCTTTAGAGCAGTGTCTGTGAAGATGGACAGCAGCATTTTGGGTTTATTAGAAGCAGCTGATAACTCTTATCTCAGTGGTAGGCTTGAGTGTACAATACATAAATGATGTGGAGATTTTGGAGGGGACTGAATATTTGATGCCATGTTTCCAGAAAGTTGAAGAGATAAGTGGATATTGCACTGCATGTTGTGTTCTCAGCAAAGCAAGCATCTCAGCAGGTCAGCGATTTCAGAAATAGTGCAGTCCTGAAAGAACATTTTTTGAACTCCTTTTTGCTGTTGAAGCTGAACACAGTTCCATCTGTCTGAAACTGTACATTGAGAGCTTCACAGAGGCACTTAAAGAAGTTATGTACTTATGCATAAGGAATAAGATGCTGAAGGAATCATATTTCATAAGAGTAAATCTATTAATCTTACCATAAAATGGTTACTTTCTAGACACATATTCACTTTAAAAAAAAGTTCACGGTATACTGATCATCTGAGAAGAAGTCCATACTGATGTATTTTCACCATCTTTCTGAGCTGAACAGTGTGAATATATGCTTTTGCTATGAAAATCTGTTTACTTGGATACTTTGCCGTGCATCTGCTAATTCCACAAAAAGTGTACACATTTTCATGTTACCCATTTTGTGGATAAAAGCACTGTGTTAAGTACTGACCCTGATTTAAGAATGTATCGGCTCTAGAAACGATGGAATTGTCTTCAGGGCTCACATGTCAACAAAGATCAGCTGGTTCACACGTGAAGCTTGGCGAGGAAAACGCTGCAGCAGCACCGGTGCCATCCCTGCTCCCTGCCTGCCTCTTCCTGAATGCTGCCTTTTGTCAGTCAAGGTTCCCTTGCCTGTCTGCCACTGCTCCACTGTTACCACTTACACACCTGGGTCAGCCAGCCGCTCATCCGTGGGGAGTGGACAAAAACTCTCTTGAAACCCTGCTCACTGATAGAAGAGGGACAGTAGCCTACACAGATGACTTGACACAATGTGAGCAAATCCAGAGAGAGGTAAAGCAAATCAGGTTCCATGCTTTGGTACTGTTTGCAGATGTGCTGATTCTCATTCCTTTGAACCGAGTCTTTCTCTTCCAGAAATGATTTTAAGGAAATATTTAAAGTCTGTCTCCTGAAGATTTCAAAAAAGACTCCAGAGTAATTTACTGACTGCAAGTCTGCATCTAATGAGCAACTGAGAATTGTGTTCGTCTGGGCTGTGCACAGGCTGGCACTGCATCCTCAGGAGAAAGGCAAATATGGCCAGGACTTTTTTTCAAATACACTGCAAAAACTGTGCCCACTGTAGGGATGGAAGTGTTCAAAAGCAAGAGTGAAAATCTACATTACCAGCAACTCCATCAGAAGTACGTGTGCCCAGGTGCCCTGTCTCCACAGATGTTTTGCTCTCATTTTGAGCTGAAAGTGTAACTTTTTTGTTGAAAAAGGCTTTCAGATCTTGTTAAAAATAGCCTAATAGTAGCTTTGTATTTGACTGACAAGGTGGTTGTTACTATGCCATTTTCACTGTAATAGTCTAGTAATTTTGACCCAAAGAAACAATGATCTCATTCCTTGGGAGGGAGGACAGGGTGACAAAATCTGGAGGTCCCGTGACGACACTGAATCTCTTCGTTGTCAAAGCAAGCTATGAAATCATCCGCTTTCCTGCCAAATCCTGCTGGGGAGTAAGCAGTGTCCTTCACAGAACACACATTTTGCAGGAGAACATGAGGGCACGGAAGAACCACGTTTCTGCCCCACGGGAAGTGTGCTGCCCCACACCCTGTAACTTCTGGAATTGATGCAAGTGTGTTTTCCCACCTCTGTCAACAACCACAGTACTAAAGTGGGCAGAAGCTTTCTAAGGTTCTTTATATACTGTGAGTTCATCAAAAATTCTGCTGGTTAATTGTCACCAATGTGTTTCACTGTTATTTCAGGAATGGGGGAGAATGAGATCTCTGCATCTCTTTCTCAGTCAGGCTCCACTGCCAACCAGGTAGTCTGTACTTGCTGGAATTCTCCACCCTTGTTCGTGTTTGCTAGAAGTCTTTGGTTGTGAGCTACATGGGGATGATAGGAAGTAGGAGGAAAATTTTAATAAAACTTTTTTCGCCATTCATTTGGAACTTTTCTGTTTCTACTCAGTACTACATTGTTAAGAAGAACAGTTCTGTCTTCGGAGAGGCCTTCCTCTGTTACCTCTAAAGGAAACTGGAGAACAAAATGATGCTTTAAAAAAGGTTGATAATGTATAGCTGATGTTTCCATTCAAGTTCAGCTTGCCTTAAATGGAACAATAGTTGAACCAAAAGGCTTCTTACAACCATTTCTGCTGGTTTCCAAATAAGTAGCTACAACAGGTATCCTAAGAACTGAAGTATTCTATTTTCTGATAGCAATCCTAGTTTTAGTCTTGCTTTGCAATATGACAACCAATCTGTGTGTCTTTTCCCAGAGTATACCCTAGTTTGCAAAATACCAGAATTACTAAACAGGGGTTTTGAAACTTCCTTTGCAGCTACATACTTTTTTTTCCTGGAGCAGTGGTACTGGGCTGTTGTGACCCAAATGTTCTGTGGGCAAAGCTTATGTGCAAGAAGTCAAAGGTGTTTCGTGTTATCCAAGTGATCTCAGTGACTGCACCTGTCTAGTGGAGTGTAATTTAAAACAGATTTGAACTTCAATGAGGTTTGCAGAAGAAGGCATGTTTGTGAAGTATCAGAAGGGATGTGGCACAGCATGAACAAGAGAAAAAACATATATTGCTTCCGTAAAAAGCGCTACTCTCTGCAACTGATTAGTAAATTCTTTTGTATTTCTGTCATCAAGGATTGCAGAAAAAACCCACTGGAATATGCAAACCTGCACAGGCCTGAGCATATAACTGACAGAGATGAAGGAAAACCCTTACAGGAGTATGTCACGTAATCAAATTCTCCTCACTTGCCTTTTACTGAAGGTTCAGCTATGGACAAGAGCAAGAAATAAAAGTATTACTTTGCTTTCCTTTCAGGTCTGGTTTTTCACAGAATAAATCTTCAAGTTCTGTATGTACAAAGCTATCAGCTTCTGCACACTACATCGCATAAATAGTAGTGATTTTTACAGTTTTCTTCTGTTCCATATAAAGGTTTTAACTTTAAATGCAAATCAGAAAAAAAACCCCTCAAACCACAAAGAAAACCTTTCTTGAGACAAACACTAGTGTTCCTTATTATTTACGTATTTTTGCATGATTTCAGGTAGCAGAATCAACTGTCTTCGTACGTCAACTAGCACTTCTTCACAAATGAGGCAATTTTAGAATTAGGGTTGTTGTTCAGAAGGATCTTTGCCTTCCATGAAGCACTGTGCCTTCCCCAACCATTGCTATCCCTTGTGTGTCAGAGCACAGACCCTTCCAAAACTTCATGGATAGATTTTGAGGGAGCATGATAATTAAGCAATTATTGAAATCAGCTATTTACACTCGAATATTTTTGAGCAATGTACACTTCTCTTCGCTCAAGTTTGTGTTACTACAGCAAGTGCGCTGACACTGCCTTTCGGGCAGAGCAGTGGTTTTGAATTTTTCTCAGCAGCGCTCCTCCCAGCGTTGTTTGCACTAATAAAGTAGTGTAAACAGCGAAGTTGATGTTAAGGGGTATTTCTCCCTTTCGCTAGTCCAGTACGGCAGCCTCGTGCGGTGCAAATGTCAGTAAAAAAGCAGAGAGGGGAGCAGCAGCGAAGGACAGGTGAGGTGTGGCTCAGAGCGCCCCTGCAGCAGGAGGCACCACTGCTGAGAATTTGGGAGGACTGCTCCTTGTCACCCGGGAGGTTATGGACAAAGCCAGCATCTTCCGCCTATTGCTCATACAGATGATGAAGCCATTTCTGGAGAAAGAAAGAAAAAACCAAAAAAACACGAACAACAAAACAAAACAAACGTCCCCCACCCTCAGAGAGGGGGCAGAGCCGCGCACACCGCCGCGGCAGCGGAGGGGAGTCCCGTGCCCCGGCTGGAACGGGGCAAGAGGAGCCGAGACACGCGGGCTCGGCTCGGCTCCCCGCTGAGCTCCGGCTTCCGCGCCTGGGCGGCGGGGCGGCGCGGCCGCAGCGGCGGGGGGCGGCGGCGCCCTGCTCCTCCCGGCGGGGCGGCCGCGGCGGTCCCCCCGGGGCAGCGGGGGCGGCCGCGGGGGCGGCGGGGCCCGCGCCCCTCGCGGTTGGCGGCGCGGCGGCGGGCGGCCACCGCCGCTGTGCGGGCCCCGCCGCCGCCCGGCTCCCTGCGCTCACTTTTATATTTGCGCGCCCTTTCCCTGCTCGGTGACGTGTCCCGCCGCGCGCCCAACCCGCGGCGCGCTCTGGTCAGGACAATGGGAGCGCCTGGGCCAATCGGCGCGGCGCTCGGCTTGGCGGCGGCCAATGGGCGCGGGGCTGTGCAGAGAGTAATGTTACCAGCGCCGCGAGTGTGAGGAGGCTGCGTATCGATCCCGCGCTCAGCCATTGCGGTGCACCGGGCTGCACAGCGACCCAGCCAGCGCTGGGGCCGGGCGGGCGGCCGCGGGAGCGTCTCTGGGGCTCGGGGCCGAGCGAGGGCTGCGTGCCGACTCTGTCTGACACGGGTGAGTACGCGCCGGGGGCCGCTGGGCCGGCCGGGCGCGCTCGCCCGCTCGCCCGCCCGCTCGCTCGCAGCCGGGCGGTGAGCCTGTGGTGGCCGTCGTGCCGCCGCCGCTGCATGACCGCGGAGCGCGGGGCAGCGCCGGCTCGGACGCCCGTACACAAAGGCGAGCGGGGCTGTGCCCGGGAGACCCTTTCCCGGGCGGAGAGCCCCTCGGCCGGGGCGGGGCGGGGGCGGCGGGCGACTTCGGGAGAGCGGGGCAGCGGGAGGCAAGGAGCGAGGTAGGGAGAGAGAGGCGGGCGATGGGAACCGAGCGAGCGGCCGGGGGTCGCCCGCCGCGGGGGTCGAGGGCCGCGCCGTGCCCCGCCGTAAGCCGCTTACACGGTACCTCGCCGTAGCCATCGCCGCGGCGGCGGGGCGGGCGGCGGGGCGGCAGGGGCTCCGGGCGGGCCGCGCCGCGCCGCCGGGGCGGTGGGGAGCGCGGGGAAGCGGGGCGCGGGCCGGGGCGCCGCTGGCCCCGCGGCCGCCCGGCTGTAACATGGCTGACGGCAGCCGCGAGCGAGAAAACAAGGCGAGCGGCGCGGAGCAGCAGAGGAGGCGCTCGGGCGGGCGGGGGCGCAGTTCGGGGGAACTTTTTTCTCCAGCAGCCGCCGCTCGCCCGGGCGCGGGGCTGGCAGCCCCGGGGCCGCGCAGCTCGGCGGGGCGAGCGAGCGAGCGGGGCGTCCTCGGCAGGGCTTCTACCGCGCCGCCGAGGCTCGGGCGGGCACTGAAAGCGCGCTGATCCCCTCCATCTTCTTCCCCCCCGCTCCCACCCACCTCCCCCCGTCTCCCGCCCGCCCTCCCTCGGCTGCAATGGCTGAGCGTGTGCGCCAGGGTAGCGGCGCGCTCACACAAAGGGAAGGGAAGGGAGGAAGGAGCCATGTTCTCTGTGCGGCGGCGGCAGCGGGCGACGCCACAGCGGCCATTCCGCGCAGCCCGGACTGCGCTGCCACCGCCGCCTCCGCGGGCGGGGGTCGCCGCCCAGCCCCGCCGCGGCCCTTCTCGGCGGGGGTCCCGCCGCCCGGGCTCGCCGCCCCGCCCGGCCGCGGGGGGTGTGGTGGCGGCGGGGGGGTGGGGAGCGGCCGGCTCTGCTCCTCGGCGCACAAAATGGAAGGAGGCTCGGCGGCGGGTGACCTCCTCCGCCAGGAGCCTGCGCCATGGCGGCCGCTCCCGCCGACACCGCCGCTGCGGCGGCGCGGCCGGCAGGGAGGGAGGGAGCGCAGGCCGGGGCTGCCTCGCCTCATGGCGGCCGGAGCGGGCAGGGCTGGGCATGGGGACGCTCCCCCCGCCGCGGGGGGACGGGGGCGGCGGCGGGAGAACGCTTTGTCCCGCCGGGGCCGGGGGTCGCCGCCGGCGGGCAGCTGCACCCCGGTGGGTGTCCGACTCCTGGGCATGTGCTCGCCGCTGCGAGCCCTCCCCTGAACGCGGGATAAAACTTACACATGTTCTCCCTTATAACGGGACTAGTTTTTTTTTTTTTCCTTTTTTTCCCTTTCTTTTTTTTTTTTTCCTTCCACCCCCCAGCAGGTCTCTTGAGGGACTTCAGAAGTTTCCCTCTGCCTCCCTGCTAGGGGAAGCGTCCAAAATGGCGGGAAGGAGGAGGCTTTTAAACGCCAGCCCCGGGGTCGCGCTGCCGAGCCCGGCCCGCGGCCGCCCCCGTCCCCGCAGCCGCCTGCCCCCGCTGCCCCGGCCCGGCCGAGCCCCGGCCCGGCTGCGCTGGGAGCGGCCCCGAGGCAGGCAGCAGCGGCTCCTGCTTCTTCAGCCCTGTTGTTTACTTGGTAGAAACTTCAAACCGGACGTGTTTAGTCACAGAGCAGAAATCTGTTTCTGTCTATCCGCCAAACCGATAGGAAATACAGCTTCTGTGGCAATACAGACAGGCACTGCCTGCCCTTTTTTTTTTTTTTTCTTTCTCGTTTTTCTTTTTCTTACCCTTCTTTTAATTCGTGCTGAAAAGCAGAGCTTGTCACGGTGCAAGTGACTTTTTCAGGGAGCTATGAAGAAATACTCCAAATGTCTGACTTGGGTGTGAAAGTCCCAGGAAGGCATTTTTCAGTCCCTGAAAGTGTCACATAGTGCTCTTGCTGAGCACAGCTCTGCTGGCTGTACATAAATGTTGTGCTTTTCCCTGCGTAGTTTATAACGTATTTGACCAAGTGAGCTGTTTCATTCCCATATTTCAAGATATACCTGCAAAGAGTAGGCTTTTGCAGTACACATAAAGATTGGTCAAAACATATGGTATAGAAAATAATAAAAAACATACGTTGTAAATAAACACGCAGGGCCTACAGGGAACATGGGCTGTGAAAAGAAAGAAATCCGTAATCCAGAGGGCTGCTGAGACAGGATACTTGGGCACTTGTTCCCTCCTTTCAATTGCCTTTATTCTTCCCAAGCTTATGATTAATACACCGGTAATAATTGTGTTATGTAGTCTCCCCTGCAATACTTGCCTTCAGATTGCTTGGAAGGACACTTCTTGTTTGCAGGAGACCATAACTGCACGTTTTGATGGCCCTTTGAGATTTCAGGTTGCTTACATCCAGGTCACCTCAGACAGGGATGACAGAAATCTTCAGTAAATTTTCCAGAAGCGAATCTTTTTCTCATTATATGATTTCAGAATACTGCTCCAGCAGGTCCTGTTTGGCATGACCCTTGGTTGTGTCTTACTTCCTGCCTTGGATTGTTAAAAATACAAGTTTTAAAGGTGTCTCATTTGCTTCATTACAGAAAATCAGCAAAAATGGGTAAAGGTGATCCTAAGAAGCCGAGAGGTAAAATGTCTTCATACGCCTTCTTTGTGCAAACCTGTCGGGAGGAGCACAAGAAGAAACATCCAGATGCGTCAGTGAACTTCTCAGAGTTCTCAAAAAAATGCTCAGAACGATGGAAGGTAGGAATAGCTGCTTAAAAAATAAAAAAAGCCACAAAACTTTAAATGACTGGTTTTTTGAAATACCATTCAAGATTGTAAATTGTTTCTTTGGAAGCTCAGGTTTTGGGTAAGTATGAAATGTAGTTGTAAAGTGAGCGGTAACTATCCATCGTCCTCCTCTTACCCTTAGCTCCCCCAGCCGAAATTTTGGAATGGGCTTTGGTTTGTTTTTGAATCTTAAAAATACTGCTTTGATTCTTATGTGTCCCATCTAAGGTATTCTGTGATTCTAATTGCCTTCCAGACTATGTCTTCTAAGGAGAAAGGGAAGTTTGAAGATATGGCAAAGGCTGACAAGCTTCGTTATGAAAAAGAAATGAAAAACTATGTACCACCTAAGGGGGAAACAAAAAAGAAGTTCAAGGATCCAAATGCACCGAAGAGGCCTCCGTAAGTAGAATCCTAGCTTTAGGTTGTCTTGTTTGGGACCATCACACTGGTGTGGATCTATAAAATGGTAATTTTATCCAGGAGCTTCAGAAATGCAAGAGTATATGATCTTCCTCACCAGTGGTGTAAAGATAGGTTGAAATTTTAGTTACGAGTGCTAAGTTTTTATTTTCAGGTAGGCAGTCCCACTATCAAAGTTGGAGTAATGGCAGCCTTTAAAAGTAGATGCCTGATTCTGACTGATTTTTCTAATTTCTCCTAAGAGGATAATTCCAGTGTAATATGGCAGTAAAGTACTGGTGGCCCTGCTCTCATCACCTGTTGGCTTGAGCAGAATTTTTGATTGGCAGTCAGTTTAAAATTGTAGGCTTTTGCACAGAACAGGTTTGAGGGGTGATCTTCCTCAAAAGCAGCTTGGAAAATTCAAACTTTAGCCACAACATAATGACAGCTGGCTTCAAATTCATCTACTGGACACCAGTACATTATTGTGTGTGTATGTCTGTGTTTTAAACTGAGCTAATGCTGAAAGGGGCAGGTAAGTTCCTTTACAAGCTAATGTTCTTGCTTGGGCTTGTGCTGTGGTCTGGAAATCCTACTTTTCTAACAAATATTGCAGCCTCCCACCTCTAACACTTCTGACATAACATTTGCTGCCCTAGTATCATTGACTTAGTCTTAATTTCTAAAGCTTTTCTGTGTCTGGTATATAAAATCTGCCTGTCTGGGGATCCTGCCAAAAATGGGACCAGATGTGCAGCATTACTTCAGAGAAAAGGGTGCATTGAGTTTGCCAAGTGGCTCGTTCAGTTCTGATACCTTCCATTGTAATCAATGTCTGTCTCACTTTTAGGTGCTTTTTCCAAAATACTCTTGAGGAACAGTAACAAAGGTCCCAAAAGTTCTGGTGTAACGAAGTCTAAAATTTAAATAATCTTCTCTTATTTCTCTTATTTTTTCTCTGTAGTTCGGCTTTTTTCTTGTTTTGCTCTGAGTTTCGTCCAAAAATCAAAGGAGAACATCCCGGTCTGTCCATTGGAGATGTTGCAAAGAAACTGGGAGAGATGTGGAACAACACCGCTGCAGACGAGAAACAGCCTTATGAAAAGAAGGCTGCTAAGCTGAAGGAGAAATACGAAAAGGTAACACTGACAGTCAGGGACATGCTTTGGGGAGGTCAGGCCTCAGTTTTTTAGACACTTTTTTCCTTATTGTGTACCCTGATACCTGATGTAGCAAATTATAGTATGCTAGTGACATAATTCATTAGATTTGTTGAAAAGGGTTGTATGCAGGGGCAAATGATTAATTTGCATTACACTAAATTGGAGTCCTTTACCTTGAACTATTTGCATTTGTCTGTAATTTTGAGCTGTCACAGGTGCTTGAGTAAATACCGTGGGCTCTGTATTGTTACTAAATCCATAGGTCACAGGAGAATTTGAGTAGAGTTGTAGCAGTAAGTAATGCTGGTAAGGAATGAATTGGTTCTCCCTAATTTTGGAGGTACTGGTGAGCATCCTTGAATGTTAGGATAATTGACACACATAGCTGATTTTTAAAATATACTCCTGGGAAAATGACAAAACACAGAGGAGATAGTTTTAGGCATGTGTTTTTCCTGGACCTACTTTGTGTCCATGTCCTTTCTAGTAATGAATTTGGTTAATTGTGCATGTGAAGCAGCTTGTCATACATTTTTTTTAATTATTAAGGCTAAACCTGCTGTCATAATTGGAGTTCAGAGTTCTGTTGTGCACACTACACGTGGTTTTATTTGTAGAGGCAGATTCCCATCCCAATATGTGGAAGCCAAAGGAAGAGGAGGGATGCGCCTTGGCATCCCCTGACCATCCTTCACAGTGGGTCATGTGTGCTGGCATACAGCACTTTTGTCCATTGTGTGCTGTCACCTTCCTCTGGGTATTTCTCCTGCTAGCAGACAAATCCAAGTTAAAAATTTCTGCACTGTAGTGTGCAAGGTGGAGCCTTGGAGCTCTGTTGATGTGCCAGAGAGGAGTTGCAGATCTAGGAGCTTTCCCACCTGATGCTTTCTGTACAGCTTCATAGTAATTGCTTGTACACACAGCCAAGGCAACTCAGACATTTTTTAAATGATAGAATTATTAGTCTTTATTTGCAGATATTATTTTAATTTTCATTAGCAATGTCTTTATTTCTTTGACTTACATGTAGGGTTTTAAGGGGTCGTAACCTTCACTATTTCACTGCTTGGCTGTTGACTTAGTGGCTATCATATCTTCTCAAAATTTCCTGCTAAGTTTAAGAGAGTCCAAGAGAGCAGTAAGATTAGTGGTGTAGTGTTTATTAGGTAGGGAATATTTGAAGATTTGGACCATCTGTGTGAATGTGTTGATGTTTCTCTCTAGCTGGTGTGTGTAAGCTTTGTAGATCAATTCTCCTACCTAATGGTTTTACTGTTTAGGCATAAAGTTGGGAAGTTTTAGCTGCTTTTATGACTGTGCCTTCCAGGTACGGTTTTAACTTCCCTGTAACAGGAACTGAATTTTGTGCGTTTCTAACGACTGGAATAAATTTATTGCATGCAGAAGGTGGCAGTGTCTACCCTTTAATCAAGTTCTTATACCTTTATTTAGTAAACTTCTGTTAGGCAGAGTTCAGTCTAACTGCTCTTTGCTGGGGCATAACATTGCAGCTGTTGGGCTGGGTCATTCTGATGTCTTCTGGGTGGCTAATCCCAGGTTCATGCCTCAAACGAGGGTTTCCTGTGCATTATAGAAGGTAGGGCTCGAAAGGGAACTTAAGAGGTCTCCCTGCTTCATTTCCTTATGGGATAGTGGGCTCAGCTGTGCCTTTACCATCAGAGGTAGCAGCTTTTCCAGCCTGTTCCCAGAAGCCCAGCAATGGAGATTCTTTAAGAGCCATAAGCAGTGTGCAGTAGCATGCCAGTGCCATTTCTGTGTTAGAGGGTTGCCATTTCTTTGGCTTCAGTTCACCTCAGAGCTGGTCCTGCCCCAGTGGATGTGCAGAAAGGGCAGGTAGCTGGGTGATTGCTTCCACAAGTGCTCTGTGGAGGTTGCTCAGACCTCGCAGCTGGTTAAATCTTAGAGAGATTGTTCCTGCTTTTCTTCTCCAAGGATATCGCTGCATACCGGGCCAAAGGGAAGGTTGATGGAGGCAAGAAAGTAGTTGCCAAGGCTGAGAAGAGCAAGAAGAAGAAGGAAGAGGAGGAGGATGAGGACGAAGATGAAGAGGATGAAGATGATGAAGAGGAGGAAGAAGAGGAGGATGAAGATGATGATGATGATGAATAAGTCTCTTTTAGAGCAATTTCTTTCTTGTCTATAAAGCATTTAACCCCCCTGTACACAACTCACTCCTTTTAAAGAAAAAAAAAATTGAAATGTAAGGCTGTGTAAGATTTGTTTTTAAACTGTACAGTGTCTCTTTTTTTGTATAGTTAACACACTACCGAATGTGTCTTTAGATAGCCCTGTCCTTAGTGGTATTTCAATGGCCACTAACCTTGCCTGGTACAGTGTGGGGGTTGTAAATTGGCATGGGAGTTATAAAGCAGGTTCTTGTTGGTGCACAGCACAAATTTAGTTATATTTGGGGATGTAGTTCATTTCTCATCTTCAGTTGTCTCTGATGCATCATAAAAATAATTGTTGTTCTGTTAACTGAATACCACTCTGTAATTGCAAAAAGGAAGAAAAAAAGTTGCAGCTGTTTTGTTGACATTCTGAATGCTTCTAAGTAAATACAATTTTTTTTTTTATTAGTATTGTTGTCCTTTTAATAGGTGCCCTTGAGAATCATACTTTTTCTTTTCTTCTTTTTTTTTTTTTTTTTTTTTTTCTTTTGAGGGGAACTCATCTTTTGCTTTATTGAATGCCCGTATGGGATCACGGGAATATTACAGTTTTCATCTTTCATATAACCAGCTGATAAACAAAGCTTTGATCTGCATACCCTGCATTATCATGATAGGGTAAGAAAAGAAATATATAGGCATATGATGAAAATCTTCCATAACTGGAAACAACAAAATTCAATCTCAGCAAACGGATACTTGTTCAGATTTTTGTGAAATGTAATATTCTATTGCGTTGCATGAGTTTACCAGTCTTGGAGAGTTGAGAAGTATAGAGTTCAATTTTACAGAAACTAAATACTTTGGGGGGTGGGGAGGGAGGGAATGTTAAATTTTGTCCTAGAAGGACCCATAGGAAGAGTGTATGTCCATCCGGTGTAGAGAAATTTACACGTGTGACTCTGTTACCATGTAATGGAAGTTATATTTGTAAATCTCTGAACACCTGGGAGTGATGAACGTACCTAAAATGTGTAAAGTTAAAAGCATGAAATGACCATATTATTTTTTGGTGACAGGTCTGGTGATGGCCACGGGCTTTGTACCATGAGACTCCTGGTAGCAAAGGGCCCACAAGAAATGATTTTTCTTTCTAAGATTTCTATAAATGGTACCATTATTATTTGTTAAATCTATGTAAATTCATATTTGTATTCTTGAAATTCTAGTTTTAGCCCTTTAAACAAAGTTGTATATTGTCTCAAATTGAAAATGAGATAAGATGTATTTTTCCTGTTAGGTTTTATACCGCACTCTTGATGTTTGCCCATTTTTAAGTTAAATATAGTTGTATGGAAAAGTACATTTTATTAAATTTTGCATTAAAAAGTTAAATGTTTATGGTATACCAACAATGTCTAATTTGGTCGAATACAGTTCTCTTCCAAAACCAAAGCTAAGGGGTTTTTTGCATATTTAGTAAAACTTCAAGTGCTGGCAGCTGTAACTATTTTCACATATACCTGCTTACCAGTTTGGGGGACAATTCGGCAATTTTGTGGTTACAAAATTATGGTTCTCTTAAGTGCCAGTGTTTAAAAACAAACAACAAAAAAAGCATTCTTGTAATTTTACACGCTTTTGTGATGGAGTATTGTTTTGTTATACAATTTTGACTTTCAGATTCTTATTTCAATTTGCATTTATGTATAACTTCAGGAGAAATATTGAACATCTGAAATCCTGGATGATACTAATAAACTAATAATTGCAGAGGTTTTAAATACTTAGTTAAATGGCTCACTTAATACCCTAAGGATTTGGGGCTTTTTGTGTGTGTTGGTGTTCTCAGATATGTACATCCCTGCTTTCTGTTTCAAGCAGAAGAATGATGCTGTTTGCAAGGTCTCGATATAGAAAGGGTAGGACAGACAGACTTCTTTTGTCTCCTTAAACTGGATATTACACATTCAAATGCTCGTAACTGATGACAAATAAATTTTCTGTGCTGAAGGGTTTTTTTGTTTCCCCAGGTCATCAGAGGAAAGTAGACACATTTCTTGTTCTTGGAACAAGCATACTTAATGAGATGCCCATAATCTTGTTCTCGGTGCTTGATGTTGACAGAAGTAACCTAGAGGATTCAGCTGAACTTAAAAGAGGAGTAGCGAGCGCTTTCCCCGCAGCCAGGCACGGCCTTTGCCTTGCCTTTAGCACGCTGGTAACAAACAGAGCGTGCTGGAGGCTGAAGAGGGTAGGTAATGTAATTACCAGTGCTGCTCACTGAGGAGAGAACCCCCTGTATCTCAGTGCAGAGGCCAGCGTTGGGTGGGAGATGCTCCAAAGCTTCCTCAGCTCTCCGTAGTGGCCGTGGTTTTCTCACAGGCACTTGATAGGTGCCTGTAATTCAGCTGAGCCAGCACATGGATATTGGGACCGAAGCCTTTGCTTGTGTCTGCTATAAAACTGTTCTGAAACAGTGGAAGTGTTCTTCGGTGAAGAGGAATGCCACAGGGAGATTAATTGCCCTTTTTAAGGAAGAGCTGCTGAGGGTTGTTGCTGGAAAGGACCTCCCTGTTCCGCAGCTGTGCTCCCCTGCAAGCTCCGGTGGTTAAATAATCCTCTTGGTCAAAACTGTCTGAGCGTCCTCACCGATAGGTCAGACTTGGCCACTCCAAGATTACTTGGTCAGAGGTCAGTTACTGCTGACACTTCAGCTTGAACCTGCCTGCCCTTGATCTTTAAAAGTGGGTGCTCGCTGTAGAAGAGGGATAATGAGCAGTGAAATTGCGACTGTTTAGGTGTTCCCTACAGGGGAGCTGACAGCCTTGACATCACTATCAAAAAGCATCTCCTCAGGCTTTAACCTTCACATAAATGCTTGTTGCAGAGGTCAAGAAAAGGCTTTTCCTTGTCTAAACAGCAACAAAAAATTGATTGGTCTGGAGAGAACTTGAATGTTAATATGTGGGAGTTATGATACCTTGAATGCCAAATGAAGCCAGACTGATGTTTATGGTTGTTTATCTCGAATTTGTACTGAAAGGAGCTGCAGTTGCAGCCACCTAGATATGCTAGATATGCTCTGTAATTTTAAGCTGGTTTAACTAAATGTATGGACAGTGTTCATCCCTCTTGCTGAGCTTTCAGTGGTCACACCAGCTCTAGCAAAAAGCTGAGCTTATTTAACAAAATGTTTCTGTCCAGGCAAACGGGCCCCTGGAAACCTGAACCAAGGGGTGTGAAGTGGCTGATTTCTGCAGCTTAATTAGGGCACTGCTGACACAGCCTCTTTACAGCTGCTTTTATCCGTGTAACCAGCCCATCCTGGAAAGAAAAGGCTGAGTAACAGCTGGGTCTAGGCTTGCTGGAAAGTGGGAAGATGGATTTGAGTGACTCCTCCAGAAGAGGAGCCAGGTGCACTGCAGCCACAGCATTAGGTTCTCTGGATGGGGGACAAGCCGAGCTTGGAAAAAACCTCTCCTAGTTCTTGCTAGCCTAAGGGTTAGACCTGCTGGTTAGAATAAACATTCCTATTCTGCCTTCCCAGCTATGCCTGACAGGAGATTAAAGGAATAAAGGCAATGTGCTGCGTTGGGTTATAATGAGTTATTCAATACAGAGTCTGTAATGGAGACATGGCAAAATACAAAGATAGTGTTTAATACAGGAGATGATTAATTTTCACCATTTCCAGGCTGTGCCAGTGACAGCTGACCAGCTACAGGCTTTTAGGACTCAAATGTACCAATCATTTTACTAATAACAGTAAAATGCCAAATATTTTCAAGCATTCCTCCATTATATTCTTTGGCTTACGAGTCTGTACTTGTCTGCAGATCACATCTTTTTGGGGCACTTCAGCAGAAAATAACTGTGTGACATTTTCCTTTGGCAGGCTGCAGCAGATATTATTTTAGCACCTGAAATACATTCAGAGACATTTTACAAACATGCCAAGTCCAATGGAGTGCCTAAATGTGGGTGTGTATCGATAAACTTTTCCCCAGACTTAGCTACTGGATTGCACTCTACATCTGAAAACCACTTTGAGGTGGTCTTAATTTAGCCTAGTATAGATCCACTTTAAATTAACACCAGCCTTTATTTCAAAACAATGTACTTGCAGGCAAGCTGTCAGACTCTATTCCAATGTTTAAATAAGAAAAAAGCAGGAAAAGTAAATCCCTGAGTTTTTTATCATTTTGCTGAAGTTGTCTTGTATTTTTATTTTGTAAATGTTGTGTGTGCCCTGGCTTTTCTTTTGACAGTACTTCAAGCTGAAAAACAAAGATGGATTTTTTTTTTCCCCCAGTGAATTTATTATGAAGAATGAAGGTCAGATTCCTCTTACGGCTGCTTTGTGCTGTTGAAAAATACAGTGTGGCTTCTGCTTCAAGAGCACCTAATTTTGAAATCCATCTTGCTGAAGCAATTGCTATTAGAGGTGACCCACAAGAGAGACGAGCCTTCCCTTTTGCCACTCTGTGATGGAATAAAAGACTTGAGTGATAAATTAGCTTAGTCTACCTGTTTGCCACATCAGAAGCTCCTTCCCTGCAGCAGGAGTGCTCGAGATCAAGCTAGGCAGCAAGAGGCAGAGCAGCACGGAGCAAGGAGGACAGACAGGCAAATGTGGGGTTTTTTTTTTTAACTACACCTTTTAAAATTTTGCCTCTATTGTTAAAAAGTGTTTGACTTAAATGACGGTCATTTGGCACAGAGGAAGTTTATCCACGTGCTTCCAGCAGCCTTTCACCTATTAAGGCAGCAAAAGCTCAATTCATGTATTTCTGACCTCCCAAAAGTTCCTCAGTAAAAACAGGAAGGACCAAGCACTACAGCTTGAATGCCTGGAAAGGACCCATCTCCCTGCACATCTTACAGCAGCAAGAGGTCACCATGTAAATGCTTTTTCCAAGAAGCCATTCAAAAAATCAGGCTTATGGAGGGGAAACCGAGGATGCGTGCTGCTGTGTTTGGCAGGGGCATTTGTTACCAAGGATAAAAACAGTTTTGGAGAAATGTCTGGGATGACATTCCTGACCCCTCCTGCTCCTTCCCAAACGGAAATGTAGGAAAACAATGAAAATAATATCTTTATAGGAAGAAGTCTCCCTCGCCAAAATGCTGGGGTTGACCATGCTCTTCCTCATCCCATCCCAGGGGAAAAATGCACATCCCCTGAACACTGTCCAGCAGCACTACAGATGGCGTGGGGGGCATTGATGGCACCTGGGGGTTAGTCCCAGCCGCCCCCTCCTTGCTGCCAGTTCACTCCTGGTGTTGGGGAGACAGAGTGTGAAATCTCCTGGGAAGAGCATCAGGTCATGCCTGGCTTTGAAACGCAGATGCAGAGGGAGCACGGGGCAGTGGGCTGCAAGCAGGGATAGCAGGAACCGGCCCTCTGAAAACTCAGCCACGCAGCTGAAAGTAAAACCACGGTGCTCTTTAAAACAACTCTCAGATTTGGGTGGTGGTGATTCCTAGAAGAGAGAACTTTCTTGCAAGACGTGCACTGGTAAATGATTGAATAACAGTGACTCATGTTTTATTATCAGACTTGACTGTAGCGGCGCTTAGGCTCGCTTCAGATTTGTTGACACACATTTCTCCTGACGCCTGCCAATAAGGAAGATGCTGTGAAGCAGCGCTGTAATGTAAAACTGGTACGGGAAGATGCAGGTGAGGGCTGATCACAGCCTGAGCCTCTCGGCACCGGAGCAGCTTTTGGGAAGAGAGGGATTGGTTTTGCAATACCAGCCACCGATGGAAAGTGCTGGTGGGTTTCTGCTCCGGGGCGCTGGGAGGCTCGGCACCCACGTGGGTTGTCGGGGCGTTTCGCAGGACTAATCCCATAGAACCTGCCTGAGACTGATGTCTGGTCCCAGTCACACCCCGGAATGTTTAAATGGCTCCCAGTGGGAGGCTGACGGTGGACGAGACCCCACCTTGCACCAGCCCTGCTGTATCTGAGTCTCCTTCCAACACTGTTTCCTTTGAGGTGGAAGAAGGAAGTGATCTATTTTTGGGGAGCATTCGCGCCAGATGTTCGGTGATGGCAACACTGTCTCTATCACTGCATGCTCTGCTTCCGCACAGGATCCCCCGGGCTCTGCCTGCCTGCCTCTGCCATCGGTGACCCTGTCCCTTCCTCCTGCTCTGCCTGACCTCCACTGCTGGCAGCCCTGCTCCACGAGGAAGGAGTGAGTTCATCTCCCCCAGCTGCTGGGAGCTGGATCTGCATCCTCCAGGTAGGACAGGAGCATTTTCCTGCTGCCCCACCACCCCCAGGCAATCGATGCCAGTCCCGTGGGGCCGGGGGTGCTCAGGGACACCCCCAATACCGGGAGCAGCCCTTGTGTTCCACAGACCCCCGGTGCAGAGTGGTAAACCATGCTGTTGCTGCTGTCACAGGGTGCAACATTCTCAGGATGTGCTGCTGCCTGGGATTGCTGTCCCTGGTCTGCTGGCCTTGACACTCGTCTTTGAGTCCCCTGTTCCTTCTGACGTGGGTTTTTCTTTCCATCTGAATCATTCAGTATGACTTTGGAGCACAATGGAGCTGTGATTTTTTTCGAAGCCGCCAGCCTGCAGGAAACAGAAGGTCTCTGAATAAAAGGGAGGCTCTTGTTACAACTTCCCTCTTATTTACTGTTCCCAGTAGCAGAGAAGTAAAAAGACAATGAATGAAATGGAGGATTAATCACGCGTAGCACTGAAATATAAACAAGGAGACAGAGTGTTCCAGAGTGCTGCTCTGAGCAGTGGCTTGTGCTCACAGCGTGCAGAAATCTC
Organism: Fringilla coelebs; assembly: GCF_963513975.1. Classification (NCBI taxonomy): domain Eukaryota; kingdom Metazoa; phylum Chordata; class Aves; order Passeriformes; family Fringillidae; genus Fringilla; species Fringilla coelebs. The sequence continues at coordinate 69,615,824 of NC_140029.1, forward strand.
TCATCCCTGAGACCTCCTGGATTTCATGAAAAAGCCCAAAAGGCCGGAGGAGGCTCCACAGGTGGTTTTTCAACGGTAAACTTGCAAACTGGGTATTCTCCATGGACTTTTCTCTATTCAGTGCTCTCAAAACTTGAGTTCAAGTTGATAACCCCTGTGCTTAATCACTGGTCCATGACTTTTGCAGAGGCAACTCCCTATTTTCCTATTTTTCTGCATTAATTTTAAAACAATAAAAGTTCAGGACAACTCCTTTGTCCCGCAGAAGACTTTTAAAAATGCTTCAGAGGGAACCTACTGTGCTGCACAGTGTGTAGCTCTGTTCCTAAAAGGGGTGTGTGGTCATTAGCCTTGCTCCCTTTCCCGCTTGCTTTGGTTGCCAAACACCAAAGGATTACTAATCGTGTTCCTTATTTATTTTTTTAATCAGAGATTTACCTGTGTTTGATTTCCAGCTATAGATTTTGAGCATTCACACCAGCCTTTGCAAAGGTGTTGAGCTCCTCAAGTTAATTGGTTATAAATTAACCTTGGGAGGTTGTTTGTGTGAAGCAGACTACGTGCATGCAGCTTTGTGGAGGTTTTTAGTGAAGCAAAACTGAGGAAAGAAAGGTGGAAACAGGGATGCATGACACAATTCAAATTGCCTGAAATGCCTGTAATAGACAGTTGTTTTGTGCATTTGAATATCTGCATCTGTCAAATAAGTACCGTTGATTTTTTTGGCATTGGGACGATGCATTTAATGTCAGGATTGAGGCAGAATGCATAACTGCAAAACTGATGGCGAAGCTGCTCCCCATCCTTATTCAAAAGCTCCAACACACCTCTTAACTGTTCATTTTACAGTTCTCTTCAGAAAACATAGAAGAAAAAAACTCGGGAAAATTTATTTGGAACGCCTGCAATAATAAAATTGAAGTGACCCAAGCCTGAAAATCACACCATGTATCTCCATGTGAGTATAAAAAGCCAGAGCATGGGATATATTTAAGCTAAAAACCAAAAACAACCCATGCTGCTTAACTAATCCTTGCTGTAACCTTCTGCCCAGACTTTGCCTGGGACTGGGAGCCGGGGGCAGGCGCTGGGCAGGCAGGAGCCCTGCCAAAGGCTCCTCCTGGCCTTGTCTCCCTGCCCTCCTGGGGGCTTTCCAGCTTGCGCTTTGTTTCACTTTCTCTTTCTGCTGTGCAGGGCTGCGCTGGAAGGGTTGCAACATCCTCTACCAATGATTTACACTATGTGCATGGAAGTCATAACAAAATATATATTCCTTTTAATATTAAGATTAATTTTTTTAAAATACTACTAAAGCCAAGCTGGCGCTGCATTAAACTAGTTGGTGATACTCTTTTAAATGCCCTTTCTAAATATTTTTTAAGAGGGGAATTGCATTAACCTCTCAGCTGCAGCTTCCCTGTTTACACACAGCAAAAAGCACTGCCAGCCTGAACCTGCTGGGTCAGGAGCAGAAGGGTGACCCCTGCAGCTCCCACCACCCTGATCCCCTGCAGCCTCCAGCTGACTTCATTTGCCAGTGGTTCCCTGGTGGGGAAGAGCTGCCAGGAGTCTTTGGTCATGGTGTGAGTGCTTCCCAGACAGGTGCTTCTTTGCTTGCCTTTGGTTGTACCTGTTTTAGGGTAATTAATAATAGAGAGCTCCTGAGCAACCCAAATTTAGACACTCTTTGGAAATCCAGATAAAAAAATTCTGGGAAGAGTTTGTGGGTTTTTTCCTTCTACCTACTACAGCAGAGGTGGGAGGATCTCAAGTCGGGGGGAAGGTTGCCACTGTGCCCTGCCTGCTCCCTGCTCCGGTTGCAGCCTCCAGGTTTGGCAGCTCTACCGCTGCCCTGGGAAGCCTGTCCCAATGCTTGGCAAAATGCTAATAAATGTTTTGCTGCATTTGTTTTCTCTTTCCCCACAACTTTGAAGTTTCAGCACACTACCAGCAGAAACTTGATGAATCTTCATGATAAGAAGATTCCCAAAATTTATAGGGCTTTTCTGCCTTTTGGTCTTGTTTTTGACTACTCCAGCAAGTCACTTGGAATTTTATAAAATTGTCATTCTACAACAGAATGAAAGAAATAGATTATATATTGTGACAAGGTCTGAGGGTCTGTCCCTGCCAGGGTTCTCGCAGGCTTTAGTCTCTCTGCCAAGGCTTCTGAGTGCAGGACCCGTGAGCCTTAAACCTCAACCCTCAAAGTTAAGGGGAATTTCTAAAAGGGAAGGTGTGTGCTCCATGTCTCACCCAGCCAGGGTGAGAGGGAGCACAGGGAGAGGGTGCAGGTCCTGCCCTCTGACCCAGGACCCTGTGCCTCACTTCTTCTGTGTCCCCTGGGGTGCTGCAAGTTATAGGAGCTGCTCGAGGTGGTGACAAGTCCCCAGCATTCTGGGCATTTGATCCAAGGAAATCACCAGTCAGCCAGGAAATGTCAAGATTACGTCACATGCATAATCTTTTAAAGCCCTGAAAAGGAGCTTGTTAAAATCTGTGTCTCTGCAGTGTGATCCCAGTTCCTTTCATTTTTGCTTTGCTCTTCCACTTTACAGGAACAGGCAGGCAAATCCCCCTCCCAGATATCATTTTACTTTTCCCTCCCTTTGACTTACAGCACTGTTGTTTGCCATGGCCTTGCCACTCACTGGGGCTGGAGGAGCAGGTCCCCACTTTGCTGGGTCCCCAAAGGGAAGATGTTGTGATGCCCAGGGCCTGTGGGGATACAGCTACAGCCCAGCTTGTCTACACTGGGAAAGAAGGGAGAGGATGTGGGAGTGGAGCTGCCATCCCTTCCCCTTGTGCTCGCTCGTGTTCCGGGTGGGCGCCCTGGGCAGCCCAACAGCGCTGCAGGGAGGTGCCAAAACTTCACAGAGCAAAACTGCACCTCGTTATTCCACTGATCCTGCAAAACTATTAAGGAGCATCCAGCAGAGTATGTGACACACACATGTTTAATTTCTTTTACAGTTTCTGTTTTGATATATGCTCGATGTGTTTTTGTAAAACAAAGATTTATTGGAACCTGGAATTTTATGACTTTAAGGTTTGCTTGAGTCCAGATTGTGAGTTTCTCCTTTTAGAAGAGGAAGGGAAGGTTTAAAAGAGCCCATCTGCCTGTGGCACTTATGAATTCCTAGTCCAAGGATGACACCTTTTCCCTTAACTTCTACTATAATGTCAAACAAAAATTTACCATCAAATATTATGCCTTCCATATGCAATGCCCTGCTGTAGATTTAGATCACAGCAATCGTGTTGGGCTTCTCTCTTTCAAGTTTTTATCTGTGCCATAAGGAAGTCAGGACTCAGCGTAGGGTCCAAGGAGAAGCAGCAAGGCAGGAAAAACCCAAACCATACATAATTAATGACAATGTGCCTTCACTTGTGCAGTTGATTTTTCTTATAAAAGCACAGCGATGCCCTTGCTGCCTGCGAGGCTGAGGAAGGCAGTGTATTTTTAAAACACAGTGCCAGTGTCAGACAGCTCCAAGTGCTCTGGTAGGAAACAACCAGCATCCAAGGAAGCAGAGCCTGAGTCCAGCTCTCCAGTTACCACGACATAAGTAAACAAACAAGTTTATCACAAGTAATGAGGGCATTGTGCCAGTTTCAGTTAAAATAATGAAATAAATAAAAAAGAAATCAACCCCAAACCAACAAATCATTACAGCATGAGGAAAGTCCTGAATGAAATTGATTGTTCGTGCCAACACCAGAAATATATCTTGTCATAAACTCGGGCCTCCACATCTGCTTCAGCACCAGTGGATTCTTTACAAACAGGCTCTTTAATTTTATCTAACAGCCTGTTAGCAGACATGGAGTCCAAAAATACATCTCCTTTTCTTCCTCGCACTATCCTGAGCTTGGCAGGGCACCAAACATGAGGTTCAGCTCGTAATTCAAAAAAGCCCTTCTTTAAGCATTGACTGAGCTTGATTTAATAAAAATCCTGTCCAGCTTCCTCTGGGCAGCCCTAATGGGATGCAGAGCCTGGTGCTTCTCAGGGGCTGCTCCAGACCTGCTGTGTGTTGGCCAGTGAGATTTTTTTGTGGTGAAACAGTATTGCTCTGTGGTGGAGTTGGGGAACCAGCTGGTGTTCTCCAGAATGTCACCCTGAGGGGTGCACAGCTTCACTTTCAGCCATGCTGCCCTCTGAAAATGGAAGTGAGCAGGCAGCACCATAAAAACAGAGCAGGGCCATGGCACGGGATGTCCTGGTGCCCCTGGTAGCCCCAGGGATGCTCCAGTGCTGCTGGTACCCAGCCCCCCTCCTACTGGTCCTGCCTTCCCCAGGGGAAGGAGAGAAAAGCATCAAAGACACTAAAGGGACTTCCAACCCCTGAGTTCTCCTGGAGGGAGATCTATCCATCATGTCCCCAGTGTGGTACTGCCAAACACTGGAGGAAAGATTGGGCATTCACTGAAATAGAGGGGGTGTTGCACTGGGGCTGGTTCCCAGAGGGTAGCCCTGACACCAGAAGCAGGACAACCACCTTCACACTTCCTAACACTGGTGTTCTCAAGCACAGCACTGATTTTCTGGCTGCTGATTGTCTGGGAAAGCTGGAAGGGACACTGGCTGACTTTTAATGCCAGGACAAGAGTGGCTGACGTCACCTTAGAAGATGAAACACATTCCTGCTGTGAGGACTGCACCAAATTACAGACCCAGATTTCCCAAGAAATTAGTGTGAGAAACACCATACAACACCACATTCACTGCAACACAGGAACTCATTAGCTGGATAGTTGAAAATGTTAATAATTATCCCATTTGACAAACTAAGGTATGTATTTCAAGCCTCAAAGTTTGCTGTGCTAAAGAAATATTAATGGCCTGCCATGTCATGATGTCCAGGGGAAAAGGATGTTTTGTAGTTTCTCCTCGTGGCTCAGTTGTTTATTTAAATTACTTGGAAACTAAACCAGCAACAAACATAACCACTGCTGTTGTGAGGTGTGGTTAACAATAAGTATATTTTATTTAGCATTACATCAAAGGATGAAATGGAGCGAAATAAAGGAAAGGGAAGTTTCTTGAGTGGTCAGTGAGCCAGATCCCAGTGCCAAGGCATGGAGGAGGATCAGCAGAAATCCTGCAGAGCCCATCCCATCACTTGGTCATGCTGACAGAGGCAAATAAATGAGCAGCACAGATGTCAACAAAAGAGAACTACTACATGTAGCAAAGGATGCTGCAGGTCTGTAGTGATGGAGGGGCTCTGTTGGCTGGTGGGGGGGATGCTGGTGGCATCCTGGGGTTTTTCATCACCTCCTGGGAGGGATTTTCTGACCGGTCCTTGTGGTTGTGCCAGGGAGAGAGCCTTGTGCTGCTCGGCTGCCAATTCTCAGCAGCACCCGACCCAACAACAGGGAGGCATCCAGGATTTGCTGGGGAGCTTGTGGTCCCTCCAGTCAGGTGCCAAATTTCCCTTTACAAAGAGCACAAGTATTCATCCAGCGGTACCTTACTCATCTGAGCATGGCTGATGCCTTTCAGCTGAATTTCAGCTGAATATTAAAGAGAAACAGATCGAAGGCAGACAATTGAACAGGAAAAGTGGGTTTAGCTGCCCAGCTGTGAGCTGCAGTGTCCTAATCCTTCCCCTTATGTGCTACAACAGGGTGTAATTCAATCCTAAATTACTGAAAATCTTGATGTTTTGTAAATCACGTATCAGAAGGTATTTTATTTATACAAGCATCTACTCATTAGCAGTATCAAAATACTGGCAATACTGTGCATGCTCTGCAGGAGTTCTTGTCAGAGCCACATTTCACAGCTCAGAGAGCCCCAGCAGAGAGGTACACATAGGTCTTCCTGGCATCTCTTTTTTTGTCCAGTCCTGTGACTGGTGGGGTCAAATGGAAAAGCCACATCTGAGTGAAGAGGCCTAGGGGGATATGGTGGGCAGGGGAGCAGGACGGGGGCAAGCACAGGCACCTCTACTCAAGTGGTGGCTCTGCCATCTTTAGAGACTTCCCAAAGCTGGCTTGATGGATCTCTGGGAAACCCAAACCCTCTCCAAAGTCCCTTCAGCCTTGCTTACTGGCCCTGCAGCTTGCAGGTAGTGACAGTCGTGCTCCAGGTATTTTGTGCAGGTTGCTCCTAAAAGCTTCTCAAATCTTTCTCCCAGTGAAGGCTGGAGGAGCTGATCCTGCAGTAGGAAGGAGGAGAAGTAGGAGGCTTGAAAAGGTCACACCAAGGCTGCAATTTCCAAGTAAGTGTGAAGGAACTGGGTGCCTTAACACCCTCCAACTTAAACACTCAGTCTTGGCTGTTAATGGAGTGTGCCATAAAACTGCATTTTCTTTACCTATTCAAGGAGAATTAGAGGGAGAGAGCTCCTAATGTTAAGCAGGAGAAAACTTTTTGGCTGTGAAGGCTGTTTGTCCACTCAGGAAGGTTACTGGTAGAAAATGACAGCTTGTGGACAAACAGAGTCAGAGTGGCTGCAACAGCAAGAGTGGAGGAAGGGAAATGCAGCCTCAGATGAAAATGAGACTGTAAATAGAGAAATAACCAGTCTGAGGTGTCCATATGTTTCATGGACTCACTTCCCTCCTTTTCTAGCATTTTGCTGAGCACTATAGCAATATTCAAGCCATTATTACATTAAGAAGTCTTTCAGCTTTTCTGCCTGAAAAAATAGTCATCACTTGTAAATTGAAGGCATCATTCTCTTATCTGGTCTGCAGCCAGAAGGGCTGGAAGCAATAGAAGAAGTGTGAACTTTCTCCTTCATCTCAGAGAACATTAACTTCAAAGCCAAGCCATAAACTTTCAGATGTAATGACTATTTGTCCAAAAGAGAAACACATCAGCTTGATCAATGAGTGAAAGGTATAAAACACAGAGGTTACATTTGCTAAACACTTGGGAAAAATGTGTGGTTAGGCTTGGGTGTGTGGAGAGGGGAGTTACTACTGAGTTATTAGGGTGGGCAGGCTCAAGGGGCAGTGTGAGGGTGGTTGTGGGTGGTTGTAGGTCCAGCACTGAGTGGTTTCTGTCCCAGGGGAGGCTGGGCTGCCATGTCAGAGTGTGCTCCAGTGCGCCCTTGAGTGCAGACCTTCATCACCGAGTGGGGACCTTGTCACTCTGTTGGCAGCCACACTACTCTGCTTTTCCAATGAACCTTGGGAGAAAACATCTCTCCTTTCACCTGCTCAAACAAAACATTCAGGACCACTAGCACTTCCTCCTGTGTCCTTGCTCCAGCTGTGTGAACGCTGACAGAGAAGAAGCCCCCCGTGGGTGCACTGCCTTGTCCCCTGAGCATCGCTGAGCTCCACAGCACAGGGTCCAGCAGCACTAACACAGCCAAGCAGGCGTGCTCAGAGATTTCTGACACCTTTGGTAAGGCTCCCCACATCCTTCGTCCTATTTGAAACATGCTTTCCATTTTTCTGATGAAAGCTCCATGGAAATAGAGAGTAACAACATCTCTTTGTTTCCATGGCTTTAGAGGGACAGAAAGATTTATATTATGTGACTTTTTTCCGAGGATAACCATTGCCCTTCCTGATAACATCCCTTCTCCCCTCACCCATTAGGGCTTCCAGGAGGGGTCTGGACCCCATCCTCTCCCTGGGCAGTGGGTATGTGATCCTTGTGCATGGTACAGGTGCTCAGAGAGGACGTTTTGTAGTGTTAATCAACTCTTTGGTGAAAGTGTTTTTAGAAGGAGTAATTGGGAGGACTTGCTGCTGGGCACCGGCTTCTGCTTGCTGGGGCTCCAGGGCTGGGGAATGAGGTCCAGACCTGTGTGATTCCTGTCTGAGGATGGAGAGGAGGAAGTGCTGGAGCATGAAGAGGGATTTTGAAAGGTCTGTAACATCTTCTGCCAACATCTTTTTTGGATCAGCCCTGCGTGAACAAGTGAGAGCCCGGAAGAGCAGTGTCATCCTTGAGGACAGCTGGGCTTGCTGGGGGGCAGCTCCATTTGGGATGGGAGGCAGAGGGTTGCTGCCACTGCTGGGGGGAAAAAGAGATGTTGGTGGGGTTGCTGGCTCCACAGGCTTCCACAGCATCCTGCTTTCTCCCTGTGCTGTGCTTGCCTGTCCCCTAAACCTTTGTGAGGCCAAAATGCCTCTACAGGGAACCAGAGAGCAAACCTGAGCCCTTCTTTCTCTCCACACATTTTTGTGTCCCCAAATTCCTGTTGGAGTGAATGGAGCTGGTGGAGTCTACTCAGGTTCCTCACCACACAGGTGGTGTTGGGAGGAGATGGTGACTCAGCTCTTGAAGTTTCTACCTGCCTCTAGATGTGCCCTGGCCTCCAGAAGGTGAGCTATCTTCTCCAGGCTGTCCCCTCTACCCTCCTGAATTCCAAATTCCAAACTCCCAGCATCCTGGGGAGCAAGCCAAGGGGATGGCCATGAAATCCTGGAGCTGCTCAGCCTCCCTTGCAACACCTCTGCTTGAGGGAGGCAGCTGGATACTGGGCTCCTTTTCCAGTGTGGAGCTGTACCTGTGCTTTGTAGGTGTGTTGTATATTTAGGTCTGGTCTCTGCCAAGGGATCCACTGTAGCAATCCCTTTCATGTGCCTGGAGTTCCATTTTCTACCCCCACTGGGTCATGTCCTGGGCTTCAAAGCACATGGGGAGCAGTGACTCGTTTTATTGCATGGTCATAAAGCAATGGCCCTTCTCTGCTCCTGAATATGAATAATAGTATGTATGAATAATAAATAGTAGTGATATTGTTATATTTTTATATGGAGGCCTGCCTGAGGCTCTTTTTTAGTATGAGACTTGAGATTTAGTCTGAGAGAAAGGAAGCAGAAAACAAGAATCCTGACAGTTTTCTACCTGGCTGTGCAGCTGTGCCCTGCAGATCAAAGGGAACCCGCTCCCGTTCTCCCCAGGTGCTGCAGTGCTTCCCCTATTAGAGCAGATATTGGTTATCAGGCAGCAGTGCTATGAACAGCACAAATGTGCACTTTGCTCTCCAGAGGTTATGGCAGCCAGAAGGATGCCAGATTAGATTTAGAAAAGCACATATGGATGTATTGCCTTCTTCAGCCTTGCACCATTCCTTAAAATCCTCCGTTGCTCTGGAGGAAGACAGAAAGCACGGCTGTGGACAATCACAGCTGTAGAAGCGTAATTGCAATTGCTGTCTCAGAGCTGCTTAGTGCTTCTGATAATCTTTGGGACCTGCAGTGAGTCACTACACGATGAAGGGAGAGCATTTTGGGGCAGAGATACAGCACAGGAACAACTCCATAGAATTATTAAAAAAAACTACCTCCAGCTTGCATTTCACTGCGGGGAAAGGTGCTCTGAGGCAGCACCAGCCCAAGTTCAGACTGAAGGCCAGACTTCCCACTTTGGGATTCCAGGTGTTTGGAGAGTGTCTCTGACACCAAGTCCTGTACCATGTCTTCCCCTGAAGGCTGAGATGCCACCATAGCTCATCTCTCAACCCAGTCACTGGCCAGAACTACAGCTCCAGTCCACTGACAGCGAATCCCACCAGTTCACCTCACATGTCCACAGGGGCGTTTAGCTTCTGGGGAGGTAAACAGGAAGGTGACAGGAATGAAGTCTCATTTCAGTGTTGGGATCTCCTGCTTTCTTTCAGTACTTCAGCAAAACCTCCCTCTAAGCCCCATACACTGCGTAACAGATGGCACATCTGTTTCTATTTCCAGGGTGATCTCACTAATCACTTTTTAAGAATCCAGCATCCAGGGTTAATCAACACGAGCTGAATTACAGCAAAGGTTCCTACAGCAGTGGAAAAATCCTGTGCAACTCCCTTTCCTCAAGTTATCCTCTTGGATAGTGGGGTTTATCCACTGCCTGAATTCTGCCCAAATCTTCATGATCCCTGCAAAGCCAAGGCCTCTTTCCAATAAGCTTCTGCCTCTCGGGGCCTTTGTCTATTTGACAAGGCAGATCTTCCAATAGTTGATTTTCTGTTTGGCAATCAAACTAAAGGCTAAAAAAGCATGATACAGGTCAACCCCAAAACCCTCATGGGAATGGAAAGGGAGATTCCCAAGGAAACCTTGTCCTCAGCCACAAGGCCTATGAAGAGAAGCTATCACCCACTGCAATCCACTGCCTACAACACAGCCTCAGAGCACACAGGATGCAAGTTCAAACCCCTTCTGTTTCTCATATGGAAAATATTTTTAAAAAGCTTTCCTGGAAGCAATATCACGCCCAGTGTGCCAGGCAGCACCGGAGGCACATGGAGATGCAGCACAAAGAGGCAGGAGACTGGCTGTGCCCTGCTGTGCCTACACTGCTCAGCACAAAGGCCAGGGCAGAGTGGCACCCCTGGGCTCGCAGGCACTGTGCCTAGAGCTTGCTTCCCAAGGAGAACATTTACCTTGGCAAATGCTACTTGGAGTGATCCACACCAAAGGCTCAGAGTTAGCAGAGAGCCCAGCAGACAATGAGCACAAATCCAAGGCTGGAGTCCATCTCTTCTTGGCTGTCAATGTAGCTATGGCTGTCAGATGTGCCTACAATGTCACAGCTCCCCAGCTGACTCTGGGTCCTCATCCTTGATGGTTCCCATGGTGTTGGTCAGCACATGCCTGTGCTGTCCTCTGGACCAGGACAAGCAGCTCCCTCCAGCCACCAGGCAGTGCTGCTCTGGGCATGGATACTCCTGGGACAACTTGCAAGAGCCTCGTGAACAAGCTCTGTCTCATTTCCCTCAGGATGTTCCTCCAGCATGGTCCCACCAGCCTTTCCATCCTCCAGCTCTCCTTAACGCTCTCATGCCTCAATCCAGGCCATGCTACACGCCCTATGGAATTCAGCACTGGTGAGCTGTAGCATCACCTTCCTGGGCATTTTATGCTGGGATAAAAAACCACCAAACTTACAAAAATACTTTGGTTTGCTCTTAGGTCCATAGGCCCAACACACAGGGCCAAGCTAAGCCGCAGTCAAGTGCCATGCTATGGTGTCAAATTCAGGCTCTTTTTTGTGGGCTGGCTCTCAGCAGCCAAATGCTACTCTGAAACTGCTCTTGTCCACTACCTACCAGATCCCAAGCCTGCTCTCTGGGGCAGGCACTTTAGTCCTGCTGCTATTCCTGCTCTATCTGGTCCAATAAACAGCATAAATAATTCTACCCTGAGCAAGAGGATTAGGAGAGCCCCATTGCAGGCTGTCCTGTGGTTTGGCCACACTCTGAAGACACAGCATGTTGGGTAAATCCTCACTCCAGCTGAGGTTTCCTTTTGAGATCATCTTCGAAAAAAAAAAAGTAAAAAGAACCTCAAACCAACAAAGCAAGCCATTTTTATGTTTTTAATTTTTGGGACTAATTCTGATGAATGGTTGCACACCAACTGGCAGATAGCTTCGGTCAACCAGAAACTGTTCTTTTCAGTGAGTAAGCTGTTCTTCAGACATCATTGGCTCTGCTTGTACCCTCTTCCCACTGCCACAGGAGAGGGAAGGGATACTGAAGGTACTGTTTCATGTATGATCCTTGCTGTCCTGGCTCTGATGTGGCCACCAGATGGTCTCACCCTCTGCCTGCTCTTCTGCTTGGAGACATTAAGGACCTTCAGCAGTTACCATCTCTCACTCTGGGCAGCTTCTTCCTCAGCTGCACCTCTCCCACTGCTGTCAGAATGGCCATGGCGAGTCTGTCATGACTTGCTCACTTAATTTCCATATTGAGCATTTTTAGCTACTATAAGAGGCATTTCTATGTCCTCCTTTCAGGACACACATCTTTATGAGCCCATCAGGTTATGCCATCTGCTGTCTGTTAGAACAGGGACAGGTACACGCACAACAATGGTAATGTTTGTTACCAGGACATGGCAGTGGGCCCTGATTTTTTGTCACCTCCATCACCATATGCACCAGCATCTCCCAGACCCCACTGGAGCCATGACAGGCTGGTTAAAGGGTGGCTGAAGTGCTTTGTAGGGCGCACAGCCAGTGGGGGTTACAGCCACGTGTTTGTAGGGGTGCTGCTTTTAAAGCTGATTTATTTTAGCAGGACTTTTACAGAGTGTAGCTGGCCAGCAGACATGGCAGTGTCCAGGCTCTGGTGACAGACTCACAAGGAAACTCTGGGGCTGGCAACAGGCTCCTGGAACCCTTTGGGGACCACCTAGTTAACCCTGCTTTGGCTGACCTTGCTCAAGTAGAGGACTTGGCCTAGGTGATCTCCAGAGGTGCCTTTAAACCTCAGCCTTTCAGTGAGACTTATTTAAACCTCTGTCATAAAGCACAGATTGTATATTCAGGTGTATATATTCAAGTGTTCCATAAATTCTTGACTCAATACAGGAAATTTGGCTTTCAAGTCAAACAGCACATTGAACCTTTACCAGGCTGTAAGGCCAGAGTTTCATGAGACTTTTAACAACCTAACAAACCAGGGAAGTACAAAACATGCCATGCAAGTCAGATGTTTCTATGCAACAACCATATGATCCAAAGTTTCTCAAACAAAACCATTTGCTGTCAAGACAGAGTGGAGCCAAATCAGTGTGATTCAAGGTTTTAGAGTCAATTTTGTAAAATGTCAGAAGGAGTTACTTAGTGCCACCCAGTGTTGGCAGCTAGAAAAAGGAAGGTTAAATATGGTTACAACTGGGTGTAGCCCAGTGAAACAGGAAAAAAAACCCCAGCTCTTGCTCTTTGTATCAGGGGTGAGTAATGTCACAGAAGCTGGGTAGCACAGCATTCAGGAATAGGTGTCCCAGAGCTGAAGAGTTTAGCCATCTTGTTTAAAAAAAGCCCCCAAACCTCTACTTTTTATATTCACTTTTCAAAGCAGGTAATCAGTTTGAGATGCAGATGGTCTCTTGTCACAAGACTCACTACCCTAGTCTGACATCTGTCTAGTGAGAAAGTTGCACTGACTTTTCTGGTCAGATGTTCAGGGATTTAGATGAGACACAACAATATAAAATGTGTCTCTTTCCTAGAATAAATAGAGTACAGTCAAACACGACTCTTTTCCCCCTTCCTGCCTTTGTCTCAGGTGCTGCATATGACTTGTCTTTTCCTTGAAGCCTTTAAAATTACACAGGATCTTATGTATATCAGGCATAGAAATACTCTCCCAGTTATCATCTTTGGATGGCTGAAGAATTGCATGTCTGCTTTTGCCCTTCCATGGACTGTAGAAAATCACAGAATGGTTTGGGTTGGGAGGAGCTTTAGAGACCATCCAGTTCCATCTCTCCTGCCATGAGCAGGGACACCTTCCACTAGACCAGATTGCTCCAAACCCCATCCAACCTGGCCTGGAACACTTCCATGTAAAGTTAGAGTGTCATGGTCCCATTTAACAGATGTGGAAAGTGAGATGTGAGCAGGCATTCCCATCCTCATCACAGCCCCATCCCAGGAGAGCTGGGGCCTGCCCAAGATGGGATAGAGGAGATCTGGAGCCAAGAACCCAAGTGGGAAAGAGAGGAAGGGGAAAGCAAGGCCTGAAGATGCCCCAAAACCACCAGTTGCTGGCAGGGTGAGGGCATCCCAGGGCTGTGGCTTCACCTGTGGCAAAGAAACCCTCCTTCTACCATTTTGGGCTTATTCACTCTGCCCTGAAGTATTCTCGCTGCCCAGAGGGAAAATTAAGACAACAGAGGTTTGAGTGGTTCTCTGCTGGTTCTTTATTTCATCCCTAGAAGATGAGGGCCAAGGGGAGACTGACACAGAAGTTTATCTCAGATTGATGCAACAAAAAAGCAACAGTGAAGTGAAGTGAAGGGTGGCTGCCCTCTGAAACAACCTCACTTCCATGAGCTGCCACGCTGGTGATCCATGCTTGTGGGTGTGAGGACAGGCATTTTTACTTTTTTCTCCTACCCATGGAGCCATCTATCTCCCAGTCACACAGCCTATCCCTTGGATCTGTGCTTGCTGACAACAAGTCTCCTTTCTCACTTACCTTTCACTGACCACTGGGAAACAGGCCAGGCAGTATGGCCACAGGTCACGAGCCAAAAACTCCTCTTCTGGGGCCAACATACTTGGGGTGTTTTTTTTTCTTTTCTCACCAGTCCCATGAGGCTCCTGGAGGACCTGGGTGTTGGGCTAGCTCTGCTGGCTTTTGTTGAAAGGCCTCCATAATCACTAATTGCATCTGCATTTCTCACTAGGGCCCTACATGTCCTAAGTGCTCTCCATGTTCTCCACAGCTATGAGAATCTCAGTCTTCCTCCCACAGAGCTCACAGTTTAAAACCCAAGGTGGGAAATCACTAATTCCTGTGATGGCTGCTCAGCCTTTGCCTCAGGAACTCATCAAAAATAGAATTTTCTCCAAGAAGACCACGGGACACAGTGTGCACACAAAAAGTTGGTAGAGGAAGGAGACCAGAAAAAGAAAAGAAAGAAAGAAAGAAAGAAAGAAAGAAAGAAAGAAAGAAAGAAAGAAAGAAAGAAAGAAAGAAAGAAAGAAAGAAAGAAAGAAAGAAAGAAAGAAAGAAAGAAAGAAAGAAAGAAAGAAAGAAAGAAAGAAAGAAAGAAAGAAAGAAAGAAAGAAAGAAAGAAAGAAAGAAAGAAAGAAAGAAAGAAAGAAAGAAAGAAAGAAAGAAAGAAAGAAAGAAAGAAAGAAAGAAAGAAAGAAAGAAAGAAAGAAAGAAAGAAAGAAAGAAAGAAAGAAAGAAAGAAAGAAAGAAAGAAAGAAAGAAAGAAAGAAAGAAAGAAAGAAAGAAAGAAAGAAAGAAAGAAAGAAAGAAAGAAAGAAAGAAAGAAAGAAAGAAAGAAAGAAAGAAAGAAAGAAAGAAAGAAAGAAAGAAAGAAAGAAAGAAAGAAAGAAAGAAAGAAAGAAAGAAAGAGAGAGAAAGTATCTATGTGTGTCCCTTCAGTTAGGAAGGTTTATAAAGTAGCTTCACAATGAGAAACAGTGCCTGCTCCAGAGGTTTTACAGTCCCAGCAATCAGAATGAAATAGCAGGAAGTGGAAAGGCAGAAGCAGGAGACCTGTGATTCCCTGCCTTACACGGAGCAACTGTGCTCAGTTTGCAGGTCCAAGGCATTTTTAAGCCTATAAATAAACTGGGGACGTTAATAAAGCCATTAATCTCGGCTGGCCGCCGTCCCAGCTATTTTCAGTGGCGAGGTTACCTTGCCTCTCGCAGCAGAAGTAGGTCTCGAGGGGAGGCTCGGGCGAGCAGCAGGGACGGATGCCGTGTGCCCGGGGCCACCGCCCGGGGCGGGAGGACGCTGCCACCGTCCTTGGCAGCCCACCAGGAGGAGGTGTCCCGAGCGCCGGCCCTCCTGGCTCCCGGCCTGCAGGGAAACGCACGAAAACAGACGTCAGATAATAAACAACGAGAAAAGGCAGAGCGCTGCCGGCTGCAGAGGGAGGCCGGTGACTGCTCCTGCCGGCAGCCCTTACGGCAGAGGTGCCTTCTTCATCTCCTACAAGGAGATAGCTCCGATGGAGAGCCTCTGCTCCCCTGGAGCTGCCGGGAGCCTGCTCCCCCATCTCTGCTTTCCCAAGGACAGAAAGTGGCAGAGCTCGGAGCTAGAGAGTAGAGGGGGAGCGTGGGAAGGGCAGGCCAGGGCATCCCAGCGAACCGATCTAGGGCAGGGAATGGCCGGGGCGCAGGTCCCTGCGGAGAACAAGGTCTGCCCCGAGACAGCGTCCTGCCCCTCGCAGCAATAGTCAGTGCTTCCCTCGCAGGCAGAGGGGGAGAAGAGCTCCCTCTCTTTTCCGCCCAGGAGGAGCGGGAATGTCATGCACTTGGATGGTAAAAGCTGCTTTTCCTCCTTCCTGCCATGAGGAGAGAAGCCCCAGAACAGCATCTGCTTGGGAAAAGAGCAGCCCAGCGTTTGCCCTCAGTGTTTACATGGCACCCAGAGCTGGTTTGCCTGTGGGCAGTGGTAGCCCTGAGGTTCATCTTACAAAGGTACCTCTTAGAAATGCTTGCCTCGTCTCACAAAGTATACCATGCTTTTGTTTATTTGACTATTTCTTTCACAATATGCCAGGAAGAAATTTATTCCTAGCAGTAAATGAGGTTCACACTCCCTGGAAATAGGTGCCTTTGAAAACCACGTCTGCACATTGCTTTCCTTTGACCTGCCCCCTCAGGTATGGTCAGATACCACCACACAGGGTTAGAGAAATTAATGTTCCTGTACCACCAGAAAACAACACTGGCCAACTTTTTCTTTTCTAGTCTGCAATGAGCTCAAGATGTTGAGACATTTGCCAAATAATATTACAAAAGAATTGTTCACACGCTGGTCCCAGGTGACATTTGTCTACTGTAGCTATTCAGACTTATTCTCCCAAAGCATTCAGTGGCACAGGACTTTTCCCCCAATCTCCTCAGAAAATACACACTGTTTTCTGTTCTTTGTGTTGCTTAGTAATGTTTCCTGAATTCTTAATATCTATAGTGGTCTGACTGCCAGTTGCTCATAATGCACCATCTAGAAAGAATTAAGCAAAATTTGGATGTTCGTCTTACCTTCTTTCAATGATATTTTGGGCCCAGAGGCAGCAATCTCTCTGTGGAAGACCCACCCCACTTGATGTGGCTTGCAGCTCACAAACAACACAACCTGTTCACTCTTGGGAATTGCTAAGAAATGCATTTCATTTACTTGAGTTTTGCTATTGTGTCTCAACTATATCCAATGGACAATCTGAAGGCACTACTTATGCTACAGCTTCCCTGCTGCAGTTGCTCTCTGGCCTCTTGTAGGGATCATGCAGGATATGAATATTCAAAGGAGGCCTGGGTGGCTTGTGCATGGCAAAGTTTGGTCCTGCCTACAGCCACTTTGGCGAGCAGAGACACTCCTGGATCCTGCACTGTGCCCTGGCTCTGTGAAGCGGGGCTATGGACTCCTGTGTCAGTGGCAATCTAAGACACCAACCCCAGTGACAATTGACAGGAAATTTCTTTCCTACTTTAATGAGTCTACACAATGTTAAGCCATTTTTTGCAAAGCTGTCACAAAGGCCCCTGACTGATCCCTACTGCCTGTACTTTGGGGAACCCATCAACCCCGTTGTCCTCTTGAGACTGCACTCTTCCAAACCTGCTGATGAAGGGCAGCAGGGAGCAGGCACTGCAGTGATTCTTTAGTTCCACAGAAGTGTCTGTTGGTCACATCCCCAGCAGCTTTGGCAGACTTGGTGCAGTTGTTATTAATTCCTAATCTCTACTTGTGGACTTTTCTGGGTAGTTGCTAGGATGACAATTTTCTTTATCAATGGAATTTCATCGGTTGGGTTTGCTTGCCATCCACTGGCTTGTCAAATTCAGAGATACAGCCATCTAAATCTTATTGGTATAACCTGCAGCAACACCACTCTCAGGAGGAAAGGGGGGGGGGAATATCCCCTCAAAGGTATTCTGTGTCTGGAGAACCTTCATGCCCAATAAGAAACCAGCTTGCAACTGCAATCTTGCAAAAGACACACAGAGATACTCCAGATAGACTTAACATTCACCTTGACAAAGTAATCAGCTTGTCAAGCAAAGGAAGTCATTGTGGCCAGAGTGGAAGTTAACTAATGGAAAGTAACTAATACTCTCCACCTTCAGCATCAGTCAAATAAGGATTTTAAATATTACAAGAGAGGAGATCTGAAATGTTAGAGAAGAAAACATCTACATAGGAGTGAAAACAGCAGCATGTGATGGCCAAAAATGGAAAATAAATGCTAGAAATGTTTCATATTGACCCAAATAAATAACAACCTCAAATGAAGTGATTTAGGCTTGTTTCATATAGTAAAGGTATAGGCTAGTCTGACCTCAGGCTAGTAATTTGCTTTCCCTGGAACAAAACAAAAGGTATCTGTTTATCTTGGCTATGACAATGTCCTTGTCAGATGTCAGCTGAGCTTTCTGTGGGCAGGTCCCCTATCTCCTACCAGCTTCAGAAGAGACCCATAAACCACTGCCCCCCACACATGATACATCTGCGCATCCTGAGCAGTTATCCCTTCTTTTCCCTGAGCTGCCCAAGTTGTCTCAGAAGGCTTCCTTCCCTGTGCCTGTAAAATCCTGCTAGAGAAAAATGTCATTGCTAGTAGTAGTAGTGGTAATGGTACACATCCCTGCAGCCCTCCCAGGGTTATATTAAAAGTGCCTTTCATGGCAATACCAGGTACAAGAATTCCTTCTTGCTGACCCTGCTGCTCACCCACCCCAGAGCATGGTTTCTGCAGGCACAGTCCTTCCTGGCACCAGGAGGGAAGTGCCAAGGAATGACCCAGGCATAAATAAAATCCAGGGAAAACTTGTTGCTGCTTAGAAATAATCACCAGACAAGGAAAAGACCCAACTCAGAGAATTCCCTGCTTGGCATACCAATGATTAGGTGATGCATTGCAACTCAGAGGTAGGAGGGAGCAGTTAGAGTAGGAGGGGACACTGCTGCCAAAGACTGGCTTCAAACTAAAGCCAGTGTTCCCATATTTCCACAAAGACAGAGGGAAGGGTGACAGTGTCTCAGATGGGCAATAGCTGGAGTGAGGTGGAGCTGAGCCCTGCACCAAGGCTTGAGTGAACCAAATATGCAACCTCTGACTGACAGCACTGGTGTCTCCGGAGAGGCCTGAGGACTCACGTCGATCTGCACATTTAGAAGAGCAAGAAAAGTGGTGATTTATCAGATCAGTCATAGAAATGCAAAAATCTGTCTTGTTAATGTTGACAATTAACTCTTATATTTGCCTGGGGAAAAGGGTCCTGGTGCCTTTCCTCTGGGATGTTCAGGTATGTGGCAGTGGAAGCCTATTGTTGCCTTCTGTAGGACCAGGACAACGCTGTGCTGGCAGGCAGGAAAATGATGTGGCTCCTCTGGACCAAAGTGATTGCTGAGCAGGACTCAAGGACACTGGAAATGCCCCCAGCTACACAAACGTGATATTCCATCATGCCACTGAGGCAGCAGAGCCTCCTCCTGCTGCTGCTCGGAGCGGGCTGTGTTCACTGGTTTGGGTTTCTCAGAGTGCTGTGATGGTTGTGAGATTCAGTCTCTAATTAGGTCCCTGTAGTGGTGAGATTGCTTCCTTTATAATCACTCAGTGGGAACTGGTACTTTATCCTCTGTACTCAAATTTTTATGTCTTTCACCCTCATTTTCTCTCCAATGCCCAGAGTCTCCAGTCCACTGGATGACAGCTGCAAAAGCCTCTGACATTCACTTTAAGGATGATTCTTTTCAGTTGCTTCACATTTCCTTTTGACAAGCTCTTCCAGTGATATTTACTGCAGCTAATGAATTAACTCACAGCTGGACCACTTGCTAGCCTTTTCAGTCCAGAGCTGTTTTAAATCTTGATTAGCTGTTATGATTTGTAAATCTCACAGAACTGCTAAGTCCAAGCTTTCCTGTCTCACACTGTGATCAGGAGACTGTTCCCAGTCATGCAGAGCAGCAGTACACAGGCATTAGGCATTCAGGGGGACTCTACCTCTGCAGCAGGTAGCAAAACAGTGCATTATCCACAGGAAATAGTTCAATTCACAAGGAAAGTTATTCAAATAACTCGTAGTGTGCCGGTTTTGCATGGCCTGGTTTTTGGTAGCAGGGGGGGCCACAGAGGTGGCTTCTGTGAGAAGCTGCTGAAAGCTTCTACCATGTCCAGCAGAGCCAATGGCTGATGGCTCTGAAGATGGATATGCCACTCGCCAAGCCTGGGCCAATTAGGAAGGCTGGTAACGCCTCTGCGATAACAGATTTAAGAAGAAAATCAAAACAAAGTGAGGCGTGTGCACAGTGTTAATTCCAGCTAGAGAAGAGGGGGAGGTGAGAACATGTGAAACAACATGGAGACACCATGGTCAGTGGAGAAGGAGGGGAGGAGGTACTCCAGATGCCAGAGCTGAGATTCCTCTGCAAGCTGCAAGGAGGGCATGGTGAGGCAGCTGTTCCTCTGTAGCCCATGGGGATCCATGGGGGTTGCAGAGATCCACCCGCAGCCTGTGGGGGAGGCGCCCATGCCGGAGCGGGTGGATGCCTGGAAGAGGCTATGGTCCAGTGGGAGACCCAGTGGAGGCAGCAGGCCCCTGCTTCCAGGCTGGACCAGCCTATCCTTGGAGGGCTGCACCCCGTGTGACCCACACCGCAGCAGTTTTGGGAGGATTGTGTGCCCATGGGAGGGACTCACAGTGCAGCAGTTTTGGGAGAACTGCTGCTCGTGAGATTGGAAACACACTGGAGAAGTTAATGGAAAACCATCTCCCACGAGAAGGGACCCCATGGCATAGCAGGGAATGGACTCCTCTCCCTGAGCAGTGGAAGAAAATCTTGGGTGGTGAACTGATCAAGCCCCTGTGCCCTGTTTCCCTGCGCTGTAAGTGGAAAGCAGGTAGGGGGTTGGGGAAGAAAAGGTGTTTTGAGGGATTGTTTTACTTCTCATTATCCTCCTCTGACTATGTTAGTAATAAATTCACTTTGCACTCCCAAGTTGTCTGTTTTGCCCTTGGAGTGTTTTCTCCTGGTCCTTATCTCATCTCATGAACCCTTCATTAAGCTTTTCTCTCTTCTGCAGCCGTGGCAGGGGAGAATGAGGGAACAGCTTTTGTGGGTGCCTGGCGTTCGGCACTGTCAAACCACAACAGGTTTTGGTGGACAATGCAGGCACTAACAAGGACTTTGAGATAAGGATATTCACTGGGAGAAATATTGGGCAAAACAATTCTTAAACTGTCTTATGAAGTAGAATGATAGTGGGGAATTTGCATTGTAGTGAAGGAATTGTAGTGAAGGGTCTAGGGGTGGATTTTGTGTAGTTTGTCCATTTTTGTTCTGTATTGTGAGGATTTTATTTTTGGATCTGGTGTGGGCGACTTTTTTCCTTTTCTTTCTGTTTAGTTTAGTTGCTTCTGTTGTTCTAAATAAAGATTGTATGTTGAATGTGGAAGATTTTTTTACTGCAGACTTCCACGGTTGTTGCCAATCCTTATAAGCTGTCTGATACTGTTAATATTATTAGCCAATACTACTGTTATTCTATGGAATTCATGGAATTTATCATCATCCTAGCAAAAGAGAAAAAACCTTTAGGTGAGGAGCTATTAAAATGTGCCCTGAGGCATCCAGTTCCTGGGCGGAAGGGTGTGTGGAGGGATTTGGGCACGTTCCTAGGGCAGTTATCATCTCCCATTGCCTGGGACTTTACTCCTGAACAAACACCCTTACAAACTGGCCTGTGGACTGACAAAAGGGAGCCATTACACATGCTGAAGCCCCGCTCCCCAGAGGTGTCTGAACATCTCTTGCTGATGGCAAGTAGAGACTGACTTTTCCCTTCGCTTATGCACGCACAGGTTCTCGCTTATTTCTTTTCTTTCACCGCAATAAAACTGCCTTATTTCACCTGCTGGTTGCTCTCCATCTTATTGTCTCCCCTGTCCCATTGGCTTAGTGGGCACCTGGCACCCAGCCAGGGTCAACCTGCTACACTTAGTTGGAAAAGAAAAGGCCTAACTATTTTAAGCATGTGTGGAAAAAATACGCAATGCAGTGTATACTACATTTCACAAGGATCTTGCACAAGTGATATTACACAAATGCACCTTTCTCCACATTATTTTGCAGATCCTCTTTTCTGTTTCTAGCTTCTGAGCACATCCTGAGCAATGAACAACAGCCCAACATTTCAGATTAGGATCCTTATTGGAGTTCCTAAATAAAACTAGTCTGATTTGTATAGATTCTGCCCTCTCAAGTCCCGAGACACTTACAGGGTCAGCAAGTCAGGTCGTTTGTATTTTGGCAATTAACTGTGCATTTAGGCATCTAAATTTTCTGTGATTTGAATTCCAACTCTAAAATTCTGGCCTGGAAGTAAGCATCAAACTGGAATTTGTAGCCCAGGGACTGGGAATACACCAGTCATGTAGTTGCCTAAGTTCAGGATGAAAAGTCAACACGCATGGAGGCTTTTCACTTATCAGAAGACTTACAGCAAAACAGGAAGTTATTAATATCAGAGCCTGAACTGACTTGAGAGTCAGACAATATCAAACAGAAGGTGTCTCCTCTTTTTCCTGTTTATCTCTTGCTAGCTCAGAAGACAGGGGAGATGAGGCAAAGAGCTTCATAATTCGGTGCTACAAGGCAGTGAAATTGAGCCAGCAGGCTGTACATCATTTCACAAAGTATATGGCATCACTTTCCTCAAGTCTTTAAAGTTTTTGCTGTACTTTTAAACAAACAGGGAAGCTATTTTGAAATGATGGGGTGGAACATGACAAAATAATGCAGTGCTATGGCATGCAGGAGTTTAGACAAAGTGAGCAATAAATGAAACTACAGAGGAGGGGAATATGCTGCCTTGGTATAGTTATCTTAGGAAAACATTGGAACTAAAGAACTTTCTCTTGAGAAAGTGTCATTTGATTTTTAAATAACACAGGTCATTAGGACTACAGTTTCATGTCGTGTCTGCATGATGGTTTATCAAAGCAAGATCAAGTTACTGGCAGGGTCCTGGGAGGAAGCTCCAGGGTAAAGGAAAAATAATGTACAGAGCAGCGTACCACCACACAGTGCAGAAATGAGCAAAACTTCCTGGACCCATGGCCCAGCCTCATCACATCACCACAGCACACATTCAGCTCTCTGTTTGCACTGCTGCCCAACACAGTGTTTTCTTTCAAACAAGGACAATTTTAAAAACCTGCCCTTTTTAAAAGGGAACTGGACACAGTCCCTCCTTGAAAAACACTGAGAACTGGCAAGGTTAAAAATGGAGTGTCAACCTGTTGGGATGTGGGATCATTGGCTGTCTGAGCTCTTCTGTGTTTTGTCAGCCACTGTGGAGGGGACAGGGCCAGGGAGCTGCCTCCCTGCCCTCCATGTTGGTGGAGAATTTATTAAAAGACTCATGCTGGGCACAGAAAAACTGCCACTGAGCAGGCAAAAGGCAAACCCCAAGAATATTTATTTGTTTTGACTTATGATTGAGCAGGTCATACTTCCTAGTGTAACTTGGCTGTTGTCTAGAACACAAAACACCATAAGTAGGTGTCAGATCCCTGGGAAAGGTTTCCTTTCTTTTTGAGAAACAGGAGAATTTCATGTGAGGAGTCGTTCACTGGGCACTTTCACTTTTTCAGTTATCTAGAGATTTGGGCCTCTTTCTTTTTTTTCCCATCCTGTCTTGCTGAGCCCCTCACAGTCACATGAAATAAATTCCTAGAAGGAGATCACTCCCACAGAGCCTTACACCTCTCAATTTACACTGAAAAAACCCTGTTTGTACATGCAGAAGATTAAAAAAATAGAGGTGCATCTTCTTTTCTGACCTTAAAAAGTTTTCAGCTGCAAACACAAGGCAAGATTCACACTTTCTTTACCCCGAGGTTGCAGATGTCAAACAAAAACATCACAAATTTCATTGCTGCTTAAAGGAGATCTGCTGTACATGACTTGCAGGAACCACTACCTCTGACAAGATTTGTTAACTACAGTACTGATGTACACAGTGTAATCCTCAGAGGAAGGCCCTGCAGTCAGCTGTCCCCCCAGAATGGCCTCTTTTCTCCACTCAGGCCACTTTAGGGGTGCTGGGTGAGGAGGGGTACAGCAAGCAGCTTCCAGGCTTCCAGATAGGTCCTTTTGAGATCCCCTAAGCTCATGCATGAGGAGGAGGAGGAAGGGAGGAAAAACTGTATCAGATGAAGTGGAACTAGGCAAGACAAAAGAGTGGTTACTAGGAAATGAAAAAGAATTCTATAAATAAAGATATGAATAGTTTTCACCTTTAAGCAAGCAATGTGAGAGGTATGAAATGAAGCAGAATTAAGAAAAAGCATTCTGCAGAGGAAATTAGAGAGATTTACAGCACTCCCTGTGCATCTCAGGTCAAAGATTGCTTTGCATTTGAAAGTCAGGTACACAGAGCGCTCTGAAAATCCCCTTTGCTGTCCATTGCCTTAGGTAAAAAGGTAATGCCGACTAAACCACTTCAGGGCCTGATATGACTCTCATACTGTAGCTGGATTCCTCACAGGTATTAATCTCACACAACTCAGGGGTATGTAAACACATTCTTCCTCGGAAAATGAGGGGCAAAAAGCAGAAGGATGGGACCAGCATACACAAGGGAGTCACTGGCAAGGCAGATACCTGAATGTAGATCACCCAAGTTCCAAGCTAGCATTGAACTTCCACACACACCCTCTTCTCCCCCAAAATGTGAGAAAAGAAGAAATAAAACCAAAACCATACCACAGTGGTTTGAGTCATTTGAGAGTCCTGGCTGCAACCTCCCACACAGCAATCACCACACAATCTTGGCTGCTTTCACCACTGCCATCTTACCTTTCCCTCTCAGGCTTTCTGTTGTGTTCTGACATAAACTGGGAGCTGCCTGAGGCAGAAGCTGTTTAAGCTTCCCCATTATTTTGCATGCAACATGAAGTATCATGAGGTATCTCACAGGTTTTGACTCTAAATTGAGTTTATGAGAGAGTCAAATTACTTAATGTCACTTGAGTCCGCCTCCTGAAGCTTTTCCACACCTAAGAGCAGCTGGCAGAAGCAGTGGAAGTGAGCAAGAGCCATCTGTGCACATTGCCTAGGTTTTACTACTTCTGCTCACCCTGAGATTTTTGGTATCAGGGAAATTATTTAGGCTGCAGGAAATAGCTATTGAGGGCAACAAGGATCTGGCTAGCGAGTCTGTTCTTAGGCTAGGCAAGCCTAAAAGATGTGCATACAGCAGCAGCTGCTTTGTAGGAATGAGGCCCTGCAAATTTTTTAATGCACACTGCTGTCCAAAGCGTTGCTGTAAAGGATTTATGCAATAGATATGTGACTGTGTTCCTGTTCCACTGCTATTCCTAAGTGTCTCCTCTCTCACTGCCCTTCAAGGCTTTCCTCTGAATACAGTGACGCATACTGTTCCTGAGGAGTCTTGGGAGAGAATGTAGAGGGCATAGATTTGCTTCAAAGCAGATCTTCAAACATCTGTTTGTACTTACAGCAGGAAAATTCAGCACGCTACAGCACATAGCTGCCTGCAGCTTCAAGGCAAACGCAAATGCTACGAGGTATTAAAGACTCATAAACATAAACAAGATAGCCTGGAGCAGCTTATCAGTTAGGTGGTAATGGGTGGGGAAAGGCTCATTGTATATTTAAGGCCCAGGCATTTTCCCACTGATTTTTGCCATGTTAGTAATGGGCCAGGAAGAGGAAAACTCTCACGTAATTTAGCCAGGAAACAGTGCTCAGGTCAGTCAGTTCTGGCTCTCTCCTGCTGTGGTTCTTGCTCGCTGCTGCATGGGGGTGCAAGGGCAGTCTCTGGCCCAACACCCTCTGAGTCTGGAGGGGAAAGAGAGAACTGCTCATGCCAGCTCCATTCCTGACAGCCAGGCCACCACTACAGCAGGTTACCCCTGTAGCAGAACAGAGGTTACACTGAAGGAGAAGGGACTTCCCTGCCAGCAGAACCTTGCTGGCTGGCCATGCAGGAGCATCAGGGGAAGACTCTGGCCCCAGATTATTATTTGGGTGGAAAGCAAATGAGCAGATGAAGACACTGTCACCTGCTGTTGCTTGACATCATTCTGTGACCACAGGGTAGAGTGGCACTGAGAGCCAGGGACACTTTTACCACTACCTGAGAGACAGGTTATCGTGATTAATCTGATAGAAGTTGGTGGTGTTTCAGTCCCCTCCCCACCCTCTGGGTGAATGAGAAGAAAATTTGGCTGGCTTGAAGTCTCTATATAATTTTGTATTAGCATCAGATGACTGCCAGTTCTGGTATAAAGGAGGGGACAGGAACATGGGGGAGGATCTGTTAGGACTTGAGGCACAGAAGCAGAGCTGTTCTAGGTGAGCATAAACCATTATGGACAACATCTCAGTATGTCTAGTTCACAGTCTTCTGTTTAGTGTAAGCCCACTTCCTTGGAGATTTCAACTCAAATGCCATTTGGAGCAGCTCTGCCCTGGACAAATGTTGTCTTCTGCCAGCTCCACTGCAGGGACTGTAATCTTTGCCAGCAGAACAGTAAAAGCATCTGGGTGGGTCCTCTTCAGTCACCTCACCATCACTTGTTAGAGCTCATTTGTCAGAGCCCTAAATCACAACACAAACACTAGAAATCAACCCAAAATGGATATGGCTAGACCACAAGACCTGAAAATTCTCTAAAAACATGCAATCTAGTTCGATAAATAGTGCCTTCCCTGGGACAGTGAACTTGGGTTCTCCAAGCAAAACAGGGCCAACAAGAGAAGCATTTTACACCAATATTTTTGCCAGTATAGAAACATCCCTGTACATTACACAGTACTTACTACAAGGGCAGAAGATTCCAATGTAGATCCACATTAACTTTTGCATTTCTAGAGGTGAAGGGGGGTTTTCAGTCATGTTGAGCTAATGTGACTGAGCCAACAGGAATTAAAGCTATGCTCTTTCCTGCCTGTTGAGACATGGTGAAAGAAAGCAGCTACCTTAAATCAAAGGGTCCAGATTCAGGGAGGTACTCCAGCTAGAAATCAGAAGCCAGTTTACAGATACTTTGATAACTTGGGCTTTTATTGTTCCACAGGCCCCCAAGATCAGTTGGTGAGGGCTGGGTAAGTTTCCTCATATGGTATTTGAAGGCAAAGACAATCTACATTTGCTTCCCACAGGCAAGCCCAGGCAGCTACAGCATGTTATAAAAAGAGGAGATTAAAAGCAAGTTTTGTAGCACTACTGTATGAAAAGATACAATCGGTTCTACCATTAGGAGCTTAGGAGTTAGGATTGGAAATCTGATGTAGGCACCTTTGAAGCACCAGTTTTGTCAAGAATATCCCATGCTTTGTCCTGTCTTGAAAACTGAATTGTTTAGCTATTAAAAGAGATTAATGTAATCTCTGTGTCTATGAAATTGGATTTTAAAACTGTTTGCTTACTGTACTATCTCCATGCAGTGAATGAGATCTCTGCTGCTTTTTATGTTGCTATAATTACAGGTCCCACCTTGTTTGAGCCCAGCGTGTGCTGGCATTGCCAGCAGGACAAAGTGCCTGGCAGACTGCAGGAGGAGGCACGTAGCTGTCAGGGAGAGAGAAGCCTCTGTTCCACAGTGCCACTGGTGGAACAGAACTAGCTGCTACGAGCTAGGAGCAGAGGCTGAGCAAGATGGATGGTTTCAGTCCAGAGATAGGGAGATGGAGGGGTGATCTAACAGGAACCTATTGCTAATCATGCCTCCCTCAGGAGGAGACGGACAGACCCCAATCCATCCTGCAAGCAACAGATGGACAAATGGGGGGTAACAAACCCAGCCTGGAGCTTGGGATAGAGAATGAGCATTAGCAGAAAACATATCCCAGAGAGGGACACACTGCATTCTTCATCATTGGAGGCTTTCTAGACTTGGCTAGACAATGCCAAAGCTGACTTGATGTAATGCGATAGTCCTGTGCTAAGCAGGAGCCTGGATGACCTTGGGCCTTCACAGGACTCTTCCAACCAACACTTTTGTGCTTCTGTTCTTTTCCTAGTGTAGAAAATGAACACTCTGCAGCTCCATGGATATGTGTCTTTTTATGCCAACTAAGGAGCTGGTCCTGCAGTCTTCTTTCCAAGAAGCTAGCAGGAAAGGTTAAGAAATCCTGGCCCCTCTCCACCCCGCCTTCTCCCACAGGCAGCAGTGTGTTGTGTCCACCTCCAGTCTCCACTTTGCTGCAGAAACATGGCTTGTGGTCCTGTGAGCATGGTCTAGCCATGAGTGTTGACAGTCCAATTGCTTCACTCAGAACTAAATGGTAGAAGAAGAGATATCCCAGGGCAAGAGGCAATTGTTGCTGGGAATTCTCCTTGTCATCAACTAACCCAGACCATGTCTCCTTGCAGCAGGTTCTGTTCACTTGAGGATCCTGGCACAGTTACTTTATTGCCGCTTCCACTCATGCGCACCACAGACACTTCAGGAGGCTCCTTTTCTGCTAACAGAGGGATCATGAAGCATCCTCTGGCTGCCTGAAACAATTTCTCTCTCTAGCCAGAGATCTGCAACTCCATGCAACTCCAGTCTTTGCAATGTTTGCTAGCCCTTTGTATCCTCTGGATGTCCTCTGCCAGCTTGCCCCTCTCTTGGGAAAAGGGGATCTATTTGATGAGTTTTTATTTACTCATCATGGCAGACAAACTTCTGACAAGCCATCTCTCTGCAGTGCTGCAGCCTTACCCTGCTATCCTGTATGGGTATGGGGTAGAAAAGGAAACACAGAGTTTTACAACAGTCCTTTTTCCTTTTTGCAGCTGATGAAAATCTAACTTGCTTTCTCTTTCCCAGAAGCCATATTGACTGCAGTGGCTTGAGAAGAGCCCTGGCATTAGCAAGGTCCTTGTTAATGACTGATTGCTCCAGAGCAGAGGATGATTTGGTGCTCTGATACAAGGAGAAGGGCAGAAGAGAAAGAAGTCAAATGAGTGGGACCCTGTAGTTGTTATACTTCTCCTGATGTATCTGGCAGAGACTGCAGAAATGGCTGGGTGACCAATGGAAGGGCTTGTGTAACATGGGGAGCCCCACTCTCCAAAACACCACAGGCACAGACCATGTCATCACCAGCAACAAGCTGTCCAACAGTGGTGGAAGGGACAAAGACCCAGCATGTGTCCTCTGCTCTCAGACAGAAAAATAATCTTTTGTATTCCTCTTTCTTTTGGACTTTGTAAACGGTTTGAGACTGTTTATATACAACTTGTTTTGTCCAGTTGGATACATCTGGGTTACTTGTTCCATCTGTTCTCTTCAGTTTTAGGCACCTCCAGACTAATTGCTGTTTCTTTGACCAAGTTTTGCCCTTTGAATTCCATAATGCATCAACAGCACACCCATACAGAGCCCCAATACCACCCTCAAAGCCTCCCAGGGCTCTGAGATGCCCTCAAGGCCAGATCCAAACCTCAAAGTGAAGACATGGCACGAATGTGCTGCCTCAGGGCTCCTCTCCACCCATGAGTGCCTGTGCTAGCCTTTTCACCCCAAACTGTATTCAACCCACGATGACTTGGTCCAAGCAGCTCTGTTAGTTCTCCTCGTGGCAGACAGCAGCCCTACAACCTCTGCTCACTGTGCCAGGTACTGACAGGGCCAGACATTCTGGGGAGCTCTGCAGCACCAGTATTGTGGTGGCTATGATAAACCTAATTAAAACAGATTGAATGGAGACAGAAGCAAAGGCAAAGATGGCATCAGTGAAAGATGACACAAAGCAGCTACAGTTTCCTCAGAGCTGCACTAGCACCAAACACTGGACCTTGCTGAAATGTGCTGCCATTAGAAAGTACACATGCATGTACTGCATTCTCAAGTTTCAGGGAGACTGGCACGAGGTCTGGGGGAGCTGCTACAGCTGTATGGGGCTCTAGGCATGCTCTGGAGCTGGAGGAGTACCTGGTAAGTGCTGGGAACTGACAACATTTTGTATGTACACACAGCTTTACACGGTCTTTTTTGGTATCTGAACATTTGCTACTGCTTAAAAGACAGCCCTGTTCTGATCTACCAACCGAGAAGATCTTGAGTATTGATTTTAAAGGCATGTGGATAGGCCAGAATGCAGTCATAGAGTCATAGAATCATTTATGTTGGAAAAGAGTTATAACAGCATTGGGTCCAATTGCTAACCCAGCAGTTCCAAGTGTGCCACTAAACCATGTCCCTCAGTGCCACAGCTACATGTCTTTTAAATACCTCCAGGAACAGTGACTCCATCACTTCCCTAGGCAGCCTGTTCCAATGCTTGACAATCCCTTTGGTGAAGAAATTTTTGCAAGTATTCAGGGCAAAGATCCTTTTCACTCTCTGAGACAGGTGTGTCCCATCTGTCACCAGTAGTCCTGCTGTCATGTAAACTGACCCATGATCAAAATCCCCCAAATGCTGTGGGTGACACTGGGCTCAGAGACAGGTATTGATCTGTTATCTCTTCCTATTTCTTTCCTTATCATCCCCTGTAATTGGTAGGATAAGGGAGAACACTGCCTGTGGCCCAGATCCCTTAACAAATTGTCCCAAAGCTCTGAAGTGTCTCCTGATTGCCTTTGGACTTCCTGGTGCAACTTCATTGCTGCCTACCTGAAAATTTATAATGGAGAACAATCTGAGGGTAAGAAGCTTTCCCTTCACATCTTTAACCCATGTCCCAGACAGGCAGCAGACCTCCCTCAGGAGTGGTTCCAGCCAGCATATTGGGCCTTCTTCTCCCTTCAGAAGGGAGCCCTCCATGGCAATGACCCGTCTTTTTCTCTTCATGGACACAGTTTTGACATGGGTTGACTTAACCTTGGTGACAGCTCCATGCAAGATGAGACACTGTCCCCACTGCTCAGTTCTGCTAGCAGAGCCTTGTACCCATACCTGCTCCTGGCACTACATGATCCTACCTATATCCATCTATTTTTTCTTGCAGTCAACTGCTTTGGAGCAGGTATGTCTTGCTCCTTGCTGAGAGTCTAACGCAGCATGATCCTGGTTCTGAGCATTTGCTCTCAGGGACTGTAACATTAACAAAATACCTAGTTATATTATTAATAAAAGCCATCTACATATCTATAGAATTATGAGTTAATACTGTTTTCTCTTTGGCTAGTGTAGCATAGTTAAGTTATAAAGACAGATTTGTATTGGTAAGGCTTGCAGACCAAAGAGTCAGATCATATTTGCCATCAGCAATGTATTGTTGAGAGTATAAACTGAAAACTCAGTAGTCACCAACCAACAACATTGCCTGAGCACCAGAAAACATGCAAAAGTTCTTGACTCTGGCCCAGTAGGGCTGCCACTTAGATATTTTTGAAATTTAATTAAGCAAATGTCATCATTCCTAACACAAACCATCTTGCGGTGAGCATGCTTTTGAGTGCTCAAAGCAAAGCAGAAAGGAGCACTGGAACCCTGAGGAGTTAGGAATTATTCCCATATTAGGTACTATTTCCACAATGAAATGCACTCCCACTTATCCATTTTCATTATGCCAATTTATTGTATTTATGGAGTAGGGATGTGTGTTTAGATTAAAACCTCATTTTTGTAGGTGCTACATGAACAAGTCATGAAACAGTCCCTGTTCCTGCAGACTCCAATGCAGTGCCACGGTGACCTGGAAACAGAAGATAAAGGACAGTGCCAATGGGGAGAATGTGCAAATTGATGTGCCCAGCAAAAAACCACACTCTTCCGAGCAGGAAAAAGTTTGCTTTTCAGGAGAAAACTACAGTGTGAAAGTGCTCATGGTCTATGCAGACATCTCATTTTTATTTAAGGATAGGTGAAGTGCTTATGAAACAAGAAAAATAAAAAGCCTGAGAAATTTCAGTTTTCTCCATTCAGAGAACAAATATATCAGGTTGTTCCACAGTGACCTGTCAAGCCTAAATTTAAAAGGAAAGAAGAGGACAGTTCAGGCTCTGTACCCATTGCAACTTGCTCTCTGTGTGCTCTTCACTTCCAACAACAGCAGGATCTTCACCAGTGCCATCTCCCCATCCTTGGAAAAAGGGGCTGAGAGAAATATTACTCACAGACTTCAGATGTGACTATTAATCCACCCACTGTCTGCAGTGACTTAGAACAGCAACTTGCATTTTCCAAAGAGATTTTGGCATGGAGGAGAGTGAATGTAATTGTTAATGTGTGGAAGTCTCATGTAAATGAGCCTGTTTGAAAAAAGGGCTCAATCATGTAGATAGAAAACCATGAAGGACTTCAGGATACACCTCCACTGTGCCAAGCGAAGGTGGTCTGCAGAGCTCAAGGTGCCCCCAGGGCTAGAATCAGCATAGCCAGGTTGAGCAAAGCCTGGCTGAACAAGCTTTGCTCTTTTGCTGCCGTGTAACCCAGTGCCAATGCAGATATACACTCCTTCCTACCCCCACAGCACCCCTGCAGGGCACTGCACAGCAGCACATGGTGGTTCCAGCTGGAAACAACTGCGGTGGGTGTGGTGTGGACACATCTGCAAGTGCTCACATCCCTCCATCTGTGCTGGGACCTCAGTCACTCCTCACTTCTCTGAGATGACCTCCTGTTTCACAGGAGCTGGTAGGACCCAAGGGGGCAGGTGGGGCACCCAAAATAGCTTTAAATTCAGTGGGGGGGTAGCTGAGAGAATGAGCAGTGGTGAGACCAGACACTGGAATCTGAAGGTATAGGCAGCAGATTATTAACAAAGTGACTTGTTTAAGTGTCCAGGTAATGTGGCAGTGAGAAACCTTGTTATTACTGCTTTCAGCACAAAGTGCATATACAACATGGTATTGTGAAATCTTGAAATCTTTGTACACAAATACAGTTAGGGGAAGAAAAAAAGAAAAACTTGGCCATATTTCTGAATATACTCACTTCTTCTGAAAATAATATCACAGCCAGAACAGGCCTGCTATATTCAACTCTCATGCACAAGTCCTCATACCTGGCTTAATAATCATAATGAACTATGAGGGAAAGGTAAATAGTCTTCATTCCACATCTCTGAGGATAATAGTAAGAAGGAAGAGATTTCAAACATTGGTAATGACTTGTAGAGCAGCACATTGCTTAAAACATTGACTATGAGCCAAGAAATACCCCTCAAGGCTGCAATCAAAAACAGTTTTTGGCTCTGTGCTGTGAACAGAAACTTTATTTGATCAACAGAGTTATTGCAACAGACTTGCTGTTGAGAGTCTGGAAGCTCATCTCTAATGTGGCACCCCTCACTAAGGCTAAAGCTCCTGCATGGGAAAGCTCTGGGCTCATGAAATGCAGCTCTGGCTCACAGCTTCAAGTTAATTGTGATGACCACTGAGGAGAGTTGATGCTTCTCCCCTGGCTGGCACAGAAGTCTGTGTAACTTTTCATGGGGAAATAAGAGAGATCTGAGACTGGCAAAAATACTCCTCTGTTTTTGCAAGTAGCTGTTGACTTGGGAGAATGAAAGCAGCTGAACTGTTTTTTGTGAAGAGCTTCAGCCTATTGCCCTCAGCAGCAGCACAAGTGCCAGAGCAATCTCTGACCTATAGGCCTTGCCAGGCTAAGAAGAAAACAGATGTGGATTAGCCCCCCTCCTGGCCTGAAAAAACACCCACCTGCCAGAGAATATTGGCAGGGAGAAAAGGAAGGAACTGAAAATTAATTTTTAATAGAGTTTCTTGGAAAATGGCAGACCTTCTCAAAGTATTTCAAACTCTTTTTTTTTTTTTGAAATGCAAAGTAGACATTTCAGTAAAAATCTGGAAAACTGAAGGTCTATTACTCCTATAAATATCTGCCATCAGAAATGGGTTTCCTGCTGGCATCACTAAGGAAAAAAAAGAGAGTTCTGAGAAAAGAGGGGGTTGTTAATATCAGAAAGTAATTTTCAACAAGAAACAACAATCTATACTGATCTGAAAAAAAACCAAAAAAATTATACTGACTGCTCCTGAATACCACACACTCAACCCCACCCAACTAATTGCTCAGGGACCTATGGAAAATCGGCATCTCCATGCTGATGGTTTGGTGATCTGGCAAAAGAGAAACTTCCCCAGCCATGGGAATATTTTTTTTTTTTAATTTAGATGCTTCTGTTCAGCAAAAAGAAACCAGTAGTGCAGAGACCTCAGCCTGTGTCAGAGACACTAGAGGTCTGATGCAAACCAGACATGAACTGCCTGAGTTCCTTGGGAGAGAAGGAATTTCAGACTAGAGTGCCACAGGAGAGAGACCAGAGAAGCAACTAGGTGCTCACACAAGCCCTGATCAAGAAGACCAGAATACCAAAAAATTAAAAAAGCTAGAAATAAACATATTTTGGGGATATGATATATGCTGACTGACATCCAAACACTGGCACAGCTTGCCCAGTAAAGTGGATGTCCATCACTGGAAATGTTAAAAGACAGGTCGGATGATCCAGTTGAACAATGTCCCTTCCCACAGCAGTGGGGGTGGACCAGATGATCTTTGAAGGTCTTTTCCAACCCAAAAAAAGTTACCAATTTTATGATTTCTTACTTCAGCACAGAAAGCCTAAAATTTCCTGGTTCTGACAATGTGCCTTTTCCAAATATTTTTTTCAAACAGAATAACACTAACATCACAAATTTTTCCCCAAAGAACGGAGGAACTCAAAGAGTTTTCAATGAGTTTTAGAGATTATGACTTTCTTATTCAAATCCAGGCATTATGAAAAAGAGGGGATGATAAACTGTTATGTTTAAAGATTTACCTTCCCAACAAGAGGGAAGTTAGAGTGGCAAAGTACAGAAGAAGGGAAACATTGGGAAAGGGGAAAAGCAAGCATGTTTCCAGCGCTGCCTTGAGGCTTTATGTTTGACAGAAACAAGACACCCATAGAAAAATAGAATGTTTTTCTGTATGGGGGAGATTATATGACTGTTACACCTGATTCCTGCTTCAAAAAACATGCAGTGTCTCCATTGCTTAACGATGGCTGCAGGTAGAAGCATCTACAACAATTTAACACTGGTGAGCCCTGCAGAAAGACTGGAGGGGACACCACTGCTGCAGGAGCAACTTTGTAAGCAGTTAAAGCCCATAAGGAAAGGTAGTACCAACTACTGTGAACAAAAAGCTCATTTGTAATTAAAAGCAAATCCCAACAAGAGTGTGTTGCATCAGTTGGAAGCACACATGGATTTGGGGCAAACTGGGGAGATCTCTAAGGCTGACACTTGTGCCTTCTGCCTCAATACACCCAGAGAGGTGTCTAAACACAATTCTGTGCCGTGTGCTCTAGGATGGCCCTGCCTGAGCAGAGAGTTGGACCAGATGCCCCACTGTGGTCCCTTCCAGCCTGACACATCCCATGATTCTGTCTTCTCAGGAATTAACACTGAGGTAAGACACAGGCATTTCACACCGCCAGTGCTCCCTTGACAGGGTGCTGAGGAGCAACAGTGCAGCACTGGTTCCTACTTGTGCCTCTGTGTAACCATGGACTTGTGGCTGGACTCCAGGTTCATAAATACATCTCAGATCAGGTGCTGCCCTGGTCCACGGCCAACTCCAGCAGCAGAGCCCTGTGTAGGTATCTCAGAGGCTTGCTCAAAGGCAATCACGGATGCAGAGGTTCCCCCCATTATTTGCAAGAACTACTGAGAGCTGAGAAGCGGCTGCTGGGCTGATGTGGCCCAGTGCATTGCACACTGGTCACAGGGAGACACCACGAACTGGGCCATGGTTATTTCTACCCCCTGAGGGAAAGGGTGTCCCCATGCTTTCCTTACACAGGCTCTGCATGGCCCCCTTGATCCCCCAGAGTTCCTGCCTGCCAAGGAGGGAAAGGGGCCTGATGGCAACACTGTGGCTCCCTAGCATGGGTAACATTTGATAGTTCAGGAGAGCTGGGAACAAAAAGCAGGCTGGAAGCAAACAGCCCCATCCCATCCAGCCATGCAACATGACTCAACAGATCCACACAGGCAGGGCTGTGCAGGCTGCGAGCGGAAACCAAACACAGAGCGTGCAGCAGGCTGGCAAGCTGGGCCTTTTTTCTTTTTTTCTTTTTCTTCTTTTTTTTTTTTTTTGGTGGAGTCATCCTTCTCTTGTATTTAAGCAGCACTTCCAAGAGGAAGAAACGCTGGAAGAAAATACTGACTTACCATGAGGTGTGGGCCTCTCACCAAGATCTGCAGTGCAGCTAAGAGGGATTTTGCCTGTTTTACTAAAAATGTGTACAACTGGTGGCTTTGCAAAGGGATGGAGAGAGGGAGCCACATGTGCAGGGAGAAGGCTGAGACAGGCAGGATAGATACCCTGTGGCAGACAGAAGCTCCTCAGCTTGTGCAACTTGCCAGGGTAGGGAATTGCTCTGACAAGTTACACAGGCTTCTACAGCAGCTATGAATTTGATCCTATAAAAAACAAGTATCAACAACTTAATCACATGCCTGGGTCACATGGAGGAAAGGACAACATGCAGTAGCAAATGCTGACTTTTTTTTTTTTTTTTTTTTTTTGGAGTGTGTTTGTTTTTTAACATAAAGTGGGAGTGAGGAGTGAAATTTGGGTGGGGCTTTCTACTATTCCTGGGAGGAAATAGAAAGTGTTTGCAACAGCTCCTGCTTTGTTTTGCACTCCCTCAAGAGCACGGGGCTCTCTCCAGGCTCTCCCGGCCTGGTAATGCCGCAGTTTTTCCAGCACTCCCAGGTTGTTTTGCAGCCCAGAGGAGCCCTCACGCTGTCTCACTGGGACTCATCGACCGAGCCGGGCTGCCGTGGGCTAAGGGCAGGAGCTTTGGCCGAGTGCCTGGCACAGCCGTGAGCCGCTGGCAGCAGTGCTTGGCAGCGCTGTCTTTGGAAAAAGATGACGGTATCCAGAGTGGGCAATGTCAGGATCGCGGCCCGGGGAGGCCGCGGCGAGGAAGGCCGTGCAGGGCAGCTGCGGGCCCGGGACCCTGAGTCATGGCGGTGCCGCGGGCCGGCCCGCAGCGCTGCAGCCCCAGCTCCGGGCCTGCCCGCAGCCCTACAGCCCCAGCTCCGGGCCTGCCCGCAGCCCCGAGCACAGGCCCGGCCAGGCGGCACGCAGCTGACAGGGCTCCCTCCCATCGAGACCTGCCTCTTCCCAGCAGCGCTGAGAAAGAAATGCTGGCCGGCACCGTGATCCGCAGCAGCCTGCCCTGGGGACAGGCCGCTCAGCCGCAGCTCGGTCAGACCCTGGCGATTGCCGCCTGGCCAGATTCTGCTGGTCGCTGCGGGATATTTTTTTTCAAAAGACACGTGTCCAGATCATCTTGTCCGCAAGCGTCTCAAAGTGAAACAGTTTGTTTTAACTCACAGAAATCTCTGGGTTTCCTACTGCTCTGTCTCGAGCTCTCTTCAGAGACCCCAGAGACTCAAATCAACCAACAAACCACGTTTGTTATTTTTTTCTTTACAGTTTTCAAATGAAAACCCTGTCTTTTTTTTACCTGCTTCTGTCATGCGGTATCCAGTTATAGATCTACAGGTCCCACACTTGTGGTTGGTTTCCAACAATCCTGTTCACATTGAACGTAGATTTTTGCAATGGGCCAAAGTCACAGCAGGTCAGTCAATGCCTGCTCCATCCACCACAGGGAGAGCAGCAAACCAGCCCTCCCAAAGCTTTGCTGTCTTACAGCATGAGGGCTTTATATAGGTGCAGCTATTTCAGCATAGCTTACCGGTGGATCTCATGTACACACATGTAAAACAGCCCAAGTGTGCCTACCTGCAGCTGGGAGAGCTGCGTGGAGCCAGGCTTCTGCCTCCTCACACTGCAACACACAGCTCAGCCAGCAACCACCTGTGGGGCATGCTTGGCTCAGTTCTTTCCTTTTAACTCCTCTGGTACAATTAAAGCAGCATAGACTCAAATGTGGTTGCAGTGATGCTGCTATAAAAATACAGGAAGGGAAACTGGATTTAACAGAGCATGACCCTTCATACTTGCATAACTGTTCACCCTGGTACTTCTACCAGCATCAATCTCCTTGTGAAAATGTAAATTATATCCCCAGTCGAAAGTCCTGAACTGGCACAGACACTGTGGGCAGATAAGACCCATGTGCTACTCAGTGGGAACAGTTTGTGTCTTGCAAAGTATCCTCCTGGTTTAGAGGAGCCAGAAATATAAAGGGGAATATTTGCTTTTCTTTTAAAAAAAGCTAGTTCTAAGGAATGTCTTTTTCAACCATGAGAGAATACAACATGGAAGGGATACAGGACCTAATAACCCACCTGGAAATACTTTGTATGGAAAAGCAGTTTAGCCAGTTTGGGGATTGAGCCAAAGAATTATCAGACAGGCCCTGTTTGATATGATTTGGGTTTGTGGCAGCTTTTACAGCCCAGCAGGATTTCCCAAAGCTGAGGTGCTTTTAAGCTGCCCGTATATGTGCCTGGCCCTTTTTGCAGTCCTGGCTTTTGGCCAAAGTGATTTCTGCTTGTGAGGGAGTGAACAAGTGAGGATCATTACGACTTGGAAGGAGCTCAGTTCTTGCTGGATGAGAGCTATGGAGACACAGAATGGGCCAATACAGGTATAGAAATGTACCACAAAGTGGGAGCTGATAAGGAGATGGCATGCTCCTGCAATTTCAGCTACTTGGGACATGGTTTGCAGGCTGTGAGACAACTCTTATGCAGAAGTAGGGGAGCCTGGGTGCAGGAGAATAAGAGGTTTCCAGTAGGATCTGTGTGTATCTCCCACTCTGAGGCAACCGCACATCCGCAGATCTGTATTCTGACCATGGGAGGGATGGCTTCTCCACAGCTGTGATTCTGCTCCTCATCCTTCATGGTGATGAGTGACCATACACTCACACACACCATAGGAGTAGCAGCACTGTGTTAATAATTGTGAATTTTCAGAAGTCAACAGCAGAACCTCTACTGCACTCTCTTAAAGAGGAAGGAAAAGCAGTTCAGTGAAAAGGTAAAGATGGGACACTCTGTAACCTTCCTTGCTCCCCCAAGTATTTTTTCAAGGTACAAAAGGACTTCTAATGAAACTATCCCACTGCCTGAAGGACAGAACAAATGAACTCTGACATCCATGAGGCACACCAGGTAGCATTTCCAAATGAAAATTTATGGGTCTTTTAGGAATCTTATTTTGGGGTTAGGGGAAAGAGAGGAGGAAAGAAGAAAGGTAAGTTCTATGGAAAGCTGCTATTCTTCATTGAATCTAAAATAGAACTTCTTGGAAGTTTACCAACCAGGCATTTTTGTGTGGAAAACACTAACTGTGCAGATTGGGCACTGTCCAAGTTAAAATACACACCAGTACTGGATGGGAATAGTGTTAGGGGTCTAGATGAGTTGACTCTGAAATACCTGCCAAAGAGTTCTTGCTATGGCATGACTTGGGACCTCACAGCAGCTGTTATTTTTCTACAGCACATTATAGGTCTGGGTTTGGGTCTCCAACTGTGCATCCTCAGGATTTCAGGGAGGTGTCAGTGAGTTCTGGAGTGTAGCTTGCGCTTTACAATCAGTGCAGATTCAGTCAGCTCACTAACTGGAGTCTCAGGAGTTTGCTTGGTTTTCCTTTGATGAGTTTGACACCTGCATTTGGAGAGATGACTTATGCCCAGCACTGCACTTGCAGCAAGGGAGTAGGAGGGAAGGGATGTTGGAGTGTGGTTTTTCAGGACTGTGTTTTTTCAGGACAGGTTTTTCAGTAAAAGGACTGTTTTGTTCAATCCAAGTGTCTTTTTTTAAAGGCTAAATCCATGTCTAGCATGAATCAAGGCACAGAAGGAGCAGAAAACAAGCTGGGGAACTGGACATTCCCTAGAGTGTGATGGAATTTGCTGGAATTTAAGGATTTTTACATTGATACGTACTAGGGCTTGTGTTTCACACAATATTGATGCTTGACATGAGTCTTTGGGCATTGGATGAGGACAGGAAATGGGAGCACAGTTTTCAGCTGGAGAGGTTTCTTCCTCCCACTGAAAAGACCCAGACTTAACCTTGCCGTACCAATTGATCTCATGCATGGTAAGGAGAATTTTGAGGCTTTTTCCTGGTTTTTTTCAAACTCTTTATTCCACGCTTGCCATGATAGTATTGGAGCACACACCTTTTCCATCTGCTTCTCTGCAAACACCTGCCCATGCAATTCCTTTGTGCTTCACTTGGTGCTGAACGTGATGCTGTTCTTGGTGAGTCAAATCCAATGAGGCATCGAGATGGTTTGACTTGTGCCTAGGAAAAGCATGGTGCTGAAACCCTTCTTTGGTTCTGCACCATGGGGAAACCCGTTATCCAAACGGGTTTGTGTTTCCCTGCCCCAGCTCTCCCCAGTCTCACATCATCGCCCTTAGATGT
Organism: Fringilla coelebs; assembly: GCF_963513975.1. Lineage (NCBI taxonomy): Eukaryota > Metazoa > Chordata > Aves > Passeriformes > Fringillidae > Fringilla > Fringilla coelebs. Next base: position 69,655,565 of record NC_140029.1, read on the forward strand.
ACGCACTTCACGTATCTCAGCAAGCAAGGCTTTGCCACCCAGGGCTGTTCTGAGAATACCTGATTTTTTCACTGTTATTTGGAGGGAGAAGCCTGTGTTCATATTCTTGCCTGAGGCACTACATAGCTCTTGAGCAGGACTTGTATTTCTGGTTTCTTCACAATACCAACTTTATCAGCCAGACAGAAGCTGAACTCCTGTTTTTCCAAAGAGGGTCACAACAAGCTTGGCTAGAGCCTTGTGCCAGTTAGCTGGGACTACACAGAACACAGCCACTTGGTTCAAGCAGTCTCTCTCCCACAAACACATAGAGCACCTCAGTATCCTCTTGCTTCTCTACTTTCATGCTCCAGTTGCTCAGAAACAGGACAGGATGCAGAAGAGCCAGCATATGTATGTATGAGTACATACCTGTGTATGAAAGGTGTGATCAGTACAGTTCTTGCTTTTGGAGTGTGTAAAGCTAGCATCCTTGCTGGTGGGGACTTCCAAAGGGGAGAGAGAAAGCACAGCAGAGCTGATCCCACATGGTGTCATCTCTGATGGGGCAGGAGGACTGTTAAGAGTTCTTAGCAGATCAAAGCTGCATTGCCTGGTGGAAGCCAAGTGAAAGCTTATGCATGTGTTTGGCAGCCTGTCATTTAGATAGGGATAATCTCGAGACTAACCCAGAAGCTAATGAGAGGGAGGAGATGGGGAATGTATTGAAAAATGCCCTGAGAAGAGAGGCAGATGACACAGAGGAGCCAAGCCTGTCTCTCTGTCCAAGTACTGAAGTACTCGAGCTTGCAAGGACAAGGGAGTCATGTGATCTGTACTGGAGCACAGGCACCTCTCCTGCAGAGAGGGCAGATGCTGCACTAGGTCAGGATGTCTCCTGGAGAGAAGCTGAGTGCTGGGACGTTTTCAAGGAGCAGTACAACCCATAGCTCTGAGAGGCAGGGTCTGACATGAAAGTGTGAGCAGACTGGGGTTTTAGTTGCTCTGGAAGAGCTAGAACATAGCAGCTGAGCAGAAAAGTTAAACTAAGTGTTTTTTATCCACAGAGAAAGTACTGGAAGGTAGTGGCTGACCCTTGGAAATAGGTTAAGTGAGGCAGAGAGCAGCAATGGTAAGAGGGTGGAGGTGTTATTGATGCACTCCCTCAAGGCTGGGCATGTGCTCCCTTGTGTCTGTGTGTCTAAACTTGAGGAGCTGATTCTCTCGTCTTTTTTTTTTTTTTTTTTTAGGCTGGCAACTTATGGTAATGTAAGCAGATCTGTCTCAATGTTGTGGTGATGGCAAAGGAGTTTTTTGAGAAATGGGGAGTAGGAAAGGTTTGTGAAGTGGCCTGTGCATTTCTGAAGTGTGAGGATAAGTAAGAGGCAGCTGGGAAAAGGTGTTACAGTTTGGGGATCCCTGAGTGGGTAAAAGGTTGGGAAGACATCAGTAGGGTCTTAAAACATTCTTGGCAGGTAGCTCTGGGTGAGGGAGGCATCTGTACAAGGTGGTCTTGCAACAACTCTGCAGGGGCAGAGATGACCAAGCAACCTGAACTTGGTGTGAGGCGAGGCATAACAGGATAGTGGGCAGATGGTCTGGCATGTGCCTACACAACCCCCAAGCCAGCCAACTCTGTACTCCTCAAGGGACTTACTGTAACTCGAAGGAGGATTATTTACTAAGACCACTTTTTTTCCCCTTTTTAAAAGAAAAATCAGTGCTTCATCAAAAGACAGTGTAAAGAAAATAAAAAAAAATAAAGTCACAGTGCCAGGAAGTACAGACCAAACCCACATCCCATGACAACTAACCTGCTTGTAGCTTTGCATCAAAAAATATTAATCCATTTATTGCCCATTAAAAATTCCCTTTGTCTTTTTTCAGTTGTGGTGCATGCTTGAGATCTTAAAGATGGCACTGTCAGTCCTTAAAGCAATATTTGACATCAATTTACTCATTAACTTTCAAATGCAGGACACTGAAAACCTTTTCCTAAGGGCATCTTTGTGTTCTGTTTGAGAGAGTTACTGTTGTTTTCCCACCTCCCCTGAAGGGTTGTTTACAATACCATCTCTCCCTTTTAATCCTCTTTTCCTTTCATGTCTAACAAACTGTTAGACAGAACATGGGGGGAAAAGCAGATCTCACACATTATAATTATCTATAGTTAACTGAAGAAATGCAGAAGTGCTTCACATTTAGAGGTCTCATTTTGTAAATTAATGCTCAAGAAGCTTTTTCCTATGTTTTTCCATACAAAACCTCTGTTCTTTCAAGCTTGAGGTTTTGCAAGTAAGTCAGATAAAGGATTTCTGAGCTGATGTGCACTCTGAGCAGAGACTGAGCTGCCACAAACAGGATTTTCCTTATGAGATCCTGTGGAAGGGATGTCTTGAGATGTACACACAAGAATGTGGGCAGTACCAAGATGTTAAGCCATGACAGAAAACACTACATTTCAAAACTGGCTGCTGTTTCTGCTGGTTATTTTTAGAGTTTCCCTTAATTTCTCTATGTCTTTTTGCCCTGTATCTGAGCACTTTAAGACTGTGAATATATTTAGAGTAACAATTTTTCTGTGGGGAGGTGTGGGACTCCACATTACACAGATCTGAGAGGCTATCGTTTGATGAGCACTTCTTTCAGCAGCAGCACCAACATAAGCATCCCCTGATTTCCCCTCTCCCACCATTCACTCACCCCTCAGCTGTGCCAGTTTCTGTGCTGTGTGGGAAACATATGACAGAACACATCCAGGTTAAAAATAGCTGGAAAAGAGAAAGAGAGAGAGAAATGAATTCCAGAACCTGGACTAATATCCTATATATACATCCAAAGCCAATACAACAGAACTTTTTTAGCTCAGATTCCATCTGTCTGTCCAGCTCCATCCCTAATTTGTACCTAATTTCACACAGGACTGAAAGGTAGAAATTTCAACAGCTACTGATTTCCTCTCTAAATTTTGTGCAAACTGATTGCTGTGTGAGGGGCAGGGACCTCAGGTAAAGAAATGCAGCCAGCAGTCACCTGGCTAGCGACTGTGTGCATGCTGGCTGGCCATGTATGCATTAGCTGATCAGCCAGCATATATGGGCCTGACTGCAGCCCAGGAAAGGGTCTTGGAGCTTATAATCAGGGAAGAGTGGCACTCATTGCAGCCATTTTGTTTTAGGAGGAGAGGAGAGAAGGGAGGCGAGTATGAAGCAGTGGTCAGAGACCCTCAGGAAACCAAGAGCCATTAGTTCTACTGCTCACAAAGCAATTTGTTCCAAAAAGGCCTGAAATCCTACAAAATAAGACCTCTTCTGCACGTGAGCCTGTAAATCAAGTGAGCCTGTAAATCATACAATTTGGGAGGAAGCTGAGAGCTCAGCCTCACATTCCTGTTTAGACTTTAGCAACCACTTCTGCTTTTAGCACTCTGAACACCAGTGGAAACCACGGATACTGATTTCTTTCCTGTACTCAAATGTCACGTAAAGCCCTTGTTTCTCCTGAAAACTCTTATAAGCACTTGCTTCATTTGTGTTCCTACCTGCTTCCTTTCCAATTTACTACAGCTTGCCAAGAGCTCTGCTTCATCCTTTTCTTTTGTATCCTTCATGCTTTCCCTCCAATGGATGACCTCGAATTTGGTACAGGGCCGTACACAAAATATTCAGTGAATTGTATCTGAAAATTATGAGTATTTTGGCGCAAACAAAAGTCGGCTCTTCCTGCCCACCCCTTCTGAGGGAAAAAAAGACCTCCTCACTGCTTTTGCTGATCTGCAGAGGGGACTGGGTGGGATGGGAGCCACAGGGTGGAACAGTAGCCATGAGACACCCTATGAGCCATGGATGTAGTCCATGGTCAGGAAAGGCTCTTTATGATCCTGTCCTGAGGTGTTTTTTCAGCATCTGGTTGCACGTGCAGGATGCAAGAGGAGCCGTGTGGCTGCTCATAGGAGACTGTGTCTGTGTCGGAAGCACACGCTGTCTTTGGCAGGGGAGCTTTCATCAGATAGAAACCGGCTCTATTCCTACAATTTGTGGTCTTCCCCAGTAAGAGAAATTATCATTGCCATAGGCAGGTCTTGGGTTTCTCCAGGTGGGAAACCAGAGGTTTTGGGCAGTTGGGGATTTTCCTGGTGTGGGAAATCCCTGGGTGGCAGTAATCCAGTGTATTGGGCTGTGTGCCATCCTTGCTGCCGACACCCAGGAACATTACTGGGTGTTGCACCCAGTGTGATCTGTTTGCAGATACTCCAGTCTCGCCACATGTCTGGAGCGAGGTGTGATGGGAAAGGCCTTAGAAGGCTCCCAGGGAATCTGCCTGCGTTAATTCCCTTGTCATTGCATACCTCTGGGTCTGCTCCAGTCTGCACACTGGGGGAGCTGCTGGAGCTCAGCTCAGCTCCTGCAAGAGAAGCATCTTCATAGGCTTTCCCAGCACTGATTCCACTTCTGGAACTAGTTACTGTAGGGAATTTTCTTTTCCCAAATGGAAGAATATAGCCATTTTGCAAGGTACCATGGGGGACCTGAAAAAGAGATCTAAAGCAGAAGCCAGAGCTGCCTTGCTGGAAGGGAGTGCTAGAAGGTCCTGTCTTTTCTCCTCACCAGACACAGGAGCAGGGGAGGTGCTGGTGTATCTTTACCAACATGGAGCAGCCTCATGCAGAGTGGAGTGGCCCTTACCGTGAGTGATGTTAGGATCTTGCTTTATTCTTGGGTAACTACAGAATTTGGGGAAGTGGTGGCAGGGAAAGCGATCAGAAAGCTGGCAGAAATTGTGTAATTGGTGTATCAAAGGTCTTTTTACTCTCCTCCAGTCACATTTTAACAGTACCCATTTTATTCTATGTGTCAGTAAACAACAAAATTGTTACTGATAAAACTTGCCTTAAGCAACAAGACACATGTGAACAATAAAGCGCTAAGAGCCACATTTTCAGAAGTGTGTGTGCAGAAATGTCTATTGTACAATGTATAAGCAGCATGTGGTCTGGATGTGGCAAGCAGCAACGGGAGAGGAAAAGGGGAACAGATGGAACCTGTACTTGAGTGACAAGAGCGGACGTAGGCTCAGATCAAATTTTGTACTGTGCAGAGGCTGAGCTTTTGAAAAGCCTTAAATAACAACCACATTTTAAGGAGGACTGCACTAATGGGGCATGCAGATAAGCACACCAAATGGTGCAACTGCAGAGCACACAGCACTGCAGACAGTGATATATACAGAGCGTATGAAAAGTTTGCTCTGACACGCCAGCCATGCGCACAATCAAAGGTGTGCACATTTTAGAGACATCAGCCTCCCTGAAACCTCAATGACTTAGCAATAAAACATCAGGAAATGATAAGTCAGGGTCAGAAAGGTCTGAGAATTCCACGCAGCTGAAATAAAGATTGAGCAAGAGGAATTAGCATCAAGAAATCAGATTCAGATGTTTAAAGCTGGTTGTCTGAACCAAGTTAATATAATGCACCATGTGTCACTTCAAAACGCTCGGATCGTGCAGCTGGGAAGCCCTTCTCATGATTGTGAAATGCAGCAGTTCACTGTATCTGAGAAGGCTGGGATGGACATGTCTGCCCGGACACGAGCAGGCTATAAATGATGAATTGGGATTACAGCCTTTAATATCCCAGTCCAGTTTTACCAGTTCCCCAAACCACTAGCACAGAAAACAAGCCCTGCAGCAAGGCCTTATGAAGATTCTACCTTCACATATTCTGGACTTGCTTTCTGTCTCCATTCATCTCCCCATGGACTGAAAATGCTCACGCTCTTTTTTCCAACTGCGAAGCACTAATGATCCACACCCCTTGCTCTCTTACTTTCATCCTATTATAAGAATCCCTATTCAGCTACCCAGTCTTTTCAAGGAAAATTACCCTCTTTCTTTCCATTCTATGAAGTCTAGAGTTCACAGCTCTAGAAAATCATGTTTTTAATCTGTTGGTACTATGGGACAATCACATTTTCATTCATTCTCACACTTACATAGAAGGAAGCCCTTACCTGTATGAATGCAGACCAGCACAACAACCACCTATGTGGGACACTGTAAGTTTTCAAAACTTGCACAATTTCACTGCTAATTTTCTTTTGTCTCAGTTGGATTCATATCAACTTACAGATACACATGTATAGTGTACGCTCCTTCAGCCTAGCAAAGTAATCCAAGAATCCAGCACTGCTCACCTGAAATCCACACCTCGCAGGAAATGAGAATTCCATAGGTATGAGGGTTTTGCAGAATGACAACTTGTTTGTTTTGTGGATTTGTGAAATTATATAGCTGGTATAGCTTGTATTGCTGGGAGCGGCTCTTTCCTAGAAAAAGGTCACACACTCATCAGTCCTTGGGTGAGAAACCGATTAACTGGAGATCAGAATAAATTTTGTGCTCTTCTATGCATTGTTTGTGGTGAACAGTTCTGGAGTGGGGTGATGGTGAACACACAGAAATATTTGGCAATACAGGTATTAGACTCTCATATCATAGACCTTTTCTCCTGTTCTATTCACCTGCATTTTCATGGCAGCTGGACATGCATTATACAGGTATGGGCTAAAACTCTCTGGTACAATTCCAATGAAGCCAAAGACGAATGTGACACTGTGATTTATGTTGTCAGCAAAACAGACCATGGAGTGTTCTCTCCCCCATCAGCAAGCAGCACAGCAGAGCTTTTATACACAGCAAGCTCCTCTCCCACAGCCACCTCCAAACAAAATAGGGTGGTCAGCCTAAGGAACAGCATCTCAAAGAGGCCTCACAGGCAACAGGCTGTGCCAAAAGATGCTGGAACCCGGGCCCTCTCCTGGGGCAAAGCCATTTCTTTCATCTCCAGCACTTGCTGATCTCAGAAGACTCTGTGTAAAATTCAGCATCTTCTGTCACTTGAAGCTGAAGTGCACAGCCTGAGTTTTACACCTAAGCTATGGGAAGTTGGTTGGGGTTTGCTCTATTGCTGACAGCTTGAAATTTCCATTTGCAGCTCCTTCCTGTTTCCTTTTCAGACATGCATCATACAAACCCAGAGAGGCTGCACAAATGTACCAAAATGGTGAGAAGAGGGGACATTCCTTACCACAATGAAGTTTTTAGTATGCCTAGTCAACACTGAAGCAGCAGCAGCAGACCTGGGCAGGCACTTCCCATACCCACATCCTGCAGATTCATACCTTGGTGCTGATGGCTGCCTGAAGTACATGTCCACAGCTCCCATCCCACCTGGGATGCCACATGGCATACTCAGACATCAGAACTTAGGGACTGGGAGGTGTGCTGGGGCTTTTTTTTTTTTTTTTTTTAATTTGAAACTTGCAGCACTGCTGCTGCCTCATAGAGAATTGGGTCTTTCACTGCCAGTTGTGAAAGGGACAGTGTGCATGCTGGGGAGGCATACATCCCACATGTCCCCAGCATGGGATGGGATCTCTAGGAGGGATTACTTGGATATATATATATACCAGACACATCCCTGATTTCATATGTAGGCCACATGGGAAGGCAGGAGTTGCTGCCTGGAGTCCATACCAGCCCACAAGCCCTCCAGTCCTGAGATCCCCTGGCCACATGGCACTTCACTGTGTCTGGGGATCTCCTAGCCATACAGCACCTCACCATGCCTGGAAGGGAGAGCTGATGAAGTCCATGGCACTGCCCCACCTTGCTGCAGCTATGCACCAGAGCTTTGGCTGTCTCCAGTGTCACTTTGCCTCACCGCATCAGCACAGTGGTGCCAGCCACATTGTGAGGAGCAGATGATGTACCTAAAATAAGGGAGGAATTTTAGCCCCCTTTGCTTTCCCTTTGCCCCACCTATATTGCACCTGCCATTAGAATGACCAAAATTATCCAGTGGCATCATTCATCGCTCACAGAAAAGTGCAAACCACACAAATTCCCCATGGAAATTTCCTGAGGAAGCAGGCTTTCTAGGCTCTCAATGCCTAGAAAAACTTCTTGACCAGTTACATCTCTCCCAGACATTTTATCAGGAACTGAAGCTCATTGAATCAGTGATTCACTCCCCACTCAGCACTGGCTGACTGCATTTGGCGTGCCTTGGGATAAGAATCATGTTATTCTTTGCTCGGGTCCAGGACACTTCTGATATGTGCTAGAATATCTCTGGCATGTTACAATTAAGATTATTTCAAATTTCATGGGAGAGGCATTTTCATGCACTGCCTTTTTTTATAGGGGACTTCAGCAGGGTCCACCCAAACCACCAGATCAACAACACAAAGAAATCAAGAAACACCTTAGTATGGTGCTTTCCTTGCCTATGTTTGTATAAAGCTCCTTTACAGCCAGCAGGCCAGGATAAAAAGGTCATTTATAGTATGTGCTGTGGCACTGCTCGCCTGAATTTTAGGAGTCAGCAACTTCGATAAACTCTTGACGCAGCTTGCAGACACAGTTAAGAATGTCATTTCTGCCTACTGCAGGAAGCTGGTCAGTGTATCAAAGATCAAAGTTGCTCACACCAAAGCAAGAAGGTTACATACAAGCAAAAAAGTAACTACAAATGCTCAGGTTTGGATGCATGTATTGGTCTCTAAATTTGACCATAAACCACTTGAAGCAATTAAAAAAACCCCAAACACTTGCTGCAGCACCACCCAGATTACTCACAGGCTATTCCTCCTGTTGCAGGGATAGCAAGATGTTATCAAGATGTTTGATATTACTTTGAGGAGATAAGTTTATTGAAAACTGTATTAGAGACTTATTTAGAGAATGTAATGACCTTAAGTGGCTATGCTTTAAAAGGGCTAACAAAAGAGTATGTGACCTGAAATGGGCGTATATTGCAGAGAAATCACTTCCCTCTGCTACACATACAGCATCTACAGAACAGGCAAATATTTATCAGGAACTGAAGCTCATTGAATCAGTTAATTGTTTCAAAAAAAACCCCAAAACAACCCTAAGAGATTTTTTTTAATATATCTCAAAAATTCAGAAAGGTAGTCAGGACCTTTTCAGAAGTTGTTCCTGAAATAAGTGTCCCTGGGATAAAACACAGCTAGAAATTACTGTTGAGAAACTTTTGGTCAGCTCTAGCAGTTTAAAAGAAAACCTGACTGCTGCTGCAGTCACGGCTGCAGGACTGCACTGGGAAGAAAGACTGGCAGGGGAATTCAAGCTAGCATATCTGCCCTCTCTTCTTCTTTCTTCTCCACTCCACTACAGAATAAGAAATCAGAGAAAAGACAAGCCCGATTTTTAAATTTTATTGGTGTCTCTAGTGGGCTCTTGCACACAAACAGGATTCAGGATCATTTTGGGTTGATTTCCTTTCAATTCTGTAGCCCTGCTCTGTTCTGGTTTACTATTCTGCAGCTCCCTGTACAAACAGGATCTTTCCTCAACAATGTTCTGCCACATCATCTTCCTTCCTTTGTATACAGGCTGCTCCTGCCTGTTACATACCATGCGGCTTCCTAAGGCACCTCATTTCTCAATGCTAGCAAAAACAGGAACCAAAAGCAAAGCAGCAATAAAGGCTAAATTCTCACCGCAGTTAAAAATGAAATCTTGAAAGTTTCCGATTCAAGATGACTTTTCTGTTAACGGATTATTTTCCTAGTTTAGTGCTCTGCAGGCTACGTGCAAATGAGGTGCTTGTAGTATTTATCAGATTCAAATGCCTCTCCAGCAAGGTGTGCAACACTGACCCACGCTTTTCCTCCTTTTTTATTGGTGTTGAAAAGTGAACCCAGCTGAGCAGAGTACACATTTCTTCACTGTTCACCTCTTTTCTGCCATCTTGTAAGTCTTTGCTGTCTGATTTTTGCTTCGGGGAGGTTCAATAGCATGTGTACAGGGACAAGAGAAAACCACAGGCCTCAGTACATATTGCACAAATGCTGTTATTATTCTGAGGCCTGAAGAAACAAGGAAGGAAGCTTGAGGCTGGTGGTTTGGCAGGTGTGAGGCCTTTTTTCACACAGACATCTGTTTCAAGTGGTAGCTCTGGGCTCGGGGATGAGTAGGGAACGTCTGTCACTCCCACCCCTTCTCTGTGTCACAGCACAAGGGGCTTTGGGCTCCCGATGAAGGGATGTCAGCTCTTTGCTCAGTCTGTACTTCGAGACTCTGCTCCCTTGTATTTGTGGGGTAGGGCTGCAGAGTGAGGTGATTCCTTCCTGCAAACTGCCTGAAACAGAGATGCTGCTGCTGCTGCCATGCCAGCATGCACAAAATGGTTAGAGTACAAAATGAGTGAACAGGAACTTGTGCACAAGCTCAACAAGCCCAACAAGCTCCATGTGAGCACCTGATGGAAACTGTTTGGATGCTACCACGTACCCCTCATCAAAGTGAACTTTCCTAATGCCACTAGATTATTTCTAGTGTTTTGGGCAACCCTACTAGTGATCCCATTACAGTTTTGAATACACTGCTTCATTTGGCAGCATGTTACAGCACACTCTCTGTGGTGCCTTACACCGTATTTGAAAGGATTCGTTAGTGTTTGATGGTAAATTATCTATGCAATAATATCTGGGATTCCACCTTAGAAATAATTTATAAAGAAGCTGCAGCTTTTAGGGCTGGATTCTGCTCTACTAAACACATGTAGGGAGGAAAAGACGATTCACATAATATCCTCCCAGCAGGGATTCTTTGAGACAAGTTAGTTTTGAGCCACATTGTTATTTTAAATGACAATAGGTTCTTTCTCCTGTAAGTTCATGGCCAGCTTTAATGAACATTTAGCAACTTAATTATCTTTAAGACTGCTACTCCTCTGTTACAGATTGCTGACATTGGTCAGAGAATTCAGAAGTTGCTGGGGGAAGGGCAGATATGCAGAAAAGCAGAGACTGAGATATATGTATACAGCTGCCCTCATTTCCATAAGAAATCAAGTTGAAGCAATTTCAAGGTGAGGGACTATGGTTAATCCCTCCCAACACACTCATTAATACATCTCATAACAAGTCTCCTTGTCCACTGACAAGGAGAGTCAGTCAAGCACCACTTTAGTCTGGGCAGGAGAAAGGCTACAGTTTCATAGGGGCTGCTGGGTTTTATGGCTTCTTCAGAGGTTTTAAGCTGTGCTGTGCTGATGTGCCTTCATTCAGAACTGAGCAAGGGGTAGGTGAAGTGATGGGAGAACTCAGCTGCTCTCTTTGCTTCACGTTGCAAATGACAGAGTAAAATCTGCTGATGTCAACACCAGAATGGGCAAAATCCTGGCAAAATGAAAGGCTAGGTAGCATTTTGACATTCTTGAAAAGGGAGGCAGAATTCCTGATGTGGAGTATCCTTCTGCCATGCTTAATGTGATCTCTAGGACCACCATGTCATCTGTGGTGGTCACATGTGAGGAGCAACACTGAAGCACTCATAGAAATCTAATAAACTTCAGAGTTGGACTGCAAGAAAAAAATTATTTTGTCCTGAGGATTAAAAGAAAAATAATGAAAGCAAGCCACACACAAGGAAGCCTGATGTTCCAGCTTTGGTATTATAATTTTTTTTCATTTTCCTATCTGACAAATATCAGCATGACAGCAAACAGAACCCTCCTAGTTCACATGGCAGCACAGCTTAACTGTGCTGGTAAGTAGTGAATTGGCTCTTTGCTCTAGCATGCCCCTAAATAGTACCATTAACATGTGGTTATAGTCAGAGAGCACATTTGGTAGGAAATGACACCTTGTTACTTCCCAGATTATCTGCTCTCTATGGGGTAAACATTTTAAACATCTTGCCGGGTTTTAGCAGCAACATCCCTATTAAAGTAAATGGGATCTGAGTGAGGGTAAATCCAAGCACGCAGTGCCGGGACAGTGCACCTATAAATCTTCTGTGCCTTACGCTCTGTGCTTTATTCGCTGACAAAGGACAAGTGTTTGCTGCCTTTGGAAGGTTCCTAAAGCACAAAGGGAGGGTGTGTGCTCGGCATTACTTCCTGTAGCTCTGGCTGCTGCTACAGCACGACAGCCCGAAGCAGGAAGGACACAGGGATTCTGCAGCTCCGCAGCGCAGGCTGCAGCCACGCCAGCGGGAGGAATGTGGCTTTCAAGGGCCAAGGAGCGCAGTTCACTCTAGGCTGCAGTTACACAGTGATAGCTTTGAAACAGCATCTACTTTTAAGCCAGGAAGTATTTTATCAGATACCTTAGAGGCATCTTCAAACTTACTGAGTATGTATTAAACAATTTTTGTGTAAATTTTGTCTTCTGCTCATATCAATCCCATCACAGTAGTGATGATAAATGCCCCAGTTTATGTAACAGCAAAGGCTGGGAAAGGCCCCTTCCTTAGGGTAGCTACCTTAAAACAAATAACTGGAGTTTGAAAAAAAGAGCCTGCTCTCTCCAGTAGGCATCGTTTCATGGTTTAATACGATAAATGTAGCCTACATGTGCACAGTATGTCTGGCAGTGTTCTTTGTTACTTCACTAGATGGCGTGTGGTGGTGCCTGGCAGGGGGGAGGGAAGGGAGAAGAATTAATTCAGTGTGTAACTGGGTGCACCGCACTCCTGCCTCTGATGTGCCTTTACCAACGTAGATCTATGAGTTAATGTTTCAAGACTGAGAATTGAATTTCCAGCTGAAATTTTTGCCAGAAGAGTGCCCTTAAATCAGCAGTGGGGCAAGACTGGTGAAAAAGATGTTAGACCAACCTATTTCCTAGGCAAAACATGCTTTCAGAGACATAAGTTCTTCAAATCTAAAACAGGCCTGAAGAAGAGCTTATGTGTCTGCTTAGTACAACACGGTCAGCTGGTAGACCTAATCTCTTTCTATAAATTCTGTCATGCTTATAGCCTCACACCATCACTGCTGCTACACTACTGTAAAAACATCCAAAACTTGGTGTGGTTCTTCAAAAGACAAGCCATAAGGTTAATTTGTGCTCTGGTGTATACACTGGCATAGCTGTCCTCTTTTGTTCTGCTATTAACTATTTATGCCTCCCACTTTGCAAAAGAACAAGACCCAGCTCTGCCCTGAGGCACTTCCTCTAGTGGGATGACACAAAATCACCCTCGAAGGGCACTCACAGTGCACGTGCAGTGAGAGTCTGCTCTTTTCTTGCTTGGGAAAATAGCCATTAAATCTTCAAGGCCTCAGACATGAATCACGGAAGTGGCTGGATCCATTAGGGACGTTCCAGGCTCCCCAACACAAACACTGTCAGTGAAGCTCTCTGCAGAGAGGTTTCGGCAGCACAGGGGCTGTGCGGTTTCACAACTGGCCTAAGCCGACCTACAGCTGGGCTCCAGCCAAAAGGCAGCTCTCCCCCTCTGCTGACTCTTGTGCTCCTTTGGCTGTAGGGTCTGTGGTGCCAGGGGCTGATTGGTCTCAGTGCAATCCTCCCCTCCTGTTTTTTTTCTCTTTTGGTAGGGTTAATTTTCAGTTGGCTCAGTTTGCTGAATCGGCCGACTGCTTGGGTGGACGCTGGAGCTGGCACAAGGAGATGGCCAGGGATGCCGAGCTGGAAAGTGCAAGTCTGGCCTTTCTGCCACCGTGGGGCTGAGCCCCAGGAGTCAGAGGGCTGTGCACCAAACCACACAGCTTCTACAGTGCCCACAAACCGCCCCAAATGCCCGTAGGAGGAGGGCAGGGCAGGCCACTGCCTTACCAGGGGATGGATGCAAACATTCCTCTGCTCCTTTGAACACAGAGAAAAGGGGTTTAAAAACCATCTGTTAAAGAATGGTGCCATGAGGAAAACACATCTGATATATGTGCAAGTATGGGGTTTTCCTGTGGTATTTAGGCCTGAGGTATTTACAGTTTTACCATCCAGCTATGCACCCAAGCTGCAAATGTGTTCAGTGCAACCCATGCACTAGATTTAACACCTGCTGCACCATGGCTATAGCTACAACAGCAGCTTATACCCCGTCTGAATCAGCCACATCATGGTCAACACTCTCCCCAAAGAACAAAATTATGTCCAAAATCAAGTGTCTTTCTTTGTTGTTTATGGCATGTTGCTGATGGGAGAGTGCATTTGGTAGGTGCCTGGCCTGGGGGAGAGTGTCTGGTGAAAGGCCAGTGCTGCAGCTGTGTGGGGAATGGTGCAGAAAAGGACCTAGTGCTCACACTGACTAGGCAAAACAGGGGCAAACACTGGCAACCAGCTGAACTAGAGGCCCCTCAGCATTCCCTGAAGAGAGGACTCGTTCTTCCCTTGTCTGTCAGGTTTGTGTGGCCCCTCTAAGATGAAGCTACAGAGTAAGACAAGTTCTGCCACGATTAAGCCACTGCAGCCTCTCCATTAAACTTCCCCTAAAGCAAAAGAGGTTTAAGATGTTAATGGGAGAGGAAAACCAGGGTCATTGGACGGCTGATAATCTGTTCTGTAGGAGAGGCAAGTCACTACCCGGCTTTCTTCTGTGTTTCCATGAAATTCTTCTCCTGTTTTAGATCAGCTCATTCAGCTACCTCAGCCTCAAAGTGCAGTTGTCTTAGCTAACTCATTTGGTTCACATTTCCCCATGCCACCACTCCAATCTAGTAAGTTGAAACATCTGGATGAACCCAGGAAAAAAAAACTGTAAGAGATGTCCTTCCTTTATCCCAAATAGTCTATGCTTTGAAAATCACTGTACACACAACATTTCTGTGCACATAGCCACCAGTATCCTCTCAGCTCAGGCTCTTGGTTCAGGGTCCCACTCTGCTACTCCTTCACACCACCCTGATAGTCTCCCAGGGTTTAAACCTGTCTTACTGTCAGTATATTGTGTTTGAATTACAGAATTGCTCATATATGTCTCTCCCTCTAGTAAACTTACAGCAAAGAGCAAAGAAAGAACTGTTTGGGCTATAGAGAAATGCTGCCAACTACTGTAACAGGAAAACATTACAACTCCCTTTTGCCCCAAAAATAACATTTTCTTGCTGTGGGTAAATAGCTATTTCAGTTCTTCAGGGAGCAGTAATCCTGGCCTTCCTTTTCTCCAAAGACAGCATGCAGTCCTCCATCCCACAGAGAAGCTCATTTCCAAAAGGCATGTCCAGACAGCATTAGCATCTGCCTAGGAGTGGGGATAGTAGAGGATGAGAACAACGGCAGAGAGGGATGCTCCAAGGGAAGTGGCTCATGCACACGACAGAAGATAAAAAAGCATTCCTCACCAGAACAGCACTCCAAGTGCTTCATCTGCCTGAGAAGGGCTCTCCCTTGGTTTCTTCCCCCTCTATTCCATACCCTGGAACCTATAATTCTGAAAGTGAGTTAATGTCTACAGAGACACTGATGGCTGTGTTTCATGCAGTGCCATCTCAATTCTGCACCTTGAGGCAAGTCCCTTTGCCTCTGTCATGTTCTTGCCCAGGTTCAATGCATCTTCAATGCTCATGAAGGTCACAGGGCCATGAACTGTGTTCAGAGCATCTAGTGGGCAACAGTTCACTGTGATTAGAGGGGATTTCCAGGTACAAAATAAAATAACTGTAAACCAAGGAAAGTAATGACATCTGTCAAACTCAGCTATACCACAAAGAGCAGATACCAAAGAACAGATACCAAAATCCACCTGTTTGTCTGGTTTTAGTTTGTAAGAGTTTTTCCCCAAGGACCTCTTTCCTCACCAAAACGCACAGGTCTTTCTCTTCCTCATATTATCAAGTTGTCAACCCATAGTAATTTCCAAGCGGCTACTCAGGTTCCATTAGTATTGATCTAATTCTAGATGAACACTGGCCTTATTTGGCTTTACTCTGCTTCCTGCCCCATTGTTCATCAGTGAAGGGTTGGCTGAGATAATACCTGAGAAACAATGTTGGTGCTTAGAGCAAAAAATCAGGACAAGTGAATCCAATCCCAGCTCTGCCACCAAAAAGACAAAAATCCATGTCCCTTTTGTTTTAACTTTTCCTATCTGTAATGTGAGTAACACTGATACCTCTTACAGCAGAGGCACAACTGCTTGTTTGTAGAACACTTTGAGATGGTGCAGCTTGGTGAGATCGCAACAAGAGTACAAAGTGCTACTGGTGTTTCTTAGGTGTCTGAAGTGTGTCTTAAACTAACCTTGATCTGACACTTCATACATCAGATCCCCTTTCACATCTCTACTATAAAACAAGGTATGATTTGGGTGAATTGTTTATTAAATATGAAACTTTAAAACTGAAAGACTTGTAAGAGTCTGCTTGTTTTTTAATCACTGGATATTCCAGATTTGAGCTAACCTGAGAAAAGCAAATTATGGCCACAAGAAGAGTTCATTGAGGATGCTCCAACCCTTCTATAGGTATGCATCATGTTAATGCAATGTAGCCTACATCTTTAGGGTTTCTGGAGACCAAGAAGCTGTGTAAGGTCTTTTGATCCTAACAACAGCATGAACAAGTGGGTTACATAAATGACAAAGCTAGTCACATCTTGGTAGGCATAAAAGCATTTATTTTCTTGTCACCTAGCAATATGACAATATGATACCTGCTTTCTTGCAAGCCTTGCTGCAATATGTGCTTTGTCTGTGGATGCTCATCCAGCAACAAAGGGTGTACTGCAGAAAGGCACATGGCTCTGGACTCCTACCATAAGGCTCTGACTCTGGGGCTGCAGATTGTCCTGTCAGCAACAAACTCATTTAAGGTATACTCACCTCTCTTCAGAGCCCAGGCTGTGCCTTCCCAAGTTTAGCTGAACTTGACCTCCATCATGCTCCTTTTCCTCTGCACTACTTCAGGGAAGTGACAGGATCTCCAGCACAAAGCAGCTCAGGCCTGGGATGGGTGCATTTGCACAGATCTTCAGCACTGTCTCTTCTTCAGCATCATGGGGTGCCATGCATTGTGCACTGATCCTTATCACTGATATGGCAGTGACCATGGAGCACTTCCATACAGGTCCTGAACATGGGGTCCTGGGTATAGGGTCCAATTCCCCCTCTCCTGCAGATGTGACTGCATTTATCCTAGGTCTTCTGGATATATAGAAAGTGCTCTGAGCAGACAATGGTGAGGCAGGAAATGCCTTAAGTATATGTCTGGCCTTACACCATGCCATAGCAGAGCCATAGCTGTCTACAGCACACTGAGATCCACGTCCTCTGCTCATCCAGAGTGGCCCACATTGTCTCTGCACATTACAGCTCAGCCTCTCCAGGAACGCTGTGCTTGCTGTTACATTTGCACACCAGCCAGCACTTTGCTTCCTGGTTTATGAATGGTGTGTCCAGAAATTGGCTGCTATGCTGGTGCATTTCAGAGAAGATAATGCTGTCCTTTCCCTGCTGCTTATCGTAACCCTAATTTCTGACAAACAAAACAGATGAATTCTGGGCAATTTCCCAATAATCAAGTGCAGGGTGAGCAAGATGGCTTTACAATATATATAGCCTGTGAGTAGGGCTCAACAAAGCCCCCTGATATTGGGTATCACACTTGTACCAGGCCCTTAGACTGATGATTAGTGATAACAGCAGCAAACACTGTCTGCCCTGCAAATTGCAGCCAGAGATAATAAAACTTCCAAACTAGCAACACAACAACAGCATGGGAAGCCTATGACATTAAATACATGAAAGGGATGCCTTGGGACTATGAGAAGAAATTACCTTCAGCACTGAATGGGTAATCCTCAGGAGACTATTTAAAATTCATTGACTCGTTATGCCTACGCACAGCTTTGTCAGTCAACAGAGATGTTGAAAGTTTGTGCAGGTGAAGTTCACTCAGGTACAGAAGAGCAGAGCAAGACTTTGCTTTTTGATCAGTCGCCTGGCTCTGCCCTTGGGGCAGAAATCCTTCAGACAACTCTCAGGGTTTCTTTTGTCATTTGATGGGTTTGGCTCCGATACATGAAATCATGAGCTGAGCTGTATGGCTGAGGCAGGGTGGTAATACCAGATGCAGGTAGGATGTGTGCGGCAGGGTTCATTTCATGTCAGAGACATAACAGCACGCTCCCTCTACCTGCAGCGCAGCCCAGGACCCAGGTGGAGAACTTGAGTGATCTGTTCCTCAGCTGCCTTACGCACACAGAGCTCAGGACTGTGAACTGCACTGACCCGCCGATGCCCAGGAGACAGATTGGGCTGCTGTTACTCTGTATATAAAGTATCCTGGCCCTTCCTTCCCTCCACCAGCCTTCTTCATTTCCATTCTGTGGTGATCCCCATCCCTCTCTCCTTACTGATAGCCATTCCTCAGCCCCCAAATCTGGCTGGACGGAAGATATAAGGCAGGGCTGTCAGCATAATGCAGAGGAATGGTTGCAAGTAAGAGAAGAGCCTGCAACAAGGTAAACACTCTGCACACTCTAGTTCCTGTTGGGACATAAATGAAACTGTTCCAACTAATTCATCTTAGTCCTAGATGCATGTTGCATGAAGAAAACAGCTGAGAAACCTCTAACACACAGTCTGCACGGGGGTGATGCCCGTTGCGTGGGTAGAGTTCATTGAACAAGTATAGATGTTTAAGCGGTAGGTGTCCATTTGGTACTCAGTCACCTTAGGATGCCATTTAAAGTGAGAAAAATAGACACTTTTGGCATAAGATAGAAATTTACACTCAGCTGAACTCAATTGTGCCTCGTGAGCTCCTGCTGCTCCCCGCTGATAATACATGGAGTCAGGCATAGCCAGCTCCCAGGTGAACGCCTGCATGACACACACCAAACGACAGGCGAGATAAATCCCATTTTGCACGGCTGCATTCTGACACAGGGATGCTACATGTTCTGGGGCTGCAGAAAGGGGCTTTGTAGGGTGCCTGGTGCAGCACGCTCTGGCACATAACCCCAGAGGCCAGGGAGCCACATTCAGAGGAACAGAGACATAGTGACAGACACAGCAAAACCCTTCGGGAACGTGGCTGCTGAAGCAACCATGACTTCATTAGACTTGCTCAAGATGCCCTCTACCCTAGACCTTTCACCTCATTTAATGGTTTCTTGGCCTCAATCCCTTATAATTCTCAAATGAAAAAAAAAATCTCTTTTGACTCCTGTTTTCAAGCCAGGGCTGTTTGATTTGGAACGCTGCATTGAAGTCTGTGTTACTGATTGATTTCAGGTTTATTATATTTTCCCCTTTGAAAAATGCTACAGTAAAAAAATCCCCACTTTGTCGTTTTTCATGTAACCCCCCCCCCCCCTTTTTTTTTTTTCAATCTTAGCAAATGCTCAGTCTTTTCCACTTCAATAGCTTGAAATTCTCCCCTGGGAGCCCTAAGCTCTTTAAATATTTTTAGGTTGCCAGATTTCTTATGTTCTCTCTCCAGGAAGCCAATTTTGTTTCTAAGCTCTTGAGAGTAGTCCAGCTTCATCTTTTGCGCACTCACTGCATCACAATAAAATGCTGCCTAATTGCTGCCTCAGCCGAGTCCCAAAGGTGCTGGAGTTTGTCTCTAGGCTACAGTTGTGGACAATAAACTCTTCTCAGACTGGAGTTAAGCCTTTTTATTATTTAAATCTGAGTCATGTAAAATTAGTTTACTAGCAAGTTACCCACAAAGATCTAGTATGGAAAGAAACTCCCACATATTGTTTTCCAACACAATGAGAGAATGATCAGATATAAAGATTTGCAAGTGGCTTGTAATACAAGATGTGTATAGAAACACCAGTGTTTCATTTTGCCAAAAAGACATGAAAATGCTTCTGTGAGCCTAGAAGTTACTCTCAGACCTTGTCTGTTTGGTGTTCTTTACCTTCAAATTGAAACTGGTGGTATGAAAAACTTTCTTTTTTCCTCCAGCTTATCCATGACCTGAAATACCTATGAAAGAGGAAAGACAGCTGCAGATAACAAATGCCAGATGGGCAAGAGCTTTCTGTTCTCAGTCTAGCACCACAGCAAGAGGATTTAGTGATCATTTTGCTTAAAAATAAACAAGAATATACTAAGACCAGCCACCCAGGCTGCACCTCCATCGAGCTTGAGAAGACCCCTGTAGCAATGGGACAAATGGACAGCACAGGGAGTGAAAATGAACATATATTCTGTTTCTCATCAGGACCATATTCATCCATCCTCAATAGCAGAAGACATCTGTATATGGAATTTTCTCTCTTTGTGCTCCTTTTTGTAATCTGTAGTTTGAAGTTTGTATTTCTGCTGTACAATACGGCTTCTGATGAAAGTGCATACTCCACAGACAGTATGTAAAAAGACTTAATGATCATTGTTTTGAGACTCTTAATTCCTTAAGACAACAGTTTCTTTGGATGCATTTCGTGCTGTATGCCCAAATCCACAGTCTTAATTAAGCAAAAATTTCTAGATTTCTCAAAATGGTTAGATTGTCCTTTAATTAAAAAGGTCAGACATGGCAACAGAGACCTGACATGGTTTTTGTGGTGGTGTCAGCAACATATTTGCAACCTGGGACACTCATGAGCCAGGACAGCACACATCCAGTTCAGGGCAAGCCTGTCCAAAGGGCTCTTCATAGGGGTCCTTTAGTCAGCACAGGGAGCATGCAGGCAGAGGCAGGGATCTGCAGTGACTGCAGGGAGACTGTTAACCACACACCACACACTCACCCCCTCCTGTTGCTGGGGTCTCTCATTCCTTATTTAGACTCGTCTTGTTCACTTATTTGGTGGGGAAATGCCAGGCATTGTGTGGCAGGCACGGTGTGACAGAACCTCCATTACTAACAGTGACGCAGAAGAGGGGAAGGATGCACAGGTCTGAAGCTGACTTTGGCAGGCAGCAGCTAGAAAAGCTGGGATGCGATTTCAGCCTTATTCAGATCAGTGGGAACTCTGCCACTGATGTAAGTGGAATGAAGACTCCGCTCTACATGTCTGCCTGTAATCTGAGAACATGTATTCTGCACATCCTGGAGACTCAGTGAAAACCAGACCCCACAGAGTTCACCTTAGATTCACTGTCTCAAATAAAACTATGTGGGTTCTTTGTGCCCCTTTTACTTATCAGTAAAACAAGTATGATAATGCTTTGAGTGCTAAACAATACAATGTGTGTAGGAAGACAGTATCTTTTATTAGGCCAACTGAAATAGTTGGGGAAAAACAGACAAGCTTTGAGGCTTGTCTGAAATGCTTTGAGATGCTCTGATGAAAGGTGTTTGAGCTGTGCAAGGGATCATTAAATTACATTCTTCCTCTCTCTGGAAATCATTTAGTGATATTTCAAAGGAAAGATGCTGTACAGAAATAACTGATTTCTATTGCAAGTGCTGTCTGGAGCTAAATATCTTCCTTCCTCTCTCTTTATGAACTAATCTAAAGAAAAATATGTTTTAAATTAGCATGGTAAGAACAATTTTGTGGTATAATGTATAGTTCTGTGAAATGTTCTCTGTGAAGCGTAACACACAAAATCCTTAAGCATATTTCAGTACACTCAAACAAAATGGCTGGATTTGTGGAAATTATGTTAGTGTAAAGAACTTAGAAAGCATGGAAGGTCAGTGAAAATGGTACACGAAAATTAAAAAGGCAGATATGAGTAAAAAACTACATTATGCTTGTAAACACTGGCTAACAAGCCCCTAAACCATCACTTTTGAGTGTGGATATCATGCCTTGGAAAGCTGTGAAGCAGCTAGTGTCCATAAAAAGTGTTAAACAACCAAACACTTAACCCTCTCCTGTCCTCAATTTACAGGAAGGAGCTGGGAGTGCTCACTTGAAATTAGCTAGGGCTGAGAGATCAACAGCATTAGGGAGTCACAACCATGGGTGCAGCAAGATAGATCAGTGCTATCGTGCAGGCTGTGCAACACTGAGGTTACTGGGGGCGTGAAGGGGTAGGGCAGGGAAGGTTTAACTCTCCATAAATCCTACTAATATCACTTTACTTGTACTTTAGTTCAGTGTCAAGACACAAAGGACATCAAGAAGAGAGAAAACTGGGGGCAGGGGTATCTTTAAATATGTGAAAGTGCTTGTGAAAAAGGATGAAATAAACTTGTTTATTAGAACAAGAAGCAATAGGGATAAATTGCAGTAAAGGATATTTACATTAAACCACTAAACAACAGTCTAGGATTAAGGAAAATTAAGCATTGGTATAGAGTGCCCAGAGAAGTGGTGAAACTTTCATCACTGGTACATTAAAAAAAGGCTTAAATAAACACTATCAAAAGTTTCACTCTGGATGATCGCTCACTGAAGCAGAGAAGACCTGGAGATTGATCTGAGAAAGGTTACAATGTGTGACCAGGTCTTTCTGGATGCTATTTTTTTCCCCCAGAAAGATGTTGTTGAAGATTTTCTGTTTGTGTGAGATTTTGAGATGCAGTCCTCCGAAAATATTTGTCTAAGAGAGGAAGGACCATTTATCTTTTGAAGTCCCTGTTCCTCTCCACTGATCACAGATGCAGTCACAGATGACTGGCTTAGTATGGACACCTACTTATTGAATCTGCAAAGTGAGATGAGACAATTACCATCCTTAATGACAAATTGTGTCCTTTCTCATATATTCCTAAATATAACACTCAAACCTCCATTACTCATTCCAACTATAATTACTTGTTGTGCACGTATGAGGTGGCACCCATAACACATAATCATAACGTTATTTATTGTCCTGCATTAGTAATTTAGCACATTATATTTAGATGCCATATGGCCTGATGAAAAATGTAATAAGGACTTCCTATGCAGTGGATAGAAAGCTTCTAGACAACGATTAATATAATCTATTTCACTTTTGCACTGCATTTCTACTAAAAATATCACTGAAGTGGAGGCTATCTCAGGAAAGAAAATGTTCTGTTTACATCTAAGACGCAGCCAAAGCTCTGCCGAGTTGCAGGTAAGCTACTAACTAGGAATGTAAGTGGTTTTATTTCAGCAGTATGTATGAAAGAATAAGGTGCCTCAGATATATGGTATCGACCCCTTGGGTTTCCAAAATCTGCATACAATAACACAGATGCTCAGCTGGTCTATGGGAATGTGTGTGTTTATATAGAACTCATCCCACCATTGGACTAAAACTGGGTAGTTAGGCAATGTCACCACTGTGTCCCACACTGACAGGGAGGAAGTCTGAGCACCCAACTGTCCCCTCTGCTGAATTGCAGCTTTCTCCTTGGGGACCTCTTCAGGTACATCCCCTGCATTCACTCCCAAGATTCCCCCCAAATGGCAATAAGCCCAAGAACATTGTATTTGGCTCTCACAGACCCATGCTGTCTTCCAACAGTATTCCTGCAGATTCTGCACTGGGCAGAGATGGACACCACAGGGTACATCTATATGAGATCCAGGGGACAGGGCTGTGTGGCGTAGACAGAGGAGCCTGGAGTAGCCCTAAGCATCCTTGGTGTGGATCAGCATGTGCCACTGAGCCTTGGGATGGAAAACTGCTCTCTCTCTTGTGTGATACAGACTTTGCAGACACTTGCAAATAATGGCATTGGCTGTCTGCCCACATCAGCCAGCACTGTACTCAACAGTGGCATTGGAGACTGCTTTCATCAGATAGAAAGATCCCAAGGACTGTCTCAATAGGAGGGGTTTTTTTTTTGGTAACTCAGCAAAAGAGGAACCTAGAATAAAAATTATAAAAATTTTTACCTTCCCCATCCTGAGAAATCCATAGAATATTATTCTCCTGTGCACTTGGAACAACTTCTTTTGATAATCTTTGTTCTTTTTTAACCTGGAATTATGGAAACCTCTATCTTCTATCTTCTAATGCACAAGTACCCTCATCATACATGTATTTCTACATTGTAAAAGGATGTGAAGACTTAAGGCTCATATATTGATTTTGGCTGGGATTAAGTTAATTTTCTTCACAGTAGCTGGTGTGGGGCTGTGCTTTGGATTTGTGCTGTAATAACATGGGGATGTTTTGGTTACTGCTGCTGAGCAGGGCTCACACAGGGTCAGGGCCTTTTCTGCCTCTCACCCCACTCCACCAGTGACTGGGCTGGGGGTGCACATGGAGTTGGGAGGGGACACAGCAGGGACAGCTGACCCCAGCTGACCAACGGGATATCCCAGACCACGGGGTGTCATGCTCAGCATATAAAGCTGGAGGAAGAAGGAAGAAGGGGAGATGTTCAGAGTGATGATGTTGATCTCCCCAAGTAATCATTAAGCATGATTTAGCCTGGCTTTCCTGGGAGATGGCTGAACACCTGCCTGGCTCTGGGAAGTTGTGAATGAATTCCTTAATTTTCTTTGCTTGCCTGTGGGGCTTGTGCATTACCTATTAAACTGTCTTTATCTCAGCTCATGGGTTTTCTCACTTTTACACTTCGTATTCTCCCATCCCACTGGCCAGGGAGTGAGCAAGCAGCTGTGTGGGGCTGAGCTGCCTACTGGGGTTAAGCCACAACAGGCTCATTTTGTAACTTCATTGCATTTATAAATGCATCAAGCATGAGAATTAAATGCAACACTTCCCCTCCTTTTTTTTTTCTTTTAAGGTGACATGAAAAATTATTTGAATGAGGAAACACATACAGGAAGACAACAGCATATATAGGTTTAACTCCAGCTTAGCATATTGAGGTTTAGCTTCAGCTGTGCTTCCTTGTGGATTTTAGCTTCTTCCTTATTTAAATCTTTAGGAATGTTTTCATTCTTACTTGCATGGAAAAGGACCAGAAAGAGGAGTACTTCAGCTAAAAGAAGCAATTAGGTAAGTATGTGAGGCTATAGAAGGTCACAGATAAATATAATTAAACAATCTCTTCACAGGTTATTAAGATGCCTACCTGGAATTTAAAAAGCAGCAAAAGATGCAATGCAAAACCATTAAAAACTACTAATAATTCTCTCACCTCATTGGGTTTGTGGTTCACATTCCGAATATATGCTTGTTTTAAAAGAATACTGTTTTATAATGGGATGGTTACCTCTGTAACAACATGAAACACCTTAACTGCCAGAGACTGCAAAAGTGTCCTGGTGGTGGACACCAGTAGCATCAAGTCTGTCTGAACTGGAATGAGTTTTAACAATCAGAAAATGAAGCTTTAGTGACATACTAGCAGCTGAGCCTGGGTGGCTTTAGAGATCAGTACACAGGGCAGTTGAACCTCACTTGTAGTCAGCAGTGCTCCATGTACAAGGAGCAGCTGCTCAGCCTGGAGGTGGGATCCAGCTGCCCAAATGTAGGTATTGCATGTCTCAGCATCTCTTATGGGTCACATAAAGCATCATCTAAAAGGCAGACTTTCCACTGATTTTGAAAAGAATTTTAGACTAGTTTACAAGCAGATGCCTGCACTGTAAACCATTAAAGGCAGGTACACTGCATCCAGCATGTCTGATGAAACATTAGCAGCCCTTGGCTGATGGGTGGGGAACTTAAGCTACTCCAACTTGAGTGCAGCTGCTCTGTGCTAGTGGCAACACCATGCTTCTAGGCTTATTTATAAAGTTCGGCACACCTTTTCATGGTACATTTGTAAATATTATAAATAATTCTGGCCACTTTTTACATGGATACCAGAGCTACATGGCTAGATTATGTCTTTCTTACAGCGATGCAAACCATAATAAACTTCCATGACATATTTGAAACTGTAATGGTATAAAAATAGCATTCCTGAACAGAACAATGCTTGGATACAAGACTCAGTCTCCTTAACTTACATCTTAAGTTAAACATATCTTTTGCTTGGTGACACACTTGGCAAAGAGGTCAACAGTGCATTTCTGTCCCTTGCTGAAGATCATCCCTTCCTCAGACCTGTTTACAAGTCATGCAATTAAGAACATCAGAGGCATGACCTAGGTTAAAAGTTACACCTTCTTTGGCAGGGTTCAATTCAGATGATTTCACCAACCTAGCTGGCAGTACCGCATCAACCCCTGTACTAGCCTAAGAGACAGACTGGTATGTAAAGTAGAGGGCAAGAACAAGTGCTAAGGGGTGGAAACCAGGTAAGTCAGTTTAGTTACCAAGGAAAAGATGCAAAGAACAGCACAGAAAGGCATTTAAAGTTGAAGAGGCTCCTCTAGATAATTCAGAGCAGAAGCCTAACTAACAGTCTGAACTGTTCTCTGGAGGAGCCTCTCTCACTCCTTCAACTATGCAAGGCATCTAGGGAGACAAGCCTCCTAATTTAGGCATGTAAGTTAGATGTTTAAACGTAGGCAGTGAATATTCCCCCCGAGAATGTGAATGGGATGTTATAATAGTCTAAAACATGTTTCACCGAAGCTGTGATGCCAATGTCTGTTCTTTTATGAGATACTGTTCTTTGTGCCACCGATCCTCTACTGACACAACCATGTTTCTCGTTTATTAGATAAATGAACAACGTTAACAGAATGCACATTGTTCAGTGATGGTCTAAATTCCGAAGTTAAAAAAAGGTTCCCAATTTTACTCTCAAAATACGAACCAGATTAAGTTGTTCACATGGAAACCACTGCAAATTCCCAGTAGTAATCATTTTAGGGGACCAGAAAGGGAAAAGAGATTCTTCACAATGATCACCAGTGTATATTTAACTTTATTACTCTCCTCAAACATTAAAAAAAAAAATTTCAATTATGAGCTTTAATCTGTAATTACATCTTGTCTACATTGCTTTTATCTACTCAGAACTTTTTATATATTCCATGATGTGGGTTTTAGAATTTATCAATAAATGGCAGAAGTTGTGAAATTGTTCTTTCAGTGCAGATGCATGGCTTACCTCCTGCCCTGCAAAATCTTGATACTAAGGCACACACCCGAACACCAATTTTCAGAGTCTTTCTCCAGTGTAAACATGCTCATTGCCATTGATCACAGCACTATTCAAAGGACTACTTGAGACAGTTGTGGAAGGAATGCTCTTTAAATGTAGCTATCTTCTCTCCTGGATGAATATGTTTACATGAGTGGATTGTTAAAATCAATTCATTTTCTAGAGTCTCACACTGTGGAACTGAGACTAACACGCCTAAGAAATCAAACATGCTGGGCAAGCCATTAATATGTATTAGACCGTGATTTGTTTATTCTAGTGGCTTGGGCATCTACACAGTGTGTGCAAAAAGCTGCCCAACAGGACCCTGATTTAAAACTGCCACTGCTAAGTCAGAAAAACATCTACGGGGGAATGAGAATACCAGCATGACTTAAAAGGGCTGTGCCTGTGTTAATGGGCTCAACTGATGCAACTGGTTCAAACTATCAAAGCCTACTATCCCATGGTGTTGCATCCATTTCCACTAAGCCCTCATCCCTTCAATAAACTTGCCAAAGAATCACACATGGTATTGCAACTTGTGCACAGAAGAAGGTGCTGTGGTTACTGTTAAGTGGGGAGCTGCCAGTCATTTTACATGGGCACCCTGGGCAGCCTGCCGCCAGATAATAAAATCTAGAAGAGCCGAGTCTGCCTGCCTTGTGCTCAGCAGAAGCACCAGCTGAGTGTACCTTTTCTACTGTGCTACTTACTACAAAACTAAAAGGAGCTTGGTTAGACCTCCATCCTTCTGCAAATGTGGCAGAAACTGAGAAGTGAGGCTCAAACTTATTGCAGTGGGACAGACAGTGCAACTCCAGAATGTTACATCTTCAAGAAACAGCCTAAAGTTCACATTTTACCATGAAAGAGTAGTACCAACAAACAAAAGCACATCACAAGAGATCTCTCAGCTGTCAACCCCAGCACATGGATTAAGGGATCTTTGGCACTAGATACTGTCTACTGGTCTGTCACAAAGTCGAGATGGTGTGAATAAACTTTCTTTCCCAGTCCTGATTTTCACTTAACAGTTGCTGACATCCAGCTCCTTGCACATGACTCTACTTTCTCTGAGGTTTCTGCACAAGTTTCCTCTCTGTTTTGACTGCTGTAGACTCCTTTCTTATTCCTCTCCAAAAAGTAATACTCCAACATATTAAGTATACTCATAAAATAAACACAATATCCTAGTTCCTGTTTATTTTTCTAATTTCTGTCCACAGACTCAAAGCAGAACAGGTGCGTTTTTTCCCAGTGTATTGTGGGCTTGTTTCAACTCATCTCAAAGATCTGTCTTCTCTTCCACCTATGACTTCCATTAAAGTAACACTGGTCTGTTTTTCATCATTTTGATCAACCAACTTAAAACTGCCATGACAGCTTTCCCTCTCTAGGGCTCTAACAACTCAACACATATAGTGGGACTCCTTGTCACCTACCTTTAGACATCTACAGTGCAAACACATTTATGTTGATCAGATGAGTATAAGCGCTGGAAAAAATTTAAGCACATTCAGGGCACAATCCACCTTGGTTGAAGCAGGAATTGTATCCCCAAAGTCTTAACTCAGAGGCAAAAGTCTACATGACAGATGTCTACATTGACCAGAAAATAAAAACATCCTTGTCTATTCCATCTCTCACCTTCTGGCTTAATTACAATCAATCCTGTTTGAAAATCAACTGTTTTCTCTTACACTGCTCTCTATTAACAATTCACAGCACTTTGAGATATGCCTTGTGGGAAGGATGTTGACTAAATCTTTCTCAGGGTTCAGACTCTGAAGTTCTTTCCTAGGAGAAAAATTGGTGGATGTGTCATATGGTAAATATAATTCCATAAAAATATCTCTGCAGAAGAACAATTACTATGTGTGTATGAAAATTAACAGTCTACTGATGCCTTTACTGACTTGTGCATAACTTCCCTTGGAAGGGTAATGTCCATGAATATGTAACATGCACCTTCTTCTCCCTACTGCTTCCCTATTGTTTTTCCCTTTTCATTATTACAGCATTTCTCCATACAGCCTGTAAGACCTTTGGTAAAGACTTATGTTTGCATCTGAGCATTAAAGCTTATTATGAAGGCACAATATATCCTGTAGTCTAGTTAAATGTAATTGCAAGGGGAAGACAGAAGCAGAGGGCAGTTCATAATTCATAGATTTCTCTCATGATTTCAACCTTCTCCTTGCAGAACTTTGTGGGAGGGAGGGTCTCTGAAGCTCTCTGCTACTTTGTGCTAAAAACCTGTGCCAGCCCTCTAGTCAGTGGAATTTATCTAATGATAACCAATTCAGAAACCAGTTTTGTTAATCTGTCAGAGACCCTAAGAGCGCACAGCTTTAAACTTCTCTGACAGTGTCTGCAATTACTCTAGCTGAAGAGACACTTCTGAACCAAATCTAATGTTCATGGCAAAAGAGTTACATTAATTTCTATCAGCTTCTGATTGAACTGACTAGAATAAATCAGAGTGAGCGGGCACACAATCAGCTCTGCTGGCAGATTTGCAGATTGCTGGAAAGGGCCATGATAAGTCTCTGGGGTCTGGCTGTGAGTAATGCTCTCCTCCACCAACACAGCTGGATCCTGCCTAACCACACTCACTGACACCCACCATCATCATGTCTTATCCAGAACTGCTAGGTTTATAGCCTCTTATCCAGAACTGCTAGGTTTATAGCCTCCATCAAAAAATAAAGAAGTTGTAAGCCATGAGAATATGCTCAGAGTAGAACAAGCTTCAGTGGCTTAAGGTGTCACCTCCCCTCCCAGCAATTTCCTACCTCCTCTTTGCCTGAAATTACTGCCTCAAAGCAGAGTCAGTGGAACAAGACACACGCACTAGTCCCAGCTGCTTCAACACAAGGTCCTGCAAATTAGCCTGAACTGCTCATAAGATGACTTTAACATCATATTTTGCAGTAAAATGGCTTAGAAACATTAGTGTTTTTCAATTCAGGGACTGCTGTGAAGGCAGGAACCTTCAGTAAGGAGGTCAGGGAAGCAGTATCTTTTGCAGAAGCCCAGCCAGAATTGCTCAAATTTGACCCAGCACTAGGAAAGACTAAGAAATTTCACACTTAAAAGCTATCATTCTTATGGCTTACTAACAGGTTTATGAACTTCTGATTGTCTGGCTGGACTAGATGACCTTCTGAGGTCCCCTCCAACATGAATTACCCTACATACCTAGTGTGCGTGGCCAGGAACCTGAAGACACAGTTCTTCCTGCTGACACAGTCACAGGATATCTTGGCAAACTGTGGAGATCCATGCTTACCAAACTTTCCCTCAGAGTGGTCAAAATAGGTTGACACTGGTATTGTTCTGGTGTTGAAAAAGTGCTTTTCAAAAGGGAGGTCAGCTGTAGCATGGGGACCCTCTGCCACTAGGAAGCAGCCCTGCTCAATGGTTACTAGAAAAAGGGATGGGCAAAAAAAAACCCCAACCAGATAAATAAGAGATTGCACCCAAATGACCAGCCTTCTCTCAGAGTCACAGTTTCCTAGTTGGGGGACAAAATCCTCAGACAAAGCACTTCATGTGTTGCCTAATGTGGTAAGAGGCACATAGTTTTGTGGGAAGGGATATGACAGAAGTGCTGGGATGAGGCTGCTTATCATCTGCTCTCCCCTAGAAAGGCTGAACTCTGTAAGGTCTGCACAGCACCTATGCTTTTGTGTATGTGAAAAACCAGCAGGAATTGATGTCATGGACAGGCAAGTTTGAAGAAATCTGGAAAAGGGGGAAGCCAGAGTTGCAGCTGTTATGAATTCATCACGATTTTGGCCCCGGTTCCAAAATTCTCACAAAGACATAAGAATCTCCACATGATTTTGAGGGAAGCAAGAGCTGTAGATATATGAGTGACACATTCATGCATGCTGTATTGTTTAAGAGGCATACTGAGCTTTTAGTTTCAATCCCTGCTCTTTCACTGCTGTCAGTTAGCATTTCTGAGAACCTTATTGTGAGACACAACCTCATGCTGCTGCCTTAAAGTAGCAACAACAGAAATTTTCTGGAGAAATCGTGTACCACTATCAGGTGTGATCACAAGATCCTCTTCACTGGGACACTCTCAGAGCTGTCACAAGGCAGTTTCAGCAGTAAGGGCTCACTGCAGTGGTGCAGCTGCACACAGAAACACAGCTCAGATCCACTGGGCTGCAGATTCAATGGCCTGCTTCTGCCTCCACATATACTCTACCTTCCTTGTGCCTGCAGCAGCTCCAGAGATTCAGCTAATTCGGGAAATTTCACTTCCAGCTGAACTCAGTTAATTTTTCAGAGGAGCAAAACTGGCTCTCCACCAGATCAGATCCCAGGCTTGCCTTGCCAGATGGCATCATCAGTGTTACTGCGGTGTAAATAACAAACAGGAAGGCACATCCATGATCAGAGAGGAATGCAGGACTGCCCCTTTCGGTGGCAATACGGACACAGGCTGTCTTACATTAACTGTGAAATTACATCCTCAGAAAGGTTTATAACTGCATGGCTCCCCTCGCAGGGCACCAGGCTGCTTGTATTATCAGTGAGCGGCACGTTTCAGAAACGCTAGGTAACATTCACCCTCAGGACATGACACGAACTGGGTGTGCCACCTTGTGAGACTGCCTCTGATCACTAAACACCACTTTGGTCCAGGAACGGGGCAAATCCCTAAATCTGTTCCTTTACAGTGCTATAAAAGGGTATTACGCTGCTATAGCAAAGATGGTCCAGTGCCCTTCTGCGTGCCCACGCAGGACAAACGTATGCTCTGCATTTCCTAGACACTCCCACAGACGAGGTGGAGGCACATGAGGTTTGCATTCAGCGTGTGAACGAGCTCTGATGTGTATTCAGAGCTCTTCCCGCTGGTTCCAGCTGCAAGGACACGACGCAAGGGCAGAAACTGATGCACAGGAAGTTCCCGCTGAACATGAGGAAGGACTTCTTTAGTGTGCAGTGACCGTGCAATGGAACAGATTGCTCAGAGTGCTTGTGGAGCCTCCCTCACTGGAGCTATTCAAGAAGGGTCTGGACGCAATCCTGCGCCATGTGCTGTGGCATGGCCCTGCTGGAGCAGGGAGTCTGGCCCAGATGCCCCACGGCGGTCCCTTCCAGCCTGACTCACCCTGTGACTGTGTTTGCAGCCTCCCCGGCCCGAGCCCTGGCGCAGCCCAGCGCAGAGCACGGCGGGCTCAGCAGCCAGCCCGGGCGCTCGGCTCCGGCACTCCCTCCCTCCTGCCCGGCCGGGCCCCGCGCCGCTCCAGCTCCCGCAGCCAGCGGGACGCTCTCCGCCCGCCTCCGCCTGGGATGCTCAGCGCGGAGCCCTGCCCAGGGCTGCTAAACGCGGGCTGGGCGGCGGCGCCCGCAGCCATCGCCGGCGGTGCCGCGGGTTTTCCTTTCCTTAAGGAAAATCCCCTTTCCCCCGCCGCCAGGACAAGGCGGAGGCGCTCCGGAGGCCGGAGCGGCGGTGCCGTCCCCTCCCCTCCCCGCGCCCGCCGCCGCCGCCATGGCAACCGCCCGTCGCCGCGCGCGCGCACCCCCTTCCCCGCCCGCCCCCCCGCGCCTCTCCCCCCCCGGCCCCGCTCTGACAGAGCCGCAGAGCTGCGCCCCCTCCCCGCGCCGCTCCCGCCCGCGGACACGCACCCCCGGCTCTCCCAGGTAACGGCAGGGCCCGGGAACGGGGCAGCCCCTCACGGCGCTGCTGCCCGCGGCGGGCGGCGGCGGCTCGGACCCCGCCACGCCGAGAGAGGCGGCGGGGATGGGGGGGAAACCAGCGGTAGAGGCTGGAGGAGGGCGGGGGCGCTCCCCCCATTTCCCGCGGAGCGTGCCGGGAAATGTAGTCCGCGCCCCCCCACCGGGCGCTGGGGGCTGCTGGGAGAGGCGGCGGGAGGGAACTACAGCCCCCAGCGCTCTCGGCGGATGGGGGGGAGGGGGGGAGATGGGTGCTGCGGAGGGGAGCCCTGTGGGGACGGGAGGCTCCCTCTGAACGAGGGCGCTGAGGCGGCTCTGCCCGCGGAACAGCGAGCGAGAGAAGCCCCTGTGCCGCTGCCGGGGCGGGAGGGAGGGGCGGTGCGGCAGGGCCGGCGGGGAGGGTGGGCGCAGGGGCGGTGCGGCTGCAGAGGGGAGGCGCGGGGCAGGGCAGTGAATGGGGGGTGGGTGCCTGCGAGGAGGGGAGGATGGGCTGGGGGCGTCTGTATGCCAGTGGGGGAGAGAAAGAATACAAGGAAAGGGGCACATGGGAGCATCGATGGATGGATGGATGGATGGATGGATGGATGGATGGATGGATGGATGGATGGATGGATGGATGGATGGATGGATGGATGGATGGATGGATGGATGGATGGATGGATGGATGGAGAGAGATTGCTGGAGGAGGAGTGGTGAAGCAGATGGACGAAGAGCTGTGCAGAAGGCAGAGCAGTCTGGAGGCTGGGAATGGGTATGAAGGAGGCAGTGGTCAGAGGGAGCTCTGGAAAGTTTCCCCAACCAGTTTGTGGTTAAGGTTTCCAATTTCACATCTCATACCATGCTTGGGCTCTGTTGAGCTTGTTGCGCTGTGTGGTCTGGACACAGTGTTACTTTTAAAAAATTATTCTGCTGCATTTCTATTTTTTTCCCAAGAAAATCTGTCGTGATGTCAGCATTTGTCTCTTTTCTCTCTCCATTTCCTCTTCTGACAGTTCTAGTGTTATTCTTTATCTTGTGTTCTCTAACCATCATGAGGGGGAATAAAATTACAGTTTTTCTATATATCACACTTAAAATACACGTGTTTATGATTGGTATATAAGGGGGTGTCATTTCTTTCTTCCTGAAAATCTGTATCTTAAAAGCATCAGTGCATTAGTACTCCCTTGTATATGAATATTGAATGTCTATTCCTACTACAGTTTCACATTTCACAGAGATGGGTTTCTTTCCAGTGAATGCTTGATTGCAGTTGCAGATTGTTGAGCAGTTTCCTTTTTCTTCCTTTTCCCCCCACCCCTATGTCAGCTATATCCTAGACAGGCTTCAGCTTCTTGCAGCTCCTGGTACTTGCCACGCTGCAGAAGGGAGCATTGCAGCTGCAAGGTGCTTCCAGGGTGCCTGGCTCTTGGAGATTTGGGCTTTTAAACAGGTAATGGGGAGAAATAGTTCCTGCCCTGACCTAATCCCCATGTGAAATAAATGGAATACAAGGAAAAAAAATGATAGGCCTTTATCTGGTTTTCTGTGTAATTAATTAAAAAAAAAAAAGTTGATTCTTCTGGGGATGAACTGAGAAATTGGAAGATTTGGTGTCTGTAGCATGAACAGCAATATGCATATAAATGTATATTTTTTAAAAAATGTATGCTATTCTATTTAAGTAATACATATCCTTAGTCCCAAAGAGCCAATTCTTTGAAATTCAGAGTGGAGTTCAAGAGATGGAAAAGTATTCAGCCCAAAATTCTGACCTTATGAGTCAGGGTTATAAACACCTGTGTGAGTGTATTAAACCTGCAATTATTCATGGAAAGCTTATCTGGGATGCGGCTTGGCTGAGCTGGAATGGAGCAGCAGCAGCACAGCACTGCACTCTTGGTGGAGCTGTCTGTGGTCTGGTATGGGGGGAACATGGAAGTGCTGTATCCAGGGCCAGGTGCAGGAGCAGTTTCACTGCCTTTCTTGGCACAGAGCCCGACCTAAGAAATGCTCTGAACCCGAGCTGGCTCTGTGCAGACCCATCTTGGGGCCTTTAGTGGCATGTTTGCTCTACCAGAAGTGCTTACACACACGATATGCGGAGAAGCAAGTGGCTCCACAAAGGACCAGAAGGGTTATTGACTTGGGCCGGGTTCCGCTTTGCTGAGCTCCAGACAGGCCCTACAGAATCCTTCAGGTCTCTGGGCCCTGCATCCTGTCAGAGGAGGGATTGACTGATCATGGGCCTGGGTTTGATTTGTTACTAATGCCAGAAGCCCTGCAGGCTGTGCTGGAGAGAGAGAGAGGTGTGCAGCCAGCCTGGGTCCAGCAAGGCTAAGATGGAGCAGAAGTGGTGAGCCTGTCACTGCCTGACCCGTGTGTGTGTGGAGTTACACTCCCCAGAGTGCCCCACAGCATTTGTTTTAGCTCTTTTCTCTACCCAGCCTTGCTAATGAACACCTCATTACCCCAAGGAATGGTGATGGGGCCATATGAATGTGTCTGAAACTGGTGTATGAGGTGCTTGGAGAAGGATACGGTTCACACTCAGTTTTAGGAATAGCACAGCCGTCTCTGATTCTCCTTTCTGCTTCTTCAGAGAGCTGTACTTCAAAGGCTCTGCATTATGGCTATTTCATTCTCCAGGATGCTTTTTGTTTGGTTCACCAAACTAATGAAATCTCTAATTTAAATCTCTAAATAAATCTTTAATTAAAAGACTGGCCACCTATTTAGTGTTTTCTTATGTGATTACTTTTAACTTGTGGTGAATGTCTTTACTTCATTTGAAGATTTTTTTTTCACTTGCACTCAAAGTAACTCTCTGTTTCAAGTTAAGAATGCACACAAAAATAGTTTGGGGCCTGCATGCATGCTTCTTCTCCTTCCCACTTCCATACACATTTCCCCATTAACTCCACGTCTGCTATTGCAAAACAGAGTTTCAATGCAAAGAGGCCAAAAACCAGTTAGCACAAAGCAGTTGACTGAATTAAAAGATCCCTTGGTGTTGGGTTTCCTGGACCATGGTGTATGTGTGTGTGTGTGTGTGTGTGTTTTATCTGGAGTCTGCTGCTGACATGGTAGCCAGCTTTGTCACTGCTAATGCACACAGTAAAAAGAAAAAACAGCACTGGCATAACCCATTTCTCATCTTTGGTTCATTTACATGTAGTTTAAATTCAAATCTGCTGGAATGGAGCCATGTCTTTACTTATAGATATGTTTTTAACAGGAGTTGTGATCCTGTGAAGTCATGATTGTTAGTTTTCACACCAGTCTGTGGGACTACAGCTGCATGTTCAAACAAAGCCATGTTAACAGGGAAAGATGGATTTAGCTGTGGAACTTGGCAAGCCTTTTGTTTGTTTGTTTTTTATCTGACAATAATCAGTTAAAATGTTGTTTTTGTCATGCAAACGTAATGTCTGCAGCAATTGCTTCTGAACAGGGATAGACAGTTATTGGCAATGAAGATCAGTTGTTCTGCACACAACACCAAAACAAAAGAGATAATCTTTATAATAAAGCGGGAAAGGCTTATTTAATTTATTTTAATTATTGTATTTTAATATCTTATTCTTAAAAATCAAATGAAATGTATCAAACACATTAAAAATATAGTCTGTATTTCTGTCAGAAATAGAATTCTGTAGGCTTGTAGTAGGAGTCATATGTCATGCAGGGAAAACTACTTTTTTTGTTTCTCTCACAATGTTCCATGTTTATGCTTTCTCAGGTAAAGCATTGTTGTATTGTTACATGTCTCTTTGTTTTAGCAATTTTTAAGTTTGAAGAGAAGACTGAAAAGCAGATCGTTGTGCTATTTTAAGTGAAGACATAATTGAGGGAGAGAGAGCTGTTTGAAACTGGTCTAAGTCGGCTTACAAAACCAATATGGCTTTAACTTAAGAAGGGCAGCTTTCAATTAACTGTAATGAAAAACTTCCAGGCAGTAAGAGGAATTTGAAGGAAAAACAACTTCAGTTTATGACTTAGACTCTGATAATGGAACTGGTTGCACATGAAAAGTATATAAATCCAAAAATCAAAACCTCTTAACACTGGACTTCTCTTCCTTGCTTTTCTCTCTGTGGCAATTGATCTGTTCTGGGATTGTGCGGTGGCAGAGAGTCATCCTGGCTCTGCCTTGTAGAAGTGGAAAATGTACAGTCATACCTCAGTCATAAGCACTGTATTCAGAAGATGGTGCCTAACAGTGTGACTTTCTGTCTTGTGACATTAGTTGTAACTCTTACATTGCATTTCGGGATGCCCAACATCACGCACGGCTGATTTACAGAAAATGAGAAGGAGGCTTAGTAGCCAGTCTTCATCAGCGTATGTCCAGGCCTTTCCAGGTGTTCAGCTGTCCAGTCAGCAGTACTGCAGGGCTGCCATGATGTGAGAGCACATGTCCAGCAATCTCAGGAAGCTGTGGAATGTTTCTGTTTTGCCTGGCTAAAATTTTGATCAGAGAAAGACACGTGTCCAGGAAAATCCACGTATGGTATAGCCCTCTCAGTGGGGAATTAACATCTGATTTGGAGAAAAGTCTGATTAGTAGGTATTAAATAAGACTTGATGTGAGTATTGAAACAATGAGAATAAAACAAAAGTGTCTAACAGCTCATTTAACGAGAGTCCTCCATCCTGTGCAAGAGTCAAGGGCTTGTGGAGAAAATTGGATGCAGTGGTGTCACTGGTTGTGTCAAAACATGCAAAAAAGAGACACGTAAAGGTAGCAGATGCCTTCCATTTTGGCACTTGCAGAGTGGATGTTCAGGATCAAGCAAGAGGAAAAGCCCTGCTGCAGACCCCCTCTACAAGGGAGACCATTTTCTGCCTCTGGTAGCTGTGGTGAGATAGCGCTGAGAGAGATGGTTTGAAGGGGGCCAGTCCTGAATCCATTCCCGCTGGTGTTGCACACGAGTTTGGAATAGTGTGCTAAGCTGTCCCACTTCGCCTGTCGTTCGCACAGCCACTGTACCTGACCATGGCTATGTTTGTAGAGACTGTCTTTTGGATCTTGCTCAATCGTGCATTGCTTTAGTTCTGGGAGAAAAATTCTTTTCTGACCCCAGATAGGGATCAGCTCAGCTTATGCTCCAAAGAATGGAGATTAATATCCCCTGTGACCTTTTAGCCTGGCTGCTGCAGGGTTTTTAACAAGTGGGTTTAAGACCCCATGTGTGGCAGCTATGCTGACATGAATGTCTGTAATATCTCTTCTTGTCAATGATCCGTGAACTGAGGAATCTCCAAGGATATCTTGAAGTGCAGTGGAGCTGTTACGGTCTAGTGCAGGAGAGAACCACACAATGGTAGAATGAAAAGCTGGTGTCACAAGTAGTGTGTAAGTTGCTCTAAATGTACTTGACAACAGTTGTCCCTGGCTGTATATTCACTTAAAAGATGTGGCTGTGGTATGGTAGGAAAATTGAATATCTAACAAAGCTCCAGATAACAAACAACAAAATGCTTAATTTATGATTTCTGTATTTCTTGTTCCTTGGATGTCTCTGATGTTGTATGAACTCTATAATACAATGTAGAACAGATAATAAAGAGTGAGTACATAGCATGAAAAGGTCCTCACCTAGTTGTAGTTACTTCTCCCTCCCCATCCCTGACATTGAAGAATGGGATAACCAGAAAACAACACAGGAAATAATTCCTTCCAAAAAATAATTTTTCCTTGATTTTGGACTTATTTGTTTTGATTTGCTTTGGATATTCTGAAGTAACATTACCTTCACTGATGTGCATAGGAGGCTTGTAGTTTGTTTAAACCGTTTTTGGCATTAGTTTTAAATAGCAGTAGAATCTCAGAGAACTGCCTGGGATTCCAGGAAAGCACTGGTTTAGGACTGAGGCCTACAGCTGCTGTTTCAAATAAAGCTCAGGTAAATGGGTGGCATTATATTCCCCTTTTCAAGCTGTATGACACCTTTGGTGTCTAGGGTAGGTAATAAAAACAAACCTGAATCCACAAGAAAGATCCAGGGGCTTTTGTCAGCCTAGCTCTGGAGACCTTGACCACTCAGGAAGTACACAGGTGTACATCCACCAGCCTCCCTCCATGCTCCAAGTTTCAGTGCCTGTCAGTGTTTTATAAGCTCTTCAGTGTGATGCACCAGGCATCAAGCTCATGCATAAGCTTTGACAACACAAGCATGAGACCAGAAGCCCCCCAAACTCTTGGAAGCTGGAGGAAATGGGAGGGTCTTGTTTGGTTTGCTCCCGTGATTTTAAAACCGTGTACATTTTTCTGCTTCCTGTCTCTCATCTCCCTTGTCCTGAAGTGGGCACATGTTTGCATGGCTCCTATGGCTTGCCTCCTGCCTGTGGATTGACCCAGCTCCCACCACAGACAGAAATGAGGAGGTTGTCTCCTCTGGTGAGCAGGAAACTCTTCTGGAATTAAGGGGAGTTAGTTATGAGTATCAGTCCTCTTAAGGCAAAAGAGAGTTAAATATGCCCAGAGGGTGGGAACTAGCTGTAATAAGGAGCAAGGAGAGTTTGTAAAGCAAGTATGTGTTCTGTTTAATGGATTTCTAGGAATTGAATTCAGCAGTTCCTTAAAAATGTTTTATTTACTTGCTCTCTTCCACTACAAATGCAGAAAACCTCCAGAGATTTGAGGAAAGTTTTTCTTAATGGTGACAGGCTGGTTGTGAAGCAGATCCTAACCGGGATGTGTTTGAAGACAGGTCAATGGCTGCTGCCCCACATGGTGTTCTGTTCATTTATTAGCTGACTCATGAGATCTGGATGGGTTATAAACTATCTTCAGTTCCTCTCATTTTATGCATTTCCTATGCAATGTGGGTGACATCATTTTTTTTCCTATTAGTAACAATCTTCTGTATTTAAAAATTAAATGATCTTAGTTGCTGCTAATCCAGATCTTGGTAATGATGTATCCTGCCAATGTCACGAAACAGAATTAGGGTTGTCACCCCTTCCACCTTAGATTTTCTCCTGCCCAGTAGTTTACAACAGCCAGCAGGAACGTTGTGCAAGCTGAAATGTGCAGCACAGCATGAGGACAAGTAAAGTCCCAGTAAGTCCTGCCGTGCTTGGTGGAGTGTCAGCTGCAGGGTAGCAGCATGTTCTCACTCTCAGAGTCATCAGCCACATCAGCAAGCTGTGTGACCTGTGCGTTTGAGTGGGGGTGGCAGGTTTCCATGGCTTTGTTGCAGAGAGCAGGAGAGATGAGGTGGTGGAGCAGACCTGGTGTGCAGCTGTAGGCAGCAGTTAGGACCATCAGTGTGGCACCCTTGGGAGGTGCAGTGTGTGTTTGCTCAGGGCAGAATGAACTTCATGTGGATGTCTGTTTAACTTGTCAGGAGTTTGAATTTTGCTAAGCACAAGGGAATACAAAAGCCTAAGACACATCCTCCTTAATGCCATCTTGCTCTTGTCTTGTCTGTTTATAAAGCCTACTAACATTTTTATAACCCACTAGGATGTAAAAGGTTGCTTCTCCCTGTTCTGGCTTCTGTCTGCTACCACCTGTTCTTTCTGTGTGCACTCCTGTAACATGGGCTGTTTTCAGCTGTGTAGCCTCAACTGTGTTTGTATCCCTCCTTCCCAGTTTCTTCTTCATCTCCATGGTCTTGCCAAACCCTTGATGATAAAACTAGTGGACTATGTTCCAGAGCTGACCTCCTCCCTCTTGCTCAGTGCAGCTCTGCATTGCATAGCTATGAATTGCAATTTTTTATTTTTAATTTCCAGAGGTTTATATCTTGGTGAATGTCAGGGACCCCACACATACTGAGAGTACAAGGGAAAGGAACTGATCCTCTTTTTCTGTGGTGGGGACCTAAACTTTGGGTCACATGAGATTCAGATAAAAGGGCAGGCACTGCTTCAATCCTGAACCTTAAATACAAACCTAGCTGTACAATGCAGCTTAATTCTGAATGTCTGGGTTATTGCTTTCTTGATAGGTTACTGGGAAAAGCTGGGCTATGGGTTTGCCTTAAAGTCGTGCCGCAATTTGAGGACTAGGGGAAGGTTGTACTTTGGGAATCACTGTTCTAAGGAATGTTAAATTTGGATTGCTAACTGCCATAAATCCCGAAGTGACATGTTAAATTTAATGAAAAAATTCAAGTCAGCATGTGGATGTTGGAGTACTTTGAAAGAATATTTAAACAGAATGAGGCTCTCAACTTCATCTATAGTAGAGCAGTCATTCAACCATATCATAATCTCATTAGGGTGAGGGCCCTTGAAAGTGTGAAGTGCAGACATCCCTGATGCTGGTTGGCACATTTAGGCACGTATGTAATATAACAGAATAAAAAGCAATTTAATGCCTCGTGTGATTTGTGATTCACAGCTGATGGCTGCTAATACATTGTGGTGATCTACAAATTAAAGTTGAGTTTGTTAGTTTCAGTGTGGGAAGGGCATTTAATTTTGTTGCATTAATTTAACAGGATTGAGGCCAAAGGCAGCAAAGAAGTTGTGTTTTTAATCACTATAAAAGAGTTACGATTCATGATCTGAAACCTTAGGCTAGTAAAGAGATACTCCAGACATAAATGGTTGTAGAAGAGCAGGGATGGGAACACTGTTGGAAAGACACAATTCAGCTATGAGAGAAATAACAAAACTAAAGCATCGCTGTCTGAATTATTCTACAGCATGTAAAATTCATTTTTTCTGGTAATTATGTTCTCTTTTAGATTTCTGACTGAAGATGAATTTAGCAGAGATTTGTGATAATGCCAAAAAAGGAAGAGAATATGCACTCCTTGGGAATTATGACTCTTCTATGGTATATTACCAAGGTGTCATCCAGCAAATCCAGAGACATTGCCAGTCGATCAGAGATCCAGCAATTAAGGGCAAATGGCAACAGGTAGGGTGAAATAACATTGACCATATTCTATTACTTGATACTTGAAAACCACGCTCTACCTCCTAAACCTTATAAGATGCAGAGGTCTTATATTTCAGTCATGTTGGCAACAGTTGTACAATATTTTGTTGATATTCATGGGAAAATAATTTCCATGGTGTGTTCAAAAGGAATTCTATTGTTCTAACTGAATCAATTCTTTCGTTGTTGTCACTTAGGATGTCTGTCTAATTCCTGGTCTCTTTCTCTCTGCATACTCTCTGTGACTGCATACTTTTGAAAAAATTAAGGACTTTCTTTTCCCCTTGTATCTTTTGGCCATTTAATGTCCAGTAAACTAAAATGTGAGTGGGTGGGTTAGCATCGCTAGAATTGTTGTTTGACTGTAATGACACTAAATGTGCCCTAAATGTACACTAAATGACTATAGTGTACAAATTTGGATCAGGTTTGTGAAACTGCAAGTCATACTCTTAGCCTGAATCTTGCACACATCCATCTCCCTGCTAGACAGAGTACTGTTGAAGCCATGGAAGTAATCTGCAGGTGAAATATAAGAACCCCACCTATTTATTACTTTCAGTACTTAAGTCTTCCTCACATTTTTTGGGCCCATTTTTCATGGTACAAACTGTGTTCTATAAACATAAAAAGGAGGGAAACCATATAAAGATGTTTCCTAGAATAAAGAATTCATGTTGCATAAAGACTATGTTTTGAAAGAATAACGGATCTCCTATCAAAGATACAATTTTGCAGTAGGTAGCTAAAGAGATGATTTCAGTAAGTGTTTTTCTAAATATATGTTTAAATGATATCACCTGAAAACAGAAGCAAATTTTCCTTTTTATTGCAGCAGATGATTTGTTTATGGGTTTGTGTTTGAAACTTCTGACACTAACATAGAGTATTTTGTGTACTGATAAGTACAACACTGTTAACAATCACTTTGTAGTAACAGTACTATTCATAGGTGTTTATCATAGAACTGTAGAAGTCTGTTTATGAAGTGCTTGTCTGCAAAGCATGTGCCTGTACGTCCAGCAGAGATAGTTTTCCTGGTAATGTAGTAAGCTGGATGTTGTATAGGAGATATTCACATTCAAGTACTTGTATTCAAGCTTTTTCCCACCCCAGGACATGCTGATACAAGGTGTTCATGCCCAGTACATGTCCTTAGTTCCTGCCAAACTTGTAGCTGATGTGAAGGTAGAGTATGAGGATTTCCTCATTCTGCAGCTGAACTACTGCATTGTCTTCACATCTAGTATTTAGTGTTTCCTCTGATGACACTGATTCTTCCAATAAACTTTCAACAGCTCTTGTGTTGTGAAGGTCACTCAAGTCTTGTGTTATTGTGTGTTGTTTGAACTGCTTCAGAGAAGCCTGTGCACCATGGAATGTGTGCTGCATATTGGAGACAAATCCCAAGTACAAAAGGACCATTAACACAGTTTCCAGGATTTATTCCCTGAGGAAGGCAGCTGTCTCTCCAGCAGAGGATCTGAAGTTGGCACCTTCTCAGAAATTATCCCCTTTAGGGAAAAGAAGAATTGCTCCTGACCATGTCACATAAATGCTTTAGAGATGTGTCCCAAATAAGATCCACAGCAGGTGGGGTAGCGCCTCTCATGCTGTGCACTCATTTTAATTCTGAATTTCCCAACACAGTAGTGGCAGATGAGCTTTGTCAGAATATTGCTTTGCTGTTGCTGATGCCAGGCTCAGAGACAAACAGCAAAAAGTAAGAAGTGTGACTGAAAAAAAAATTGAAGGGCTTCATCCCTAGGTTATTTGCATTCTCATTCGTTTATGGGAACAAAATGATACAGCCCAAGAGCAAACAATGCAGCCCTGGAACTACTAGCTTTTCCATACCAGAACTTGCATGTTTTGGTGAGACCTATAGAGATAGACCTGCTTTCTTTACCCACTCTTTATAAATAATTGTTGTGCTTTCTCACTCCTTGAGACAGACTAAGAGGGAGTCTGATGATGTGGATGTTAGCACTATTTTCCAGCTCCAACAGCAGCTACATTCAAAGTGTCATAGTCAAGGAGCTGTCTTGAATGACAACCTGTTCTGAAAAAAATGTAACTGAGAAGTTGGATCACAAGTAACATTCATTCACAGTACTAAAGCAATATCTAGATATTAATTTTAGATCTTTCTCATTAAACAGTTATGCCATACACATTATGTAAGTTTAGCAAATTTCAAGTTCAACCCACTTGGTACCAGTAATGTGCAGAAGCAAAAGATTCCCATAGCAGTGTGGTTCTTGCAAGTGGCTTGAGAAGCAAAGCAGCCCTTAGGTCATGGTTAAGAGGATTAAAGCAGTTGATTTTTACCTGAAATTCTGTCTCCTCAAGCATATGGAACTAGCCTGTTCTTCAGGTACTTCAGCTTCTCCATCATCTGAGGAATCTGGAGAGGATAATACCATTGGTGCCTTTTAGAGGTGGAGTTTAGCAATCACTAACACTGTGTGGGTAGAACTTTTACTCTTGAATGTCCATGTAAGTAAGCGCTCAAATGAGAAGACTGTTACTTAAACTAGTTATTCTCTGGGATGTACTGTCTGCATACATATTCACAGTCTTGAGCCTTCTGAAGGATTCCTGGGATGCTGAGTATCAGTATGAAGCATCCCCTTCCTTTTTGTATGGTTTGTGTGCAGCTCACTAACAGGGTTTTTGTCCTACTGCTACTTCTGAGGCAGTGAACTAACTTTCGTGTGTTTGTGGACACATTCCATTGTAAAACAAAAATGTTCATTTGAGGAACATCTCAAAGAATGGTTCCAGCTGTGGCTGTGCAGCTCACCAACTTACATCTCTTACACGCACCACTGTTCTTCCTGTTTGGTCTCTTCTCGACAGTGGGTGCTCCATCCTGGACAGGTACCTCATGCCCGCTGGATCCGCTTTGTTGCCTTGTGTACGACAGAGGATTTTCTCAGTAGTTTATGGAGCAATGTCAAAGCCCAGGTGAACCAGAAGTAGCTGGGATTTTGGGTCAGATTCCCAAATGCTCTTCATCTACCTCTCTTTGCATAGGTGTCATTGTTTTAAAATTGCTACAGGTTGGTCTGGACAGAATGATGTTCTGTGCAAGTATTTGTTGGGCTGTATTTCATGTCACACTGAGAGACAGCTTCAGCTTTGCAACTGGACATCTCGATTATGAGGATTCCTCATGCTTGGAGCTGATGGTTAGGATGAGGAGGAATATGAGCATATTAACATCTTCTCCTCCGAGAACAGCTG
This sequence comes from Fringilla coelebs, assembly GCF_963513975.1. Lineage (NCBI taxonomy): Eukaryota > Metazoa > Chordata > Aves > Passeriformes > Fringillidae > Fringilla > Fringilla coelebs. The sequence continues at coordinate 69,699,995 of NC_140029.1, forward strand.
ATTTGTTCAGTTACAATTGATGCAATACTGCTTCTGGGAATTCCAAATCAGTGCTCACCAGGGAAGAGGGATTTTGTTACTGTCTGGCACACCCTGCTGATTTTAAAGAGGGCAAAAGATGCATGCTGAGGATCCACTAAAGCAGAGACATTACAGCATAAGAATTCCTCTGATTTCATGGAAAATTCACCGCCATTGATCATCATCTCTTGACTGGTTTATCTTGGGGATATCAGGGATGGTCTTGCGACCATCCTTGTTTTGCATCCAGGGAGTTCCCAGCTTGCACTTGGGTTGGCCAAGTGTACCTCCATTTGCATCTTCACTCCTAGGCCTCTTGAGCTCATTTAAACAAGAAAAAGTTACTTTGTTGTGCTTTGAGGTTAGGCTGACAGGTAGGCATATTAATTCACGAAAATGCAGGCTGGGACTGGAAAGATACAAAATCAGAAGCAACTCATCCTTACCAAAACTAAAAGGTAGGTTTAGTCTCATGTCCACTACTCTGAACTTCACTTGTGTTGACGTTCTCCCTGTTTATTCTGAGAGAGTTTCTTGGCTGCTGCAGTGTTTTTACTAGACAGCTGGCTTGTAGGAACGAGCGGCTTCAGTGACAGTTCAGCAGCTGCAGAATGACAGCAGAGTGTGCCCCTGGGAGATAGTGCTGGCTTACGACAAGGCCAGCGGCTGTCAAGCAAAACCTGCTGCGTGTTAGAGCCATGTGCTCTGTGTTGCACAAGAGCTGAGAGCACAGGGGCCTCCACTGGAGCTCAGGCAGGAGTTCAGTGATTCCCTGAGTGCTTGGAGCAGCCAGCAAGGCACCCTGACTGAATATGGTCACTGGTGCAGGTGCTCTGATTAGGTGCACTCTATTCCTGCTTAAAGAACAAAGGGTAAATTCTTCTTACTATTATTTCAAATGCATTTTGTTGCCTTGTCAATCTGTGCTTTTGTTGTTTTTTGCTTCATGCCTGTTTCATTAACATTTAGTAGGTTACCTCGTGATTAATTAAGAAACACTCTGTGGGTAACTCATGAATAGGTGTCATTGTAGGAGCTATACCTTCACTCTGTGGGATCAGACAGAGTTGCAGGATATCTGTTTTGGATATGGTTTAGGGATCTTTTATTTTTACTTTTTAAAAGATCGAGCTTGTTGAATAGCTAACACTAATTGCAGGTAGTAATTTCAGGTTTGGAAAACACTTAAGAGATAAACTTGATCAGTTTTTCTTCAGCAAAAGAAAAATTCCACACATCATTTGTATTTACCAAGGTACAAATACCCACGCTTATTGCAATGGGTATCGGAGTACAAGCTCTAGCATAGCAAATAAAAGCTGGTGATGGAAAAGGTATAGCAGTTGCCAGATTATGAAATACAGAGGTACTCCCTGAAATGGGTTTTGTAACTACCACTAAGAACAAGTGAACTCAATTCTTGTTCACTGTGTTTTATAGTCATATGATAGGATGTGTTTTCTGCTTGGTTACTGGAAATTCTTGGGGTTGGCATGTCAAAACAAAACGGCTGTGGAGCCATCCTATGCGCTGAAAGGCTTTTTATTGGGCCTTTCAACATCACCCAGTGCCCAGAGGAGGTGATGTGGCTGGTAGGGGCAACTGTAGGGGCTGTACCAGAACCTGGATCTGGGGACCAGGCAGCTTCACCTGGTAGCTGAATCCAGCTAACATCCTGCCATGCCTAGAGAGACCAAGCTCTTCCCTACCTTTTTTTTCCCTTCCATCTGTGCCAGCTTCTCTCCCTCCTCTGCCCCCTTTCCTTTTTTTTTCCCTGGGATTTACCTGATCACAGGATGGTGTGCATGTGCAGCTTGCTAACCCAGCAGAAGTGTCCTTTATTTTTTTTTTTACACTCCTAGGCCAAATTTTTTGCCATTTTACCAACCTGTCTTACTGTATTGAGATGCCAGAATTGAATCCAGAAGAGCAGGGGCAGAGTGTGGTTGGGGACAAGAAGTAAAGGGAGTTTTTTTCTGTTTGGCAGTGGTGATCTGCTAACTTGCCGCACTATCTCTTGAAACTGCTTAAACATAAATAACTTAAAAGCTTTCTTCGGGCTTTCTAAAACCTGAGCTGGAGGTTCCTAAGGGTTCTGGCACATAATGGTGTGTATGGTGGGGGACAAGGAGACTGGCTGAGTCTAAACCAGTGGTTTTTTCCATTTGCATCCTTCCTAGGTTGCTTCAGAGTGGCAGTGATCACTGAAAGACACAGCTCAGTCAACTTCATAATTGTGGCACAGACTTTTTTGGCCCATGTCTGGGTTGTTTCTCAACTGCAAGGAAGTCTTTCTGCATGTGTTTCATCTGAGTCAGTTTCTTTAAGGCCTCTATGAGTTTATGGCTGGTTTTCCTTTGTGGTCCACATGCTGAGGATTCCTTGTTGGTTGATTTGCCAGGTATTGATGAAGAAATAGGGTGTGTATTTCAGAGTTTGGTCTGCTCAGGTCAGGCTAAGAAATGGCTGGCAGACGTTAGTCTGTTTTCATCTTCCAAAGCATCAAATGGTCACTTCCCCTCAGTTTTCAGATACCATCCTCTTGCTGGTCCAGTGAGGTGAACAACAGCACACTGGCTGTTAGTGCTAGAAAGTTGTTTTCCACCAATTTCTCTGCATGTGTTGGAAGGCTGATAGAATGAATCCTGTCAGTACTCTTGGAGCACTGGAGTAGGAAGTGGCTGTCTCTTGTGGAGTGGTGCCCTGGAGGATTTATGCCGTATCATTCTTTTGTACCTCACAGCAGCTGTTTGGCTGGATTTATTTTTGGACAGGAGGGATGTGTGTGAAGACAGTTTGAAGGAACCAAGTTAGTAATCAATCACATTTGTAACTCAGCTGGAAACTCTCACATTGGGGAATGTGTCCACTGATTGTGTGATGAGAAAGCAAAGACAGCAAAGCAGGGCAGGAATAATCCTGCCTGAGCTGGATGTCTTGTGTCTTTGGAGAGATACATTTACCCCATCTGGAATGAGCAAGAAGGCTGCTTTGCCCTGTGAAATGATCAAGATCTTCCTGTACTTAAGGCTCTTTTGTACAGGTGTTCATAAACCTTCTGGTAAAGTAAATGCAGTGTTTTGAGATCTGTTCAGGGCCTTGGGGGTTTACCCTTCTCTTTCCCTCTGTCCATGCCAGTATCTTGCTGGTGACAGTCACATACATTAATAAAATCATGGTGGAAACTCTCAAGCCGGAAGGAAGTCATAAGGATCATTGAGTCCAACTCCCTGCTCCTACCAAAAACTAAACCACATGACTAAGAGCATTGTCTACACACTCCTTGAACTCTGGCAGACTTGGTTCCATGACTGCTTTACTGGGAGCTTGTTCCAGTGACTGACCACCTTCTCAGTGAAGAACTTAATGTCCAGTCTGAACTTGCCCTGACGCAGATTTATTCTATCTCTGGTCCCCATGGAGAGGAGATCAGCAGCTCCCTCTCTGCTGCCTGCCTTGAGGAAGTTGTAGAGCACTCTGAGGTTACTCCTCAGCCTTCTCTTCTCCAAGCTGAACAAGCCAAGTGACCTCAGCTGCTCCTCATAAATCTTGCCCTTGCCATTTCACCATCTTAGTTGCTCTCCTTTGGACACACTCTAATGTTGTGCTCCTCACAGAATTCATTTGGTAATATTATATTTTAATGATTTGGCCAGTTTTACAACTAGGACATCAGAGACTGTAATCAGGGATCTTTTGTGCCAAAATAGTAGCACACTACTGCAGATCTACCAACAGCACCCTTACTAGTGTGAGAGTATGTGTGCATACATGTCAACGTGCAGACATGAATCCAAGCATCAGCACACGTTACGGATGAGCGATCACTGCGTAGCAATCCAGTCTGCTTGGGACATCAACCAGCAGGAAAATGAACTAACAGAGATTCAATTGTTTATGCTGCTGTTAAAGGTCTGTTACCACCCTGATAGGTGTGGAGTTTGTGAATAGGAAGACTCAGGAGTCCCTGCCTTTGAGGTTAGCATATGTTCTTGAGGTACTTTCTATGTTTGTTTGGTTCTTTTTAAAGTTTGAATTGTAACAATTTTTAAATGACATACGTACTTCTCAAGGTCCGACAAGAATTAGTTGAAGAATATGAACAAGTTAAGAGCATTGTCAACACTTTAGAGAGTTTTAAAATGGACAGACCTCCAGATATCTCTGTATCCTGTCAAGATGAGCCTTTCAGAGATCCAGCTGTTTGGCCTCCTCCTGTTCCAGCTGAACACAGGTAAGGAGAGGCTCAAGCAGAGTGGGTGGAATAAAGGTGGGTCACCATAATTTTATATTTGTTTTTGAAGGCTTCTGCAACATGAAAATCACAATTAATTTACACATTTATTACATTTAGTTTAGTCACTTGTAATAAAGAGTAAATATAATTCATTGAGAAAAAAATATTTAAACTACAGTCAGATTTATTTCTGACTTTCTAAAGAGAGTCACTCCTTTATTCTGGTAGGAGTAACTAAGTGCCTGGAACTAGAGTCTGCTGCAGAGGTAAGTAGGCTTTTGGTGACATGTTCTCATGTGCCAGGAGAAAACTTTTCCATTTCAGTTTATTTGAGTAAAAGAATTAATTGATGACTGAGCTGTAAGGAGCTGGAACTGAAGGGTCTTGTAGGACATGGTGGTTAGAAATCACTCCCTAGCTACAGGTAATTCAAACTGTGTTTAATCCATTGGTTAGGTTAATTGCTAAACATGTTCTGTTACATATGGTATATCTATACTGTAACCATATTTAAGGTAACTTCAGTTAGCTAATAGATTTCTTAAAATAGATGCTTGTGCATTTTCTGAAATCCCTATTTTCAACCTAACAGAGCTGGTTGGAAACAGATTCAGTTTACAGACAAAAATAGCATGCCAATAGTTTTTTAACATAAGAGCACAGAATTTTAACATGTGTATACTCACATAAGCTAAGGAGCAAAGTAAAATGAGAGATCTCGATTAACAGAAAGAAATGTCAAGTTTATTTATAATTTTCTGTGCTTTATGATTATCAAAAAGATCTTTTCTTTAAAAAAAAAAAAAACAACAAACCAAACACCTAAGAATATAAGTGTAAAATTATATTAATGCTGATTACTTTTGTGAGTGGTAGAAATAACTCAGATTTTCTGTGGTAATGTTATGTAAAGTTCAAGATGTATTTATTCTTGTGTTTTCCTTAGTGGTAAAGCCCCAACAGTTCATCTGCTTCTTTTAAGCTGAAGTTTAAATCTTGTGCAAATAAGGAAACTTAGGCACTGTTCTCTGCTGTTCAGTTTAAAGAAAATGCATGAAAAGCAAAATGTTGCCATTGTATCCAGCCATGTGTTTAAGAATGTGCTTAATTTAAAACATATTCCAGGAAAATATTTTTGGGGTTAACAAATTTTGAGTTACTCAAAACAAGAATGAGTACAAGATTCAATAGTGGATACTTATTAAATTTGGGTGACATTCTGTTTGTTTTAGTTCTGTATTTCAAATTCAATCCCTAGAGAAAAATGACAATGACTTCTTGTCTTAAAACCAAATTCTTTCTCCTCATTCTACTGCTGAGTACTCTTTGACATTGTGGGGGATGCACACAAATATAGGTGATTGCAGTTCAGCTCTGTTTGCTTTTGCTTTCAAGGCAATTTTTATGTTTTGACATTTTCACACTGAGGAATGAAGTCAGAGGTAGGCGGATTGTTTAAAATCCTCCCTGTTTTGTTTTGGGGCCTGTCAAAGATTTTAGCCACCTTTTTTTTATGCCTCTATTTTTTAAAATCTTTATTTTACCAGGAATGTCATCTGTTTGTGTAGAATTTGTGCATGTGAATATAGCCTGATATAATCTCCTGGTTTGGAGTCAGAGGAGTATTTGATTTGAAGACTTATACTAAATTGTTTCCTCTTTTGTTACATGGATGTTGGTTTGTTGTAAGACTGATTGGGAGTACAGATCTAATAATGTTGTTAATTTTTTCTTTTGTGTTTTTTCTTCTTACTTTGGGTATCAGACAGAACCAGGAATATGGTTTTTTATTTGTAGGTGTAGGGAAATAAGGCTTAGGGTCATGGCAGCTTTAGTAATAATGTACTAAGGCAAATTAGAATCCTTCCTTCTTAATGTTGCTCTTTTTTTCGCTGTTTTTAGCATGTTTTTGTTGTGGTTGCTGTTGTTAGGGCTCCACCTCAGATAAAACGTCCCAACCGAGATGGAAAATCTTTGAAGAAAGACTCCCCAGGACTGCAGCCGCGCGGGCCCGCGGGCAGAGCACACCTGGTGTCCAAGGGGGAGAAATCTTCCGGCAGCCGTGAAAGGGAATCCAGAGCCAGGGGAAGGGATGACAAGGTAAGAAGTGGGAAAGAACTTGGCAGGGAGGTGTTGTGGTGCAGCAAGTGGCAAAGGGAAGCACTCTTAGTCATTTAACACGGATAATAAAATTCACAACAATTACTTGTGGGAAAACGTAGTGCTTTCTTTTTCCCCATGATCAAAGCATGTATAGTGGTGATATTTATTAATAATTACACCGAATTAAGAAAAGTTCTGTCATGTTTGCTCTGTCTTGGTGTAACATTTTTTTCAGGAAGGGAAGCGTAGTGTCCTGTTGCTGAGAGTTTCTTATTCTTTGAGTGAAGACCATGGGCTTGTCTCTAATCTCTACATGTCATTCAGGCATAAAGTCCCTTCTCCTCCTTTCCCCCTATGTTTGGTGGTTTGTTTGGTTGGTTTTTTTTTTCCTTAAAGGAATCCAATACAGGACTTTTGTTAAGATATTAATGTAAAAAGTGCAAAAATGAGATTAGTGCCCTTACCTAGACTCGAAGCATTATGAATGGAATTCCACAGTACCATTGCCTCTGCCATACCATAGTATAATTTAGGCATGCCTAGGAGTTCAGAACAGTTCCATAAATGCATTGATGGTAGGTAAATCTGTGCCAAATTATTTGAAGTTACATATTTGAAAATAATATGAGGGAGAAGTATTAAAACCAAACTCTAAGCAACATTCATTTTCTCTGGTTTATGAAAGGGGTTTTGTATTTATCATAGTGTTTAGAAAGAAGCTTCTTGGAACTGTTTTGTTTTAAAAGGAAAAGCAATGAATTAAACTAGACTAATCTGGAGATACTTTCTTCTGAAGATCCATGAAAAGGAAGCAGTGCTGAAGGGAAAGAAAAGGAGAAACAGTGATTCAGTATAAAGTGGTGATGTCAAAACCAGGACTGTTTTGTGGCTGGAAAAATGTCAATGTGCAAATGGCTGTTTCTGAGACACTTGCTTTTTAAAATTTAACTGTGGAGTTAGTGCCAGGGACCCAAGGACTCTGTGGTGTTAATTATACAAGCTGAGACTGTACTGAAGTGGCATTACTTTCCTGACAGACAAAGATACAAGACATGCCTTCCTATGGGGGCACACAGTGTCGTACAGATCTTGAGAGATGAATAAGAAAATATTTAGGCCAGTTTTCTTCCAAAATTTGGTTAGTTCCTTTGTGACCTTTCTATTGCACTTCCTGACAGCTTAGGAACAGCTCAAAGATATGCTTTTTCCATCATAGATTGTTTTCTGATACACAGGAAAACTATTAAGTAATCCTAGCCCTTATGACCATCAGAAGGGCCAGGCACATTTTCAGCAGTGCCACTGAGGGACTGTACAGATGAAGAATTTTAGAAATCTCTCTACTCTGGATCAGTAAGATTTAAAATAACAAGTGTGCCTCCTGCAAGCTATAAAAATCTTGTGAAGATCTGTGAAATTATTGAAAGATTTGCCTGCTATATGGGGAATTGGAGTCATGGTGTGTGACAGGTTCACCAGATGTGCTTGTGTAAGGCAGCCTTCAAAGTCTTAGCTCTAATGAGGGTGAACTCTGCTCTCCAAGCTTTCCGGTGATGAGCATTATAGGGCTTTACTATAAGGAGCCTACAACAACATGACTTGTATAATACTTGTCTCTGGGAATAATGTGATTAGCAGTGCTACTGCTGTGAGGTGCAGGAAAAGTCATGAAGGTGTTCCATTTAATATGGTACATTTTAAACAGTGCTCTTACCCAAATCAATTGGTCACTAGGTGGCAGAAGGAAAATATGTCTACTCCTCAAAAAATTCCAATACATGTGCTCTTGTATTCCCCTTTGTCTAGCTCCTGGGTGCTTGTTCTAGGTCCTTTGTCTGGGATATGTGACTGAAAATCACCCCAGGTTACAAATCCTCATGTGCTATATAATGGTTCTTGTAAGGGATCCATGATTTGCCTTTGAGAAAGATTTTGAATGAAAGAAAAAATAGTCAGGTGTGGGAAGTGGAAGAAGTTAATGCAACTTCCTATATTTTGCACATAGGCATGAAAATAGTTTTATATTTCAATTTTATCCTTTCTTAGTTTACACATGTTTGTTCTTCAGTTTCTGAGTTTGAACCATCAAGCAGCTTTGCTCTGTAGACTGCTATGTCAAATCAAAGAGATTTGGTAACTCATCATGTTCAATTTAAAATAACAGGGCAAACCTGAAGCTTTAAATTAAGTAACCAGGTATCTTTTCTCCTACTAAATGTTTCAGCTCTGTAGTTTTTGGGTCTGGGTGCTAGAATAGGACTACTTAGAACATGTAATGAACTATCCATTTCCTAAGATGTTTCCTAAGATGTTTCCATTCTTAAGACTGCAGTGTAATAGGTTGCATGCTGTCCTGGCTATAATACCACAATGTAATGCATATTTTTTTCAAGGTAAATGTAAGTATAGTACATATATTTTAGAAATGTTCTGCCTCACTTGAAACAAATGCCATCTTTCAATGTTTCTCCTCTCTAAACCATAACATCTTTTCATTCTGACAGTAACCATCTTGGGATAGGTAATTTTGACCTAACTATGCCAATAAAATTACATTTTTAGTGCTATATAAAATAATTTTGAACTAAACCCACCAGATTGTGTCTATCCACTAAATCCTTATGTGTCTTTTTTTTTTCCCTAAAATACTGCTTTCAAGTTTTTTTTCCTTCTTAGTTCCACTAGAAATTATTAGGCTTGTTTTCAGAGTACCTTCTGCTGAAGCATTACCAAGAGTTTTAGCTTCTGTTTAATAGTTCAGTTTAAAGAGTCAGCATGAATGCTACCAGTATGTCTTTTAGAAATTGCATAATACCATATCTAAGTAGTGGAATACTTTTCTAGGAGTACTCTTTAGTTTATTTTAGACTGTCAGTGGATGAAGACAGTAAATATTATGAAGGATATGAAACAGCCAAGGGCTGCATAGCCATATCAGTAAAAGGAATATTAAAAACAATGAGGGTATGACTTAAAAAATGAAATTATTTTTGATTGATTATCCTCCTGTGCATCACCAACTGTGACATGAGATGAGATAGTTGTATTTAGGTGAAAGCACAGACCTCCATGCACTGGGAGGCTGCATAATCTCCATCTGAAAACACTGAAAGAACTGTTTGGTGAAATTACAGGGCTGGGAGCATGTTTTTACAGTAAAATTTACTTAGTCTGATGTGAATGTCTCATGTGAATGGTGAGTTGTGTTGACAGTGCCTCTATTGAGAAGGGGAAAGGAAAAGCGATCCAGGCAACCGGAGTTGTTAATTGTTATACGTTTTACAACAAATTTAGAGTGGATGAAAAGCGAAAAGCTGAAGACTTGGAACTAATTGAAAAGTGGAATAGAGTGGAATATGGTTTCTTAAGCAAAGGTGTTGCCTCTGCCAGGATTTCTTTAGAGATCTAGTTAATCTCTTATAGAAAGAAATCAATCTACCCAGATACCACATGGGAAGCAATTTGTTAATCTAGTGTGTGGTGTAGAGGAATTTTTAAGTGGGATTAGGCAGCAAGGGGAAAGTAAGCAAGCAGTACTGAAAGGAGAAGTGGCAGTCAACTGGCAAATAATTTCTGACTCTTGTTTTGTATTTAAATTAATATTTTTGTGCCAATTTAACTTGCCACAAAAAAGAGGCATGCAGTGACTGAACTTGCTCATGACACCAAGTTGGGAAGCACCATCACCACAAAAGGCAAATGAGGCTGTTGCACAGGAAGAATTGGATGACTCTGTGTTGGAGCATGGAAATGGGATAGCGTTCAGAGGTGCAGAGCAGCAGGCTGCGTTCTTGGAAACTGTAACAAGAATTTCTGCTAGAAGCTGGGAGCTCAGCAGAGGAGAAGATGGATTTGGATGTATCAGTAGAAACTGGATCAGGCTGAACTCCCATTGGCACATTACCTTTTCCTGGTGGTGGTGGGAAGGGCTGGCTGCAGTCAGGTGCCACCTTTGCCTTTGGCAGTGAGGGGTGGAGATTGCATGTGACAGTGGTTATTTGGCATTTGTATGCAGTGGGAAGAACCTGCAGGAAGGCAAGGTGTCTTCAGAGTCCAGTTTTGGCCATTCCAGCCCTCAGGGTTATTCTGTGATTAATCTGCTGAGATTGCCTTAAATGGGGGCAGTATGATAATGCAAATGTAAACAAAATCCCAGTAAACAAAATCCCAGATTGTTAAGGTGCTACCAGCAGAGAGAAGAGATACCTGTGCCATTATAGGGGATCTGCTGAGAAAACAGCTGGAGTATTTTGTGTACAACCACACTCAAGAAAGATATGTTAACATTAGGAGGGAGAGGAAAAAAAAAGCATTGCCAAAATGAATGGGTAATTATGTTCAGCTTACATTCCAGAAGGAGACTTAGTTTGGTAAATGAAGGGAGAGCACAAGTCTGATGCAAGTATGTCAGTGTGGTGGACACACCGAGGAGCGAACTGCTGAAACTATTGCAGAAATTTAGTACAAGCGTAGAAATAACATCAATTTTGGAGACAACGTTTTTGTTCCAGTGTGTTAGTGCAGGTCTAATAGCTCTCCCTGATGGAAAGGACAGCTGATTTCTAAATGTTTAAGACAGATATTGGTTGCCTGAAATTATCAGATAGGATTGCCAAGGATGGGAATAGATTTTTGCAGCCCTGTATGCCTATCTGTTGGCTTACCTTCTTAGAGAGAAGCCATCACAGCAACTTTTTTAAAGCTATTTTGTGAAAGTAATACCCAAAGAGATGACTGGAAAAATTATGCTTACTCCTGCTGCCTAGTTTCAGGTGACATTTTTTAAAAATCATTATTTCTAGCCTATGCTCACTTATCTGCTGACTGAGAATTGCAGGTTGGACCAATTTGGGACCAGCATTAACAATCTTATTACTTGTAAAAACTTCAACTAGTTTAAATCTTGGTTTAATTACGGAACTGGGAGTTAAAAAAAAAAAAAAGAAAAAGAAAAAAAAAGAGAATAATTCAGTGTCACTACAATGACAGCCGAGGTGATGCTGAGAGCGCGTCTGCCCGCTGGCCGCCCTTCTCCATCGCTGCGCTGGCGAGACGTTCCGCAGGGGCAGAAGCAGCGGCCCCCGGCACAGCACGGCCCGCGGGATCGGGGCCGCCATCGGGGCCGTGCTGCCGCCCCGCGGCCGCTCCGGGGCTGCCGGCGCCCTCCCGGCCCCGGGCCTTCCTTCCTTCCCCCTTTTCGGATTTGTGTTCCGCCCCGCTGGGCTGAGCCGCGCCTCTGCCCGCCGCGCTCGGGGCCTCTCGGGGCCGGCCGTGCCCCGGCGTGCTGCAGCCAGCCGCCCTCCCTGCTCCGGCTCTTCAACTCCTGCCCTAACTCGGTTTCACTCAGGAAAAAACAAAACCCAACCGCAACAAGATAAACCAATTGTTCTGTCATGTGCAGAAAAATTGTTCTACTAGGAATGCCAGTCCATTGCAGAACAAGAGGAGTATGTAGCAGACAGCAAATACCTTTCATTTCATTGTCCTGTTTCTCTTACTATTTTTTTAACGGTTACATTTGGATTCCATTTTATATCTCCTGAAATCTTGAAAACTCCACGGGGTGTCTTTTCACCGTTTCCTTTTTACACCATTTTTTACTACATTTTTTTCGCCCGCTTTCTGCTTTAACACAACTCTGAGCTTCGTTTCCATTGCAAAAAGCTGAGTTAGGAGTACTAAACAACGCAAGAGTTCGCTTGGAAGCAAGAGATAAAAGTAGTGGGAAGATAAACTATTCCCTCACAAGTCGTCGTGGGCAAACGGCAACTGGGAGGGGTGTAATCGCTGCCTTTTTGTTTTTCCACTGCGAGGTTATTTGTGTGTCTCCAGCTGCCTCTCAACCCGCCTTCGTCTAGGATGCTTTTGTCCCGCCAGCTGGGATTCTTTAACTCGCTGCTGATAGTGTTTAGAAGCTGAGTTAAGAGTCCTAAAGTAGCTCCCTGCTCAGCCCCCTCCGTTAAACCAGCGCAGCTGCTTTTCAGGCACCCTGAATAGTGGGAGGGGAAGCGATTTCCTTCAGAACTGAGAGAGGAGGAGCGTGAGCCCTGATGCTTCAAAGGGAAAATGTTACTTCACCTCCATCAGCCGAACGGCACTGTGGAAGTATTAACCAGAAGCTCTGGTCCATTTGGGGCAGAGTGTGGCTTGATCACTGATGTAGCATTGGTGTGCTGCAAAAATTATTGAAACCTGGGTGTCTTTGGAGCTTCTTTAGGGCTTTTGGTGCATTTGAAAAGCATTTTCATTGTTTATGAAGCTGGCGTGTGAATGAGAGGCGAGACATGGATAGTTTGTAGTTGAGGAAAGCAGGTATTGCAGGGCAGGAAGGCTTTAATGAAACAAGGGGAGAGAGTCTTGGTTTTCTTCATCAAAGACAATGCGTGTGACAACTTCCCTGTTCCTTTTCTATGATGATAGTGTCAGATGTTTACTTCTGACAGGTGGCTAGTGCAGCATCTTCAGTATGTACTTTGGATGCTCTGGTGTTCAGCTAGTTGTGACCCAGCCACCTATGTGAGGCTGTTCCTGCATTCATGCCTTTGGTTGGCCAGAAAGTGTGTTAGTTGTGTAATGTTCTTATGGGTCTGTATGATTTTCACTTCTAGGGAAAGAAAACACCCCAGGAATTTGGTGATGGGGAAATACCAAAATTTGATGGAGCAGGTTACGACAAAGACCTGATCGAAGCTCTTGAAAGAGACATTGTGTCAAGGAATCCAAGCATTCATTGGTATGAGGATTTTCTCAATTCAAGTGTTTTTGCTAGTGTGAGAAAGGAGAGAAATTACCCATCTTCAAACTCCTAAAACAGGGAGACAAGATAATCTTCTACAGACAGGCAAAAATGAGATCTTTTCTCTAACAGTTTATTAATTTGATTAAAGTTGAGCTTTTGTTGCTAATTGATATTAAGTGCAGTACATTCATTACAGGTACTGCTGAAATGAACATAGGCTCCAGAGATCTTTAAAGATACTGCTTTGGTGTTCACATTGTCCAAAACAATTTTTAATTAGCAGCTCTGGAGAACTTGAGTTGAAAATAATTTTTTCCCTGTCTTCCAAAAGTGGATTCAATTTTAGGTCACAGTATGATAGGAGTGCTCTCATGAGGCATATGCTTGCATACTAAAAGAAATGGTACTAAGTGAAAAGCTTTTCTATTTCTCTTGTATAAAAATAGAAGAAATATACTTGTATGAGAATCTTATACAAGTTTCTTCATCTTGCACAGGGATGACATAGCGGATTTGGAAGAAGCCAAGAAATTATTAAGAGAAGCTGTTGTTCTTCCAATGTGGATGCCTGATTTTTTCAAAGGGATCAGAAGACCTTGGAAGGTGAGAATTTATGTGGTGTTTTAGTAAATGGCAAGCTGTAGTTATGTGAGATTCCTGCTGTAAAATGTGGATGTCTGTAGCACAGGCTAAAAAGAAAAAATAATGAATTTGTTTATTAAATCCTCTCATAATTACTCATGTAAAAGGCACTGAAAGAAACAGCTGGAAATGTATCTGTCCCTTAGAGTAAACAGTATTTTCTGTTTATTTACTCACTTATAGCTTGTTGATATTATAATACTTTTTATATGCCAACCTGTAGATGTGAGCAAACAGATTATATTGACTGAAGCAGAATGCTTTAAAGAGAGATCTACATGGGCTTATGGTGTCCAGTTGTTATCACTTCCCAGAAGAAAGCAATCCTTGGACTGTTTTTCTCCAAATGTTTCAACTATCTCTCCCTCCGACTGCAAACTGCAGCCTGCATGGTACAAGGAAGCAAGGAAAGAGGGGCCAGTCTGGTGACTTAGCTTTGCACTTATATTTGCAGCTGGGCATAGTTGCAGCTGGAGTGAGAAATTCAGAATAGGAGAAGGAGTTGCAAACAGGGCAGCAGGAAGGATATAGGATGGAACTAGGCTGATTGACCAGAAGTGAGCCCAATCTGGGCCTTGCTTAGAGCTAAGAAGGGGGAGGAGGGAGGAGTTTGGCCAGCATTTCTGTAAACAGCGTACAGCATTATTTTGCTTCTAATGGGGAATGGATTGATCCTTGTTTGGAGAATACCAAGTCACAACACAAGGCCTTTTTGGTCACTGAGAAGCATTACTGGAGGAAAGAGATTGTTGAAAATTGTCTGTTGCTCTGAGTGTGGAAGGAAGTGGCGTGTGTAGGGAATGCTGTGTATGTGAGTAGTTTCCTGTTTAGTATGCTGGGTCAGCAGCGTGTGTTGGATCTTGCTCCACTAACACTTGTTCTGTCTTTTCCTGATTGGTCCTTGTGCTTCCCTGGCTTATGCCTAGGTCAGACTCAGCAGGAGCTGGGAGACTGCTGCTTGAGAGCTGCTCACAGAGGTTTTAGTGAGTTGCAGGGAGGGACCCTATATACATAGTGCAAACCTAGCCCCAGCCTTTGGAGTTAGAGTGCTTGTGGTCAGTACCAGTGGCCTTGTGGTTAACCTTAGGGTTAGCTGAGCTATCATCTAGGATAGAGCCTAGAGGTTGTGGGTTACATATGCAGGGTGAGATTTTAGTGTATTTTGAACAGCTGAATCTCTTTCTTCTCTTCTTGGCTGAGAGGAAGTCGATCCATACTCTTGTTATAGGCTATGGGGGCCCTATCTGTCTAGTGTTCAAAATCTTCTAACGGAATAAAGATCTGCTCTGCTTTCTTTGTGCCTGTTAGCATGCACAGAGGAGGCAGTGGCCATCTGTCTTTAAGGCAGGTACTTCAGCAGACTGCAGGAAATGTGAAAGATGCCACTGACCTTGTCTCCAAGTGCTGTGGCAGTGGATAAAGGAGCAAGAGCTTGGTCCTTTAAAGAGTTACAATCTCCATGTCTTTGCACGAGACTATCTTTTCCTACTGAGCAGTGTCACCTCTGAAAACCAGGTGGTTGTCAACATGGAAAAGATTCTAAGATTATTTCCTCTCTTCAGTCTGAAATGCAAATTGATTTCTGACAAGGCTATGAAGAGTCTTCATTGTTAGCCTTTTCCCTGGTGACTTGTGAAGCTGTAACTCTCATGAATTTATTTTTCACACAGAACAGCATGTATTTTCCCTACTGTTGACCTCTGACTGTGCTATAAGGATGAAAAGTATTGAAGGGAAGGCTGTTTCTTGCAGTAATCAGTGTAGCAGCAGGCATTTGTTGAGCCTAGGAATTCAGGACAATAATTCAGGGAAAAAGGCAGCCGAAGCTGGTTTTGGATGCTCAGACTCTCCTGAGAACAATTCCCAAGACAGCCCTCACAGTTTGTGCTTGTATTCAGAGAACTGTGCCTTGTCTGAAGGAGCCAGCTGTCTTCCCTGATTCAACACAGGTGCTGTGTAGTTGCAGCCACGGGTTTCTGAGTGTCCATGGGTTTGCTCTTTCTGTTTCTCTGAAATGTTTTGTGCCAAGAAAGCCTGGTTGCTCACTGTGCTTCCCACTGCTCTGCTAGTGATTGTTACAACAACAAGAAGTAACCCTGCAGTGATTTCATCAAAACACTTACTCCCTGCGGTGCATTTCAGCTTCTTATTGGAATACTTTGGATTAACAGAGCCTTAGAGGAAGAATAAAGAAGTCTTTGTGTTTGTCAAGGATTTTAAATAGTAAGTGGCAGCCTCTTAGTTTGCAGAAAGAGCAACTTGATCCTATGTGTTTCTGTTTGCAGCCATGCGCGTCTTGTTTTGCTGAGAACTTGGGTTCTTTTTTTCTGTTGTTGTTCTTTTTTTTTTTAACTGACATTTCTATTGTCTCTATCCCCTGAGACGTTACTTTCCCCCTGGCTTTACACCTGGTGTGGCTGCTTTGCACCTGTGTTATGCACATGTATGATGCCACCAGCATCACGTGCAAGGTAACGCTTCCTGTAATACTTAGCAGGAGGTGCAAAGCAACGGATGGGCTTCAGGTTTTGGGTGTGTACCTGAAGCCAGGATTTGACCTTCCAGAATAATGGAGAATTGAACCAATATCCCAAAAATGTCATTACTTCCCTGTATCACCAGGTCCTGCACTAAACAGAGTTTATCAAACACATGCTTTGAATGTGATTTGAATTGAGGTGAAGTTTTAAAAAAAATATTAAATGAGCACATTTGAAGCTCAGAGAGAGCAGTAAGTCATCTCTGACCTGCATATTACAGGCTAAGTAATTTTCACCCAGTCACTCCAGGGCTGTATTTGCAATATTGTTGTAATATCAGTATAACTGTGCTGCATCTCAAATCAGAATGTCTGAGTGTTCACGGGGAGTAAAGAGAGTCCATTTGCTTTTTATGCTTCCTGCTCTGGAGCTTAGGAAACCTTGGACAGCCTGAGGAGTGACTTTGGACTGTTAGCTGTAGAGATGGCGTGTGAACATTTCTGATTTAATTTACCGATGAATGTATGTTGAGCTTGCATTAGCTAAGTATTAAATGGCAATAAAGGTATTAAGAGTTAATGGAAAATGGAATACAGAGAGGCTATTGCTTTTGAATGGGACATTTTTGAATAATTGCATTCCCGGTTGATTTGTTTTTATAGATCTCTTCCATGTCATTCTTTGTGCTTTTTGAAGTAAATTTTTGTGAGGAACAGATGAAATCTAATTTGCTATATGGCTTGCATTTAACAGATATTTTATTGCT